>NC_060123.1:37803622-39023622 GCF_021461395.2 Schistocerca americana
TGACTTCTTGTTGTACACATTCTTTGTTAGCTGGAATGCCGTTTCCATTTTTCTTGTTCTTGTTTTATTTCCTTCTTTATCTGAAGCATTGGGCTGGATGATTTCCCCTAAATATTTGAAATTAGAAACCTTCTTTATCTGGCCATACTTTGTAATCATATTGTTCGGTGCCTCTTTTACATTGGTTAGGTACTCTGTCTTTTCAAAGGAGATTTTCAGTCCTGCTTTTTCTGCTGTTTCATTCAGAATATTGATCTGTTTGACTGCTTCTTCCAAACTTCCTGCCAGAATCGCTAAGTCATCCGCAAAAGCGAGGCAATCTACTTCTAATCCATCCTTTATTCTTCCTAATCTGATTTTTTGTATTCCTTCTTCAGTCGTTTTCTTCCTCCACTCTCTAATAACTTTTTCTAACACACAGTTGAATAGGGTAGGTGACAACCCATCTCCTTGTCTTAATCCTGCTCTGATTTTCTTTATATTGTTTACAGTTTATTAAGCAAGGTTTGAACGACCAATCGGAGCTGACGCCCAGGCAGATCGTGCGAATCGATTAATTCCATTTGCAGTAGATTTTAAACGGGCCTAAAATTCATGAATGCGCGGAAACAAATCGAAAATACACCCGTACTATAAAACTGAACACTCGTTTTCAAAAATCTAACATCAGTCGGATTTTACGTGCAAAAAACATGTTGAGTGAGTTTTTTAACGCACTCCACTTCTGTGTTTCAAACTTGTGGGAGTCGGTTCAAAAGAAGATACACAAGTATGTGAAATTAATGGTCGTCCCGTTTTGTGCGAGCTTTATCCGTTGCCACGGAGTAAGCAAGATAGTTTGAAAGACAATAAAAAAGCTATAACGGATGAGTCGTCGCACAGGTCAACGTAAGTCTACATCGGTCCAATGTCCAAATTTTGGTGAAGTTGGGAACCAGAATGAAAAATGCTCCTATCACAGCACAAACAAGGCGAATATGCCCCATCAGAGTTAGGCGTGAAAGAGAACAGAACTAGCTTTTCGACTTATCTGGTAGCTTCAGGGACATTTAAATCAAAACATCTTGACATATTCGCGCTTTTTTTTTTCGAGTTAACCCTACTTCCCCAGCGCAGTGAGATCTCATAGCTGCAAGGCGTTCGCACACCTGTATCTTGCAATTTATAGGTGAAAAGTCCCTCATACTGTGCACAAAATCCAGAAGATTCGCCAGCCACAGTAAGTAATATATACTATCACGTGGCTGAAAAGGATACAAGTAACAGCTTAAAGGTTCCTCTGGGCGGATAAATTTTCTCGGGGTTGATTTGGTCCTGAGAGACGCTAAAACAATGTTTCGTATATCCGAGGGGGGGGGGGGGGGTTGATTTTTTTTCCCCCAAGGTAACCGTTCTCCCCCCCCCCCCCCCCCCCAAATTCAGATACTGTTTCAAATATGGTGAAGGGGTGTAAGAACAAATAGACAAAAATTTATGTGCTTCTGGAGAGTGGGATGAGTCTACGATAGTAAGTATCTGGGAGTCGTGGTGTGTCTATAATAGAAAGTATCCCAGAGTGGAGATACATGCATCCTAAACTTTGACACGTTGTGTAATATTACACGACGTGATAAATGCTATGTTGGACGATATGATGGCTTGTGTCATGTTGTACGAAATGACATCATGTAGCATGTTACTTTACTTGACACGGTGCATTATATGCATGACGTGGGTACTAATCCTAACAAGTAAAAATGTGCTAACATGTCAAGATGTTTTATCTGTCAGGTAATTCGAAAAGCTAGTTCCGTTCTTTCATATCCCTAACTCTGTCCAGGACATATTCGCCTTTTTGTGCTATGATAGCAGCATTTTTCAAAAATTTAAAAGTGCAGTTCTTCTGAAGAATTCACAGTTTTTAAGGGTT
The DNA here is from genome assembly GCF_021461395.2 of Schistocerca americana. Classification (NCBI taxonomy): domain Eukaryota; kingdom Metazoa; phylum Arthropoda; class Insecta; order Orthoptera; family Acrididae; genus Schistocerca; species Schistocerca americana. The sequence goes on from NC_060123.1 coordinate 37,805,532, forward strand.
CCATACGGAGAAATTGGAATGTAGCTGACTGACCTCCGAAAATGCTCGGTCTTCCAGATTTGCACCTCGCTAAGCAGAAGCGTTTTCCCGCTCGGAAACGAATATTTTAACAGTTCAGCTGATCTCAATACAGTCATATTTAAGACAATAACTGCTTTTTCTGGAATGGACCATTTAGACTGACTCGAGAAAAAAATGTTACTGGTCCCGAATCAGACTAAGAAACACATTGTAACTATAGAAATGACTTTCACGATTCCACTAGTGTTCACAGAGCAGATAACTTAACCCCCTGATATTGTACGGGGGTAAGAGTGTTAAATTCAGGATTTAGGTAAAATACAGTGCCTCCCTACAAATTTGAAACAGATAGTGGAGACACAAACGTAAATGTCTGTGAGAAGACAGTCATTCTTCACTAATGACAGCAGTCTAGACACAGGAATAATTCGTCAACCACAGACACACATCCCTGATCAGATTGTACGTGCGACAAGGACAGCAAAGTGGAAACACAGGAAAATTTTTGCCGGTAGTGCAAACAGGTCACATGGCAATCCATTAACATTTTTAACCATCTTATGGGGTGGTTAAGCTGTTATAGAAACAATGTGGGCAGTATTAACTAAATGGCAATTTTGTAATTTGACAAATGCACATAAAGTTATGTATATTATTAACATTTATCGTCGACATGATCTACGGAACATGGAACCATTTAACTAAGCCTGGGATTAGTTAATGTCTGCTACACCTGTGCCGAATACTCCCGTACTAGTAGTATATTACGACTGCTGCTCTGGCAACTGTTGAGGATCATTATGTCTAAAATTACCGATGTTTTTGGTCACACCGCTTCTCTGAAAAGCAACCACCAAATGACAGGAAATCACTCTTGGCTATGCATACTTGGTCCCAGGTAATGTAATTCAAGAAAGAAATTTGCAGGCGATCACTTCCTGTTGCGCATTGTTCCTCGCTTTCAGGTGTCATTCGAATTCTCAAAATACGAAAACGACGAGAAATTGCGCAGTTTTGGAAGTCTTTTGTGGTCGCAACGAATCTCTGTGGGTGCCACAAATGTACTGCGCCATCAGTGCGATTATTTGAAGGCATGAAAACAATTTGTATCCATCTGAAAACTGTCTCTCTGGAAAACCGTCATGATGAAATTGAGCAGAAGACGAATCACAGGAGTGATAGGCGACAATCCCAGCAGCTGGACTGTATGTTAAAATTTATCTCTTGTAACTAACATCAATTCTGTGACTAGGACACTAGTTTTAAAATATCAACAGAATTTATTTTTGTAAAAAAAATAGATTGATATTTCTTGTATATTAGTTTTGTGATATTGATGACATTTAAATAGAGCTTAAATAAACTTTTGTACGAGGACGAAACGTCAACAAGATTATCTCCCGCCACCGCTAAATTTGACGCGATGGATACAGGTGGCCGATATAACAAAGCACTTATAGTTAACTACGAAACGGAGCAGCAGCTCATTTGATCTTGAAAAGAGTCAGCAGACAGTAAATGCGAAAGCGCTGTATTAAGTGTGGAACCAGATAGCAAGACACCTCGCATTAGGTACAGCAAATTGATCATACTCACCAAATTTACTGTCTCATAAGGTCGATTTCCCACCGGTACTGCCACAAAGTTCACTAATCACTGACACTATTAACAAACACAAATTTATTAACGCACACTTCACAAACACAATAAGTATCACAGAAGGAACTTCACAGAATTGTTGTGGAGGGAACGGATTAAAAAAAATAAAAAAGGGTTTTCACATTTATCTAAGAGATCAGCATTAATATAGAACCGTTGAAAAAATATTTTACAATATGCTGACTTTGGATCATTCTGATTTAGTAACTGCGATATTATTATTTCGTGACAGCTTGCAAAAATTTTGTAATTTTAATAAATTTTATTGCGGTCTCCTATATTATTTTATAAACACAAAAGGCCATAAGTAACGAGTCCACGATAGAGCTGACAGCCGATATTTTCACATCTCGGTCACACACTGCGATCACTTCTCTACCACGCGTACTCACATCCAAACGAGTTCTACAGGTGCTCCTTTGACGCAAATCATCGCTGCCGCGCTCACCAGACGGGAATATGCAACGCTATCTATGATGTTGCAGTGGAAGCTCTTCGAGCACATGGAGTAAATCAGGCTAGCCAACTGGTCGACGAGTTTGAGTTTAAAAACAGATGAACAACTTTGTATACAGTTAGACCAGCAATCAGAGAGATTGATCAGTAAACAGCCTTGTATAAATACATAGTATTACTTGACACTTGCTCTCTGTATTTATAGGTTACTAATAAACTACTGGTGTTTGGCATATTGGTTAATTTGTCTTCAGTGCTGCTTCTCGAAAACCAGTATTGTGCCCCTTTGAGAAAATATTGCTGTTTTGTTGCCTTAAATGATTGAACAATAAACATTTCGTGAAGCGTATTGGGTGCAACTCCGAAGTGTATAGAACAATCCATTACAATGTACTCAGTGATACCACAGTCTCATACGTCGCTAGGTTGCAGCTTCAGATGATCTTTGGTATTGTAATGTATTGGATGATGATAATGTGTTTTCGGTGTGAACAAAGTGTTAGGGAGGATGTGTTGTGATGTAGATTGGGTATTTCCAGCATTAAGGAAACCTTCTCGTCTTTGGAATGTTGCTAGTACGGTCACACTTTCTGCTGTTGGAATGTTTAGTAAATTAATTACAGGTTAGTTTTACCAGAAGCAGTAACATGACTTTATGTTTTTTGTAGTCATCACTATGAATAAAAGTGGACATTCACGTCATGGTGACAGATTAGTATATAATAATTGTACTTTAAAAGTGAGGATGTTTTGTGAACGTTGCATGTGTGGATTTGTAGCATTGTGGACTGTCAAGACTGTCAGAACAAGTTGTACTTTAACTATGACCCATGGGCCGTTTCTGGGACGGCAGATTGGCGAGAGACTTGAACATATCTTTTTTTTTTTTTTATCTTCCTCCGAAGTAGTTGTTCCGTGTGCTCTTAATTCGAAATTATTATTGTGTGTACTGTTAATCCATGAAGCATGAAGGCATTCTGTGTTCACTATTTGTTATAGCATTTTATGTCTTTATTATAAGTTGATAAACAACTAAGTACTGCAGTGTTACACCATAGCTTATGTAATCAGTCTAATGATATTTTCAGAATGGCTGAACACCACAAAGGTCTACAACCGTGACATCTTGATTCACGCACTAGAGAACAGACCACCCACTGTACCACTGATAACAGTTTCAAATCACTATTCCTGCTTTGATGATCCAGGCGTATGGGGTGCGTATAGTCTTTAAAAGACTTCTTTTTCAAGATTATTCATGTTTATCTATGTCAAAAAATGCATTGACTAAAAAAACTGTGCATCCTTTTGAGCACTCTTGGAAAATCTCCTCACACTTCATATATGATGTCATGTATGAGGTAGGCTATGCACACTTGCTAGGAAATGTTGGCCTTTAGACTTCTATGAACCTGATAACCATCCTTTATTTAGATTTTTTTAATGTACTGTAGTGATGTTTCATGTATAGGCAATGAATTACACAAGTTGTTACATCAGCTACCACCACATGTTAAAACTGGTGCAGTTGAGCATAATATGCATTTTCCACAAAAGGTTAGTCAGTCACATAATATTATACCTTTAAATTTTCACGGTCATTGTAACGCTATTGAAAGCTATGAATTCTCTTGGCGCTCTCAGTTGCGTTTTGTGCTGTTGTTTTTTATATACTCTATTAAAATAATTCATTAGCAATCTAGAAAGTGTGTTAAGTTATGCTTTATGCAGTTCTTTCCTGAGTTGTCCCTCTTGAAGTTAATTTAAAACTCAGAGCCTTTGCAATTAAACAAATAGTCCCATACAGTGAGCCATAGTTTCAAAAAGTAGAGGAAGAATGTAAGCTGCTTATTCAAGAAAAGAATGACAGTATTATTGTAACAGGCTAAAAGGCAAGTTTATGAATGTGATTTGCTATTTTGTTGTTTGATTCCCTACTGATAATCTTACTTTTTGACAAGTTGTTATTCGATCTTTTTGCTTCATTTGATCTGCTTCCAAAATATGTAGTATCTTCTGGCCAGAGGGAAGTTATTGTTTTAATGCAGAATGGAAGTGGTGCTCATTGTGGCTTTAGTAATATGAGTTGACTCTTACATTTTCATGGTAAATTGTGTGAACTTTTGAGTAGGGTACAATTAGTCTTCAGGACAGGATTAAAAATGAATATATTGATTGAAAACACGTAGGACTATTTCATGCACAGGAATACATTGATAAAAATTACAGAGGATGCAAAAGAAAGTAAGCAATTTCAACTACTCAGATCACTATACCTATCACCCATGCATTTCTTTGTATGAGGTTATGGAACCAACTTTGTGTATGGGTCTTGAAAATAGTTTCACTATCCTAAATACAAATTTTTATGAACTTCCATTTGTGACTCCACAAGTATCAAAATGTACAATGTGAAATGAATTATCACTCCATGTAACCAAGGATAGTAAAATATAATAGCCATAAAGTTGTTGTTGTGGTCTTCAGTCTAGAGACTGGTTTGATGCAACTCCATCCTGTGCAAGCTTCCTTATCTTCAAGTAACTACTGCATCCTACATCCTTCTGAATCTGCTTAGTGTATTCATTTCTTGGCCTCCCCATATGATTTTTACCCTCCAATACTAAATTGGCGACCCCTTGATGCCTCAGAACATGTCCTACCAACCGATCCCTTCTTCTAGTCAAGTTGAGCCACGAATTCCTCTTCTCCCCAATTCTATTAAGTACTTCCTCATTCGTTATGTGATCTGCCCATCTAATCCTCAGCATTCTTCTTTAGCACCACATTTCGAAAGCTTCTATTCTCTACTTGTCTAAGCTATTTATTGTCCATGTTTCATGTCCATACATGGCTACACTCCATACAAAAACATGTAGAAAAGACTCTCCCACAGTTAAATCTATACTCAATGTTAACAAATTTCTCTTCTTCAGAAACACTTTTCTTGCCAGCATTGCCTGATTTAATTAGACTACATTCCATTATCCTCCCTTTGCTTTTGTTGTTGATCATCTTATATCCTCCTTTCAAGACACTGTCCATTCCATTCAACTGCTCTTTCAGGTCCTTTGCTGTCTGAGAGAATTACAATGTCATCAGCGAACCTCAAAGTTTTTATTTTTTCTCCATGGATTTCAATTCCTACTCCAAATTTTTCTTTTGTTTTCTTTGCTGCTTGCTCAGTATACAGATTGAATAACATCAGGATAGACTACAACCCTGTCTCACTCCCTTCCCAACCACTACTTCCCTTTCATTTCCCTTGACTCTTATAACTGCCATCTGGTTTCTGTACAAATTGTAAATAGCCTTTTGCTCCCTGTGTTTGACACCTGCCACGTTCAGAATTTGAAAGAGATTATTTCAGGCAACATTGTCAAAAGCTTTCTCTTAAGTCTACAAATTCTAGGAACGTAGGTTTGCCTTTCCTTAACCTATCTTCTAAGTCATAGGGTCAGTATTGCGTCAAGAGTTCCAACTTTCCTGTGGAGTGTGAACTGATCTTCCCCAAGTTCGGCATCTACCAGTTTTTCTGTTCATCTGTAAAGAAGTCGTGTCAGTATTTTGCAGCCAAGACTTATTAAGCTAATAGTTCAGTAATTTTCACACTTGTCAACACCTGCTTTCTTTGAGATTGGAATAATTATATTCTTCTTGAAGTCTGAGGGTATTTCACCTGTCTCATACATCTTGCTCACCAGATGGTATAGTTTTGTCATGACTGGCTCTCGGAAGGCTATCACTAGTTCTAATGGAATGTTGTCTATTCCCGAGGCCTTGTTTTGACCTAGGTTTTTCAGTGCTGTGTCAAATTCTTCATTCGGTATCATATCTCCCATTTCATCTTCATCTATGTCCTCTTCCATTTCTATAATATTGTCCTCAAGTACATTGCCCTTCTATAGACCCCCTACATACTCCTTCCACCTTTCTGCTTTCCCTTCTTTGCTTAGAACTTGTTTTGCATCTGAGCTCTTGATATTCGTGCAAGTGTTTTTCTTTTCTCCAAAGGTCTCTCTAATTTTCCTGTAGGCAGTATCTATCTTACCCCCTACTGATGCCTCAACATCCTTGCATTTGTCTTCTAGCCGCCCCTGCTTAGCCACCTCCTGTCAATCTCATTTTTGAGACATTTGTATTCCTTTTTGCTTGCTTCATGTACTTCATTTTTGTATTTTCTCCTTTCGACTAAATTCAATATCTCTTCTGTTACGAAAGGATTGCCACTAGCCCTCGTCTTTTTACGTACTTGATCCTCTGCTGCCTTCACTATTTCATCTCTCAGAGCTACCCATTCTTCTTCTACTGTGTTTCTTTTTCCTGTTCCTGTCAATCGTTCCCTAATGCTCTCTCTGAAACTCTCTACAACTTCTGGTTCTTTCGGTTTATCTAGGTCCCATCCCCTTAAATTCCCGCCTTTTTGCAGTTTCTTCTGTTTCAATCTACAGTTCATAACCAATAGATTATGGTCATTGTCCACTTCTGCCCCTGGAAATGTCTTACAGTTTAAAACCTGGTTCCTAAATCTCTGTCTTACCATTATATAATCTATCTGAAATATTCCATTATCTCCACGCCTCTTCCACACAAAGAAACTTCTTTCTTGATTCTTAAACCATGTGTTAGCTATGATTAAGTTACACTCTGAGCAAAATTCTACCAGGCGGCTTCCTCTTTCATTCCTTACCCCCAGTCCATATTCACCTACTATGTTTCCTCCTCTCCCTTTTCCTACTCTCGAATTCCAGTCACCCATGACTATTAAATTTTCGTGTCCCTTCACTATCTGAGTAATTTCTTTTATCCTGTCATACATTTCTTCAATCTCTTTGTCATCTGCAGAGCTAGTTGGCATATAAACTTGTACTAATGTGCAAGACATGGGCTTCGTGTCTATCTTGGCTACCATAATGCGTTCACTATGCTGTTTGTAGTAGCTGACCCACACTCCTATTTTTTATTCATTATTAAGGCTACTCCTGCATTACCCCTGTTTTATTTTGTATTTATAACCCTGTATTCACCTGACCAGAAGTCTTGTTCCTCCTGCCACCGAACTTCAGTAATTCCCACTATATCGAACTTCAACCTATCCATTTCCCTTTTTAAATTTTCCAACCTACCTGCCCAATTAAGAGATATGACATTCCAAGCTCCAATCTGTAGGACACCAGTTATCTTTCTCCTGTTACCCATAAAGTATGTAAAATAAATTAAATTGGCTTTTACATTCTTTGTAATTCTTATTAATGTATTCTTATGCTTTAAACAGTTACAGCTCTTTGCAATTAAGATATTTATTTTGAATTGTGCTGTATATTAAATTGTGAATATGTGGCTGCCAAGACAATGATTTGAAATAGATACTGTTGACAAAACCATAAGTCCTTCTTCCGTTTTGTCCCTTCCTATCTGTTCCTTCCATTCTTTGTTTCTAACTCCTACTTCTTCCATCGAATTCATTCCTACCACATCCACGTAAAGACTCTACCATATTTATTTGCTATCTCTTTGGTTTCCTTACATCATTCCAGTAATTTTGGAATCTTGTACAAAATCACTTTGTTTTCCTGCCACTGTTTTTCCAACTAATCAGTCACTAATTAAATCTTAGCCAACTGATGAGGAAATCCGGGCTAATCTGGAGTGGCGTGGCATTCATTTTATTTGACATGTGCAGAAGGGTCGCAAAAACCAACGCATCAATACTGGTGCCTTCATTCTGGCTTCTCCCAGAGAAGGTCAAGGTTATGTGCTACAGATGTGCCATGAAGCCGTACATCCCTCCACCTATGTGTTGCTTTCAGTGCTTACGTTTTGGGCATATGTCTTCCCACTGTACGGCAGACCCTTTGTGTGGTGACTGTGGCCACCCATTCCATGAGGGAAGCCATTGTGTTCTGCTGCCTGTGTGTGTCAAGTGTGCTGACCGCCACTCCCCTCACACACCAGATTGCCCGGCTTACAAGACAGAAAAGAAGATACAAGAATACAAGTCCCTGGATCGCCTGTCTTACACTAAGGCTCGCCAAAAGTATGAGACACTCCATCCGGTGTCACCATCTTCAACTTTCGCATCTGATACTTCCTTTCCTCCTCCTCCTCCTCCTCCTCCTCCTCCTCCTCCTCACCCTCCTCCTCACCCCAGCCCCGCCCCACTCTCCCTTCCACCTCCCCTGCAGTTCCCGCAACCTCCAGTCAGGGAGTCACTCCCCCTCCCCGGCTGAAGAAGTGCCCCTCCCCCCCCCCCCCCCCTTCTTCAGCATCTGCTGGTGATCGGGCTCCCTCCCAGGAACCCTCTCCCTGACGTCTCACAGGCCAGAAACCTCTCACCACTACTCGGCCATGAGGCACACCATCTGTGCGCCCCAAGGTCGCCCACTCTCTTTTGGTTGCCAATCTTGCAGACGCCTGTACTCCCCCTGTGTCCTGCCCTCCTCCACCTCAGTAAGAGAAGACAAAGAAACTTAAATCCCATGACAAGGCACCTCCGGTGCCCCCCTGCAAGTGCCAACTCCCCTCTCGCAACCTGAGTCTCACATCTTATTTATGGATGTCACTCCATCCTTGTAGGTGACTATTACTGACAAAGTGGCCTGACCTCCTCCTCAGCTCCTTCATGCCTACCTCGGACTCACGCCACACGATCATCCAGTGGAACTCCAATGGATACTATTGTCACCTATCGGAAATGCAATGACTTGTCTCCTCTTATTCTGCATTCTATCTTGTTCTCCAAGAAACACGTTTCCATGATGACCACTCTCCAACTTTCCGTGGTTATCAGGCATTCTGTCAGAACCGTGCTGGCCCTGGGGTAGCCTCTGGTGGGGGTCTTCACTTTGGTTCGCTCTGATGTTCTTAGTGACTGGAACCCCTATGTACCACCTTGGAAGTGATAGTGGCTAGAGTGCAAACGACTTCGGCAATCACCCTTTGCAATGTCTACCTCCCTCCAGGTCAGCCACTTGATTATGATGCACTATCTACCTTAATCCAGTAACTCCCGCACCCGTTTCTCCTCCTTGGGGATTTCAATGCCCACCATCTACTGTGGGGGAGTGTCACTTCAACGGGTCGGGGTATCCTAATCAACCAAATTATCATGGACTTCGATTTGTGTCTCCTCAACAATAGTTCCCCTACCACTTCAGTGCTGCTCATGGCACCTAAAATGCTCTAAAATGCATACCTTAAGAGCTACGAGCACTTCTTCAATAGAAGAGATGTGTTTCACTCTAAGATGAAGAAGTGCACATAGTTTTAAAGTATGCATTTTAGACCCCATGCTTACTAGACATTCTTTTCTTATTTTGTTCAATACTTCCTCGTCCCAAAAATATGGAAAGCAAAGGCCTTCCAGTAGAAAAGATCTGTTCCATAATATCAAAGATGAACAAGTGCTCTTACTTCTTAAGATATGTGTTTTAGAGCTCATGTTTACTGTACATTTATTGCTCATTGTGTTGTTTATTCTGATGGACAGTTGTTCCCCGCGGAAGCACTAAGCACAGTAGGAAATTGGTTGTTGCATAGCATCGCATTGGTCAGGCAAAAATTAAGTAGTCGGTGTACTACTCCACATACCAGTCATGTAGGGGTGAGTCAGAGAAGTTGCAGCCAATGTAAGTGCAGTCAGAACCATCCATAGTAAAAATGGGGATGGAATGTAGTGACCAGAAACTTTCTGTGGTATGTACCAAGGGAATACCACACTCATGAAGAGATTCATGGTAGCAGAGCTGCATAATGTCTGCTACAGCATTTCTTGTAGAAGCTCAGTGTAAAGAATGTGTTACTATGTCTTTATCCCACAGTGGATGGTACTTAGTGATACTATCGACAGTTTCATTGCCCCTTAAGCCTTGATGCCCCTTTAACAATAGCATGGTGAGTTTCTTGTTGTGGTGCTAGAGCTGTGTCAAAATTATGATTGTATATTTATTAAAGCATTCAGCATATTTCGGTCCTAGTATTGCAGTGAGCTCCATTGTAAGGACCCAGGCTGCTGGAGAGAGTTGGAATTGACTACTATGTCATGTCTGTTCATCACAATATATGCTGTCAACACCATCTGAAGGACATGATCCATCTTTGTATAGATGGTCCCGTCCACTTAAAAAATCCTTTAACTGTTGCAAGTCCATAATAGGTTCAATGTATGGTGTGGTACCATTTCTGTTTGATGACAATTACAAACTGTCATAAGATATTTGCTGATGACAGAAGTTTCCTTACAAACCAGTGTCTACCTGTGAAACATGCCTTTGGCAATGGCCATATCCTCATAAACAAAGGGTCGTGCCCAAATAGTGCGTGTTTAAGTAGATATTTGGAGCCAATATACTGTTGTCTGGGTTTTGAATAGCGTTAGCTTTGAGAGGAAGAGCATTCAGAGGTTGACTGCAGAGTGCTCAAGCAGCATCTTATCACATTATACTGGCATCTGTCGAGCATTTGTAGGGCAGAATCAGTGGCCAGCCATGGCAACTGCAACTGTAGTCCATATATGGCTATGTTAGTATACAATATAGCTTAAGACACACTCTTGAGTTAGCACCACGTACAAACCTCCCATAATTGAATGCATAATATTAATTTCCTTACTTCAGAAGTATGGACTAAGTGAGTTTCTGATTGATATTGGGACAAAGGTATTTGAGAACTTGTTGGACCAGAATGTGAAAAGAACCCAATAACACCGTTCATGGTTCTTGTAATCTGTCACATTTAAATGCAAACGGAAATATGGGTAGTGATATTTCTAAGGAACCAAAACCCAACCATTCCTAAAACTTTTCTGTAGCAAGAGACATAAATCAAGCCCGTTGTATTCGACAGCGTATTCTCCCATTGGTTGGTGAACCTTGCTGTAGCTCACAGTTGGGAAATGGTAATTAATTCAGATTGGACAGTTGGTTGGCTGTCATGCCCACAAAAAATGCTGTGCAGAAACTGCAGCAGAGTTGGTATATGATGGCTGCTTTCAGAGGTGGCCGTGCCTCGTATTGCATAAACGTGTACACTGGACTCGCATTCGGAAGGACGATGGTTCAATCCCACGTCCGGCCATCTTGATTTAGGTTTTCCGTGATTTCCCTATATCACTTCAGGCAAATGCCGGGATGGTTCCTTTGAAAGGGCACGGCCGATTTCCTTCCCCATCCTTCCCTAACTCGAGCTTGTGCTCCGTCTCTAATGACCTCGTTGTCGATGGGACGTTAAACACTAATCTCCTCCTCCTCATAAACCTGTGATGGAACTGGGATAGTATGTGCTGGGTGAGGGACTTGGGTAGGTCTTGGGCCTGGATCTTCCACTGAGGATATGACCTGTGTGGCAAGGGGTTGAGAACAGGAGTGGCGTAGGGATGGACTAGGGTATTGTGTAAGTATGGTGGGCGGCATAACACCATTTCAAGAGGAGTGGGAAGGATTGTAAATAGGATGACCCTTATTTCCGGGCACAGTACATACAAACATACATTAATACTTGTTCCATAGATCATGAATACGAAATTTTGTGATGATGTGTATCATGTCACTTTAACATAAGTTTTCTTTACACAAAATAATTATTTTAAATTTTTTTTTATAGTTATTACTTCATATCTAAAAATTCATCTGTTAAGTAGAAGGAGTTGTCATTCAGTAATTCTTTTGATTTGTTTTCTGCCAGGCTTTTAATGTCGTTTGGCAAATTACCAAAGATTTTTGTGGCAGCATAATTCACCACTTTCTGTGCAAAAGTCAGATTTAATCCAGACTAGTAAAGATCATCCTTTCTTCTTATGTTGTAGCTATGCACTTCACTGCTATTTTTGAATTGGGATCAATTATTAATAACAAATTTTGTGAATGAATGTATGCATTGGAAATATATTGTGAATATCCTGAGTTCCTTAAATAAATGTCTGCAAGGTGATCTTGGGTGGGCTACAGCTATTATTATGATTACACACTTTTGTGCAATGAATACTTTTTCTCTTAATGTTGAATTACCCCAAAATATGATGCTGTATGAAAGCAGTGAATGAAAATAGGCATAGTAGGCTAATTTACTGATACGTTTATCACCAAAATTTGCAATAACCCTAATAGCATAAGTAGCTGAACCTAACCATTTCAGCAGATCATCGATGCGTTTCTTCCAATTCAGTATCTCATCAATGCATACACACAGAAATTTTGAATATTCTGCCTTAGCAACATACTTCTGTTCAAAGTATATATGGGTGATGAAGGGATTGCTGCTTTGCAGCAGGTTCTTGCAGTTGGCAGGAGGATTAGGCGTGTGGGAGTATATGGTGCACGAAATTTGTCTGTGTACTTGGTTTAGGGGATAGTGCTTGCCTTGGTGAGACTTTTGGCAAAGTGGGCAAGGCATTTCTCGCAATTGTAGATGCGCTGTCCGCAGGTTAGAAGACTAAAGGGAAGGTTTGTTTTGTGTGTATGGGATGACAGATGTCAAAAATATATACATTGTTGATGGATAGTAGGCTTGATATTGGCAGACGTTGTAATGTAGACATTATGACATCATGATGGTTAAAATGAAATCATGACCAGACATTGTTAATGTTTACAGTTTCTTCTTCTCCTTAATTATTAATTAAAGCAACAGTTGCGGATACTATCAATGGACAATAATCTTACTTTGAAAGCAGACATATCCTTTTTTTTTCTTAATGGTTGCATTTTTAGTGAAAACTATTTATAGTTCTGCTTTTCAGTTTTGTTTCTTTTCTTTCGATTTACTAGTTAAGACTGTAAAAAATACAAAATTCACAATAAAGACAAATTCAAAGCAAAATAAATCATTGCATCTACGTAATCATGAATTTGGCACTCCTATTTCGTAAAGAAAAAACTTGTCCAAAAATGCAGGATTGTGTAGTATGCTGTAGGAGACCAGTGGAAAAATTTCTTTGTTTAAACCACCACTTTTACTGCTGATGTTTCTAACAAGGGAACCTCCCCATCGCACCCCCCTCAGATTTAGTTATAAGTTGGCACAGTGGATAGGCCTTGAAAAGCTGAACACAGATCAATCAAGAAAACAGGAAGTAGTTGTGTGGAACTATGAAAAAATAAGCAAAATATACTAACTGAGTAGTCCGTGTGCAAGATAGACAACATCAAGGATAGTGTGAGCCCAGGAGCGCCGTGGTCCCGTGGTTAGCGTGAGCAGCTGCGAAACGAGAGGTCCTTGGTTCAAGTCTTCCCACGAGTGAAAAGTTTAATTTTTTGTATAATCAACTTCGCTGTCCAAAATTCCAGGATATGTTCAGAATTGCTTGGCCATATGCAGGATTTGACGGTCTACACCTGAAAAATTTGAAACCGTTAAAAACATATGTTTTGACAGAGCACAGGGAAAACTGTGTGACTGTGAAACTGTTGCATTCATTTGTTGCAGTTTATGTGACAAACTCTTATGTTTTCATCACTTTTTGGGAGTGATTATCACATCCACAAGAAAACCTAAATCGGGCAAGGTAGAAGAATCTTATTACCCATACGCCAAGTGTACAAGTTAGGTGGGTCGACAACATATTCCTGTCATGTGACGCACATGCCGTCACCAGTGTCGTATAGAATATACCAGACGTGTTCTCCTGTGGAGGAATCGGTTGACCTATGACCTTGCGATCAAATGTTTTCGGTTCCCATTGGAGAGGCACGTCCTTTCATCTACTAATCGCACGGTTTTGCGGTGCGGTCACAAAACACAGACACTAAACTTATTACAGTGAATAGAGATGTCAGTGAACGAACGGACAGATCATAAATTTGCGAAAATAAAAAAAGTAAACTTTTCACTCGAGGGAAGACCTGAACCAACGACCTCTCGTTCCGCAGCTGCTCACGCTAACCACGGGACCGCGGCACTCCTGGGCTCGTATTGTCCTTGATGTTGCCTATCTTGCGCATGGACTACTCAGTTTGTATAGTTTGCCTATTTTTTCGTAGTTCCACACAACTTCTTCCTGTTTTTTCGATTGATCTGTGTACAGTTTTTCAAGGCCTATCCACTGTGCCAGTTTGTATAGTTTGCCTATTTTTTCGTAGTTCCACACAACTTCTTCCTGTTTTCTCGATTGATCTGTGTACAGTTTTTCAAGGCCTATCCACTGTGCCAACTTACAACTAAATCTGAGGGTGGTGCGATGGGGAGGTTCCCTTGTAAGAATAGATTGAACACTTGGAGTATGCTGTGATGGCATACACACTTCAGAGCACAGCAACCCCCATCTCTCTCTCTCTCTCTCTCTCTCTCTCTCTCTCTCTCTCTCTCTCTCTCGGAATGATTTGTGAGATCATCAAGAATTTGAATATTCTTAGCAAGACTCTCCATCAGAAGAAATTCTTATCCTTAGTATAAGCTTTGTGAACTTATGTTCTTACACTGTGGATGGGTTAACCATGCTAACAACGTACCTAAGTCAGTAACGTTGTTGGAATAGGAAAGCTTTGTGCCTGGATTATTACCATGGCAACAGATTACTTACCTCACCTGCTTTTAACAGCTACTTGGAGCTGGCGGGTGGGGCAGTGGGGAGGGGGGGGGGGGGGAATGTTCGGAGGAGGGATGATGTAAAACATCTTTGTAGAGACCATACAAGACATTTAAACAAGTTCTGTCAGTTAATAAAGAAGTTATAACCACTAACATTAATTTCAGTGCTGACATAGTAGTAAGTGAATTTTGGATCCTATCAGGGAACAGCATGGATTACAAAAGGGAACTCCTCTACTGGGGTGCATAATTGTAGACTTGAATATAGTTACATTGTTCATTTAAAATATAACCAAACTTAATTGTTCTGTCCTTAGTTAAGGACAGCAATTTGGGCTACACAAAGTGTCCTTTTGTTCCATTTGGTAAGTCTTAAATGTGTTCCATGCCAGTTAAATTTTCGTGGGTATTGCTAGATAGTCTGTAGATAATACGTTGCTGTTATTCTTCAGAAAGATTTCCTGTGTCCAGTTCAGAACCTGATGCATCAAATATGAAGATCATGTAAGATATATTGACAACATTTTGACCATGGCTGTTACTCAGCAACAGTACACTAGTTTCAGTATAGGATAAAACAGCCAACCGGTTGAAACACATTAACGAAGATGACAATTTTCATGAAGCACACAGGTTACTTATGTAAAATTGTATTACTGAAAAGCAGTAGTTAGAATTTGGAGCAGCTATGCTCAAGTCAAGTTAAAAAAAAAAAAGAGAGAGAGAAAAGAAAAGGTTCTAGCCTTTGCCTTGTGTGCCTAGCTGGGAACAGCAGCAAATTGATTGGCCCATTGGCTTACATTGCTGCCATGAAAACAGAATGAGTTGCACCGCCTATCATATGAGGACAGTAAAGTGTATCCATTTGAAACATTATAACAGAAATAAATGAAAAAAGTGACAGTTAATTTTAAAAACAAAATATTAAGAGAGGTTAATATCTTTCTGAAAATACACAGTAGTCAAGCAGATTAATAGAGCCATCTGTTAAGCTTTACAGAAATTACTGTTACATAAAGGACAGAATCACATAGAAAAAATTTTACAAACAATTGTACAATCCAGAAAATATGTGCATTAAGCAGCTTATATGTATTAGATTAGAAGAAAATGTTTTGAAATTAGAAGCAGGGAAAATATAGTAAAATATAGAAGAATCAAAATTCCATGAGCAGTGGATTGAAACCATAGAAAAAAATTTTGCTACACTGTTGCAATTGTTCATTGAGGATGAGGCCATCGGTCTTAGAAATATGCTTGAAAATCTCCAGCTCTTAGAATATATCGAGCCTATGACATTTCCTTTTCTATGTGAAATGGAAATTTCTTCATTGTGTTCCAGTTTGTGTCCAGAAATTAGCAGATGATCAGCAAAAGTGGAATTGTGTACGTGAGTGCCTCTTTTTCCCAACAAACATTGCTTGTACCTGACACTAAAAGACCTTCCAGTTTCTCCTGTATAATAAACATAACACATATCAAAAGCAGTGGCGGATACATATGGGGGCCGCGGCACCCCCCCTTCCCCCTCGTAGGGCCGCCCACATTGGCACCCGTGCTGTCCCCACCAATCAGCCCGCATGCTATTTGTTCATTTCTTTCGTCAGTCGACTCGACTAAATCGAGTTATCACGTAGTTGTACTTTCCTAGTAGCACGTGCATCCATGTCGTCGTATTTTATACGTTTCTGTCAGACACATAGGGATCGACTTACTGGCTTAGCTCTGTTGACCACTCACCCTGACATTGGTTGTTTTCTTGACAATGTGATTAACCAATTTGCCAGAAAGAATATGCACATAGAATTCATCATTTAAGGAAGAGAACCACAATTGTAACTTTTTTATATTATAAGATGGCATTGTCTTGTATATGTGTATAATCAGTTTAAATAAAACTTTCTTAAACTTTGCATGTGACTTGATTATTTTTTATTATGGTAAAAGTAAAGGTAGCTGAAGATAACTTGAGCAGCTCATTCTTGAGGTTTTTCTGTATCCGCCACTGATTACAAGTGATTTTATACACTCTTGAATTGTGCATTGGAGCAACTGTGGACTCGAGGTTGTGAATGAGATTTTTTTGCTAGTTATTGTTCTTGGAAAAGGCAATTTTGAATCCATATTTTTTTAATCAGAATTTTATATGAAATAGGCCATAAAAATATAACTGAGAAAACATTTTTATTCTCATTACTGTCAGGCATAGCATTGCTGCCTAAAGTGGCCACTTTAGTGCCAGTTTTAACTTTGAAGATCTTGTCAACTAACACAGGACCATAGCCTTTATTAACTGCAATAGTTTTTATTTTGTTCATCTCTTCATGAAGCGTGTCAGGTGACAAAGGTATAGAGACTGCATGATGAATGGCTGAATGGAAAAATGCTTTCTTATGGGAATGAGGATCCACTGAACTAGCGGGCACAATTTGATCTGTGTTAGTGGCTTTTTGAAAAATACCGAAAGTAAGCCTATCATAGTTAATAGCAATACTGAGGTACAAGTAAATAAGCTGATGGTCACTATTTTCCAACTCACAATTGAAGCTAATTTTTTCCTGGGTGCTATTAAATATTTCAAACAAATGCTGAATTCCTTCCTGGGAACCACTGTGTATGATCAAAATGCCATCTACGTGCTGAGCATACGACAAAATACCAAGATCAGCAGCTGAAAAATTATTGAAGAATTTGTCTTCCAGCAAATTAATGAAAATATTAGCCAAGATGCGTCCCAGTGGGTTACCCATTGCCAGGCCATCAAGCCTATGGTATAATTTGCCATTGAAAACAAGACAGTCGTATTTTACTACTATTCTTAGCAAATGAATTAAGTCAGTGATTTGTTCATCAGAAATATCTGTTTTGAAAGTACATAAGTTTTTTTCAGTGATGTCAATGGTTGTTTGAACAGATACGTTAGTATATAGGTTGGTAATATCACTTAAAACCAGGATTCAACTTTTCATTATCATCAGGCATTAATGGAAAAAGTTGATTTTTCCATCTTGGATCTGTATTGTGCAGTATCTGAGGTTTAGAAGGTTACAGCAGATACAGTTCAAACATCTTTAAAATCAGGCAAAAGAAATCCTCTTAGCTGTTTTTAATCAAATCTAACAGGCTCAAGTCTTTCACAACTCATGGAGGATGTCCATCTGAAGTTTTGTTAGTATTTCTGTGCTGCACTCCCTCCCCTCCCCTGTCCACCTGTGCCTCAAATCCAAGAAAGGACTCTGTTGCCCAACAGATACCATAGCATGATACCACCTGTGTGGAAAAGATGTGAGAATGCATGGTGAATCACTTCACGACCTCACTCTTCTGGTCTAGGAAACTACCTAATTCCAGTTTGGTTTATCGTTTAAGTCTAGTCTGGATGGGGATGACAGTACAACAATATTTATATGTGTTATAATATGACAGTGGTTCCTGTAACTTTGTTATTGTCTTTGTCATACTGGATGAAATTACACACGTCATTACAATGGTGGGTACTTTGGTTTACTCCAGGAGGAGAATGAGTGGATACTATAACTCATTATAGTTCACTTTATCAATAACTAGATAAGAAGAATTACGTAACTTTGTACTTTCTATTTCCATAGGAATGTCTTGAGTCTGTCACTTGATAGAGACAAAATACAGGTCTATTACTCTGAGTACATTTAACAATAACTTCCACATAGTATTCTGTCTAATACATTGATCTCACAGCTAGCATATTAGAAGATCCAATGATCGTGTACTGTGCTGAGCAGTACTGTGTTTGGCTGTAAATAGAAGAGTCAATGCAGCGGTGTAGCGAAACTTTTCTGGGGGTGGCTAAGCCATTGTCATTTGTTCTTCACTGCAGCTCATCATCGTAACGGCGTCGTAACTGCACCCACTGTTCATCAATTTGGGCCTAAACACCTGATGGGTTGCACAAGTTACACCCATAGTGCATCCCCATCTGCACCTACGGTCATGATGGACTTTCCATGGCACCAGACCCCCCTGCGGGTTCGGGGGTTAGAATAGGCCCGCGGTATTCCTGCCTGTCGTAAGAGGCGACTAAAAGGAGTCTCCAACGTTTCAGCCTTCTGTGATGGTCCCCTCTCGGGTTTGACTTCCATCTTTCTAAATTTATCCGAAGAACGAGCCAATTGGGGAAGGGCGCCTTACATGGTGCGCTGTATCCGTCGTGCAATTAGACCTTTAGCCGGATTTCTCGTCGTTGCAGTGGTGTCCCGCTCGTTTTCGATCTCTTGGGCGAGGATCCGTCCCTGGGTGCGATTACCACGCTGCACTCTGCAGTGTTTCTTTTAACTGCGACGATGACCTTGGACATTTTTGCACCTAAGATCCAGCACGGTAGCCAGTCCGTTGTGGTGGGGCCGCCATGTACCCTCTTGGTTGTAGCCCCCTGACAACACAGGGATCGCTCTACTGATGCCTGCGCCGTTAACTCCCCACGTATGCCAAGGAGTAGATGCCTATCCTCCTGGGGTATCGGGACTCCCGGCAACAGCCATCCTGCCAGGTGGCCTTTGCTGTGGCTGGGTGGCGCCCGTGGGGAGGGCCCTTGGTCGGAGTAGGTGGCATCAGGGCGGATGACCCGCAATGAAGCGTGGTACATCATCTCTCGCTGGCGGCCAGCCGCCAGCAGTCTCTAAGCGTTCTCGGGCTCAATTTAATGCTCAGAAGTACGATCCGAAAATGTTCCCCTCCCTGGCCACGCCGTCGGAAGAGCGTAAGTCTCAGGATGGAGGTAACAGTTATTCGCCCCGATTCTTAGTTTGCACGAGAGCTGATGGGGAGTCTTTTCTCTCCACAAAGCCTCAGTTCTTCGTCGAGCATTTAGAGGACAAGTTTGGGGAGGTGGAGGGCTTGTCTAAAATGCGTTCTGGGTCAGTACTGATACAAACGGCATCCTCTGCCCAGTCACGCAGGTTACTTGCTTGTGACAAGTTGGGAGATGTTAACGTTACTATTACACCACATAAGAGTTTAAATATGGTCCAGGGTGTTATTTTCCATAGGGACCTCCTTTTTCAGTGTGATGACGAGCTGCGCGCCAACTTAGAACGTCGAGGTGTTCATTTCGTCCGGCGCGTTCATCGGGGTCCGAGGGACAATCAGGTTGCTACCGGTGCCTTCATCTTGGCCTTCGAGGGTGATACGTTACCGGACAAGGTCAAGGTGATGGTCTACCGATGTGACGTCAAGCCCTATATCCCTCCCCCGATGCGGTGCTTCAAGTGCTGGAAGTTCGGCCATATGTTTTCCCGCTGCACTTCCAGCCTCACATGTCGAGATTGCGGACGCCCATCTCATCCCGATACTCCATGTGCCCCGCCTCCCATCTGTGTCAACTGCGGGGAGCACCATTCACCTTGCTCGCCTGACTGTAAAGTCTTTCAGAAAGAGCGCAAAATCATGGAATATAAGACCCTGGACCGGTTGACCTATACTGAGGCCAAAAGGAAGTATGACAGACTCCATCCTGTGAGAATGACATCTTCTTATGCAGCTGCTACAACAACTGTGCTAGCTCCATCAGTTTCGAGACTTCCAGCCAGCTCGATAAGTAGTAAGACTCCTCCTGCCCCCTTGCCCGTGGGGGGCTCTACCCAACCGGTTGCTCCTGCACCACCTACCTCAGGAGCAACCTCCTCCCACCCGTCGGGGACGTCTGTCCCCGCTTCTCAGCCGGAGAAGCGTCTAACTTCTTCGGCTACTCTCGCCCGTAAGAGTTCCCTTGGGACCCTCCCTTCCCAGGGTTCCACCAGCGGGAAGGATGACGGCCGCCAGTGGCATAAGTCCTCACCAGCGGCTGGGCGTAGGGCTTCACGATCCTCCTCTGTCCCGGAGACTGAATCAGTGAAGCCTTCCCAGCCGGTGAAACCCAAGGTTCAGCGAGAGAAGTCCAAGAGAAAGACCTCTAAGGCCAAAGAACTTGCGGTGGCACCAACCCCACCGCACCTTTCGCGCTCTGCGTCTGAGGATGAAGTCGAGATTCTAGCGTCCGCTGAGGACCTTGATCTCGCTGGTCCCTCAGACGCCATGGATGCCTCTCGTACGGGTACTGAATCGGTGGCAGTGAGTGAACAAGCGGCGTAAATTGCCTTCCCAGTCCTTTCACGCCTTTCTCAGCCATGGACAATATCATCCTCCAGTGGAACTGCGGCGGTTTTTTCCACCATCTAGCTGAGCTCCAACAACTTATCAGCCTTCACCCTTTCTTCTGCATTGCTCTTCAGGAAACTTGGTTTCCAGCAATGCGAACCCCCGCCCTCCGTGACTATCGGGGTTATTATAAGAACCGGGCAGCATATGAAAGGGTGTTGGGTGGCGTCTGCCTCTATGTCCTTCACACTCTGCACAGCGAGTCTGTCCCTCCCCAAACACCTTTAGAGGCTGTCGCTGTTCGGGTGTGGACGCCACAGGCTGTTACCGTCTGCAGTCTTTACCTTCCACCGGATGATGATGTCTCGCAGCATGTCCTGGCTGCGCTGATAGCCCAATTGCCGCCACCTTTCTTGCTATTGGGCAACTTCGACGCCCATAACCCTCTGTGGGGTGGGTCAGTGGCAACAGGTCGAGGTGCCATCGTTGAGCATTTATTGTCGCAGCTCGATCTCTCGATTTTAAATGATGGTGCCTTCACACACTTCAGTGTGGCGCATGGCACATACTCCGCCATTGACCTTTCAATCTGTAGCCCTAGCCTCTTACCGTCTGTCCAATGGAGTGTGCATGACGACCTGTGTGGTAGTGACCACTTTCCGATCTTTCTGTCACTACCACAGCGTCACTCTTCTGGGCGCCCTAGCAGATGGGCTATGAATAAGGCTAACTGGGACTTGTTCTCCTCCACTGCCGCTCTTGAGCCTCTCTCTAATGACGACATTGATGCGGTGGTTCAATCGGTCACCACCGGCATCGTTACTGCCGCCAAATCTGCCATTCCCCGCTCCTCTGGGTCCCCTCGGCGGCGGACTGTGCCTTGGTGGTCGCCTGAGATCGCTGCAGCGATTACAGATCGCCGGCGGGCGCTACAGCGTCACAAGCGACATCCCTGCATTGAACACCTGATCACCTTCAAACGGCTGCGTGCGCGGGCCCGCCGCCTTATCGGCCAAAGCAAGCAGGAGTGCTGGGAGCGGTACATGTCCACCATTGGCCTCCATGTCACTCCATCACAGGTCTGGGCCAAGATTCGACGCGTCTCCGGCTATCGGCCACCTGTCAGCGTCCCTGCACTCTCACTGAATGGAGCAGTTTGTACTGACTCCGACGTCATTGCAAACCACTTAGCAGAGCATTTTGCTATGAGTTCCGCTTCTGCGAATTACCCCCAGGCCTTCCGCTCCATTAAAGAGCGGATGGAGCGTCGGAGCCTTTCGTTTCGCACCAACCAACCAGAATCGTACAATGTTCCATTCAGTGAGTGGGAATTCCGCAGTGCCCTTGCCGCTTGTCCTGATACCGCTCCAGGACCAGATAGCATCCACTGCCAGATGCTGAAACACCTCTCAGTGGACTGCCAGCGACGGATACTCGGCCTTTACAACCGTATTTGGGTCGAGGGTGAGTTTCCGTCGCAGTGGCGGGCAAGTATCGTTATCCCCATTCTGAAACCAGGCAAGAACCCTTTGGAGGTGGACAGCTACCGCCCCATTAGCCTCACCAACGTTCTTTGCAAGCTTCTCGAACAGATGGTGAGCCGGCACTTGACTTGGGTACTGGAGTCTCGGGGCCTTCTGGCTCCATCTCAGGGTGGGTTCCATAAAGGCCGCTCCGCCGCCGACAATCTGGTGAGCCTGGAGTCGGCCATCCGTACTGCCTTTGCCCGCCGTCAGCACCTGGTCGCTGTCTTTTTCGACATGCAGAAGGCATACGATACGACATGGCGTCATCACATCCTTTCTACGCTTCATGGATGGGGTCTTCGGGGCCCTCTGCCGATCTTTATCAGAAATTTTCTGTCGTATCGTACCTTCCGCCTGCAAGTCGCAGCCTCATATAGTTCCACCCACGTCCAGGAGAACGGTGTGGCACAGGGTTCTGTTTTAAGTGTCTGCCTGTTTTTAATAGCCATTAACGGGCTCGCTGCGGCCGTGGGAAATTCTGTCTCTGCTTTCCTGTATGCTGACGACTTCTGCCTTTATTACAGCTCTACTGGCATTGCAGCTGTTGAATGTCAGCTACAGGGTGCTATCCGCAAGGCGCAGTCTTGGGCTGTAGCTCATGGGTTCCAGTTTTCGGCAGCCAAGACCTGCGTAATGCATTTCTGCTGGCGACGCACTGTCCACCCGGAGCCGCGACTTTATCTTGCCGGCGAACTTCTTTCAGTGGTGGAATCACACAGGTTTTTGGGGGTGGTTTTCGATGCCCGGTTGACTTGGCTGCCTCATATCCGGCAGCTTAAACAGGCGTGTTGGCGGCATCTAAACGCTCTGAGATGCTTGAGCCACACCCGCTGGGGCGCCGACCGATTTACCCTGTTGCGGCTCTACCAGGCGTTAATCCAATCCCGTCTGGATTATGGGAGCCTGGCTTACGGCTCAGGATCCCCCTCTGCGTTGCGGGTGCTGGACCCAATACTACACAGCGGGATCCGACTTGCCACTGGTGCCTTCCGCACCAGCCCTGTGGACAGCATCCTTGTTGAGGCAGGTGTCCCTCCACTGCGGGTGCGACGCCAACAATTACTGGCTGCTTATGCTGCCCATGTTTTTAGCTTGCCCGGGCATCCAAATTACCGTGTCCTGTTCCCGCAGTCGGTCGTCCATCTGCCGGACCGGGCTTGGTTTTTCCCTTTCCAGGCGCCTCAGCGTACACCCCCGTGGTGTGTTCCTTGCCCTTGCCTTCGGCCCGACTTGGCACAGGGCTCGAAGGACTCGGTCCCTCCAGAGGCCTTCCGCCACCGCTTTTATTCCATCCTGGCCACGTATCAGGGCTCTGGAATTGTTTACACCGACGGTTCGATGGTTGCTGGTCGTGTCGGGTATGCGCTAACTCTAGGGGACCATTCCGAAAAACGGTCCTTGGCGGCTGGCTGCAGCGTTTACACTGCTGAGCTAGTCGCCATCTTTCGAGCCCTAGAGTATATCCGCTCCTGCTCAGGTGAGTCCTTCGTGATCTGTAGCGATTCCCTGAGCGGTTTACAAGCTCTCGATCAGTGTTTTCCTCGTTCTCGTCTGGTGATGGCTATCCATGAGTCCCTGCATACTCTTGCGCGTTGCGGCCGCTCTGTGGTCTTTGTGTGGACCCCCGGTCATGTCGGTATCCCGGGCAATGAAAATGTTGACCGCCTGGCGAAAGAGGCCACGTGTAAACCATCTCTGGATGTTGGCCTCCCAGAGACTGATTTGCGGGCAGTCCTCCGCCGAAAAGTTTTTGCGCTTTGGGACGCTGAATGGCGCGATCGGATCACACCCAATAAACTCCGTGTCATTAAGGAGACGACGACTGTGTGGCGGTCATCCATGCGAGCCAACCGCAGGGACTCAGTCGTCCTTTGTCGGCTCCGCATTGGCCACTCCCGGCTAACACACAGTTATTTACTGCGCCGGGAGGACCCTCCTGTATGTCGCTGCGGGGCGGCTTTGACAGTGGCCCACATTCTGTTGGCCTGCCCCCTTTTAGCTGTGGTCAGGCAGACATTTGCGCTGCCTGATACGCTCCCTGCCGTTTTATCTGATGACCCTGCTATGGCTGCCTTAGTTTTACGTTTTATTAGGGCAGGGAGTTTTTGTTCTTTAATCTGAGTGTTTCTGTTTTATTTTATTGTTTTGTGTTGATTCTGGCCTTTGGCCTACGGTTTTAAACTAAGTTTTTACTGTGTTTTCGGTGGTTAGCTTTTCCATTTTTTTTTTTTTGTTCCTATGGTCGGCCAACCACCGTCACACTCCATGTGATTTTATTTCGTTTTGTCTGGTCCTTGTCTATGTTTCTTTTGTTCTGTGTCGTCTGTCTCCTATTCTGTTGAACATTTTTTATTCTCTGTGGGTATTTTTAGTATTTTGGAAAAAGGGACCGATGACCTCTGCAGTTTGGTCCCTTTAATCCTTAAACAAACAAACCAACCAACCAACCAAATCCATGGCACCAGAAATCCAGCACGGTAGCCAGCCCATTGTGGTGGGGTCGTCATGTACCCTCTAGGTTGTAGCCCCCTGACAACACAGGGATCATACTGCCGATACCTGAGCTGCACCCTCCCCACGTCAGCCAAGGAGTAGATGCCCATCTACCTGGGGCATCAGGACTCCCGGCAACGGTCATCTTGCCAGGTGGCCCTTGCTGAGGCTGGGTGGCGCCTGTGGGGAGAGCCCCTGGTTGGAGTGGGTGGTATCGGGGCGGACGTTTCGCAGATGAAACGTCAACATGCATCAGGTCACTCTGCGGCCGCATCTTCTAAGAGGAAAGGTTCTGTCTCTGGTTCGGATACTCCTGCCTTTCCCCCCTTGGCCACTCCCTGGGAGGAAGGACAGGCTCGGCGGCTTGGGGCGAAATACTTCCTCCGCTATTTAGTCTGTTCTCAGACCGATGGGGGGACATTCGCCACCTCCAAGCCCATGTTCTTTGTACAGCATATCGAGGATATCTTCGGAGAAATCGAGGCTCATAGTAAAATGCGTTGGGGGTCCATTCTCATAAAGACCACCTCCGCTGCACAGTTGGAGGCACTCCAGGCATGCGACAGACTAGGGGACATCCCAGTGTCCATTGTCCCACATCTGGCACTCAGTAGGACACGGGACCTCCTACTGCAATCTGATGAGTAGCTCAGGACCAACATGGAGCGCCGTGGCATACATTTCGTCCGGCGAGTTCAGCGCGGCCCCAAAGATCGTCGCGTCGACACTGGGGCCTTTATCCTCACCTTCGAGGGGGATGTTCTCCCGGAGATGGTAAAGGTGATGTGCTACCGGTGCGACATGCGACCTTGCGTCCCGCCTCCTATGCGATGCTTTCAACATCTAAGCTTCGGGCACATGTCACGGTGTGAAGCTGAGCCCCTTTGTGGCGATTGTGGACGTCCTCTTCGTGAGGGACATACATGCACCCCACCACCTCGGTGCGTCAATTGTCCTGGCCTCCACTTGCCTAGATCTTTTGACTGCGCCGCATATCAGAAGGAGAAGAAGATACAAGAATTGAAAACCTTGGACCGTCTGTCATATTCTGAGGCCAGGAAGAAATATGACCGCCTCCATCCCGTGATGTTGACAACGTCATTTGCTTCGGTCGTGTCCACTCCTTCTGCAGTATCCTCACCCCTATCCTGTCCCCCCTCCACCTCCTCACACCATCCAGGGTCTACGCTTCCGCCTCCCAAATACCTCCCTTCCAAATCCTCCCCCCTCGCGGCCCCTGCCCCCTCTGCCCCAGGGGCCACCCTTCCTCCTCCTCCTCCTCCTCCTCCTCCGCCACCGCCTGAGAAGCGATCCTCTTCTCAAGCGTCCATCGGGGAAACGTTACGGACCTCGGCTTCCAAGGTCCGGCGTTCGAAAAAGGACCCCGAGCGTGAGGACTTTCTTCGGGTCCAACCCCTTCAGCCCACCATCCCTGTGAATCATCGGTCTTCCAAGAAGGCCTCAAAGAAGAAGTCTTTATCCCCCTCTCCACCCGGCGCATTTCATCTGATGCTCCATCCGACAGTCGCTGCTCCCGGCCGTCCTCAGTTTCGCCGGGACGCTCTGCTGCCAGGCACTCAGCTGGCCTGTCGTCGGCGAACGATGCTGCCCCTCCTGTGCAACCCAGGAATGTGGCCGCAGCTGGCGACGACTCGGAACAGGATCCGTCTCTCAACGGTTGTAGTGATGTTCCCTCAAAACCTGGCCCTCCGCGGTCGTCGAGATGACCAGCTCTTCACCCGTTTCATTCCCCCTTTCTCTGATTCGCGATGTCTCTGTTACATTGGAACATAAGAGGTATTCGATCTAATCAGGAGGAATTACAACTGCTCCTCCACCTGCACTGTCCACTCGTCATTGGTCTCCAGGAAACGAAGTTACGCCCAACTAACCGTATTGCTTTTACCCACTCACTATACCTCCGAGCGATCTGACCTAACCCCTGTGGACGGTATTCCAGCTCATGGTGGGGTCATGTTGCTCGTTCGGGACGATGTCTATTACCATCCCATCCCATTGACCCCCCCCACTCCAAGCAATAGCTGTCCGTATTACTCTTTCTGCCTTTACTTTTTCTGTTTGTACTGTCTACACTCCCATCGTCATCCGCAGTTAGTCGGGCTGACATGATGCACCTGATTGCTCAGCTTCCTCCGCCATTTTTATTGTTTGGTGACTTCAATGCCCATATCCCCTTTGGGGTTCTGCTACATCCTGTCACAGAGGCTCCCTCTTGGTGGATGTTTGTAACCATCTCAATCTTGTCTGCCTCAATACTGGAGCCCCGACTTTCCTCTCGGACTCTACTCATACCTACTTCCACTTGGACCTCTCGATCTGTTCTACCACTCTTGCCCGTCGGTTTGAGTGGTATGTCCTTTGTGACACCTATTTGAGCGACCATTTCCCCTGTGTCGTTCGTCTCCTGCACCACACCCCGTCCCCATGTCCCTCGAGCTGGAACATACCGAAAGCTCACTGGGCACTTTACTCCTCCCTGGCGACCTTTCCGGACCAACATTTTCTCAGCTGTGACAGTCAGGTTGAATACCTCACGGCTGTTATCATCAGTGCGGCCGAACGTTCCATTCCTCGTACTACCTCTTCTTCACGTCGCGTTTCAGTCCCCTTGTGGAATGAGGCTTGCAGAGACGCTATCGGTGCTCGACGACGTGCTTTACGCACCTTTCGCCGCCATTCTACGCTGGCGAATTGTATTACTTACAAACGACTCTGAGCGCAATGTCGTCGAGTCATCAAAGACAGCAAAAAAGCTTGTTGGGCCTCTTTCACAAGCTCCTTTAACATTTTTACTCCCTCTTCTGTCGTCTGGGGTGAGGTACTTATGGACCCTGTGGATGTCTCCAACGCCTTCGGCCACTTTTTCGTAGAGGTTTCAAGCTCCGCCCATTACCACCCTTCACCGAGCGAGGTGGCGCAGTGGTTCGACACTGGACTCGCATTCGGGAGGACGACGGTTCAATCCCGCGTCCGGCCATCCTGATTTAGGTTTTCCGTGATTTCCCTAAATCACTCCAGGCAAATGCCGGGGTGGTTCCTCTGAAAGGGCACGGCCGACTTCCTTCCCCATCCTTCCCTAATCCGATGAGACCGATGACCACGCTGTCTGGTCTCCTTCCCCAAACCAACCAACCAACCAACCATTACCACCCTTCCTTCCACTCGCTGAATCTGGAAGATTATAATGCCCCATTTACCATGCGGGAAATCGAACGTGCACTTGCACTGTCCCGGTCCTCTGCTTCGGGGCCAGATGCCATTCACGTTCAGATGCTGACACACCTTTCTCCGGCAGGCAAATGCTTTCTTCTTCGTACCTATAATCGCGTCTGGACCGAAGTTCAGGTCCCCATGCGTTGG
The DNA here is from genome assembly GCF_021461395.2 of Schistocerca americana. Lineage (NCBI taxonomy): Eukaryota > Metazoa > Arthropoda > Insecta > Orthoptera > Acrididae > Schistocerca > Schistocerca americana. The sequence goes on from NC_060123.1 coordinate 37,833,701, forward strand.
CGTGAGGCCGTTGTTGTTCCCATACCCAAACCTGGGATGGATAGACACCTTCCTTCTAGTTACCGCCCCATTTCTCTTACAAGCTGTGTCTGTAAGGTGATGGAGCGCATGGTTAACGCTCGGTTGGTTTGGATTCTTGAATCTCGAGGGCTTTCGTTCACGGCGCTCCGCTTTTGACCACCTTGTGACCTTGTCAACGTTCATCATGAACACATTTTTGCGAAAGCGTCAAACGGTAGCTGTGTTCTTCGATTTGGAGAAGGCTTACAGTACCTGTTGGAGAGGAGGTATCCTCCGCACTATGCACAGGTGGGGCCTATGTGGTCACCTGCCCCTTTTTATTGGTTCATTTTTAACAGATCGAATGTTTAGGGTGCGTGTGGGTTCCGTATTGTCCGACGTCTTCCTTCAGGAGAACGGAGTGCCTCAGGGCTCCGTTTTGAGCGTAGCCCTTTTTGCCATAGCGATCAATCCAATTATGGATTGCATTCCACCTAATGTCTCTGGCTCTCTTTTCGTCGATGACTTTGCGATCTACTGCAGTGCCCAGAGAACATGCCTCTTGGAGCGCTGCCTTCAGCATTGTCTTGACAGCCTATACTCATGGAGTGCGGCTAATGGCTTCCGATTCTCTGAAGAGAAGACGGTTTGCATCAACTTTTGGCGATATAAAACATTCCATCCACCATCCTTACATCTTGGTCCCGTTGTTCTCCCATTCGTGGAAACAACGAAGTTTTTAGGGCTCGTGCTGGACAGGAAACTTTGTTGGTCTCCACATGTCTTTTATTTGGCTGCCCGTTGTACACGTTCCCTTAATGTCCTCAGAGTTCTTAGTGGTTCATCTTGGGGAGCAGATCGCACTGTCCTGCTTCGCTTGTATCGGTCCATAGTCCGATCAAAGCTGGATTATGGGAGCCTCGTCTACTTGTCTGCTCGCCCATCCCTCTTATGCCGTCTCAACTCCATCCATCATTGGGGGTTACGTCTTGCGACCGGAGCATTCGATACTAGTCCCGTCGAGAATCTTTATGCTGAAGCTGCCGAATTATCATTGACCTACCGGCACGATGTACTGCTTTGGCGGTATGCCTGCTGGCTGTTGTTAATGCCCGACCACCCCTTTTATCAGTCCTTCTTCGACGATTCTCTCGACCGTCAGTATGGGTTGTATGTGTCTGCCCTGCTGCCCCCTGGAGTCCGCTTTCGTCGCCTGCTTCGACAATTGGATTTTGCCCTCCCTACCACCTTCCGAGAGGGTGAGAGCCCGACACCACCTTGACTCCAGGCTCCGGTTCACTTTCATCTTGACCTCAGCTGCTCCAGTAGGATGGTACTCCGGAAGCAGTGTATTGCTCACGGTTTGTCGAACTTCATGCGCGACTCGCCAGTAACACCTTTACTTACACTGATGGCTCCAAAACTGACGATGGTGTCGGCTGTGACTTTGTCATCAGGGACGTCACCTTTAAATACCGGCTCCTCGACCAGTGTTCCAGCTTTATGGCCAAGCTTTTTGCTCTCTCTCAGGCCGTTCAGTATGTCTGCCGCCACCGCCATTCTCCGTATGTACTGTGCTCTGATTCACTCAGTGCTCTTCAGAGCCTTGGAGCTCCATATCCAGTCCATCCCTTGGTGCAACAGATCCAGCAATCCCTCTATTCTTTTGCTGATGATGGCTCTCCTGTTGGCTTTATGTGGGTTCCAGGCCATGTAGGAGTGCCTGGGAATGAGGCTGCTGTGGCCAAGGCTGCAGTCCTCCTGCCTCGGCCAGCCTCCCTTTGTGTCCCATCGTCTGACATTAGTGGGGTTGTTTGTAAGAGGTTTGTGTCATTATGGTGGGATACTTGGTCGTCACTTCAAGAAAATAAGCTCCGGGCCATAAAACCGTTGCCAACATCTTGGACAACCTCCTCCCGACCCTCTCGGCAAGAGGAGGTCATTTTGTCCAGGTTGCGGATTGGGCATTGCCAGTTTAGCCACCACTACCTGCTATCCGGTGACCCCACCCCGCAGTGCCCTTGTGGTCAAGCATTGACAGTGCCCCCATGTTTTATTGTCGTGTCCCCGTTTTAATCAATCTCATGTTGTCCTGTCTCTGCCATCTACCTTACAGGAAATTTTAGCTGATGACGCTCCAGCAGCTGCTCGTGTTCTTCATTTTATTGCTTTGACGGACTTGTCCAAAGACAACTAACGCTTTTAATTATTTTATCTGCATCTTTGTAATAACTTTCCGGTGTTCCCCGCCCCTCCCCCCTCCCCCCCTTGAGTTTCACCAGATTATATGTGCACTTACATTTGTGACTGGGCACTAATGACCTTAGTAGTTACCGAGCGAGGTGGCGCAGTGGTTAGCACACTGGACTCGCATTCGGGAGGACGACGGTTCAATCCTGTCTCCGGCCATCCTGATTTAGGTTTTCCGTGATTTCCCTAAATCGCTTCAGGCAAATGCCGGGATGGTTCCTTTGAAACGGCATGGCCGATTTCCTTCCCCATCCTTCCCTCACCCGAGCTTGCGCTCCGTCTCTAATGACCTCGTTGTCGACGGGACGTTAACCACTAATCTCCTCCTCCTTAGTAGTTGAGCGCCCTCTTGTCTAGTTTCAATCCTTCTTTCCTGTTAAAGTTGTTTAAGTTGTTTCTTTGGTTTTTGAATTTCTAATATTAAGTTCACTGGGGGAAAAAGAGAGCGTGTAGGTCAAATTTCATTTTTAGATGTAAAAGTACTTAGAAAACCTGACAAAACTTTAGGACATAAAGTCTGCAGAAAGCCAACTCACACGGATAGATACCTTCACAGGAATTACAGTCAGCGTGTCCAGAGAAAAGAGAAGTTATCTAAATGTTGATGGACAAGGTTCAAAGAATTTTACTTGATCATGTGACTAATTTCTCACCCTCTTAAATTTCCTGTACCAAGTGGATTCGCAAGCCCTCTGAGGTGACCCTTCATTCTTTACAGAGGAAGGTGAAGGAGGTGTCATTTTGCTGGGTGCAAGGGCATGTGAGAATCGCAGGGATGTGAGACCGCAGGTGAAGCAGCCAAGGGTGCTGCGTGGAAAATATGCCACATGGAAAATACTGTTGCAATGTGCTATCTCCTAAATGCAGCCGTCTCACTGCTGAAGCAGAGATCAGGCACCTATTGGAAGGAAAGGAACTGAGGTAGAAGAACAAGAAGCTGCGGGCCCCTGACCATTGTGGTGAGATGAAGTTAATTTGTTTAAATAACTGACTGGCATGTTTAGCTTTCATCTGAGCTTTGTCTGCCAAGATTGTGTTTGGAACCTTAATTAATACACTTTTGCTGTCAGCAAACATAGTTCATGAACTACCTTTAAAGTTATTGGAAGATCATTACACAATTTAAAAATTAGAGTGGGCCCAGTACCAATCCCTGTGGCATTCCAAATGTTATATTCTCCCATTCTGCAGTTGTTTTCATGCCTGAGATAAAGTCTATTAATGAGACCCATTGTTTTCTGTTTTGAATGTAAAACTGCATCTATGCAGGTGATTCACTGTTAATGCTGTAACACCTTAGTGCGCAGAGTAGAATCTTGTGATCCACACAGATAAGGATAAGGATTTGGCGAGGCCACAGAATTAACAGCTTAATTTTACTTGTTTAGCTTTTTTAGCATTTAGTTTGTGAGGTGGTGCATTGCTTTCTCTGTTGTGTAGCCTTTACAAAGGCCAAACTGAAAGAAGGAAGTTAACAAATTCTGCTCACTTAAATGAGTCAGTAATCATCTTAGGCCACTTCCACTTTTTACCGCAGCATATTTGAGCCCGTCAAGAAATATTCCCAAAGTCATTGATTGTTTACAAAGATAATGTAGGAGTAATCCTATTAAATCAACACAAGATTTTAACATTCTTTGAGAAATGCCGTGGTAACCAGATGAATTATTCCATTTTTGTTTTGTAATGTGCTTACAAGGTGAAGGCCTCGGACACATCCAACCGGTTTGGCTCACAATTGGCAGATCATGGCAGATCACTTGTGTATCATCTAAAATGAAGGACTCTTAAGATGTTTTGCACAATTTACAAAATATATCTTGAGAATGTTTCAGAACTGTATAGGGTTATTACAAATGATTGAAGCGATTTCACAGCTCTACAATAACTTTATTATTTGAGATATTTTCACAATGCTTTGCACACACATACAAAAACTCAGAAAGTTTTTTTAGGCATTCACAAATGTTCGATATGTGCCCCTTTAGTGATTCGGCAGACATCAAGCCGATAATCAAGTTCCTCCCACACTCGGCGCAGCATGTCCCCATCAATGAGTTCGAAAGCATCGTTGATGCGAGCTCGCAGTTCTGGCACGTTTCTTGGTAGAGGAGGTTTAAACACTGAATCTTTCACATAACCCCACAGAAAGAAATCGCATGGGGTTAAGTCGGGAGAGTGTGGAGGCCATGACAGTTTTCCAGTCTCCTGTTTAAGAAATGTCGAACATCATGATGGAAGTGCAGTGCAGCACCATCCTGTTGAAAGATGAAGTCGGTGCTGTCGGTCTCCAGTTGTGGCATGAGCCAATTTTCCAGCATGTCCAGATACACGTGTCCTGTAACGTTTTTTTCGCAGAGGAAAAAGGGGCCATCAACTTTAAACCGTGAGATTGCACAAAACACGTTAACTTTTGGTGAATTGCGAATTTGCTGCACGAATGCGTGAGGATTCTCTACCACCCAGATTCACACATTGTGTCTGTTCACTTCACCATTAAGAAAAAATGTTGCTTCATCACTGAAAACAAGTTTCGCACTGAACGCATCCTCTTCCATGAGCTGTTGCAACCGCGCCGAAAATTCAAAGCGTTTGACTTTGTCAATGGGTGTCAGGGCTTGTAGCAATTGTAAACGGTAAGTCTTCTGCTTTAGCCTTTTCCGTAAGATTTTCCAAACCGTTGGCTGTGGTACGTTTAGCTCCCTGCTTGCTTTATTCGTCGACTTCCGCGGGCTACGCGTGAAACTTGCCCGCACGCGTTCAACCGTTTCTTCGCTCACTGCAGGCCGACCTGTTGATTTCCCCTTACAGAGGCATCCAGAAGCTTTAAACTACGGATACCATCGCCGAATGGAGTTAGCAGTTGGTGGATCTTTGTTGAACTTCGTCCTGAAGTGTCGCACTGTTATGACTGACTGATGTGAGTGCATTTCAAGCACGACATATGCTTTCTCGGCTCCTGTCGCCATTTTGTCTCACTGCGCTCTGGAGGCAGAAACCTGAAGTGCGGCTTCAGCCGAACAAAACTTTATGAGTTTTTCTACGTATCTGTAGTGTGTCGTGACCATATGTCAGTGAATGGAGCTACAGTGAATTTATGAAATCGCTTCAATCATTTGTAATAGCCCTGTATATTGCTGATAACAAGTTTTGTGTCATATTGATTTCTTGAGGTGGATGAACTAATACTGTCATATAGCCTATAATGACATGTTTATAGATTAAAAGGCTCACCCAACTTGCACAGTAGAAGTAATATCGTCAAACTGCATTGTTAAAATTTATCAGCAAGTTAAAACTTAATTTAGAGGCATCGTAATTACGATTTGCTCTTGTAAAGCCAGCGGATGTTGCGCAGCAGTGTGCACACAGTAACAACCCATAGTATCATTCATTATCAACTTTGAGTGCCAGTTTTTCAGGCAACGTTATCCTATGCATGGTACACATCAAAATTAATTACTGAAAAACAAACATTTTTAAATGTAATTTAAGTCTCTATTCCACTGAATCTCGGGAAAAAATAATTTAATTGTACAAAGGTTGCATGCCTTAGATGTTCATGGTGCCACAAATATATTTACTTTGTCTGTTTCCATCCAGTTGTTCAAAGAAATTTGAGGATTGGAGTGAATAAAAGAGTAATTGTAAAACAACCAGGATTAAAATTTTAATTCTTTACTAATCCAAATAATTTTAAAAAAATTATGTTGTTATTTCCTAATTGATTTACTTATCTTATTAAACCTCATATTCCCATCAGTTTCAATATGGAGAAAAATATGCTAGGAAAAGAAACTGCGGAGTACATGTAGGAATCAAAACAGATCCTTACTTTCCACCCAAGCGCCTTGGATGCTTGGCTTGCCCTGCTTTTATTGAAGGGTGTTGTTAGCTTTATGGGTATATAAGCAGTAGACATAAAAGTTTTCATTCTTGATTTCTCTGATAATACCCATTTGTGGGTGCCATATATAATAATGAGTTCAGTTGTCTGTTGATCCTGTCAATTTTGAGTTGAATATACATCATGAATTTAAATGCAATTTTCTCAAAGATGAAGGGGGGTGGGGGGTTGTAAACCAAAATATATGAACCTTTCAGTTTAGGTGGTACACACGTGACCTGCCAAATATGAGTAATACAAGTCTAATTGGTTGGCTTTTTCTCACCTTCTCCTTGTCAGTTATTGTAGTTCTTAAACTAATGTCTGATGGTTGTGCATGCAGTATGTACAGGAACCCACATTCAGTAGTTTACTACTGACTGCAGTGTTTACTGGAAGTAATTATGGAATTTGGTGGTCAGTGCTTTGAAAGTGTCAATGTTCCTGTCGAAACTTTTTTCTGGGGTGCTTCATTTCATTTCAGTCACCATTCTGGTTTGTTTTTTGTTTAATAATGTTCTGAATAATTTTTCCTGTATTCTTGTAATGTTTTATATTTTGAAATTTAAAGTCTCAAGTACACCTTGTCCTCTGGATTAGAAAGAGTTCGCTCCTTCTAGCAATACACACTTTAATACCAGAAGTTATCCATCCATTATTCTTGTTTCTGTTTTATTTTAATTTTGGTTGTTTTTAAGGGAAAACAAGACCAAAAGAGCTGTAGGAATATTTTTAAGAAAGAGTTCAATTTTTCATCAACACTCTATGTTTAATATATAATTCCTCATCATTCTTAATGTAAATGCTCCTTAAACATTGTTGATGATTCTGTGATACAATGCCTTTCGTCTATGACCTATATCTAAATGATCAGGGTATTTTATTGCTAACATTTGACCATCAAGATCAGATAAACAGTTGACTATCAGTTTTAGCTAAATCACAGCAGATTGTTGGGTCTAAAATAAAACTGTCAGTAGCTGTTGCACTATGTCCTTCAAACCTTGTAGGGAATTTTATTGTTTTCCGCAGTAAATCCGAAGCTGACTATCAACAACACTAGGTGCCGCATAGTTTTCTGGCAAAAAAATCAATACTAAAACCTCCACCAACAATCTCTCCAGTTAACTGTGCACAACCTTAGTAAAACTTGGTGAAAGACATCTTGTTATACATTATGAGCCATTATATCTTACTGATGGTCAGCTGTGTGTCCAGATACTGGCCTGACAATTAAATATTTTCATATGCAGCTGATGGTGTATTTTAACTAATACTTAACAAGCTGCAGGGCACCCAGCATACAAGATTTTCACTAACTAAACTATTGCTAGGTGCTTTATGACGCTCAAGATATATCCTGCTGGTGGCTGCAAACTGTCAGTACAACAAGCTTGTGTATTATGATCCCCTATACACAACTTGTGTACATTGTAGAAACATGTAGTATTATCTCCAAAACTAATATTCATTTCCAATATTTGCACCCCATTTTGAGTAGAAACAATAAACTTGAAAGATATTTTTTTTCCTGTGTAAAGTGTCTTAGTGTCCATGCCATGGAAGTACGTACGCTTTCCTCACCATTTTTGTTTAATTTTACTTTAGACACCTTGTTTTATTCTTGGAGTTCCCATATAATGCACACCACTTTGTATTTTAATTGTTCTTAAGTACGGCCTTCATAAGATTAAAGCTTGTGAATGACTTTATCTGATCATGCATTTGCAGGGTATTCATAACTAAATATTTTGTATTTCAGGTTGTTTAGGCTTGAAGCATTTACTGAATCGTGAAATTATGAGATGGTCCTTGGCGGCACACGACATATGCTTTACAAATATGTTTCATTCATACTTTTTTATGTTGGGAAAATGTGTACCTGTAGTTAGAGGGAAAGGTGTATATCAGGTTTGTACATACATTATTGATGTTGCTTATTTTTTGGTAGAGATACTATGTTGACAAGTAATGCTCTAAATTAATTGTTTCAGCAAGCGTTAGATTTTTGTCTGGAGCAGCTGTCAAAGGGAAACTGGATTCATGTGTTTCCAGAAGGACGTGTTAATATGGCCAAAGAATACATGAGATTGAAATGGGGTATTGGCCGTCTGATATATGAATGCCCAAAACTTCCACTTGTTATTCCGATGTGCCATATTGGAATGGATAACATATTGCCAAACACTCCACCCTACATTTTACGAATGGGAAAGAAAGTGACTTTAAATTTTGGTAAACCTATTGATTTCAGAAATATGCTGCATGGTCTCAGAGAAAGTAATGTCCCTCCACAGGAGGCAAGAAAAGTTATCACTGACAAAATAGAAAACACACTGATGCTACTGAAGGCAGAAACTGAAAGACTTCATCTTATTACCCTGCAATCTTGACATTAAAATGTTTGTTGCATTTTTCTTCAAAATGTTGGAGGTTTTCGTGATGTGGGCATTAACTTGCTGAGCATGAGACTGCAAAGTCTAATATTGAAGGAAAAAGTCTTACATTTATATTTTTGCTAGTCATTTTTTAAATTATTTTTATAGTTCTCTGCAAACTATTTACAAAAAGGAACTTCTGAAGACTATAAAAGCACAATTCTTGTTATTGATGTTTGTAAATTCCATCCATTGTAATATATAGGCCTACACGGGACTCAAAGTATTATGTGAGTTTTAGTTGCCACAGTGGTTATGTTGTGTGCACTTATCTCATCCTGTTAAGACCTGTAAGCCCTGGGTAATTTTACAGTATTGGTGGTATAAACCTTCATGCTTTAAAACAAGAAGTTAAAAGTAAGTTAAAACTGACAGAAAAGTTTGTTATTCGTTTGTGTGAAATGGAACATATAATTTGTTATTATTTTATCCTGGAGGCATGGAATTATGCCCCAACGTTTTTCAGCAATTGCACTGTAGATAAGTGCAAAGTAAGAGAAATGCTACCCCCTTCATCCTTTCTACTTCTTCCCCCCCCCCCCCCCCCCCCCCTCTCTCTCTCTCTCTCTCTCTCTCTCTCTCTCTCTCTCTCTCTCTCTCTCTCTCTCTCTCTCTCCAGCTCTAGTCAGATGAACTGAATTGTGAATTTATAATTTCTTGGCAACAAAAGAGATAAACTAGAGTGAAACGAATTATTGCAAAAATCATTTTATGCTGTTCATTGAATATGTACCAGTAATTTAGTACCTATGACATATATTACAGTGTAATAACAAATTTTGTTGTGTGCTAACTTGATGGAAGAAGCGGATTTGTGGAAGAAACCGTATCCGAGACACAGTTGCTGGTGCATCACTCTTAAGTATCCAACTTAAGATTTGTAATAATATGGTTCTATTTCGACAAGTGCAGCAGGTGGAACAACACATTCTAGTCATTGAATCAGTGCCTTCTTGTGTATTGTCATTTTACTGTCTTTTGGTATTACTGGTAAACATGAATAATTATGGTGAAGTTGAAATCAACTGGTGTATGTGAAAGCATGTTTAAAATAACTAAAATGTCTGAAAGCTATTTTTTGATGAAGATAAAGTGAGAGCTTTGTCAAATGGTAATCTGCTGTATCATAAGTAATCTGTTGGTAGCATTTCTAGGTGCCTGGCAAATATTATAGAAAAGCAAAATGATTTTGTGCTACATCATCCCTCTTGACAGCTATTTTCTAAACATTAATTGTGACAGGTTTGTTGTCCCAGATATTTTTATATTCCATTATTGTGTACCTGGAAAAAAACCTACAGATTATAAAGCAGTTTAAAGTTACACTTGTCTCATTTAAATCTCATGTTGACTTTCTCATTATTATAAGCGACATATAATTCCTACATAATCTTTAGTGAGACATGAATAAAAATTGAATATATACATACTATTTTAGTGTGATGTAAGTTTTTTTTATCAGATTTGTGGTTTATAATTTTATTTGAGGTGGCTAATTTTTTGCCTGACTTTTGTAAGTTGTTAAGCAGTCTTTGCAAAAAAGGCAAAGTGAGTAAAGTCAAAGAACATCATTTTCCATATTTAAAAATTTATTGTGCTAAACATAAATAAATTTAACTCAGAATAAAAAAAATTATGAAGCTGCTAACAGCAAATAAAAGTAATAATAGCCATGATTGTCATAGGTTTTGCCATTACTGTATTACAGATTAGGATCAGCATGTTCTTTCAGTGTATGTGGAGTAGAGTTGCAATATCACATTACCCATGAGTGCAGTAACTTAGTTTGTAACAATTCTCAACTTCTCTTCAATAGGTTACAGTTATTTTTTATTTCTTTACAGATTTTTGTTGCCTTATAAATTCTGATCCATTGTTTTGTTACATATGTACATTTCACAATGTCAAGTAACTGACATTCAATTTTTAAATGATATGCTTTTATAACAAGTTATATTTCAGGTTGTTGGTATTTTATGGTGACGTGCTTTTAAAAACTGTAATAATATTTAAAAAAGATCTGGCATGGTGCAGTTATTGTAAGCACATGCCATATTTATTGTGTTTTTCTATATGCAAATTAAATTTTTATAACCATTGAATTCTCATTTTTGTAGCTGCATTTTTAATATAGAAGTGTGTGATTTCTAACAGCAGAGATTCTGACTTCACAGTCCTGTAAACAAATCAAGATAAGCAGCAAATAGGTTTGTAACATAAGTTGAGGAAATGTGGCTTACAAAGCACTCGTGCAACCCATCCTAGAATATTGCTCCAGTGTGTGTGCCTGTATCATACAGGTCTAACAGGGGATGCTTTTTTTTTGGGGGGGGGGGGGGGGGGGGGGTGGAGGCTGCTGTGGAAGTGATAGTTAACTATTGGTAAAGTTTAAGTGCAGCTGTATAAGTGTTAGCATGCTTGTATTTTTGGAACTTACGTTGTCAGATAGTGGTAATAGTTGAGTTGCAAGGACAAAAAGCTAAGTATGTACTGTAGTGTTGTTGTAAGCAATAGTTGGAATTTTAAATGTTTATGCAGAACAGGTGTGAGCTCTTTATCAATTTCGACGATAAAAAGAACACTGTGTTCTCATCGAGTTTGTTGATTTTCTACTTCTGTAGTGAATGTGTCTTAATTAGGTCTCAATGTGCACACCTAGTTGTAATCATATCACATAAAGGAGCCACCAAACATTTAACTAATTTAGCAACATTTGCATATCATATACTCAAGTTTCTTATAAATTACAGACATGTATCATGAGTCAATTGTTTTTATTAAACAGTACCACTAAAAGTTGTATAATCAGAATTTTTCATTGAACACAAACTGTTAAATAATAATCTATCTTAAAGCAATAAAAGATCACAATGAACAATTGTGGAAACTGCTGCAGACTAGTGAGACAGTGTGAAGACTGCTTACACCTTTTTCATGTTGGGTGCTGCGAAGCTACCAGCTTGAATGGATATGTGGCTCGCCTTGGGCTTTTCTGTAGTTTGGATATTGCGTCACTATGTGGCGGCAGAGCAGCTGATATTAAAACTCAAAGCTTATCTGGTATGAGGGGCAGTCAAATGAAAACTGAGTACCCGCCACCATGGGACCATTCAATATTAACCATCACACATTATGACCGTTATCCCACTAGGAAATGAGACTATCAATCTGTTTCGTAAAATGCATTTGGCTGGTGATGAATCCACAACTGCACCCACTCATGCACTTCGTTGTCTGATTGAAACTGACATCCACACATGTGTGACAATCGCACAGTGGAAGATCCAGGAAGTGCAGATGGAGTGCTTACCAACCAAATCACTGAAGAGTAGCCTTTGTCCATTTGCCAGTTTGGGGGCGTTTTGAGGAAGCCCATTTGCAGTAGTGGCCAGAGCACCAGAGAATTGTACACACTGACAAGTAGGGTTTACGATGACACTAGAGAATGCTCATTACAATAATGTGAAAATTGTTTCATTCTGAGCGATATGATGCACCATGGGTGATGTCTTCTATTGAATGCATAAATGCAGTGTTTTGTGAGTCACTTGATAGATTGGGATGATCACATATGGAGGTGACTAATGTGTCGCCTCTCAGATGGTTGCACCACACACACTGTCCAATCCCTGTGATTTCCAATATTTTCGTTAGGTCTTCTTTTAGGATAAATTTTTCCTAAGGACAGATTTGTTAAATAACTATAGAGGCAGTTGTGATAATAGATGGCAGCTTGGACATTACGAAGGTTAAAAGCATTATGCACTTGGACTTTTCCATCAAAACATAAGAAGTTTATTAGAGAAAAAGAGTTTCTCATATCAGTACAAGGCACTCAAACATCTAAAGGTAGTTCCGTAGAAACAATATGCATAAAAGAGAATCTGGAAGTCACAGAAATTGAACAGGTGTGCCCAGATGGATACAAGTTAGTATCATGTTACTGTAGCCATAATAAGAGGAAAAGTGGGTGTGATGGTGGGAGGGGCTAAGTACACAAAATGTGGAATAAGGTTGTAATATCACACACACATTGTCCATGAGGTGAAAAAAGTACTGTATGTAGTAAATATCTAAAAGAACTGTCACCTGGCCAATCACCTGTATCCAAAAGTAAATAACATGGTGCTTTTTTTTTTCTCTTTAAAATTTGCATGCTGGCTTTGTAGTGTACCTAACTACAGTCTGTAGATTTCAGAAAATATACATATAGAATTTCCTGAAGATTTTTATTTTGTCTCCTGCATTACACATTGCCTCCACAAATTCAGATTTTCTTCAGTGCTCATGAAGTTAAGTAACTCCATTAGCTATTATATTACTTGAGACAATCATCTACATCTTACATCCATGTCTAAAAGATAAAAAATTCGTTTTGTTTCATGTCCGGTAACTTTTTCATGCAAAATACCACATTTAAATACAGGTAAAAAGCATCAGGAAGGTCATTTATTACATTTAACATTTTTCTTTAATATTTGTTATCTTTGCTAATCAATCTGGTACAAAAGTTAAACACTGTTTTTGCCTAAAGCATATAATTTAACTAAGTGAACCAGAAAATATACAAGCAATTTTCCAGCATTGTTAATAATTTAGTTGACACTTTCATCAGCCACTATCTCTTTTGAGCTAGTCCATATGTCAAAGGAAAAAGCATGAATTCTTTTGATCATTAATGAACCTTCCTCTGTTAACAAAGTTCACATCAACAGGTAACAATTAGTATTTGAAAATCTCATCTAGTTGAGAGGTCCACTCATACTGTAAAACACACAAAAGATAATAAACAGTCCAGTACTGGTGCTAAATAATAAGCAACCCAGTAGTAAAAGTAAACAATGTGTTGTGAAATACTGTTGTACACACACACACACACACACACACACACACACACACACACATTCTGCACCTAAGTTCCTTCTTCCACTTTATAGCAGCATCTGTCTTCATATACTCTAGAAAGACACCCCTCTTCTTTCCTTAATACTTACTTCTTAAGTTTTCTTCAGGTATGTAAAATTTTTTTACTGGTCATTCCATTCCCTAGAAAACTTTCACCTTCACTTTAGCAACAACTAACACTGATTACATAACTCTCATATTTTTTTTTATAGAAAACTCCACTAATGCTACCTTTTTTTCCTTAACTTTGTTTTTCCATTCATATACTCTAGAAAGACACCCCTCTTCTTTCCTTAATACTTACTTCTTAAGCTTTCTTCAGATATGTAAAAATTTTTTACTTGTCATTCCATTCCCTAGAAAACTTTCACCTTCACTTTAGCAACAACTAACACTGATTACATAACTCTCATATTTTTTTTATAGAAAACTCCACTAATGCTACCTTTTTTTCCTTAACTTTGTTTTTCCAGTAATATCCTTAATATATACTCCAGCTACTGGGAAAATTTGACTCTTCTGAGTAATTTTTTCCCTTAGCACATCCTGACTTATACTAACAAACTTCCTGAATCAAAAATCAACACAGTTTTCATCCTGTTAACTTCTCCCAATAACAAATGGGTGATTGGTCTCACCTGTCCATAAATTTCCCCCAGAGTTTAACTCCTCTCTCTCACACACTCCCTATTGCAAAAAGCTTGCTTCAAACCATTAGTGGATGAAGTTGTGTTATTACGTTAATTTTTGGCCCTGGTACACCTTTTAGTAAATTCCATATGTTGTGCAAGCCTACAATCTTCCCAGACATTGGGTCTTATAGCACAAAGGTATGTGTGTGCTTCACCAACATGACTTCATAAGGCCCTTCATACAAATGAAAAAAGGTCATTATTTGTTGACAATTTATTTATGTGATATAAACTTCATCTCTTACTTTGAAATTTGGTACTTCTGACACCCGATTTTCCTCTTGTTTGAAACCCTGTGCTCCTCGTTTTAAATTGTTCCTAAAAATCTCAGTGATAGCACTTGTGTCTGCTTCCTCCTTACTTGGTCAATTAAATTCTCTCAGAATCTGTTCCCTTTTGCTTCATCCCCAATAACTTCCTTAGGTGCTTCTCCAGTACTGTCTTGAGGTACATCACTTCAAATTCCTTCAAATACCATGACTACAATGTATAGATTTGGAAGAACCTTCCCAGCTCTCGCATTAACCATACAGATGGATTGCCTAGTGGGTGGAATTTTGAAATCAAAACTTGCTTTACTCCCTATTCCTGTAATAATTCCTTAAATATTGAGGTGTAAATTGTGGGCCATCGCCAAACAATAGTTTCACTTGCGTCCCTGCTTTGGTAAAATATTCATTTCTCATGATTCACATTGTTGTTTTTCCTGTAGCTCTAACTATCAGCTATAGTAATGTAAGTTTTGAACAGACCTCCAATACAACCGGAATGTTCTGTACATATTGTCCTTGTGATAACAGTTCATAAAAATCATTGCTACTGAGCACCACAACTCTTTTGGCAAAATTGAATAGTGGGTGTACTCAATTTTGTAAGACTTCCACTTTGCTTTGCATCATAGCTCACACGTTGAGATAACTTTTCGAACATTCTTTCACATCCCTTTAAAATAACAAAATTTTTTCAAATGATTAGAACATTTATGTGCACCACGATGGCCAAACCTATTGTGAACATATCTGATTAAAGAAACCATACATTTGCCTAAAGTACATAACTTCCATAGATGGATCCCAAACCCTTGACTACTGAACAATACTCTTTCATGCAGTTTGAATTCTTCCCTCAAAATTGGGTTTTCCTATCATCCTCCTCAAACTTCCTCAATCCTGAGAACTTTCCTCTGTTTCTTTTAGACTTTCCATGTAAATTCTTTTATTTCGTTAGTGCACTCTGTGCCTAAAAAGAAATCTTAGCTCACCATGTACCCCTTACAATCTGGTATTTCCCCGCATCCTGACTGGAACAGGAGATAGCGCATTCACAAAATGATTCTCATCCCCCCCCCCCCCCCCCTCCAATGATAAATTTCAGGATGAAGCTTGTGCAAAAATTAATACTCATCAAATGAGACAGCTATTCAGCTATCTGCTTTGCATAAAAAATGTAATGGCTCAGTGATCAATACGAACGACCGCGTTATGCCCAGCTAATATGTAATGACACTTCTTACAGATCCATACAAATACTAATGCTTATACTCTGTGATCATGTACTAAGACCGTGGCTGCAAAACAAGGGTAAGGGACGAGCTGATTTATATGAGGAATTGCATAGTAAAGTTTAAATAAAATCTTACAAATAAATTATCAAGTACATGCAATGTGATTTTTTATTTTCATAAGTCATTGTTTCCAAACATGCTCTAAGACAAAAAAACACACACACACCGTGAAGAAGTTATGCAAACGGATCAGAAATTGATATTCACAGGTATTTACATACAGTGCAAAATTGTAAAGTTTGGTGGCTCACATTCGAATGTATGATGCTGTAGTGCAGCTGGCATGGATAGTAAACAGAGGAGATGTTTATACCAAGGCATAAAGTCCTTGTGAATTTCGTTCTGTGTACTCAGTTGGGCAGTAACTATGCCTCACAGGTGTATTTGTACAATATAAGCAGATGTCAGCATTTGAAAGAGGACATGAAGTTGGGCTAAAAGAAGTGGGTTGGAGTAATGAATGAATCACTATACATTTGAACAGGAGCAATGCCACTATTTGACAATGTTAGTAGGAATGGGTGAACCACAGCTGAACATAGCGCAAGAAGGAAGCAGTCGATCTAGAGTCAACACGATGTGAGGACTGAGCAATTTTCAGAAAGGCACTCGGAGCCCTAAATTCATCATCAGTGATGACGATATATTAGATATAGCGTATGATAATCACGTAACGTGTCTGCCCACAAAGAACCTAATTCGTTGTACAAGGTACTGACGTGGTCAAATAAATGGATGTAGCAGATGTAATGTAACAGGTAGGCAGCAGGAATGACACTTGCACTGGTTGCAGGTAAAATATTGACAGTATTTATTTATAGAATTGTGGAGTAGATGTACAAGGCATCTTCACTATCAAACAGCTACGAAGAAACTGAACTCTCATGCAAAACCCCAAAGACATCAAGAAACTCAAAGAATGTCTGACAAGGATAATTACACACTGATTTTAACACAATAAGCCATTGCTTGGAGGGCAAAGTCTAGACAGAGTTTCTTCCCCTCCAGTGCAGAGCACCAGTAGGAAAATCTGGCCGTGGCATTAGAGCTTCCGTTTCCTGTTCACTCAGTTGCCAGAGTGTGACACTGCTGTGGTAGGCTTCAAAGCAGAGATCTGGATCATTTCTTCGATGTTCTCTTCTGGCCAGCTATTTTTGTGGCTGGCTACTTTTGCAGAACAGCAGCTCGGTCATTTCTTGCACGTAAGAGGGTATTTGGTGCCCGACTAGTCCAACTGATGCCAGTGGCCTTGCTGCAGTGGTAACACCAGTTCCTGCCCGATCATCGAAGTTAACCACTGTTGGGTTAGCTAACACTTGGATGGGTCACCATCCAGGTCTGCTGCGTGCTGTTGGCAAGTGGGGCGTCTTTTGCCCTTGTGAGGCTAATTGAAGAGCTACTTGATTGGGAAGCAGAGCTCCAGTCACAAAAACTGACAACAGCCGGAAGAGTGGTGTGCTGACCACAAGCCCCCATATCCACACCCAGTGATGCCTATCATCTGAGGATGACGTGGCAGTTGGTCATTACCATTGGGCCTTCCGAGGGCTGTTCAGACAGTTTTAGTTCATTAGTACAACTTGACAGAAGTTGTGACGAGCCCTATGGTCCTACTCATAATGTGAATGCTGGTTGTGGTCTGTGTCAATCAATCTCTGAGGCCGTAGAACTTTGACCTCCTCTGGTGTAAGTGGCTGATGTTGGGTTGTAATGTTTGTTCTATCCCTTGAAACTATTGGTCAGCCAGTACTGTATTTTCCATATTGCTCATTGACATATTCTGCAGGAACCAGGTGGGTTTTAATCAATGTAAGAAGACTGTGGAAGGCTTCCCATGTAGCACAATGTAAAAGGTATACTCTCCTCACTTGAGGGTTGAATCTGGTCCTATCTAAGAAGGTTGTAGCACTGTGGACTGTGTAATCCTGGAGCATAATGTATTCTCAATCTGCTTTGTTTATGAAGACATGTTCACCATGTTGTTGCAGAGGCTGATTACATATACGAGGGACAGTCAAAAAGTTTCTAGCCCGAGATAGTTACCTTAATGTCTCGCACAAACACCACCACCTACTTTTATGGTGACTCTTTGGGTATGCAAGTCAAATTTCGCGGCTCTATCTTTGTTAGTTTTGCCGCTAGGATTTGTTGTGTACCATAGTGTAAGCAAAATGGCTAATATAAAGAGAATCGAGAACTGTGCTGTGATTGAATATCTTCATTTGAAGGGAATGACGCCCAAGGAAACTGCAGAGGACATGTGGAATACACATTAAGGACAGGGCTCCATCTTATCCAATAGTGAAAAGCTGGGTGTCAGACTTCAAACGTGGAAGAACAAGTGTGGGAGATGCCCCAAGGAAAGGAAGGCGCGGCACCATTGCCACCGGTGAAACAGTGACTGCAATTCACGATACAATTTTGCAGGATTGTCGAACAGCATTGCAGTACACTGAAACCAAATTTGGAATCTCCCACGGGTGTGCTCATGACATTGTTGTGGATATTTTGGGAATGCGGAAAACTTCATCTCGGTGGGTCCCAAAAGACTTAAATGCAGATCAGAGACAGGAATGTGTGCAGTGTTGTGAAGAAGTCATCCACTAATTTGAAGCACATGAAGATGGGTTTCTTGCAGGTATGTGACAAAGGGCTAAAAGTGGGTTCACCACTTTGATCCTGAGGCAAAACAAGTCACAACAATGAAAACATCCTTCATCCCCTACTCCAAAAAACTTTCAGGTGCAAAAATCAGCCAGGAAGGTGATGGCATCAGTCTTCTGGGATGCAGTTGGGGTAATTATGGTGGATTACCTGCAAAAGAGCATAATTATCAATGCGCCGTACTATTGCACCCTCCTGCATCATTTGAGAGAAGAGAGAAAGAAAAAAGGCACAGAAAATTGTTGCGTGGAGTTCTTTTGCATCAGGACAATGCACCGGTTCACAAAGCCCTTATAACACTGGAAACTCTGCATGACTGCGGGCTCAAATTGTTACATCATCTGCCATATTCTCTGGATTTGGCCCCGTCAGTCTTTTTTCTTTTTCCAAACCTAAAAGAAGACCTCAAAGGATGATTATTTGGCAATGGTGATTCAATGATTGATGCTGTTAATGCTTGGTTGGACTCAAAGTCGAAGACCTTTTATTTGAATGATTTGCAGAAGATATCTGAGCATGTCCACAAGTGTATTAGTGTACACGAGTATTATATTGAAAAATAAATTGGTATTAAGAAATTTCTATCATTCTTTATTTGTTAGGCTAGAAACTTTTTGACCTCCTTGTAAGTGAATTGTGCTGTCTAATTTGCTGGATTAAAACAACTAAATAAGTAGTAGTCAGTAACGGTGCAGGAGAGAGAAATCCTGCCGGAAGGTTGAGGCCTCCACTATATAAGATTCCTGCTAACAGTGCTTGTAAGCCGTCCTTCAAAGCTGTTCTAATACCTAGGAGCACCCATGGCAAGGCTTTTGTGTACTGCTCCTTGTGGTGCATAATTGCTGCCTTGAGGGTAAGGTGCCCATCACTACAATTGCTCTGTGGGTGGTAAGCTTCATTCTAAAGCCATTTGGTAAAACTGAACAAAGGTCCAGGCCCCGATGGAATCCATCAGATTCTGTACTGAATTTGTGGCTGAGTTAGCTCCTCTTCTAACTATAATCTATTGTAGAAATTCCAAACAAAAAACCATGCTCAGTTCTTGGAAAAATGCACAGGTCATACCCATCTACAGGGAGGGTAGTAGAAGTGGTCCAAAAAACTACTATCCAATATCCCTGACATTGATTTGTTGTAGTATCTTGGAACATATTCTGAGCTCAAACGTACTGAGGTATCTTGAGTAGAATGACCTCAGTGCCAACCAGCATGGATTTTGAAAACATTGATCGTGTGAGACCCAGCTCACGATTTTCTCACATGAAATACTGAAAGCTTTGGATCAAGGCAATCAAGTAGATGCAGTGTTTCTTGATTTCTGAAAAGCATTTGGACTTAGTAACGCACCTACGCTTATTGTGAAAAGTGTGATCGTATGGGGTATAAAGTGAAATTTGTAACTGGATTGAGGACTTTTTGTTAGGGAGGACACAGCATGTTATCTTGGGTGGAGAGTCATTGTCAGATGTGGAGGTAACTTTGGGTGTGCCCAGGAAAGTGTGCTGGGACCCTTGCTGTTCATGTTGTATATTAATTACCTTGTAGACAATATTAACAGTTAAAACAGGCTTTTTTGCAGATGATGACATTATCTACAATGAAGAACTATTCTGAAAGAGGCTGCACAAATATTCAGTCAGATCTTGATAAGATTTCAGTGTGGTGCAAAGTCTAGCAACTTGCTCTACATGTTCAGAAATATAAAATTTTGCACTTAACGAAATAAAAAACAACAGTATCCTATGACTACAATATCATAAATCACTGTTGGACTCGATTAACTCATACAAATACCTTGGTGTAAGATTTTGTAGGGACATAAAATTGAATGATCACATAGTTCCAGACTTCAGTTTATTGGTATGATATTGGGGAAGTGCAATCAGTCTACAAAGGAGATTGCTTACAACTCACTCATGTGACCAGTTCTAGAATGTTGCTCAGGTGTGTGGGACATGCACCAGATAGGACTAACAGAGGATATTGAACATACACAAAGGAGGACAGCATGAATGGTCGCAGGTTTGCTTAAGCCATGGGAGAGCTTCACAGAGATACTGAACTGGCATACTCTTGAAGATAGTCATAAACTATGCAGAGAAAGTCTATTAACAAAATTTCAAGAACTGGCTTTAAATGATTGCTGTAGGAATATACTAATACCGCCTACGTATTGCTCACATGGGGATCATAAGGATAAGATTAGAATAATTACTGCGCACACAGAGGTATTCAAACAATCATGCTCCCTGTGTGCCATACATGAATGGAACAGAGAGAAACCCTAATAACTGTTACAATGGGATGTACATTTTGCAGTGCACCTCATGGCGATTTGCAGAGTAGAGATGTAGATGTACCTGTAGAAGCACTGGACACTGCAAAGGCTGCAGAATCCTGAAAACAGGAGAGAGTGGAACTGGCAGTATTGGTCTGTTGTAATAGGCACAGGGCAGCCAAACTGCGATAAACCTGGTTTACAGTAACACGTTTGCCATTGTTTCTGCTGGGATAACAGCTAGTGGCACCGCTTATACTCAGCATGTTATACAATACATGGTTATCGTGTATCTTAGGGCGGTAATAACACACTTTAGAGGGAAGCTTCCTCACTAGAACTCGTAATCGTCGTGCCAGCGCGGCAGTTGAAGACAGCGTCCAGTGTGAGAAGTGGGCACATTGGAAACCGTGCTGCCAGAGTCTCTTGTGTCAAACAGCTGTGTAAGCAGTGGAACGTCACTCGAAGCATCTGCAGCGTGGGGAGGCAGTGACGGCAGGCAGATTGGAAGCGTCGGAAAGCGGGTTGGGGAGGGTCCACGCCAGCTTTAAGTGGTTAACAGAAACTGTTTGAGGTCGTCTGCTCAGATGAATTATGAGCATTTCACTCCATGGTGCGGGCCCGGATAAGGTGCTTGCAAGGTCGCTCACACGGAGTCCTTGTGCAGCATCATGAATTCACATGCAAGGTCCTTGTGGACGAACACCGGTGGCGTGGAATGAGGGTGAGGCAGGGGGGTGTGCAGTCAAGCAATGTGCACATGTACCCATTCCACAAGGGCCAGAAGATCCATGGCGACAGCCGGTGGTGCGTCCTCCACAAACTTTCCTGGAAGGAGGAGGCATTCTCTGTACAGAATCTCTGCCAGTGATGCATTCAGGCCTTCCTTATAGACAGAGCAGATGCCGCATAAGACCCAAGGTAGGGCCTCGGACCATAACCCACCATGGCAAATGAGCACGGCTTTGAGAGTTCGGTGCCACCGTTCGACCAGGCTGTTCACATGCAAGTGATAGACTGTGGTGTGGAATCTGGCTACACGGCACAGCTCGCACAGTCAAGCAAAAAGTGTGGATTTGAACTGTCGTCCCTGATGAGTAGTGAGGGGAAAAGGCCAGCCAAAGCTCACTACCCATGTGGATATGAAAGAGCGAGCGATGGTCTCTGCTGTTATGTCGACGAGAGGGACCGCCTCAACCCAGTGAGTTATGTGGTCAATCATAGATAATATGTATTTGTAGCCCTCGGAAGGGGGGAGTGGCCCAACCACGTCAATGTGGACATGTTGAAGGCAACCCCTTGGGATACTGAACTTGCCTAGTGGAGGCTGCGTGTGGCTGCTGACTTTACTACTTTGGCATGGGACACATGCACGAGTCCAAGTGTGGCAGTTGTGCAGCACGCCAGGCCACATGGAGCATTCAGTGACTAGCCTCATCGTGGCTTGTGTTCCGGGGTGGGCCAAGTTGTGTAAAGCACTGAAGATCCGGTGCCAAAGAGCGGGCGATACCAAGGGGCAACGAGTGACCGTAGAAACATCGCAAAGGTTAGGGGTCGTCGACCTGTGCAGACTAGAGGTTGGATAGCAAGCGATGACTCACTGTCTGAAACCAATTGCTGTGTATCATTGTATTCGGTGTAGAGTCAGGCAAGGTCATCTGAGTTCAAGGGTGTGGTAAGCGCCAAGATACAAGATAGATAGTCAGCTACAACATTCCCCGTGCCGCAGATGTAGCAAGCATCCGAGGAATGTTGATAAATATAGTCCATATGGTGGAAACATCTCAGTGGAAGGTCCTCAGCCAGGTAGTGTATTGCGTCCACAAGAAGCTTGTGATCCGAGTAGATCGTGGAAGTTGCCCCTCGAGGTCACTCTAGAAGTGTTTGATTGCCTCACAAACCGCAAGAAATTCACGGATGAAAACCGACCACTTACACTGGCTCTTAGTTAGTTTCTTCAAAAAGGAGGGGAGCAGCTGGGTGGAGTTGACGGTGCACTGTTGTAAAACAATGCCCACAGCTGAGTCACTATCATCAGTTGTAATAGAAACAAGGGCCTCAGGATCGGGATGGGCGAGTGTGACAGCTTTGGCGAAGACAGTTTTGAGATTATCAAATGCATGGGTTTGGTCCAGTCCAAGTTCCATTTCCCCATGGTATTTTTGCTGGAGAGGGCGTCAGTGAGGGCCGATTGGACAGAGGCAACCTGAGGGATATGGCATCGATAAAAGTTTACCCTATCGAGAAAACTAAGGAGTTGAGCATAATCTTCATGAAGAGGCAGGGCGAGAATGGTTTCGGCACAAGAATCCATTGGTTGGAGGCCATTGGCCAAGACAGTATGGCCTAGGAATGTATCTGATGTAGAATAGAGTTGAGATTTATTGTGGTTGGTCACCACACCATTGGCCATGAGGACCAAACGGACAGCACTGAGGTGAACCTGGTGCTCCTCGGCAGAGAAGGAAAAAATCAGAATGTCATCCAAATAAGCAAAAGCAAAAGGCAGAGACAGCAAAATGGAATCAATGAACTGCTGCCACATCTGCACAGCATTTTTCAAGTCTAAGGCATGTAACAGTATTCAAATAGGCCATCTTCGGGATATCCGGCGTGTGCATAGGATTTGGTGATATGCCTTCAAACAATTCAAGACAGAGAAGAACTTGGAACCATGTAGTAATTGCGTGAAATCCTGGATATGTGGAATGGGATAGCTAATGATAATTGTCCAAGCATTAAGGGATCTGTAGTCCACGCACATGCGTAAGGAGCCGTCCATCTTATGGACAAGGTAGATAGGTGAAGACCAGTTGCTGTTGGATGGTCAGAGCATGCCTGAAGCCAATAAATCGTGAACGATTTCCTTTGCACGTAGAAGTTTGGAAGCATCAAGATGCCTAGCTTTCTAACGTACAGGTGGTGGTGTGGATTCTATGACAAGTGCCATTGCTTTTGGCCAATACCTGCAAAGGTAGGTAGGCAGGGGTGAGCGAGAAGGGGGCGGGGCAGATGTGACGACAGTTCACTGACCTTGCCAGGCCAGAACGGCATGGGCGGGGTGTCGGGTGCAGATGATGAGGGAAAGCATGGCGCAGCAGCCATGTGATGCGAGGAATCCCGCAAAGTGAGAAGAATGTGATCATCCTGTACAATAACCAGCGGCAACACGGAACCAGCAGCAGGCAGAGGAAAGCTCGACACAGGAGCAATGTAGTGTGAAGACACAGTAGATGCGAATGTTGGTTCCTCTTGTTGTGGCTCTGCAGACAGGCTGCAAATCTTACTACATGCGTGTGACAATTCAGCAGAGATGCTGACAATGCGGGTGCGTAATGCCTCATTCTGTGTGCGGAGCACATCAATTTGTGAGCATACATCTGACAAATCAGAGAGCCATGCAGTAATATTCTCGAGCAAAGATGCAGATGAGGAAAGCATAGCGAGGGATGTGGAGAGCGCAGTCATGCTTAACGCGTTTGATCACGGAACAGTAGAACTAGATGCATGACAGAGCGCAGCAGCCTGCAGGTCTGGTGAAAGTTCATAATGGTGTAGAAGGTCCAACCTGATCACAGGTTCATCCATGTCAGCGACATGGAAAGTCCAAGGGGAGGTGGCAACTGGTGATAGGCGAAGTGACATCTTGATGGAGCCAAGGACCACGATAGGGGAATGATAAGCAGCGATAAAAGCAAGGTTAGCAGGGGAAAGCATCTTGGCCGGGATAATGCTGATGACGGCGCCAGTGTTGATGAGAAAGCAAGTGCCCGATGGCAAGTCAGTAATGTAGAGACGTCACACCGCTGGAGTGAGTGGTGTGGTGTCGAACGGTAGGCGCCATGAAGGATCATGTCAGGAAGTGGTGCCTAAATGTGCCCACCGGAATGATTTGGGTAGGCACAAGGCACGCGACAGTTATGTGCGGCATCCCCATAAGTAGCATGGTACCAGCATAGTGGGTAAGCTTGAAGGTGAGGAGTGGGAGGAGGCCACAGCTGGCTAAATCGTTGCTTGTGGCCACTTGGGCTGCTGCTTAGGCGGGGTCGGCTGCTGTTGAGAGGCTGCAGGCAGTACCCCCTGTGGGCCACTAGGTGGCAGCTCCTGACAGGCTGCTGAGGTGCTGAGGCGAGCGTGCTGGCCTCTGTCAGCAAAGCACAGAACCAAAGGTGCAGGCATGCCAACTGATGGCAATGGAAATGTCGTCTGTGGCAGTGTTGGTGACAAATGATAGCATAGGCTTGGTCGGCAATGCGTAGGTGGAACACAAGAGGGTCAGCAACATGAGATAGCAGATGAAGTTGTAGGTCTGAAAGCAGTTTGACCATCCACAAGGTCCAAAGCGCATCATCAGGTAATACTTGATCATCAATTAATGCACGAAGGCACCGC
Organism: Schistocerca americana; assembly: GCF_021461395.2. Classification (NCBI taxonomy): domain Eukaryota; kingdom Metazoa; phylum Arthropoda; class Insecta; order Orthoptera; family Acrididae; genus Schistocerca; species Schistocerca americana. The sequence continues at coordinate 37,858,770 of NC_060123.1, forward strand.
CAAAGCTGCAAGGGTGTGCGGTCGTCAAGGTGCTCATCGTGAATAATGTGGTGGATATCCTCTGGCGGTGGGTGAGAAAGGCGCTCGATGAGCAATGTTTTTGCCGTCAAATACTTGGGCGAGGCAGGCGGAGAGAGCAGCAGATCACTGATGAGGCCTGAGTGAGTGTGGAGGTGACTCACCAGGCAGACAAAATGTGCATCGGTGTCCAAAATCCCAGGGATATCCAGTAGGTGATCCACCAAGCCCTATGGTTGTCCTTTTGCAAAGCAGGCAGCTTCGTAAACCTGCCGGGTAACACATGTTGATGCAGCACTGGCAGACAAAGATCTGTGCATGCAGGGCAGGAAGCCCCCCGACACTGGGAGTGCAGTAGCGGTGGATGGTGTGTCATCTGAGGTATGCATGGGGAGGTGGCCACAAGCAGCACACAATGTGCAGTGAGCAGCTGCAACAGACGGCACGATGTGTCCCAATTGCAGGCCCAATGACGAACACAGTGAAGGTGTAACGTCTGGTGCCGTTTCAACAGTGGGCAGAAGGTGGTCGCAGTGCAGCTACGGTGGGGGAGGCTGATCCAGTAACCGGCACAGGCAGAACGGTCGGTGCCACTACAAAAGTGGGCGGAAGGTGATCATGGTGTAACCACGGTGTGACAGATGCGGAAACCGGCACGGTTGAGGCGACTGGCGTCACCGAAATGGTGTGCAGGAGGGGAAAGGGGGGGGGGGGGGGATGTTGCGACATTAGGAATATAAGAATGTGCAACCCCATGCACTGGAATGTTCGATTCACAGTTCTGGAACTTCATTGGCACATCAAACCAAACCTAAACGAGACTGCATAGCCGATGGGTAAACCACAACATCCTTGACTCAGTTGTCGTTCACAGTGTCACTAGGCAGTGTGCACTGTCCATGTAGTGGCCGTTGCTGCATAGTTGCACTTGATGGTGGCTGTGTTGAGCCAGTTAACATTAAGTGGCTGCTGGCGTGGCTGCGCGTAAACTATTGTTCACTTTTAACTAAACACAGATTTGGTACACTTGATCACTCGTGTTCACAAGCACAGTTAATAGGATGCATAGTACTAGCATCGAAAGACACTGGTAGATCCATTGTTCTGAAGACAATGTGAGTTGGCACACAAAGTCTGTTAATGATGAATAGAAGCACGAAATAACTAACGAACATATGACGACGATTTCAGGGTCTCCACTGTGGTTATCACACATCGTAGGGCAGTAGTAACACACTTTAGATGTCGTTTATACATTTATGTAGCACTGAAGTAAGCAAGAACAACATGGCAGTACAAAAGTTGCACTCCGAGGGAGCGTAGAACAAAAGGTAGTTCAAAGATGCTAGAGTTCAAAGATATGGTGCTTTATGCCAGAGGCACCACAGATACATTGCCAGGAGTATGTAATGATAACTTTCTGATTCAGTCAGAGGTCTTAAAAGATCAAGACAGACATGTTGCAACCACTCTTTTAGTATTTGATATTTGCTGCGCCTGCAGTACACTTGGCAGCCTACTTTACTCCATTGACAGTTGATGAAAACTTGGGTGCTCAGCTTGCAGCCTATCTTCACTTTGGCCAGACAAAATGTTCCATTATTAACTTTTTAGCTGGTCATACCCCTGGGTGACACATGTTATGTAGATTGTTGAAATGGTTGTACAAAATTTTTGTGGGACTACCAGACATAACCGATTTTGGAAGACGTCACACCATAATTGAGTAGCTGTTCTGGGGATCATAACTGCTCTAATGTAAGTCCTGCAGCCACCTCTTGTAGTAATTCCTTGATTTGCAGGTCTATCTGTTGCATTGTAGTGAGCTCTTCATAACTGATGCTGACTGTTGCTGCATTAAGCAATGAAAGAAAATCAGATGAGGTGTTGTTCTCACTCTGAGGATACTGAACATCCATAGTGAACTGCCCAATAAAGTCAAGGTGGCAGAATTGGCATGAGGTACAGTCCTTGCCTGGATTAAGAAAGTGTACTAATGGGAATGGAACGTAAAAATTGTTACTTGTCTGCTTTCAATGTATTCTCAGAAATACCTGACCACCTCATAAAGTGTTAACAGTTGCTTGTCATAAGCTGACTACTTATATTGCAATGACATGAGCTATTGAGAGAAAAACTATATCAGCTGTTACTGACCCATGACTTTGCTGTAGGACTGCACCTACAGCAGTTTTGCTAGCATCAGTGGTAACTGACAAAGGCACTGATTACACCGGATGTGCCATGTTATGGCTTGGTGTAAACTACCTTTTATTCAGTCAAATGCATGTTGCATTTTACTGGTTCATAACAGTTTGTTTGCCATGAGCACTTTGACAGCAAAATGTGTCAGTTAATGACACTTGTATTCCTGCAGCCTGTGGTATGTATCAACAATAGAAACTGATTGTACCGATCAAGCGTCTCAAATCATGGAAGTTTTCTTGTGAAAGCATGTGTAAGACAATTTCCATATGTAGCTGTGTGGGTCTAATCCCTTTCTTTGTCTCCAAGTGGCCTATAAAGATTTATGAAGTTGACATTTTTCCCCTTCCACACTATTAAAAATTGTTGCAAGGCTTCAAAAATTAGGTGTAGGTGGTCCTTTTGCTCTTAGAGAAATCTAAAAAATACTAGGATTTTGTCTAGACAAGAAAAATAAAATGGGTAATTATGGAGGACTTTATCTACAAAATATCAACAAGTCTGCGTGACATTTTTTAATCGATAGAGCACAAAAAGAAACTTGTGTAGCCCAAACGGTGTAATTATCAGGGGTTGTCGTGTGTCTTCATAGGCCACAGGACTTTGCAAATATGCTTTCTGCCAGTCAGACACACTGAACATGGAGGCTCCTGGTAACATATGCAAAATCTTGTACATTAGATATAATGAGCTGATTGGGTACACTTTGGGAATTAAGAGCTCAGTAATTCCCACGTAGGCAGTAGAACTGCCCTTTTCTTTGCTCTAAATGTATGGGGTTGACCGCAGGTGAACTATTTCTGCTTGTACTAATTCATTTGTAATGGCCTTGGTGGCTCATGACCTGTCCAGCGCTAGTCAGCAAGGCTTGGTCTAGTCTTGTCTTGTATAGTATTTAACTTGTGTACCATATCATGTTTAATGGTCCTCGTTATCCTAGGAACACTTGTAACACTGGTAACACTGGGAAGAGTAGCACGTGCACTGTTATTTGCATTTGCAGTACTGACCTGCATGTATGTGCATGTTGGCAGTCTGCCAATGCTTCGTGCCGATGAATCTCCAATGTTGGTGTGCCAAAGTTTACCATCTGCACCCAGTAGCAACTGATTTACGAGGTGCATTCAAGTTCTAAGGCCTCCGATTTTTATTCTAATTAACTACTCACCTGAAATTGATGAAACTGGCATTACTTCTCGACGTAATCGCCCTGCAGATGTACACATTTTTCACAACGCTGACGCCACGATTCCATGGCAGCGGCGAAGGCTTCTTTAGGAGTCTGTTTTGACCACTGGAAAATCGCTGAGGCAATAGCAACACGGCTGGTGAATGTGCAGCCACGGAGAGTGTCTTTCATTGTTGGAAAAATCCAAAAGTCACTAGGAGCCAGGTCAGGTGAGTAGGGAGCACGAGGAATCACTTCAAAGTTGTTATCTCGAAGAAACTGTTGCGTAACGTTAGCTCGATGTGCGGGTGCATTGTCTTGGTGAAACAGCACATGCGCAGCCCTTCCCGGACGTTTTTGTTGCAGTGCAGGAAGCAATTTGTTCTTCAAAACATTTTCGTAGGATGCACCTGTTACCGTAGTGCCCTTTAGAACGCAATGGGTAAGGATTACGCCCTCGCTGTCCCAGAACATGGACACCATCAGCCTTGTTTTACCTGTGACATCATTGACATGTACTTCCATGAGCACTCAGTTCCATTCAGCAACTTGTTGCTGCAGCAGGTTGGTTTGGGACTACTGCTACCATTGTTGTCCCTTCCATAACAGTATTGCTTTTGTTGCAGGACTGCAAAAATTCTATTCCCTTTTTGTAATTTGATTTCCCATGTGTCATTTTCATATGAAATCATCACTGATTGAATATACAGTGGTCTTATTTACCAAAAGTGTCCAAAGTGAACTACTGACATGTTTTTCACATCTAACAGTTTACATGTCTCTGAAACTATGAAGGCATGCTGCTGCACAGGTTTTCTGTGTATACCAGTCACAATATCTGCTGTTCTGGGAACCTAGCTAACTGCTCAAGCGAGGCAGCTTTTGCCATATCAATTTTGTCAGCAGCAAATGGCTTTTGTATCATGTCACTAATAATAGTATCATATTCATTGCCATAGCCAATTAATGTGCAACACTTCCAATCATCTTCCACTATCTCAAGACAGCCAAAAATGATTTCTGTGATAGCAAATGTGACATCAGGTGATCTGACTCGAAAGGATGTAGTTTAGGCTGAAAACAATCTCTCACACATACTTTGTGAAAATCATTTGTGTTCAGCACTTGTTTTACTGAATGAAACCCCAGTGGGCAGGGCTCCATATTTTTGTACTAATCAGTTCAGCTGCATTATTCTTGGTGTGGGTGAACTAATAAAGTACACAGAGTACTGTTACACAGATCTGAATTTCCAAGAACAACAGACTTTTGTGCATGAGCACTGGCCCCACACTGTTCTGTAATAGTAGAACATGATCTTAATCCTGTTTAAAGTCATTGAGAAGATAAACTGTTCTGACCATTGTTTATGCAAATGTTTAATACTGTTGTCACTAGAAGAAGGTTGTGAAAGTTGGCCACTTTCCATTTTCACAATATTCATTGTCTGTTCAGATTTGTTAAAAACATTTTGAGAGCCAATATTAAAGTCCTGCTGGTAAAACTGTTCAGATAAAAGTTGCTCACTGTAAGACACACTGTTGTTGCAAAGCATTCTGTTGCATATCTTGAATTTTGCTGAAAATAATTTTCTTGTTTGTCACGGCTCACCGCTGTGGATTCCAGGTAGGTAGGTAGGTAGCAGGAATGACACGAGCATTGGTTGCAGGTAAAATATTAACAGTATTTGGTCACAGAGTTGTGGGGCACATGCACAAGACATTTGCATTATCGAACAGCTAAACATAAACTTAACTCTCATGCAACATTCCAAAGATATCACTAAACTCAGAAGAATTTCTGATAAAAATAATTACTCAGTTTGTACACAATAAGTTGTTGCTTGGATGGTGAAGTCCCCACACATTCATAGTCATTTCTAACCCTTCCATGTTCTCTCCACTCATGCCATGTTGGATTACATCACAATAATGGAGATTCAGTAAAATGAGTTATTGCAATAGTGTACATTTCACATCTTGTGGAAACATCTTTCAAAATATTTTGAGGGTATAGAGAGAAGCACCACACTTCCTGCATGTGATCACCATATTTTCTGTCCAGATGAGGTGCTCATTTCTGCATTGTCTTCTGATATGGCACTGGATTACCATTGAGAAGAATATGAGACAATTGTTCGCAGAATACTGGACTTATTAATTTCTAATGTGATAGCACTATTACTTGGGCCTTCTTTGCATTTAGTTTAAGTCCCAGATTTTGCACTGATCTTAACAATGAAGACTCATCTGAACAACTGCAGTATTGATATCTTCAGATAAGACACATAGGTAAAGCTGGAGATCACGGGCATAAAAATGATATTCGCACAAGGACAAAACTGATAAGAAATCATTGACTTACAATGGAAACAATAATGGGTCCAGGACTGACCACTACGACACTCCTGAGAGAATATGCTTCAAGGAACACTTTTCATACCCACAGACTACACATTGCTGTCTGTTTTTCAAGTAGCTTTCAAGCCATTCCAGTGTATTATCCAAAAATTTTAGCTGTCACATGTTTCTGAGCAGTATGTCAAAATTGGATGAATCAAATGCTTAGCTGAAGTCTAGTAGTGGAAGATGTGCATGGCATATTTCAGGTCATCACTTACCTTAATGTAGTGTTCATAAGTCAGACTAATGTTTATCACATAAGTTGAATTTGCAAAAGTGTTCAGTAATTTTGTCATGAACAATATATTTCAGGGTTTTGGGTACAGTGGATAGAAAGCTGATTGGTTATCATTCCTAGGGATGGGTCAGGCAACACTTCTTTTCCACGGAGAGGGATTCACAAGAGAGAAATTTAATACGTCTGAAAAACAGATATTAACCTATCGGCAGCATACTTGATCATGGTTATGCTGATACCATCATCATCTGTCACTTCAGAATAGTGTGTCGTCATTGTTTTTCTTCTGCTTATTGTAATGAGTTTTAGGTCAAAAGTGTCACGGTTGGTTATGTAATCTGGGGATCCTTGTGGGAGATAGTTCTTTGCATCAAAGGGGTTGGCTGCTGCTGAGAAACAGTCATTCGGTTTGTCAGCTGAGAGCTGAAAAACGGTTCCTGATTTTGCCTTTCCATGGAATTACAGGTCTTGTATCAATGCACACGAAGGAATGAGCATACCTGATTTTAGCATTGTGACACACTGTTTAGCATTGTTTTGCAGCTTTCTGCATTTCTCATAGCTCTCAGGTTTTGGATCTAACATGAAACTTCTGTGAGCAACATTCCTGTTGTTCATTATTTGGCAGATATCAGCTGTCAGCCAAGGAGCAGGAATTTTTCTTACGCAGATTTTGAGCTTATCTGTAAGTTCATGAATCTTCTCATCCACTGTGGACACACTGATTATTTAGTGCCAATGGGTTCCTGAGCAGTCAGCTGTTAGAGCATTAAGATCTACATGTTTTATGTTCCTGCAGATTATGTGGCATGGTTTGAGCTTTGGGGGCTTTTAGGATTATATGAAGAGAGGGGCCTGTAGCTGAAAGCTGACCAACATATATCTCTTACTCTGTCAGTCTTTTCATTGAAATTACATCTAAAGGAGAGTGACTATGTAGTGTGTGGGTTGCAATGGAAGTAAGCTCATGTTGTTGCATCTGCACAATCTTCCTAGGTTTATTGAGGATGGAAAGTCTCTCAGCCAATCTTTATTCATGTCTCCCATTCCAATGACATGCTCATATTGACACTGAAGTGAATGTATTTCTGACTGTAAGAAGTATTTGTGTTTATAGACTACACCATGAGTTCAGTCTGTCTTTCTTTGATATGGTTCAATGTGCTTAAGACCATGGGTCTGAGGTCAGATCATACATGTGCATCAACATCCCCACCCCATTTCTTTGGCCTGTCAGCACTGAGAAATGTATGTCCCAGGAAATGTGTTATTTTAACCAGATAGGATGATTGTGTAAAAGTTTAGTTGATAAGAAAGAAGGCTTAGTTCTTCATAATGTGAGGGCAAGTACTGGACATTACAGTGAGCTACTAACAGCTCTGACATGCACTTCCAGATGGACTTTGTTCACATTTCAAGGAAGTGGCGTAGCTCATGGACGAACAGAATTCTGCACACTGGAGGTGATTCTTACTTACAGTCGCTGAATGAGGAGGTCACAGAGTTAGGGTTCTCTGAGATTACACAGATATGGGAAATAGAGAATAAATATTCAAATATAATAGAGGGAAACATTCCACGTGGGAAAAATATATCTAAAAACAAAGATGGTGTGACTTACCGAACGAAAGTGCTGGCAGGTCGATAGACACACAAACACAAACATACACACTTCATAACTTCATAAAAATATTACACTATCATGATGTCATTACGATGTAATTCATCATTACGTCATCATGGCATCATTATGATGCCATAATTACGTCATTATGACGTCATAGATAGGTTGTGACTGTGACTGTGACGTCATCATTACGTCATTGTGACATCAGAGATAGACTGTGACGTCGCTGGTGCTTGAAGCCCCACTGCCCCACTATTGTTTGTGTTTGTTTGTGTGTCTATCGACCTGCCAGCACTTTCGTTCGGTAAGTCACATCATCTTTGTTTTTAGAATAAATATTCAGTATTATGAGATGGAGGATTGCTACTCACCATATAGCAGAGATGCTGAGTTGCAGATAGGCATAACAAAGAGACTCTCATAATTATAGCTTTCAGCCATTAAGGCCTTCGTCAACGGTAGGCAGACATATGCACCCACACCCACCCACCCACCCACCCACCCACACACACACACACACACACACACACATGGAAACAAAACTCACGCACACAACTGCAGTCTCAGGCAACCGAAACTGCACTTGTGTGTGTGAGTTGCATTTGTGTGTGTGTGTGTGTGTGTGTGTGTGTGTGTGTGTGTGTGTGTTTTGTTGACGAAGGCCTTAACAGCTGAAAGCTATAATTGTGAGAGTGTTTTTGTTGTGCATATCTGTGACTCAGCATCTCCACTGTATGGTGAGTAGCAACTTTCCTTCTCATAATATTGTTACAGTCCATCCTGGATTTTCCATTGTTTGAGAATAAATATTCACTGTGAGGAAATAAAACCAGATAGAGACTAGTATGAAACAATTCAATCCTCTCTCTTAAAGGATGAAGTGTAATCAGTGTGTCATACAGCTTACAGTGGAAAGAAACAGAAGGATGATTTACAGGGCTAATGCTACCAGCAGAGAAAAGTAAACTTCATAACTACAAAGGAGGAGGAGGAGGAGGAGGAGGAGGAGGAGGAGGAGGAGTTTAGAGTGTAATGTCCTGTTGACAGTGAGGTAGTTAGAGGTGGGGTACAAGCTCAGGTCAGGTAAGGATGGAGAAGGAAAGTGGCCATGCCCTTTTCAATGAACCATACTGGCAATTGCCTTAAGCAATTTAGGGAAATCATGGAAAACCTAAATCAGGATGGCCAGGTGCAGGTTTGAGCCATTGTCCTCCAGAATGAATAACTACAAGATTAGCACTGGAAGCTAGAATTTAATTACAAATAACTATAATGAAACTTTTTGTGGTTTCACTAATTAGGAGTTCAGAAAAGAGATAACCAAGAAAATATGTGATAAATGAAAACAGGGAAAAAGAGCAATAATCACAGTGTCACTAGTCAAAATAGACTGAGAATTAAAAATAGAAATATTTGTAGTAACTAAGGTATTACGTACAGATAAGAACAATAGGTGATGGTACAAGTACAAAGCTAATTACTGAAACAATACAATTGCAAGATAGTATTTCAGAGAAAAAGGGGTATTACACTATTTCAGTAGTTTACACTTTGGTTTGGGTAGCTTAACTTCATTTTTCAGTCTTTTCACATTTTTCAGTTGCCACACAGTGTGGCTTCAGCTGTCAGAGAGGCTACAGTCGTGTGTGTGTGTGTGTGTGTGTGTGTGTGTGTGTGTGTGTGTGTGTGTGTGTGTGTGTGTTTTCGACAAAGGCCTTGTTGGCTGACAGCTTATATTGTGACAGTCTTTTTGTTGTGCCTGTCTGCAACTCAGCATATCTGCTATATGGTGAGTAGCAACTTTCCTTTTCATAATAGAGGTAAGGATATAAGAGACACTGGCACCCCCCCCCCCCCCCTCTTCCCCCCCTCCCAATCATCAGCCATTTGACTGGTTCAATGTGCTCCTCTTTTGTCCCAACCTCTTTATCTCAAAGTAGCACTTCCATCCTACATTCTCAATTATTTGTCAGATGTATTCTAATTTATATCTTCCCTTACAATTTTTACCCTCTACAACTCACTTTAGAACCACAGAAGTTATTTCCTGATGTCTTGACACTCATCCTACCATTTTGTCCCTCTTTCTTGTCAGTGTTTTCTGTGTGTTCCTTTGTTCACCAATTCTGTGGGGAATGTCATCATTTCTTGTTTTATCAGTCAACCTAGTTTTCAATGTCCTTCTACAGCACCACATCTGGAACAACTTCAATTTTCTTCTTTTCCAGTTTTCCCATGGTCCGTGTTTCATTTCCATACAGTGCTGTGCTTGAAACATAAATTCTCAGAATTTGTTCCTCAATTAAGGCCACTGTTTCATACTATTAGACTTCTTTTAGCCAGGAATGCCCTCTTTGCCACTGCTGATGCGCTTTTTATATCTGCCGTGCTTCATCTGCAATGTGTTATTTTGCATCCAAGTTAGCTGTATTCCTTTACCTCATATACTTCATAGTCCTTATGTTAAATTTATTGCAAATCTCATTTCTGCTACTCATCATAACTTTCATCCTTTTTCAGTTTACTCTTAATCCATGCAATGTACTCATTAGACTGTTCACTTCATTCAACACGTCCTGTAATTCTTCTTCATTTTAACTGACCATAGCCATCTCATTAGTGAATTTTATCATTGATTCCCTTTTACTCTGAAATTTATCCCCACTTTTGAACCTTTTCTTTATTCCTAGCATCACTCCTTTGATGTATGTATTGAACAGTAGGAGTGAAAAACTAGATCCCTGTACTACACCCTTTTTAATCTGAGCACTTCATTCTTGGTCTTCCATTCCCTCTTGATTGTTGTACAAATTGTATATATACTACCAGTATTTCCTATTTTTCTCATAATTTTGAACATCTTGCATTAATGTACACTGCTGAACATTGTTACAGATCAATAAATCCTATGAACAAAACGGCTCTGAGCACTATGCGACTTAACTTATGAGGTCATCAGTCACCTAGAACTTAGAACTAATTAAACCTAACTAACCTAAGGACATCACACACATCCATGCCCGAGGCAGGATTCGAACCTGCGACCATAGCGGTCGCTTGGCAATCCTATGAACATGTCTTGATTTTTCAAGTCTTACTTCCATTATCAATTGCAATGTCAGAACTGCATCTCTGGTAGTCCTACCTTTCCAAAAGCCAATTGGATTGTCTTTCCCATTCTACTGTATATTATTCTTGTAAGCAACTTGGATGGTTGTGTAATAGTCCTCATATTTTCTGCCCTTGCTTTCTTCAGGATTGTGTGGATGATATTTTGCTGTAAGTGTGGTGGTATGTCTCACATTCATAGATTCTACACGTCAACTTAAATAGTCACTTGATTGCTCCTTCCCCCAACGATTTCAGAAATTCTGAAGGAACGTCATCTATCCCTTCTGCCTTATTTGATCTCAAGTCTTCCAAAGTTTTGTTAAACTCTAATACTGGAACTCCCATGTCTTCCATATCAACTCGCATTTCTTCCTCACTCATGACATCAGACAAGTCATCCCCTCACACAGGCCTTCAGTGTACTTTTTCCCCTTATCTGATCTCTCCTGTGTACTTAACAGTGGAATTCCCATTACATTCTTAATGTTGATGCCCTTGCTTTTAATTTAATTGAAGGTTGTTTCAACTTCTATTAGCTGAATCAGTACTTTCAACACCAAATTCTAGCTGGATTTCTTCACATTTCTTCTAAATTCATTTTGCCTCAGTTATTCTGCACTTCCTATTTAGTTCATTCCTAAGCCACCTGTATTTCTATATTTCCAAATTTGCCTAAATATTTTCCACTTCCTTCTTCAGATGATCAATTAAAGTGTTTCATTGGTTACCCAAAGCTTCTTCACAGTTACCTCCCTTGTACTTATGTTTATCCATCCAACTCATGTGATTGCCCTTTTTAGAGACATACATTCCTCTTCAACTGAACTGCCTTCTATGTTACCCATTATTGCAGTATCTACAGTCTCAGAAAATTTCAAATGCATTTCATCATTTACCAGTACTTGAGTATCTCACTTCATTACACACTGATTCTTTTGGACAAGCCTTTTAAACTTCAGCCTACTCTTCTTATTATTGAGTTGTGATCCAAGCCTACATCTGCTCCTAGGTATGCCTTACAATCGAATATTTAATTTTGGAATCTCTGTATGACCACGATGTAAGCCAGCTGAAAACTTCTTGTATCACCAGGCCTTTTCCAAGCATACCTTCTCCTCTTGTGGTTTTTGAACAGTGTGTAACACCAATATCAATTGTAAGTAGTTTATACAGTGTAATTATGTGTATGTGACTATGAAGTGGTTGTTCTTTACTAGTTAACATCTTTGAATTGTCAGAGGGAAGTTGAAGTTTGTAATGTACTTATTATAAAAAAACTTAATAATGGTTAAAAGTAATGAAAATTTATAAAATATTATTGTTAAGAAAGAGAAATGTATTTGTAAAAAACTGGTTCATGCATAGGGATCTTGTATTGTATAGTAAAAATGGTGTAGGGAACCCCCTCCGCTACGGAAGTGGCCTGGCATGCGCTAAAAGGTGAATTTGGCAGTCCATCTGGATGGCTGCTGGGGGAGCATGCTACACAGTCAGTGGCTAGCCATTGTACGATTAACAGTGAGGGTGCCAAATGAGGCGTATGAAAGCCAATTTATATTGAAATTGCCTCAGATGTAGTTTCAGCTGTCGTATGGTGCTCTTGTTATTATGGAATGGCTCTAAAACGAGGGTAATTCATCGCCAAGAAGAATTTATACAGAGCATTCAACAGTAAGAGTGTGAGGCCAGATAGCCGTCACGTGCTTGCCACCACTATTGTGCCACTGCTCCGCCTGCTTCAGGAACTCAGATATGTCTCACAGTATGGACCAGCATGTTTGTGTGAGTGGCTTTCAATAATAATTCCAGTGATATAAACATGTGTGTGAAGCTTAAAATTGTCCTGATCATGAAACCAATGTAGGGTCCCATCCTAAACATGCAGAAGACCGAGTATCCTGTTTCTGAATAACTATTGATTTGTGTCTGCATTAAATATGCCAAAGTTCAGTGCCAAAGTGTAAAAATGTCAGTAGTTAAATTACCTGCTTCACAGGTAGTGAGAAAGGCACACACATTGAACTTATACAAAAGTAATTCTGCTTTGATTATTACTATGACCTATTTTCTGAAGTTAATTGAACTTAATAGGTATTTGAATTACTTGCTTTAAAGTATGAACATATAATTTGTTTCAAGTGGGCTTAGAAATCAATATTGGCAAATTGCAATTTGTTTCTGAAATAGTCACAGAATTTGCCTGTAAAGACAGTTTCAGTTTATGGGTTCCCACTATATTCCCTTCTATTATAAGAAAGATAAATGGAATATTGCCCTTGCTAAAGAAATCTGACACATTTACATAATAGTGAGAGTATAAAAAGTGTTTATGTAGTGTTATTTAACTTCATTTGTGGTGCTTGTATATTAGTTAAACCAGGGCTCTTGTCACACCCAATTTTAGTCTCATGATGTCTTGAGTAACATCTTAGTGCTGAACTGGTTAATGATTGAGACAGTAACTATTACTGCTATGAGTGAAATATCATTTAACTTCCTACGATTGCTGATTTGTGGTAATAGTAACTACTGCTAACCACTACTCGTTTCATCCGGTAGTGGTGTGTGTTCATTGCACTATTTAAAAGGAGTATTAATGAAAGTCACTTTAGCAACTCAGTTTCATTTTTCTTTAAACTTAATTTTTCAAATTATTATGCCTAATTGGGCTGGCGACCATTTGTTGTTTCATTCAAGTGAACTTCACTACTTTCATTACTTCCAAAATAAAGCCTTTCAGTTTTCTATTAATTGCCATGGATACGAAATTACTGTTTGATACCCTCTATCCATTAGGTAAACACAGGGTCAAAACATTTCTAAATTCCTCCCAAAGGGTAACACTAGCTAGCTATATAGTGTTATACATGGCTTTTACGTATCAGAACTTAAGGGGATACGGAATCGGATTTTGGGTTAAAAAATCGAATTTTTTTTTATTGGCGTATTATATTCTGCCATGTTTCCTCTTTAAAATGACGTATCATACATAGCTCTACTACAATTATAACTATTTTATTTTTATATATTTGTGAGATCGGGTATTGCGCTTTAGTTATACACGTCTCTCGTGGCTGACCATGAACTTTTTGGCAGTACCTTTAAAGTGACATGAATTCAAATATCCCGGTTTCCAGCGACTATTTATACACTAGTTGCCCGAAAATGTTTCTCTCTGGTTTCCTCAAGTTACTCTTTGACTTTGTGGCGGGACTGTTTTGTAAACAGTGTGATATAAGAAAGTAGTTGTTGTTGAGTTATTTCGTATTTAGTGCTTCATTTTTCGCAGTGAAAATGCCTAGAGCTAAAGCAAAAGTATTTAAAAAGCGTGTGAACTGGCAAAAGAAAAGAAATAATGATTCATTAGCAAAGCAAAGCAGTTCATCATCATCACTGTTGGAAAATGTGAATCCACTTATTACTGATTTGCCGAACGAACTTACACCAAATGAAAACAGTGCTTCTCATAAAAAACTAAGAGATTTGGAAGAGAAATATAATTTACTTGATAGAGGGAATGAAGTTTTTGAACTCATTGATACGAATATATTGTGTGAAGCTCTTGAAAACAGTTTGTGCTGCAAAAAATGTCATGGAAACGTTTCTCTGAAAGTAGAATCCCATGTTGGCCTGGCTGCCCAGTTTAATTTAATATGCAGTGTTTGTAAATACAGCTGTAAGTTTCCAAGTTCGGTTTCAGTAACTGTAAATAATGGATACAAGAAAACTGAACTTTATAGTGTAAATATTAGGTTAGTTTATGGATTGCGAGCAATTGGTAAGGGCAAAGCAGCTGGTGATATGCTATGTGGTGTTCTAAATCTTCCAAGTGCACCTTCAAAGTTTGAAGCTTACAATTATGTACTAGGATCTGCAGTTGAAGATGTAGCACAGAAGTCAATGCAGGTTGCTGTGGAAGAAGCAGTGGAAGAAAATGACGGCAGTCGTGACCTCACAGTGGCGTTTGATGGCACGTGGCAGAAAAGGGGCCACACCTCCAACAATGGTGTTGTAACAGCAACTAGTGTTGATACTGGCAAGGTTATTGATGTTGCAATAATGTCTAAATACTGTAGGTGCACAGGCAGGCTGAAAAATGAACACAGTGATGACTGTATTGCTAATTATTATGGTAGTAGTGGTGGCATGGAGGTTGCTGGGGTGAAGAAAATTTTTCATCGCTCTTCACAGTGGTATAATGTTCGCTATGTCAAATATCTGGGAGATGGTGACTCTAAAGCATTCAAAGAAGTTTTGGAAAGCAAACCATATGGGAACAGTGTAAATATAAGCAAACTTGAATGTATAGGACATGTGCAGAAGAGAATGGGTGCCAGGCTGAGAAGGTTAAAATCAGTTATGAAAGGGAAAAAAACTAGATGATGGGAAAACCTTGGATGACAGAGGAAGATTGACTGATTCCATAATAGACCACATTCAGAACTGCTATGGCCTTGCAATCAGGCAAAATACAGGCAATCTTGAAGAAATGAGGAGAGCTATATGGGCTTTATATTTCCACACCGCATCCACGGATGAGCATCCACAACAGCTGGTGTAAATACAATAGGGGACTAACAACAGGAGAGAAATACATTCACCACCACAGTCTACCATCAGCCATCATGGCAGAAATAAAGCCCATTTTCAGAGATCTGGCTGACAGAAGTCTTCTGATGAAATGTCTTCACGGAAAAACGCAGAACCCCAACGAGTGCTTGAATAGTGTGATATGGCATCGTCTCCCAAAAACAGTGTTTGTCGGAATTAATGCACTACATTTTGGTGTGTATGATGCTGTGGCAACCTTCAATCTTGGAAATATAACTAAATGCCAGGTCCTTCAAAAGTTGGGTATGTGTGTTGGTTCCCGTACGGTACGTGCTATGTTCTTTTTAGATCAGCACAGACTAAGGCATGCTGATAATATAATCAAGACATTAGTGAAAAAAGCAAGACAGGTGCAGAGGGGTGCCAAAAGAAGACTTGAAGATGATTATGAAGACTGTGAAGGGGGTATTAGCTACGGATCAGGAATGTTTTAATCTTCTTTCTCCGTTTCCCGTAAGTTTACTTTTTACTTCATCTAGGAACATTATCTCAGGTACTGGTCAACCTAGAAGTCTGAAATTTTTATGACGTAGTGACATAGGTCCCTATTACATACTGAAACAACGATTTTTTAATTACTTGATTTACAAAAGACTTAGGGGTGATAGTCTAGTAAAAAGCGATGGAAAAAATTTACTTAAAAATAAATGTACAATATCTCTGTAAGAAAATACTTTGACAATAAACTGTTGTTTCAGTATTGTTGTAACATATGAATGCACATACAGTAAAATTTTTACCTCTCTGTCTCCAGTAGTTTGTGAGAAAATGTTCCCTATAGTAGGCATATATTAACATTGCGGGGATAGGTGATTCCGTATCCCCTTAAGGTTCAGTTACAAGGAAACTGCGACTTGCTTTATACTTGGCATCACATGACAGGACTTTCATTAGTTTTACTTACAAGTACAGTTCAGAACAGAAATTTTGAATGAAAAACAATAGTAAAATGAGTATTGAATGTCCAGCGGCACAAACTTGCAGTACATCAGGCAACACAGTTAGCAGAAAGCTCTGTAGGTATTTGAAAGATAAAATGTAAAATAGTGATAAAGTAAAAAATGGATATAAGTACAACAGTAGGTCAGAACAAGCAAGACAAGAAATTACAGAGTGCACTAGGTGGCAGTAGTTCTCTAAACGCAAATACATACGATGCCACAAGATGGCAACAGGCTTACATGGGGTATCATATGCACGTAAATGATCAAATTCAAATGATGAACTCACCACAAATAAAACAAGGTAGGAAAGATGACATAACAAAAGACAGTGGTTATGTTTAGTTCATCGAAAGTCGGAAGTGGAACTAGTGAAACACAAGGGGCAGAATCCGAAAATGAGGACACATTAGAATAGGAAAGTGAAAAGCCACTGGATATCACAGATTGTAAAAAATGTTGTTTGCACAAATTACAACACAAGATCACCAAATTAAAGCACAAGGTAGTTATATAAACAACCAAATCGAAAAACAAGTAGCAGCACAAAGTAGCAATATTAATAACCAAAATGTAGCAAAATTTGCAGCACATATTAGTAATATTAACAACCAAATTAAAGCACTTGAGAAATCACAAAGTTATCAAATTGAAAGGCAAGGTGTTAAAATCAGCAAACAAATCGAAGAGGTAGACTCAAAAGTAGGTGTTGTAAGCAATGCAATCAGGGATTTAAAAAGTGAGGTAAATATTATTAATAACAATGTTGCCGCTATGCAAGGACAGATTGATAGCATTAATGATAGATTTAACAAAGAAATAATGAAAATCCAAGACAATGTAGAACCTTTGGTAATAACTAAAGTTGACGAAAAAGTTTTCGGTCTCAAAACCGAATTAATAACTAAATGTAACACCGAAATTTCTCAATCGAGACAAATGGTGACTGATTCTGAAAAGGAATTGAGTAAACAAGTAGCAACCCGTGAACATAAGTGTGAACAAAACACTTCACAGATTCGAGGCAAAGCAAGCAATCTTGAATGAAAGATGAGAGAAAAACCAAAATATGCTACTGAAAGAATAATTTATAACAAATTGCTGGAGGCAAAGAGCAATTCGATCCAGCTAAAAGAGATAATGGATGGCATCCCTCAGACTTTATGAAAAATTGCGAGAGGAATTTTCCTGATTATTTGACGGATCGGGAATGGATTAATGTAGTCATCAGTGCCTTAGAGGTGATGCAAAAAGATGGGGCCAAACCTAGATACAAATCAGATGTCATTTGATGAGTTTAAGAAATTAATTGAGGAATACTGGTCAGAACGAAAGCAGGACTACTTATGGAGAGAATTCATTATGGCAAGGCTATATGACAATAGGGGCAGGAACTTTATGAAAGAATTTTGCTATATATGGTACCGAAAATTGACCCATTTAAGAACTAGGTGAACAGAATCCAAGATAGTATGGGAGCTGTAGAAAAAACTCCCAGAGGTTTTGAAATGGTATATGGGAAGCAACCCCAAAAGTCTCTTGTCATTTTTGGAGAGAGTTGAAGACGAATATCACTGGAGAGGAAACCGTGATTATCGTCGTAACAGTAATAACCAAACAAGGGAAAATCACCATCAGAATGTTGTTTTTTTGTTGTGGTCTTCAGTCCTGAGACTGGTTTGATGCAGCTCTCCATGCTACTCTATCCTGTGCAAGCTTCTTCATCTCCCAGTACCTACTGGAACCTACATCCTTCTGAATCTGCTTAGTGTATTCATCTCTTGGTCTCCCTCTACGATTTTTACCCTCCATGCTGCCCTCCAATGCTAAATTTGTGATCCCTTGTGCCTCAAAACATGGTCTACCAACCGATCCCTTCTTCTAGTCAAGTTGTGCCACAAACTTCTCTTCTCCCCAATCCTATTCAATACCTCCTCATTAGTTACGTGATCTACCCACCTTATCTTCAGCATTCTTCTGTAGCACCACATTTCGAAAGCTTCTATTCTCTTCTTGTCCAAACTAGTTATCGTCCATGTTTCACTTCCATACATGGCTACACTCCATACAAATACTTTCAGAAACGACTTCCTGACACTTAAATCTATACTCGATGTTAACAAATTTCTCTTCTTCAGAAACGATTTCCTTGCCATTACCAGTCTACATTTTATATCCTCTCTACTTCGACCATCATCAGTTATTTTACTCCCTAAATAGCACAACTCCTTCACTACTTTAAGTGTCTCATTTCCTAATCTAATTCCCTCAGCACCACCCGATTTAATTTGACTACATTCCATTATCCTCGTTTTGCTTTTGTTGATGTTCATCTTATATCCTCATTTCAAGACACTGTCCATTCCGTTCAACTGCTCTTCCAAGTCCTTTGGTGTCTCTGACAGAATTGCAATATCATCGGCAAACCTCAAAGTTTTTACTTCTTCTCCATGAATTTTAATACCTACTCCAAATTTTTCTTTTGTTTCCTTCACTGCTTGCTCAATATACAGATTGAATAACATCGGGGAGAGGCTACAACCCTGTCTCACTCCTTTCCCAACCACTGCTTCCCTTTCATGCAACTCGACTCTTATAACTGCCATCTGATTTCTGTACAAATTGTAAATAGCCTTTCGCTCCGTGTATTTTATACCTGCCACCTTCAGAATTTGAAAGAGAGTATTCCAGTTAACATTGTCAAAAGCTTTCTCTAAGTCTACAAATTCTAGAAACGTAGGTTTGCCTTTTCTTAATCTTTCTTCTGAGATAAGTCGTAAGGTTAGTATTGCCTCACGTGTTCCAACATTTCTACGGAATCCAAACTGATCTTCCCCAAGGTCCGCCTCTACCAGTTTTTCCATTCGTCTGTAAATAATTCGCGTTAGTATTTTGCAGCTGTGACTTATTAAACTGATAGTTCGGTAATTTTCACATCTGTCAACACCTGCTTTCTTTGGGATTGGAATTATTATATTCTTCTTGAAGTCTGAGGGTATTTCACCTGTCTCATACATCTTGCTCACCAGATGGTAGAGTTTTGTCAGGACTGGCTCCCCACGGTCGTCAGTAGTTCTAATGGAAAGCTGTCTACTCCCGGGGCCTTGTTTCGACTCAGGTCTTTCAGTGCTCTGTCAAACTCTTCACGCAGTATCGTATCTCCCATTTCATCTTCATCTACATCCTCTTCCATTTCCATAATATTGTCCTCAAGTACATTGCCCTTGTATAGACCCTCTATATACTCCTTCCATCTTTCTGCTTGCCCTTCTTTGCTTAGAACTGGGTTTCCATCTGAGCTCTTGATATTCATACAAGTGGCTCTCTTTTCTCCAAAGGTCTCTTTAATTTTCTTGTAGTCAGTATCTATCTTACCCCTAGTGTGATAAGCCTCTACATCCTTACATTTGTCCTCTAGCCATCCCTGATTAGCCATTTTGCACTTCCTGTTGATCTCATTTTTGAGACGTTTGTATTCCTTTTTGCCTGCTTCATTGACTGCATTTTTATATTTTCTCCTCTCATCAATTAAATTCAATATTTCTTCTGTTACCCAAGGATTTCTACTAGCCCTCGTCTTTTTACCTACTAGATCCTCTGCTGCCTTCGTTACTTCATCTCTCAAAGCTACCAATTCTTCTTCTACTGTATTTCTTTCCTCCATTCCTGTCTGTTGTTCCCTTATGCTCTCCCTGAAACTCTGTACAACCTCTGGTTTAGTCAGTTTCTCCAGGTCCCATCTCCTTAAATTCCCACCTTTTTGCAGTTTCTTCAGTTTTAATCTACAGTTCATAACCAATAGATTGTGGTCAGAGCCCACATCTGCCCCTGGAAATGTCTTACAATTTCAAACCTGGTGCCTAAATCTCTGTCTTACCATTATATAATCTATCTGAAACCCTTTAGTATCTCCAGGCTTCTTCCATGTATACAATCTTCTTTTATGATTCTTCAACCAAGTGTTAGCTATGATGAAGTTGTGCTCTGTGCAAAATTCTATCACGCGGTTTCCTCTTTCATTTCTTAGCCCCAATCCATATTCACCTACTACGTTTCCTTCTCTCCCTTTTCCTACTACCGAATTCGAGTCACCCATGACTATTAAATTTTTGTCTCCCTTCACTATCTGAATAATTTCTTTTATTTCATCATCTGCAGAGCTAGTTGGCATATAAACTTGTACTACTGTAGTAGGTGTGGGCTTCATGTCTATCTTGGCCACAATAATGTGTTCACTATGCTGTTTGTAGTAGCTTACCCGCACTCCTATCTTTTTATTCATTATTAAACTGACTCCTGCATTACCCCTATTTGATTTTGTATTTATGACCCTGTATTCGCCTGACCAAAAGTCTTGTTCTTCCTGCCAGCGAAATTCACTAATTCCTACTACATGTAACTTTAACCTATACATTTCCCTTTTTAAATTTTCTAACCTACCTGCTCGATTAAGGGATCTGACATTCCATGCTCTGATCCGTAGAATGCCAGTTTTCTTTCTCCTGATAACGATGTCCTCCTGAGTAGTCCCCGCCCGGAGATCTGAATGGGGGACTATTTTACCTCCGGAATATTTTACCCAAGAGGACGCCATCATCATTTAGCCATACAGTAAAGCTGCATGCCCTCGGGAAAAATTACGGCTGTAGTTTCCCCTTGCTTTCAGCCGTTCGCAGTACCAGCACAGCAAGGCCATTTTGGTTAGTGCTACAAGGCCAGATCAGTCAATCATTCAGACTGTTGCCCCTGCAACTACTGAAAAGGCTGCTGCCCCTCTTCAGGAACCACACGTTTGTCTGGCCTCTCAACAGATACCCCTCCGTTATGGTTGCACCTATGGTACGGCTATCTGTATCACTGAGGCACGCAAGCCTCCCCACCAACGGCAAGGTCCATGGTTCTTGGGGGGGCTTAACTAAATACGAAAGGAATTATACCATCTCAGAGAAGAGAGCTCTAGCTATTATATGAGGTTTTAAAAAAATTCAAAATTATTTACGGGGCCACAAAACCATTATACATACAGATCATAAAGCATTGACCTTCCTAAAAGACTGCCACCTATTTACCGGCAGATTGAGCCATTGGGCACTGTACCTATAACAATTTGACTATTAAGTTTTCTATGTAAAAGGAAGTGACAATTACGTAGCATATGCTTTATCCAGATTACCGAAGGCATGGACAGTGTACCAGAGGAAATTAGTGAAGACGGTACTTTTAATATGAGACATATCAAAGAGGTTCAGGGTAAAAATAAAATTGAACAAGTTTGCAAAAATATGCGGTACTATCAAAAAAAAGATGAAGTCTAGAAATCTGTTAAAATAAATTTCAGCAACCCTAATATCCTCAAATCTGTAATTTGTAAGATCTTTAAAGGTATTTTGTACAAAAGGAGAGATATAAATAGAGAGGAGTGGAAAGTATGCTGGCCATCTCAATCTGAAATCGAAAATATTGATTATTTCAACTTCGCTTTAGGACTCTGTGGTCTGAAAAAGTGCATTGAAAAACTCTTTGATGTAATAGAAATCAATGTCAGTGCTGCAAAGAAGATAACAGATAGAATCAAATCATGCAATATTTGTCAAGGCTGTATGCAGAACAACATCCTGTAAGACACGGTTGACTTATTGTGAGTGGATTTGTATGGGCCTCTCCCGAAAACTTCCGGAAATTGTACATACATTGTAGTAATATTCGAAGTATTTTCTAAATTTATTGAATTATTCCCATTAAAAAGGCTACTGCAAAAGCAGTTTTTAATAGAATGACCGAATATTTTAATACGATTGGAAAATCGAAGGTGGTACTATCTGATAATGGGTCTCAAAAATATGGAAGGAAGGAATGGAACAGAATGGAATCCAAGTAAAATATATTTCAGCCTACCATCTGCAAGTAATCCGGTAGAACGGTGTATGTGTGAATTGGGTAGGTTGTGTCAAACTTACTGCAACCACAATCATTAGGCATGGGGTAGGTTTGTTACAGGTTTCGAAAATGTAATGAAGACACTCAATCATGAAACTATAGGATTTATACCTGACAAAATCCTTCTTAATTGTAAGAGCAAGAGTGTAATAGAAGAAGCCTCCCAATTTCCACACTACGTAGAAGTAGATCTGAAAGAGAAAAAAGACTTGGTCAGAAAATGAATGAAAGAAAAAGTGGAAGCCAGGTCTAAAAGGCACGATAAGGGCCTCAAAGTGACTAAGTTCAAAATTGGTGATTTTCTTCTAGTAAAAACTCATGAAAAATCCAGTGAGATATCAAGGAATTTCTAAATTCAAATATATTTATAATGGTCATTTTGAAGCGCAAGGAACTCCGCACACTAATGCATATTTTGTATATCTGAAATCAAAGAAACCACTGGGTGTTCACAATGTGGTTGATTTAAAACTTTATGTCCACAGAAATGGATAATAAGGGACAAAAGTGAAAAAAGTGTCTATGTAATTTAACATGTATGTTCTTACTCACGATATTGTGTCAGCAAATGTTGTCATGTTGAAAAGAACTTTTCTGTTATCAGATTTCTAATGCTTGTCTGAAAGTTTCAGATCCTATATAATATAAGAGGATATACTGTACAATATAAGTAAACTCCTGGCTATGACTTTTATAAGGACTGCGATAATGAAATATCACAGTATGACCAAATGAACTGCCAAATGTTGATGACAAAAACAAAGGACTGCCTTAAATACAATTTTGCTTTGATTATTTTATGAACTATTTTCTGAAGTTAATTGAATTTAATATTTGAATTACTTGCTTTAAAGTATGAACATATAAATTGTTCATGTGGGGTTAGAAATCAATATTGGCAAATTGCAATTTGTTTCTGAAATAGTCACAGAATTTGCCTGTAATGACAGTTTCAGTTTATTGGTCCCCACTATATTCTATTCTATTATAAGAAAGATAAACGGAATATTGCACTTGCTAAAGAAATCTGACACATTTTCATAACAGTGAGAGTATAAAAAGTGTTTATGTGGTGTTATTTAACTTCATTTGTGGTGTTTGTATCTTAGTTAAACCAGTGCTCTTGTCACGCCCAATTTTAGTCTCATGATGTCTGAATTGGTTAATGATTGAGATAGTAACTATTATTGCTATGAGTGAAATATCATTTAACTTCCTACAATTGCTGATTTGTGGTAATAGTAACTACTGCTAACCACTACTCGTTTCATCCGGTAGTGGTGTGTGTTCATTGCACTATTTAAAAGGAGTATTAATGAAAGTCACTTTAGCAACTCAGTTTCATTTTTCTTTAAACTTAATGTTTCAAATTATTATGCCTAATTAGGCTGGCGACCATTTGTTGTTTCATTCATGTGAACTTCACTACTTTCATTACTTCCAAAATAAAGCCTTTCAGTTTTCTATTAACCGCCATAGATATGCAATTACTGTTCAATACCCTCTACCCATTAGGAAAACACAGGCTCAAAACATTTCTAAGTTCCTCCCAGAGTGTAACGCTAGCTTGCTATATAGTGTTATACATCAGAACTTAAGGTTCAGTTACAAGGATATTGCAGCTCACTTTATAAGTGTTTTTGCTATTACTACCGTAAATGTATTGCAGAGCTCAATTAGTCTTTCTCCTCTCTCATTCCTACTAACAAGCCCATATTCTATCTTCTGTCCCTTCTCCTAATACTGTGCTCCAATTCCCCATGATTATTAGATTATCATCTCTTTTTATATCCCAGACATTCAATACCCTCATATAGTTCTCTTGCTCCTTGATTTTAACTTGTGATGTCAGTATGTATGCCTGAAGTGCTGTTGTTGACATTGGTCTGCTGTTGATTCTGATCAGAACAAACATACCACCGAACTGTTCACAGTAATTCACTCTCTGTTCCATTTACATATTCATAACAAATTCTACTCCTGTTGTACTATTTCCTGCCACTGTTGATGTTAACCTGTATTCGGCTGATCAGATAACCTTATCTTCATTCCATTGCACTATATCTAGGCTGAGCCTTTGCAGTTCTCTTTTCAGATTTTCTAGCTTCCCTACGACATTCAAACCTCTGAGTGTCATGCTGATTCATAGTATGTTACACTTTTGTTGGTTATTCAGTCTTTTACTCGTCATTATCTCCCACTTTGAAATCCCTTCCTAGAGGTCCAAATTGGGATCAATGCAGAATATTTTGCCAATGGAGAAAGCATAATACTTTCTCAATTACAGGCCACATGTCCTGTGGGTACACATTGCGTGACTTAATGCAGTAGTTTCCATTGTTTTCTGCATCCTCATGCCATTGATCACTGCGAATTCTTCCACCAGTTTCCCACCCCAAGGGCAAGTTGCCTAGAAACTCTGCTCCTCTGCCCTCTTTAACAAGGTCATTAGTAGAATGAGGGCAACTCCCCCTACAGGAGTCTTCAGCCACCATTGCTGATGATTGCTACTAATAATACAATTGTCTATGCCTCCTTCCCTTCCCCCTCCTCCTATTGTCTTAGTCATTACCACAAGATACGGAGAATTGTAGGGAGAAACTTTCTGAAAGCTGGCACCCTACTTCTGTGTAATTTGAAGGGTCACAGGACTCACACAGAGTAGCCAAATTAATATATGTAATACATGCATGTGTAGTTTGTCCGTGTGTGCCTCTGCAACTTCTTAACCCATCCCCACAGTCCAGTGGGGGTTCTATGGTACAGCTGCCATACATCCTCAGTCCTTGAACAAGGTTTTGGTATGGAATTACAAGAATTGGATTCAAAGATATGAGTGTTAAAAGAGGGCATTGCACCAAGAAGTTCTTATACAGTTGGTGAAGCAGCTGGGAATCAAGTGTCAAAATGACCGAGACGGGCCAGCACATTACTTCTAGAATGTTTGACGATCCTCTAGATTTTTTCAGAATGTTCCATTATCATGTTGTGGTTAAGATACGTTCTAGCTTAGAATGGTATATATAGGCAATGGAGAAATGCATACATCTGTTTACTTTTGTGCTTGTGGAGATGTGAGTGTTTGTAGTGGTCACTATTGTCCTGTGATGGACACCAGAACATCTTCTGTCTCTTTTGTGTCAATATATATTTCAAGGCAAAAACTTTGAAATCTATCTTTACTATTCTCAAGCTTTTGACTATTCTTGAATGTTGTAGACTACTCCAGTATTCAGTGTTTTCAAACGTTCTTGGATGTTTTAAAATGTTCTGTAAAGTTCCAGTTTTCTTTAACATTCTCGAATATTTATGAATTGTTTGGAATGTTCTTGATGTTCTATAAAGAAATGAATAGGAGAGTGACAGAGTATATTATCTCAAACTAGGGCAGTTTTGAATACTAAAGTGGATTTAAGAGTACTGAAGAATATTTCTGAGTAATTGAGTGTGAAATGTTAACATTTTTATGATGTTTTTGAATGTTAATTTTTATGATGTTCTCAAGCGACCTTGAACAGTTTCTGAAAACAAATAAAAATAAAGACATGTGAAGAGGGTCTTTTCAAACTATTATCTTAATAAGGCAAACGCTGTATGCAAATGTCAATAAGAGACGCACTTCATGCCATCTGATTCCCTAGTGTTGAGCAGATGAAAAAATGAAATGAAGTGTCATGTGGCGAGGGCTTCCCGCTTGGGTCATTCTCCACCACAGATATCATAAAATGCGCACCTGCCATGATATTTCTGTTTTATGGGAAGTGGTAAATGGCTTACATTCTACTGACCGTTTCCCCTTCTTAATCCACCTGTATCAGGGGTGACCAAGATTTTGGCCCATGGACTATGCCCTGACACAAGTGCCATTGTGCTCAGCTTCGCTTCACATTTCTGCTACCGCGACACCACGCTGTCTGTGTGGGAGGAGAGGGTAGGGGGGGGAATCATAACTGCCACATTTAAATGGCAGTGCAGTTGCACAGCTTACGCGTTGGTTTTACATTTCATATTTCTCAACAATGTAGATCACAAGCACAACAAATTTTCAGTATATTTAATTATTTTTGGTGTACCAAAGACATAATTTTAATCTGGTACGAACTGCTGTAATATAGACAGATGCAGACAATTTCATAGATTTGTGTACTCAAGTTGCCACATAATCATGACTTATTTAGTTGCATAACTGTGAAAAGGTCTTTCACACAAATATGTCAACTGAAATATTGTAGCCCTTCTGTAACCTCATTATGGAGACATGGAAACTCTACCTGAGGAGAGCAATGTAGATGTCCTGGACAGTTTTAACATAAAATGATTTGGAATTAAAACAGGAGTTCCATTTTAGGTCAATCAGTTACATCTGTACATGCACATGGGTTCTTTCAACAGAAACAGCAAATGGTCTAAAAAAAAAAAGTAGGACTGAAAGTGTTCTCGAAACATTTAGGAAACAGTCTTTGTAATTCAAGGCCACAATGAATTTTTGACACCTCACACTTTCTTTAATGGCAGTGGGTTTAGGGAACTGGGCTGTGTTTGTCAAAATGAGTCCCCTTCTATAACACAATTTTCTTTTTAAAAGCATCTCCATCAAATCAGAAAGAAGTCGCTCCTCTCCTAGCAATATATTGCTGTGGGCAGTATGCAGTCAAGTCCACTTAAAATGCGAGGTCTGCAATTCAGTCCATATGTTCTCATGTTCATTCTTGCACTCATTTGTTGTTCATAAATTCAACAACAGCAAGCTTTAAGTTTAAAAAATCATTCCAGGACTGCCTCTTGACTTAACAAATTTACTTTGCAGTAATATATCTAAAGACAAAGATTCTGTAACTTAACAAACGAAAGCGTTGGTACGTTGATAGAGACAAAAAACACACAAACACACACACACACACACACACACACACACACACACACACACACACACACACATTTCAAGCTTTCACAACCCACCGTTGCTTCATCAGGAAAGAGGGAAGGAGAGGGAAAGACAAAAGGATGTGGGTTTTAAGGGAGAGGGTAAGGAGTCATTCCAATCCCGAAAGCGGAAAGACTTACCTTGGGGGGAAAAACGGACAGGTATACACTCGTGCACACACACACAAATCCATCCGCACATATACAGACACAAGCAGACATAGTCTCCATGCTCCTCATTCAGTTCAATCAAAAACGGTGACAAGTGCCAGTAGACTAATGTGAGCGACATCATGAATGTTACTATTCATACCACCAATATCTTCAGGTGCTGCATACCTGCAAATTTAGCAGAAAGTGCTTCTTGACGTACTGAACAGTGAATCCATTGGTCATTGTAGTTCTTTGCTCTTTCATTGTTAATTAAATCTTTAAATTCTTTCTGCATGGTGTTGTAATATCATTTCCTAACAAATTTGCAGTACCTGTTGTTTAGGGGACTACATAATGTATCTTGGAAATTCTACTCTCTCTCTTCTGTCATTCCCATTCATTCTTAAAGGCTTGTGATGAGAGGTTGCTGGACTGCCTCTTTCTGTGGAAAAATCAACTGGACCTGTGAATGTCCTTCATACCACAAACAAATAGTGAAGTGTAAACAGCACTGACACAACAAACTAAAGAGTGTTGTGCTGACTGGAAAATGCCATTTCACAATACTAAATGAAATATTGCACAGTATCAATTACTTCCAGGAAAGAATGAGACGGAGTCTTCACCCACTCATGGCCCACACTTTCAGCCTGCAAGAAGTTTGGCATGCTGTTGGTGGTCCTGATCTATATTAATCTGCCTAGCAGAAAGAGAGTGAGAACAGTTTTGGAAAGACAGCCACAAAATGGGTGTTCAGTAAGGCTAGCTAGGCACTGTATTCCCAGCTGGCTGTAATAAAACACCCTGACAACATCCAGGAATGTGAGTAACACTTAACAGAAGTGGTCCAGAGGGCTGTTAATGCATCCATTGTAGAATTTGCCTCACATTTTAGGTGAAGGCTTGTTTTGTGGTAGCACCAAAAAAACAGGGTAGATTGGGGGACGGTGGGATGCACTGTGAAAATTCATAATAAGTCTACCTACAAGAAATCTAACAGTGTTTTGGATAGCTCAGATTAAAACAAGAAAGGGGGAAAAGAAGACATGAGTTCCATTTTCTCAACAAAAGTAAGGGAATCAATGAAGAGAATTTCTGGGAGTGCTAGTCCTTGTGGATTCCACTTCATAAACAATATCAAAACACTCCTTGCAAATCACCAGACTAGCCAGCCAAAATCTTATATTTTATGTGTGTCATGAAGCTGTAGAGAGGACATGGAACATTTGGAATGAACAACCACATTCACAGTGTTGGATGGTTTTCAACTCTGTCAGTAGCCCATGATATCTCATGTGGTCCTGGGTTGGCCAAACTAAAATAATAATAGCACAGCATGTTACATCATCTTGACTTGCTATCAATTTAATAACCTAGAGGCCAACAATTTCTTAAACGTATCTCAGTCAACTTTGTGCCTACGTAACCAGATATCTGAAGCTTCCGCATGGCTGCTTCAAGAGTCATACTGGAAAGCATTGTAGAGAATGTGTTCTCTTGCCCATCTCCTTTACTAATGCTAAACCAATTGCTCAGTTCTCCATCCACTCGCACTGCAGCCTTGGAACCAGCCAATGTTGCTTCAATAAGTGAGACATACTTCAATGGTATACCAAGTAGCAGTAAATTATTTAGCATTTGAACTCTATTGAGACTACGAAAGGCCTGCTTGAAGTCTGCATAGAGGTTATAAAGCTCAAAGTTATACTCTTAGGCCTTTTCATGCATTTGCCCCAACACAAATATCTGGTCTGTTGTAGACCTATTAGGCCAAAATCCAAACTGACACTCCACGGAATCTCTTCTGCATATAGCGCTAACTTGTAGATAATACTATAAGAAGATCTCGTAGATTACATTCAGCAGAGTAACTCCTCAGTAATATGAACAGCAGGTCTTGTGTCCTTTCTTGTTTATTGATTGAATTCTTCTGGGATTATTTCCTGATTCCATGTCGACTTAACAAGTTTGTGGATCTGCTTAAGATCAGTTCACCCAGTTATTTCATAAACTCCTGATGCTCTGTAATTTTTTAGGCAATACACTACCTTCCTCTAATATCTGATCCTCTATTTCTGGATCTGTAGTATAACAGAGTGGCTGCTCATTCCTGGTAGGATTGCTTTCCAAAATTTCCTTGAAGTATTCTCACCATCTATCCAGAACACCTAGTTTATCTGTCAGCAAACTTCCCTCTTCGTTGTTATAAGATGTTATTTTTGGTCTATATGCTTGAGTTCCTTCTTTAATTTTCTTGTAGAATTTTCTGCTTTCATTCCTTTGGTAGTGCTCTTCCATCTCCTCTGTCTTTCTCTTCATGGATTCCTTTTTTTTCCCTCCTACATACCCTTACTGGCTCTATTATCTTTTCATTATGTAACGCTTGATTTGATCTAGTTTTCTACTGTAAGCATTTCAGCCTTGCTTCCTTTTTCTGTTCCATTGCCTGTCTACATTCATCATCATACCAGTCTTCATTCCTGTCCCCTTGTTTCCCTCAGTATTTCATGTGCTGTTGTCCTAATGGTGTCTTTAATAGAGTTCCATTCTTTGTCTGTATCATCTCCACCATCTTTTGTTTGTAGGCCTGTCTTTCAGTTGTTCTATATTCCATTTCCTTGCTCTTGTACTAGTTTCTTTGGCAGCCATGGCAAGTTTCTGTCTCATTGTGGCTCCTACTACGTAATGGTCAGTATCAGAATTAGCTCCTCGGAAAGTGCGGACATTTTCCATGTCGGATGCCCACCTCTTTGGTGTCAATATATGGTCTATTTGGTTTGCTTCATTTGTCCCTGGTATTTTCCATGTCCCTTTGTAGATATTTTTTCTTGGAAAACTGGTACTTACTGCCTTCAACTTGTTTGCAGAAGCAAACAAGGCAACCCTCATACCATTATTATTAGTTTCATCATGCAGACTTTCCTTACCAAACACACTTCTAAACGCCTCTTCCTTTCCCAGTTTTGCATTATAGTCGCCAGGAACTATTTTGGAATCATATCTGGGTATTCTGTCACAAACCTCCTGTAGATGATCATAGATGTCCACAGTATCTTCATCTGATTCTTCCGTAGGTGCATATACATTCACAAAGGTAACACAGTCAAATTTGCCTTTCATACGAAGAGTACATATTCTTTCATTATTAAGGGGTGAAAGCAATAACAGATCTATGCATATCCTTGGAGACTATAGATCCAACCCCATGTTCCCCTTGTCTTTTGTTTCTTCCTGTATAATACAGGGAGAATTTCTGCTTATAAATCTCTCCTCTTCCCTTCCACCTGATTGTCTGCAGTGCAACAACTCCCATCCATACCTTAGCATCTCTTCTGCAACACCATTCATCCCTCCTGTTTGCAACAGTGTACACATGTTCAATGTTTCTAATTTAAGCACCAATAAATCCATATTCCTGTTTCCCAGCACAGTTTTCGTCATGAGGGCAGTCTGGCATTCACAATAACCCTTAAATGCATGAATTTTTTAATCTTTCAAAAAAATAAATAAATCCACAAAATACAAAATAAAAAGACATCGGTTTTCAGTAGTTGTTTCTTATTTATTTATTTATTGAAAATCAACCTATATACATATCCAAACATCATTGTATCTATTTAAGAAAATATATTTAACACATTATGGGTACAGTACCGTAGTGAATGAATTGTGATTATTTTTTTGTAAAAGCAAAGAGGCTAACTGGTTTCCCCACTATTGGTGGAAATTAGTGTAGCAGTTCTTCCCCTTGTTGAAACAAAAGTACGCATTACATTTACTGCAAGTAATGAATGTATACCCTGTGCATCCTGGAAATTTCCATCTATTTCTTTTTGTATTCCACGTAGGCCAATGATCAGTGGAGTCACTTCGGACATCTTGTGGTGGGACAACAGCCCTGTACACTTCTTCTTTCTTGCCTCCAGTTGATTTTGAATTTCATTACTTGCTCTACCGCTCTTTGGTCCACATCTTCCTAGGCTACAAAGACATTGTACCAACTCAAGCCTGAATTGCTTCTGATGCAAGGGTTTTTCGGATGGTCTCTTGATCAGTAGTATTTCCTTGTAAAGGATCCACACATGTATAACTGCAAGATCAAGCAAGTGGTAAAACAGTCTGAAATACCACTTCTTGGATTTGGCTGTAATGGAATGACGACCCAAATGACTGTCCATAAGGTCTACTCCTTCCATGTGTTTGTTATACACTGTCACAATTTCAGGACAGTCAACTTCCTTGTGGGCTCTTAAACTTCGTTCATAGCGTCTTACTTTACTTTCTGGCAATTTTCCCATGAATGTTGACAGAAGAGTCACACATCTGTTTTCCTTAAATATCACAGAAGAGATGTCCACACAATCCACACTGGCTACAAATTCTTCTGATGTACCTCTGGGCACCTTACTTAGCTCCTTCTCTGTTGGTAATTTGCAATTACGAATTCGGTTTCTTAGGACTGTCCCTATAGACAATAAGCCCTGTTTATGCAAATACACCATAAGAGATACTGCTGTATAATAATTGTCAAAATAAATTTTATGATTGACATGTTTTGGAATGTACCTCACAAGTCTGACAACAATATTTGAGCTTGCACTCAAATCTGGTTCTGTTGGTAATCTACTAGCAGGATTGTTCTCTTGTCCAAAGCAGATCTCAAATCCTGTGGTTGAAGAAAGAACAAACAACTTATAGCCCCATTTATGAGGTTTGTTTTGAAAGTACTGTTGAAGACTGTGTTTCACTTTTGTTGCACACATTTGTTCATCGAGTGACAAACACTCATCAATTCTAACTGATGAAAAGCTTTCCATCAGATATTCAATAATTGGCCTGATTTCATACAATTTATCATAACCTGGCTCACCTTTAGGAATCTGTTTAGAATTATCATTAAAATGCAGATGTGCTCAATTTTTTCCAAATGCATTCAAAGACATAGTCTTCTACACCAAGTCATTTCCAATTCTAGCATTCCAAAAATCTCAAATGTTGCTACCATTGGTAACAGATGTCAACAAGCAGATCCCAATATATTTTTTCACATCAGATGTTGTTATTTGAAAGACTTTAGTTGGAAGTTTTTGTGAGATATACAGCATACTTTCATCTTTTATTTTTTGAAACAGTTCACCTTTGAAAAACTGATATGGTGTTTACAGACTTTTTATTTCTTCAGAATAATCTAAGTTTCCCTTGAACTTCTTTTGATACTTGCACAAGAAAAGATTTTTTTTCTTCCACATACAATGAATGCATTTTGCAGTTGCTCTGATAGTTTTAGGTGTACCATTCGTCTGTGATTGGTTTTGTGAAGAATCAATACTTTTGCCATAATTATGATCAGTTAGTGGTGCAACAGAGTGAAAAACATATCCATCATCCACCCTTTGTGAAGTACTTGGAAATACATGGGATAACTCAACAGTTTCTGTTCTATCATCAGCTGAGTAATCACTGTTAGAACTGCCATGACCAAATAAATCATTTGGATTTACTGAAGGATCATCATCACTGCAACTACTGAAGCCACTTAAGTAATCATCATCACTGCCAGAAGGTAAATCTAGTAGCTGTCTTACTTCTTCTGGAGAAATATTTTTCTTCAAAATACCACTGTGATTGAACAATCAATCCATAATCTAAAAGTCAATGACCAACAATTAGACACCATAGCACCTATAATACCCTATACAATAATGTCCAATTGCCATACAGGATCAATGAATGAAAATATTCAAGCAAAAGTCACAAGAACATAAAATGACCACAGCGGCATGGTTTGTCAGTATTCACGTGATGTTGCACATATGCAACATACGGTCGTTGTTATTTATAATTCAAATTTGGATAGTTTGCGCAATTTTTTTGCTTAACATGTTTCTACATACCTGTCTTAGTTGGTGTTGTAGGGAAGCAGCCTACTCACGCTGTAGTAAATTCACATCAGTTTCCATTGTGTGCCAGCCAGTCTGCTGTAACTAGCTCTGACGTCATAAATGTTGCGCAATACCTTAAAAATCAAGCAAATGACCTAAAACTTTTCTAGCATGTCAGCAATAATACTAAATTAATGTGTGTTAAATATCAGCTCGATAACTTCAGCCATTTTCGAAATTTGGACGTTTTTCTGGAAAAATCATTGGCGCAACAGAAAAGAGCTAGAGACTTCAAAATTTATATTTAGATTCATCTTTCATAATGATTTAATAAAAACAGTACTTTGGATTTCACAAATTAAGACTTTAGTGGAAATTCATGATTTTCTGGTTTTCGTCTCAAAACTGAAGGAAGCAAGATAGATTAAGTAGGCTAGTAAATAAGGCTAGGATGTTTAGATTTAAATAGGTTGGAGGTCCGCTATGATTATGAAGATGTGTAAAGTTTCTTTTTAATACCTATAAAATTATAGCGATAGCGGATCTCAAAAGGGACAGTTCAGAGCTCATCTGCTGCGTGCAGGGTAATTGGATTAATTCTCTCGCTCAAAGTATTTAACTTAGCCACGTCAAAATTTTATTATTAATACTTACCTGCGTGCTGAATGCACGTTTAAATTAAGAGCTTCTTCGGCCATCAGCCAAAGAAGCTATAAATTATTATGTATCTTGAAGTGGTGCGTTACTAGCCCAGCGGCTAGTCGGGAGAGCGGATTTGATCAGGCGATCTCTCAGCCGTCTGCACCGCGGCTTTATATATAGGAAGCAAGGCCCCAGTTCTCTCCAGACGCTGAATGACACGCCATCTGTGTCGGTAGTCGCGTCGCATCAGTGTATCTGCTACAAACAGCCTCGGGTGCCGTATTAAGTTACTAGAGATACGCGGAACTATGAAAAC
The DNA here is from genome assembly GCF_021461395.2 of Schistocerca americana. NCBI lineage: Eukaryota > Metazoa > Arthropoda > Insecta > Orthoptera > Acrididae > Schistocerca > Schistocerca americana. The sequence continues at coordinate 37,892,944 of NC_060123.1, forward strand.
ATTATATGTGAAGTGTTAATTCTGGAATGATTTTCATTATCTAGCTTCAGTTTGTGTTTTGTCGTATTTTCACGTGCCGTCGCGGGACAGACATTCTACCAAATATTTAGCGTGGCGTTTGATGAAGTATTTTCATCAAATTATGGCGAGCATTCTTTTTAACATTTGATTCGGACATTTATAGTTGCATCAGCGCATTAGACTCTGAACTGTTCTGTTAGTTAGGTTGTAGGGATACTTGTGGTTTTTATTAGTGAATTTCAGAATATACTCAACTATTTTGGAAAACCGTTTTTGATTAGAAATCCCGGACAATCACCTAATTCCTCAGAGCTATAAGCTGCAGCTATAAGAACATTCTCAGGTAAAGTGGGCACTAGGATATCTATTTACTGGCTCCAAGTTTTATTAAATCACTTTCTGGGGGTCATGGAGTAAATAGAGAGCCAGTGTTGAGAACGGCAAAAGACAGCAATAACAACATTCTAAAAGCTAGAAACTGATTCAACACGCAAGCGTTTATACAGCAATAGATTTACTATTATTACAAACTTATACATCCGCCGCCCCACATATGGTGCATCGGCCGGGAAGATCAACTAAGTGAAAGTGATTTTTAACTATTCGGATTCGCGAGTGAAATGCGACACGCAACTGAGAATAGAACAGTGAATGTGTTACGTGTGTATGTGGACGACGCAATTGGATTAACAACGCATCTGGATTGACGGAGCTGGCACTGAGTCTAGCGGTGCTGCCGGCATCACGAGAAGCCAGTCTCGCCGCACCGCAGTCGTTCGCTGGAGCAGCCGGCGCAGAGCCTGCAATTGCGGGCCACGCAAACACACAACAGCCGTCGGAGAGCCGTCTGCAGTTCAACGTGCCACGTCGCATCAGGAATCCTGGTACGCCGCGCCGGCAACGCCATACGTCGTGCAGAAGGAACTAAGTTAAGTGAAAAGCTGTTAAAAATTTTACTAACCTGCACTAAAAGACTGTCGGCGATGGAATCGCCAAAAGAAACTGAGGTTAAACTTAAATCAGAACCTATGTCTGTTGAGGGAACTGTAAATAAGACAACGGTTCGAGTGTAAATATGCATGAAAGTAGTAATGTTAAAGTGAAATATGAAGTATTGTCTCCTGACAGTAGTGTGCGAAGGGGCAATGATTCAATAATAGAGACCCCTGTAGTAAAGCGGAAAGTAGAAATTGTAAATTTATTGGATGATAGTTTCTCTGATGAATTAAAAATGAAACAGTCATCAGAGATGGTAGAGTTTAAGAAGGAGAAGTTAGAGATCTCAAAACTGAAGGAAGCAAGATAGATTAAGTAGGCTAGTAAATAAGGCTAGGATGTTTAGATTTAAATAGGTTGGAGGTCCGCTATGATTATGAAGATGTGTAAAGTTTCTTTTTAATACCTATAAAATTATAGCGATAGCGGATCTCAAAAGGGACAGTTCAGAGCTCATCTGCTGCGTGCAGGGTAATTAGATTAATTCTCTCGCCCAAAGTATTTAACTTAGCCACGTCAAAATTTTATTATCAATACTTACCTGCGTGCTGAATGCACGTTTAAATTAAGAGCTTCTTCGGCCATCAGCCAAAGAAGCTATAAATTATTATGTAACTTGAAGTGGTGCGTTACTAGCCCAGCGGCTAGTCGGGAGAGCGGATTTAATCAGGCGTTCCCTCAGCCGTCCGCACCGCGGCTTTATATATAAGAACACTGCGCGAGGAAGGAAGGCCCCAGTTCTCTCCAGACGCTGAATGACACGCCATCTGTGTCGGTAGTCGCGTCGCATCAGTGCATCTGCTACAAACAGCCTCGGGTGCCGTATTAAGTTACTAGAGATACGCGGAACCATGAGAACATTTCATGTGAAGTGTTAATTCTGGAATGATTTTCATTAACTAGCTTCAGTTTGCGTATTGTCGTATTTTCACGTGCCGTCGCGGGACAGTCATTCTACCAAATATTTAGCGTGGCGTTTGATGAAATATTTTCATCAAATTTTGGCGAGCATTCTTTTTAACATTTGATTCGGACATTTATAGTTGCATCAGCGTATTAGACTCTGAACTGTTCTGTTAATTAGGTTGTAGGGATACTTGTGGTTTTTATTAGTGAATTTCAGAATATACTCAACTATTTTGGAAAACCGTTTTTGATTAGAAATCCCGGACAATCTCCTAATTCCTCAGAGCTATAAGCTGCAGCTATAAGAACATTCTCAGGTAAAGTGGGCACTAGGATATCTATTTACTGGCTCCAAGTTTTATTAAATCACTTTCTGGGGGTCACGGAGTAAATAGAGAGCCAGTGTTGAGAACGGCAAAAGACAGCAATAACAACATTCTAAAAGCTAGAAACTGATTCAACACGCAAGCGTTTATACAGCAATCAGATATTAATTAGACTCTTAACAAACACATCCGCCGCCCCACATATGGTGCATCGGCCGGGAAATGTTTCTACAGTCTACAAATATTTTACACAAACTCATCCGCCGCCCCACATATGGTGCATCGGCCGGGAAATCAACTAAGTGAAAGTGATTTTTAACTATTCGGATTCGCGAGTGAAATGCGAAGCGCAACTGAGTATAGAACAGTGAATGTGTTACGTGTGCATGTGGACGACGCAATTGGATTAACAACGCATCTGGATTGACGGAGCTGGCACTGAGTCTAGCGGTGCTGCCGGCATCGCGAGAAGCCAGTCTCGCCGCACCGCAATCGTCCCCTGGAGCAGCCGGCGCAGAGCCTGCAATTGCGGGCCACGCAAACACACAACAGCCGTTGGAGAGCCGTCTGCAGTTCAACGTGCCACGTCGCATCAGGAATCCTGGTACGCCGCGCCGGCAACGCCATACGTCGTGCAGAAGGAACTAAGTTAAGTGAAAAGCTGTTAAAAATTCTACTAACCTGCACTAAAAGACTGTCGGCGATGGAACCGTCAAAAGAAACTGAGGTTAAACTTAAATCAGAACCTATGTCTGTTGAGGGAACTGTAAATACAGACAACGGTTCGAGTGTAAATATGCAAGAAAGTAGTAATGTTAAAGTGAAATATGAAGTATTGTCTCCTGACAGTAGTGTGGGAAGGGGCAATGATTCAATAATAGAGACCCCTGTAGTAAAGCGGAAAGTAGAAATTGTAAATTTATTGGATGTTAGTTTCTCTGATGAATTAAAAATGAAACAGTCATCAGAGATGGTAGAATTTAAGAAGGAGCAGTTAGATATGACTAATCAATCAGAAGTTTCATTTGGTTTTGATGATTCTGGTATTGGAGCTAGTTTTTCGTCACCTGAGTGTGATAAAAAGCCAGCTCGTGAGCAACCCAAAGATGCTGGGGCTGTTGATCTAAATGTTATATCACAAGCAATAGCTGCCAGTCAAACAAATTTTAATATGCGGTTTGAGGCAATGGACAATAAATTAGAATCCAATAATGCTGAATTAAAGTCTGAAATAAGTGAACAGGTCAAAAGCAGTAATGCTGAATTAAAGTCTGAAATTGTGGCCAGCCAAACAAATTTTAATAAACGATTGGAGGTAATGGACGATACCTTCAAGGCTGGTTGCAATAAATTGAAAGAGGATCTAGACAGTTTGAATTATAAAATTGATTGCAATCATGAGGATATTAAGAAAAAGGTTGCTCAACAATTTTCTGAAATGTATAAGACAATAAAATCCGAAGTCGCTGAGGTTCGCAAAGACTTCCAAATGGAAGATGCGAAGCTGGAGCACAAGTTAACAGAAAAGATCGAGGCGGAATCTGAACTGTGCTCAGATAGATTTAAAGATGTTAATATAAAAGTAAACATATGTCAGGCAGAAGTAGAAGCAATCAAAACTGACACTACTCATATTGTACAAAGAGTAGATAATGTTGAAATGAAAGTAGAAAATATAAGTACTAACATTGCTAACATTGAGAGTAAAGTAGCTTCAGTAACTTCTGGTAATGGTAATGTACAACAAGTTGTAGCTGCAAACGCCGCTTTTATCGGGTGTCGGCAGTTCTTGCGGTTCGATCCAGATAAAAATATCCACCCGCTAGATTTCTGGAACGATTTTGAAGATGTAATTCCACCAACTTGGTCTGAGCGAGAGAAAATCTCATTTATTAGAAGCCATTTAGCAGGTTGTAACGACAATTATACGTATAATAAATTTTTTTCTTTATGAATTTAGATAAATTAATAATAGCAATGTGTTGAATTTCTTTTTCGATTCTTTTCGTGTCATGTTAAAGAAACTGTGTGTAACTTTTGAAACGAATATTATTATTTCTGTTAGATTTCAAATAATGTGGTAATCAAAGGGAAGTGTATTTAGTGTTAAAACTATTGTAAGATGTGAAAATTGTAATTTATACACTTGGTCCATACGTAGGTAATGCGTTAGGATATGTGTAGTAGAAAACCTGTGGTGAATACCCTACCTGTAGGGGAGCGGGAAAAGGTGGAGGCAGGCGAGGCGGGAAAACGCACACTAGCGCGGTTCTGCACAACGGGCTCAGGAACACAGTCGGAGGCGAGCAACAGTCGGAAGTACACGTACTGTACCAAGGAGGCTACCCAGGAAAAGTGGATTCCATTGAGCCTCGGATGAACCGATTCCGACGACTACTTGGCATGGCTATATTCTGAGGCACAAAATTGGAAAAATTACGACGCTAAGAAGATGGAAAGTGCCGATGTTGTGTGAGCCTTAGCCGTGCTTGTATGTGTGCCGTGCTGCCCGCTATCTCGCTGCCCGCCATCCGCCGCACCGACTTGCACAGGTCAAACATTTATTTCATCTTTAGAAGTGTATCTGTGTGGACCAGTGTCGAAACTGTTTCTAATGGTTCAATAATAACGTGACTTTTACCAGAATTGCTTTAGCCATGACTTATCCTGATCACTGACCTAGACAGGATCCTTACCTCGTATTGTGCAATCCGAGTATCCTAAATAGAAAGTTTAATGTTTGTGTTGATGAAAATTATCAGCAGAGTAATCTATGCCATAAAGGAATCTATAGTTCTGTATGTTGTTGCAAATATTGGTAAAGACCAAAAGAGTTTTTTTTTTTAATTGAGTTAGCGATGTTATTTAATTAATTTGAAACAGAAATAATGACAGTTAAATTATTCATAAGTAAGACAAAAGAGTAGTTATCCAGAGATTGATAAATTTTGTGTGTTAATTTGCCTTCAGTACTTAACAGTTTCAGTATAACCACTATAACAGTTTCAGGGCCCCCCCCCCCTTTTTTTTCTCTTATCAATTCGTTAAAACCTTGATGTGTACTGCTCAGATTTGACCAGTAAAGCTAAATTCTATATTATACCTAAGTGTATTAGTGTTTTTCCATCTTTAATAGTAACATTGTATATGTGCTTTCAAAACTGCTAATTATAGGGTAATCTATGCCCGATGTCAGTCTGCTCAACATACAAAAATGTAGTTAGTAGTAATCATTACTGTGTGGTGTTGTGTAAATGTAGTTCGTCCAAATTAGTACAAAAAAGAGCAAACTTTAGTTCAGTGGAATTTTCGGATTCCAAACTTTGCCATATACCGTATCGTTACTACGTGTTACTATGCTTGTACATGCACCCACTTGTACAAGGAAAAAACTCACTAATTGCCTAAGTAGGCTGGCGACCGAATTGTTATTTATAGGTAGCATCTACTGTGTGTACTTCTTGTCCACGCGAAAGAATAATTATACTGTACATTTGCTTGATGCGTCACTGTAGTTATTGACTGAAGATAAGTCCGATTTTGCTTCGATTAGGTACACGCGGTCAACTAATGTACTAAAAATCCTTGTTTATAAGGTGAAGCCCGTGAACTTATTACAGTACAGGCTTTATAGAGCTAACGTACGTCCGAGCAGGGCGGTAGTGTTACAAGTGGCTTCCCGGTGACAGGACATCCATCTGTTGTCGGTTACAAATTAATGTAAATACCGAACAGTGGATGTTCAGTGGCACGAATTGCAATAAAGTTTAGCAAAATAAACTGCAGTGTGAGTCAAGTATAATAGTGTGGTATAGTTGGCATTCAATATGGACAGGAACGTAGGCAGGGTAGATGCGCCAAGTGAAATGGAGAATGCGGCTGGCAGTAGCCGGAGTTTACGCGGCCAGATAACAGATGGCGTTAGCGAAAGACAGTTGGCGTACATACAATACCACGAACATGTCAATGAACAGATTGAAAGGTTGAGATCGCCTCGAACACAACAAGGGACAAAACAGGAAGCAGAGGGTGACTTTGTAGATGATAGTGGGTATGTGAACGAATCCACTGACATATTTGATTCACCACAGATAAAGAAAGAACCGAAAGAAACTTCTGAAGTAGAATCGGAACACATCGATCCTGTAGAACAAAACAGTATAAAAATTTTAAGTATGAACGACTTATTTGAACAATTAACCAAACAAATTGCAGGACAGAATGAGCAACTTCAAAATCAAGTCGGCAATCAGGTTAATCAGCTTAAAACACATGTTGATCAGCAGCTCAAAACGCAGAATGAACAGCTCAAAACACACGTTAACGAGCAACTCAAAACACAGGTGGATCAAATTAAAGCACAGGTGGAAGGACAGGGAATTAAAATTAGTAAACAGATAGAACAGGTAGAACAAAAAGTGGGTAATTTAAGTTCTGTGGTAAATACTCTGAAATTTGAAATTGATACCATTAACAAAAATATGGATACTATGCAGGAGGAAATTGGAAACATTAATAGTAGATTTGATGTTGAAATTCTCAACATCCAAGAGAAAGTAGAACCTTTGGTTGAAACTAAGGTAGACGAAAAAGTTTTCGGTCTTAAAACTGAGATCGTAAACGAATGTCAACACGGGATATCGCAATTGAAAAAGGTAGTTTCAGACACTGAAAGTGATTTAAGTAAAAAAGTAACCGGATGTGTTCACAATTGTGAACAAAATACTACGAAAATTCAGGGCAAAATTTTCGATCTGGAGAGCAAAATTAAAGATAGGCCTGGTGTTGTCTGTAATGGCAAACCAATTACGAAGCTGTTAGAAGGCGAGGAACGCTTCGATCCGGCCAAGAAACATAACGGGTGGCATCCGTTAGATTTTATCAAAAATTGCGAGAGAGTATTTCCTGAGCACTTGTCTGATCAGGAAAAGATAAACGTAGTAATTAGCGCCTTAGCAGGTGACGCTAAGCGCTGGGGAATAAATTTAAATACCGAACGAATGACTTTCGAAGAATTCAGGCAAAGATTTACGGAAGAATATTGGTCTGAACAAAAGCAGGACCATTTATGGCGCGAGTTTATCATGGCCAAACAGCATGATAACCGGGGCAGAAATTCTTTGAAAGATTTCTGTGAGTATTGGTACCGGAAATTGACACACCTAAGAGGTAGAAGATCAGATTCGGAAATTATCTGGGAGCTATATAAAAAGCTTCCGGAGGATTCAAAAAGGTATGTAGGAAGCAATCATCGCAGCTTCCAAGCATTTCTCGAAAGAGTCGAAGACGAAGATCATTGGCGCGAAAGTCGTGCCAATTATCAAAGTTTTGGTAACCGTAATAACCGACACAATGACGAACGAAATGACGGCGATGGATTTCGCGTCAATGTAATACAGAGAGGAAGAGGCAGAGGAAGAGGTAGAGGAAATAATCCAGGTCGCGGTAGAGGGTATACCGCGCAAAATAATAACGACGCGGGAAACTAATTTCCGCGAACGTTGCGGGCCAAACGGAAGCGGACAATATATACCGGCCCCGATTCAAGAAAAGATACCGGACCGACCGTAATGTAATAAGACAGGCTAGGGACGAGCGTGGAACGCCGCGACGTGTTGTGGCGAAACAAGCGTCAGGTGCGAGCCAGAATGAATCATCGCTGCCGCACAGAGCGCTACATGTTAACAGGCGAGTGGAGCATCAGAGGGCAACGGCCCAGCCTAGCCGAACATCTGTTCGGAAAGAAGCCGCTAGCAATACGGCAGCAGTAGATACGAACATAGCCGTCAGAGCTAAAGAAAATTTTACGAGTGATAATTCCGTGGCAAAGGAAACAATAATTGAAACTGTAAATACACAGAGAGGTGCGGTTAGCAGTGTTTGCAATGAGATAAAAGGCGAGGATGAACTAGCAGAAGTAACTGATTGGCGTGTGCAGATCGATGATCTGTACAAGGGCCTAAAGAAATGTGAGTGGGAGGATTTTAAGAAGGAGTATGAGGCGAAGAAATTAGTTGGTGGAAAGAGAGATAGTAGGGACGTCCATAAAGTGACGTGGCCCAAATTTGAAGAGGGGAGAATAAATAGCGCCGCGCAAAGTACGCGTGCTGCCAATAGGATGAAGGTTAATGATAGGAAGGATTTGGAGGATGAAATCCTCCGCATTGATGAAGAAATAACTTCTGCTAACAGTCCGCCAATAGTACAAGCTGCTACCGAGAGGCACCGTGGAGAAGGGGTAGATGATTACCTGAAAGTAATTAAAGTCCACGAGGATTACACCAAATATGAAGTCACAGTGGATGTGAATAAAGCTGAGGATGAGGCCGTTTTGCCAAAAGAGGAGATTGAATTAAAATCTAAGCCTGACGACAATACAGAGGAAGAACTTAGTGCCTGTCTCAGAAAAGCTTTTATGTTAGAACCTGAAAGCGATCCGGAATGGTCGGATTCCGACGATAGTTCAGATGATGATAGATACGTAAATACAGACGAAAATGAATGTACTAACTCTCCCTATTGTGCAAAAGTAGCGTGCTTAAGTGAATCTGATGTTGAGGAAGAGAGTAGTAATGACTCTAGTGAAGATGAATTTTCAGGTGTAAAGGAAAATGAATATACTTTTACTGAAAGAGGGTATGAGAAAATCAGTGAAAATAATAGGGATGCAGTTAATTGTGGCATTGTACCTAATGAGGAAGAAACTTCAAAGCAAAATCCAGACGTTGAAACAGAACAAAGAAAGAAAGAGCCACCGGACGACTCAGTGTCCATTTTGCAACGAGTTCAAGTAAGCAAAGACTTTGAACTCCAGAAACCGAAAAAGCCGCCAGATATAAATGGTTCACAGGGCAGGAACGTATCTTGTGGAAAAGACAGGAAGGGGCATGATTTAGAGCCTGGGGCAGATTTATATCGGATTTTGAGAATGTCATGAACACATTACATCATGAAACTACAGGGTTTCCACCGGAAGAAATTTTGTTAGGCAGAAGTAGTAAAAGTTTAATTGAAGAAAAACTAGAGTTTCCACCTTGTACAAGTTTGGGATTGGATCAAAAGAAAGAATTGGTGATAAAAAGGGCAAAGCAAAAAGCTGAATCTAGATCTAAAAGACACAATAAAAATTTAAAAGTTTCAAAATTTAAAATTGGAGATTATGTTCTTTTAAAAACCCACGAAAAGTCTAGTGAACTAAACCATGAAATTTCAAAATTTAAGTATATTTATAATGGACCATATGTAATACAGAATATTCCACACGACAATGCTTACTACCTGATCTACCCAAAATCCAAAAGACCTTTAGGCGTAAGAAATATTGTGGACCTAAAATTGTATGTACCTAGGAACGAGTAAATGTGCTGTATCTTATGCTGAACCCAAATTATTCTAAATGTATCTAATCTTTGTAAATGTCTGTATACCCTTGAAAGTGTGCTAATGTAGTTATGTGAGTTTCAGATTACCAATTGTACTGTAACTGTAAAAATGTATGGAGAAAAGGACTGAAAAGAAAGGATAAATGCTATCAGTCAGATAAAAGATGGGACTGTCAAAATGAAAATGGGCAGTGTATGAACTATAATATGAAGGACTGCCAAATACCAATGAGGGCAGATAAATAATCGATGGAAAATTGTAAATGTGATCCAGGAGATGTCACCATATGAAGTGAAAAGGACTGCCCAAATCCGCATAATAGGCAGCAAATATGTGTAGTTAATTTTCTGAATATATGTGTGTGTGTTTTGTTTAGTAAGTAAGGAAATGGACTGCTATTCAAAGCAAGCAGCGACAAATTATCTTATAGTGTATACAAAATATGCAATTGTTTTTGTAGTTAAATGTTTGTATTCCAGAATTTTAAATTATTTCTTTGAGAAATTTAGAAAAAATGATTAATTTGCTATTTTAGTGATGTTATGATGGGAAGTTGGACTGTGCAAAAGGCACTTGAGTAAATGACAAGTAATTATTCTTGATGTGTTAAAAAAGTGTAAACCTATATACAGTGAGTAAAAGGAAGTATGTAGTGTAAATCTGTTTGGACATTTAAGTAAAGATTCAGAACCACTGTGTAATTGTAAGATTTAGTGTTCCCATAAAATTTGGACTTAAGAAAATTTTCTGGAAACAGGGGCATGTGTAACGACAATTATACGTATAATAAATTTTTTTCTTTATGAATTTAGATAAATTAATAATAGCAATGTGTTGAATTTCTTTTTCGATTCTTTTCGTGTCATGTTAAAGAAACTGTGTGTAACTTTTGAAACGAATATTATTATTTCTGTTAGATTTCAAATAATGTGGTAATCAAAGGGAAGTGTATTTAGTGTTAAAACTATTGTAAGATGTGAAAATTGTAATTTATACACTTGGTCCATACGTAGGTAATGCGTTAGGATATGTGTAGTAGAAAACCTGTGGTGAATACCCTACCTGTAGGGGAGCGGGAAAAGGTGGAGGCAGGCGAGGCGGGAAAACGCACACTAGCGCGGTTCTGCACAACGGGCTCAGGAACACAGTCGGAGGCGAGCAACAGTCGGAAGTACACGTACTGTACCAAGGAGGCTACCCAGGAAAAGTGGATTCCATTGAGCCTCGGATGAACCGATTCCGACGACTACTTGGCATGGCTATATTCTGAGGCACAAAATTGGAAAAATTACGACGCTAAGAAGATGGAAAGTGCCGATGTTGTGTGAGCCTTAGCCGTGCTTGTATGTGTGCCGTGCTGCCCGCTATCTCGCTGCCCGCCATCCGCCGCACCGACTTGCACAGGTCAAACATTTATTTCATCTTTAGAAGTGTATCTGTGTGGACCAGTGTCGAAACTGTTTCTAATGGTTCAATAATAACGTGACTTTTACCAGAATTGCTTTAGCCATGACTTATCCTGATCACTGACCTAGACAGGATCCTTACCTCGTATTGTGCAATCCGAGTATCCTAAATAGAAAGTTTAATGTTTGTGTTGATGAAAATTATCAGCAGAGTAATCTATGCCATAAAGGAATCTATAGTTCTGTATGTTGTTGCAAATATTGGTAAAGACCAAAAGAGTTTTTTTTTTTGAATTGAGTTAGCGATGTTATTTAATTAATTTGAAACAGAAATAATGACAGTTAAATTATTCATAAGTAAGACAAAAGAGTAGTTATCCAGAGATTGATAAATTTTGTGTGTTAATTTGCCTTCAGTACTTAACAGTTTCAGTATAACCACTATAACAGTTTCAGGGCCCCCCCCCCCCCTTTTTTTTCTCTTATCAATTCGTTAAAACCTTGATGTGTACTGCTCAGATTTGACCAGTAAAGCTAAATTCTATATTATACCTAAGTGTATTAGTGTTTTTCCATCTTTAATAGTAACATTGTATATGTGCTTTCAAAACTGCTAATTATAGGGTAATCTATGCCCGATGTCAGTCTGCTCAACATACAAAAATGTAGTTAGTAGTAATCATTACTGTGTGGTGTTGTGTAAATGTAGTTCGTCCAAATTAGTACAAAAAAGAGCAAACTTTAGTTCAGTGGAATTTTCGGATTCCAAACTTTGCCATATACCGTATCGTTACTACGTGTTACTATGCTTGTACATGCACCCACTTGTACAAGGAAAAAACTCACTAATTGCCTAAGTAGGCTGGCGACCGAATTGTTATTTATAGGTAGCATCTACTGTGTGTACTTCTTGTCCACGCGAAAGAATAATTATACTGTACATTTGCTTGATGCGTCACTGTAGTTATTGACTGAAGATAAGTCCGATTTTGCTTCGATTAGGTACACGCGGTCAACTAATGTACTAAAAATCCTTGTTTATAAGGTGAAGCCCGTGAACTTATTACAGTACAGGCTTTATAGAGCTAACCTACGTCCGAGCAGGGCGGTAGTGTTACAAGGTGACGCCATGCGTTGGTCAGCTGACACTACTTCTCCCCAGTGGTATGTGTGTAGTTAATTTTCGTATAAGTAATATAGATATTTACTTACATACATTAATAAGTTAATGGCTGCTGCTCAAATTTACACTATTGATGGTCATTGGCTATCTATTGTGGTGTAACATATAACTTTGGGAAGGTGATATGTTGCACAACATCTACAGTACCTATGAATGATGATCACCATGTGTGAAAGAATTTTCTTTTACATATTGTCTTCTTTGTTTTTCAACCTTTTTTTTTTTCCTGCAGTTGCAGATATACAATGGTGGTTAAATACTATCTTTTGCAAACTTGTTAAGATCAAATGTGTTCCTCTTTATTCTAAAGCATCTTCTATGGCCACTGTAACAATATGGGTGTCAGGTTTTGTTGAATTGTGTGTTAGAAACTGAAAAACTGAGCCTTACTGTGATTTAGCATTAGTTTATTTTCTACAAGTCATGAACTTATGCCTTGAGCTGCACTATTTGAAACAATGCCAATGTTGCACACAACGTCCTTTACTACCAAGCTAGTTTCATCAGCAAACAGAAATAGTTGAGAGTTACCTGTAGTACAAGAGGGCATATCATTCATATATAAGGAACAGGAGCGGGCCCAACACTGATACCTGGTGCAAACACCCCTCCCCCCCCCCCCCCCCCTCTTGACTGTACCGTACTCAGATCCCACATCACAGCCATTCTCAACACTGTGGATGACCTTTTGCTGTCTGTTGCTACACTGAGAGGTGAACCAATTGTGAGCTACTCCCTGTATTCTGTAACAGTACAACTTCTGGAGCAATATTTTGTGATCAACACAATCAAACACCTCAGTTAAATAAAAAAAAAATGCCTTGCATTTGAAGCCTTTTGTTTAACCCATTCAGTACATCACAGAGAAAAAGAGACTATAGCATTTTCAGTTGTTTAACTGACTTCTAAAGCCAATCATGTGATATAAAATGATGAATCATCCTTACATACACAGCCTTTTCAATAACTTTAGCAAACACTGATGGCATAGAAATAGGTCTAAAATTGTCTACATTTTCCCTTTCTCCCTTTTTATAAAGCAGCTTTACTACTGAGTACTTTAATTGTTCAGAAAACTGACCATTTCTAAAGGAAAAATTACAATTATGGTTAAATACAGGGCTAACATGTGCAGCACAGTACTTTAATATTCTGCTACACTCATGCTCATAAATTAAGGATAATACTGATTCATGGTGAAACAACGCTCTGGTGGGCAGTTTGCGGGTTTAAATCACCTTGGTGTATGACCATGACGTGCATTTGACCTGCAGTCTTCGCACTGTGGCGCTGGCAGCAGTCCACATGTGCAGAGGTGTGTTAGTGCATGTCAGAGTACGGTGCAGCAAGTAAATGTGCTGATGACATTATGAGGGGTAGAATACTAGGGTGACTGGAGGCTGGTTAAACACAGCAGGTCATAGCACGGGCTCTCCATGTGCCACAAAGTGTGATCTCAAGATTATGGCAACAATTCCAGCAGACAGGAAACGTGTCCAGGCACTACAGTACGGAACGTCCACAGTGTACACCACCACAAGAAGACCGATATCTCACCATCAGTGTCCGCAGACGGCCATGGAGTACTGCAGGTAGCCTTGTTCTGGACCTTACCATAGCCACTGGAACAGTTGTCTCCAGACACACAGTCTACAGACAACTGAACAGACCGAGCGAGGTGGCGCAGTGGTTAGCACACTGGACTCGCATTCGGGAGGACGACGGTTCAATCCCGTCTCTGGCCATCCTGATTTAGGTTTTCCGTGATTTCCCTAAATCGTTTCAGGCAAATGCCGGGATAGTTCCTTTGAAAGGGCACGGCCGATTTCCTTCCCAATCCTTCCCTAACCCGAGCTTGCGCTCCGTCTCTAATGACCTCGTTGTCGACGGGACGTTAAACACTAACCACCACCACCACCAACTGAACAGACATGGTTCATTCACCCGGAGACCTGCAAGGTGCATTCTATGGACCCCTGGTCACAGGAGAGCCCTTAAAGCCTGGTGTCAAGAACACAGTACAAGGTCGTTGGAAGAGTGGTCCCACGTTATGTTCACAGACGAGTCCAGATATAGTCTGAACAGTGATTCTCGCCGGGTTTTCATCTGGAGTGAACCAAGAACCAGATACCAATCCCTTAATGTCCTTGAAAGGGACCTGTATGATGGTGTGGGGTGGGATTATGATTGGTGCACGTACACCCCTGCATTGTCTTTGACAGAGGAACTGTAAGGTCAGGTGTATCGGGACGTCACTTTGTGCCAGTATGTCCTCCTTTTCAGGGGTGCAGAGGGTCCCACCTTCCTCCTGATAACACATGGCCCCACCGAGCTTCCATCATGGAGGAGTACCTTGAAACAGAAGATATCAGGCGAATGGAGTGGCTTGACTGTTCTCCAGACCTAAACCCCATTGAGCACATCTGGGATGCTCTTGGTCGACGTATCACTGCACGGCTTCAAACCCGTCAGACACTTCAGGAGCTCTGACAGGCACTAGTGGAAGAATGGAGGCTATATCCCAGCAGCTGCTCAACCACCTGATCCAGAGTATGCCAACCCATTATGCGGCCTGTGTACGTGTGCAAGGTGATCATATCCCTTATTGATGTCGGGGTACATGCACAGGAAACAGTGGCTTTTGTAGCACGTGTGTTTTGGGACAGTTTTCTCAACTTATCACCAATACCGTGGACTTACAAATCCGTGTCGTGTGTGTTCCCTATGTGCCTATGCTATTACCACCAGTTTTGTGTAGTGCCAGATTGTGTGGCACCACATTCTGCAATTATCCTTAATTTATGAGCGTGAGTGTAAATACTCCACCATATCCATGAGAGTCCTTAGTCTTCAGTGATTTAATTATTGACTCAATCTCCCCCTTGTCTGTATCACAGAGGAGTATTTCAGACATCAATCTTGGAAAGACATTTGCCAAGAGAGTTATATGATTCCCTGTAGAAACTAAATTTTTACCAGCAATGCTCAAAAAATTATTGTTAAATACTGTACATATATCTGATTTATCACTAACAGAAATATTTTTACTGTGAACTGACTTTATATTGTCGAAGTTGTGCCGCTGACCAGTCACTTCCTCCACAAATGAACATATGGTTTTAATTTTATCCCGTGAATTAGCTATTCTATTTGCATACCACATACTCTTTGCCTTCTTAATAACACTTTTAAGCACCTTACAGTACTGTTTGTAATCGGCTACTGTAGCTTGATTGTGACTCCTCCTAACATTTTGCCATAAATCCTGCGTAGTTCTAAATGATATCCTTATCCCACTAGTCAGCCAGCCACCCGGGCAGCCTTTTACTGCTCCTAAGCCATTTAGAATGTTCTGATGGAAAGCATCTGATGTAGAAAATGTGTATCTACAATCCCAGCCAAAGAAACATTCAGAATAACAGAACAAGACTTAGATATTCAAATAACTATGCATGAGGTGGCATGAACTCTGTCCATCTGTTCTTTGACAAGTTTGAGATCAGGATTCCACGCAGAGCTTAAGCAAAAACCGCCATCTCTATTGATAAGGTTCCTTGCTTATTTAATTTCAAGAGCTTCCTTAACAACACTATCCCAATAGCTGGAAGTGCATGCCAGAATCTCTCTGTTGTTATTTTCCATAGGACGACCAGTGACACGACAATTTATGGATTGATAGATTAGCTTGGCTGCATGTGTGCCACTTAGGCTCAGTGCACAGGTCCTCCACAGTCCTGATAGTCGGACCAATATATGATGTGTCACTACTGCAACGAGTATGATAAACACTAACCTTACGCAAATCAAGATCATCTTTTACAAAACCTAAAATGACCCTGATCTTAGATGGTGGTCAAAAAAACGCACATCACACGTCATTCTGCTAGTCCAAAGCAATGACAGCATTGGCCCCGTCTGCAGGTAAAATAGCAATATCTGGCTCAACTTCTAAGTGAAGGTAAAGCAGCCCTCTCAGGTGTTGTGATATTACTCTTGGGTGGATGTGCCTCAGTCAGCACACAACATGCTTCCCTCCTAGCCCCCTCTGTAATATCAGGAGATGATTTAAAAACAGCCTGTTCAACAGAACCAATAAAATCAACCACTGGGGAACATTTGGGAGTTGGCACAAAATTTCATTTCCCTCGCATGGGTAAAGCCGCATTGTCGAAAGCTTTCTCAGTGAGAGTTACCACAGAATGTCAAAATATAGTATTAGACTCCAAGCCACAGAAAAGTTCAAACTTTGCCAAATGTCGGCTGCTTACAGAATGAAATTCTCAATCAGATGGTGACCATGAAGCACCTTCCAGCCAGTCCCAAGGAAAAGCTGAAATTTTTGAAGCCAACATTAAATGAAGCTGAAACAATTCCCTGGAAACAAAATCTAATTGCTGACAAGAGTAATGGATCCTTTAAAAAGCAAGAGCTAGGCCAGCACATTGCCTGATGTGACTGGCGGCAGGAGAATTAAGATAATGTACAATTTTGGCAAACAACGGAACAATATTTTGATCACGACACCTCAGCAAAACCAACAATACACATTCCAATCTTACTCTACTGCGAAGTTTATCCAACCTCTGCAAGAAATTATTCATTTCCTCCCCATCGAGGGTAACAATGTGAGACCTCTGTCTCTCCTGGCATACACAATGTTCAAATAACTTATGGAAAAGCAGCCTGATGATGACGGCATCGACAATTGCTGATATTTCAACAGGAGCATGCCCTGCCGTTTTCAAGGCGAAACTGCAGTATGCAAGTAAGTGCTGTGAATTTAAAACCTCAATTTTCGGGGAAACACTGTGTAGATACAACACACACACACACACACACACACACACTCTCTCTCTCTCTCTCTCTCTCTCTCTCTCTCTCTCTCTCTCGCTGTAAACACTACCTCCTGAAGTTGAAGAGGAGGCCACGGAGGGAGGCACGTTGCCTGTTGACTGGGGCATGTCCACCCAAGAGTAATATCACAGCAGCTGAGAGGGCTGCTTTATGTCCACTCAAGAGTTGATCCGGATATTGTTATTTTACCTGCAAACAAGGGGAATCCTACCGTTGTTTCAGACAAGCATAATTACATTCAAAAGATGCAGGTTTTACTGTCTGATTCAGCATATTGCAGGATTGGTGCTGAACTCACAAAAAGTAGTGAGAGAAAGTCAACAGCCTCCTGAAGATAAGTTCCTTATTACAATAGACTACCAAGAATTTGAATTCTTACTGTACTGTTCACCTAGGTTATAAGGCTTCCCTAAGGCCCACAAGGAGGGGGTACTGTGAGTAACATTGGTACTCTGACATGTCATGTAGCAAAACAGCAGGTCGCTGAGAGCATCACATTAAGAACTTGGGAGGATTTCTTATGTCAATTAGAGGAAATTTATTTGAATGACTCTGATATTATAGTAAGTTTTTTGATGTGGTCTCACATGTTCCTCTGTTTGATTCATTATGGTTGTTTGGCGCTGAATTAATGAACCTATTCTGAAATGTGTAGATTTCCACTTTTTATTCAACGACCACTACTACGGGCAGACAGACTGAGTTGTGATGGGAAGCCTATTGTCACCTATTATGGCCAATTTGTTTATGGAAGATTTCGAGAAACTCGCCTTGCACTCGGCAGCTTTGAAACTTGCATGTTTTTTTCGCATATGCAGACGATACTTTTTTTTTGTTTTGCCTCATGGCAGCGATGCTTTGAATGACTTAAGAGCACCCGAATTCAAACCAACCAAATATTCATTTTATGATGGAAGTGGAAAATGATGACTATCTTCCCTTCCTTGATACATTGGTCAGGAGGAAGGTGGATGGTATGTTCTGATGCTTACAACAGCCGAGCAAATACACCATCGCATAAAATTGTCTTTGCAGTGGCCGTCCTATGGAATGTAACACCATGGAGATTCTGGCATGCACTTCTAGCTACTGGGATAGTGCTACTAAGGAAGCTGTTGAAATTAAATTAGAAGGTAATCTTATCAATAGAGATGGTGTTTTTTGTTTGAATTCTGCATGGAATCCTGATCTCTAAAAACTCCACCCAAACAGGCCATAAGGTCCAACAGTACCGACCAGCCGCCACATCAACTACAGCCCAAGGCGTCACTGGATGCAGATATGAAGGGACGTGTGGTCAGCACATCGCTCTCCCAGCACTTTTGTCAGTTTATGAGACCAGAGTTGCCACTTCTCAATCAAGTAGTTCCTCAGTTTGCCTCACAAGTGCTGAGTGAACCTCGCTTGCGAACAGTGCTCGGCAGACCAGATGGTCACCCATCCAAGTGTTAGCCCAGCCCGACAGCACTTAACTTTGATGATTTGACAGGAAATGATGTTACCACTGTGGCAAGGCCATTGGTAATCCTGATCGCTCACTTGTCAAAAAACAGAGGGACAACATTTATGCTACTCAGCCACTGAGCATTAATTTCACTATCAATGACTTCTGACGTCAGTCATCTTTGGTTTGCGGTGGCTCTTGTGTTTACAGAGCGCGCCTGTTTCTCTGGAAATCAGAGGTTTTAAATTGGGTGTCACAGCACTTACTTATTGCAGATTTGGCCTGAAAATTGCAGGGTGTGCTCCTGTCAGGATATTGGCAGTTGTCGATGACTCACCTGCTGCACTCCTGTAAGTTATTTGAACTTTGAATATGCTGGGAGAAACTAAGGTCTCACAAGACCTACATACTTACAATCAGCTACCACAAGAACACACAACAGAGGTAAGCACAATCCTACACTTCGCTAATGACCAAAATTACTCTGGATTAAAGAATTCTGCTTGCACAAAAACAGATTGTCAATGGGAACCCCAATGCTAGCACATATCTTTATGAGCAAAACAGAAAAAAGAATTTTCCACAAAACAGTATCAGGAAAATAAAATATACTGTACTGGTGGAGATATGTGGATGATATCCTCTGCTTGGTAAATGAACCATAAAATAAAATAGAACAACAACATGCACAGATAGGCACATTACACAAATATAAAAAGTTCTCCCAAGAGACAGAACCAGCAGTTGAAATAAACTTTTTAGATACATCCACCAGAAAGAAAAATAACCAACACTCATACAGCTTTTACAGAAAATACACTACAACAGACAATATTACATCAATTGCCTAACCACCCACAGATTCAAAAAGAATTTGCCTACTGATAGATGCTCCACAGACTAAACACAATACCACTTGACAAACATAACTATAATAAGGAGCTGGACATGACAATTCAGATAGCAAAAAATAATGGATACCAAGAATCCTCCAGTAACATAATTGTACAAGAAAATCCTGGAAAAAATTAAAAAATCCAGAGACCACACACACACACACACACACACACACACACACACACACACACACGTGCACGTGCCATCATCCCTATCATTACACAGCAAGGGCACAACACAGGAACAAAACAGACAAGCTGTTAAACACTCCCATACTGAAAGAAACTTGACAAGCAAAACCATGAACATCCTCAAGAAACAAGGAATAAAAATAGCATACCAAAGTAATAACACTTTACAGAATTGCCCACAAAAGGAAGATCACGCTGATACGAACAAGAATCTGACATTTAGATTCTCCAGTGTAGCATTTGTTATGCTCTATACTTAGGGCAGATAGGCAGAACTTTGAAATATGATATAAAGAACACAAAAGAGTATGGAAATATTGTACCAGCCATTCAATATTAGCAGGGCACTTTTGGCAAGAAAACCATCACGCCACAATAGGAAAGCACATGAAAATAGTCAGCTTCAGTAATAAGAAACATCTCCTAAATCTGCCAGAGAACTTCCAAAATGAAAAAGAAATAATAGAGATGATACACACAATAAATGACCAGACTGTTCATGATCTAGGCAAACAAAATTGTAAGAGAAAAAAAACCACTTTGTTACAGTGACCATTGAAGGATGCTTTAGAATAAAGAGAAACACATTTGGTATTAATAAGACCTTCAATACATTTGTAAGACAATGGTATTTAACCTATATGATTTGTATTTTCTTTTAGTTAAGTGATTTAGAATGGAATACCGTTCAGAAGTTTGTTTTTCTATTTGCGCATGTATTCTGGTGTGGAGGGATGCTGCAAGTCTTCAAGACAGGATAATGAGAGCAGTTCCTCTTATGCTTGTGAGACCTACTTGTGTGAGGTTTATCCGCAGCAATCTTGTTCGAGCTCAGAGATGTGCCATACGTCATAGGGCTACAAGTACTATGACAATTGGTACTATGTCACGGGAACAATAGACGAAATTCACCTGTCATTCTAAACCAAACTGTCATGCCAATTGTACAAACTGCATTTTTTAAAATCAGTTTTCTGTCTGGTTCAACACAGCCCACCCTGGATTCGTCTCCTGTGCTAACCTTTTCGTCTCACAGTAGCACTTACAACCTATATCCTCAATTATTTGCCGAATGTATTCAAAGCTCTGTCTTCCCCTACAGTTATGACCCTCTATAGCTCCCTCTAGTACCGTTTAAGTTATCCCCTGATGTCTTAACGGCTGTTCTATTATCCAGTCCCTTCTTGTCAGTTTTTTCCATATATTCCTTTCCTCAAAGATTCTGCAGATAACTACTTCATCCTTATCTCATCAGTCCACCTCCAGACTAGAACATCACCTCCTTCATATTTCTCCGTTTGCACTATACATTGTGGCAGGCAATGTTCTGAAGGCATTTGCCACACCCCAACTCCTTCATCAGACTGCTAAAGGTAGAGTGTAGTTCATCATTCCAAATCCCTCACTGCCAGTGGTGGCTCTGCTCTTTGCATCACCTCAAACTTTGCTAAGCACTGACTACATTAATGTGTGGCTTACGAGGAGCTGCTCGGCCACTGTATCCCATTCTTTTTAACTCCCAATGGACAGTTACTGTGCTAGCTGAACTACTCATAGCACTTCGAAAATCATGAGTGATTTGCTCTGCTGATATTTTTTTGCAACCACCTTTCACAAAGTTTGATGGTCCTTGCCAATCAGTACCTGAGCTCTGCCTGGTCTTCGTTCAACTGTAGTACTTTGTGTTTCCACTCGGTGCATACATCATAAACACCTCATCCAATGTTCATTAGATAAACACTTTCAGTGTTTCAACACAAAAACAGCTCATGCACAGAAGACATCATCCATCTGAAGAACTACAATTCCAGAGAGATAAGTTCAGGATTTGAAGTTATCAGTTATTGTGATTTGACCCCACAATTATTTTCCACAAATGAAACACCTCACTATCCATTAATTATAATTGCCTGCCATATCATTCATTGAATAACCTGCTCTAACTGATAGCTTTTAGTCTGGTACCAGTATCATTACCGCCACTCGGTGAGTTACTCCTTTCTTTTACAAAATTCTTTCGGATCACATGTTAATGAATTACACTATCTGATCAAAAGTACCTGAACACCTATTAGTGGACATTAATGCGGATGTCATGTGGATGCTGTCAAACTTTATGAAGGCTGTTGCTATGCTGGGGACATTTTCAATAGTTATCTCAATGTCTATGGAGAAATGGCAGTCCATTGCCCCTCAAAAATCGAAACCAGAGAGGATAGTGATGTTGGACATTGGGGTCTGGAGTTAAGTTGATGTTCTATTTCATCACAAAAGTGTTCCATTTAATTTAGGTCATGACTCCAGGTGCACTAGCCTACTTATGAAATGTTACTGTTAACAAATCATTGCCCGACAGGTACTGCTTTATGTGCATTGTCTTGCTGACACACACATTCTCTCTGAACCATTCCTCTACAGTTCCTAATACACAATGCTGTAAAATGTGTTCATGTCTTTCCCCATTTAGCATTTTCTTAAACGCAACAAGGGGGCCACACCATAATCACGAAAAACGCCTCCCTAACAGAGCATCACCTCCTCCATACTACACTGTTGACACTACATGTGATGGCACGTAAAGTT
The DNA here is from genome assembly GCF_021461395.2 of Schistocerca americana. Taxonomy (NCBI): domain Eukaryota; kingdom Metazoa; phylum Arthropoda; class Insecta; order Orthoptera; family Acrididae; genus Schistocerca; species Schistocerca americana. The sequence goes on from NC_060123.1 coordinate 37,915,134, forward strand.
CTCCAAGCATTCGCCACACCCAGTCCCTTCCATCAGATTGCTACAGGGTAGTGTGGTATCACTCTTTGAATCACCTTAAGTATCACTTAGCACTGATTCCAGAAATTTGTGGCTTATGACCAGCTGCTTGACCACTATATCTCATTCTTTTTAACTCCTGGTGAACAGCTATTGTGCTAGCTGGACTGCAGATAGTACTCTGGAAATCACGAGTGATTCCCTCCACTGATTTCACGCAATGTTTTTGGAAACACCCTCTGCAAAGTTCGACTGTCCCTGTCTGTCAGCACAAGACATCTGCTTCGTCTTGAACTGTGGTTGTTCCTTTGCAAATCCAGTTCACAATCACATGACCAACAGTTGACTTGGGAGCTTTTGAAGGGTTCAAATGTCCCTGATGGATATCTTACTCAGAAAACATCCACTGACTGTCTCACACTAACTTACTGTGCTCTCTTGATCGACCGATTCTGTTGTTACTGCTTCTATACTGACAACACGGTACTCCTTACCATTTTTATGCTGGTGAGTCCACCTCTTGTGACACTAGTGGTCAATTTCTCATTATACAACGGTACCTGCACACTTCTGATCAGATAATGTAATATTGTCTATTAATTATGAAAAAAAAAATCTTTCCAACAATGTATGACTGGGTGTACGCAGTATATTACAAGCACATGGACAAAATCTGTTAATCATACTGTGTAAACAAAGGAGGACTAGGAATTGTACATGAATACTGGAAGAATAGAAAGGAATTCATTGTTAATGAAATAGTAATCTGAATTATTTAGTAACTATATAGTAGCAATTTACAATAAAATAACAATTAACAGTAGCAACAATTTATAAAGATCATACAATGCAGTAACCTCATACATTAAAATATGAAAACTACAAGCAAAAACAATATGCACAAAGTCAACAGGTGTTTTCTCTTACCCAAGAATTGTGAGACGCAGTTCAAATACCATCTCCCCCACTCCAGTTTAAATAAACATGACTAGTCATATAGTTTCTTAAAGAAAATATTCTTGCACATTTTACAATATTCACAATTAAAGCAATATTTTTGGCACAAATACACACTGATATAAAGATACTATAACGCAGTAACAAGTAACCATTTGAATTATATGTTTTAACAATTACTTCCAAAATTCCTTCAAGTGCCCCTTGTTATTTGTAATGTACATCGCATATGAGCACAAAAAAAAAGTTCAAATTACAGCAAAGTGAAATAAACATAATTTTTTTTTCTTTTTCATCATGCTCTCCTCCTACTTTCAACCCTCACCCTCCCCCTCCCTCACACACACACACACACACACACACACACACACACACACACACACACACACACACAATATACATATATATATATATACACTTCATTCATCAGACTTGGAACACATTCTGCAAGTCAGTTCCTTCTACAGAATACCCTAAATCATTCCCATTGTCAGTCACTCTTTGGTAACAACATATCATCACAGATCTAAAATATCCTACAGAACAAAAGGAAGAAAAATATAAAACTGCATTTTTTTCAATATGTCTGTCTGCAGACGTATTACATTTCTGTTTAGCTGCAGGGCTTTTACAGACCATATCGGAACTTCTGGTTAACATGATGATTATTTCATTTAAAAAAGAAAAGTAACATTTTTACACGTACACACAGTAACAAAATATAGTCTCTGAATAGATCTTACTACTTGATGCACAAATGTGACACTTGTGAGAAACTACAAAGTCACTGAACACACAACAAAGTTCTAATACAACAGACACAAAATCCAAAAGAAAATACTTTTGCATCATGCTGGCTCCTCAGGCACTCCAAAATATGTTAATGCTATAAGACTTAATACAGGATTAATTTTAACACAGCCATAATACTGGCCTGTTTTCTTTTTATGGTCTGCAAGATTCCTTCACTTTTTTAGTGATATAACGTATATGAGATATATGTGGCTACTATTTCATCATAATATTAATGTAGATCTTACACATAAGAACAGAACCACAGGGGCAGATTCGTAATTTCTCAGTGACCTGGTGAAAGCTGGAATCCCTTAGCATCAGTGAGAGAACAATTACTTTTTCTGCACACTGTTACACAAATATGATTCTTAGCCTGAGAATAAAATGCACAAGAAGAAAGACTGTTATTGTACATTTCAGAAATACTATGCAAGTACCATGGAAATATGTGTAGTAATTTCTCCAAGTCCCTTCCAGGCCATACTGCCATATTATACAACAGGTAATAGGTTTTCATTTGAATAACCTTTCTTCTGGTTGTACTGAGTAATGTCCACAATCATGCATCTCTTATATGCAACTTGGATGCTTTGAGGGTAATCCCAAATTAGTGGAAAGAGAGGAAGGGGAAAGCAATGAGCAATAGTGCAAAACTATATCAGGATTATTTCAAACAGGACTATTGAATTTTATATTGAATAGACAGAACAAGCCTCAAAACAAGTAAAAATAGTCTGAAAAGAATGCTATTGATGACTGCAATTTAAACAATGGCTTATTCAGTGTACATTTTGGATTAATTTCAATGGTAAATGATTAATAGTCCAAATCAACAAAATGAATTTTCCTGCTGGTAATTTTGTACTTTTGCATAAAAGAAATACATGTTGGGGTGTTTTAAGGAGGTTCATTTTGCTGAGGTTATGTATAATTATGTACTTCTTGCAGTCAAAATTTAAAATGCATGCAATATAAAATAAGTGACATAGGAATTTATAAAAGAAATGGTTACACAAAAATTATAGCACCAGAACAAAGAAGCAAAGAAACATTTAAATTTAGGTTTACAGAAATACTGCCCCTCAAGAGACTAAATAATATAACATTGTTCAATTAACAATGATTATCCAAATATTTGGAAAATATAAGGTAAAGTTTTTGTGTCAAACTACTAATTATGGTCTAAAATAATGAAAAAAACAATCATGCAGAAAGGAACTTACATACTGCTTACTCAAAATGTGAGCACAAAATTATTGCAATACATACAATAGTCAAGTTTCACTATAAATTTAAGAAAAACTACAATTACAAAGGGAATTATAGAAATGAAAGAAATATAGGAGAAAACCAACAGATTACATACAACGAATAATCAGTTCACATACTACATATATTAAAAATGTCATTTATAAAATACTATACTCTGTCAATGGGCTTTCAATCAGTGAACAGCAATTTTGTCAACCAAAGCATTTGCAAATTACAATTTAGTTTTTCACTGAAAGTGTAACGTGAGATTCTGTTGTCAATGAGACAGTGGACCTCATGGCTGGAAATGGAGCATTCTAACATTCCTGTCACACAGAATTTGTAGTTTACATATAAAGCTTTACTTTGCTTTCCTTCAATATATTGCGCCATTATTTACACAAGGCATTTCCACATTAAACATTATATGAAAATAAATAGACCTTAAGAGAGAAAATAGCTGTACATGCCAACATAAAAAAACGGAAGATTCATTGTTTGACAAGAACAAAACATGCTAGTTCTCATTTCATCTCACTTCTCCATGTAAATGTACTGTCAAAGATGAAAGTTATGGTACTTGTTCTGGCCAAGATATTATCGCAGTACACGACCAACATTGTCTGATGCTTCTGGTGACTCAATATGTCGTAGTGCTGCCTTATTAAAGTTGCAAATCGACCCAAGGAGTGCAGACCGGCTGCTATCCATGGCGACTGATGTGGAGTGGGATGATTCAGAGGGTCCTGAACACATTAGTTGAGTAATCAGACACGATATGTTACACAAAAGATACAAATAATAAATTTTAACCCTTTAAAGATAATTTATTGCTACTTAAGAATCAGTTGCTAGCCAATGCACACACAAAAGAAATATTTTTCAGGATAAGGTGTTAGCTTCACCATTAACACATGTGGAAAGGGTTATAGTAAACAAGATGGGTCGAAACAACATGTTGCAGGAGAGACAGGTGGTCAAGACAAGACGGTAAGCTACAATACAATGAAAATGATAGATTTAAAAAAAAAAAAAAAAAAAAATATATATATATATATATATATATATATAAGTAAGACACAATTTTACACATTATTTTGGACTTACTTGATTTTTTTATACTGAAAGAAAAGAGGAGGAGAAAGAGGAAGAAGAAGAAGAAGAAGAAGAAGAAGAAGAAGAAGACAGAAAAGAGCAGGAGGGGGTAAAGAAACAAGGCAAGAAAACAGCAAAGATTGAAATATAAAAGAAATGTTAAAATGAGAAATGAATAATTTATTGAGATGGGAATAATGGGTGTGGTAAAGACAGAAACACGGCCTACGACAGAAAATTGAAAATAGATAACGAAAAACATGACGAACCTGTATTATCTATGTTAGGACAATATTGGAATGCTGTTTTCGTGACAACACATTGGATGATGTCAGGGTTAAGATAAAACTCAAATTTGTGATAACTTGTTCCGTTTTCATCATACAGAGCTGACAGACTTAACTGATACTATTGTCACATCATAACCAGAATCAACTCCAAATCCAAATGCTGGGTCGTCAATTAAGTACAACACTTAGCACTGAAAGCATATTTGTTATATACACCAACACACAGTTAGAACAGAACAAAACTGATTTCCTGGAGAGAGGATGCTCTCGTTTGTACAAACATTTAATATTCCAGAAAAAACAAACATTGTAAACATAAGAAATTTTGAAAATCTTCCCCAAAAATGATAAACATTGCACAACAAATGATTGCTGGTGGTCATGCTCGAACTGGAGAGCCTAAACCTGGTAGCCAGTGACACTAACAGCTGCACCACACAGCTTGTGGCATTGCTCCCTCTACTGTTTCAGACGTTCTGATTGGAGTAGACTACAACACCCCAGATCTATACCTTAACAACGACCCTCTATGTGCCAAAGTTTAGTGATCATCAAGTGGGTCTTCAGTTTCCTTCAACAAGATGCCATGACAGTCCTGATCATAAGATTTTTTAATAGCCACCCAATTCTGCTGTACAAGTTGCACAATCATTCAAAGAAAGGCTACGGTCAGTAGCATGGAAGTATCCTCAGTGTCCAATATTAGTACATTGGCATTTTGTGCTGAGTTAATCCTGATTTGTGTGATGTGCCCACCCGCCTGCGCCCCCCCCCCCCCCCCCCACACACACACACACATACACACACACAGAGAGAGAGAGAGAGAGAGAGAGAGAGAGGCACATAGTCACCACAGACTTAACATAGCTCTGAACATATTTTTTTGACACATATTCCTTAATTCTATATTTACTTAAGTCTGTAATCAAAAATCTATTGATGTCATTACTGTCCTAGGACCCGAATATTCCAAATCCCAAAGTAGCTAGACATCCACATTGAATGTCCTCCTCCCCTCCCCACACATTTATTTTGTTTTAGAAATGTTAATGACTGAACACAGAATTCATGCATCTCTTTTTGTGATTCAAGATCGGTTTGTCCATTTTCTGTGACTGCTCTTTTTAGGGATGCGAATTCCTCCTCAACTGAATTGCTTACTGTGGTAGTCATTATTCTAGTATCAACAGTTCTGGAGTCCTTCAAATACATGATACCAATATTAGAGAAGGAAAGTTGTGACTCACGATGTAGCAGAGATGCTGAGTTGCGATACGCACAACAGAAAGATTCACACAATTATGGATTTTGGCCATTAATGCCTTTGTCAACAATAGACACACATGCAGACACTTTCAGTTGGTTTCAGTTGTATGAGACTGTAGTCTTGAGAGCAAGTTGCGTTTGTGTGTGTGTGTGTGTGTGAGTGTGTGTGTGTGTTTTATTGTTGTTGTTGACAAAGGCATTAATGGCCGAAAGCTGTAATTGTGTGAGTCTTTTTGTTGTGCCTACTGCAACTCAGCATCTCCACTATAAGGTTAGTAGCAACTTTCCTTCTCTAATATTGTTACATTCCATCCTGGATTTTCCATTGTTTGATAGACCATGGTACCATTGCTCAACACTTCATTACCCCACACATGGGTTCATCCTGACAATTTTCTTAAGCTTCAGCCTATTCTTTATTATACAAAGCAGTGATCTGAATACCCATTGAGTACTGAGTATCAATCACAAACCAATATCTGATTTCAGAATCTCTCTTTCACCCTGATGTAATCCAGAAAGAATCTTCCTGTGTCTGCCAAGATTTTTCAAAGTATACCCCCTCCTCTTACAATTTTTGAAGAATGTATTTGCCATTAATACATGAAATTTATTTCAGAACTCTAAGAATCTTTCTCCTCTCTCATTCCTACTATCAAGCCTATATTCTCCAGCGACTATGTCTTCTATTCCTCCCCCTACTATAGTGTTAATTTGAATTTATTTAATTCCATAGATAAAAAGTCTACTCACCAAGCGGCAGCAGAACACACATATAATAGACTGTTGTAATTAGCAAGCTTTTGGAGCCAGTGGATCCTTCTTCAGGCAGAAGGGTTGAAGGGGAAGGAAGAAGGGTGAAGGAAAAGGACTTGACAGGTCTAGGAAAAGGGGTAGATTTTGGGAAAGTCACCCAGAACTGCAGGTCAGGGGAGACTTACTGTATGTGACGAGAAGGAAAGACTGATTATTGGGGACTGCATCAGAGGAGAATTTAAAACCTCAGAGCTTAAAGGTGGAAGACAGGGTAATATGCAACACAGAGATTACTACTAAAACATTGTGCACGAGTTAATAAGAATGAATAGCTAAGGGCATTGTACATAACAGAGGTGGGAAGGGGGCGGTGAAAAATAGATGGGAAAGACAAAGAATGATATAGAAAATTAAATGAAGTGAAGCATAGAGTAGTTACAGTGAAAAAATGCTGAGATGAAACAAATTAATGTAAATTACGGCAAGGTGGGTGGAGAGAACCAAGGACATGTTGTAGTGTTAGTTCCCACCTGTGCAGTTCTGAGAAACTGGTGTCTGGGGGAAGAATCCAGATGGCGTATGTGGTGAAATAGGCACCGAGGTCACAAATGTCATGTTGTAGAGCATGCTCTGCAACAGTATATTGCGAGTTCCCAGTATACACCCTCTGCCTATGCCCGTACGTCCTACTTGATAATTAGGTGGTAGTCATGCCGATGTAGAAGGCCAAACAGTGTTTACATAATAGCTGCTATACGACAGGTTGTTTAGCAGGTGGCTCTCCCTTTGATAGTATATGTTTTACCAGTTACAGGGCTATTATAGGTGGTGGTAGGAGGGTGCATAGGCAAGCCTTGCAGCAGGGACAGTCACAGGGGTAGAAGCCATAGGGTATGGAGATGGGTGCAGAAGGAACATAAGGTCTGACAAGAATATTGCCAAGATTTGGAGGGTGATGGAAAGCTTTTCTAGGTGTGGTGAGCAAAATTTCAGACAGAATGGCTCTCATTTTAGGGCGTGATTTTAGGAAGTCATGGCCCTGTCGAAGTAGCCGATTAACACATTCCAGACCAGGATAATACTGAGTCACCAATGGTGTGCTCCAAAGCTGTTTTGTAGAGAGATCAGCAGTACCAGGATTGGATGTGATGGCCCAGGAAATTTGCTTTTTAACTAGGCTGGTGGGATAATTACGTGCAGTGAAGGCCGACGTGAGAATGGTGGTGTGTATTGCCGTAAAGAGTCTGCATCTAACAAGGGAACCTCCTCATCGCACCCCCCTCAGATTTAGTTATAAGTTGGCACAGTGGATAGGCCTTGAAAAACTGAAAACAGATCAATTGAGAAAACAAGAAGAAGTTGTGTGGAACTGTGAAAAAATAAGCAAAATATACAAACTGAGTAGTTCATGGGAAGATAGGCAACGTCAAGGACACTGGGAATGCAGGAGTGCCGTGGTCTCGTGGTAACGTGAGCAGTTGCGGAACAAAAGGTCCTTGGTTCAAATCTTCCATCGAGTGATAAGTTTAAATTTTTATTTCTTGTTTATGTGACAAACTGTTATGTTTTCATCACTTTTTTGGGAGTGATTATCATATCCACTAGAAAACCTAAATCGGGCAAGGTAGAAGAATCTTTTTACCCCTTCGCCAAGTGTACAAGTTAGGTGGCTCGACAACATATTCCTGTCATGTGACGCACATGCCGTCACCACTGTCGTATAGAATATATCAGATGTTTTCTCCTGTGGAGGAATCGGTTGACCTATGACCTTGCAATCAAATGTTTTCACTTCCCATTGGAGAGACACGTCCTTTCGTCTACTTATCGCACAGTTTTGCGATGCGGTCGCAAAACACAGACACTAAACTTATTACAGTGAAAAAAGACGTCAATGAATGAACGGACAGATAATAACTATGTGAAAATAAAGAAAATAAAATTTTCGCTCGAGGGAAGACTTGAACCAAGAACCTCTCGTTCAGCAGCTGCTTACGCTACCACAGGACCACGACGCTCCTGGGCTCACTTTGTCCATGATGTTGCCTATGCGACCCGTGGACTACTCAGTTTGAATATTTTGCTTATTTTTTCACAGTTCCACACAACTTCTTCCTGTTTTCTCAATTGATCTGTGTTCAGTTTATCAAGGCCTATCCACTGTGCCAACTTGTAACTAAATCTGAGGGGGGTGCGATGGGAAGGTTCCCTTGTAAGCAAAATACGTTTGCCTCAGAAGCCAAGGCCATGTGGGAGGGAACGTTTGACATGGAAAGGATGGCAACTGTCAAAATGTAAGTATTGTTGTTTGCTGGTACGTTTAATGTGGACAGAAGTGTGTAGCTGGCTTTTGGTGAGGACAAGATCAACATCAAGGAAAGTGGCATGGGATTCGGAATAGGAGCATGTGAAATTTAATTGGAAGAAGGTGTTGAGAGATTCCAGAAATTTTAGCAGGCCAGCCTCACCATAAGTCCATACAGTAAAGATGTCATCAATGTATCTAAACCAAACCTGGGGCTGAAGACTTACGGATCCCAGTAAATTCCCTCCTAGCAATCCATGAAATGGTTGGCTTAGGAAGGAGCCATCCTGGTTCCCGTGACTGTACCCTGATCTGTCTGTATGTCTGCCCCTCAAAGGTGAAGTAGTAGTTTGTAAGTACAAAGTTGATGAAGGTGAGTAGGAAGGGTGTCATAGACTTGGAATTAGGCGGGCGCTGAGTGAGTAAATGTTCAGCAGCAGACAGACCACGTACGTGGGGGATGTTGGTATACATGGTGTTTTGGGAGTAAGGGTCAATATTTTAAACAGTAATAGTATAAGTAATCCTGAATAAAAAATGTTATATGAACATAGGTCCACAAATCCTTTGTTAGGGAGGTACGAGTATTGAAAGGAACTTTATTTCTACAAAATTGGTGCGCACAACATGAACATATACGCAATGCTACTGGACCGTAGCATGATTTTCTTGCAAACAATGCACGGATACAAGCCATGTTTTACATGCAATGTTTACACTATGTAGCCTACCACGTATTATGGTCATAACGTACGTAGTACAATCACCCGTTATTTGTGCAGTTGTGCCGTGTAAGCCACATTGTGTAGTATACCGGCGACAAATCAGTTAGCTGTATAGTGTATGGTGTTAACTGTGTTTGTACAAGTGCTGCTAACAATGCCACACATCTACAGTAATGTGGAGTATGCAGATATGGGTTATGTTTATGGCTTCTGTGATGGTAGTGCTACTGCTACAAGAGAAGAATACCACAGGCGCTTTCTGACTCGGCGATTACCTCATCACACGGTGTTTACCAAAGAGTTTATCACTTTGCATGCAACAGTATACAAGTAGACATTTTTCGCCTGAGCGTGCATGTCAACTAACTTTGAAATAACAGGAACAAATTATCGCAAGTGTTGAGCGAAGTCCCAGTACGAGCATATGAAGAATGTTCCTGTGTATGAATGTCCCACAGACACTTGTATGGGAAACATTACACGCGGAAAACCTGTATCCATTTCACATAGAGCATGTCCAAAATCTCCACGTTGGCGACAATGCCCCATGACTTCAATTCTGTCACTGGGTAATTGAGAATAGTCATTTGCTTCCATACATACTATTCACTGATGAAGCCTAGTTTTCACGACATGGAATAAACAACACACACAATAATCATCGATGGTCATGGGAACATACACACGCTTCAGTGGATAGCAATTTCCAAGTTCGTTTTGCCATCAGTGTTTGGTGTGGCAGGATTGGTAACCTTTTGGTAGGTCCATTTATTATCAATCAGTGGAAGAGGTACTTGCATTTTTTGGAAAATTCATTTGTGGAACTATTGGAAGACATCCCTTTACCCAAGTGAACTGGAATGTACTTTCAACATGACAGTGCCCCTCGACATGTTACCTTACATGTGAGGGACCATCTCAACCGCACCTACCCTAATTGCTGGATTGGGCGTGGCGGTGCTATATGGCCTCCAAGATCACCTGACCTTACACCTTTAGATTTATGTTTATGGGGTTGGATGAAATCATAGGCGCACAAAGTCAAGGTAAATACATTAGATGAACTGCTTCGTCGCATAATGGGCGCTGCTGAATTGATTAGGAACCAACCAGAGGCAACTGAACAAGCAACACAACATGTTATCACTAGAGCGCGGCCAGGATGATTGGGTTTGTGGATATTAGGAAAAAGGTAAAAGGTGGGGGTGCGTAGTTTGGGTGGTGTGAGAAGTTCTATGGATTGTCCTTGTGATGGGCTTGAGGTTTTAAGGAGGGACTGCAGGTCAGTTTGAATCACAGGGATGGGATCTCGATGGCAGATGCTGTATGTAGAGATGTCAGACAGCTCGCGTGGACCTTCATTAACATACTCAACATATGTTAGTGAAGGTTTACGCTAGCTGTCTGACATCTCTACATACAATGTCTGCCATCAAGATCCCATACCTGTGACACAAACTGACCTACACTTCCTCCTTACAACCTCAGGCATCTCACAAAGACTAACACCTTAATTCATAAAAACTTTTACTCCATTCAAACCACAACACCCCCACCTTTTACCTTCTTCATAACATCTACAAACCCAACCATCCTGGCCATTCTATAGTTGCTGCCTTCAAAGCACAGAACATATATCTGCCTTAGTTGATCAACACCTACAAACCATAGTACAAAGACTCCCTTCCTACATCACAGATGCCAATCATTTCCTAGATCGTCTGAAATCAGTGCCCGTTCCACTCCCACCACACACCTTGCTTATCATCATTAATGCCACCTTTTTCTCTATCAACATCCCCCACGTACACGGTCCGTCTGCTGCTGAACATTTCCTCAATCAGTGCCTGCCTGATTACAAACCTATGACAGCCTTCCTACTCACCTTAATCAACTTTGTACTTACAAACAACTACATCATTTTTGAGGGGCAGACATACAAACAGATCAGGGGTACGGCCATGGGAAACAGGATGGCTTCTTAAAACGCCAAACTTTTCTTGGGTCACTTGGAGGGGACTTTCCTGGGATCTTTAAGTCTTTAGTTCCTGGTTTTATTTACATACACTGATGACATCTTTACCATATGGACTCATGGTTAGGATGACCTGCTAAAATTCCCGGAATCTCTGAATAACTTCTCCCAATTAAATTTCACATGGTCCTATTCTGAATCCCATGCCACTTTCCTTGATGTTGATCTTGTCCTCACCAAAAGCCAGCTACACACTTCTGTCCACATTAAACCTACTAACAAACAACAGTATTTACATTTTGACAGTTGCCATCCTTTCCATGTCAAACGTTCCCTCCCACACAGCCTTGGCATCTGAGGCAAACATATTTGTTCAGGTGCAGATTCTTTACAGCAATACACACCACCATTCTCATGTCAGCCTTCACTGCACATAATTATCCCACCAGCCTAGTTAAAAAGCAAATTTCCCGGGCCATCACATCCAATCCTGGTACTGCTGATCTCTCCAAAAAAACTGCTTTGGAGCATACCACTGGTGACTCAGTATTATCCTGGTCTGGAATGTGTTAATCAGCTACTTCGACAGGGCCATGACTTCCTAAAATCACGCCCTAAAATGAGAGCCATTCTGTCTGAAATTTAGCTCACCACACTTAGAAAAGCTTTCCATCGTCCTCCCAATCTCCGCAATATTCTTGTCAGACCCTATGTTCCTTCTGCACCCATCTCCATACCCTATGGCTCCTACCCCTGTGACTGTCCCTGCTGCAAGACTTGCCCTATGCACCCTCCTACCACCACCTATAATAGACCTGTAACTGGTAAAACATATACTATCAAAGGGAGAGCCACCTGCTAAACAACATGTCATATACCAGCTATTATGTAAACACTGTTGGGCCTTCTACATCGGCATGACTACCACCTAATTATCAATTAGGATGAGGGGGGATAGGCAGAGGGTGTATACTGGGAACTCGCAATATACTGTTGCAGAGCATGCTCTACAACATGACATTTGTGACCTCGGTGCCTATTTCACCACATACGCTATCTGGATTCTTCCTCCAGACACCAGTTTCTCAGAACTCCACAGGTGGGAACTAACACTACAACATGTCCTTGGTTCTCGCCACCCACTGGGCCTCATTTACATTAATTTGTTTCATCTCAGCATTTTTTCACTGTAACTACTCTATGCTACACTTCATTTAATTTTCTACATCATTCTTTGTCTTTCCCGTCTATTTTTCGCTGCCCCCCTTCCCACCTCTTATGTACAATGCCCTTAGCTTTTCATTTTTATTAACTCGTGCACAATGTTTTAGTAGTAATCTCTGAGTTGCATATTACCCTGTCTTCTACCTTTAAGCTCTGAGGTTTTAAATTCTCCTCTGATGCAGTCCCCAATAATCAGTCTTTCCTTCTCGTCACATACAGTAAGTCTCCCCTGACCTGCAGTTCTGGGTGACTTTCCCAAACTCTGCCCCTTTTCCTAGGCCTGTCAAGTCCTTTTCCTTCACCATTCTTCCTTCCCCTTTAACCCTTCTGCCTGAAGAAGGATCCACTGGCTCCGAAAGTTTGCTAATTACAACAGTCTTTTATATGTGTGTTCTGCTGCCGCTTGGTGAGTAAGACTTTTTATCTATCCAATTAAATAATTTTGTCAATAATTGATTGTTTTCAATTTGAATTTAGCTATACATACTGGGTTACCCTTTCACTCCACAGGTGTAATACCTCTATCTCATGATCATTTGCTTGTGACTTCAGTTTGTAAAACTAAACCACAGTTTACACATACCCATATGGTAAGATTATTTCCCTGACTGTCTGATTAAAATAGAAATAAAATAGCATAACCAGTCCCAGAACTGGGACCCGACACGGGAGCCAAGTCTTATTATCCTAGCCAGTCTCTATTGTTATTTATTTTATTATGTTTGATTTATCATTAGCAGTAGGGAGAAGAGACCAGCTGTTTATGAATTTGGCTGTAAATTTTTCATGAAAAACAAACATCACGTATGTATAGAAATTAGTACAAAAAAAGCATGAAGATTAACTAAATGTGCTTCAAACCACAATATTTGCATAAAGAAGTAACAGGAAGCACATAAGATTATAAATACTATGAAAAAATATCAAAATCAACTAGCTATTAGATAGTTTTTGCCATCTAAGTGAAAAAAGGGGGGTGGGGGTTGAAGAATTTTTTGCAGGAGAGACAAAGACAAGTTATACACTTGTAGATGCTGACCAGGGAGTTGCTATCTTTTATATGCACTAACATCAAATGTTTTATTCTCTTATTTCCAAAAACAGTTTTCCATGCCTCATTTTCAATATGACCATGGAATGGTACACAGCTTACCTCCGTAACGTGTAGTATACATTTTACCTACGTGTTCAAATATGCTTCTAGAAATAGCTTTACGTGTTATTAACACAAGCAATCTTCTGAAGGTCTTATCAATATAGACAAACAAACAAATTACAAACCCACTGAAGATAGCGCATCATATGTTGAAAGAAAATAAATGGTATCGTGCATAAATTTGAATTCTGTATTGGTGTCTCCCATTTTCAAAGTGTTCATAAAAATTCATTTCACTGCTGGAATATATTCTATTTCTTTGTTGTAAAGAGTGCAACAAATGTGAAAATAACACTTTTTTAAAAGTCCAGCACCTTCCTTATCTTCTTTCCTTCCTGTATACACACACACACACACACACACAATACACAAAATTCTAAGATCCACATGTAAGCTTACAGTTTCTGGACCACCACTACTGCAATCACACAAAGGAGAAATAATGTATTACAATAAAGGACAATTACATACTAATCTCACGATTTCTGGAAAAATTAAGGCTTAACAATATCCCAATTAAGTACGTCATTAATCCAATTTCATTCCTATTTTCCTTATCACTAAAATAGATACAAAACATTTACAAAATGCATGCTCATATATCTGTAGAGTTTCACATTCCACAAACACAAAAAGGATAATAAAAAGACTGCATCAAAACTGCCTACAAATGCTGCAACAAATTTAGGATGTCCTACTCTGGACTGCAACTCAACTATGCAGTGAACTTGCCTGCTTACCTTAAACTCCCTGTGCAATGAAAGCACACAAACCATACGTATGTCCCAAAATTAATCAAATGACAACATACTTCACATGGGTTTTGTACAACTCTATCTGAATGTGCCTCCGAAGGCCCAATGGTACCATCCAACCACTGTGTCACTTTCTCACTGGATGCGGATGTCAAGGGGCATGTGGTTAGCATGCTGCTTTCCCTGCTATTGTCAGTTTCCATGACTGGAGCAGTTGGTTTTGAATCAAGTTTTTTCATTTTGTTTACAACATAATCCATTAATTATTTGTAATACTACATGTATGTATTTTGTGTGTGTGTGTGTGTGTGTGTGTGTGTGTGTGTGTGTTTAGTGTAATGTTTGTGTTGTATGATAATTATTATGATGATGATGATGATGGAAGGAAGAGGGTGAAGCTCAGTGCCAGTACATAGCCTACTCCTTGCAAATAGCACCAAATGGGCCATCAAACTTAAAATCCCCATCCAAAGGGCAGATCAGCATCAACAGTGTCACATGCCCTCACTTCATGACACACTGTGGAAAGGTTTGGTATCTAAACCAACACCCAACACACTGGCGCAAAGTCTGGTGATTTGGAATTTTATGCCGCCGCCACCACCTCCACCCCCCCCCCCACCCCCCCCCCCCCCCCGCCCCCTGTGAGCCAAATACTGGCAGCAAAAATGTTTTCCACCACCAGGATTCGAATAGGCTCACCCCCAGGTCGAGCGTAACAGCAAAAGCAGGTGTTAGTGGCCTCACCCATGGAGGTGGTTTTTGAATCAACTCAATTTTCCTTATAAGGGCTGAGCGCGCCCCACTTGTATACCAGGTGTACCAGTATGAAATGAGCATTAAAATACAAATGTGTCGATAGGGAACATTTGTTGTAAATGAGCTTTATTTTTTTTTTTTTTTGGTTGGTTGGTATGACATCTATCAAAGATATTTAGTATACATCAAGTCATGGAACAAACAACATCATATGTTTTCATCGTGTTAACAATGTCGAATTGTACAGAAAGTGTTGATTTGCGGAAAGCATTAATTTTTTGTTTTCATTTGAAAAAAAGTGCTGCAGAGTTGCATCGAATGCTTGTCGAGGTATATGGTGATCATGCTCTATCAGAAGCAACATGCAAGAGATGGTTTCAACGGTACAGAAATAATGATTTTGATGTAAGAAATGAAGTACACGGAAGACCACTAAAAAAGTTCGAAGATGCCGAATTGCAAGAAATATTGGATGAAGATGATACTTTGAGTTAGAAGCAAATGGCAGCAATGCTAAATGTTGCACAACAAAATTTCTGACCATTCGAAAGCTATGGGAAACATCCAAAAGTGTGGAAAATGGGTGCCACATGAATTGAATGAAAGACAGATCGAAAACCGAAAAACCATTTGCCAAATTTTGCTTCAAAGACATGAAAGAAAATCAAATTCGCATTGAACTGTTCTGGCGATGAAAAATGGATTTATTTTAAGAACCCTAAACGGGAAAAATCATGGGTTAACCCGGGACAACCATCTGCAAAACCAGATCGATTCGGCAAGAAGACAATGCTCTGTGTTTGGTGGGATCAGAAAGGTGTGGTTTATCATGAGCTTCTAAAACCTGGTGAAACTGTGAATACTAATCACTACAGACAACAAATGGTCAATTTGAACTATGCATTGATCAAAAAAAGACCAGAACGGGCCAGAAGACATGCAAAGTAATGTTTCTACACAACAATGCACCTGCACACAAAGAAAAACTGGTTCAGGATACAATCAAACAATCAAAACACTTGGCTGGGAGCCGCTACCCCAACCGCTGTATTCACCAGACTTGGCCCCTTCTGACTACCATTTGTTTTCATCAATGGGACACGCCTTGGCTGAGGAACACTTCGATTCCTATGAAGAAGTTGAAAATTGGGTGTCTGATTGTTTTGCTTCAAAAGACGAACATTTCTATTGGCGTGGTGTCCACAAATTGCCAGAAAGGTGATCAAAATGTATGCAAAGCAATGGTCAATACTTTGAATAAAATATTTTTACTTTTCAATTCAAAATTAGTGTTTCATTTTCACAAAAAAAAAAGAAAAAAAACCGCTCATTTCATACTGGTACACCATTCGGCAGACCTGGATGCTCACGCAGCACCGCGGCTAGCCAAGCCTGCAGTCTTAACTTCAGCGATCTGATGTGAACCGGTGCTACCACTGCAGCAAGGCCATTGACAGAAATTTTATATAAGCCAAGAAAATTATTTTACATCATTTAATACAGACATAACTACTACGAAAAACAAGCTGTACCTACTTCTGACATTGTGTTAGAGGAATGAAGCAGAAAGGGGTGTTACACAGAAGAAGAATTATAAACACAAGCCATGTAACTCCAATTAATATATGTGGAAATAGAATACAAGCCATGGAATACTTATTTTCGTAATTCAAAATAATTCTTAACAACTTGTCACTGACTTATAAAGGCCAGAGAACTCTTACTGTAATGTCCACAATGGATACCGTCAACATATCCATGAGCAGATGTTTATGAAACTAATAAATAAATCTATAATCATACAGGGTGCAGCAGATGCAATGTCCACAGTTGAGGTGTCAGTTCTAAATTTTTAAAGGGTTGATAAGAGATTAATGAAACAAAACAAATATTGAAACTTCCTGGCAGATTAAAACTGTGTGCCCGACCGAGATTCGAACTCGGGACCTTTGCCTTTCGCGGGCAAGTGCTCTACCAACTGAGCTACCGAAGCACGACTCACGCCCGGTACTCACAGCTTTACTTCTGCCAGTACCTCGTCTCCTACCTTCCAAACTTTACAGAAGCTCTCCTGCGAACCTTGCAGAACTAGCACTCCTGAAAGAAAGGATATTGCGGAGACATGGCTTAGCCACAGCCTGCAGGATGTTTCCAGAATGAGATTTTCACTCTGCAAGGTTCGCAGGAGAGCTTCTGTAAAGTTTGGAAGGTAGGAGACGAGGTACTGGCAGAAGTAAAGCTGTGAGTACCGGGCGTGAGTCGTGCTTCGGTAGCTCAGTTGGTAGAGCACTTGCCCGCGAAAGGCAAAGGTCCCGAGTTCGAATCTCGGTCGGGCACACAGTTTTAATCTGCCAGGAAGTTTCATATCAGCGCACACTCCGCTGCAGAGTGAAAATCTCATCCTGGAAACATCCCGCAGGCTGTGGCTAAGCCATGTCTCCGCAATATCCTTTCTTTCAGGAGTGCTAGTTCTGCAAGGTCCGCAGGAGAGCTTCTGTAAAGTTTGGAAGGTAGGAGACGAGGTACTGGCAGAAGTAAAGCTGTGAGTACCGGGCGTGAGTCGTGCTTCGGTAGCTCAGTTGGTAGAGCACTTGCCCGCGAAAGGCAAAGGTCCCGAGTTCGAATCTCGGTCGGGCACACAGTTTTAATCTGCCAGGAAGTTTCATATCAGCGCACACTCCGCTGCAGAGTGAAAATCTCATTCTGGAAACATCCCGCAGGCTGTGGCTAAGCCATGTCTCCGCAATATCCTTTCTTTCAGGAGTGCTAGTTCTGCAAGGTTCGCAGGAGAGCTTCTGTAAAGTTTGGAAGGTAGGAGACGAGGTACTGGCAGAAGTAAAGCTGTGAGTACCGGGCGTGAGTCGTGCTTCGGTAGCTCAGTTGGTAGAGCACTTGCCCGCGAAAGGCAAAGGTCCCGAGTTCGAATCTCGGTCGGGCACACAGTTTTAATCTGCCAGGAAGTTTCATATCAGCGCACACTCCGCTGCAGAGTGAAAATCTCATTCTGGAAACATCCCGCAGGCTGTGGCTAAGCCATGTCTCCGCAATATCCTTTCTTTCAGGAGTGCTAGTTCTGCAAGGTTCGCAGGAGAGCTTCTGTAAAGTTTGGAAGGTAGGAGACGAGGTACTGGCAGAAGTAAAGCTGTGAGTACCGGGCGTGAGTCGTGCTTCGGTAGCTCAGTTGGTAGAGCACTTGCCCGCGAAAGGCAAAGGTCCCGAGTTCGAATCTCGGTCGGGCACACAGTTTTAATCTGCCAGGAAGTTCCATATCAGCGCACACTCCGCTGCAGAGTGAAAATCTCATTCTGAAAACAAATATTATTTATATTATTTATAAAAATCATAATTATACTGTATGATACAATTTTTCACTCACTTTTACATATAAGACCATTCTAGTACCAGCTATTCTTGATGAACTGTTGACACTGCCCACATAGTTGTTAGTTCAACATGCAGCTGTTTGCGACAACTAAGTTAAAAGATTGAACAATACACGAAATAAGAGAACAGTAACCGCTCATATATAGTGGACTGTCATCTATAGTGGACTGATGTGTGGAACATTGAAACATGCAACAGAAAACTATTTTCACTAGCTTTCAAGTTTTTGCTCTTTTTCTAGAAAAAAGTACACACATCCACACATGCAACCACACACACACTCTCAAATGTACACTCCTATGGCCATATTTTACTTAAAAAAGCACTGCACCATGATACAAACTGTGAGAAGCTAACAGGGACTCCGCATCAGGGCTCTGTACCCTTTATAATTGGTCATATGAGCACTGATAATTTGAGTGGTTTTTGATGCTGCTTGATTTTTTCTGAAGTAGTGGCTGGTAAAATTCAGAGTATCGTGACAGACAAATCATGTCAATATTCCTAAGAATAAATGGACACACAATATTGTTAACAAAATTCAGCTGAGTGCACAGTGGGTATTGTATCTTTTGACTCCAGATTAGTACTCAAGGACGGAAATTTCAAAATTATGTTTGGAAATCTGAAGGTTGTTTGCCATTGTTACTTGACTCTTTAAAAAATGTTGATTGCTATTACACTTTGAAAACAGAATTGCAGTTAAAGCAGTATCCTGGTGCATGCGAGTTTCTCCAAAGCCAGATAGCATATTGGGTTCCTCCAGCAAACCCTATCAGCTGGCACAGTTTCAGCTTCCTCTCAGCTTGTGTCCCTGCACTGAATATCCTTTGCAAAGGTTCATCTCCAGGTGTTATCAGGTTTTTACTCTATTTCTGCAGCCATCCATTGGTTTCCACAACATCGCTGATTTTGGGAGTCTTCATCTTTCATGTGTAGAATATGCCCTGCAAGCTTCAGTCTTATTTCAGCAACTGTTTTCAGTATGCTGCATAGACTACTACTTTTCAGCACTTCAATTATCACACCCATGGTTTGAATGATGCTCTTAAAAATTTGCCTCATGTAACATTTGCAAAAAATATTGAGCCTGTGTGCTGATTTTACTGAGTCTTTCAGGTCTCTCATGTATTTTTGGCCATTGGTAGGATGCTAGAGGAGTACAGCGAAGGTTTGTGGACATATTTACAGACTCCGTTTGCCATATGAGCCGGATTCATTGGAGATGGCATTCCTAGTTCTGCTGCGATGTCTGCATCTACATCCATGTTATTACAGATAAGACTACTGAGATATAGAAGTACGTGAATATATTGTACTACCTTCTGTTGCATTATAATGTGAATCGATGCATTTCCATTTTTTATGCACGTTGTATCTGTCTTATTACCATTTATTTTTAACGTAACAGAACTCGCCTTTCCATCCAGCTTGAGCATTAGTTGTAAACTTTGTAGTGTTTCCATCAAAAGAATGTTGTCTGAAAAATCCATAAATGTAAGTCATGTTGAAGCAGTCCATCATTCTTTTTTCCATGATGAAATCTACGACTAATATGAAAAATTCAATCCTTATTTAAATTCCTCTCAAATTGCTACAGAAAGGTGTATTTCAATCTTCTGTTGTTAAACAGCAATGTTACAGGACGTTTTGTTTAGTGAGTTGAAGCAGAAGCAAACTGCAGGGAAAAATTATTGTTGCAAAGGCAATGTGTTTACAAATTATCACAGTTCTTGAACTTGGCTTTGAAACAGTTTCAAACGCACTGTATCTCCCCCCCCCCCCCCCCCCCCCTCAATTAACATCCATGCCATTTTTGCTCCTGTTTGCTAAAATGGTTTGTAGGGGCAGAGCAGTTTTAAGTATGTACTGTGAAGAAATATGAACTAATTCTTTCCTGAAGGAATAAAAAATTTGGGAACTCACAGCCTCAAACAGGGTGAACTCAGTTGAGATCCCCCCCCCCCCCCCCAAAAAAAAAAAAAAATCTTCTGCAGAATTTTTTAAATTTTACAATGCCCTGTAATGGAGGTGGGGATTAGGAGGGGGAAGGCGTGTATATCAATGGGTCAAAGGTTTTTTAATAGGTCATATTTGTAACTACACATGCTTAAATATTTCATGCCTAATCATTTCCCCTCTTTCCTAGTCCATTCATAAATACTGCATGGAAAGAACTACTGTTGGTAAGGCTTTGTATGAGTTTGAATTTCTTCAAGTTTCTCAGCATGATAATTTTGCAATATATGTAAGAGGGGCAGTTGTAAGATTGTCTTACACCTCTTCAAACATATGGTCACCGAGTTTCAACAGTAAACCTCTCTTGCAACATCTGCCACTACAGTTTGATGAGCATTCCATGATGCTTTTCTTTGGAGCCTCTCTAATTCTACTATTAATTCTATGTGGCAAGGGACCCAGACAGATGAGCAATATTCAACATACAGACCAAACAAAAGATTTGTAAGCTTACAGTTTTGTGAATAAATTACCATTCCTCGGGGGTTTTCATCTGGCATCTACTTTTCTCCACCACTAGCTTCACATGATGATTACATTTCAGATGAATACCTCTCAATATTTTACAACTATTGCTGTTTCCACTGATTGTTGGCCAATAGTGTAATCAAATAATAATGAGCTTTTCATCAAATTTATGCACAAAATGTCACATTTATTTACGTTGAGTGACAACACTCAACTGCCAGTTCCTTCACAAAGGACCAATCCATTCTATTTTGCTACAATTTTCTGGCATTATAATTTTTCAATAAACAACAGTATTATCTGCAACAATCCCAGAGAACTCCTGGCACTACCGATTGGGTCAATTAAATATACCACAAAAAGTAAAAGCCATGCAATGCTCACTTAAGGTATGCCAGAAGTTACTTCCACATGTTACAATTTCATCTCCATCAAAAACAGCGCGCGCGTTGAATTCTATTTGCTAGAAAGTCTGTAATTTTACCATAAAGCTAGTCTGGATGTTAAGCTTCAACAGTTGCCGCAATTGAGAACAAAGAAAAAGAGAGAGAATACTATTAATGCTGGCAGAAAATTAGTTTTTTGGCATCCTTGTTTTTCTTGGTATTTATTTACCTTTGAAATATGGGAATTATGTTTCCAAATGTGCACATGAGCACTTTGAGTAAGGAGACAAATCAATTTACATTATGGAAGGCTCTAGCTGAAACACGTATTCTTTCAGAATTAATTAAAAACAATATAAAGGTAATACAGAACTTGTGGAGAGGAGAGAGTATATAATATTTTGAACAGGAACCCATGTCCGAAAACTTATCGTTTTCATTCTATGATGATTTCAATTCAGTTGTTTAACTCATCCATTTATGCTTGAGGTGTGACAATACAGTTATTAGGTAACAATTCGAAAGGAAACTTTATATGAGCACTGGCTTGTTGGTGGATGGCCTCCAGTGCTGATACGATATTTTGCATTTGGTTATCTGATTCGTCTCCACTCCAAATTTCAATGTAGCCAACCTTCACCAAAGTTATCCCTCAGTCAAGATGGGATCTATTGGTGGCTGAAGAGTACATTCCTCTGGTGGGTGGTCAGTAATGGTAACATAGCATGATTCTCCATTGACGGCACTGAGGTGAGGTTCCTGACTGCTTCTGTTGTCCCTACATAGATGCCCATGAGGATGTGTTCTGGCACATCAAGGCAATAGGTGAGCTTTCCTTGTCCACTTGTAATGATTATGTCTGCCACTAATATATAGATTTGTTTTGTGAGCTTGAGTACTTCACTGGAGCTTCACATTTAAACTAAGTTTCTGGATTGTTGACTAGAATTCATCTCATTTAAGATAGTTGGAAGTGTGTTCAATGGTACACTATTGCCAAGAGCAATGTTGTACAAACTTGATAGAGTACCTTTGTCAATTCTGGAGCTCCAATCTCCCACAGTCTATCACTGCTCGCAATGTAAATAAGTTGTGGAATGAGTGGCTGGAACTTCTGATACTGATTGAGATTAAACGAGGCACATCTGAAAGAGATCTTGGCCAGGGTACAAGATGGGCTTCACCCTACTGCCTTTTCCAGGTGCGCACAGAAATGCCCTGTTGTTTGTCTTCTTGTAGTGCAATAGAAACTGAAAATTCTTTTTTCTTTCTTTGCAGTAGCATATAAAATCTCTGGTCATCCACAAGGGATACATACTCTCATTTTGTCCTCCATTCTACAAATGTCCATTTTTCTGTGTGGTTACACAATTGGTAAGGAAGCAACTTGCATCTTTATCATGCAGAAACTCTGAAACTGTCCGACTGTTGTGGCACTTGTCTGGGATTTCCAGGTTTTCTTTTCTTGGTGTCAGCTTTTCTTTTAGGCAGCAGTGTCAATGATCAATGAACCTCTTTCAAAATTAATGATGCTACTTCCCTCTGGTTGGGTTCAACAGTCAATGCTGCTATGTCACCTATTTGGTTTGACATTATAAGGCATCATGGATTCACATAACTCTTTTCTTAAAAACGGCATTCGCCACAATAGTGACAGAAATTGCTGATAGTGCTCAATGACTGGCACAACATCCAGAAGTCTGTCAAATGTCTTTTGGTGTACTCTTTTGTGACGCACTGCATCGATGTGCTGACACCACCTGATAAAATCCTCCCGTGAGGTGAAATCTTTCAAAACAAGCCATTGACAGACATCTTCAGCCATGGTCACATTAAGTGTGATACCTTATCGGCTTCATTGTGACAGTACCAAAGCACTCTTTCTAGGTGACTGTGTTGTCCCTCAACGGCACTGACTATGTTCTTCAGTTGTTCCTCAGCTATGTGGATCTGCTGCTAGCTGAAACCCAACATTTTCTTAATTTCCACCTGAAATTTGTTCCAGCTCTTTATCTCTTCCTTATTGCACTTTAAACATTGCTGGGATGCACCGTCAAAGTTAAAATAGCTGCTAACAAGACACACACGTAATCCTGCTTCTACTGAGACATTAAATAATGTCCCAATAAATTACTATATTTATTTAATAAGTCCCAGAATGTTCCAGAAATCAGAAATGTTAAATCAGAAATGTTAAATCACAAAAATTCCCTGAGTCAGGAATTAGACTGTTGACCAAAATATCACACCCCAGCGACTATAACTGCTCCACAATGGTGTATGTATGATGCACAGCATATGGCAAAATATTCCTATTTTATTTATCACAGTTTTTATTCCATTCCATTTCAGCTCTCTTTTTAGTTTAGTCACCCCTCACATCTTGCTATTTCTTTCAGGTTTAGTTCTCATCCGTACCAAATGGAGACCAGCAGCTCGTCGTTACTAATACTGTGGTAACTTTATCGGAGCTTTTAATAGTTTTAATGTGTAAAAATTTTCTTATGGCTCATCTCCGTTTCTCTCATGAGACTTAAGCATTATTTTCTTCCCTTATGCACCATTTTAGCAACTGTTTTTCCTGTTTTCAATCTTTTCCATTTCTCCTGATAAAGGAATTTTATCACAAGTATTAACAATAATCATTCTTACTTTTGATTTTCAGAAAATTGTATACCAAGTACAATCTTACCATCGTGTTAAGCTTTGTGGTTCACTTGCATTCAGCAAGGACAAAAAAGAGGATAGGAAGAGATACAATTTTCATAAAACTATGTAGATCCTCCAAATGCAAGTACAGGCACTACAGTACAGCTAACAACAACAGGAAGATGTGGACATTTTCAAATTCAAATACAGGGTTTTTCACAATTCCTATAACAGGCTTTGAGGGTTGTAGAGGGGACTTCATAGCTATAGTTTTCTAAATCAGACAAAGTCCATGTACAGGCCTGCAACTATTATGAATACAATTATTGGAAAGAATTTAAAAAGGCTGTTTGATTGCTTAAAAGCAGTTGCTGGTTTTCTCTAAATTTGTTTATTAATTCTCACGATGTGTTTCAGGATTAGCCCATCATCTGACGACCTATTACGAACAGACAAAATTATCAAACGTTATGTTACAAATTTTACAGAAACGCTAATTTCTTATAAAAGTCAGTTCTAAAAGAACAGTATTTAAGAACAAAACACTTTTTGATACAGAGATGCATACAAGTACAAATGACTTTCATGTAGATTTCAAATACCGCCTTTGCTAATATACTAATATATAGTATAACAGATAGCACCACTAATTGCACAGTTCAACCCGAACTGTTGAAATACCCAACAAGCAATGACCAGCACCACCATGTGAGTTGAGAGGAAGGCTTAGTGACACTGAGTGGTGTAACTGAGTTGATGCAAGTTTAAAGAGTGCCACAGAGATTTGTGACCAATGTAAGCATTACAATTAAATTTTTAAGAGGCAGTTGCCTAAAGTGTGTGTTGATACATAAAACATTTTAAAATTACTTGCTCACCCATGGGCAAAAATTCTATATTACTTATAAAAATTCAAGTGGCACATTACCATAAAAGTAGTGTGTAAAAATCTTAACAAGGCTTTTTGTTTGTATACAGAAGTAAAATCGTCGAGATATGAAATATGTTACAGTGCAAACTGGTTATGTAACTTAGCACAGAAACACATTTTCATTTTTATCACAAAGTGGAAGTTCTTGGGTTGTTGCTGATCCAACCAAGTACAAATACGTAAAACATTAGATGATATTCAAACTTCACAAATGAAAGATTACAATTTAATTTTTACAACTGACGAAATACTGAGGTTCAAATGGCTCTGAGCACTATGGGACTTAACAGCTATGGTCATCAGTCCCCTGGAGCTTAGAACTACTTAAACCTAACTAACCTAAGGACACCACACAAAACCCAGTCATCACGAGGCAGAGAAAATCCCTGACCCCGCCGGGAATCGAACCCGGGAACCTGGGCGTGGGAAGTGAGAACGCTACTGCACGACCACGAGCTGCGGACGAAATACTGAGGGCTCATCAATCTGATCTAGTGCAAAATTGGTGTAAAATTCATTAAAAAATGGTTCTAATGGCTCTGAGCACTATGGGACTTAACGTCTGAGGTCATCAGTCCCCTAGACTTAGAACTAATTAAACCTAACCAACCTAAGGACATCACACACAGTCACACCTGAAGCAGGATTTGAACCCGCAACCGTAGCAGCAGCGTGGTTCCAGACTGAAGTGCTTACAACTGCTTGGCAACAGTGGCCAGATAAAATTCACTAGAGGAAGTTATATTTTCACAAATGAAAGGTTATCAATGGCATAGATAATGGTACAAGCAGAAAGGGATACTGTATTATTTTTTATTTTGATGGAAGAACAGTCTGTATTAAAAAAAAAAAACAACTAATGGTTGCTCATTGTCTGCTCGTTAATCAAAAGGGTAGGGTTAGAGTGGTTATTGACGTAAATGACCATTTCTTCAAGTACATCCAAATTATTACCCTTATTTTCACTTTGGAATATTGATAAACAATTCCCAATAGAAACTAAATGATGATTCTATTCCCTTGCATGGTATCCCAGGGCACTATCATTACTTCTGTATCCATGCTCCCTGAAATATGTTTCGAATTCCCTTTCCGTTAGGCCAATGTAGTAACATTCTCAGGATCCACATTTGTTCCTGTACATCCCAGCATCGCAAAACTTATTTTTTTGGGGCTTCCAAACGATGTCACATGATCTGTCCTAGTTAGTTATTGGTTTGGAAATGGACCTATATTGAATTTTTTTGCGATTTTGTACAATAATGGACCATGGTAAGACAAGGGAATATGTCTAATGTTTTCCTTATTTGTTATTTTGCTTCTTTCTATTTTCCTGAATATTTTTTTCTCACTTATATTCCTAATATCTTTTTCATTGAAACCATTTCCCAAACCTATATGAATAATTGTTTACATTTCCTTACTTCTTTCCACACTGCCCATCCCAAGACATAGCTAGCCTGTGGAAAATGAAATTAAAGATAGCTTTTTTTTAATGAGAGTCAGGGCGTAGTACTTACACTGGTCATGAATATGTGTGGTGCTCTTTAAACACGCATCAACACAGTTCCTCCACCTAGAATGACCGACCCTTTCTCCAAGCACACACAGTGGCACTGGTCATTCCTTGTTTGGTATTTCAACAGTTAGGGTCAAACTGCAAAATTAATGGTGCTACCTATTATTCTGTGTGTCAGTAATGACAATATTTCTAAAATAGTACGTATTTCTGCATCAAAAAGCATTCTGATCTTGAATATCGTTCGTTTAGAACTGACTTTTATATGAAATTAGTGTTTCTGTAAAATTTGGAAACATAACATCTGTTTATAACAGTTCATCAGCAAATGGGTTAACTCAAACAGCATCATGACAGTTAATAACAAATTCAGAGAAAGGCAGTGACTGTTTTTAAGCAACCACATAGCCTTTTTAAATACTTTCCAAGAACTAGATACAGTTTTGATAAGGCACCCATGTCTGGGATGTACCGCTTGGATGTAAAGTAAGTCTGAAGACTGGATCAGTTTCAAATCTCCCACTTCATGGTGCACCACAACTGAGACAATGAGCTCTGACTTGGGTGTTCCACAAGAGCCTCCAGCATTAGCAACATTTTGAGCACTTGTCATCAGGTTCTATTCTACATGATAAAGAATGCCTTCTGCAAGATTAAGAGTGCAGCGTGTCTGGAGTATCACAGTCAACCACGCTAGTTTAACTGTACTGGTTTCTTGCAGCCATTGTTGTAGTCAGACAAAAACTGTATGTGATGTCACAATTACAAAAGAATCTGATAATGGCACCTTCTTCTCAGTTTTTGTATGTGCTGCAAAGGAGGAGATCTAAAAGTGGTCCAACATTCAAACTCATTTTGTATTCAAATGGTACACTGCCAGACTTGGGTTCCTCATCAAAACTTTATCTACTGAGTCCCTTCTAAAACTGCTAGTAGCCTGTAAAAGGAATTGTGGAACATCTTGCATACACAAAAATTAACAGGTAAGGTTTATAAGTTGTCTACTGTGCATTACTAAAATGTGCTGAACACATGACAACTTTTTTGTTTTTTACAGTTTCGACTCTTGGACATGACTGATGGAATTAAATACATGCTACTGTTACAAACAAATAACTAGGAGTTGCAAGAAAAAATGCCAAGCCACCAATGGACAGCAAAAACTACCAGCTACGACAAGGGAGACTAGTTTGCTTAATCGTGTATGGATCTTGAAAGAACAAAAAAAATTTAGAAAGTATTTCTTGCAGAAACATTTGAATATAGAGAACCATGCGTAAGTCTACATAGATGTGTAACCTTTATTTTGATGGCATTTTGATGAGCAGCTTCACAGCCCTACGACACAAAAGGAACCACTGTCAATAAGAAAAAATGACAAAGTTATATATTCTTAGAAAATTTTGTAAAAAGTAGCACAAATACACAGCCAGAAAAAAAAAATAGTACACCCTTTTAGAGGTTTCCAATTCAATCAAGATTTATGGTTGCAACATTACATATAAAGTACAAGATATGATTACATTTACAGACCAACAGCACAAGTGGTTCTAAGGTACCAGATTTTGACCCATGCCGTAACACCCGTATTAGTTAAGTGGTGCAGCCCCCTTGGGCAGCAAAAGCAGGTGCCGACTCTGGCACCCTATGAATCATACAGATGGTGAATACTGTCCTGGGGTACATTACGTCATGCCTGTAAGACTTCTTCAAATAGTTCTGTAAGAGTTGTCAGTTGTTGAGTCGCATGAGTCACTTCTTGTCCCATCATGTCCCACAAGTACTTGATTGGTGACAAGTCCAGAGATTGTGCTAGTCAGGGAAGCTGCTGCATGTTTTGCAGAGCACGTTGCATCTCACAGGCAGAACTATCCTACTGGAATAACACATCACCTTCCTGTTGCAAGAATGGCAAAAGAACAAGTGTAACAACATTCTGCACAAACCAAGCTCCCTTGCAGAAACACTAAAGATGAATAGAAATTATAATCTATTGCACCCCAGACCATAAGGCACAGGGTGGAGCCACTGTATTGGCGTCTGTGCTGCGTGGATGACCAGAACCTTGTCTACCGGTGTGAGAATGTTCACATGACCACTGAAACCAGCATCACTGCACAACTGACACACCAACTCATGTTGTAATCCTCTGAAAGTGGCATCCCGTCACTTGAAAGGCCACATTTTGACCCATTTCAAACTCGCTCAGTTGGCTGTAGGAAGCATGAGTGTGTCTCCGTGGCATGGTTGCCTGCTTATTTCACATGTTTGCACCACACTGAGGCTTCTGGCTGTGAACATTCCCTATTAAAGGTTAGATACAGATAGTGCTCTGGTAGCTATGCACTATGCTATCCATCAGTATGTATTAATCACTTTCAAAGCAACACAAAAATACTATTTTCTTGATAAAATCAATCTCAGCAAACTATCTGCTTCTGCACTGACCAAATAATATTTGGTCCTGTAATGCTTATTTAGATAACCACTCTGATTCTCATCACCTTCAGCAACCTCACACCATTTTGCCAGTGCCTTCTTACGCAAGAAAAACTGACAGATATCTCATTTTAGAAGCATCTCTGCATCATCAGTGTGTTTCCTCAACCATTTTCACTTTCTAGAGATTTTAATTTTTTCCTCTGCAAACTAAATCTACAAAATATTTTGGTCCATCTTTATGCCATACCTAGCCCAAAACATGATATTCTTGCTGAAGATTCATTTGCAAGGCTGTCCCACACACCCTCCCAGCACTTTTTATTCCATTCCCATCACAAGCGTGCCTTATCTGATCAGAGGAAGTGCCACTGATGTAAAAACCAACATCATGTATCAATTCCTACAGCACAGCCTTCTGTGTGGGCTAAATCCAAATATACGCCCACTGCTAAACTGGGGCCAACAGCAAATTGACTGGAGACTTCCCCAGAGCACAGTATACTTTGCTTCAACGCCTACTTCACAAATCCAACAATATCAAACCTCCTCCACCCTCAAATAACATCATTTCCAACAAATCCTTCACTTCTATGATCCTGCAGTCCTCCTGGTATCAATGTTCACTAGCCCCTGTCCCACAACATCCTCCTCCACCCCTATCTCTGTGCCTACCTTCCTCCTCTCCCTTCACAAAACTTCATTTCAGTTTGATCTAACTCTAAGCCATACAATTCTTTCTCTGATCGTGTTCAGATGAACATCTGGAAGCACGCCGTTAATCAACCACACTGAGAATAGCATTTGATGACATCCTTCTATTAAGTCCTAACATGGACAGCTTCATCCATTATTTTCAAATGTGTGATGATCAGAATACAGGATGGTTATAAATTACTGGAGACTTTTGTAATGCTGTATTTTCACAAACAAGGGACTTAAATACACCTTATAATAGACAAATTTTCAAGTATCAATAAGGGTATCTGCTTCCACATGGAATTTCATAATGAACACTTATTTTTGGTTACTGAAGAACCTGGCAGAATTTCCAACAAATTCATATTGAAGTATGCTTAGATATGACATAATGAGTGTTCAGTAGCAGATGACAATTTGGGCATCATACTGGTATTGCAAAGCAAGTTCAAAAATTGTTTAAACAATTTCACAAAATAGGATGCATATGCCACCAAACAAAACAGAATGAACTGACAGCCCAAGTGTAAATGACAATACAATATGCAAAACGTACCTACAGAGACGAAATCAGTGCACAGAGCTAAGCAACAGTTGCACTTACGAATGTCTACAGTAATGTTGACTGCAAATTGTACACACATTGTAGTGTAATGATCTCAAAGAGGACAGAATGTATTTTATGGTCATTACCATGAGCTTGGACACTGTCAGCATATATAATGGCAAGTAATTACGCTGCAGGCATCAGGAAATACTTGAATCAATACCTACAAGGCACAAGGGCAGGTTGCACAATTCCTGCAGACATCGCTTCTTGCATATGGTCACCTCATACCACAGATCTCTCAGTGAGTTCTTTCTGCACAATTTATGCACGGGCAAACTGTCTGTCCCTCAATTTCTAGTAGTGTTACCACAAATGAGAAATTGCACTACCTCATTCATTGAGGACATTATGGTAGTATCTCACACAAGTAAATTTAAGATGGGTGTAAAAATTATACAGGGAACAACAGGAAGCAATACAAACAATAGAAGAAATAAAGGTATCAAATCACTGCACAAGACTCAGCAGCAAACAAGTTCATCCAGCACATCATTTTCCAGGCTCATCACACAAACATATCCCACTTTACCAAAAGCAGAGCCAACCATGAAAGCAATACTGTACACCAACTCAGTTCGTACACAGTCTTTTATGTGGGCATGACGACTAACCAGCTGCTCCTCCCACTCCACCTCCATCCCCCCCCCCCCCCAAAAAAAAAATATTAAAATCAATAGGCACCACCTAACCATGGCCAAGAGCAAAGTTGGTGAACGACATATCATGCTGCTCAGATAAGCACTGATGACAACCTGCTCAACTCCGATGGCTGCTTCATAATGTGTGTCATCTGGATCCTCCACGAAATCCTCCTCTGAAATGAATGGCTATCCTCCTCACAACACATTCTTTGATCCTGCAATCCTCATGACTTCTATCTGCACTAGCCTTATCCCACACTCACTTCCAACACTTCCAATCTTGACCCCATGCGACCCCCTACACCCCATTAATCTACACTAACACTCTTCTCTGTGTGGCCTTCGTCTTCCTGAGAAAGAGAGAGTGAATTTCAGATATTTGGCCTCTGTCATCTTGACATATTGTTGCATTCTTGAATACAGTAGAGCGTTGATTATCCGAAGTAATTGGGGGACATGGGTGTTCGGAAAACTGGATTGTTCGGATAATCAAACTGTGCATGTTTATTTGCCAAAAAGAAGTACTGTACAGTAAATTTATTCATAAAAACAGGCATCTCTTTTAGTATTACAAAGTAACATACAACGGCAACTTCAGTAGAAATATATAGTATGTGGCACAGTTTATTAAACAAAAATATATACATATTACATACGCATTTTGCATGAACAATACACACAGTATACAAAATTAACGTTTAAAAAAATCCTTTATTTTGGTCTGTCTAAGCAAGCCTACACGCTTACGAGCAGCTAAGCCATGTACTTTTTTCATTACAGATATCAAACTGGTCACTAACCATCGCAAGACAGTATCGAAACAAGTGAACGCCTCAGAAACTGTTGGTATACTTTCACCTTCACTTTCTGGAGCACTGATTGATGAGATGCTGGCGGCGTCATCTTTATCAGTGATGACGTTTACAATCTCGCTGTCCTGCATGATTTGGTGTCCTGGATCTGCATCATCGATATTCATCTATTCATGAACGTCTTCTTCATCACATTCGTGGCAATCTATTTCTTTTAGCATACCAAGAATTTCGGACATATCATTCTGTTCGTCACTTTCAATCATACCTTGTGAATTTTCTTCTGTGTCAAAAATTTTATTCCAGGCTTTCTTCAAATTCTCTTCCTTTACACTATTACATGCTGTGCTGATCATGTATGACGCGTCTTTCAAGTCAATTTTCTTATGAGTTCTTAAGAGACTTTCTTCTCCATCCTCTCCTCTTTCTAACAATAACTTAAGCAACGATTCTTTCCTGTAATATTGTTTGAAAGTTTCAATAACGCCTTGATCCATGGGCTGTAATAAGGAGGTTACGTTAGGTGGAAGAAATATTACCTTTATGAACCCGTCTTTTTCGTTTAAAATATCACATGACGGATGAGTTGGTGCATTGTCAAGGAGAAGTAGTGTTTTCTCCCTCTTCCCATTCTTTAGCTGATGAGCTTTTACAGAGGGTACGAAAACGTCCAGAAACCACTTCATAAAAATCATACTATGCATCCAGGCACTCTTTTGTGAGGTGTACACAACAGGCAAAGCTGGCATACTAATATGCTTGAAACAACGCGGTTTTTTACTTTTACCAATGACGAACATAGGCAGTCGGTGACTTCCAGTAGCATTAGCACAAGCCAAAGCTGTAATACAGTCCTTGCTTGTTTTAGGACCAGGTGCTGCTAATTCATGACGTGAAACAAGAGTTTTTCTCATTAAAGCTTTCCAGTTAAGTCCAGTTTCATCAGCATTGTAAACGTTTGCGAGACCATAATCTTCTTCCCTTAATATGTCCCTTAGTTTGACTTTGAAAGAATCAGCTGCTGAAGAATCAGCCGACAGTTTTTCTCCCTGTATTGTAAGCTCACGAATGCCGTGTCTTGACTTAGCGTTTTAACCAGCCCATGCTTGCTTTAAAGTTCAAAGGCCCTCCAAGTTTTTCGTTGAACTGCATTGCCTTCTCACACAGAATGGGACTTGAGATAGGTTCTCCTTCCGATCTCTTTTGTGTAAACCACCTGTAAACAGCATCATCTAGATCTGTGTTAGTGGCAAGCTCCATTGTTTTACGGCTTGTTGATCCATCAGTAGAATCAGGCATAGCTATAAAATTTGCTATGCTCGTCTTTTGTTTTTGTTATATCTGTAATTGTCGACTTCCCCACCTTGTACTCACTGGATAAAGTGGTTGCAGATTCACCTTCTTCTCACCTTTTAATAATCTCATACTTGTCCCTCGTAGATAACACCATTTCTCCTTATATGAGACCATAGTGACATTACTCAGAATGAACAAAAGATTACCATTAATATATTCAGCATGTCAAAAAGTATGAGTACAGTAGCTGCCTCATCCTATACATGGTACAGTAGAGCGTCGATTATCTGAATATTGGTCAACCGATATGCCTGATTCTACTGATGTTTATGTTTAAGCATTTTGTATCGTCAAGTTCACTTCTTCACGCAGCAGCACACAAATGGTCGTAACAGAGAACAGAAGGTGACTGTTTGCACCGTGAGAAGCTCTTCTTGGGGGCGCGCAATCCTTCAAACTGCGCGGAGCGGCACGCCTCAACTCTAAGCTGGCACAGCTGTTGCTGTGAACAGCTTTGATACTGCTGCTACTTCTACTGCCAGTGTCAAGCCGCCAGAAGTGTGCTGATTGTTGAAACACAGCGACTGGCAGCTTGGCCGGTCAGCAGTGCCTTGTGAAGGCCCCATTAGAAGCAATGTCCCGCTAGCAGTGGCCCAGTGCAGTGACTACTGTGGGAAACTTGGTTTGGGAGTGAGGGGGATGATGGACGGTAGGGTGGGAGAGTAACAGGTGCGAGCGAGTACACAGTTCGGTTAAGCGGTCGTTTGGTTGACCGATATTCGGATAATCGACGCTCTACTGTACCATGTATAGGATGAGGCAGCTACTGTACTCATACTTTTTGACATGCTGAATATATTAATGGTAATCTTTTGTTCATTCTGAGTAATGTCACTATGGTCTCATATAAGGAGAAATGGTGTTATCGTAACCTGATTAACCACTGAGATGCAGGTATCAAATTCATTTTTTTCAAATGAAACTATGTCATTTTCAATTCCAGAATACTAGTTCTAGATGAGTTCTGCTACTCACTATGTATTCTCTATTAGTTAGTGCACTGTGAACTATTTCTTCATTACTAAAAATCATGGTAGACCAACAAAACATTTACTTAATAATGATACAACAACAACAAATATTTCAGAAGAAGAATTAAATGAACTTAAGTTTTTTTACCAATATGCCTTACTAACTCAAGACTGATATCATATTTCACTCAAATATATAGTAAGGCTGTAAACCATACCAACACAGACTTTCAGTCCACTGTACTTCATTCAAATCTTCATGAAGACAATATACAATTAATTAAATATATCCCATCTCAGCAAAGCAGATCATTGTTGAAAGAAGCATAAAATTCTGGATGGTGTGTATTCAATTGACCACAAGAATATCTGGAAAATCTGATTTTAAATGCACACCATTGCTCCTCTTAGAATTTTTACGTAATTACCTTAAAAAATGTTCATAAAAAATTTTCCTTTTTCATATTTGAGTATTTCCTTACTTTCTGGCCCACAATCATTTTAATAATCTTTGTGGGATTGTTTTAAATGGCTGCAGAGATTAGGTGTTTCCTTAAAAATGGCTTAAGTCTGTCCACACAAGTACGAACAGCTTTCATTTGTCCTCTATTCTTTCAATCCTCTATTCTTTCAATCCTCAAATCACAGCTCTATTTTGAGATATCTGAAAAATATTAATTTTCTGTGAACTCAGCAGAGCACATCCACCCACAGTGACCACTTCAACCACATCCTCATGTCCTACAACAACAGCAATGTAGTCAACCGGAGAGAGCACACTTGGAAGAAGCTCCAATTTAGTGTTTTGTATAGTTAGCTCCAACAAGGGACACTGACTGAAAAGAAATGACAGAATGGCTGACAAGTGCTAAATTTTCTGGATGTAAAATTCCAGTACTGCCAATATACACAATTGAAAGTGAAAAAAATTATTTCTCGCCTCTGTAATTGTCAGTTCCTTCCTCAGGGAGGAAAAAGAAACTCATTAGAGAAGGTTAGAAAGAAGGGGGGCCACCTGTTGTGGGGCTGAGGAGAAACTATGATCATATTTAGTAATCCACTGATCACTGTCTCCTATCAATCATAGATTCATGTTATACTTGTGTCCGAGTGATCTGCCTCACCTTTCTAACTCTCCCCACCCTATAGCACATTGCTTCCTACAGAAAGAATTATTAATTCTGAAAGCTAACACCAGTTTCTTCCGCTTTCAATTCATCTATCAATAGTATTGGAATTATATCTCCTCAAGGCAAGTGCTGGTTAGTTATTCCGTTTCTTTGTAATTCTACAGCTGTTACGTGGTTAGGATGATGTCCCCTTACTACATATAAGAAAACGCTAAACGCCGAAGGAAATGAATAAGTTTTACAGCCCTGTAAACTGTATACAGTAGAGGAACAATTAGGAGACTATGCCTGATTGTATTAGCATGACAATGCACTCTGTCATAAAGCAGCCTCTGGGAGGCTATGGATTGTGGACAGTAACACTACTGAAATTGACTGTCCCACCCAGCACCCTGATCTGAAGCCAATGGAACACCTTTCCGATGAGTTAGAATGTTGGTCTTGCTCCAGATCACAGTGTCCAGCTTCACTACTTTCTCAGCTCTTGATTTTCTGAACTCTTGAGGAAGAATGGGTTGTCATTCCTCCACAGACATTCAGGCACTTCATTGAAACTGTCTAAAACTCCAGATATTTTTGATCAGAAAGTGTATCTTCCATTAAACAAAGCTAACAATCTTTTATGTGTGTGAAGGAGTGATACAACATATGAAGTTTTTATAAGAGAAAAGTATGATTATTATATAAACAAAAATATCACAAAGCATAACACTGGCAAGGAAACTCACTGCATTTCTGAAACACTGAAAATGTTTTCTGGTTTCTTGCATCTCCCCCATTCATCCATCCAGAATACAGGTGATACCAAATAGTAATGAATCTAGTTTATTGGCATTCCTTTCTACATCCTGGAACATTGGGCACTGAATTATTCAGACAGCAGCAGTATACAGGTTTCAGGACAACAATTTTATAGCAGTGATTGTTTTACGTAACTGCACTGCTGTCCCTGTAGCTTAGGTTGTTCTGAACTGAACAATGATGAAAATTTTTGACACATGGAACTGGCATATGAAAAGAATAAAACAAAATAAAATGCTTTTTTTAAGCATGTAACAACATCAACTATTTACCTGCTAAAGTGGAAGGGTCAGAATGTAATAACACACTGATATTTAAGTCAGTTGGACAAGGAAAGGTCAGTTAAGCATTTATGGCCTTTAGACAATGCCTGAAGTAATTTATGATAATAATCACCTTCAGATGAGCAGACAGGTTTCTGAACCTCACAGCTCCAAATGTGAAGCAGTGTATTAATTAACCACTGTATCACCAGCGAAACAGGGGAACAATAATGAGGGCCTGGGGCTTAACAGATTCCTTGAGCAGTATTTTAGTGGCTCCATGCTAGAGCTGTACTGGGTATAAGAAAATATACAGAGCAGCTAAACACAGAATTTTGTACCTCTAGTCTGCCACAATAAGCACAGTATAGTTCAAAAAACATTTTTTAGAGGACATCGTGACTTTCCTTGTGATTGCATAAATCATAAAACTCATAAATGGTACTTACGTGTTGCTACAGTTTAGGTG
This sequence comes from Schistocerca americana, assembly GCF_021461395.2. Classification (NCBI taxonomy): domain Eukaryota; kingdom Metazoa; phylum Arthropoda; class Insecta; order Orthoptera; family Acrididae; genus Schistocerca; species Schistocerca americana. Next base: position 37,952,008 of record NC_060123.1, read on the forward strand.
CAGTAAGCTCTGTTTCTGGGTGTTTAATAATAGCTTTGCTATTAAAACACAGCCATCTAAAATTATAAAACTTTATGAAGAAATGTGTGTCAATAAATGAAACTGAAACTACAGGAGAAAATTTCTTCAGCTCCAAATTACAAAAATCCAAAGTAAAATGGAATGATACAGCCAATGCCTTCTTCTGCACAGTGTGATAAAACATACCTGATGGAGGTGTAACTGTCCCAATGGATGTTGCAGTACTGGTACTGTTCGGACTTTCTGACCGTTCTGGTGATTTTCCATTGGTAATTAACTGTTGTTGTGGAGCAGTCTGTTCCTGCAGTTTCTGTGAAACAAGAAGAGAAGTAGAGAAGTGAAAATATGACACATCATAATTAAAAAAAAAAAAAAAAAAAAAAAAAAAAAAAAAAAAAAAAAAAACACTAACTTAACAAGGTAACTATTATATATTGTAAAATTACCCATGTTCATAAACATGCAATGGAAATTGAAGATGAGTTAACACAAACATTTAGCGAATAGTACTTCTCCATATGTGTAACACAAACAGCAAACTTTATGCTTAATACAAGTACAGTTTTCATTCTCAATTACTGTACCTGTACTGAAAAGAACTGTATAAATTAATCATCTCCTGTTTTCAGCACTAATTGGAGGGTCACATTCCAGAATATATTTTGCTTAAAATATGTCCAGTTCATAATGCAATAATACAGCATTTGATACATGTGGATTGTAAATTAAGATTCAAAAGGGGTGAAGGTACAAGGTGATTTGGAGGGGTAGGGGGGGCAGCTGTTTGAGGCAAAGGGAAGAAGATGGGTGCGGGCACGGTGACAGGGAGCAATGTGGATGGTGCATATGCAGTGACCATGTAGAAGGCACGGTGGCCGTAGGAGGGGCCCAGGGACACGCGGCGCAGGGGGGGGGGGGGGGGCTGGGAGAGGGCTCAGGCACACGCAAGGGACAGGAGGGTGGACCCCAGCAGGTGTGAGGGGCAGAAGGGGGGGCCCCAGCAGACAAGAGGGGTGGGGAGACACAGATGGGCTTGTGTATGGCGGGCGGGGGGGGGGGGGGGGCATGCAACTGAGGAGGGGTGGGTGTAGAGGTTGGGGGGCACAAGGTTGGAAGGGGGTGCGGGGAAATGCAGGCGCGGAGGTGGGGCCATGCAGCGGTGGGGGGACAGCCACGCGGTGGCAGGGGGACAGCCATGCAGTGGCAGCGGGAGGGACACAGTTCGCTGTTGGGAGGGACATGCTTCGCTGTGGGAGGGGCACGTGGTGGCGTGGGGAGGGACAGGTGGCGGCGATGGGTTCTCTGTAGGAGGGCAGGCACTTGGCAGCAGGGAAGGGGGTGGGGGGCCACTCAGCAACATGGATGGGGGAGGTGGGGGCCACACTACAGAGGGGAGGGGTTTTCAGGGGCCATGTGACAGCAGTGGCATTGATAGTGGGGCCACGCTCTGCATGGCAATGGGTTGAGACTGAGGACGGAGTGTGTCCACCGGGTGGGGGGAGAGGTGGAGTGGGCCCACAGGGGGGCAAGGAGACACGAGTCCATGGGGGGGAGGGAGGACAGAGGCAGAATAGGGCCACAGTGACTGGGGACGTGGCCCAGGGCCACAGGGGCAAAGGGGCAAAGGCGGCGCGCGGCCACAGGGGCAAAGGCGGCGCGCGCCCACAGGGGCAAAGGCGGCGCGCGCCCACAGGGGCAAAGGCGGCGCGCCCACAGGAGCAAAGGCGGCGCGCGCCCACAGGGGCAAAGGCGGCGCGCGGCCACAGGGGCAAAGGCGGCGCGCGGCCACAGGGGCAAAGGCGGCGCGCGGCCACAGGGGCAAAGGCGGCGCGCGCCCACAGGGGCAAAGGCGGCGCGCGGCCACAGGGGGGACATTGGTGCAAGGCAAGAGAGTATGTATGTAGTAGATGTGGAGGGCATGGAAAAATAGGCAAGTCAGATAACAAGATATAGAAAACTGGAATGGATCAAGAAAGGAGTAGTTATTGAGAAGAAATGCTGGGTTCAATGAAGTTAACGCAAGTTAAGGCCAAGTGGGTGACAAGAACCAGGGACATGTTGTAATGCCAGTTCTCACCTGTGGAGTACTGAGGAACTGGCATACGGGGGGAAGAATCCAGATGGCACTTGTTGTGAAACAGACACCGATGTCACAATTAACATGTTGTAGAGCATGTTGCACAACAGGTTATTGTGTGGTGCCTGTATCACCCTCCCTATGCCCATTCATCCTAACTGATAACCTGGTCACAGTCATGTTAATGTAAAGGGCTGAACAGTGCTTACGTAACAGTTTGTGTAAGACGTGCTGTTTCACAGGTACCTCTCCCTTTGATAGTATACGTTTTGCCAAATACAGGGCTGATATCGGTGGTAGTAAGAGAGTGTAGAGGCAAATCTTACAGTGGAGACAGTCACACAGGTAGGAGCCACTGGTGCAGAAGAAGTGTTTGGTCTGACCAGGATACTGTGGAGATAGGGGGATGGGAGGGGGAGAGAGATGCCAAAAAGCTATTCTAGGTGTAACAGCAAAAGGACAGAGTGGACCTCACTTTATATTCTTCTGGAATTGCTGCATAGTCTTTGGCTTTTATGGTCATTGGACAGTTGTAATTCCAAGTATGCTGTTAATTTTGACTGCTTTTATTTTTACAGGAAGCCTATTTCAGCTGAAATTCCATCATCAAGTTATCTTGAACTAAAGGTTCAAATTTTGGAACATTATTTCTTATTTTATTTGTATTATTACATATATTTCATTATTACATATTTTTACACATGTCTGGTGGGCGTTACATCATGCAATGTCAGTTGTTCAGCCACTTTCTACTTGCTTGATACTACACTTCTTTGGTGTTATTGGAGTATATGTAAGACTTGCATTCCAAACAAGACCACTCTTAGATCGCTAATTCAAATTCAATACAAAATCTGTGATAAATAGTACATAGGTCAGACAGGTAGAAACCTCATCATTACATATAGGTACACATTAGAGACAGCAACAATGATCCATCTACTTCTTTCCACCACCTCAAGACCAAACAGCACACAGCAGATAATACAGAACAAGCTATCTAAACTTAACACATAACACCAAAAGGACCACTAATGAACATTCTGGAGGAGATGCGAATTTATGTATATACCGACAGAAAACATTAAATGAGCAAATCAGTCTGAAAACACAAACCACATACAGAAAACTTTATTACAATTATCCTTCAGGACAACAGATAGATACAGAAAACAAATAATACGAGACAACCAGAGGTTCCATTATAGCTAAATTCACAACAGAATACAGATTCAAACGAGCAACACTGTAACTGTACAGCATGACTGGAAATCCTTTCAACAAGTAGATAGAAAGACAAACCTACAAAAATTACAAAGAGTGCGTAGCACACAAATAACAAGAAACAAATATTTAATTCCATTTACAACTGAATATAAATGAACAACACAGCCTATATACTGAATTATTTTTTTGCCCACAAAAATACATTACAATGACAGTATCCAGTGATGTCATACGGACACACATATATTAAGTAAGTAAGTAATAACTAAAAAATAAAACTACCAAAATTTGTAAATAATACCAAAAGTTAAAAAATACATACACTTATAAAAAAGAAAATATACCGTCACACATATAACCCGCAGAAAAAGAAAAAGCATAACAGTAGCAAAAATCAGTACCTACATTACAGCAATCATAAGCAGAACTTCCTGTAACCATACAATATTGCTGGATTATCTGTCATGAAAATACTGATATAAAGAATATAATCCGATAACTACATAAAGTAATAAATCAGATAAAGTGATAACCAACCATTGCCACTCCAATGACATCAAAGGAACATAATCAACATGCAAATATGGAGTAATAGAAGCATCTATGTCAAAACCATCAGATGTACATAAAAATGTACATTAACGAAGTCTATTTAATAATTACCTATAAAATTAGAAATAATGTACCAGAATTATGCACCATTAGGTACAGTTAAGGTGAGGATGGAAATTCAGCCAAAACAGGCCTATTGTAAAAATAAAAGCAATCAAATTTAGCACTGTACTTGGAATTATAATTATTACAGAATGGACCTCATTTCTGGATATGATTTCAGGAAGTCATGAGCTTGTCGAAGTAGCTCATTAATACATTAAAGACGAGAATAACAATAAGTAACAGGTCTATAGCTAAGCTTTTTCTTGGAAGGATAAGCAGTATCAGGATTTGTTTGATTGCACAGGAAATTGTTTTTGAACAAGGGTGTTGGGGTAATTATCTCCTGTAAATGCTGAGGTGAGAGTGGTATATTGCTTGAAAGAGTCTGCTGAACAAACCTATTTGCCTTGAATGCCAGTGCTGTATGGCAGTGAACATTTGACATGGAAAGATTGGCAACCGTCAAAATCTAAGTATTGTTGTTTGTCAGTAGGTTTAATGTGAACAGAAGTGTGTAGCTGATTCTCGGTTAGGATGAAGTCAAAATCAAGGAAAGTGAAATGTGATTCAAAATAGAATCATGTGAAATTTAATTGGGAGAATGTACTACGAGATTCCAAGAATTTTAACAAGTCAGTCTCATCATGAGTTCCTACAACAAAGGCTTCATCAACGTATCTGAACCACCTACATTATTGTCTCCTGCATTACTTTATTTTCCAAACACAGTAGATTCTGCTTTCTACAATGACTTCCTATTACTGTTTGCCATGTTAAATTTTGTCTTTATGCACATCTTCTACAACTGCAATTTACTGTTGTAATATTTTCTATCGTATAGTCCACTTTTCTGGCAAGAAATTCTCATTCACTCATTATCTCTTGTTTACCCTTGCCTTTTCTCATGATTTTCATATGAATTTTTCTACATTTTCCCCATTATGTTCCTTCCTTATTTCCTTTGCTTATCTCCCTTTCTTCTCTCATTTTCCCCACCCCTATGCTTCTTTACTGCAAACACCTACCATCTCTAGTACTCCAAACCCTCCTCTTTTGACATGATAAATCCCATTACGTAGTATATTCGGTCCTCTCAAAAACATTCTTTAGTTTTTATCAAAATTAAGGTCTCAATGTCTGTTTCTTGAAACCCACCTGTCCCTGAGAGTTACCCTCAAAGTTCTAACACTAAGTCCATGTTTCGGGATGTAATCCTACTCTATAACAGCCTCTTATACAGTTTAAAATACAGCAATCTCTCACAAATACCCAGCTAATCTATGCTGATTGCCATTCCACCAGCCTTTTCTCCTATCACAATATCCTGGAGTTATCTGCCCCTGATGTTTCCATGGGTGGTATCATCTGCCAAGCCACCAAACCACACATCAAAACACTATCTTACCTTCTCCTAAACTACTTCAACAGCAGTACTCCCTTTCCCATCCCTCACCAGCTCCCTACAGAGCCACACCATCAACCACTACTCCTCTCTTACAAAATGAGTTTGGCCAACCTTCATAACAAGCCACAGCCTTCACCACTGCCTCCCAGAGCCATGATCACAAGAACAGAACCACACATGTACTGGGTTCTCAACCTCTCATCTAAGGTATTATATCCTTCTGAATTATCTGTATTATACAAGGATCTCACTTTCAGCCCTAAACCTGCATCTACTCATGCTGCTTAGGAAGGATTTACTTTCCATCACATGTAATGTCAACTGGAAATATCACTTTGCAACACAATTCCAAAACCTTTCCAACAGCATACCTGACACTGAACCCTGTCCTGAGTTCCAATCTCAATCCCAACTTGATCCACTGCTACCACCTCAAAGTCACCACTTACCACTCTTCCAAGAATTCCTTAACATTCCGTGTTGCTTCAGAACCCTTTCCCAAGCCCTTATAACATGACCCTAACCTGACCTCTGCATAACTCCAGGCTCTTCATTCCCTAAAAGCTGATGGCTCCTCCATTACCCTCCCAGCAGACAAAGAACCTACCACTGTGGTATGACACCTGAAGGTACAGCATCTGCCATCAAGATACCATTCCTGTGACACAAACTGACATACACTTCCTCCTTACCACCATGGGCACCTCACAAGGACTAACACCTTAATCCATAAAACTTTTTACTCCTCCCAAACCACAACACCCCCACCTTTTACTTTCTTCTTAAGATCAACAAACCCAATCACCTTGGGCATCTCATAATTGCCGGCTTCAAAGCACCCACTGAACATAAATCTGCCTTAGTTGATCAACGCTTGAAACCCCATCTCATAATTGCCGGCTTCAAAGCACCCACTGAACATAAATCTGCCTTAGTTGATCAACGCTTGAAACCCATAGTGCAAAGATGTCCCTCCTATATTAAAGACACCAACCATTTCCTAGATTGTCTGAAATGGAGGGAGTAGAGGGGAGGGGAGGGAGGGGAGGGGAGGGAGGGGAGGGGAGTGAGGGGAGGGGAGTGGAGGGGAGGGGAGTGGAGGGGAGGGGAGGGGAGGAAGGGGAGGGGAGGAAGGGGAGGGGAGGGAGGGGGGAGTGAGGGGAGAGAGGGGAGAGAGGGAGAGGGGAGGGAGGAGCATTGAATGCATATATTCTGTACACTCAAAGATTTCCTGAATGGCAGAAGAATAACCGAAGCTGACGTAAACTCGTCACGACTAAACTGGACTCAGCAAAGGCAACATGGAAGAAGAGCCAAAATATCGATGGTCTTCATAAAGATGTACAACATGCACTGAAAGCTTGTGGTATTGCAATTCCTACAGCAGTGATCCAGACCCAGTATTCCAAGTTACCAACGCCACAACGATGTCAAGATTGCAAGAGAAACGAAGATCGGAAAACAAGATTCTGTTGTGTAACGTGCAAGAAACCTGTTTGTAATATACACAGAGAAGAAACTGTTCCTGTGAAGTGCATGCAGTGCAAAAATGTACTTGACTGAAAAGTTGAAAAAAAAAGACTTGTGTTATTTTACTGCAGTGGCTGTTGAGGTACATAGATTACTAATTTTCCGTTCGTTGAGTACTGAATTTAGTGAAAGATATAAAATTTTTTTTGTACTTTGTATCTGTGATCTGATTAAATACTTCTAATAACCTGAAAAGCTGTTTTTCAATACTAAATAAACCCATTCAATGGAAATAACTAAATCTGAGAACAAATATTATAATAAAACACAAAACTCTTTTGGGGTAGTCAAAATACCCCGCTTGGTAAAATAGAGGTGTGAAAAAGCTTGGTAACGGGAGGGTTAAGCTGACCTTGTGCACAAGATGTCAGTTGCGTAAAAATAGGACATTAAAATGGTTTGTCATTGCTGAAGTATTTAAAAATATAAAGCAACTTGCGCAACACGCTATGTCCATATACATATTGCTCACAGTTGCTTGTTGTTTCATACAAATATGGAACAGAATAGCACAACTGTTTACATATGCTGGACATATTCTAAACAGTTTTTATCAAATATTTAGGTCGCAACTGCAGCATTATCCCTGACCAATAGTTTCCCTTAGTGGTTGCTATGACTTTAACATTTGGGGTCCCATGCTGTAGTAATTTGGAAGCTTGGCCCTCAGGTCACAAGATTTGCTGAGTTGTGAATTTCCATTTTTTTTTTAATTACGCTGTCCTGGTATAACATCAAGAAGAGAATTTTAGTACTTTGTAGTCCTTATTGTACCCCTTTCTGTGGCAACACTCAGCCACTTCAGATTTCTCTGGTTGGTTCGGACATGTGTGTCACCAATGCTTGATGAAATCTGTCTTCCATGGTGTCTGACATATGACTTCCTACAGGTACTAGGAATCATAGAAATGCCTTGATTGTCCTTTACTGAGGCTAGAAGAGCTTGAATTTCACTGGTGCACAGAAAACATATTAAACATTGTCTTTCTTCAGTAATTTTCCTATTTTTGAATAAAAAACAGCCAAAGTATGGCGTGGCAACTATTCCTCCTGTTGTTCTAGCCCCTCCCATTGACTGACATGTGCAAGGTGTAAGGCATGGGGAATCTTCCATTCAGAATATCCATTTTGGAGGAAGACAGTGCAGAGATGGCGTAGCTTATTGCATCAGCTCTCTGGATCCAATATGGCTCATGCTCTGTGGACCAACGTTCTAAGTACACAACTTTGTTGTGAAGGATGGTCACAGCTGATGAGTTGTAAGTGTATATCCAAGTTTGTTGCTTTAAGTATACAGCATGACTCAAGGTCCCATCCTGTTATCTGCAGCAACACTCCCAGGAATGGAATTTCTCATTTTTCTCCATCTTCGTTGTAAACGTGATGTTAGGATGCTATGAACTGACATGATTTAATGCATTCAGCAATGCGGTTCTGTGGGGCAGAATACAAAGACGCCATCGACATTATGCCAACAACACACTGATTTTGAACTCTGCAACCTGCAATGGTCTCTCTTCAAGGTCTCCCATAATGTGAGTTAATGAGCATTCGCTCTCATTTAAGTATACGGCCAAAAGAGTCACCCTTCAGAAATTGTGAAATGAACCCTGTCATCCAGGACTGTGTGCCACAAAGCGCACAGATCTGCCACAAGATGGGGAAATTCACAGGCATCTACTGTACTGAATGAGGCCTAAGTGCTGTAGCGTGCGAGTGAGACAGACGAGAACCTACGTCTTAGGGAAACCCTGTAGAAGATGTTTGTGCCCAAGGAGAGGAAGCAATGTTAAATATGACAGAACTAAGATTGGCCATAAAGGGAAACATTTATGAAAACTATTTAATTCTGTAGTAGTGCAGGTAATGAAGCCACAATAATTTTAATCTCCCATCCTCCATAAATTTTCGTGGTGATCCAAATAAAACTTTAATATTGCTCACATCTATAATAGTTTAGGACTTACTGTTAAAGTGAAATTAATAAGTTTTGTAACAAAGACCTGAATGCTAAAAGCTGAATGCTTTGGTCGATCTTAACGATCAACATTTCATATAGAAGCACATAATTAAAATGACAAATGTTGTACCTATCAACTCTGAAACTTTATTTGTTTAAAAGATATAGTAAATTCAAATTATCAGTATTTTCACTTAAGCATCAGAGAAACATTTCCTCGACACATTGAATGATGACAGCATGACAACTTATTGAATCATTAGGTAATAGAATATTTGTTGTAAAGTTTAGTGCATAATACTTAATTTTGTTCTTTATTTATTTATCAGAAAGCACATTGGTGCAAGGCTACTGGCCGGGACATTCAAAGCTAAGAAGGAAATTGTATTGGTTTGATGTATACAAATTTAATGTATATTATGTAATGGATATTATTGTTTCTTTATTTAGAATGTGAAAGTGGTCAAGCTTTGATTATTTAAATATGTTAAAATGTTAAATAATGTAGAATAAGCTGTAGCCAATCAGATGGATGGCTTCAGGAGTGAAACGACTTAGAAAATTTCGCGTTGTATGGTATCGCAGGACAGTCTCTGAGCGGTGGGCAGCTGTGCGCCTGGAGTGAACTCTAACTTTTTTTGTAGTTAACTAGGTGGAGTATTGGACTTGTAATTCACAATTGTGAATGATCGAACTGTGTCAAATGGATATACGCTAGAATATAACAGTAATTCCAAATACGACCACTTTCACTATTAGTTTACTTTCTGAATAAACATTATTCTAATCACATCGCCACTGTATGGTCTACGTCATTTATGGGTTGTTAATTTAGCTCCCGATATTATTCTTACTGATGATGTATGTTATATTAATATTGTATGTTTCATACAATTTCTAAAACTTGACATCAGTCAGACAATTTAACCAAAGGGTTACATGTGTCTAATTTAGGGTGTGTAATGCAACACGTGCAGTTCAACCACTAGACAGTTTGAGCCAAGACATTTCAACAAAGAGGAACCGTATGTGAGCCCGAACATCGATGGGATGTTCTCTCACAATAAAAAGATTAGCTACAATAGGTGATAAGTGGCTACCCATTGCTACACTTTTAGTCTGTTCAAAGTATTGATCACTGGATAAAAACTAGGTCAAAATGAGCATATAATAAAACAAATCTATGAATACCCCTATCAGCTTCTCATCAATGAACAACAGTGATTTCTGCAACGGGATTTGACTGAAAGGTGAGACTACGTCAAAATTCACTAGTATAACTGATGGTTTGGATACCGTAGAAATATTGGAACACGTGTGGCAATACTGACTCTACAACTTATCTTACAAGAAAGATTGCAGAAAGGCAAACCTACGTTTCTACCATTTGTAGACTTAGAGAAAGCTTTTGACAATGCTGACTGGAATACTTTCAAATTCTAAAGGTGGCGGGGATAAAATACAGGGAGCGAAAGGCTATTTACAATTTGTACAGAAACAAGATGGCAGTTATAAGAGTCGAGGGGCATGAAATGGAAGCAGTGGTTGGGAAGGGAGTGAGACAGGGTTGTAGCCTCTCCCCGATGTTATTCAGTCTGTATATTGACCAAGCAGTAAAGGAAACAAAAGAAAGATTCGGAGTAGGTATTAAAATCCATGGAGAAGAAATAAAAACTTCGAGGTTCGCCGATGACATTGTAATTCTGTCAGAGACAGCAAAGGACTTGGAAGAGCAGTTGAATGGAATGGTCACCGTCTTGAAACGTGGATATAAGATGAACATCAACAAAAGCAAAACGAGGATAATGGAATGTAGTCGAATTAAGTCGGGTGATGCTGAGGGAATTAGATTAGGAAAAGAGACACTTAAAGTAGTAAAGGAGTTTTGCTATTTGGGGAGCAAAATAACTGATGATGGTCGAAGTAGAGAAGATATAAAATGTACACTGGCAATGGCAAGGAAAGCGTTTCTGAAGAAGAGAAATTTGTTAACATCGAGTATAGATTAAAGTGTCAGGAAGTCGTTTCTGAAAGTATTTGTATGGGGTGTAGCCATGTATGGAAGTGAAACATGGACGATGAATAGTTTGGACAAGAAGATAATAGAAGCTTTTGAAATGTGGTGCTACAAAAGAATGCTGAAGATCGGATGGGTAGATCACATAACTAACGAGCAGGTATTGAATAGAATTGGAGAGGAGTTTGTGGCACAACTTGACAAGAAGAAAGAACCAGTTGGTAGGACATGTTCTGAGGCATCAAGGGATCACAAATTTAGCATTGGAGGGCAGCGTGGAGGGTAAAAATCTTAGAGGGAGACCAAGAGATGAATACACTAAACAGATACAGAAGGATGTAGGTTGCAGTAGGTACTGCAGATGAAGAAGCTTGCACAGGATAGAGTAGCGTGGAGAGCTGCATCAAACTAGTGTCTGGACTGAAGACCACAACAACAACATCTGATGGTACGAGCCGACGAATGAGGTTTTCCAAGTTGCACATGTAGTGCTCACATTTTCCTACTGAAGGCTAAAGGGCTAAATTGCAAGACTGGATGTTTTGTCAAGTCGTGTGTTCGCACGCTAATAGCCTAATATTACTCACAATGGCTCAAAGTGGCACTATCCTTGTGAATCAGGCAATCTGTATAGCCTGGGAAGGATGGATGCCTGCGCACATAGTCTCTTGGCCACAACATGACCCCGATGCCCTTGAGGAGCTCTAAAGTTCTTTGCTGTCGTTTTGGCTTGGGGTCCTTGTTTAGTACACAATATGCAGTGCCATCCAATAGCTAGTTCATCTTGCTTAAGTATGTCAGTTTGGATAGGATGTCGTATGTGTTACCCTTATCCTTCTGGAAAATCATAACATGAGTAGCCTGTTGTAAGTATTGAGACACTGACCTCTCTACACTTAAGATATTGTTCTTGGGTACTGACGTCCATGTCCGAGCACTGCATTGCTCCTCCTAGTCATCTCTACAGTGTCCCTGGTAGTTTCACAACTCCCCGTTTGACAGAGCTAATGATATCCAGAATTAGTAGTATCCTTGGGGTGGGCATGAAGTTCAGACCCTTCTCCAAGACTAAAACCTATGCCTCAGACAAGTTTTGGGCATTAGGCTGCACTTGGTCCATTTAGAAAGTGTGTCATCTAACTTACCTTCTTACAGCAATCGACAACAAAAGCAATTAAACTTTTCAATTTTACACTTTGTGTCATGTTGTTGCTTCCAGTTCAAGAACACCTAAGTAGCAATATAAACCCATGACTAAGAATCTGCTGACAGTTCAGGCAAAAATTTTCAGATCAAACACAAAGACTTCAGAATATGATGTCCAATACACTCTGAGTATGGTGAATCCTCTCCCTCACTATTATTAATTCTTTGGGCCACTGCAGTCTACATAAACTGCATCCCCTTAGTGAAGATCGGAATAAATCTAACATATTGGAATCTTCATAAGAACGTAAGGGCACACAGCAGTCTGCTCCACTTTTTCTAAAGTTTATCAAACTTATTTTTTTCACAATTTCCTCTCCTGGGCAGGTACTGGATGTGCTGTTATAGATTTTCCTGACGGAATAGTTGTAGAAATGGTTTTCAGGTGAGTAGTTGGATGTCATTGTGATATCCCAACAATATTTCACCAGCACAACTGACCAACATCTTCAGGTGTGACAAACACATTGCTGAGCTATGACTGACACCTATTTAAGCAGACTAATTGGGAAACACACAATTGTGAAGGTACCAAATTCAGTGGGCAGTAGTTAAGATTTTCATATCAAAAGCAAACAGGACACTTCTTGGATGATGAATCAACGACTTTAGCGCATGGGGAAAAGCTGTCATTCCTACTATGTGCTAACATCGGTCACCCCAGTGCCCTTTGACTGAAGCTGCATGCTGAAATAACCCTCTGCACTGTCATATGGCCATCTCTGCTATTGTTGTCCAAATATTTAAGTTGACACTGCACTGTCACCCCTTGGATGACCAGTAGTTTCCCATGATGGTCACTGTGACTAGAATTTCCATCACCAGATCCCATGCTGTGCTAAATTGGAAGCCTGTGTGTCTGTTCACAAGATTTGTTGAGCAGCGTATTTCCACCATATTTTTAATCACACTATCCGTGTACGAAGATATCAATGAGAGAACTTTGGTGCTTTTGCAGTGCATATTGTGTGTCGAACTGAGAGAAAAGGTGGTAGACATTCACAGCATCATGTTTACAACAGAGTTGGAGAAAAAATGGAGAACTACTGCTCCTGGATGTGTTGATGTGGAGGAAAGAGGATGGTACTTTGGATTGTGCTGTATATTGTTAACCAACACTGACAGATTCATACTTACAGGCGAGTACCTGTCACCATCTTTCCTACCAAAACGGTATTCTTGTATTGGAGCATTGATCATGAGTCATATCAGATTTAAACAGCTGATCCAATGAGCAATGCCACCTTCATACCACCTCCCTGCAAAATGGAAATATTCTGACTGGACTATTTGCCACGCATTACACCCTGTGTATGTCAGGCAATGGGAGGGGCTACAACAAAGAGAAAAATAAAGAGGAATAGTCATCCTGTCATACATTGACAGTGTTTCTTAGAAAATAGGAAGATCACCGAAGAAACACAATGTTAAATTTGTCTTCTGTCCCAGGCTCAATGAAGGACAATCTCGGATTGCGAAGGCCTGGTGTTTGTATGATTCCTTGTAGCCATGGACAGCCATACACTGGACAAACTTGTCACAACATGAAAGGCAGAAGTGTCAAATTTCGATGACACACATCTAGACCAACCAGAAAAATCTGCAGTGGCCGAGACTGTCTCGGTATGGCGTACAATATTATCCACTAAACTGCCAACATTTTATCTTTTTACTGGAACTGCATAATAAAATAAGTGGTGGAAATTAACAGCTTGACAAATATTATGAACAGACATACAGGTTTTCAATTCACCAACACTGGCAATAATAAAGTGACAGTGACCAGAATTGGAAACTACTGGTCATCCAAAGGATGGCGATGCAATGGTGACTTAAATGTTTGAATGACAATAGTGAGAATGGTGCTTCAGCATGTGGCTTCTGACAGAGTGCAATGGTGTGGCCTACGGCAGTGCACAATAAGAACGACAGCCTTTGTAAATGCCCTTGGGTCCTCCGTTCATCGTCTGACATGTAGTGTAATTCTCCTTCCCACTACTGATATGAAAATATTTACTATTGACCACTGAATCTGGCCTCTTCAGGCCCGTGCATTTTCCACTCTGACATTAATGGCAGGCTTCGGCAATACTAAGCACTGTATTTTTCACAGCTGAAGATGTCGGTCATTTGCATCAATGGAATATTGTGGGGATATCACAACAACATCATCTAATGTCTCATCTGGGAAGCATATTTACAACATTCTGATGAAATCATCTGCCAGATACAGTTATGTAAAACCGAGATATAGCAACTTGAGTGGTAGCTGAAGACCGCATTATTGGTTGCACTAGAGTCCGAACAGCTTATTTTCCTTGCTTTCCTCCTACTGGATCCTAGGTGACAGTAAGAGTAAATCTATGTAAGTCCTCTACAACTGTACAGCCTGTGTTCCAGCTGGGTTATTATAATGATGCAGTTATTTATGGCAGCTGTTAAAAAACATCTCTCACGTTACCCCAAAATCATCATGATATTTTTCCATTGCTTAGTTCAGTCACACACTATATAGTTTTACAAGTAGCTTGGAAGGTTGCTATGTTTTCAGCAGCAAATGTAAATTTTAATCTCCATTATACTACTGGTCTCCCACCTTGAAGAGTGACACTCCATACCATCAAGTGGCAGATTACTTTATCCACTCACAGGTTTTAGGAATGGAAATATCAGTATAGTGGATGAAATCTGTAATGTGAAAGTGGTTAATCACTTGTAGGCCATCTGTCAATTCCCACTGAGCAGAATTCGCACCAGCAAGAGAGGAGAACCAATAGGAATGTTTCATGCCGAGATCATAAATTCCACTGATATCTCAATCTAGTGCAAAGCTCTGAGCAAGATTAATGAAACTGGGTTACAGCAGATGCCCCACCAATTGCCCTGTGATTTATGTTTTGCCTCACAGCCATTCCCACTTGGCACATGACTCACCCTGATGTTTAAGAGGTTTATTTTTATTTTTACAGAGATGTGTACTACCCTTACAATCTAGGCAATGAACCTAGGAGTCTCAATATTTGTGACACACAATCTCTCACTGATGCACTTAGGTTGATTTCTAAAGCATGCCTAGAGATTACAGGAAAAAAGGGTTGACAATATTGAAGAGCCTCTAATGAGCCAAACTTTTACCAGCCCAGACTGGCCAAGTTCGCTGTTGTGTGCACTGCTTGGAAAAACTCAGGGTGCACATTTGCTCCGCAAAATGCTTTAGGTAGTGTGTGTGTGTGTGTGTGTGTGTGTGTGTGTGTGTGTGTGTGTGTGTGAACAACTCTCTTAACATATCAAACAGCCAAATAACAACAAAGCTGGCAAATATACAAACCAGTTTTTGCTTCCTGTTTCTTTTATCACCTTCTGTTGTCAGTAACTCTTGCACTTTCACCAAACGTTTCTGCTGCCTGACCTATATAAAATGCAGATACACACAAAAAGATTAATTTTTTGATGAAAAAAAATAAAATATATATGCTAAATCTGATACTTTGTTACAGAAATTACCATTTTCTGTTCTTCTTTTAGTCTCTCTTCCATCTTTTGTCGTGCATCCTTAAGGGCCTCTCTCAAATGAGATGAAAATTTTAGATACGCTTGTTCATCAGCTGACGTATTTGAAAGACCATTTGAAGTGAAACCATTAAAAAAAGGATGCGCCAAAAGGGTAGGAATTGAGGGCATACCATCTTTGCATGCTTCTGTAGATAAAATGGACTCCAAAAGTGAACCTGGAAGAAGAAGAAAATATTATACATACTGAAACATAACAAAAATTTATTGTTTGCAGCAATAATGGAAATTCCTGGATTGAAAAATATATAAAATAAAGGCACTCCCTCCCTCACCTAAACCAGACTGACTTTGGTCTGACTGTGCTATAGGTGAGTGGTTGACTTTCCATTATTGTATGGCAGAAGAAAAATAAATAGTTACAAAATGAAGCAACAGATGGCACTATAAGCATCATTATTTAATAGTGGTTGACTACAAATGACAAATGAATCGTACAACAATGCCTAAGGTGCACATCTGACATTAAACAAACTGTACTACTCAGTGTGCATGGGAGTACAGGTGTGATATGTTAGTTACGTAAGCCAATCTACCACGGCAAGGTCATATCACATCAGATGGGAAAAATCAGTTTTTAGTGGTCCTGAGGCCTAAAACTGCATAAAAAGCATCAATCACATCAGTTTTTAATTTCCTGAGGCCAAAAACTACAAAAGAATCATCAAGCAAAATCACATCTGATTATTAATTTCCATGTGACTGACGCAAACCATGTTCAGTATGCTGTCCACCGTTTTCTGCAACAAGCTGAAATCGAGAAACAGCATGTTCCACAACTGATCAAAGTGTTTCTGGGGTCATGTTCAGAATGTGTTTTGCAATGCGTGTGTTCAATGCAGCTAAGTTTGCAATTGGAACACTGAACACAACATCTTCCAGATAGATCCACCGCCAGAAGTCACACAGATTAAGATCAGGTGATCTTGAAGGCCAGGCTGTAGGGAAATGTCGACTGATAATTCTAGCATTTCCGAAATGGCACTTCAGCAGCTGGATTTTCAGTATGTGTAGGTGAGCCATCTTGCATAAAAATGATCCCATCCACACATCCGCACTGTTGGAGAGCTGGAATGACGTGGTTGCGCAAAAGACACTCATCGCGATAAATGATGCCGCAAACCCGCACAGTGACCTTTTCAGGAAGAAGTGTTACTGGTTGATTTGCATGTGGACTTTTGGTTGCCCATATTTGACAATTCTGTGTACTGACATATCCTGTCAGATGGAAGCTGGCTTCGCCTGTCCACAAAATCTTCCACAGCCAATCATTGCCCACTTCCATCCGAGCAAAAAATTCTAAAGCAAAGGTCTCTCTTGCTGTCAGATCAACTGGAAGCAACTCGTGAACATGGGTAATTTTGAATGGATAAGAAGGATGTTTTGTAGGATTTTATGCACCATCCTCACGGGTATGTCCAACGTTCGGGCAATTCTCCGTGCACTACATGTTTGCACACCACCACTTGTCTCCTCCCACATTGCTTTGGCCACCACTTCAACTCACGTTGAATCAATTCGTTTCCTCCCTCTACCAGGTTGCACACCAAAAGAATCTGTCTTTTTTGAATAATTTTCTCCCGACCCATGGCAGTCATCGGACCAACGTCTTTTTTCAAACCGGAACTCCTGCACAGTGATGTGTGTACAGTCATCATTCTTGTAATACAGCTTTACAAGCAGAACGCGATCCTGCATTGAGACAGTCATGGCAAAATCACAGACGCGAAAGGAGGAAAAGCCGTGTACCCAGCACGTTTATACCAACTTCAAGGGAACAGGTGTTTTTATTTACATATTCCGACACATACAACGCCACCTACTGATCAATTTTCACACTATTTTTTCTACTGCCATAAGTTTTCCCCCTTCTCCGATAATATTCTGTGGCAATTTGACATCATTCTGACCAGTGGTGTTATTTATACAGTGTTTCAGAAAGATTAACTTTGATTATAATCACCCTGTACACAACAACTAGAGTTATAAAGTCTTTTATAACAAGAAACTCGACACGAAGCTTTTAAACTCCTTTTGTTGTTAGTCAGCCTCTGTTTGTCATTACACACATTCACCCAATGAGACAAAGAAGAACAAGTAGCAAGCAGGAAAAGTAACAAATAGTCTCATGAAGAAACTTTTTCTTTTGTGTAAATATTTTGAAGACACGAGGGGTAAAACCCTGTTATAATGGATCTTGAATACAATTCAGTATTCTAAATCCTACAAAGATGTAACAAACTAAAGGATATAAAATAAAATAAATTAGAGGCTTCAATGCAATTTAAACGCTGTCTTAGGTTCAAAGAAATTAAAGTAGGGAATACAGGATGGTTATAACCAAACTTTCATTACTTGAAAGGGCCCTCACGACATAGAAGTGATAGTAAGACAGTGAGACTTTGTAGAAACATTTGTAAGGACGCACAAAAGAGAAATAATGAGTAAACATTTGAAAGAAACACATGTTAATTTCCACATCAGACTGCACAACATGTTTATGTTCCAGGTTACCAATGTTCCTCAAAGTAATGACTACCGGCATCCACAACAGCCTGACACTACACTACAGATTGCTCTACCACTCTCCAAAACAGATCAGGTGGGATGTTGGATATTTCCCTCATTATAGTCATCTTCAACCTCCAATGTGTGAGACCGTCCTATTGATAAACACTCACCTTCAAGTAATCCCACAGCCAGAAACCACACAGATTCAAATCTGGTAATCTTGGTGGCCACACAGTTTGATATGATCAGCCAATGATTCAGTTTTCTTCAACTGTGTGAAAGCAAATGACCTAATTAAAAATATGAGGTGGAGCTCCATTGTGCACCAAAGCACCTCTCTCCCATAGCGCAGGGATCACATGTTGACAAGGCACATCAGACTGTCCTTGGTCCTCTTATGTCATCGTACCAGTACTGGCCTACACTAAAACTATTAGCACTGCAAATCCTGCACATCATTCCTACAAAGTTGTGTACCCATATAGTACAAAGTTTTCCACCTATGCTGACTCAAGTAGTGACAGTTTAATTATAACCACTTTGCAAATTAAAAGTAAAATAGAGACAATATTATGAGACAGATAGATTGCTACTTTCCATACAGTGAAGGTGTTGAGTAACAGACAGGCACAACAAAAATACTGATAAAGAAGTAAGACCTTGGCCAAAGGGCCTACTTCTGAATCAGACAACATTCACACAAATACAAATCACACACATATGACCACTGTCTCTGACTTAAGCAGCCAGAAACAGTGGTCACATGTAAGCAAGCTGTGTTTGCATTAATGTGTATATATGTTGTCGTCGTCCCCCCCCCCCCCCCCCCCTCGAACCCCATGAACCTTGCCGTTGGTGGGGAGGTTTGCATGCCTCAACGATACAGATAGCCGTACCGTAGGTGCAACCACAATGGAGGGGTATCTGTTGAGAGGCCTGGCAAACGTGTGGTTCCTGAAGAGGGGCAGCAGCCTTTTCAGTAGTTGCAGGAGCAACAGTCTGGATGATTGACAGATCTGGCCTTATAACACTAACCAAAATGGCCTTGCTGTTCTGGTACTGCGAACAGCTGAAAGCAAGGGGAAACTACAGCCGTAATTTTTCCCAAGGGCATGTAGCTTTACTGTATGATTCAATGATTATGGCGTCCTCTTGGGTAAAATATTCCGAAGGTAAAATAGTCCCCCATTCGGATCTCCGGACAGGGACTACTCAAGAGGATGTCGTTATCAGGAGAAAGAAAACTGGCGTTCTACAGATCGGAGCGTGGAACGTTAGATCCCTTAAACGGGCAGGTAGGTTAGAAAATTTAAAAAGGGAAATGGATAGGTTAAAGTTAGATACAGTAGGAATTAGTGAAGTTCGCTGGCAGGAGGAACAAGACTTTTGATCAGGTGAATACAGGGTTATAAATACAAAATCAAATAGGGGTAATGCAGGAGCAGGTTTAATAATGAATAAAAAAATAGGAGTACGGGTAAGCTACTACAAACAGCATAGTGAACGCATTATTGTGGCCAAGATAGACACGAAGCCCATGCCTACCACAGTAGTACAAGTTTATATGCCAACTAGCTCTGCAGATGATGAAGAAATTGATGAAATGTATGATGAGATAAAAGAAATTATTCAGGTAGTGAAGGGAGACGAAAATTTAATAGTCATGGGTGACTGGAATTCGACAGTAGGAAAAGGGAGAGAAGGAAACATAGTAGGTGAATATAGATTGGGGCTCAGAAATGAAAGAGGAAGCCGCCTGGTAGAATTCTGCGCAGAGCATAACTTAATCATAGCTAACACTTGGTGCAAGAATCATGAAATAACGTTGTATACATGGAAGAACCCTGGAGATACTAAAAGGTATCAGATAGATTATATAATGATAAGACAGAGATTTAGGAACCAGGTTTTAAATTGTAAGACATTTCCAGGGGCACATGTGGACTCTGTCCACAATCTATTGGTTATGAACTGTAGATTAAAACGGACGAAACTGCAAAAAGGTGGGAATTTAATGAGATGGGACCTGGATAAACTGGAAGAACCAGAGGTTGTACAGAGTTTCAGGGAAAGCATAAGGGAACAATTAACAGGAATGGTGGAAAGAAATACAGTAGAAGAAGAATGGGTAGCTTTGAGGGATGAAGTAGTGAAGGCAGCAGAGGATCAAATAGGTAAAAAGACGAGGGCTAGTAGAAATCCCTGGGTAACAGAAGAAATATTGAATTTAATTGATGAAAGGAGAAAATATAAAAATGCAGTAAATGAAGCAGGCAAAAAGGAATACAAACGTCTCAAAAATGAGATCAACAGGAAGTGCAAAATGGCTAAGTAGGGATGGCTAGAGGACAAACGTAATGATGTAGAGGCTTACCGTATTTACTCGAATCTAAGCCGCACTTTTTTTCTGGTTTTTGTAATCCAAAAAACCGCCTGCGGCTTAGAATCGAGTGCAACGAAAGCGGAAGTTCTCAAAAATGTTGGTAGGTGCCGCCACAACTAACTTCTGCCGTCGAACATATGCAGCGCTATACAGGCATACTTTGCAGGCACAAAGATAAATATTGGTGCCAAAACCTCTGCATCAGTAAATAAATTTTAAAAAAAGAGGTGGAAGACGAACGTTTTCTCTGCCCCGAGTTTCGACCACTGCATTTTTCATACATTATACAACGAAGTAAATACAAATTACGTATTGTTCATCTTCGAATGTAGCAGCATTTCACCAATGTACTACGAAAATCCGACTGGAAAGACTGTTTTGGATGTTTATCAATATGGCCAAAGCTACGTTCTGAATTTTTTCCTACCTGTGAGAAGAGATCGTCGCTAAT
The DNA here is from genome assembly GCF_021461395.2 of Schistocerca americana. NCBI lineage: Eukaryota > Metazoa > Arthropoda > Insecta > Orthoptera > Acrididae > Schistocerca > Schistocerca americana. Next base: position 37,973,023 of record NC_060123.1, read on the forward strand.
AGGAATTTTACAAATTGTGAATCACATGCAGTATTCTCTTCACCATAAGAATAATACGAATATAAACATTTTGCCATGTATTCTTTCGTGTTTGCTGCAATCTCATTTAAATCCTGTCTGCCTAATAAACTACGAAACTAGAGTGAGACAACAGCAAACACGGAAGAATATACATATCATGTCATGTTTATATTCGTATTCTTCTTATGCCTAATAGTGATACAGTCAGAAATAAAGCACGGCAATTGACTAGTTTTTAAATCTACGATGACTCTACTTTCTGTGCAGAATGTAATGTACTAAAGAGCCGTCTGCAAAGATTTTCAAACGGAGAAAAATTTTCGCTAAACTCTCGTTCAGAACAACTTCTATCATACGCAGTCTATTATTTGGTTCTTGTTGATCTTTATCAAAGAAAGCAGCAGTGTAAGTAACAACAAATAGCAGTCTCTTGGCATTGTTTCGCTAATAAGATGATCCCTCTTTTCTTTAAAAAAAAAAACGCGGTAGCGCGCACAACAGCAAGCCATGCGGCGAGCTGCGACAGGCCGTAAAAACTCATTAACAGAATGCGACAAACAATGCATGACACAGTACAATAATACATTTTTAGCTTAGAGTGACATAAACACCTATAACAGAGAACGACACCTATCAGATCAAAGAAAAATAAGCAATCAATTCAAACCAAACGAAGCACCTGAAAAAGGAAGGGTACCCGTATAAATACGGACGGAGCCCCTGACGCATAGCAATGGCTACCAGGTAAAGCTTAACTGCTAAGCTTACGACTCGAACCAAACTACTGTAGCTAGTTGTATCCTCATTCATTCGACCTAAATTGTGTCTCATATTACAATGGACCAACTTTGTTTCGATTTGGAGGTGCGGCCTAAAACTTTTCTCTCCCCTTGAATTTCGAGTCTCATTTTTCAGGTGCGGCTTAGATTCGAGTGCGGCTTAGATTCAAGTAAATACGGTATCTCACTAGGGGTATGACAGATACTGCCTACAGGAAAATTAGAGAGACCTTTGGAGAAAGGAGAACCACTTGTATGAATATCAAGAGCTCAGCTGGAAACCCAATTGTAAGTAAAGAAGGGAAAGCAGAAAGGTGGAAGGAGTATATAGAGGATCTATACAAGGGTGATGTACTTGAGGACAATATTATGGAAATGGAAGAGGATGCAGATGAAGATGAAATGGGAGATATGACACTGCGTGAAGAGTTTGACAGAGCACTGAAGGACCTGAGTCGAAACAAGGCCCCCAGAGTAGACAACATTCCATTACAACTATTGACAGCCTTGGGAGAGCCAGTCCTGACAAAACTCTACTATCTGGTGAGCAAGATGTATGAGACAAGCGAAATACCCTCAGACTTCAAGCAGAATATAATAATTCCAATCCCAAAGAAAGTAGGTGTTGACAGATGTGAAAATTACCGAACTATCAGTTTAATTATTCACAGCTGCAAAATACTAACGCGAATTCTTTACAGACAAATGGAAAAACTGGTAGAAGCCGACCTCGGGGAAGACTAATTTGGATTCCATAGAAATGTTGGAACATGTGAGGCAATACTGACCCAACGAATTATCTTAGAAGCTAGATTAAGAAAAGGCAAACCTACGTTTCTAGCATTTGTAGGCTTAGAGAAAGCTTTTGACAGTGTTGACTGGAATACTCTCTTTCAAATTCTGAAGATGGCAGGGGTAAAATACAGGGAGCGAAAGGCTATTTACAATTTGTACAGAAAGCGGATGGCAGTTATAAGAGTCGAGGGGCATGAAAGGGAAGCTGCGGTTGGGAAGGGAGTGAGACAGGGTTGTAGCCTGTCCCCGATGTTATTCAATCTGTATATTGAGCAAGCAGTAAAGGAAACAAAAGAAAAATTCGGAGCAGGTATTAAAAGTCCATGGAGAAGAAGTAAAACTGTTGAGGTTCGTCGACGACATTTTAATTCTGTCAGAGACAGCAAAGGACTTGGAAGAGCAGCTGAATAGAGTGGACAGGGTCTTGAAAGGAGGATATAAGATGAACATAAAAAAAAGCAAATCAAGGATAATGGAATGTAGTCGAATTAAGTCAGGTGATGCTGAGGGAATTAGATTAGGAAGTGAGACACTTAAAGTAGTAAGGGAGTTTTGCTATTTGGGGAGCAAAATAACTGATGATGGTCGAAGTAGAGAGGATATAAAATGTAGATTGGCAATGGCAAGGAAAGCGTTTCTGAAGAAGAAAAATTGGTAAACATCGAGTATAGATTTAAGTGTCAGGAAGTCGTTTCTGAAAGTATTTATACGGAGTGTAGCCATGTATGGAAGTGAAACGTGGACGATAAATAGTTTAGACAAAAAGAGAATAGAAGCTTTTGAAATGTGGTGCTACAGAAGAATGCTGAAGATTAGATGGGTAGATCACATAACTAATGAGGAGGTATTGAATAGAATTGGGGAGAAGAGGAGCTTGTGGCACAACTTGACTAGAAGAAGGGATTGGTTAGTAGGACATGTTCTGAGACATCGAGGGATCACCAGTGTAGTATTGGAGGGCAGCATGGAGGGTAAAAATCGTAGAGGGAGACCAAGAGATGAATACACTAAGCAGATTCAGATGGATGTAGGCTGCAGTAGGTACTGGGAGATGAAGAAGCTTGCACAGGATGGAGTAGCATGGAGAGCTGCATAAAACCAGTCTCAGGACTGAAGACCACAACTACAAAAACATGTCTGATTCAGAAGTAGGCCCTTTGGCCAAAAATTTACTTTTGATTAGTCTGTTTGCAACTCAATGTATCCACTATATGGTCAGCAGAAATCTATCATTTTCATAATGCTGTTATTATTCTGTCCTGGAATTTCCACTGTTTCAAAGAAAAACTTCGTAGAAATAGAAGTGTCAATGGACATTGCAGAACAGAATATGAACAAACCAACACAGTAAGAAATGTGAGAATGGCACTGGGAGGTAATCTGTACTCAGCGGCTGTAAACTGTAATTAAATATAAAACTTAACTACTTTGTTAAAAAACTTGAACACCAAAAACAAACAATGGAAAGACTAGATTGGATAGCAAAAATATAAGGAAAAGACAGATTGCTACTCGCTGTAAACATAACACACTGAGTTGCAGACAAGTACAAAGAAAAGACACACATTAGTGTCATCTTTACAGTGAGTAGCAATCTAGTTTTTCCTTTTATTGATGAACACCAAAAAGTTATGGAAACTAAAGCAGATGAAGGTGGTTGTTGTTGTTGTTGTTGTGGTCTTCAGTCCTGAGACTGGCTTGATGCAGCTCTCCATGCTACTCTATCCTGCGCAAGCTCCTTCATCTCCCAGTACCTACTGCAACCTACATCCATCTGAATCTGTTTAGTGTATTCATCTCTTGGTCTCCCTCTACGATTTTTACCCTCCATGCTGCCCTCCAATACTACACTGGTGATCCCTTGATGCCTCAGAACATGTCCTACTAACCGGACCCTTCTTCTAGTCAAGTTGTGCCACAAACTTATCTTCTCCCCAATCCTATTCAATACTTCCTCATTAACTATGTGATCTACCCATCTAATCATCAGTATTCTTCTGTAGCACCACATTTCAAAAGCTTCTATTCTCTTCTTGTCTAAGCTATTTATCGTCCATGTTTCACTTCCATACATGGCTACACTCCATACAAATACTTTCAGAAACGACTTCCTGACACTTAAACCTATACTCGATGTTAACAAATTTCTCTTCTTCAGAAATGCTTTCCTTGCCATTGCCAGTCTACATTTGATATCCTCTCTACTTCGACCATCATCAGTTATTTTGCTCCCCAAATAGCAAAACTCTTTTACTACTTTAAGTGTCTCATTTCCTAATCTAATTCCCTCAGCATCACCCGACTTAATTTGACTACATTCCATTATCCTCATTTTGCTTTTTTTGATGTTCATCTTATATCCTCGTTTCAAGACACTGTCCATTATGTTCAACTGCTATTCCAAGTCCTTTGCTGTCTCTGACAGAATTACAATTTCATCGGCGAACCTCAACGTTATTATTTCTTCTCCATGGACTTAAATACCTACTCCGAATTTTTCTTTTGTTTCCTTTACTGCTTGCTCAATATACAGATTGAATAACATCGGGGAGAGGCTACAACCCTTTCTCACTCCCTTCCCAACCGCTGCTTCCCTTTCATGCCCCTCGACTCTTATAACTGCCATCTGGTTTCTGTACAAATTGTAAATACCCTTTCGCTCCCTGTATTGTACCCCTGCCACCTTCAGAATTTGAAAGAGAGTATTCCAGTCAGCATTGTCAAAAGCTTTCTCTAAGTCTACAAATGCTAGAAATGTATGTTTGCCTTTCCTTAATTTAGCTTCTAAGATAAGTCGTAGGGTCAGTATTGCCTCACGTGTTCCGATATTTCTACAGAATCCAAATTAGTCTTCCCCGAGGTCGGCTTCTACTAGTTTTTCCATTCGTCTGTAAAGAATTCGCGTTAGTATTTTAGAGCCGTGACTTATTAAACTGATAGTTCGGTAATTTTCACATTTGTCAACAGCTGCTTTCTTTGGGATTGGAATTATTATATTCTTCTTGAAGTCTGAGGGTATTTCGCCTGTCTCATACGTCTTGCTCACCAGATGGTAGAGTTTTGTCAGGATTGGCTCTCCCAAGACTATCAGTAGTTCCAATGGAATGTTGTCTACACCGGGGGCCTTGTTCCAACTCAGGTCTTTCAGTGCTCTGTCAAACTCTTCACGCAGTATCATATCTCCCATTTCATCCTCATTTACATCCTATTCCATTTCCAAAATATTATCCTGAAGTACATCGCCCTTGTATAGACCCTCTATATACTCCTTCCACCTTTCTGCTTTCCCTTCTTTACTTAGAATTCTGTTTCCATCTGAGCTCTTGATATTCATACAAGTGGTTCTCTTTTCTCCAAAGGTCTCTTTAGTTTTCCTGTAGGCAGTATCTATCATACCCCTAGTGAGATAAGCCTCTACATCATTACATTTGTCCTCTAGCCATCCCTGCTTAGCCATTTTGCACTTCCTGTAGATCTCATTTTTGAGGCATTTGTATTCCTTTTTGCCTGCTTCATTTACTGCATTTTTATATTTTCTCCTTTCATCAATTAAATTCAATATTTCTTCTGTTACCCAAGGATTTCTATTAGCCATCGTCTTTTTACCTACTTGATCCTCTGCTGCCTTCACTATTTCATTCGTCAAAGCTACCCATTCTGCTTCTACTGTATTTCTTTCCCCATTCCTGTCAATTGTTCCCTTATGCTCTCCCTGAAACTCTGTACAACCTCTGGTTCTTTCAGTTTATCCAGATCCCATCTCCTTAAGTTCCCACCTTTTTGCAGTTGCTTCAGTTTTAATCTACAGGTCATAACCAATAGATTGTGGCCAGAGTCCACATCTGCCCCTGGAAATGTCTTACAATGTAAAACCTGGTTCCTAAACCTCTGTCTTACCATTATATAATCTGATATCTTTTAGTATCTCCAGGGTTCTTCCACGTAAACAACCTTCTTTCATTATTCTTAAACCAAGTGTTAGCTATGATTAAGTTGTGCTATGTGCATGTTGACCATATATATATGGTTTCTTAAGTTTAAGACTCGACATTTGCCAGATTACAATTAGTGAAGAGGTTCTATTCACTGACACAGATGCTGTGCCTCTGTACAAAGACTACCTTTCAAAGTTAATTAGCAATGAGGGAATTTCTGGGGAACAATTGTAAAATTACAATGATAGTAGTTTAAATTTCAATATGCTCCCTATGAAAATGTTTGCTTCAAAAAACAAAACTGCAGCACCTGGATCCACAAAAAGTAATGAATGAGTTACTATATTGGCTTGCAATAATGCCTGGCAACCACAAGCTTAGGCTTACATTAATAGGGAAATCACAGAAACCTGGAGCTTTCAAATACCTGATAAATCAAGACTCACTGCCCCTACATTACAATCATCAATAGAAAGCATGGATGAATTCAGAAATCTTTATAACCTGATCCAAAATTAATTTGTATCAGCTGTAGAGAAATATTTGAAAGACAACAATTTACCAATAAAAGCTCTGCTGCTTTTTGATAACACATCTTTGCACCCTGAGACTGACAGACTCACAGATGGAGATATCAAAGCATTATTTTTACCACCAAATGTGGCTGCTCTTTATCAACCAATGAACCAGGGCATCCTAGAAATGCTAAAGAAGAAGTATTGCTACCATCTTCTCAGTTTACTGATAACAACAATCGTGAACAATGAAAACTCTGTAAGCGGTGTGAAGGCAATTGACTTGTTAGATGTCATTAGGCAGTTGGCCGAAGCACGGGAAGAGATTCTGAACATATTACTTTTAACATCTTGGAAAATTCTTTTCGACAATGAAGGTGGACATTTTAACTTTGAATCTGTGAGCGAAACCAAAGTTAAAGATGGAAACTATGACATATCATTGCTCAAAAATGTACCGGCCAGTGAGGCTGTTGATGCAGAGGACATCAAAGAATACATGGCAAATGATTAAGTCGATGAACTGACAATATTGTGGAAGTGGTGATGCAGGTGGAAATAACACATGAGGAGGTGGCAAACTTAGAAATGGAGGGATACTGCAACACAGAAGAAGGAGTCATTTATTACAGACTTGGGCCTGACCTTCCGCCACATAGTGGAGTCAACTGTATATGAAACCGATATCATCTTTGTTGAAAAATAATAATAATAATAATTAGTAATAATAATATTATGTTAAAAGTTTAACACAATAAGGTAAGTAATATGGCTAGAAACTCTGTCTTGAGGCAGCCTAAATAATGGCATGCCAATATCTGAACCATATTCCTCCAGTATTTGAGAATGAGAGCATTTACTGACTTCCACTACACTTTACATATAACCTCAAATCTTTACAACACTTGACTGTTTCATGTTGCCTACATGTCGGCACTAAGTGTTTAATTCATCGTAACTATTTATGCCATACAGTACATATAGTTGTTCCAGCACTTTTGTATGCTATTTTCACTCTGAACAGGCAGGCAAATGTTCTGTTCTGGTTATTTGTTTTGCTTTAGACATCTGCAACCAAGCTTATTTTTATTTTGACCATTGTCAGTTTTCTAGGTATTATATACCACCAATTACAACTCAGTCACTATGTAGTGCATATGCAATGTCATCTGGTGTCTAACCTCGTACCCTCGTCAATACTGACGCGGAAAGTGCTGTGTATTTTACTACGTAATTTTCTTTACATTGAACTCATCTTCTGTAAATTTTTATTGCTGTTCTTGTACATTTTCTTTTATTCTTCTTGGTTTAATGCTGCTTGTAAGTCATACGTAATTTCATGCAATGCCGCTGTAGAGTGCCATGTCCATTCTTGTAACATCGGCTGGTTTAGGGTATGTGTCTTTCTATGATTGTAATGCTTTTATTGTACATCTATGTCGGTTTTGTGACTCATTTTATTTCATGTATAGTTAAGGGATTTACTTTATTTCTACACACATATGATTATAGTAAATGCTGAAATGCATAATAATGGATTAATAAAGTAATTTTGCATTAAGTCAATGATTTTTTCCTTCAGCGACCTATTCAACAGTTTATAACCTTGATATATTTTTCAACATGGTTGCATACCTCTTTTGTGACTTTGTCATGGCTATGTTAAACTCTTTCTCACTGACACACCTGCACAAAATGATGGAAGAAAAAAGTTTATCATTTATTTCATTTTCACCATTTATGCAGTCACACTGCAGCATCGGAATGACATTTTAATTTATTACTTCTTTCCTATCTATTCAGAATACAGTTTTCAGAGTATTCACTTCTACCACTGAATGTATCTGGAAAATTATGTCTTGTAGAACACACAGTTCAGGAGATATGTTGTCATAAACATTGAGAACCTTGAAAAACTAGCTTTTGTTTAAAACAGGGCACAAATCACACATACTTTATTCTTATAGAGTTTCATAATGAGAACATTTAGTGTCTTCTAACATACTTTAAGTGTTTCGAATCTTTCCTAAACTTTTTCTCAGTTGCACTCTTATTATCAAATATTTAGCATATTAACTCATTTGTAAAGCAATCAGATGCTTGAGGGTGTTTTATACATGGGAACTTGATTCTTTAAAGAATTTGATATTTATGTAATAATAACAATAATAACAACAGACATTGTGCTCAATCATTGCCCTGCAGTATACCAGGTGTGTAAGTATGAAACCTGAATTTCCCTGTAGATGGTGCTAGCCTTTAAGAAAACTGTGCAGAATCACATCAAATGCTTGTCGAAGCTTTCGGCCCCGGGAGGACTTGGAATAGCAGTTGAACATAATGGACAGTGTCTTGAAACGAGGATATAAGATGAACATAAAAAAAAGCAAAACGAGGATAATGGAATGTAGTCTAAGTCGGGTGATGCTGAGGGAATTAGATTAGGAAATGAGACACTTAAAGTAGTAAAGGAGTTTTGCTATTTGGGGAGCAAAATAACTGACAATGGTCGAAGTAGAGAGGATATAAAATGTAGACTGGCAATGGCAAGGAAAGCGTTTCTGAAGAAGAGAAATTTGTTAACATCGAGTATAGATGTAAGTGTCAGGAAGTTGTTTCTGAAAGTATTTGTATGGAGTGTAGCCATGTATGGAAGTGAAACATGGACGATAAATAGTTTGGACAAGAAGAGAATAGAAGCTTTTGAAATGTGGTGCTACAGAAGAATGCTGAAGATTAGATGGGTAGATCACATAACTAATGAGGAGGTATTGAATAGAATTGGGGAGAAGAGGAGTTTGTGGCACAACTTGACAAGAAGAAGGGTCCGGTTGGTAGGACATGTTCTGAGGCATCAAGGGATCACAAATTTAGCACTGGAGGGCAGCATGGAGGGTAAAAATTGTAGGAGGAGACCAAGAGATGAACACACTAAGCAGATTCAGAAGGATGTAGGTTGCAGTAAGTACTGGAAGATGAAGAAGCTTGCACAGGATGGAGTAGCATGGAGAGCTGCATCAAACCAGTCTCAGGACTGAAGACGACAACAACAACAACAACAACAACAACAACAACAAACTTCAGCTAGTAATAGCATATACTGTTCAAGAATCACAAGAGGAGGCGGTATACTTGGGAAAGACTGTGTGATACAGGAATATTTCACCTAGATTACATCATGGTCAGACAGAGATTCTGAAATCAGATACTGGATTACAAGGTGTACCCAGGAGCAGATATAGACTCAGATCACAATACAGTAGTGACGAAGAGTAGGCTGAAGTTCAAGAGATTAGCATGGAGGAATGAATATGCAATTAAGTGAGATACGGAAGTATTAAGGGATGACAAGATACGTTTGAGGTTCTCTAAGGCTATAGGTACAGCAATACGGAATAGCTCGGTAGGCAGTACAATTGAAGAGGAATGGACGTCTCTAAAAAGGGCTATCACAAAAGTTGGAAATAAAAACATAGGTACAAAGAAGGTAACTGTGAAGAAACTATGGGTAACAGAAGAAATACTTCAGTTGATCACTGAAAGAAGGAAGTACAAAAAGTTCAGGGAAATTCAGGAGTGCATAGATACAAGTCACTGAGGAATGAAATAAATAAGAAGTGCAGGGACGCTAAGACGAAATGGTGGCATGGAAAATGTGAAGAAACTGGAAAATAAAAGATTGTTGGAAAGACTGACTCAGCATATAGGAAAGTTAAAACAACCTTTGATGACATTAAAAGCAAGGGTGCTAGCATAAAGAGCACAACAGGAGTTCCACCGTTAATTGCAGAGGAGAGGGCAGACAGATGGAAAGAGTACACTGAAGGTCCCTATGAGGGGGAAGATTTGTCTGATGTGATAGAAGAAACAGGAGTCGATTTAGAAGAGATCGGGACCCAGGATTAGAATCAGAATTTAAGAGAGCTTTGGAAGACTGCGGATCAAATAAGGTGGAAGGGGTAGATAGCATTCACACGGAATTTCTAAAATCATTGGGGGAAGTGGTAACAAAGCGACTCTTCATGTTGGTGTGTAGAATGTATGAATATAGCAACATACCGACTTTTGGAAATATATCACCTACACAATTCCGAAGACTGCACAAGCTGAAAAGTGCAAGAATTATCGCACAATCAGCTTATGGCTCATGCATCAAGTTGCTAAGAAGGATAATATACAGAAGAATGGAAAACAAAAATTATGGGTGCACTAAATGACGATCACTTTGACTTCAGAAAAGGTAAAAGCACCCTAGAGGCAATTCTGACTTTGTGGTTGATAATGGAAGCAAGACAGAAGAAAAATCAAGAAACGTTCATAGTATCTGTCAACCTGGAAAACGCATTAGACAACGTAGAATGGTGCAAGATGTTTGAAATTCTGAGAAAAATAGGTGTAAGCCATAGGGAGAGACGGGTAATATACAAAATGTACAAGAGCCAAGAGGGAATAATGAGAGTGGATGGCCAAGAACAAAGCACTCAGATTAAAAAGGGTGTAAGACAGGGATGCCCCTACTGTGCAATCTGAACATCGGAGAAGCAATGATGGCAATAAAAGAAAGGTTCAGTAGTGGAATTAATATTCAAGGTGAAAGGATATCAATGATATGAATCAATGATGACATTGCTATCTTGAGTGAAAATGAAGAAGAATTACATGATGTGCTGAATGGAATGAACAATCTGAGGAGTACAAATATGGATTGAGAGTAAATCAAAGAAAGACGAAATTAATGAGAAATAGCAGAAACAAGAACAGTGAGAAACTTAACATCATGACTGATGGTCACAAAATACATGAAGTTAAGGAATTCTGTTACCTAGACAGCAAAATAACCAATGACAGATGGAGCAAAGAAGACGTCAAAAGCAGAGTAGCACTGGCAAAAAGGGCATTCCTGGCCTAGAGAAATCTACTAGTATCAAAAATAGGCCTTAATATGAGGAAGAAATTTCTGAGAATGTAAGTCTAGAGCACAACCTTGCATGGTAGTGAAACATGGACTGGGGGAAAACCAGAACAGAAGAGAATTGAAGGATTTGAGATGTGGTGCTACAGGCAAATGTTGAAAATTAGATGGACTGATAAGGTAAGGAATGAGGTGGTGCTGCACAGAATCTGAGAGGGCAGGAAAATGTGGAAAACACTGACAAGGAGGAGGAACAGTATGACAGGACATGTGGGAATGATTTCCATTGTACTAAAGGGAGCTGTAGAAGGCAAAAACTGTAGAGGAAGGCAGAGATTGGAATACATACAGCAAATAACTGAGGATGTAAGTTGTAAGTGCTACTCTGAGATGAAGAGGGTGGCACAGGAGAGGAATTCGTGGTGGCCCGCATCAAACCAGTCAGGAGACTGATGAAGAAAGGGGGAGGGGGAGGTCATTCCATGTCAATTCAACCATTTTAGAATATGTTCCAGCTCATGAGTCTCAGATTTGGCTGAAATTTAGCACATCAATGCTACCATGTGTGGAAAGCTCATCTACAAAGTATTAAATTCCCCTGAGAATAAGTTCCAGAATTATAGCTTGCAAAAGAAGGTAGTGAAACCCAGAAAATGCAATTACCACCTAGTAACATCGACTTAGGGAACCCACTCAATGTGTCAAAACACCAACATGTTTCTGATGGAAAATAAAAGATGTCAAAATGTGATAAAATAAACAACATGTTAAACGATACATACTGTACGTGCCACCACGCTAAATATAATGCACTCAGGAAGAGGATAATACTTTTTGTAGTGAGCCTGATATGAGCTAAAAACACACACAACGCATCGTGTTCACATCTTACTCTTACTCTTACACACACACACACACACACACACACACACACACACACACACACACACAGAGAGAGAGAGAGAGAGAGAGAGAGAGAGAGAGAGAGAGAGAGAGATGCACAGGAAAATACAAAAAATTGAAAAATCACTGGAAAAATGTGTATTTTCAAAGTGTTGTAGCACAAAAGGGACAAGTGATATCCAAGTCAAGTTTCGTACACTGCGTAAGTAGAAGATAATGTAATACGTCTCAAAATTTCAACATGTTATTGCAAGGCATTTATGTATAACGAAAACTGACATATTTATTTGGTTACATTTGGTTTAATATGATTTAGCAATTAATAGGGATGAAGATGACATCTCTGGTCTCCCTTACCTGAGAGATTCCATTCATGATTCACATAAAGCTGCAGTAAGTGTTGGAAACCATTTGACAACTGATAGTTAAACAATAGAAGTGTTCCAGAACAGGATGAACCATTGTTAAACAGGAAGAACAGAAGAAACAAGTAAGCTTCACAGGTTACTCATGCTTTCAAGATTCTAGTTCAGACTGGTCAGTGCTGTTGTGGTAAAGGCAGTATGGAGGCAGAAGAGAGTGTCGGTGGTGCTTTTGTTCCAACAAGTTGCAGTATTGGTAGACAACAAGAGTCTAAATGTCATAAAACAACGTATGGACCTAAATATAGCATTCGCTTTGTACACGATCTGGATAAATCAGACCAAGATTTGTAGCTATGGAGACCTAGTATCGCCCTGTGGGTGCAAGAAATACAATTTCAGGGAACATGAATATTTATCATCACTGCATGTAAGTACTTGTGGGTAAGTATTCTTTCCTACAAAAAAGTTGTTTTGACCCATTTTGGGTCCGTAAGGAGACAGTGAGGTGCAGCCTTCGAGAAGTTGATGTAAAAACAGTACTGAAAGTGAATCAGTGCACAGGACTTAACATGAAACAAGGACAAAAGTTACATTCCAGGTGTGTCACACTACTAAAAAGTGAAGGACATTCTGATAATGTGTACGATAGTGACGAAGAGTATCAGCCACCTTCAACCACAGTGGCCGAGCAATTAAATACTTTACCTCTTGTTTCGTCTCCCATGAAGACACAGAGATTTTGGAAAAGAGACAGACCCAGTGTGGTAGTAGAAAACTACAAGAAGCTGAAATGGAAACTAAACACAAAACTGCAGGGACACTAATGGTGGTAGAGGAAGAATTATCTGTTCCAAAGAAACAGAAATCGTGCTCCAATTTGGACAAAATTGTGCATTATTTGAAAGGAAAATGTGCATTATCCACAGGTCACAAAAAAGTAGCTATTCTTACCCTTGCAACTTCCAGTTGGTCTAGTGAGCTTACTGCAAAGGAATTCAATGTTTCTTGACAAATAGTACGGCAAGCCAAGAAAATCAAAGCAACCCAAGAAGTGCTTCTAGAACTTCAACAGGCTCAGGGCAAGCAACTGAGTTCAGAAATAAAGGTGCTAGTATCATAGTTTTACAAAAATGATGACTACAGCAGAATAACACCCAGCAAGAATGATTATATTAGAGCGACAATGGAAAATGTACATGTGCAGATGCAAAAATGTGTCTAACTATGTAACATTTCTTAAATATTTAGAATTCAAGAAAAAGTACCCTAACGCCAAAGTGGGTTCATCATCTTTATTTCCAATCTTCCGTCAAAACAGATTGTACATGTAAGTGCAAGGGGGACAAACAATGTATGTCTATGCAAGACCCATCAAAATGCTAACCTGATGATTGCTACTAAAAGGATTCTGGTCTGGATTACAAAGATGCGATGAAACAACAACTGTGTGACATCACTTCCTATCAGAGCATGACTCAAAGATGCAAATAGTGCCCAGGTAAGGCAAAACTTGCAGAACAAATGAATAATGAACTGTAAAAATCTCAAGAATTTATGCATGCATTACCATGATTTTCACATTAACGCATAATGGAACTTTTTCGCAACAAGTTGTGGTAAACCTGTACATGATGGTACTGGTGCTACCATTAAGTGCATGGCATCATGAGCTAGTCTGCAGCTTCCTGCAGAAGGCCACATTCTAACATTTATTCAGTTATTTACCTGGATACTGAAAAATATCTCTGACATACAATCATTTTACATCTTGAAAGATGAAGTGAAATTTGTCACAGAGTTGCTAAAAAGCAGACTGGAACACATTAAAACTATTGCAGGCACTAAGAGCCATCATCACTTCCTCCAGTGCACTCTGATAATGTGCAGATGAGTGGGTAATTTTAAGTTCATGCTCAACATGTGTATTCAAACATGTCTGTTTATGGTGTGACTGACCCTGGATTCAGAAGCAAAAGTGGCAACATACAACCAGGTTGCTTTGTTGTTGCTACTTATTATGACAAATGGTACTTAAAACGTGTTGCAGAGTGCTGTGAAGCTTAAGCTGACATATTGGTGAACTTCACAGCATGGCAGGACCAGCAAGATCATTTCACTGGGCACATTTGACAGACGTGTGTTGGATTCCTATTGTACATATTCTTATGACAGTTACAGTTCCTACTACTGTGTCAAGAAGATAGTACAGTTTGCTGTACAGTACCTATGGTTTATGGCAGTTGAAGTGCAGTAAGTACTCATGATACATTGTGTTAATCTACCTGTATGTTGTAGCTTAGTGATTAAACAATGGGGGAGGGGGTAAGAAGAGTTTAAGATAGGGTGTCGTCCCCGCCTCCCTCCCCATTCTCCTATGGCTCCTACCCTTGTGACCACTCCACTGCAAGACTTACCCTATGCATCCTTCCATCACCACCTATACTAGCCCTGTAACTGGCAAAACAAACTATCAAAAGGAGACCCACCCGTGAAACAACATGTTGTATGCCAGCTCTTATGTAAACACTAATCGGCCCTTTATATCAGCACGACTACCAACAAGTTATCAGTTAGAATGAATGAGCATAGGCAGAGGTTGTATACCGGCAACACACAATATCCTGTTGTACAGCATGTTCTACAACATGATAGTTGTGACCTCAGTGCCTGTTTCATCACATGCGCCATCTAGATTCTTCCCCCAGACACCAGTTTGTCAGAACTCTGCAAGTGGGAACTAGTGCTGCAGTTGGGAGATAACACTTTGCTCTACTAATCTTAGTGGGTATCTTCTTTGCACATTTCCATCCATCAAAATGTTGAGCCACTCATCGATGACATATGCCTGTGAGAACCTACGTAAATTCGATGACTTTATCCAAATGTTCAATGACTGTAATATACAATTCCAAGTTAAAATCATCATTTATTTCCCTGCACAACTGCTTCCTACATTCAACCACATGTCATATTGACGAACTGAGCTTTTTATGCCTTTGTTGCAGGATTCTGCTGTGTGTGATCTAAGCTGAACTTATCATTATCTTCACACTGCTGTGAGCCTAGCCATAGTTTCATCTTCAGAAAAAGGTGAAAGCCACTGAGCAACAAATCAAGGCCACACAGACAACAATCAAACAATTAACTGTTAAAACTATTCAGCAGGTTTGGTGTGCATGCTGCACTGTGAGACCTAACTTTTTGTGCATAGAAACGAGGCCAGAACTCAACATTTGACACCTTTTGTTCCGGATGGCTATTCTAAACTTGTTTATGTTCTCAAAGAAATTTCAGACTTTACTGTAATACCTCTTTTCATAAAATCAATGAACAGTACTCCTTTGCTGGCAGAAAAAACAGCTGTCATCAGTTTTTATGCATAAAATGTTTGGCGGCACTTTGAAAGCTTACATGGTGACTACTGTGGCCCCAATCCATCAATTCCCCCCCCCCCCCCTCCCCCCCCCCCCCCCCCCCACACACACACACATTGACATATATATGTTACGGCCCATGTTAAAACATGATTTAAGGAATTAGTCTTCTCCTGCATCAGAAATGTTATGGTGGCTCCCAAGGTATTCATTTTGTGGACAGCAGCTATACCTGAGGGGAAGTGACTGATAATTCTGTAAACATAAACCAACAATTTCCTCTGATTCTGTCATTCACCTTCGCATCAAAACAGATTGTCATCCACTTCTTTCACCCGACTTTCCAAAACGTGTACAGCACGTAACTCACAGGCAGCAGAATTTTCGATGATAGCTGCCATTTTTATTTACAGTTGTGGGGAAAACAACAGTTCCATAATCTTTACACAGCACTGCCAGACTAGCAGCTATGCAAAAATCACTCCACTGCTCCACTCCTCTGCACATCAGAAAGCACTGGAACTTACTTTCTAAACAGCCTTCATATAGACATTGTTGTTGAACTTGATGTTGCATGTTCATTTCAATGCAGCTGCCAGACTTCAGCATCATTGTTGATAGCTGCAGTAATAGGAACTGCGACACTCAAACGAAATATAAACTAAAACTGAAGGAGAGTTTATGATAGTTTGTCTTAGCCAGAGCATTGAACTTCGTGATATATTATGAGCTTGTACTATATATTAGGACATGGTAATATATTCAAAGTACTGTGCTTTGACTTTTGAATGTGGACGTGGATGCTTGGTTCTTAGTAGTGGAATATTGTAAATTAATAATCAGTGATTTGTGTACAGGTTAGAAGGTAACAGATGAATGGGGTGAAAAGCCTATGTATTTGCTTTGTACAAAAAAAAAAGTGGAGCTATGTAAGAATTTGCTCCAATTTTTGTTTTATTTCTTTGAGCATTTGATGTCAGTTAGCCACAGCTAGGTAATCAGCTGAATTTTAAGGGGAACTTTCCTGACTCAAAACCACACGCAACGAGGTAAGATTTTCATAAGAAATGTGTGATGTTCCATCCTACTTGTGTGTTAATCTGACATATATTTAAAAAAGTGAAATAATAATAAATGTAAGTTGTTGATAAATAAATATATCAGTTGCTGATAAGACTATACTAAAAGAAACCTAAACCACTGAATAATAAAGTTATGTGTTTCACTATACAGCAGTACTACCAGTCATAACAAAAACGCTAGTCGCAGATACACATTAAGAATTGTTATTATCTGATACAAAAATCAGACTTCATTCTGATTAAAAATATAAATCTATTCTATGATACTAAGACAATTAAACTTTGGTCTCACAGTTTTAGTTACACTTGTTAACACGAGAACACATTGCACCCGGCACTATACCACCAATTTTAAGGGTAATAACTGAGGAAACTAAATGTCATAATAAATCACAATTTATACTGGCTATGGGCAGTTTTGGCCCCCCTGGCATATAAGGTATCACCTTTTAACACATGTACGGTGAAGCACTATAAAGACAAGTGCGCAATATGTAGTACAACATGTGACTGCCATATTATGTAGTAAGTTATAGAATCAAAACAAATCATTATCTAATACAATTAATATTGAAGAACATGCACGAGTATAGGGACAAGAGCTACAATACACCAACTAGGTGCACAACACAGGAATCCAATACAGTTCTAACCCAGCGACCAAATGGCAGGAAAGTTCTGGGATATCCCATGAAGAGAGAGACTGCAACAGTCCTTTTAGGAGTAAGACACTTTCAAGATGATAGTGATAATGAATTCTACCCAATAAGTATGTTGCTATATACATTGCTCAACAAGAAATAGTGAAGCACCCAGAAGGGGAGGAGGAAACAAAATGAAACATCATGGGATGAGAGGGTTCTTGCTATTGTTTCAGCAATAAGAAAATAGAGTCAAATTTGCAAAGAGCTTAGCAGTATGAGCCCGCTTATCAGTATGATGTTGCACTCCTCTGGATTGAATATGTGTAATGAATGGGTTGCAAAGAGTGTCACAAAGCTGTTGTATTCTCTCCTGAGGAAAGCTGTCCCACAACTGTTGTAACTGATCCTTGATATCTTTGATAATGGAACTATAACAGAGCTGACATCCAAGCTGGTCCCACACATTCCATTGGTGACAGATCTGGGGATATCATTGACTACAAAAGTACCTCAACATTGTGTGCACAGGTCATACACAAATGTGCCATAGGTGGATGAGCACTGTCCTTTTGAAAAATGGCACCATGATACTGTTACATGAGAGGTGGCACATGATGTCCGCAACATACTGTTGTGCCATTAGAGTTTCCTCAGAGCACCACCAACGATGATATAAAGTCACGCTTGATTTCTCCCCACAACTTGACACCAGGATAAACATTGTTGTGCCTCTCAAAAACATTGTACAAATGGGACCTCGCCCCAGGTTGCTGCCATACTTGCCGACAAAGGTCATCTGGGGGAATGCAGAACCATGATTCATCAATGAACACAATGTGATGCCACTCATCAGCAGTCCATGTTTCCTTGACATGGAATCACTCCAAACACAGCTGTTTGTGTTGTGATGTTAACAGCAGCCTACACTTGGGACAGTAACTCCCTAGTCCAACTGCTGCTATAGTTGAGCTGGCATAAGTTGATCCCTAACAGTTGCAGTGGTCTAGGTGCAGCAGCTTCTCAGGCCTACCTCAATCAATGGCATAATGGGATTTGGTAAATGTATCTATGGCAATGCCTCGGTGCTGTCACAGCTTTGTAAAAGGCTAGTTTTTGCCTGCAACCATTAGCACCGCAGATGAAAGCCGTCAACAGCAATGCGAGCTGTCTGGAATTTTCTTATGCGGTCTCGACTATAGTTTCTGGCAAATCCTGCAGGATGACACACATGAAGTTTCACAGTCCGTTACTTGTTCTCAGATGGTAAACAGAGATGTGAAGGGATTACCAGCTGTAATATGACAATCTTCCCTTATGGTGGTCAGATGTGGTTAACCAGAATTTTTATGACTACTGCACCTGCCCTCATGTTCCCATGCAGTCAATATCGCGTCACTGTCACAACCAAATGCCCCACAAATCTGGATATTGCACAGTTCAACAAGCCGGCCAAATGGAGACACACAAAGAGGCACATTGCAAAATCAAGTGCTGATAACACTGTCTCACAGGAGTATGTGGCATCTTTATGTCCATTACAGTGATCACTCAGCATCAAGCACTCTTCCCAATGTCTTATATACCCTACCATGGCTGGTAACAACATTAGATTTGAAAAACAGTAATCATTTGCATACCTGCCAAGAGTGCAAATGTGCTGAAGTTACAACATCTGAGCATGCCTTCTGAGTACTTCACATTTTTGTCAGGCAATTAGAACTATTTTCTTAATGCTACATAATTACAGAAATGTAGTAGTAGTAGTGGTACAGTATGTCCACTATCTTCCTAACAGTTCAAGAGGTTGTATTCAGATATTTGAGCTTCTTACGTAAAAAATGTTGTATTTCTTCTACACTTACGTAGCAATGGCGGACAATGTGGTGGCAGAATATCACAGACTGAGTCATAAAGAGGATAAGCGAAGGCCATTTCATAAATTACATGTCCAAAACAATACACATCTACTGCTTCCATTGTCTTAATTTTTTTGTGGTGTAGTATATATGGCCTGTAGAAAGATGGAAGTCCCAAAATACCATTTTCAATGTCGATTAACTTGATTCGTCCATTTTCTACGATTACATTTCCTGGGTGCAGATGGCCTGTAAAATGACACAAACACCTTAAACAACCAGTGGTAACATTCATACAATGATCATCCACAATGTGATGAAAATACTTACCATATGGGAGTCCTTTATAATTTAAGAAAGAAAGGGCTTCAAGGATCTGCTTTCCATACAGTGAAACTTCTTCAACCAACAATGGCTTACGCTGCTTGGGGTTGCCGTACTTTCTCAGAAACGTTGATTTTGGTTTTGAACAATACAGTAAATCACGCAAGGTTCCTGCATTATTTAGAGCACGAACTACATACCCTCCAATCTCATTGCAGTTTATAAATTCTGGTTTCTGGATAAATGGATGCTGTTGGAATAAAGAGCCAACAGATAAATCACTTGCACAGCTACTTTTCTTGGAAAAGTGGTGAAGATGGGTTGAATGGAATTTGCAATTATCAGATAATTTAGTGCAAACAAGATGTTTGAGTGAATGCCCTTCAATGTTTTCAGTTCAATTCACTTAGATCAGCTGCAATTACAATGACATACATTTCTACATTTCATTATCTTCTGCAAAACTCTGTATTACACAAATATTGATAATGACTATAAAAAGAAAGAAAATAAACTGCCTGAATAATGTTAGATCCATACCTGCATACTTGAAATGCTCTTGCAAGCACTTAGCATTTCACGGTCATCCAGATGTTTGTCAGGTCCGTATTCAACCCAAGAAAGCACCATTTCATCTTTAGGTTGGTTATGATTTTTTACCAGGAAATAATGTTTCCGAATACGCCAACCCATTTCAGGTATAGGCCTCATTATTTCATAGTTAACTTCGCCTCTAAGAGCCATTGAGACATGTTGTAAAGCCACTTCTGTAAAGACAGCAGTAGATATATTCAAGAGAAACAGACTACAGAGATTTATTGTGGATTATTAACTAAACATCTAAACTCAGAGTTGTTTCATTAAATTAGTAACACTGATAATAGTAAGTATCCAATCACTTATAGATAAAAAAATGTTCTTTAGCGATGTTCTTGAAATAACAGTTTCTACAATAACTGTATTATGGAGTATCATACAATGGCTATGTTATGTAAACGTTGTTCAGCTTTTTACATTGGAATGACTATCACCAAGTTGTCAGTTAGGATGAATGAGCATAGGCACAGGGTGTATACCGGCAACACACAACATCCCTTTGCAGAGCATGCTCTACAATACAACAGTCATGACCTTGGTGTCTGTTTCAATACATCCGCCATCTGGATTCTTCCCCCAGACACCCATTTCTCAGGTTTCTCAGAACACCGCAGGTTTCTCAGAACACCGCAGGTTGGAGCTAGCACTACAACATGTTCTTGGCTCTGACCACCCACTTGGCCTTAATTTACATTAATTTCTTCTAGCCCAGCATTTCTTCACAGTAACTACTCCTTTCTTCACTCTGAGTTTTTTTACATCTTTCATTTTCACCACCACCCCTCCCACATCTGTTACATACAATGTACTTAGCTTTTCAATCTCATTAACACGTGCTCAATGTTCTAGCAATAAACTTGGTCTTGCATATTACCCTGTCTTCCACCCTTAAGCTCTCACATTTTCAAATCTTGTCTAGCGCAGTCCCCCAACAATCAGTTTTTCTTTCTCATCTTGTCCAGTAAGTCTCCATGACTCGGGTTTCTGGGTGACTTTTCTGAACACTATCCCTTTCCTAAACCTCTCCCGTTCTTTCCCTTCAAACCTTTCCTTCTCATATAAGCTTTCTGGCAGAAGAAGGAGCCACTGGCTCCGAAAGCTTTCATAAGTAAAATCTTTTTTTTTATGTGTGTTTTCTCCTACTGCCACTTGGTGAGTAGATTTATCGTCTCTCCAATTACATTATATTGTCAAAGGTTGATTATTTTCACTGTTGAATTAAAATTTTAAACCAGTAGTATGTTACAATACAAAAGGAACTGTACAATGCTAAATCCTACTATGAAATGTAGTGCATGCCCAACATTCTAGATGCTTCCCTAACTTGTGAGTGGTTTGCTGTACAAATGACAAACTATTTCACAAAACATTCTTTGCCAAAATCATTTTTTATAATGCAGTTAGTCAGAGGGCACAGTCATATCTACTCTCTAGCTTGAACAAAACAACA
Organism: Schistocerca americana; assembly: GCF_021461395.2. NCBI lineage: Eukaryota > Metazoa > Arthropoda > Insecta > Orthoptera > Acrididae > Schistocerca > Schistocerca americana. The sequence continues at coordinate 37,994,575 of NC_060123.1, forward strand.
TTGTGATTAACAAATCACTGACAGAGGGCAGTGTTCCTGAAGTAAAGCTAGTTACAGATGACAAGGCTCTGCATAAACCAACAGAACAGGCAGCACAGCAGGCATTTAACATCTTCACATTCATCCTGTAAGGAAAGACAAAGAATCTGCAGCATTTTTTTTATATAAAATCTTTATTTCTATCGATGATATACTACTTAATTTGTGCCTAATTGTGTCCTCAACTGGTTAAGCTGATCAGAAACAATTTCAAGATTTCAACTAACGTAGTAGTTTGTAAAGTTCCTATTCCCCCCCCAGGCTACTTCCAACAACCACTATATATTTGAAAAAGAGCATGACATAAAACTGTATTAATATTTCTTTATTATCATGATCAATGTAAGTAAAATACCATCATCACAGTACCTATATCAATGAAAATAAAAAGCCAACTACAGAAAAACACATACAAAAACATCATAAGGGTAATGGGTGACCCCGAGTAATACTTACAAACAAAGACTAATATTAATCACATGTCATTACATATATAGGCATGGAGTCCATACTGACTATACATTCATCGTGATGTATCTTTAGCAGAATAGTAGATGTTCTAACATGGTAAGCAGTAACCCATAGGATAGTAATTGAAAACTGATCATGATGTAGTGATCATATACAGAAAAACAGATATTAAAGATGACTGATCATAGAAGTCAAACATACAGAGATGTAACATATACTACATACTTCACATAGTTGACCTTTACAGATTGTTTGACAATACCAATAAAGAAGTGGATTCACAATATTTAGAATATGTCCATCATATGTAAACAGATGTGCTATGCTTACCGCGTTTGTATGATGTAACAAGCATCTGTTAGCAATATGTATATGGACATATGCTTTTGCATAAGGTGCTTTACGTTTTTAAATATTTTAGCGATGACAAACCTTTTATAAGTACTGATTTTTTATTCACCTGACATCTCGTGTGTGAGGTTCAGCATAAAGTGAACATGTTTTACAAGAAAAGATTTTAAGACCTGACCATCAAAACATAGTCTGTTGAAATGGGTTGTCTTAAATAAAGACATATTTTATGCAATCTTGGCTATTGAATAGTTTCTTGCAATATAAAACCACCACTTAATATGTAGTAACTGCAAGGCAAATCATTATCAAACAATTCACAAAGCGATATCAACAAAAATAATTGATTTTTGAAAATATAACTGGCTATATAAAAAAATCTATTCACCCAGCAGCGGCAGGAGAAAACACACTAAAGTTAACAAAATGTACAAGCTTTCGAACCCATTAGGCCCTCCTTTTGGCAAAAGAGTTGAAGGGGAAGGAAGAGGGATGAAGGAAAAAGGTGTGGCGAGGTTTAGGAAATCCAGAGAATTCGGGAAAGTAAGTAAGGAGACTTACAGAATGGAATGAGAAGGAAAGACTAATTTTTGGGGGCTGCATCAGATGAGATTTGAAAAGATGAGAGGTTAGTTGATTTTTGGGGGCTGCATCAGATGATATTTGAAAAGATGAGAGCTTAGTCGTGGAAGAAAATTAATAACCAAGACAGATATTACTGACAAAACACTAAGGGACAGGGAAAGACAGATACGTCAGAAAATAAAATATGTAGAAAACTAAAAGGGAATTGAGAACAGAACAGTTATGGAGAAGAAATTATTAGACCGATAAATTTACATTTATCAAGTAAAGCTAGGTGGATAGCAAAAACCAAGGACATATTGTAACGCCAGTTCCCATCTGCGGAGTTCTGAGAAACTCCTGTCAGGGAAAGAATCAAGATGGCGTGTGTGGTGCAACAGTCACCAAGGTCGTAATTTTCATGTCGCAAAGCATGCTCTGCAACAGGATATTGTGTGTCACAGTATACTCCCTCTGCATATGCCCATTCATCCTAAGTGAAAACTTGGTTTGGTTTTGTTTGGTTTAGTTTCGCTTTAGGGTGCACAAATAACTGGGGTCATACGCACCGAAGTGAAAACTATAGAACACAAAGACAGAGAGGAGTTAAAAAAATGACTATGCATCAGTCCCAATTGACATAATATAAGACAGCTAAAAACAGACACATGGAAAAGGGCTAAAAAAAACAGCATACAGAAGCGAAGGTCCAAAACTAAAAATTAAATGGCCTTTGCCATATTGCTTTCGCAGGTAAAAAGTAAGACGCAGTCAACAGACAGCGTGTCATTTGCTAAAACGGCCAATAACTCAGATGGCAAACCCAAATGAGAACATAAAAAGTTAAGAAATGGACATTCCATCAGGAAGTGGTTGACAGTTAAAACTTGAGTGTGTGAACTTGGTGGTAGTCATATCGATGCAGGAGGTCGAATAGTGTTTATGTAACAACCGGTACACAACATGTGCTGCTTCACATGTGGCTTTCCCTTTGATAGCACATGTTTTGCCAGTTACAGGGCTGGTATAGGTGGTGGTAGGAAAGAACACTGGGGAAGTCTTACCCTATCTTCATCCTTTAAGCTCTCAAGTTTCCAAATATGGACTGGTGCAAAACCCCCAACAATCATTCTTTCCTTCTCATCCCATCTATGAAGCCTCCCCTGATCCAGTGTTCTAGGCAACTTTTCCCTGATTCTCCGTATTTCCTTAACATCTCTAGCCTTTCGCCTTCATTCTTCTTCCTTTGAAAGCTTGTACATTTTAACTTTTATGTGTTTTCTCCTGCCCCTGATGGGTGAATAGGATTTTTGTCAATTCAACTATATTAAATTTACGAAGATAATAATTAAAAAACTTATGTTGAGCAAAACCAACCGACAAAAAAAACTGAATAATAAAAATTAGAACTATGTAACTACCAAGTCACTTATATTACAGTACAAGGAGCATCAATAAGTAATGCAACAATTTCTTTTTTCTGAAAGCAGGTTGGTTTTATTTAGGATTCTATTACAACATATTATTTCGCACTCTTTTCGCTACAAAGCCCTATTTTTCAACATGATGGGCTTATGCCACCTTACTGGGAGAGCCTGTATGCCCACATGGTACCATTCTTTGGTTGGCGTCAGAGCCAATGTCTTGCAATATAAATAACCTCCCTATCAACCACTTACTGCTTCCCACAAGGTGAATACTTCATTGGACCAAACTCATTGCTTTTGATGCTCTTCTGTGGCAAGGAAGCCACACACATTTATGTACCCCATCTGTTGGACTAGTGTGTCAGCACTACCAACACAGAACTCCAGTTGTGCAGTGTGGTATTTTATTGTGATCCGTCGATTGCCTCTCCTTGAAACGCGCCTCCATTACAGACACCATTTTGAAGGGTATGCATAGTGCCACCACCTAACAAAACTTTGTGAAACTACAGGGGCTGAAGCAGGAATATTGCACAAAGTCCCACAACAAATTCTGCATTCTTTCACCTGACATTGGCCAAGAAAGAAAAAAACAAGAAAGAAAGAAAAAAACAAGAAAGAAAGAAAAAAAACAAGAAAGAAAGAAAAAAAAACAAGAAAGAAAGAAAAAAAAACAAGAAAGAAAGAAAAAAAAACAAGAAAGAAAGAAAAAAAACAAGAAAGAAAGAAAAAAACAAGAAAGAAAGAAAAAAAACAAGAAAGAAAGAAAAAAACAAGAAAGAAAGAAAAAACAAGAAAGAAAGAAAAAAATAATGTGTCGCATTACTTATTGAACGACCCTCATAAAACAAGAAAGAAATGTATCCTCCTTTTTTGACTTTGGCAAAATGTGGCATCATCCCGCACTGCATCAGGTTGGTACAAATACATATACTCCTATGTACATAATATATATTTCAAAATAAACACACAAAATCTAACAACAATTGAGTCATACATATCAAAGTCAGAAGATAGTCAAATAACACAGTGGGAGCACAGTGATGATAGTGAACAATTGACACGAATGAGGGAAAGAAATACAGTAGAAGAAAAATGGGTAGCTCTGAGGGATGAAGTAGTGAAGGCAGCACAGGATCAAGTAGGTAAGAAGACGAGGGCTAGTAGAAACCCTTGGGTAACAGAAGAAATATTGAATTTAATTGATGAGAGGAGAAAATATAAAAATGCAGTAAATGAAGCAGGCAAAAAGGAATACAAACGTCTCAAAAATGAGATCAACAGGAAGTGCAAAATGGCTGAGTAGGGATGGCTAGAGGACAAACGTAATGATGTAGAGGCTTATCTCACTAGGGGTATGATAGCTACTGCCTACAGGAAAATTAAAGAGACCTTTGGAGACAAGAGAACCACTTGTATGAATATCAAGAGCTCAGATGGAAACCCAGTTCTAAGCAAAGAACAGAAAGCAGAAAGGTGGAAGGAGTATATAGAGAGTCTATACAAGGGCGATGTACTTGAGGGCAATATTATGAAAATGGAAGAGGATGTAGATGAAGATGAAATGGGAGATACGATACTGCGTGAAGAGTTTGACACAGCAATGAAAGACCTGAGTCGAAACAAGCCCCCGGGAGTAGATAACATTCCATTAGAACTAATGACAGCCTTGGGAGAGCCAGTCCTGACAAAACTCTACCATCTGGTGAGCAAGATGTATGAGACAGGCAAAATACCCTCAGACTTCAAGAAGAATATAATAATTCCAATCCCAAAGAAAGCAGGTGTTGACAGATGTGAAAATTACCGAACTATCAGTTTAATAAGTCACAGCTGCAAAATACTAACGCGAATTCTTTGCAGACGAATGGAAAATGTGGTAGAAGCTGACCTCGGGGAAGATCAGTTTGGATTCCGTAGAAATATTGGAACACGTGAGGCAATACTGACCTTACGACGTATCTTAGAGAGAAAGATTAAGGAAAGGCAAACCTATGTTTCTAGCATTTGTAGACTTAGAGAAAGCTTTTTGACAATGTTGACTGGAACACTCTCTTTGAAATTCTAAAGGTGGCAGGGGTAAAATACAGGGAGCGAAAAGCTATTTACAATTTGTACAGAAACCTGTTGGCAGTTATAAGAGTCGAGGGGCATGAAAGGGAGGCAGCCGTTGGGAAGGGAGTGAGACAGGGTTGTAGCCTGTCCCCGATGTTATTCAATCTGTATACTGAGCAAGCAGTAAAGGAAACAATAGAAAAATTCAGAATAGGTATTAAAATCCATGAAGAAGAAATAAAATCTTTTGAGGTTCGCCGATGACATTGTAATTCTGTCAGAGACAGCAAAGGACTTGGAAGAGCAGTTGAATGGAATGGACAGTGTCTTGAAACGAGGATATAAGATGAACATCAACAAAAGCAAAACGTGGATAACAGAATGCAGTCGAGTTAACTCAGGTGATGCTAAGGGAATTAGATTAGCAAATGAGACACTTAAAGTAGTAAAGGAGTTTTGCTATTTGGGGAGCAAAATAACTGATGATGGTCGAAGTAGAGATGATATAAAACGTAGACTGCAATGGCAAGGAAGCGTTTCTGAAGTAGAGAAATTTGTTAACATCGAGAATAGATTTAAGTGTCAGGAAGCCGTTTCTGAAAATATTTGTATGGAGTGTAGCCATGTATGGAAGTGAAACATGGACGATAAATAGTTTGGACAACAGAATAGAAGCTTTTGAAATGTGGTGCTACAGAAGAATGCTGAAGATTAGATGGGTAGATCACATAACTAAAGAGGAGGTATTAAATAGAATTGGGGAGAAGAGAAGTTTGTGGCACAACTTGACTAGAAGAAGGGACCGGTTGGTAGGGCTTATTCTGAAGTATCAAGGGATCACCAATTTAGTATTGGATGGCAGCGTGGAGGGTAAAAATCGTAGAGGGAGACCAAGAGATGAATACACTAAGCAGATTCAGAAGGATGTAGGTTGCAGTAAGTACTGGGAGATGAAGAAGCTTGTACAGGATAGAGCAGCATGGAGAGCTGCGTCAAACCAGTCTCAGGACTGAAGACCGTAACAACAACAACAACAGCAGTAGTGAAATTGCCAAACAACAGGAACATTATTTGCCAAACAGTAATAAGAGCTAGCATGATTATCATCTTTCGTCGTAACCATAAAGGAACAAAATTAGGGGACATTAAAGCGAATAAATACCAATAGTACTTGAAAAATGGTGCAGAAGATTTTGTCATACCAATTTCAAGTGTTTCAAAGATTTGCCAATTTCACAAAAATTTTTCACAAAATTAGTTCTTTGACGTAACTATTCAGTTAGTTTGGTTGGTTTGTGGGATTAAAGGGACCAGACTGCTAAGGTCATCGGTCCGACTCTTCAGTTAGATCTAATACAATTATTGTTCCTTTGGCCTTACTCCCACTTTTACCTTACTATGACTGAAGCAGCTTTGTATTTATATTTATGTAGGTTATGATATTATCCTTTCTAAATGACAGATGACCCTTACTAGTTATTTACCATGGCCTTTGTGTTATTTCTTAAATTTTATCCAATTTTTCAATATACGTAAAAAGGTTTGGTTTTGTAAGATAAATGCTGTCATAATGCTTGTCAACATGCAAGGCTGTAGTCCTAAACTGTATAAAACTTTATCACACTATATGGGTTTAATCTACACAGACAGTTTTTTTTTTTTTCACACAATCAGTATTTGATTATTGATATCTTAATGTCTTGTAAACATTTCTTAAAGATGCTTGTGTTCTTAATGTTGCATTTTTTTGTTATTCATTCATTTCACATCAGTAATTTTGGGGATTTCTTTTCCATTAGGTTACTCTAAGGGCACCTCTGATGCCATTTTACTGCATTTATATACTTTGTGATTTATCTTATGATATGACAAATAACGTCTTTCAGTTAATGTTAGTGCAAACAGCATTTGACTGTTTCATTGGGTATCACCAGCCAGTTTCCTGTTAGCCACCTCCTATGAGGAACTGATGGGAGACATATTTATTACTTGTGAATGTCATTCTATTTTCTATATTATGGAGGTTATCACAGGAGAGCCAATTGTTCTTCCCTACATTAGGTTTTACATCACGTACATTCCATGTTTACGATAGGCAACATTTGGTATGACATAAAATACTTTTTAAATGTTTCATATGACTGACTTTTGTACAATGTCATTAATATCATTCACAGACTACAATATTTGAAATTATTCTATCTGTGTAAGTTACTATAAATAGCGATCAAAAAGTTTCCGTCGAAGGTCATGAAGTTTAGAATCGGTACGACAATTAGGTAAAATCACCTTGAGCACTGAGGCAATCATCCCACCGGTGCACCAGGTTGAAGGTACCCCTTTGATAAAATACTGTGTCCTGCTGTGTGAAGAAGCCTGTAGGTCTATTAACTGCCTACTGCACATCCTTGACTGACAGGAATCACTGACCTTCAAGGCCTTTTTTAAGGGACCAAAAGCGAGACAATTACCTGAGGAAAAATCGGGGCAACATAGAAGGTGCTCCAGTGTCTCCCTCAAGTGCTGCCATATTGAGACGTGTGTTGTTACAAAGCAGCAGAAGCTGCACATGTCGCAGCTGTCTTTTGACAGACACGCTGATCCACACATATTTTTTAATTCTCCGATGGTTGTCAACTGGCATTTGTCCTCCAGCAGCCCAGAAAAGAATAACAGCATATTGGTCTCGCTAAGACACATTTGGTAGCAATATCATCATAGTTCACATTTCTGCATTTACAGCATGCACATCGAAGAGAGAGAGAGAGAGAGAGAGAGAGAGAGAGGAGGGGTGGGGGTGGAGGGGACAGATGGTACTTAAATACCCACATCGGAGTCATGCTACATTGCATATATGCTGCAACAAGGCCCTCAAACGGAAACTTTTTGATCACTGCTTATAATTTTTAGTTTGTGTTAAATGACATACAATATTGGTATTAATTTGCTGTAATGTTTCCCAATTCTGGTTACCTATGGTTACAACTACAGGTGGGACTGTTGTACTAGCTCCTATTACTGTTTGTCAAATAATTCCCATGTTGTTTGTCACTACCACACAGTGAAATAATTTTCCATGTGCATTGCGTTTCCACTATACTGGAATTACTGGTGTTAGTTATATTGCGGTATCAGTATGATCTGCTAAGAATATATATAGTACAGTTGTTGCACTGTTGCTCCATACAGTGACTATAGCACAACATTTCATGTCTTTTACCATGTGTTACAGTGGTTAGCGGTGCTTAAATTACATGGCTGTCCTTCGATAAGGCCTACTGTTCTTTACATAGCTAATCAAACTGTTTTATTTGACACAAGGCCTTTATGTCATACAGTCATTTTTTGTAAATTTTATCTGTTTTTCAATTCTGAATGGTTCAGACCACACTGATTGTATTTATAGGTAGTTTTACATGGTATCATGAACAGGAGGGAGAAGAAAACCATGTCTTGTTTTTCTGCTTTTAGCTTTAGTCCTCCTCATGTGTATCTGTATTTGATGTGTTGAAAATATGTTACAACAGACTGCCTACCTTGCAATTATGCTACAATGGTGCCTGTGATGGGTGGCTTCATACAGATTTACATGTGAAGAAGAGAGTTACCTACAAGGTGGGGCAGAACGGACTCCCTAGTTCCACTTCCTCCGTAGCCAGAGGCCTCAAATTAGGTTGTGGAGCCAAGTACCTACATGGTGGTGTTAAATAAATGAATAGGACTCGACCAGGTTTAACCGAGGTCGAAAGATGACACTTGTTTCCATGGAAAGAGTGGTGTTTTGTGTGACAATCTGTTGACTGACTGTATTCCAGTTTTATCTTTCTGGAGACCATTGGTGGGAGTAGTTAGGAGTCAACAGGAGATGGTGTACAACTGTTTGCGGTGTACGTTTTCCAGCCCAGTGGTTGTATCAGAGAATCTTTATGAAAGCAAAGGATTTTATTGTGACTTTGGATTAGAAGAAAGATTAACCCTGTCTCACAGGTCAAAGTGAGGCTGGTGCCCACTATCTGACCAATTTAATAGGTTAGTAGTATGGAAAATTAAACTTGGTCTGCCACTAAAAGTTTCCAAGAAAGTCTATGGAGCTATATGTCATGCAATTTGTCTCATGAACTTTACATCACTAAGAGTGCACAGATTGTGGTCACAACTGCAAGTGCGATGACATGCAATGCCACAAATGCTCTGATGACGGACAGATGACGGGTTTATTTACAATATGCTACTGGGTCTTCATCCTCAGCAAAAGACATGACTTTTTCCCATTCCCACATATAGATGGGGCTTTCATACTCTTCTTGTTTTTCTGAACTGAATTCCATCTGGGGCATCTTAGCAGCTTCCTTCAGTGCAGCCAGGAGTGTGGAGTCTTTGTTGCATTAAATGTTACATTAAAGAGGTAATTAGCCATTTCATGTGTTATGTCAGCTGGACTATATAAAATAGTCTCATTACTCATTATGGCAGAGGCAGATGACGGTCTGCCTCTATCAGAGACTCTCCCGATTGACTCCAAATTCTTGTGGCTGTTGTGGAATGACTAATGGAATTCAGGATCTCTTGTCATGACATTTTCAGGACTAATTAAATGTTCACTGTGCTTCTGTCATTGCAAACAGAAAGGCTAATAGGTTCTCTTCTAATGATCTAGCCTTGAACTTTGGCACTGTGGCTCACCTATCTGTGGTCACAGTGCAGAATTCGTTGTTCAAGCAGGAGACAGATTGCTTATTAGAATGTTCCGTGGTCTTTGGTATGACTGTCTCAGCCCCATGGTAGATTACATTTGTAGCATGATCCATCCAGTTCTGGATGCTGTATATTATCTTGTTAATTGGCTATACAGCATCCAGTTTGTTCTGCTCCATACCCTTTTTGACAGCCTCCAACTGTGGTGTCCTTTGGTACAGTGCAGTTCCCGAGAACTCAATCCCTGTGGAAAGTGTTGATGGAAACCCAAAGCACATGATAGGCATTAAAATTCTCCATTAAATAGCAATGTGTGTAGGTGTTGCTTCAAGCAGCCTAAGAGAACCTGTTTATCAAGTGTATAATGAGAGGGAAACACAATGGGCATATGGCGAATTTCATTGGCACATGGAGGACAACAGCTGCTCCCTGAGAGCTGCTGGAGACTGGAATGGGTGTGGTGTGGCAAGTGTTAATAATTAACACCAGTCCAGGGCTATTTGGTTTCTCCAAGGGGACATCAGCACCTGCAACATGGCTTTCGCCATAGGGAAACGACGGTGATTAGCAATCCAAAGGTTTTAATCTGATACTCTTCAGCTTTGGTCGGTTTTTAACTGATCCTTTCTTTTTATTTGGATCTGTTTGTATGTCTGCTCCGCAAAGATAAAGTAGTTATTGGTAAGTATAAAGCTGATTAAAGTGAACAGGAAGGATGGAATCAGGAAGGTGTTGTATTCAGCAGCAGACAGACCATTTACATGGAGGATGTTAGTATAGCGCGAGGTGTCATCAATGGTGACAGGCAAGATGTGTGTGGGAGCAGGACAGGCACAGATTGAGGAAGATCTAGGAAATGGTTGCCATCTATAACACCTCTGTATATAGGTTGCAGTGTTGATCAACTAAGGAAGATATACTTTCAGTTGATACTCTGAAGCCAGAAACTATGGGACAGCCAGAGGGACTGGGTTTGTGGATCTTAGGAAGAAGGTAGAAAGTGGGAGGTGGGAGTGAATGGTTTGGGTAGGGTAAGAAGTGCAACTGAGATGTTAGTCCTTGCGAGAGGCCTGTTGTTTTAGGAGTGACTGTAGGTCAGTTTGTATCATAGGGATAGGATCTTGATGGCAGATTCAGTACATAGAGTGGTCAGACAGCTGGACAGACTCTCACTTACTCCCACTGCTCAAGTGCCACAGTGGTAGATCCCTAATCAACTGGGAGGATAACGATGGAGTCATCAGTTTTTAGGGAATGAAGAGCTTGGAGTTCCTCAGAGGAAAGGTAAGACGTCATGATTGGTTGGTTGATTTGGGGGGAGGGGACCAAACAGTGAGGTCAAAAGTCCCATCAGAGTAGGAAAGATCAGGAAGGAAGTCAGCCGTGACCTTTCAAAGGAACCATCTCGGCATTTGCCTGAAACGAATTAGGGAAATATAAATCAGGATGGAATACGAGTTCAGTATGCTAATCATTGTGCCAGAAATTCTTGGAAAGCTTGTAAAGGATAAGTTTTGAGGTAGTGGCAATGGATCAAATTGGGATCATGGTTGGAACTGTTGAAAGCAGGGTTCACTGTTGGGTTTGCTGTCCAAAATGAATTGGGAGTATGTTGCAAACTGATATTTCCAGTTGACAGTACATGAGAAGGGAAGCAGGTCCTTCACCAAAGCAGCCTTATTACATGCTGGTTTAGTCCTGAAAGTGAGACACATGGATAACACAGATAATTCAGGAGGGGAGGATACCTTAGACGAGAAGTTGAGAACACTGTGCTGTTGTGACAGGTTCTTGTGATCATGAGCTATCATTGCTATGCACAGCACCTGCACTCAAGATCCCACCCCAGTGATACAAATTGATCTACTGTCAGTACAATAATATGAAGAGTTCCCTCCTGTATTAAAGATACCAACAGTTTCCTAGATTGCCTGAAATCCGTGTCCATCCCACTCCCATCATACAACTTCCTTGTCACCACCAATACCACCTTCATCTAAACCAATGCCAAAATGTACATGGCCTGTCATTGGAGAATGTTTTCTCAATCGGCACTCGCCTGGTTCCCAACCTATGACGTCCTTCCCGTTCACCTTAATCAAACAACTATTTCACTTTTGAGGGGGAGATATACAAACAGATCACAGAGTCAGGTATGGAAATCTGGACTGCTCCTTCTTATGTCAACGTTTTCACAAGGCACTTGGAGGGGACTTTCCTGTGATCCACAAACCTTCATCGCTTGATTTGGTTTCGACACACTGATGACATCTTTGCTGTAAAGTGTCATGGTAAGGCTGACCTGTTAAAATTCTTGGAATCTCTAAAAACATTCTCCCAATTACATTTCACTTGGACCTATTCTGAATCCAATGTCATTTTCCTTGATATTGACTTCGTTCTCACTGAAGGTCAATTACACAACTCTGTTCACATTAAACCTACTAACAAACAACATAACTTACATTTCGACAGTTACGATCCTTTCCATGTCAAACATTCCCTCTTGTATAACCTTGGCATTCAAGGCAATTATATCTGTTCTGATGCAGGCTCTTAACAGAAATATACCACCCTTCAGTGGGTAGAATTACCCTACCAGCCTAGTTCAAAAGCAGATTTCCTGGGCCATCACATTAAATTCTGGTAGTGCTGACCCCTCCAAAAAACGACTTAAGACTACACCCCTTGTCATTCAGCATTAACCTGGTCTTGAATGTATTAATTAGCTACTTTGACAAGGCAATGGCTTCCTAAAATCATGCCCTGAAATGAGGTCCATTCTCTACAACATTTTGTCTACCACACCTAGAATAGCCATTCACCAACCATAGATCCCCACAATTTCCTTGTCAGACAATAGCCTCCTACTGCACACATTTCCCTACCCTATGGCTCCTACCCTTGTGACCTTTCCCGCTGAAACAATTGCTCTATACACCCTATACCACCTGTACCAGCCCTAAATGGCGAAAGACGTACTATCAAAGGGAGAGTCACTTGAGAAATGACATATCATGTACCAGCTGTTATGTAAACACTGTTCACCCTGTTGCAATGGCATGACTACCACAAAGTTATCGGTTAGATGGGCATAGGTGGAGGGTGTATACTGACAATATACGGTATCTTGCTGCGAAGTGTGCTCTACATGTGCCCCCTGGATTCTTTATACAGACACAAATTTCTCAGAACTCCGCATATGGTAACTGGCATTACAACAGTCCTTGGCTCTCATCATGCACCTGGCCGTAATTTACATTAATTTCTTTGGTCTAAGCTTTTCTTCCTACGAATTATTCCTTTATTCACTCCCTTTTAGTTTTCTGTCTTTTCTTTGGTGACCTGTCTATTTTCCCTGCCCCTCACCTCTACCACATACAATGCACTTAGCTTTCCACTCTTATAACTCATGCACACTGTTTTGTCAGTAGCCTCTATCTTGCATATTCATCTACTTTCTAACTTTAAGCTCCCATTTTTAAATCTCATCCATTGAAGTTCCCAACAATCAGTATTTCCTTCTCATTTCACTGGTTAACTCTCCCCTCAACAGGAGTTCTGGGCAATATTTTCATAATTCTCTGTATTTCCTGAACCTCACAATTCCTTTTCCTCCATCCCTCTTCCTTGCCCTTCAATCCTTCCGATGAAGGAGCCATTGGCAAAGCTTGCCAATTTCTTTAACCTACCTATATGTTTCCTCATGCTGCCACTTGGTGAGTTGATTTTTTATCTATCCAATTACATAACAATTTTCATAGTATGTCCTAATGTGTATATTCCGTCTTTTGCACATGACCTCAATGAAGATTTAGACAGTCCAGTGAACGAATACATCATTTTTTGCATCTGAAATGTTTAGCAGAAACCATGTAGCTATTTTACAAACAATTAAGGAAAGCATAGAGCATGGAGTGGTCTAGTTCTTATGGTAGTCAGAAAATGGTTCAGGAATATTGAATAATCATTTAAATGCAGTACCGCTTTGTATTTCTCCAATCTGTCCCACACGCAGAGTGGAATAGCGGTTAGTGTCACTGGCTGGCATGCTGCAGGTCACCACTTCAAAGACCATCACCAGTAAAAAAATTTTATTTAATATTTATAACAATAATGGGAATTCCTGGATGGAACAATACATAAAATAAGAAAAAGCAACCACTAACTACTAGCAGACTGATGTATGGGGCATAGACGCATGTAACGGGTAGCAGTATTCACACTAGCTTTCGAACTCTTGCGCTTTGTCTAGCAAAAGTACACACACACACACACACACACACACACACACACACACACACACACACACTACCACACAGACACCTAACTGCACACTCCCACGGATGTGGCAAAACTTTTTTGTGACATTTCTTTCATGGGTGTTCCAAGAAACACTTCTATGCTTAAAATTCCATCTTCCAATGCTGGCGACTACATCAAAGGTTACAACAACTAAGAAAGCAGTAACAATCTCAAATAAGCCCAGCAAGCCAATCCGTTTAGGAGAAAACAACACATCCTTACATACAGTATGTCTTAGCTCTATGTCACATTGTGGAACCAAATATTCAGAAGTCACCAAAATCCATGATCTAATGAAAGGGGTCACTCAAGACTTGTATATACTCTTCTGGTAAACAACATCACAACAACAAAGGAATTCATCAACTGGTGTCAGAACATCGAGGAACTACAATATAAATTACGTTGACAAAAGAGGTATGACTGACTTCTGAATACTGCGTACTTGGACTTGGGGAAGAGGGGGGAGAAGAGAGGAGAGACGAGGGGGAGGTGTGGGGGAGGGAAGGGGGAGAGGAGGGGGGAGAGGTAGGGGGTAGGGGAGTGGGAGAGGTAGGGGAGGGGAGTGAGGGGGGAGAGGGAGGGAGATAGGAGGGGGGAGAGGGGTAGAGGGAGGGAGATAGGAGGGGGGAGAGAGGGCAGAGGGGCGAGAGGGGCGAGAGGGGCGAGAGGGGGGAGAGGGAGGAGGGGGGAGAGGGAGGAGGGGGGAGATGTAGGAGGGGGGAGATGTAGGAGGGGGGAGATGTAGGAGGGGGGAGAGGGAGGAGGGGGGAGAGGGAGGAGGGGGGAGAGGGAGGAGGGGGGAGAGGGAGGAGGGGGGAGAGGGAGGAGGGGGGGGAGAGGGAGGAGGGGGGGGAGAGGGAGGAGGGGGGGGAGAGGGAGGAGGGGGGGGATAGGGAGGAGGGGGGGATAGGGAGGAAGGGGGGGATAGGGAGGAAGGGGGGGATAGGGAGGAGGGGGGGGAGAGGGAGGAGGGGGGGGATAGGGAGGAAGGGGGGGATAGGGAGGAAGGGGGGGATAGGGAGGAAGGGGGGGATAGGGAGGAAGGGGGGGATAGGGAGGAAGGGGGGGATAGGGAGGAGGGGGGGACAGGGAGGAGGGGGGGACAGGGGGAGGGGGGGACAGGGGGAGGGGGGGACAGGGGGAGGGGGGGACACGGGGAGGGGGGGACAGGGGGAGAGGGGGACAGGGGGAGAGGGGGTCAGGGGGAGAGGGGGACAGGGGGAGAGGGGGACAGGGGGAGAGGGGGACAGGGGGACAGGGGGACAGGGGGAGAGGGGGACAGGGGGAGAGGGGGACAGGGGGAGAGGGGGACAGGGGGAGAGGGGGACAGGGGGAGAGGGGGACAGGGGGAGAGGGGGAGAGGGGGACAGGGGGAGAGGGGGACAGGGGGACAGGGGGAGAGGGGGACAGGGGGACAGGGGGAGAGGGGGACAGGGGGAGAGGGGGAGAGGGGGAGAGGGGGAGAGGGGGAGAGGGGGAGAGGGGGAGAGGGGGAGAGGGGGAGAGGGGGAGAGGGGGAGAGGGGGAGAGGGGGACAGGGGGAGAGGGGGACAGGGGGAGAGGGGGACAGGGGGAGAGGGGGACAGGGGGAGAGGGGGACAGGGGGACAGGGGGAGAGGGGGACAGGGGGAGAGGGGGACAGGGGGAGAGGGGGACAGGGGGAGAGGGGGACAGGGGGAGAGGGGGACAGGGGGAGAGGGGGACAGGGGGAGAGGGGGACAGGGGGAGAGGGGGACAGGGGGAGAGGGGGACAGGGGGAGAGGGGGACAGGGGGAGAGGGGGACAGGGGGAGAGGGGGACAGGGGGAGAGGGGGACAGGGGGAGAGGGGGAGAGGGGGACAGGGGGAGAGGGGGACAGGGGGAGAGGGGGACAGGGGGAGAGGGGGACAGGGGGAGAGGGGGACAGGGGGAGAGGGGGACAGGGGGAGAGGGGGACAGGGGGAGAGGGGGACAGGGGGAGAGGGGGGGAAAGGAGGGGATAGAGGGGGGAAAGGAGGGGATAGAGGGGTGAGAGGGAGAGGGAGGGGTAGAGGGAGAGAGAGAGAGATTTGGAAACTGCTAGGGGGTGAATAAATGAGCTAGATGGGGAAAGGGCCTACCCTGAAAATTGACAGAAGATAGTGAGGATACAGGATAAAGGTTATGGTGCAAAATCCACCAGTTCTGAGTGTACTTGGTAAAGAGTGGTATGGGTACGTGTGATACACGCAAGGAGGAAGAGAGTGAAGAGAAAACTATGGAAAGATATGCAAGGTAACGAACTAGCGGGAAAACAAGAAAGAAAGAAAAACAACATTGCACAATCGGCTGTGTAACAAAAAAAAAACCATCATGATCAGATCTACTTTGCTGTTGTTTCCCGCTGTTGTTTCCCATGTCTAAGAGACAGCAAGTGCAAGCTGTGAAATATTAAATTTCACGTCAAGCGGCAGCAACAAGGCCCAGGCAAAGACACTTTTAAAATAACTATGCTTTTGCGACAGAAATAGTGGTTAAAAGTGTGTTGGACTGAGCTGTATTAAGCCAGTTTAAGTTAGGAACATACCATACAGCGAGTGGACTGCGTAGAAGTCAGTGAAGCAATCCTTTTAGTTAAACTGTGGTAGTACAGCAAGTGAAAGTAGACTAATTTAGTGTTGCATACACAGGCCCCGAGGTTAAGCAATATCTGACATTTCTTTCTTGACTATTCCATGCATCAGTCATATGATTGGTGGAGGTGGGGGTCTGCAGCATATGAGCAGCTGCAGTGTTTGGGGCTCTGGCAATGTGGACAGAGATGCGTCATGTGCCAGGAATTGGTGTCATAATGGTTTCACAAAGCCTAGAAGAAGGAGCAAGACTGCATCAGCTGCGACCCCATCTACAATGGGTGGAGGAGGAGGGTGGCGGCGGGTGAGGGGGGGGGGGGGGGGGGTGCTCACACACACAAATATCAACAAGCCACAAAAGTGGGCCCACTAACTGAGCAACTGAATGTACAACACAGTTGCTGCACTGTGCCCGCACTGCTACTGGATACCACACATCTGATGGGTTGGAAGTTTGACACTGGCATGAGTCCAGTGAAGGCAGGGTACTACCTGCACCTACTCACACACCAGTTTTCCCAGTACAACAACTTCCAAGTGTTAGTGAGTGAAGTGAATGTATGCAAAGTGCAGTGTTTACAAAAGTGCAAAGCATTAATAAGTGTTTTTCTTTTGTTTCTCTTACAGCAAACACAATTAGATCATCATGCCTAATTCATCATTGTTTATATAATCTTGTTTACTTATAATAGTTTGTTTGGGAACATTCTAATAAGATTTATTAAAAGGAAAAGAATACAGAAGTGACTAGTCTTCGATTCAGGTGATTTCTGGGCACTGACTGCTTGATAAACTGTAGATTTAAACCAATATTTATGCTTGGAACATAATTATGTTCATTCATGTACAATGTGCTAATCCTGATTATTCACACTCTTGATCTTTCTAAAATTTTGCTGAACAGGTTTTGAATACTTGTTTATCTACATTTGATGTACTACATATACTGAAAATACTCAGTATCATTTGTAATTTGTATCACTAACATACCTCATGGAACATAATTTCACAAAGACACACATTTAATTATCTGATACTACATAATTACTGAGGTTTTCTTTTTTTCTTATAGATTATTATAACTTTCTATAACCTTGTCATGTATCCAGTTTTTGTCGTATTTAGGGTTTCATAATTGAGAAACATTTTGACACTAATATCTATAAGTGCTTGATTTCAGTAACTTGAGTCAAGTCAAACTTGTAAACTGATGTGATATTTTTAGTGTGCCAATGAGTTGAATGCTGCTCTATTGAAAAATGTGGCAAAGCCACAGACAATGGGTCGAGTGTTTAAGTGTTTAGTTTTGGCTTTTGATCTAGGTGGGGTATTTGTATACGTTATGGGATTTTGAGCTATTATTTTTGACAAAATTTGCGCTTTAGAGGATGTAATAATACCATGACTGATATCCCTGCTAGCAAACTACCTAGCAGCAGGCACTAGCTGGTGATCATTGGCTTCTAGAACTTGCTGCAGTCACCTGCCTCTTCTGGCAGGTAGAGCATTCCATGTCATTCGAACAGTGTGAGTTACCAGCGAGCGCACAAGGCAATAGTGGTGCAGACTCGGCCAAATGTACATGTTGTGAAAGAATTGAGAGTCATAAACATGCGAAGTTGAATAATAAAGTGTTTAATAGTGCACTGAGGGAGCTATTTTGTCAGAATAGGAATGCCAAATTTGTCTGTGGCTTCTTTAGAGTGAACGACTTTTAGAATTTGTCAGTATCATCATAGTAGTGAATCTGATGTAGTTAGGCACTTTTTCCATTGTTAGACATGGAATAAATTAAGTTAACAGCTGTTACTGTAGTAATTAATTATGGGATGACAGCTTACAAGAACTTTTGAAGGCAACTCCTATGACACCAGACATTAACCACCATAATTGTTCTATACACACCAGTGAACTGTATATGATTGTAGTCAACATGTGGGGCAAAGCCCATCACCGTAACCTGGATGAGGTTACTCTTCTACAAACAACAGCCACTTCCAGTCACCATAAAGAGGTACCAGCCACTCGCTTAGTACACTTCAGAAAAACTATGTGAGGCAACTATCTACTGAGATGAGGGTGGCACAGGTGCAAATCCTCGATGGACAACAGTTGCTAACAAGTCTGGAAATTTAGTCAACATCATCACTGATTGCCATCCTGTGCAGGTGCTAGTCAATTCAATAATTTCTTTTTCTGTGATGTCAAGTGTCTCTTGTCAACAGCTATAGAAGACTATGTTACATATGATACAAAACCAGTTGTGCTGGTGGTCACAAATGGGAAACACAAGTTGACAGGAACATGTATTGCAGAATGCATTTATAATGGTATTCTCAGATAGAACTTCTTACGGGCATCACAAGCAGTCATCATCAGTAGAATATAGAGCTCCAGACTGTAGGAGCTATTCCAACAATCACATACAACAAAGACTGTTATGGACAGTTGTTTGCTGCTGAAACTGCTGTTATCCCACAGACCTCAATAAGAGAAGTTCCAGTCATCAATCTAGAGGCTCAGTTAAAATGAGAAGCTTTCATTGATTATGAAAAGTTATTCAGCCTCACAAAAGAAAGCTGCACCCCAGTAACAATCACAAACATTGCGGGTGGTCAAGAAGAACTCTGGATCACTAACTGCCACGAGTAGCCACAACTCTTCCTTAAAGGTATTTGCCTAGGAACAACCAAACCAGTCCAGGATAGGCAGCTCAGTGCAATCAATGAATCATCATTCTCCACTACAACTCCACAGTGCAGTGGAGCAAGCTACTATCGAAACATTCAAGAGGATCGGGCTTGGCCAAGGAACAAAGTTGTTGAATGTTAGCCATTCTCCACCAATTTTCAGATTCTTTCAAATCTGGAGTGAAGGCAAGACAGGCCAAGCTGCCCAAGGTAAAACACCAGAACAGCACTGGGGATAATCCACCAATTTTTAGCTGCACTTGTATTGGGTATCACCGGATGAATGACAGATAATCCGGGAGGAAGTGGAGATGATGTTGGAAGATGAAATCATCGAACCTTCACAGAGCCCTTGGTCCTTTCCTGTGTCCTTTGTTGAGGAGGAGGATAACGAATGGCATTTCTGCATCAAGTAACAACAACCGGGAAGGGGTGAGTGGGTGGGGGTGGGGGGGACATAAACCATGAAGAAAAATTTCTACCCACTGCAGCATGTTGACGACACCCTAGACTGCTTAAGGAGCAAAGTGTGCCTCAACTGCGAACGAGCAGACAGGCTACTGGCAAATTTAGATTGACAAAGCTGGCCAGGAAAGGACTACCTTCGTAATACCTGACAGTCTCTACGATTCCAAAGTTATGCCGTTTGGACTGTGTAATGCTCCAGTGACATTCGAGTGTACGATGGACAGCTTGCTTCAACAACTTAAATGTACACTGTATATTTGCTATCTGCTCGACACTGTTTTTATGAAGACTTTTGAAGCACATCACATCTATCTGACGACTGTGATCAAGTGTGCTATTACTGCAGGTCTCCACACAATTTGGGAAACAGCCTCTTCACTGGCAAAGAAATACAAATCTTGGAGTACCTGTTTAATGACAATGGATTCTGCCCCACTCAAGAGAAAATATGAGCAGTCACAGATTTTCTGTCTCCTTGGCACATTCGTGATGTAAGAAGTTTTCTCAGCAAGTGCTCGTACTACCAGCGACTCAAAGAATTTCTGTGGCAAGGCACGTCCCTCAAAAGAACTAATGCGTGAAGATGCTAATTTTTCTTGGAATGAGATGCAACAGAAATCTTTATTTGGTCTTAAGGAAGGACTACAATCTTTTCCAGTCCTAGCATCGTACAACATGAACACAGAGGCTAAACTTCACACTGTAGCTAGCAGTTATGGGACAATTGCAGTTCTAGTGCAAATTTGGGAGATGCTGAAAAGGTCTTATGCTTCCAGAATACTCTCCACATCCAAGACGAACTGCTCAACAAGAAAGAATGAGCGCCTTGCAGTTGTTTGGGCAATCAGTAAGGTACAGTTGCATTTATTTAGCAAACAATCCACTGTTACGACAGATCACCACACACAATACTGGCTGACTGATCCGTCAAGTTGACTGCTAGATGGGCACTGAGGACACAGGAATATGATGTCACAGTGGTATACAAACACAGACACAAACCTATGGACGCTGATTGCCTTTCAAGGAATGTTTTGGCAGAAAATGGTTGCATAGACGAATTCTCGATCACTGGTGCATCAAATGATGTTGCTTGGAGGAGCCAGCACTGCTGAAAACCACACAGAACCCTTGAAGGAGGAAGACCCAGCCAAAGGGGAATTCCAGTCATAAGCAGAAAACTGTATAGTAGGAACTATGTTCCACTGTGGTGCAAATAGTTGCTTGTCGTCCCACCTTATCCAAGACCAGCAACCCTGAAGCATTTCCATGATGCTTGAACACCTGGATACCTGGAATTCGTGAAGACTCTGGACAGAATCAGAAGGAGGTATCACTGACCAGGTCTCTGCCAATCCATTACACACTATGTGAACCACTGTAAGGGATGCCAGCAATGGAAGCATGTGCTACATATTACCTCCAGAACACCTGATACCAATTCTGCCAGCAGCTGTGATATTCCACTGTATTGGAATCAAATTCTTTGGGAGGTTGTCAAAGTAGATGAATGGGAATTGATGGACAATAATTGCTCTGACTACCCCACCAACTACACTGTCACCAAAGTTGTGGCAACTGCCAAGGCTCCAGGAATTGCAAGGTTTTTAGCATAAGACATCATCTTGAAGTGTGGCACACACCACATGATGATCTTTAATCATGAAAATGTTTTCCTATTGAAACTGGTATTCCACAATGTGACATCATCCACAGGATAACAACTACCTACCAACCACAGATGAATGGTCTCAAAGAATGTTTTAATGGGATGTTGGCAGATGTGCTCTCCATGTACATTGATGCTGAACATTAAAATATAACACTGTTCTGTTCAATGGTCACGAGGTCGAAACAATAAACCATACGATACTCAGGATGATTATGTGAAACACACCACCAGGACCAAAGGAACAAGACAGTTAGCTCACCTATGGTCCTTGGACACCCAGGAAAAGGATCGAGAGCACTGTAATGCGAAGCACTGGTCAGTGAGACACAGCCCAGGAGACTTGATAGGGACTTTTACACCTGTGCAGAAAGTGAGACTATCAAAAAGGTTACTAAAATGTTACTCTGGGCCATGTTGAATCTTTCAACACTTGTCAAAAATCACATACAATGTCAAGGATTATGATCCTTCATCATCCATGTTCTCTGTAGGAAGCCCTACTACAGTCCTGATATGCAGATCAACGATAGGGGCTTCTTGCTCAATGGAACTAAAGTCCTGCTTTGTGGTCTTGAAACTTCAATGCGAGAGGCTACCTTCGATGTTAATCACAGCAAAGAGGATGTGACAAAACAATGACAAGATCCTAATGTTGCAGGGATTTCCAATGAGAACATCTAGAACAATGAGTCGATATTTCTCCAGGAGAGGGACCTGTGTTGCATGCAGTGTGGAGTAGTGGTTAGTGTCGCTGGCTGGTGTGCTTTTGGCTGCCAGTTCAAATCCAACTACCAGCAAATATTTGTTATTTAGTATTTATCGTTTCTGTAAGGTTAACGAAATTTCTTATGCTTGTAATGTTAGTATATTCTGTAATATTCGATGTTTGTATAAATAGGACTTTTTTCCATCAAGGAGGCAGTTCTGTTTCATCAGTATGTTTGTGTCTGTAATAAACATGTGTTCACTGCTAAATGCTGTAGTTCACTGAGGTCCCTGCTTTCAGATTTGGAATTGATTGTGGTTACAATGTAACAGTATAATAAAACAGCTTAGTAGCTAATGGCCTCTTGATTTCATTAGAAATGAAAACAAAACTATGAACATTTGATTACTATAAAATGAGGTATTGAGTATTAGTTAGGATTATGCCATACCTTGGAATGATGTAGAGTAATTCTCTGGGTCTAGGAATTTTCTTACAGGAAGAGATGAAGCTAATATGGGATTCATAAGTATTAAATTCAAGTAACTCTGAAATTGAAACAAAGACAGAATGTATAATAAGTGACCACAATTGTGACAGAATTACATCTATATACATGCTAAGTACAGTAGAAACACTAATCAAAATAGGAATGGAAACAGTAACAATCCTAATAGTAGAGCCTTGTTTTAATATGTTCAGGCTTTTAATATACTTATTCCAAATCAAATTTCAATGACCAAAGGACACACACACACACACACACACACACACACACACACACACACACACACACACACAAATCACATCACATTCTTCTTCTCACAACACAACTACCACAAACTACAATATCTCGATAACATTCTTCACCAGAGATTTGACTATACAAAGTTACGTCACATACCAAAATGAGAAATATTCGTCCTCTGCCATCCGACCAACGTATTATTCTTATCCACCCTTGCACAATTCGTGTTGCCAAACCATCACCCTAGGGGTCACATCCTTGTTACAGGGGTGACAGAAGAATGGCTTGCCCTATACATCTCCTCTTACCACTACTCCAATTCTTTTACTGGCATGTGTCATACCATTAGAGGCAATGTCACTTTTGAAAAAACCTCTGTAATTTATCAACTCTGCAGCAATCACTGAGCAGCTTTCTGTGTCGTCATGTTCACTCAGCCTCTGACACCAACAAACTACAGTGAAGGGAAAAATCGAACACACATGTGGACAGTAAGTTGTTAAATACAATATGGCTGTTTAAAGAGCTGCTTCAAACCTCCTGTCAACTAGGTCTAACCATGCACAACAGTAACACCATCATTAAATGGTAGGTACGCGAAATAAGAATTTTCTTATCTTTTTGTAACTGCATTTGCACTTCTGCTTTAAGACCTTACTAGTCATTAGCACATGTAGACAAAACCTTGATGATCTGCAACCCCATAATACTTGTTGATGCTGACACTGTCAAGTGCAGAAACTTCTACACATTGACAGACAAAGCCAAACAGTTGCCATCACAAAGACTTTCCACATCAAATATAAGAATCACTATTCCATACTGTATAATGGCACTGTAATATTTAGCATCCTAAATTTCATAACAGAAGACTTAATAGCAACAAAATGTGACTTAACAAATGTATTTTGGCCACTACATTATAGATTATGATGCACATGATCATGATTATTAAAAAGCATGATTTTTTATGTACTTAACAACTTGGTTATTAGTACCCCAATCCTCATACTGCACTTGAAGATATACAGTTGGATTCAAGGCCCTTTTTTTTTCCTCAGTAGTGAGAATACTACCATAAACCATTAGCCAAACTTATTAAATTAAGCTGTCACAGAGATAAAACAAAGTTAATGACAATCTAGTTTATATCTATCATGTTTAAAAATAATGACGAGCTTATATAACTCAAGCCTGTCATGTCATCCAATAGAAACTCCAGTAAGCAGTTTCCTACTTGCAATTGACGTTGCATGTCTCTAGTAGCTGCGCTATCTTCGAGTGTATTATAAAGCATTACAGCCGCTTTGCAGAGCACCTTCTTTCTAGAAACAGAAATAGAAAGATATTTCATCATTCATGTTGGGTTCAGGTGCAGAGTGCAGACTGAATGGTAATCAAGGGAGATACCAGCAACATGAGTGTTCCCCTTCTGTACTCCCTCCCTAAGCCGACATGTAACAGACCTGACTCCAGATTTTGCCAGAATATCCACTGTTTCATAGGAAGCTTAGCATACAACTTACGGTTGTTACATCATCTACTGTAATATATGGTAGGTGGTTTCCCTAGTTTCTAGCAACATTGCAT
Source organism: Schistocerca americana (assembly GCF_021461395.2). Classification (NCBI taxonomy): domain Eukaryota; kingdom Metazoa; phylum Arthropoda; class Insecta; order Orthoptera; family Acrididae; genus Schistocerca; species Schistocerca americana. The sequence continues at coordinate 38,018,950 of NC_060123.1, forward strand.
GTCTTGGGTAACTGCAGTTTGTGAGATGTGGCAAACCATTAGGACTGCTTTACAGATGTGCTGCAGGGGTTCTTCTTGCATAAGTTCATGAGTACATAAATTTCAGAGACAGCATAAGGTAACAGCTTGTCTTCTTGCACTCCGTAGCAATGTCTCTCAGACCTTAGAGGTACTTTTGTTTTTTCAGGGTTGACTGCGATGTGTAGTGTTTTGCCATTCCACTCCCCATTTCATCAGGATGCAGCATATTGTGTATGTTCTTATATCAGCACTTGGAATGTTCAGTTCTACTGTTTATAAAAGTAATATTTCTTTGTATAGTTGGTCCACTAGCTCGTAACTTAGAATGATGAAAAGACTCCACATCCAAAAATTCACAATCTTGTTATACTCTGTTAACATTCTTAAAGACAGCATTTTTATCATTTTTACCAAGATGTTGCATCAGCATATGTCTTGCTGGTTGTGGGGACATGTATCTAGACTGATATAATAAAGGACTATTTAACCATTTCACTGCTACAGACAAGCTTCCTACATTCTGCATTGATGAGTCTTTTGTTATGGCTGTATCACTCACCAAATGCCAACAGACAGTGTTCCAGCCAATATGAAGTACTTATCTGATTTTTCAAAAACTATTCTGTAAAAAAAAAAAAAAATTTATTTTTGCAAATCTTACAGCCTGATATCTTGATTTGCTGAATTTCTTTTTATTATCTGTCACACTTACTGCACTGCATCAAATTACGTAATACATTGCACAAAATTTTTAAGAGTTTGAGAGGTAAAAACACTGCATAAACTGTGTGTACAATTGATTTTAGCTCATACATTGCAGAGAATGAAATGCAGATCAGATATCGAAATTTATTTCAAACTCTCAGTAAGAAGATATCTCATTTCATTCTGGAGTTACTGGGTTTTATATCAAAAGGACTGCAGTGCGTGATGCGCCCATTCATGTCCTTGTGCATCGCGAATCGTGGTCATAACAACCATCATATCTCGAATTACTGAAGACATTGAAATGAGGCTTTCTGCAAATGATATCATGCAATGAGCCTTTCTGCAAATGATGGCATGCAATGAGGCACATATGGTGAATGAGAAATATTTGAAACATTTGTATTCATCAGGATATGGACATAACTTGTTCACAGCAGTGAGAAATCTGTAGCTCAGGAAGCTTACAGACATACAAAGTATTGTACAAAAACCAAAGCACCATGCTTATACACATCCACAGGACCTGGGGAACAGTGTAGGAGGATGTGCATAGCAAAAGGGTTAATCCCTAATCTGACAAAGGGATGTTGTATGTTTCAAATTATTATAAGTTAAAAGATAGGTCATTACAATTTGTCAATAGGTGACACTGTATGAATTTAGGGTGATATTTATTGGATGCAGATATTTCTGTGTATTATACTGCTAGAAGTTCAGCAATATGGATGGAATTAGTGTTAAGTAGACAGACGGAACCTATGTCACTATAGTGCTCTTCGTCTTCTGTGATAGTCTCTGCTATGTATTCGGACCACCACGGAACAGTCTTGTGTTAGGAGCAACTGAAGAGATGGGTATTGTAATGTCTTCAGCATGAATTACTGTTTCCGTTGTTTCTTGAACAACTTTGTTGATTCTCTCTCTACATGTATGGTCCACACATTAGCAGTTTAAGCTCCCAAACTAGCTCTTTGCAGTGATCAACGTGTTGCAGATTTGGGACCTATGCAGTAATCGGATAGTGGTTATTATCACAAAGGTCATATAAAAAAACAACAACATTGATTGCCAGAGGGATTTCAGTATCTTGTCAAAGGAAGCGGGAAATGCATATGTTGGTAAGAACAAAGAGGAATCTTGCAGCTGTTCTGCACGACAGAAACTCAAAATTACAATGCAAAATTATTAAAACATCATCAAGGAACATGCAAATTTTGACTGAAATCAATAATTGTGACAACAGATTTGAGGCTACATGTAAGTAATAAAACGAGAGATAGGACAACCAGCCACAGAACAGGATAATGTCACTATTGTATTGAATTAAGTTATGTATGATGAGTCACAGGTATAAAACATTTTAATGACATTTTTTAAATATAGTAGAAAGTATAGGGACAACCAGTTCAGGAGAGAAACCGCAGCAGTATGTTGAGAAAACAATTTTCATAAAATTCAGTCATACGAATGTATCACCATCCTTCTCTGAAATTATGAAAATTATATGTTCTCTTCAAAAGATAGAAGCTCATCAGGTTTTGATGGTGTTTCTAACAAAATATTAATGATTTGTTCCCATGTAATACGCCCATACTTATCTGAAATATGTGATACATCCCAGATTAAAGTTTTTCCAGAGAGACTGAAGTATGACATTCTCAACCACCATTTAAGAAAGGGGACTGAGAGATGTTAAAAACTACTGACCCATTCCACTGCTGACATTTTCCAAAATTTTTGAGAAGGTGAAATGTATTCTAGAATAGTATCTCAACTGAATAACAATGATGTCCTCAGCCAATCACAGTTTTGACTTCAGAAGAATAGCTCTACTGAGAATGCCATCTACATTTTCACTCACCAAATTCTACAACCATTAAACAACACAGTGCCGGTTGGTATTTTCTGTGACCCATCTAAGACATTTAACTGTGTGAATCACAGTATTCTCCTACATAAATTGAAATTTTATGGGGTTGGTGGTATAGCCAAGTGATGGATAATGTCATATCAAACCAAAAGAATGCAGAAAGTTGTAACTAGTAACTCAACCAATGTAGTCTGCAGACGTTAATCTTACTGGGGAGAATCCACATATGGGGTTACCCAACACCAAATCTTAGGTCCACTTTCGTTAATCATACATGTAAATGATCTTCCATCTAATATACAACAAGCGGAATAATATACTGTAACTGGACAGACAAAAAGTGTACTCACCAAGTGGCAGTGGGAGAACACATTTATAACAGTATTAAAATCTGCAAGCTTTCAGAGCCAGTGGCTCCTCCTCCTGGCAGAAGGGTTGAAGGGGAAGGAAGAGGGATGAAGGAAAAGGACAGGTGAGATGTAGAAATTGGGAGAATTATGGAAAAGTTGCTCAGAAAGGGGAGACTTACCCACAGGGATGAGAGGGAAAGTCTGATGGTTGGAAACTGCACTGGACAGGATTTGAAAACCTGAGAGCTTAAAGGTGGAATATAGGGTAATACACAAGGCAGAGATTAACAGAGATTACAGCCAGAACATCACGCACAAGTTAGTAAGAGTAGAAAGCTAAGTGGCCGGGGGGGCGGGGGGATAGACAGGTCCGAAAAATAGAAGATATAGAAAACTAAAAGGCAGTGAAGAAAGAAATAATTACTGTGAAGAAATGTTGAGACTGAACAAACTAATGTAAATTAAGGCCAGTTGAGTGGCAAGAACCAAGAACATGTTGTAACGTCAGTCCCCACCTGTGGAGTGCTGAAAAACTGATGTCTGAGGGAAGAATCCAGATGGCACGTGTGGAGAAACAGACACTGAGGTCACAACTGACACCCTCCACCTACGCCCATTCACTCTGATTATGTAATTGGTGGTAGTTATACCAATGTAAAAAGCTGAGCAGTGTTCACATAACAACTGGCACATGACATGGGTTATTTAACAGGTGGCTCTCCCTCTGACAGTACACATTATGCCTGATCCCACGTACAAGTCAAGCGCTGGCACGATGGTCAGGAATGGTAGAGCAGAGAGGGCTGTGATGAAGACATCAGCCAATGGTAGACTGACCGACCCCTCTTTAAGATCACACCGAGACAGCAGCAGCCTCTAGGTAAAGAGAATGTAAGCGCTGCATCACCTGGCCAGGGCCCCAGTTGAAGACTAGCCATTCTATGAGCTCTACAGCAGTGACTTAGGAACTGCATTGTTTCACTTGTATTAGGAGTTGTGTATACTGAAGAGATTTTCTTATATTGTGAATTTTAAAATTTTCCCGGCGAATTGACTGTTCAAACAAATTTCGGGCTTGCAGCCGGTCATCGTTCAATACTTCGCACGATATTTCAACTGGGTACCTGCCAGTCATCTTCAGGGTAGTCGTCGCAGACTGGCGAAAACGTCCTCCGTTCCCCAATATATAGCGTACTGTAACTATTCTGCGCATGCGTCGAAAACTTGATAGTTGAACCACACTGCCCACCGGCAGCACCCTCCCTGGTGGAATAGCGGAACTCAGTCGCCCTCTGTGTTGCTGTTTGCCACGGCCGTCAACGCACTCTGTTGTCTTCGATTTGAGCAAATCGTGGAGATCATGGGATTCCATGCACTGTCCAGCTGGTAGCCGCTGTCATGGCTTAACAAATTTTCCGCCAGTCGTATTTCTACGGATTCTTTAATAATGGAGTCCCAGAAAGATGTTGCTGTGGACAAAATCATTGTTTTCTCATACTCCATTGAATGTCCAGTAGAAATACAATGTTCAGCAATAGCGGACTTGCTTGGCTGCAAAAGGCGGGTGTAACGTTAATGTTCAGTGCAGCGTTCTTTCACAGTGCATGTGGTTTGACCTATGTAAGCCATACCACATTGGCACGGAATCTTGTAAATTCCGGCCTTTCGTAGTAACAGATTGTCCTTAACTGATCCCACAAGGTCCGCAATCTTCGATGGTGGGCGGAAAACCACTTTTACCTGAAATTTTCGGAGGATTCTTGCTATTTTAAACAAAGTGTTGCCAACGAAAGGAAGAAAAGCTAAAGATTGTTCTGGCATGTTCTCCTCTTTATTCACTTCCTGCTTCTTAGTTTTAACTGTCAGCGTCCTGTTAATCTGCTGGATGGAATACCCATTTTCGTTGAATACTGTCTTTAGATGGGCGAGTTCTTGAGGTAAGCTATCTAGCTCTGAGACAGTATGAGCTCTATGAACAAGTGTTTTAAGCAAACTCATGGTTTGCGATGGGTGATTGCAACTCGATGCTTGCAGGTACAAATCAGTAAGAGTGGGTTTCCGGTAAACTGAATGCCCTAGAGAACCATCATTCTTCCTTCGAACCAGGACATCCAAGAAAGGCAAACAACAATCTATCTCTATTTCCATGGTGACCAGGATGTTGCTATGAATGGAGTTGAGGTGATGTAGAAACTCCATTAATTTATCTTGTCCATGAGGCTACACTATTAAAGTGTCATCCACATACCGCCAAAAAACTGTTGGCTTCAGGGCAGCTGATTCAAGCACTCTCTCTTCAAAATCCTCCATAAAAAGGTTGGCCACCAAAGGAGACAGGGGATTACCCATGGCGACACCGTCAGTCTAGGGCATTCCGTTTACCGGAAACCCACTCATACTGATTTGTACTTGCAAGCATCGAGTTGCCATCACCCATCGCAAACCATGAGTTTGCTTAAAACACTTGTTCATAGAGCTCATACTGTCTCAGATCTAGACAGCTTACCTCAAGAACTCGCCCATCTAAAGACAGTATTCAGCGAAAATGGGTATTCCATCCGGCAGATTAACAGGGCACTAACAGTTAAAACTAAGAAGCAGGAAGTGAATAAAGAAGAGAACATGCCGGAACAATCTTTAGCTTTTCTTCCTTTCGTTGGCAACACTTCGTTTAAAATAGCAAGAATCCTCCGAAAATTTCAGGTAAAAGTGGTTTTCCGCCCACCATCGAAGATTGCGGACCTTGTGGGATCAGTTAAGGACAATCTGTTACTACGAAAGGCCGGAATTTACAAGATACCGTGCCAATGTGGTATGGCTTACATAGGTCAGTGCATGGAATCCGATCATCTTCACGATTTGCTCAAATCGAAGATGACACAGTGCATCGACGGCCGTGGCAAACAGCAACGCAGAGGGCGACTGAGTTCTGCTATTCCACCAGGGAGGGCGCTGCCGGTGGCCAGTGTGGTTCAACTATCAAGTTTTCGACGCATGCGCAGAATAGTTACAGTACGCTATATATTGGGGAACGGAGGACGTTTTCGCCAGTCTGCGACGACTCACCTGAAGATGACTGGCAGGTGCCCAGTTGAAATATCGTGCGAAGTATTGAAAGACGACCGGCTGCAAGCCCGAAATTTGTTTGAACATTTTCTTATATTGTCTGTCCCCCACTGCTTGTGACACACCACTGTAAATTCTCAAAGTTGAGTATTGTCATTTATCTTACTGTCATAAAAATTCATCAATACGATTTGCTTGAATTGTTGTCTAGCAATCCAAGAAAGCAGGTTTCCTAGCCACCCCATATTCAATGAGTAGGCACGACACAACACTGGCGAGTTGTACCATGAACCAAGAACTGACAGCCACCACAGATTCTCTGTTTTCATTTGACGGGCTACTGTTTAGCTGGCACCTTAATTCTGTATTTGCTTCCCTCTGCAAGGGTGTATCTACTTGCTTTAACAGTCTCTTATAGTGTTTTTGCTAATCAATGTTTTCAGGTGGGCATTGCAGAAATTTTATTTGCTTTTGTACTTATTTTTATTGCTTGCCTTGTCTGCATTTGTTTCCTCTAACATGCGCGCACCCCACCTGTCCCACCCCCTGCTCAGGCGCCACAGCTGCCAGTGTTAGATGCAACGCAGCTAATGCAGATGTTTCAGTTTCAGACCCAGCAAATATCTACACTGCTAAACATTTTGCAGCAGCTACTGACCAACACTGCACGCCCAACAGACCAAGTGCCTACTGTAGCTCTGAGCACTTTTCACCAGCTTCATGAACAAGACGAGGAAAGGCTTGAATGGTTGCAACCGTTTGAAGCCCACGTAATTGCTCACAACATAACAGGTACTGTGAAACTCTCCTATTTATTGTCTATGGTAGGAAGTGCAGTGTTCTGCCTCCTATAGAAGTAATTTCCTAATGCCGCTCTGAGTGAACTTTCCTATGATCGTTGTTGATTCGCTAACTATTATGACCAACAAGTGAATGTGGTAGCAGCTAGCTACCAACTCTTTAATTGCAAGAAATGGTCAGAACAAACTTATAGGGAGTAGGTAACAGATTTGCAGGTATGATGAGGAAATGCAAATTCAAATGTGCTTGTGGTGCTTTATATACAGATGTAATGTTGTGTGGTACGATCGTGTAAAATGTAACTGATATCAGAATCAGAACAGATTTTGAAACAGTTCGATCCACCATTTCAGCATGTTGTGCAAATACTAGATCAGTATGGTGCAGATGCCGTGTCGGCCAATAAGTTTGAGCAGCCAGCAATTTGTCGAGTCGAGTCGCCCCTTGCTCGAGACCACCCATTAGGCGGCAGCAGCAGCAGCTCGCCGCGCAACACCATGTAAACAGCTCTCTCAACAGGCGAACAGAATTAAGTCATGCCCATGGTGCTACTCATGGCACAAAAACCAACACTGCCCATCCCGACAAGCACAGTGTTATGCTTGTGGCAAGAAAGGACACCTACAATCCGTATGTTTGTAATGGAACAAACATAGGAATTCCGCCCACTCACAAAAATCTAGTCACAAGGGCCATGTAATTAATGCTGTGTATTCTAAGCCTGCAATGGGTCTTAACAAAATTAGCAAGCAATCAGTTTCTTCAGTGCTATGCCAGACCAACAAACTTTTTGTTCATTTGCATCTTAGTGGAACACATGTGAAATTTAATATGGACACACGTGCCTCTACTACATTGCTAAATCATAAAACATACAAACTGTTAGGCTCCCCACACCTGTCTAAAACTAGCACACACCTGATGGCTTATAATGGACAAGACATTCTTGTTCTAGGAAAACGTACTTTGCCTGCCATGTACGACTCGCATATGCGAACGGTGACTTTTACGGTGCTACAATCACACGACTGTGAGAACATATTTGGCCTTGATTCATTTGATTTGTTTGGCTTTAAAATTCAGGACAATGTGTTGTCAGTGTCTGCATTCCATGCTAAAGACAGTGTAGCTAGCTTGCTGAAAGAATTCCCTGAACTCCTTTCTGAAGGTTTAGGCAAGACTAACAATTTTGTTGCACGTATTACTCTGAAAGACAATGCTCAGCCAAAATTTTGCCAGGCCAGAACTGTTTCCATTGCGTTACGGGACAAAGTCGCTGCTGAACTTAAAGAATTGCAAGATAGCGGAGCTATTGGGCTCATACAAGCTAGTCAATGGGCAAGTCCACTGGTTTTGCTCCCCAAACCTTCAGGTCGTATTCGCCTCTGTGTCGATTTTAAGTCTACAGTCAACCCATGACCTGTGATTGATACTTATCCATTGCTATGCCCAAAGGATCTCACGGACAGATTAGGCGCTGGTCGCTACTTTTCAAAAACTGATTTGCGCGACGCATATCTTCAAATACCACTCGATAGAGAATCTCAAACCATGTGTGTTGTGAACACTCACTTGGGTTCGTTTAAATATTTGCGTTTGCCTTTTGGCAGTAATTCTGCACCCGCCATTTACCAATGGTATTTGGAACAGCTGACTGCTCAAGTACTAAACTGTTAAAACTACTTGGGTGATATTGTTGTAGCAGGTTGTACACCTGAAGAATACATTTTATCTAATGCAGGACTAAAGTGTAGACTGGACAAGTGTGATTTTTTTTAAACCTGAGTTGCAATATCTTGGTCATGTCATAAACAGTCAAGGTGTACATCCTCTTCAGTCACATTTGTTAGCCATACGAGACCTGCCAGTTCCTTGCAATGTCACAGAATTGCTGTAAGTTTTAGGGAAAATGAACGATTTATATTTGCTTCACACTGAATGCTGCACAAATTGCAGCTCCATTGCGTCGCAGAAATGTCTCCTCTGTTTGGACAGATGAGTGCCAAGGCGCTTTTCAGAAACTTAAAGATGCACTGCTCAGTAATCGACGTTTGGTTCACTTTGATCCTGACAAACCAGTTGTATTCCAAGTTGACGCTTCCTCTTATGCAATCAGTGTAGTACTTTTGCACAGAATTGGCAGTAAAGACAGGCCTATTGCTTTTGCATCAAAAGTTTTGTCCAAAGCTCAGTGCAACTATTCACAAATAGAGAAAGAGGCAATGGCTATTGTGTAGAGTGTCACCAAATTCTATGGTGGAAAATTCTACTTGGTAATGGATCACAGGGCATTCCAGTCCTTATTGCTGAGCAATCACAGATGTTAGGAAATCTTGAAAGGCTTGTAAACAATGTTGAGGTAGTGGTGGTGGATAAAGTTGGGAGTGTGCTCGTAACTGCTAAAAGCAGAGCTTAATGTCAGATTTGCTGTTGGAAAGGTTTCAGGATTCAGTTGCAAAGTAATATTAACTCATGCAAGATATTTTGTCAGTAATCTCCCACCTTTAAGCTCTCAGGTTTTCAAATCTGTCTGGTGCAGTTTGCAACAATTAGTCTTTTCTTGTCATTCCGCCTACTAAGTCTTCCCTTAATGGGCTGGTAGAGAGATCAGAGCAGACAAGGGTTCTCCCAGGGTCCCTCCAACAGCGAGAAAAGCCCCACCATGCATCTGACCCTCTGGCAGCCTGATGAATGTCAAAGACAGTCACAGAGCAAAGAATGCCTCCAAGTCAGCAAATTCAGAACAGTAAAAATGAGAAGGCTAAAAATGCAATAGACATCAGTTGCACCATCAATAATAATGAAAAGAGGAGATAAATAGGTAAGGCAGCAGGGGGGCATCCCCAGGGCTTCTGTATGCAACAGGAGTCACATCACCCCCCCCCCCCCCAACACCCATCCCACCCCTGCTCCCATGTAGTCAAGGCATTAAAAAGCACTCACTATACAGAGTGGCCCATTGATCGTGACCAGGCCAAATATCTCATGAAATAAGCATCACACGAAAAACTACAAAGAACAAAACTTGTCTAGCTCAAAGGGGGGAAACCAGATGGCGCTATGGTTGGCCCACAAGATGTCGCTGCCATAGGTCAAACGGGTATGAACTGCATTTTTTAAAATAGGAACCCCCATTTTTTATTACATATTCGTGTATAATGTAAAGAAATAGGAATCTTTTAGTTGGACCACTTTTTTCGCTTTGTGATAGATGGCGCTGTAATAGTCACAAACATATGGCTCACAATTTTAGACGAACAGTTGGTAACAGGTACGTTTTGTAAATTAAAATACAGAATGTAGGTAAGTTTGAACATTTTATTTCGGTTGTTCCAATGTGATACATGTACCTTTGTGAACTTGTCATTTCTGAGAACGCATGCTGTTACAGTGTGATTACCTGTAAATACCACATTAATTCAATAAATGCTCAAAATGTCCGTCAACCTCAATGCATTTGGCAATACGTGTAACGACATTCCTATCAACAGCGAGTAGTTTGCCTTCCGTAATGTTCGCACTTGCATTGACAATCGGCTGACGCATGTTGTCAGGCGTTGTTCGTGGATCACGATAGCAAATATCCTTCAACTTTCCCCACAGAAAGAAATCCGCTGAACGTGCAGGCCATGATATGGTGCTTCAACGACAAATCCACCTGTCATGAAATATGCTATTCAATACCGCTTCAACCGCACACGAGCTATGTGCCGGACATCCATCATGTTGGAAGTACATCGCCATTCTGTCATTCAGTGAAACATCTTGTAGTAACATCGGTAGAGCATTAAGTAGGAAATCAGCATACATTGTACCATTTAGATTGCCATCGATAAAATGGGGGCCAATTATCCTTCCTCCCATAATGCCGCACCATACATAACCTGCCAAGGTCACTGAAGTTCCACTTGTCACAGTCATTGTGGATTTTCAATTGCCCAATAGTGCATATTATGCCGGTTTACGTTACCGCTGTTGGTGACTGACGCTTCTTCGCTAAATAGAATGCGTGCAAAAAATCTGGCACCATCTCGCAATTTCTCTTGTGCCCAATGGCAGTGCTGAACACGAAGTTCAAAGTTGTCACCATGCAATTCCTGGTGCATAGAAATATGGTACGGGTGCAATCGATGTTGATGTAGCATTCTCAACACCGACGTTTTTGAGATTCCCGATACTCGCGCAGTTTGTCTGCTACTGATTGCAGATTAGCCGTGACAGCAGCTAAAACACTTACTTGGGCATCATCATTTGTTGCAGGTTGTGGTTGACGTTTCCCATGTGACTGAACACTTCCTGTTTCCTTAAATAACATAACTATCCAGCAAACGGTCCAGACACTTGGATGGAGTCATCTAGGATACTGAGCAGCATACATAGCACACGCCCGTTGGGCATTTTGATCAAAATAGCCATACATCAACAAGATATCAACCTTTTCCGCAATTGGTAAATGGTCCATTTTAACACGGGTAATGTATCACGAAGCAAATACAGTCCGCACTGGCGGAATGTTACATGATACCATGTACTTATATGTTTGTGACTTTAACAGCGCCATCTATCACAAAGCGAAGAAAGTGGTCCAACTAAAACATTCGTACTTCTTTACGCACTACACGAATATGCAATAAAAAATGGGGGTTCCTATTTAAAAATGCAGTTGATATCCGTTTGACCTAGGGCAGAGCCACGTAGCGGGCCAACCATAGCGGCATCTGGTTTCCTCCTTCCTAGCTAGATGAGTTTCGTTCTTTGCACTTTTTTCTTGATGCTTATTTCGTGAGATATTTGGCCCAGTCACTATCAATGTCCCACCCTGTATAAGGATGCTACTTCTAGCATACAAAATAGTGTGCAACAGAAAAGTAGGTGAACCACGTTGAAAAGAAATTAAAACAGAGTAAGAACCTGATGAAATAGTGAGCTGGTCAAGGAGGGAGGGCCCATCATCAGTAGGTCTCTAAACAATCTGTTCTCTCAGAAAAAACATTCAGTAAAGATTCACAAAACATTCTGTCATGCCTATCAATTACGGAACTGTAATTTCCTAAGCTGATTGTTTGATGACTAAAAGTCTTATGCAGTGATAACAGTAGGATTGGGAAACTTATGTACTGATGAAATTAGATTCTCTCTAAAGTTTTCCATTACATATGGAGGTGATTCTGGTGGGTGATCAAAGGATCCAATTATTAGTTTATGCCCACCCTTGATACTATGTCTTTTTCCAAAAATCTCACATGCAGTCTCAATTTCTATCCCAGTGGATTTGAGTTTCTTGTCTACTGTGACAAATACCTCACCTCAACTTAACATTAATCTATCCTTTCTACACTGAAGCGCCAAAGAAACTGGTATAAGCATACGTATAGAAATACAAAGAGATGTAAACAGGCAGAACACGGCGCTGCAGTCGGAAACGCCTATATAAGACAACACATGTCTGGTGCAGTTGTTAAGTCGGTTACTGCTGCTACAATGGCACGTTATCAAGATTTAAGGGAGTTTTGATGTGGTGTTATAGTTGGCGCATGAGCAGTGAGAGACAGCAACTTCAAGGTAGCAAAGCAGTACGGATTTTTCCGTACTATCATTTCACGAGTGTATCGTGAATATTAGGAATCCAGTAAAACATCAAATCTCCGACATCGCTGTGGCAGGAAAAAGATCCTGCAAGAACAGGGCCAATGGCAACTGAAGAGAATTGTTCAACATAACAGAAGTGCAAATTGCTGCAGATTTCAATGCTGGGCCATCAACAAGTGTCAATGTGCGAACCATTCAACAAAACATCATCAATGTGTGTACCCTTAATGACTGCAGAACATGAAGTTTTACATCTTGCCTGGGCCTGTCAACACCAACATTGGGCTGTTGGTGACTGGAAACATGTTGCCTGGTCAGAGGAGCCTCGTTTCAAATCAAATTGTATCGAGCAGATGGACGTGTACAAGTATGGAGACAAGCTCATCAATGCACGGACCCTGCATTTTATCAGGGGACTGTTCAAGTTGGTGGAGGCTTTATAATGGTGTGGGATGTGTGCAGTTGGAGTGATGTGGGACCCCCGATACATCTAGATACGACTCTTGATAGGTGATTCATACTCTTACATATCTACGGACAGCCCTGCACGATTCATTGTGTCAATTCCCTCCAGCACTTCCCCAGACATTAGTCAAGTCCATGCCAAGTCGTGCTACAGCACTTCTGTGTGCTCGCGGGGGCCCTACATGATATTAGGCAGGCATGCCAGTTTCTTTCGCTCTTTAGTGTATACTCGCTTTAATTTTCCTCAAATATCTCATTGCTATTGAATTTGGATTTTAGCCAGCTTTCCATACCTACAATCTGATTAAAATTACTTGACTGTTGACACTTCATGTGCTGGAGTGTCTTCCTCCAATCAGAGCACTCAACGTCACATCCGAACTCTTCACCATTGCCCAACTGCCACAACAATTCTTTTTTCTTCTTCTTCTTGAGTTTGGATCCCGAATCCTAGACCTGGCCTTTTTATTTCACATTTCACCACACACGATAAACACACCCAAAACAATACACACCAAACAATGGTGATGAAACAACACACATTTCATTTCATACACACCACAAACTAACGACTACACGATTCATTCACACAAGAGACATGATTCAGCTTCACATATTCAATTATTAGCATCATAGATCTGCTTACAATAGGTAAGGTTCATACATCATCACTAACTAAAGACTACAGGATTCTTTCCCACAAGAAACGATTCAGCTTCACATATTCAATTATTAGCATCATAGATCTGGTTACAGTACGTAAGCTTCATACGACATGGTTTAAAATCAAACTTTCTGAAAGCAGCAAATGATTGTTTCAACTGATTCTATAGACAAATGAATATAGCACTGAAACCTGATGGTCCTCCATAGCAAAATGGTAAAGTTACTGCCTGCAAAACTGAATGTAATGGGTTCGAATTGCGTTGAGTGATTATATTTTTGTTAATTTTTAAATCTTTATGAAGATGACTGAGTATATTATTATTTCAATTAATTGGTTTCAATGCATTTTTTTTGTTTTTAATCTCGTCGTATCACCATCATCATCGTACTGACTTTTTTATTTTCTCTTATTTTCCTTCCTGTCATTCTTTTTTCGTTTGGAATCTGCTTGTATCACTTATTACGTGTGCATGAGCTCCAACCAGGACTGCTCATCGGTCAGCACTGCGTCAGTTTGCATAGCAAAAGCGAGATGTTACAGTTCGCTTTTTGCGCTGAAACTGAATTTTCTCTGTCTTGAGTTTGGTCATACAGGTCAACTTTGAGCAAAGTGAGTGTGATTAATAGTTCTGCCACAGGATGCCAACTGTTGTTTTCTCAGATACATTGCTGGTCAAGAGGCTGTGGTTAGGTTAGGACAGAGTGTAAATTCAGGGCTACAAAATGTTTTGTCTACTGCCAGTCAGTCACTTGCCATTTAAAATCAGCTGTGGACAGAGCATCTTGCATTCCCACCATACTGGATGGCAGCAGCTTCCACTGTTGCTCAGCATTATATGAATGGCATTTCAGCTATTACGAGGTGACCCGCTGTGTTTGCATGACACCTTCAATGAGTGATAACCAATGAGGCAACACTGTGTTACTCAGTGACAGACATCATCAATCAATTAATTTTAATTGGACTATAGTATATTGTGAGCTCCATAGCTGTTTAGGAAAACTTCAAAATCTGGCACTTTGTAATTAATTCTTCGGCAGTTCGTCACTAGCACGTGAATTTCGTTGGCTCTTATATTGATGTTTCGAAGTCCACTGCAGTTTTTGTTATCTAAAATACTCTTGTGTGTGTACCCCAATACAGTTGGCCACCTGGGTAGCAGACTCTGATGTGTGGTGCACACCTGACCCATGTAGGGAGACCAGCACTATGGTTCAGGTTCACGATGTGACAGAGAACCTTTGAAGACTCTAGCTCAATCCTTCCACTCAATTCAGAACTAGAAGAACACCATCAGTTATGGGGACAAAGCTGCATATTTCAAGCTTCATTGAAACCCCATGTACAAGCCTGGTCCTTCCAACCTTCACTATCAGTTGCTGGAGTGATCGAAATATGACCCAGGAGCCCAGGCAACAGTCATAGTTTGTTCCAGCATGCACCATTATTTGAAGCTGGTTGCACAATGTCCCCTAAAAGGCTAATGGAATAGCCTCTTAAACGTGTTGAATGAGACCCCCAGATATACACAGGCTGCACCTGGTGTCCCTTCCAAAACCTCTGCTGCCATTTTCATAAGGGGTACCATTGTTCGCCATATGCTCGAACTGCCATAGATTAACAGACTCCTACCCTGTTGTGTTTGCCTCCTTTTGATACAGAGCACAGCAAGTTTCCCAATGGGTGAAGAAAGTTTCACTGGCAGTTTCTGTTCCAGTTAAAGACAGCACCTCAGACTTTTTGGTTATGGGGAGCAGTATATAACAACATGCATTCTCCCTCGTCCGTATCTACAGTGTACAGCGTGCCTAAATCTACCACTGACACGCCACTCACAGCTGAGTGTACGAATAGTGACTACCACACATTTCCTTTAAAGGGGAGAGGACCTGCAGGAGAGGATAGTTTTTGGGGTACCCTTGGTACCTCTAGTATATGCCTCTCAGGAGCTCTCCCAACACACACATTGGCAGCAGTTTCCAACTGCTTGAGAGTAGTCAGATCAATATACAGCTGCTTATGAAGGTCAACTAACTCATCCTATGTTCCAGGGCAGCATTGTGGCTGGTGCAATATCTTACAGAACAGTACACAAATATCTTTAAAATAAAGCTTGCTGATTCTCTTTTAATTTATGAATGTGTTAAACTAAAGGTATTACTACTTCCCTTTAAAAAATAAAAAATAAAAATAAAAAATGTAAAACAAGATTTCTATTAAAACGAAAGAAAAACCTGTATAAAACTTACCGATTACTTGACGCTTTTTTTTTTGTTTTAGTCACTAACAAATTCTAAAATAGTGTTATTTCATGATAAATACATATAATACACACTCCTGATGACAATGAATACTAGATGTAACAAGATATGTTAGTTATAATGTGTGCTACAGAAGCTGACTACACAAGTGTTGATTTGCTACAAAACAGACTACACACAACACTCACAACTTACAGAAAAATAGATTTTCAACCACCAAAAAATTCTCAAAAATATACCAATTTTTCACATAACTGTACACTGAAATTAGAGAATAATTGTTTTTTAATGAGGATACTGTTGCAAAAAGTTTCTAAAAATCACAAATTAATTTTATAATTACAACATAGTATCAGTTTCTTGTGGCACTCACAAATGTTTGAAAATGTGTTATCACAATACTGACACAATCAATGAAGGATTATACAAAAATGACATGAACAGCAAATTGTTAGAATCTAGAATTTTGAATCGGCCCAGGAATGTGTTACATGTGGTTTCACACAAATGAAAATTCGGAAGTTGATTACATGTGTTAGTAAACATGCTGTACGTCCAAAGTACTGAATAATATTCTTCATTTGTGTGGCCATAGTGTCTTTAGTTGCTTTGTAATTTTCGAGGGTATTTTTGTTCTGTCGTTGCAACTACAAAAATGCTTGAGTTTTTTCAACAGACGCGTTTTGCTTTTTTTGAGGTAAAGCATCATCAGTGGTCTGTAATTAAGTTATTTGCTTTTAGATCAAAAAACAGCTCACTGTTCTTACTGAACTGTTTTTTGATATAAAAGCAAAACAATAAAGCGAAACCCCTCTGGTGGGGGGGGGGGGGGGGGGGGGGGGGGGAATCGCGTATTTTTGTAGTTGCAATGACAGAACAAAAATAACCTTAAGAAATGAATAATATGTTTCATTGATTGTCTTCTGTTTGTTGCTTTTTCCCATGGGGCAGCCACAATAGGGAAAGCTATTGGGTTGTAATTTTCTGCACAGAATTCTCTCTCTCTGTTGCAGACAACCGAATCAGTACAATCATTATTATGGCATTAATTTAATTTGTTTCATCAGACAAATGTGCACCCTGTTGCCACTTCCTCCAATCAAGGACTCTCACCCTGTGCACCACCCAGCCACAACAAAGCTCATTTGGTACGACGGTCATTGCCGAGAATCCTAGTGCTCCAAGATAACATACATCTACACTCTGGCAGTTGTGGGGAACTGGCAGTTCAGGCATCATCTGAACTATGATCCTCATGTTATGAGGATGCTCTACTGAGAGTGTACACGACAAGCCCTCCATGCAGGATTGGCTAGAATGTTGGTTTCCAAAGTGCATATTTATGTCCATGCAAAGAAAGAGAAACCTAAAGGGTAGCAGGTTTGGCATTAAGGACTGTCAGAAAGGGACATGAAAGTAAGCAGAAGTGAGCATAGTTGAAAATGGGATGCTGTGATGGCTCAGGAGCCTTGGTAACCACAAAGACATTTACAACATAGTCATGAGTATGCTGAGGGGTCTTCAAGACAGAAAATCCTGTTACTTTTAACAGTAGTACTGAACATTTGCTCAATGTGACCACTGAAATTGATAATACCTTCTTAAGATTTATCAATTGATGACAGAGATACCTAAAGGCTATATTAACCTGAGCATCACATCAATGGTAAAAGCAAAAGCATAACTTCTGTTTCACAAAAACATCAGAAACTATGCAGCATATGTTAGGCTGAATTCCACTGAAACAAACAAAACTGTGTCCTTGATTAGAACAAACACTGATATCTACCTACGAAAGGGAAAGAGGTTGTTAGTTTCAAGTCCAAACCTAACAAACTTTGTGTGTGTGTGTGTGTGTGTGTGTGTGTGTGTGTGTGTGTGTGTAAATGTAGTTTGTACTAACAAGTTCAGAATGAAGAGAAATTTATCTAAATTACCTGAAGACCAAGCTGCCGCTCAGCTACGAATTCTCGATCCATGTTTCCAATAAGTTTTTTAGGAGGTAGTGGTAGAGGGAGACTTGACTGCTGCAACGCATTGTGCAGCGATACAAAATCACTATACCTCCTACAGACATGCCACGATTTCTCTGGTATTGGTCCTCGTTGCACACGTATAACATATTCCTGCAGCAGGATGATTCACATTATCAGAAACAAGTTACATGAATGAAGTATTCACAGAAAAATTCAATTAGGCCTAAATAAAAAATAATTCATACAAGATGCCACAGTCAATTAAACAAAATCAATGCACTTTACCCTAATTTTCTGTACTAGTAATAGCATACTCATAATACCACACAACCAGAAGCTGATAATTTATAGCAGGTACTAAGAACTGATTTTTTGTTAGTAAAATGAAAAGTTTCTATGCCTGTATATACAGTCAACAAAACAAAACTGTTCACCCATTCTGACAAGCTCAGGTATCTTCAGCTGTGTAAAGCTTGCACCAGTGGTAATGCAACATAAACTGGCAATGGCAGCAGCATCACACGCAATACGCTTTTAGCACCGTGTATGTTCCCTTCTTATTGTGACAATTTTACTTATAGACCTTTCTGATTTTCCATGACTGTGTATAATTCCCACATAACTGAAACAATGATATGTTTAAGCTTCGAATATACAAATAAGAGTGAACTTTTACAGTAATGTGGTAACCATGTAGCTATGTTTGAGGCTCTGGACTTCCTGCCTACTTCAGTGTTGGCGTTACACATGATGGCGGATAATGTTCTCCAGACAATTGCTAAAACCAACGCCTTCCATTGGAATGCCACAAGATATAGAATGATACATCACTCCAAATCACTCGCTTTCAGTCATCCTCTGTCCACCTTCATTGTGGCGCTTTGCGCTGACTATAAAAAAAAAAATGGCTTATGAAGAGATGCTCAACCGTTGAATCCCATTCTTTTTAACTCCCTACACACAGTCTTTATACTAGCTGGAGTGCTGATAGCACTTGGGAACTCATGAAAGGATTTTCAACAGAAAATGCTATATATGGTTTCACTGATCAAATATTAAATGCATTGAATAACCGAACATCATCTATTGGGATATTTTGTGATTTCTCAAAGGCTTTTGATTGTGTGAATCATGAAATTCTTCTAGATAAGGTTAAGTATTGTGATATGAGTGGGACGGTGCAAAAATGGTTTAATACATACTTAACCAGAAGAATGCAGAAAATTGAAATTAACAGTTTGGATAGTCTGCAAAAACCAACAAGAGTCCTCTAACTGGAGGGGTGTTTAATATCTAGAATGGTGTCCCACAGGGTTCAGACTTGGGTCCATTATTGTTCTTAATATATATTTACTACTTGCCACTCTATATTTATGAAGATGCAAAGCTAGTTCTTTTTGCTGATGATACAAGTATAGTAATCACACCTAACAAGCAAAACTCAGCTGAGGAAATTGCAAATAATGCCTTTAGGGGCTCTCTGCAAATGAACTCTCACTAAATTTTCAGAGAACACAGTTTATACAATTCTGTAGAGTAAATGGCATAACACCATTGATAAATATAGACTAAGGCAGAATGCTCAAAATTTCAGGGTGTGTGCATTGATGAGAAATTGACCTGGAAGAAACACATTGATGATCTGCTGAACCGGTTAGGTTCAGCTACTCATGCTATTTATTTTTTTTTTGCTAAGACTATTAGTTTTGTTGGAGGTAAAATGAATGAAGGTGTTCAAATCGTTATAGAGAACAATGTGATGATACACTGTGGCACCATCTTGGATTTTTGCTGTGCAACACATATGGTGGAGAAGAGCGACATTCACTTTGGTGGCAGCAACAGGTAGTGTAATATCCACATCTACACGTAGTTCTTCTGTACGGGAAGGTTCGTTGGGCAGTATCAAAGAGCTTTCTGAGTTCTTTATTTTCTTTTCCTTCTCTCCCTCTTTTTTCTTCACAGGATTTTAAATCTTGAAGGGCTTACCCAAGTAAGACGACGATCAGACCATTCTATGGTCAGATACTTTTACGCCTTTCTTCCACAGCCTATTCTTTGCGTGTGGTCCAGTTAAAATACAGGACAGTAGCATCCTAGGCGAGGGTCACCACCTCTCCTACATGCTGGAGAACAAGGGATGGTCTCCAGATGGGGTCAACGGAGGCATCTGATCCCACCTGTCAGCTTTGACCCGTGACGTTGTGTGACGTCATGGAGTTTAGTTTGTGAGTGTATTGTGTTTGTAGATGTCGTCTAGTTGCACTTGGTGATGTCCTCTGGTGGTGTGTATATGGTCCACGTGTTATGTGGTGTATTGGGTTCATTTGGGTGTCGGTGCTTGAGTGTGCATTTGTTGGTCGTGACTGTTGTAGAAGAACTGAAATTAGTTTCAGTGAATTGAAAATAAAGTTTCCATTGTGTTTATGTTATTGCAGGGTCCTCTGATGTTATTGGTTTGCTGTTTGTCATGCGGTGAGTCGCTTAATTCAATTTGTGGCTTCTTTTGTTAGGTACGGATATGACTTCTTAGTTTAATAGTGCACAACTGCGGACTGAAATGGGGGATGACATGTTGACCATCATTAAGTTTCTGCAACTTTTTGGGCTTGTGACAGAGATAGTGAAATATGACATACGCAAGCAGAATATGCGAGTTCGGGGTTAGTGTGTAGTTTCGGAACTTTTTTGATGGTAAGTAGTCTTTTTTTTTTTTTTTTGGTCTACTGTTCGCCTGTTATGATGTTTGGTGGGGTTTTTGTGTGTTGTTTGATCGGTGTTATTTACTGCATGTGTTGGTGGTTGACGGTTTGGTATCGGCACTTGTGGTTTATTTATGTATCTTAGGGGGAGTACTCCATTTCAAATTTTTTTTTTTGTTACAGTCAGTTGTATTTGAGCTGTATAGGTTATGGGAAGTGACCAATTCCAATTTGTCATTGCAGCTATGTGTGTTTTGGTATCATGAGCTGTTGGTGACCTATATAAGTCAAGGGAACTGCTCGATTCCAATGTGTCGTCGTAGCTATGTGTTTTGGTACCGTGAGCTGCTGTTGACCTATACAGGTCAAGGGAAGTGTCCGATTACAATTTTTGTTGTTTTAGGTGTTGGTTTTGTGGTATCGATTGTTGCGATGTGATTATAATTTTTGAAGTAGGCCTAGTTGGTTTTTATTTTGTGGTATAGACAATTGTGGTTGAGCTACGTAATGAAGGGAAGTGACCGATTCCTGTCGATATTGTAAGTGTAGCGGAATTTTGTGGTGTTTTTATGTCATCGTTTTGTGTGGTCTGAGATCGGGGTGTGTGTCTGTATGTGTTTATATTTAGTTTGTCCCCACCCAAAAATCCCCAATTTTACGCGCTGGTCCCGTCAGTTGGATTATATTTTTGGAGAGAGATGTGTTTGTTGGTTTTATACGTATTGTCGTGTTTATGTAATGACATTCTAGGCACCATATTGGAGACGTTGAGAATGGTCGTTTCCGCCAAATTGGTGACACCATGGGTCAAAACAGAAGGGTGTAATCTGACGCTTCTGTAAGACCTCCAGGTGCATCACCACTGGTACAATATGGATATGTACAAGGGAAGTTTTAATTATTTAGACAATTGTTCATGTCTTTGAACAGAGAAAGTGCTGGGTGCAATTTTTGAAAAATTTATTATCATATCCATAGGATGAAGTTACTAATTTTTTTTCAGACGTCAAAGTATGGCAAGTGATTGCCTTATTGCCTTATACTCCTGAATGTTCTTCTTCTTTTTTTTTTTTAAAATTAGGCTAGACTTGCAAGCAGGGAATGCCATGGTCCAAGAAGTTTGTGTAAAATTAAAGTTGTCCACAAGGGCAATATCTGTGAAGAGTTCTGCTACAGGCAGGATATGAAGAACAGTGGAATGATAGCTGACCAAAATGGGAACATTGAATGCACCCTACAGGTGTTCAGAAGTAAGGCTCAACACTATATCTACATCCCAAAACTTCTTTTTCCAACAGGGTGCCAATATGAAGGCACCTGGGTCAACTCTTGTTTTCTGTTAGCCCTATGTGTGCACTGTACAGAATGAACAATACCATGACATTTCAGATTTTGCCTGAATTCTTTGTAAGACTGGAGGATTAAATCTGTTGTGAAATATAATGCCCTGAGTCACATTAAGGCTTTTGTGTTGGGTAACAGTGACAGGGATATCTCTCAGCTTGGTACAGGCTGAGGCTACGTGAGATTGTGATTCAGTCAATGCTTAAATTAACACGGATCCATTCTGCATGTTTTCCAGTGTGGCTACTTTCCCAAACATTCTTGTTGATTCTCTCCACAAAAAATGTAAAAATATATGTTTTGTTGTTGTGAAGAAATCACCATTTAATGCAAATCCAACAATGGATAAATTGTTTGATGCCCTTTTCCCTAGCCTGACCACTGTCCAAAGGTGTGGCTATGGAGGGTACGGTCGAGGGGTTATGTTTCCACATTAAATTTTCTTCATTCACTCACTGATGCAACTGATACAGTATGGCCAAGATCTGGTGTAAGTTTTATTCCTTTCATTTGTGGGATGTCCCTTACGAAGCCAGCTACTCTGGTTGAGGGTTCTACCCATGCACAGCAAAGTCCATCTGGCTTGATTGGCATTGCTCAGGGTCTCCTCTCCTCTCTCTCTCATTAATGCTCCTGCTGACTTAAGATATTAAAGCACTCATCTTCAGCTGAGTGTAGTTTTCCTATTCACAATTAAAATTGGTCCTTCCAGTCTTTATGTAACTTGTGGCAGATTATATTTAATTGTAATAAACAAAACTGTCAGTTTTTCTGTATGATTGACTCTCTACTTATGTAATGTCATTTATAACCCGACAAGGTGATTAACAAATCCAAATTTTACTCCCTTAGAAATAAAGGAAAGCACCATTGCACTCAGTATTTAACTACACTGAAAAAATATTACGACACTACTGTGACAACCAGGGAGCCCTGTAATGAAACCACTTTTTTTTTTTTTTTAAAAAATAATGATGACAGCACCTAAGATCCTAACTTCACTGACATATCTGCATAATTATCTAGAATCGAGTAAACTGAACCTTTCAATACATACTGTGTCTGTTCACCAATTAATATGACAGCGATGTAGCACGTGATATGTGTATACAAACAGAAAGAGAATACGGCACAACATATCTTTTGCATTTATGTTAGTTTTTGAAATGCAGGAAATTGTGAAAGACTGATCCGTAGAGTATCACAAAATTTTGATTAGTATGGTTGGTGACAGTTCTACAAGTTGACAAAGCAAAAAAATAAGAATATGAAATCTTGGAAACGATTACACACTGATTGGTAGCATAACTCAACATCTAGGTGAGGTCAACTTAGCTCTTTGATTGGGAACTGGCAAAGTGGTATCAAGCGCTTCAGTTAATCTTCTATGGGCCATTACATGGAAACTTGTTTAATCTGCTTATTTCAATTTTCATATAGTCTAGGAGAACTGTATCAAATAAAAAGTAGCATCTTGTCAGCAACACTGCAAGCTCAGATCTTAAATATTGATACACTATTGGTGTGATGCCTTTTAAGTTGTTATATGTATTATCTTATTTCAATCAAAAGTTTTTAAATTCCTGGCAATTCAATACAACTAGCACATTTGTATTCTTCACTGGAGTCAAACACTATCATAATTAAGATGGCCAAAAGAAATTTAAAATCTGAATGATTATTTTTCCTTAGTTCTGCAATCCCGTAACAAGATAGCTACTATTCACATAAACACAAGTACTTAAAAATAAAATACAAAAACATAACTCAATAAAATACTTTGGTAAAGTGTTCTAAAATACTTTGGTAAAGTACTCAGAGCCTGTACGGGAGAGGCACTATTAAATTTTAACTCCAGTTGCAATCAGCAATATTTCAGTCCAGCTGTTGATGTAAGTTTTGTCAGTACAAGGACTATCAACAAGTTTTCGTTTTAACCAGCTACTTCCATTTTCAAAGTAGTCCTACTAAATTACTTTAAAATATACTTCCATAAAAGTTGTCTTGCAATCATTCCATGTATAGACAATCACAGATGCAAGAAATATTCAAGATCTTTAATTGTGCTTTAATCAAAAATATACATGTGCAAAATCAACAATTTTGTCAATGTGTTTTCCCCGATCAAATTTCTGTAAGTCTACCAATAAAATTACGTAATATCACACCATCTTATCACTGTGCGACGATACTACTCTTGCAGTGAATCCTCCATGTACGTCTTTTTCATTGTGTGCTGATTATAGTACAAGTTACATTAGATGTAACTTTTTTAATATATCAGTACAAGGGAACTCCTCATAGTGAAAAGAACCTGAACTGTATTTCATGATTTCAGACCTTACACATCAATTTTTAGTATTTGGATAATATAAAATGTTGACTTGTTTGTCCTACTTTCAACCACTAATGTTTCATGGGAGTTATTTCTTTAAAACATTGGGCATACTAAAAACAGCCTCACGGCATGTTTACTCCCTTATTAAGTTCATTGTGAACAATCAATTACAGTTTGAAAACAACATTCATTCATAAACGAAATAGTAGAAAAGAGGAAATGTTTGACATTATCCATCACTCAGCTGTAGAGTGACACAAAAACAACGAATGCATTCAGCCACACAAATATTTGACCACCTACCCAGTGATGTAAAGAATTTAATAGGTAATACAATTAACTTCAAATAAAAATTGAACTTATATCTGCTTAACAACTACTCCATAGTACAACTCGTGTATGTGGTGTGTGTGTGTGTGTGATTAACTCTTGATTACTAAACCCTCGTAAAATTTACGATTGCAGTTGGTACCAACTCACAGTCCCTGCCAATCTGGGATTGTCAGTACAGGGCGTAAAACAGGATATCTTGCGCATATTTTGTATGTGGGATGCCATGGGAAATCTCCTAATTGTAACTGACTATGAATAAAATACGTAGTAGTAAAATTTACGATGGTTTAGTAACAATATAATGTTTGCTCCTCTAGTGTTCTGCGATTAAGGAGGGTAGAGTCTGAACACTGTAAATAACAAATTACTGCACCTATGCAGAAAAACTTAAGAAACCATATACATGGTCAACATGTAGCTCATATTTTTCACCGATGAAGACTTCTGTGATCGTAGAACTTACGTTTTTCGCATCACAGCAAGGGATTCGGAACATGCAAATAAATCATTATCCCAATTTTGTTGGCATTAACCGAAAAGTCGTAAAATAACTTACGAATACATGGCTGGCTCAGTGCTAGGAACTGTCATTTCAGTTCACTCTGACAGTTACCTACCGTGTGCCCTTGTATGTTTTGATAATTTTCAATTGCGCATGTCAACGTTTCCGTATCGTCTAGACAAATTTTCCTTTGGCTCTTCTTCTCGAACATCGCCATTTGTCGCTACAAAACATTAGCCGCCACATCTGTACAATCTGCGGCTTTCCAAAACTCCCAACACAAATTTTTCACGCCATCACCCCTAATAGCAACAAACAACCACTGCTACACATCAAGAATGTTTTAAGTTGTTATTAACCACTGACAACTGCGATTAGGCAATGGACTAACATCTTTGAACAGTCGGATTACACGGGATAAAAGCGTCTCGCTAGAGACTGGCTGTGGTTTGTTGATTGACTAGATTGTCAATCCTTCAGTATAATGAAGCAGCCTCACACTATCAATAATATTGACAAAAATCGTCTTTTGGCTACACAAGGCTAAGATGCCGAACACCCAAAAGAAAGCGAGGAAATGGGCTCGAGAATGTTCGATGGAAAAAAAGGAGCGACTGGCAGTATATTAACTTAATGACAATCAGAACGATGCACCGGAAAGATTTGATATTTTTTCCGATGAGTCCTCTACGTACCAATACAGCCAGTTATTAATGTTGAAATGAAATAAAACAGAGAAGCAAGATGCTTTAATGAGAGAGGAAAACGCAGTCAACCAGAGATTGGGCGTAAGGCTAATGCCTCACTAGGCAATTTTCTCCTCTCTATAATAATCGCGGCAGGAACAGTTGCCTATGGTGCCACACTTCGAACGATTATAATCGTGGCGGATGAAGTCGCTCCGACGATACTGGGTGCCACACTAGCAGCAAAAATCGGTGGCTTCTGCATGCAGTTGTGTTGCAACCAGCCACGAGAGGCACCATGCATGATGACCTGTCATTCAAAACTGAAATATTTAGCTGCAGTAGCATTACACGCAGTTCAACGTCGCAGAAGGCGTAACAGCCAACGAAAATGGTGGATTCATCAAATTATTATGAATTGTCCAAGTGAAGGAAAGTTTGTGTTGTTAGACAAAAAATTTAGGAGTTATCCGGAGAAATTCTTTGATCATTATCGCATGTCCGTAGCATCTTTCTACTTACTGCTCTCGAATATAGAAACTAACTTACAAAAGGATACCAAGTTAAGTGACAATATTGGTGCTGAAGAAGAACTTGTAGTAATATTGAGGTACGTTTTTTAATTAAATAGAGTAAGTAATTTATGGACATGAACATACACTTCACATAACATTAACTAGGTTACAATGAAAGAGTTTACATTACAAGTTCGTGTCAGCCGCCTAATCACTTGTAATATTCTTCAAATGACAAGATCGAGTCTTCGTCTGGCAGTCCAGTAAGCGGTGAAAAATAAGTGATTGGACTCTCATGTGTAGGGCTCTGTGCGCTTGTTGATGTCGACGTACCTGACGGGGCAGTATTTATGAAGGAGTCTGTTGTAGTGCTGCTCTCTATAGTCTTTCGACTGTAGGATTTTATTAATTGTAATGTTTTCATTTGAAAGTCTAGTTTATCATCAGTAGTAATTTCTTTTAAGTAATGCAAAAGATATGTCAAAAACAAGTCATTAGGATCTTTTTGCGGTACAGCACAAGTTGAACAATGTGTCAAAACTCTTACCAACTCTCTTCCAAATGGATCCTGAAGTTTCCTTTTATTTGCTTTAGCAGTGGAAGGCTTAGCAGCAGTGTTAGGTGGCGATGTACTGTCTTCATGATGCTTTTCCACTTCACCATACTCAAGAGTAGAGGCATCAATCATATTCGCTGAGGTCGTGAAATTAAAAGAATTTTTTTTGGAAAAACCCACATGTCACTTTGTGCAGTCAAATGTGTGTGAGGTGGTAAGCAAATAGTAAGTCGGTACTGAGTAGGTAATTAACTATCAATCCAATGTAAATACATCTAAATGTTATGAAATTATAGAAGAAAATTTTTACTTACTGCCTCAATTCCATGGCCTCTAGCAGGAAACACATCTGTCTATAGTAGACATATGATTTTTGTAGTCGTTGTGCTGCCAGTCCTTTTATTTTATTTTTTTAATTCCTCCAGGCTGCTATCAATCCAATGTAAATACATCTAAATGTTATGAAATTATAGAAGAAAATTTTTACTTACTGCCTCAATTCCATGGCCTCTAGCAGGAAACACATCTGTCTATAGTAGACATATGATTTTTGTAGTCGTTGTGCTGCCAGTCTTTTTATTTTATTTTTTTTAATTCCTCCAGGCTGCGACTGTATGCATCACGCATTTTTTCCGCCGCTTTTGTACTTCTTTTCCTGTAGGAACATTAAAAACCATTATTCTTACTCCTGCTCATTGAAATTAATTAATTTCCACCAACCTGTATTGTGTTTTAGACTCTACTTATTTATAACAGATATCTTGGAATGGGATGCTCCATTAAGTCTCTGCAACATGAGTTTTTAATAGGACGCTCAACTGTTTCATTTATAATTGAAGATACGTGCAGAAAAAATTAGAACAGCTTACAACCAAAGTACATGTCAACGCCAAGAAATATCTCTGAATTGTGAGAAAACTACAAATTTTCCTCACAACATAGGTACTATTGACGGTAAGCAAGTGTGGTCGGTGAAGCCCTCGAATAGTGGAAGTGAATTTTTTTTTGTCTTAAACAGTTTGATTCCATAGTGCTTATGGCATTTGTGGATAATGACTATTGCTTCAGGATACATTGATATAGGACACGATGATGATCCAAAGATTTTATATGGAATAACTTCAGAAGAGCACTTTATAATCTAAGGTTATCTTTTCCAGACGCCAAACGTTTGACTGATGAACCAAACAATGAAGATGCGCCTTTCGTATTTATAAGCAGCGAAGGTTTTGCTCTTGATAAACACTTGATGCAGCCTTTTGCAAGAAAATCACACACATTCTTGAGGAGAGTGTTTATTATAGGCTGAGTAGAGCAAGGCATGTAGTAGAATGTTCGTTTGGCATCCTTGCTAACAATTTGCGAATTTTCCACAGGGACATAGACGTTAATATTAACTTGGCTGAAAGTTTTATAAAAACCTGTTGCATGCTGCATAACTTTGTGTGGAAGCATGATGGCTATCGGTTAGAAGATACTTTAACCTGTTCTTTGGAATCTATGGAAAACGTAGGACTAAGAGGTAGCAATCATGGTTGTGACATTAGAGACATGTTTTGCAACTGCTTTTGCTCTGTGGAAGAATCAGTTCCTTGGAAAAATGCATACATTGTGGATAAAGATAAATAGACATCTACAGATGAGGATGTCAAAAGCCATACTTAGTTGTATTAATAGTTGATACATTTCATGTTCACGTTGTCATGTTACACTATTTGGTTTATGACTTAAACACATAATGCTACGAATACGTTCACAAGAATACCGTTCTTTCAAACAACCCTTTGTAGTTTCCCTTTTAACTTTTGAAATAACTTAGTCCATAAAACATGTTTTCGACTTTTTTCAACTGTATCCTCATAAGGGTTATTTTTTTAGCTTAAGTAATATTGGATTATGATATTAGTAAGAAAAATTTGTACAAATTCAGAGTATTTTTCTTACTTTGATAAAATATTGAAAATAGTCTGAAAATATCTGTAAAAAACATTGTGTTAAATACTACAAAGTTTCAACACAATTAATGATATTGTTTTGGCGCAACAGGTTTGTATGCATGTCAAACTATTAGAGGGAGAATGAAAAATAAAAATAAAATTACTATTTTAGTAGTTACTAAGCGAAAGTTACATCAATTGTTAAGAAATTTGCATGCACATATATACAGGTATGTATGTATATCATTGCATTGTGTGCATCCAGTGATGACTAGTTCCATTTCTCAGCCCCACCAACATCTGCACACACCTTCTACCATGCTTCTGTCTTCACTAGACGATTTTCATAATCTTGCGTTTTTATGTTGTAGAGACAGGGATATTTCTCCATCTCAATTATTATCAGTTCACTGTCCAAATGGTCCATTGGAACGACATTTGCAGTGTTTTCGGACATTGCCACACACAGACCAAACAGAAGCGAGCACAGTATCTTTGTGGCTGCTGCGCGACTGGCGATAATAACAGTTTAGTGTGGCAGACATGCCGACGATTATTGCCGCGCCGAAATTAGGCCAAGGTCTATTCGACAGCGACAGTCCCGCGTGGAAACTTAAAGGAGCGACACCTTCCGTTTGCAACATGGAGCTCCATTTCCGGCGCAACAAAAATCGTTGACCTGGAACAGAGAAAATCGCCTAGCCTAACGTTGAAATTTCTGGTGACATGTATGTCATTTGAATGCTCAAAGTCTAGTTGTGTAATATCAGCAAACACGATTACTAAAATTCCATGGACACTCGTGAAGGAATTATAACCGCCTAACAAGGATATGTCCAGGCAACCGACATAAAACTGTTTTTTACGTTTTGCAATAATTTGGTGAAACTGACAGGCATTACGCAGATCTCCTACTAGTCACTGCGGATATATGACGCATTTTTCGGAATGGAAGCGTTTTTCCAAACTTGTTATCTAATTCACCAACCTGTACTGAAGTAAGCAACGTCATAGAGAATCCTCCGTCGACCATTCTGCAGTGATATATACAATGATTACTCTTGCATTGGTCTATTAAAATCGTTTTATGTTAAAAACAACATTTCAAAAATTGAATCTAAGGTATGGAGTGAAAAAAGGTGAATTAAAACATACAGTGCACATTAACGCCGTAAGGGTGATACATGAAGCTTTGTCAACATCTGAATGGAGAATATTGTCAGACTGTCAGTGCTTGGCCTCAAATGTTCAATATGTATTGACAATACCAAGAATATTTTAAAGGCTATCAATACTGCTCGTCCATATTTCTACTACTGACATCCTCAAACGGTCAATATTATTGAACGTGTGAAGGCACAAGAAACTTCCGTAAGGGCCGGTGTATAATCTCCGGTTAGCAGCCGGTAAGCACTATTCTCTACCGGAATAGCGCGAGTAACGCGTTATACGAAACTGGAATAACGCCTAACCGGAGAATAAACAAGGAATGAATAATCAGCGATTTCTGGCCAGGTAGCGACCATAACTGGGGAGTAAGTTTTCAAGGTGGTGGAAATACTGACAAATGCTGACAGCGATGATGGCATTTTGGTTATAGTGTTCATGAGAATGAGGAAGAAGAAGAAATGAGACGACGCCGATTGCGAATTTATGTCCACATTTCGCTTACCAAAGGAAGCCATGCTTCGTCTTTCCAATCTTGTAAGTGAGGAACTGGAGCATAAGACACACAGGTGAGACAATTTCTCTGTTTTCTTAAGTAATATTGTTTGTTTATAGTAATATGAATTTGATTTCAGTACTTCGTGACTTCTGCCTTGTTACTTATGCAAACCAGGCACATTAAAAGGACTATTCGTGCAAAAATAGCCTTGTTTATCTGGTCTGTGTTACAATTGCCGCAGCAGTGGAAAGGACTGTTTAGTTTTATTTAGCAGACAGAGCCGTAATAGACGTAACCATGTCGAAAAACCGTATGAGTTATGTATACTAATTGTACAGGGTATCTATAAATAAATATTGGGGTTTTAACACTTTATAATATTTATTATATGAAACTTACATTTATAAATGATATGTAAAATGAAAGAGCAACTCAACAGTTTTACCAAGAACCTTAAAAATGTTCAATGTGAGCACCATACCTAGATTGGTTAAACTTCACTGTACCCAAGAGTTGTATAGGCTGCAAGGGGCCCAATGACAGTGCTTGCTTTGCGTGACCTCCACATTCACCCGACCTAGCGCCATGCGATTTTTTCTTTTGGGGCTTCATCAAGGATCGTGTCTATGTCCCTCCGCTACCAGCAGACCTCCCTGAATTAAGAAAGCGGATTGAAGCAATTATTGCTACAATCACTGAAGACACACTTATCAACATTTGGGAAGAACTCGGCTATAGACTTGATGTGTGCCATGTGACAAATGGTGCTCACATTGAACATTTCTAAGGTTCTTGGTAAAACTGTTTGAGTTGCTCTTTCATTTGGCATATCATTTATATCTGTAAGTTTAATATAATAAATATTATAAAGCGTTAAAACACCGATATTCATTTATAAACACCCTGTATTAACAGCTTTTTCTGTTTTAGACAAAACATCGACGTTTAGTGTTGCAATACGTTTAGATAAAACAGTTGTGTCCCAGCTTCACTCAGCCGCATTACACCAATAGCAGAAAATATTGTCCCACTTAGTTTTCTATTGGGAATGACCACAGTGGTGTCGGAACAACTTCCCATCATTTAGTGAAAATATAGGGATGACAGGTCCATTAATAATTCAGAGCAACTATATTGTCTTCCAACTACCATTATTCACTGAAGCCTGTGAACTATTTGTGCGTGCACGTGCTAAGTTTAACATACTAAGATTAAGAAGAAAGTTAGATGTGATGCTTCCCCAGCACGGAACGTAGTTGCTGTGTTTATCACTTATTAGTATTATCCACACACCATATCTATCACAAAATAATAGCTATATACATATTTTATAAGAGAAGAAAAGGAATCTAGTTATTGAATCTTCACAGTTGTAATATGAATGAGTTCATAGAATGCTTTGTTTTTACCTTTTCTTAAATATCAACTTATTTTCACTGTCTTCCTTCATGTGAAGTTGTAGCTAGTTGAAGGTAACTTTAATTGAAATATCTTATATTTACTTGCGTGAAGTACCATTTTTATGAAATTGATAGCTTATTCCGATCGTTTAATATCACAAAAAGTGTGATAGGACACTAATGTCCTGACTTCATTCAGCAACATGTGCGGCAGAAAATATTGTTGAGTCTTATCTCCCCTTGGGACGACATCTTTCTCTCTTTTGGTGAATGCGTCAGAGCAACAAAATTGTCCACCACCTAGCATTATTCCCATAAACATTTAAATTATTTGTGCTTACTCAAGCTAATTTTAACATTAAAATTAAAAGGAAAGTCATGTTTTTAAGAAAGCTATGGCAGATAGCTGTTGCATTTCTCAGTTATTAGTATTATCCACATAACTACATCCATATTTGTCATAAAATAATTGTTATCTCTGTGTTATAAGAACATAGGTACTTGTCATTCAGCTCTTTAGTTATTGACTCTACATAATCATAACAGTAGAAGGAGTGGCTGCCAAGCTATGTTTTTAAATTTCTCTTGAATTGTCTCATGTCATTCTTTTCTTTCTTTCAGAAATGATTTTGTTCCACCCTTGAACCAGCTACTACAGACAGTCAGATATTTTGCCTCTGGTGATTTCCTTCTGTCCATTGGATACTTCATTGGTATTGGCAAAGGGACAGTCAGCAGAATTATTAAGAGGGCGCATATGATTTACTGGACAACATGCACGAGAGACATTTTTTTAATTTTTTGAGTTCTCTGGTGCTATTAAATGAAAATAAAAGAATCCAATGTATATGGATTAACATATTTTTATTCTGAAATCATTTGTTTTAGTTTTCATTTTATGATCCTCCTTTTGAGCTTTACACAGTTCTTCCTCCATTCTCTGGTTCTTGTCAAGCTACTCCCGCAGCAGTGCCGTCTGCAACTCTGCTAATTCTTTTACATTTGAGA
Organism: Schistocerca americana; assembly: GCF_021461395.2. Lineage (NCBI taxonomy): Eukaryota > Metazoa > Arthropoda > Insecta > Orthoptera > Acrididae > Schistocerca > Schistocerca americana. The sequence goes on from NC_060123.1 coordinate 38,051,711, forward strand.
ACAGGGGTTTTTGTTCTGAAAACAAAACTGACAGTTCTAAACTTAGGTGACTGTAGACAAGAAGGAAGAACACAGTGAAGGTGAGACATCTCCGCGGCGCAGGATTAGCTGAGCGGTCTAAGGCGCTGCAGTCATGGACTGTGCGGCTGGTCCCGGTGGAGGTTCGAGTCCTCCCTCGGGCATGGGTGTGTGTGTTTATACTTAGGATAATTTAGGTTAAGCAGTGTGTAAGCTTAGGGACAGGTGATCTTAGCAGTTAAGTCCCATAAGATTTCACACACATTTGTACATTAAAAAAAAAAATTTTTTTTTGAACTAAAGAATAACCAGAGGACGCATCTGGTTGTAAAGTGAGTTCATAGTAGAATAATTTTCTTTGTTAGAATTGTGGTTAGGTTAGGTGGTTACTGTGAATGATTACATCAAAAAAAAGTTTTCGGTCAATATTCTCTCAAAATACGTGTTATTTTTATGCAAATAAGAGTTTAAAGATCATTAAATATCAAGACATCGGCTGTGCTTATGTATATTACATGAGTGAGAACTGACGTTACTAGTGACATTGTGTACTTTTTCCCACAAATAGTTTAGGTAGTAATTATCGAAACGTGTTTACAACTTTCAAGTAACAATGGAAAGCAATCATGTGAAGCCTGATATTGGAAACCTTCCAAACTATCACGCATTTATGCCTTACGCACCACAGTTTGGCAATGAAGTCAGTCTATGTTCCTCTCCCCTATAGTACAGGAATTGAGCTTCAATTTCCATTGTTTCGCGTGGCCAAGTGGTAATGAGGGATAAAAAAAAAATATGGTCAGCGTGCGAGAATGCGAAATGAAAGACCATGGGTTCGCGCACGGATGGTTACAAAAAATTTTTTTCCTCTTGATATACGCAACACATTCTGAGACATTGTTATTTATGTAAGTTAAGATTTTTCTGCAATATTCGTTATTACTTACATATAAGAGCACACTTCCTCAGTAATGATTTCGTGATTTCTGTGTGTTTAAAAAACGAAATATGAAATTGCTGGAAATGAAATTGCTGTGAGTGAAACAACCGACAGCTACCTCTATATTTTTTCTTGTCAGAAATAATTCACCATTTTTATTGAATATGTAGCGATTTCCGAGTATGCGGTTAGACAGGAATCTAAGAGCATAACTTAAATTACTGGGAATGTAACTACCAGCAGTCATCTTCATAATCGTGCTTGTCACAGGTATTTATCTGCGATCGAATCGTCAACCACAGTAGACAGAGATGAAAGATCTCTGCCATAACATTTTTAGACTGTAGCACCATATACGAAATATTTTCATTCATGAGATGCCTGTTATAAACTTCGACGAACTGCAGGAGCTCCAGAAAATGCGTTTTTTTTTTCAATTTTGTTTTAAAGACCCAAATCGTTGACGTATCATATAGGGAAGTGGGCTACTTAATCATTTGGATCTCTAGGAGTGAGTTATAACCACATTCTGTTTATCTTCTTATTCTTTGAAACTCTCAGAATCTACTTTTCGGGTGTTTTTATACATGTATTAGTACAATGTGGTACTACACACTATTCCTAATTCATTTTCCGAAACGTAAAATCCAAAACATGATGCCAGTGTGATTGAGAATAAGATGACATAATGTGGCATTTACGACAATCTGCAGAATACAGTCAAATACGCTATCGTTATTATGCATGCATGGAAACATGTGGTCAGGGAAACTGTAAAAAATTTCGATGCATTTCAGCTGAGAATCATGAAAATGGATATACTGCGCCTGATACTGTTAAGGAAGAGGCAAGGGCGATGAAGGCGGGCACGTCAGCTGGATGGAATGCAGCGTCATGCGTTATGGCAACGTAAACGCAATTTTCAGTACTAGGAAGAATAGCGCGCCTGTGTCTTCTGCTAGCCGCTTTGTGTTCGTGGCGCTTTGCGCGCTGCAGTGCGCATGAGCGGATCGCGGATCTGCGGCCGCATGCTTTTGATTGGCTTGAGCGATGCAAACCGACACCAGCGCTTCAGTTCTCTAGAGCCGAACGGTATCGCTTCCGAAACGCATACTGATTAACGCAGGGGCTCTGATTTGAGTACTAGACCGTTCGGTGCTCTTGAGTACCGAAGCGATCGGCACAATGGCGGAAAGATACAGAATAGGCACCCTGTATAGTCCACATAGCCTCAATGCTGTTGAAGTCCACTGTGTTCACTATAAGATTACTGTGTGCTGCCTGCCTCTATGGTAGAGACAACTAAGTCTGTGGCTTCATTTTGGTGACATGCTGGAACTCCATGACATACAGACTCGAATTACCTGGCTACTTACTGATCCTCTGGTCCATGGTGGCGATCCTAAATACTGCCAGCTGAGAGGCATTGGCGGTATGTTTCCAGCAAGTCTTGTCGTTGGCCTCTATCGATACTCTCATAACCTCTATGCCACATGGTGTGCTGGCGCCAGTGGACGCCAGCACCTATACAGGGCGATTCACGAGTGTATGCAGATATTTTAATATATTATTCTACAAGTAAAACTAAAGACAAAAGTTCATATAAACATAGGTCCGAAAGTGTTTAGTTATGGACTTATCGCTAATAAAAGATTTTGCCTAAAATTTAGCAACTTCACTAGTATGAAGCAATCATACAACTGTACGAGGTAAAAGTAAAGCACGATTTCCATTTATTTTGTTGTTATTGGTCTGGTGAATCTAATAAAACAAGTCCCAGACGTGTATCTACAGTAGTTTTCCAGAACATCCAGAGAAGCAAAGATTATTATATGAGTAAATTTGTCTACATTAAGAATGTAGAAACGTTTACGCCATTGTTGGCAACCATTAGTGAGTTGTTTCAGTCGTTTCCTACCCTTGAAATGAGTTAGTTTTCTGTATTGTTCAGTGAAAGAACATAATAACAGCGTATTTAAGTGAAACCACATAGTAACTGTTACAGTTTGTAGATTATTTATGAAATAGGGATGCCTTTCATATTTACGATAGGAATACGCAGATATGGTGTTTATTTATGTAAATATGATGGTAGTAGGCCTACTATGGCTGCAGTTAACGAATATCGTGTACATTATGCAACTTGGAGGATTCTGAATGCACTAACCATTAGCGAGTATGGTATTTCGAATGTTATGGAAGACAGGTTCTCTAACCTAGCGTTTATAATCTGGATGCTCTGGAAAACTACTACAGGTACATGTCTGAGACATGTTATATTTGATTCACCAGATCAATAACAATAAAATAAACGGAAATTGTGTTTTACTTTAACCTCGTACAATTTTGCGATGGCTTCATATTAGCGATGTTGCAAAATTTCAGGCAAATACTTTTATTAGCTGTAACTAAACATTTGTGGACATATGATTATATGACCATTTTTCTTTACTTTTACTTGTAGAAAAACGTATTAAAGTATTTGCATATCTTCTAGAATCACCCTGTATTTAAGGCATTTTTTTTTCAGACACTGCTAGTTGCCTGTTTAAATATGTGTTTGTGGAAGGATTATTTATTGTTAAATAGCTCTCTGGATTGTGTGTGGAACAGTTTTGCAGGTATCAGTGGTCAATATTTATGTGGTTTCACTAGCTAACCTCAGTACAGGTAAAGCACTTGAACTATTAAAAACCAAATACAAGGCGGAAAGAAAACCTATAAATCTTGAAGGGAAAGCTCTTGAGGGGGATATGATTAGTGCACAAAACTTTGCACTGGACTAACAACGAAACATAACCTTAAACAAACCAGTTTTTCATGGGATGTGATGGCAGCTCGTAACACTGTGTTTCTTTTAGTAATTCTGGGTGCAATTTGAAGTAACAAACAAAAAGACTGATGCTTCGACTTTCTCAAATACAAAATAAAGATTCCTCTTCCTTGAGCTCCTTGTATAGTGTGTGAAATACCTTCTCTGTGACACATAATGATAATTTTCGGACCTGAACTCTTTCTTTTTGTTGCCTCCCTTTTCTAATACAGGAGATATCCCTGCAAACCATTTGAGTCCAAAAACGTCATTTTGGTACAAATGTGAACTCAAATATTCGTGTATATAAGCTACCACGTTGTGTATGTACACTTCATGTGTAAAAACAGTTGAAAATCAGCTTGCGAATGCCGCAATACCTCCGAAAAAAACAGTTGAGGACAGCCATGCGAGTTGAGACCACGTGACATGAATTGACCTGATGTGCTGTGATGTGACAGACAGTGTCAATACACCTTGACATGACGGTGACGTGACGTGATGGTGCCGTGACGAAGAGTGTGAATTGGCCTTTATGAGTTAGGAAAGTGTTAAATGAAATGAAATGTCATGTCGCTAGGGACTCCGGTCAGGTACACCGGTCCCCTGTTGCAGTTCTTTTTAGCTGACACCATTTCGGCAACTTGCGTGTCGATGCGGATGGAATGATGATGATGAAGACAACAGAACACCCAATCCCTGAGCAAAGAAAATCTCTGACCCTGCCGGGAATAGAAAATGGCTCTGAGCACTATGGGACTTAACTACTGAGGTCATCAGTCCCCTAGGACTTAGAACTACTTAAACCTAACTAACCTAAGGACATCACACACATCCATGCCCGAGACAGGATTCGAACCTGTGACCGTAGCGGTCACGCGGTTCCAAACTGATGCGCCTAGAACCGCACGGCCACAACGGCCAGCCTAGGAATAGAACCTGGGCCTCTCGGCATGGCATGCTGCCTCGCTGACCATATTTTTTTTCTTTGTTTTTCGTTATAGTTCGTTGTGTTTGGTCTGGGCTGACGTCATAAGACATCCATTCAAGTTGATCGTTGATTCCTTGACTCAGTTTTTTTTAAATTACAGAGAGCACGCAGCCCTCTGACCGAACACGCTGAGTTACCGTGCCAGCATTTTCAAGGAACATTAATGACCTAACTATTACCTGTTCATTTTACAATTGTCGATGGCAGAATGTGTAACTAAGCCTACTGACGGGACCAAAGGCTTCTGACAGTACTCGATAGTACCAAATAAGGGAAGTGGCTCGGCACTGTACAGTCACGATTTGTCATAGTGCATTACTACTGCTGTGTATTCTTAGCATCTGCTGAAATGGACATTTATCGAGCAAATGTATGTTGTCGGAGAGTATGCTCAGATGGAAAAGTGTTTATTGGTAACATAGTGCAGTTCTGTTGCCAACAAAAAGGGAAATCCAATACCTTTAGAAAGAGCTCTGGAGTGAGCAGCAGCCACATTAGGAAAGAGTGTAAGGATAGTGCATAGTGTTGTGAACGATGTTAAGAAAGCTAGATAGAGTGGTCAGAAAACTGTGACAATAAGGAAGAAGAGACTGAGGAAAAAAACGAAGTGTCTCGACGACTTTGAAAAGTGTTTACTGAAAAGCAAGATCTTGGAATATCACTACATTAAAAGAGAAATATCTGCTCTTCGAAAGTCTTACAATTGGGTGAAGGAGGACACAGACATTAATTTCACGGGGAAACGAACCACTTTTTGGAAAATTTTGAAGGATAAATGGTTTCGTTTTAAAAAAATTAAAAATAGACGAACATTTCTGGATGAGAGGGAGGACATTGTAGCATGACATGCTTTCTTAAAAATCTGAAAGAAAATGAGAAAGGTGCGAAGAAATCCGTCTTGTATAGTGATGAAACGAGGGTGCATACGCACTATACTGCCAGTAAATGTTGGCAGCGTAGTGACGTAGCACGTGTGCAGACAAATGAAAGTTCTGGATGAACGGTAATAGCGGTTCATGTGGGAGAAGAAACGGGGTTCATTGACGGTGCAGAGATCATCTATGATTCGATGTCAACATCGGAAGATTATCACAACAGAATGAACAGTGGGAATTACATAAAATGGTTGCAAGAGTGCCTGATACCAAATATTCCAGGTTGAAGTATTGTGGTATTAGGCAATGCACTCTACCATTGTGTTCATGAAAATAAAGCGCCTGACACATCTCGTAAAGCAGACATACAATCATGGCTGACTAAGCATAAAATTCCATTTGGTGCGGATTAAACACGTGATGAGCTCTTGGAAGTTGTGAACATTACAAACCCGAGCCAAAATATAAAGTAGATAGGGTACTAACGGAATCCAAGAAAGGACTTACAGTATTACGCCTTCCACCCTGCAATTGTGAACTGAACCCCACCGAACTTATTTGGAATTTAATGAAACAGAATGTTTCATAGAACAAAGTCATTTGGTTGGGTTGTTTCGCGGAAGGAGACCAGACAGTGAGGTCATAGGTCTCATCGGATTAGGGAAGGACAGGGAAGGAAGTCGCCGTGCCCTTTGAAAGGAACCATCCCGGCATTTGTCTGGAGCGATTTAGGGAAATCACGGAAAACCTAAATCAGGATGGCCAGATGCGGGATGGAACCGTCATCCTCCCGAATCCGAGTCCAGTGTGCTAACCACTGCGCCACCTCTCTCGGTGGAGACAGAGGGAAGTTTGGATCGGTCCTGGGTGCGTGTTCTGATATCCGAGGCATTTAAGGCGACCACTTGGACCTGGGTTGAAGTCCCAGTCCGGCACAAATTTTCATTGTTACCAATACAGTTGGAGTCCGATCACATTTGCAAATGCGAATACATTTCTTGTATTTCATACAACTGTCGGTTGCAGCAATGCTTGTCCCTTCAGACACGCATACATGTATGAGGGACATCACAGAGTACGTTGTAAAAAACACGGGCACTGCAGTAGAGTTTTTCATGCCAAGGCAGAGACGCGACAGTAAGTCTCACAGTACTTTTGAGAGTACAGGACGTAGACACAAGGGGACATACGAAAGTCAGGGTCGATCCTGGAGGCGGGTTCATATGGCCAACACGGCCAAGGCGATCGCTCATTTAAAGCAGAAAACCAGTGTTCGAGTCCCAGTGCTGCACAACTGTCATTTTACCAATACATTGTGCAGCCGGAGTCTGGTCATATTCACAATTGCGAATACATTTTTTTTTTTTAAATTTCACACATCTGTCAATTGCAGCAGTACCCATTTTTAGGCATGTATGCATGTCTGAAGGACATTGTAGCGTACATTGTAAAAAACACACTAAATGTTAGCTGTCAATGTCTAAGTAACGTACGTAAATTATGATGTTTTTAAACTATGTTTATTTCCGTTTCCGTCATGATTTCCGAGGGTAAAGTTAGGCACGAACTTATGAGCACAACCTAAATTGTTATGAGTTTAACGATTAGTGATTATAGTGTTGTGTCTTACAGTTCTTTCGCTGTTTTTGTAATATGGCACGTTTGTTGAGGTTAGGCAGGAACTTAAGTGCATAGCTCAAATGCTTGTGAGTGGAACGAGTCGTGATTTTGAGGTGCGGTGTATTTGACATGGATTGTTTTTGTGATGGTCAGGTTGTTGTTAGCGCGCGCGCGTTTGTGTGTGTGTGTGTGTGTGTGTGTGTGTGTGTGTGTGTGTGTGTGTTTGTAGAATTTTTTGTGGACAGCCTTGATTTCTTCATTTATTTTGAGACTGTAGTTCTGCTCTTTCATAGCTTTTGTAATGTCAGTTGGTAGAAAGTATAGGCCATGGGAGGTTAATTAAGGTTTTTCATGGATTAGGAGAGGGGAGTGGCTTTGGGTTGGGTCATGAGATCTGGTTTTTTTGCCGCTAAAGTAGAGAGTTTCAATTGGGGGTGGGGAATGATGTTTGCTTGGCGTGTATGTGTTGGTATCCAAAGTTTTTGTCCTTATGTGTTTTGGATTTGTGAATGTTGCGTGTAAATCTATATGCATATTCTTGATTTTATTTGGGTACTTTGTTGGGCATCGATATTTCTGGGTCAGTGTGTCTCGTCATTACATGGGAGAGGTTTGTGAGGTGCGGTTGTTTCAGGTGTGTGTGTGTGTGTGTGTGTGTGTGTGTGTGTGTGTGTGTTTTGTGTGTTTGTGTCGGTGTGTGTGTTTCGTTATATGTTTGATGACCAACCAAGATTAGTTTGGAGCAGAAAATGATTGGTAAGCACGTTTTTATTATATTTATTTATTCTAAGTATCTATTTTGTTTCTGGAAGAGAGATTTACTTCAGTTGATGGTTTTAAATTTCGTGTTTCGTTACTTTCATTTCGAGGAGTATGTTTTTGGTATCGATACCTGTGTTTCAGTTGAATAAACTTAACAAAAATTGCAACATTGCTTCTCCTGGTTCAGTTTCAAGGTTTTAGGTATCACCGTCTTCGTTTGAACTACAAAGGTCAAGCAAAACATTCAATTCAAATTGTGCGATTTTGTTTTTTTGCTTCTTTATGTTTCATTTAATCTAGACGGATCCTTGTGCGTCATTTCTCGATGAGTTTTCGGAAGCGGGATGTCCGATATCGCTGTCTTCGTTCCAGTTATACATGCCAAGCTAATTGTTCGATTACAAATTTGTATTTTATGCCTTTTTAGGTATTCCGTTTCTTCTAGATGAGTTCGCCTGCCCCATTTTTCGATGTTTTTTGTTTGCTGTACAATAACATTAGGTATATATCCGCCTCTTTTTATGTATGTTCCTACTCAAAACCCCCTCATTCCCTCAGTTGCCCATTAATTTCATTTTATTTGCTGATTGAAATACACTTTAAGACAGAAAGACGCTGCATCACAAAGGAATTACCCTACTGGGACAGAAATAGGTTGGAGTGGTCTTCATATACAGACAAACAAATGAGTACAGTTTCAGAAAAAATGGATGATTTTTTCAAGAGAAAGAGCTTCACAAATTGAGGAAGTCAATAACACATTAGTCCACCACTGGCCCTTATGAGTCAGTTATTCGGCTTGGCACTGACTGACAGGGCTGTTGGATGTTCTCTTGCGGGATATCATGCCAAATTCTGTCCAATTGGGGCATTACATCGTCAAAATCAATAGATGTTTGGAGGGCCCTGCCCATAATGTTCCAATGTTTTCAATTCTGGAGAGATCCAGCAACATTGCTGGTCAAGGTAGGGTTTGGCAAACAGGAAGACAATCAGTAGAAACTCTCACCATGTGGTGTATTATCATGGTGAAATGTAAGCCCACAGTTCCCTACCATGACAGGTAATAAGGCGGAGTGCAGAATATCGTTGAGGTACCACTGTGCTGCTGCCTCTGATTACGTCAGCGCTGGTGTCTGCAAAAGTAGTGGCGACTCCTTCATCTACACTTTGGCGCGATTCTGGAAATTTGTGGCCTGTTGCTCCTCCTGCAAGCTGCTGTGGCCATTTTGAATTAGCAGGGAGATGGGCATCTCATGGTCTGATCACCAAAGCTCTTGAAGTACCAGCACACAGAGCAGTTTTGTCCTCATTGTACCAGCTGGCCATCTGTTTGATACTGCTTACTGGATAGATAACCCTCTGTTTTATCTTTTCTCGTCTAAGTCTTCTTATCAGTTGCTAGCGCCAGCAGTTGTTTCTGGATTGCGTCTGAGCTGGCTTAAGCTGTCGACAGCACAACTGTCGGCAAAGAAGTTGCAAGAAGATCGATAATAGGCGTTGAATCAAGCGCGCCTATAAGGAGAGAGGCCAAAGACATGCAAGCAATGCGCCGCCAACGCCCTCTCGATTACCAATATTTAGATTGCCGCCAAGGGCTGGAGGGCCTAGTAAGTCACAGATAGCTAGCCCAGTTGCAGACATAGTCGGGCACAGTTGCAGTTGTAAAGTGTCAAGCAAATCCAACACCTTCTATGAAAACCCTGACATGATAGCAAATCCGGCAGTATGTCACATAGCTCCGAATAAATCCCGACATTAAATTATCCAAAGCAATACAATCAACGAGTGAGCAAATGTGAAACATCCCCTTTTGAACGATTATACAAGACTGTGCTTAAACTGACACACAATATTTTTAGCGCAACGCAATCTGACTTTCAATAATCCCTACAAAAGAATGGCCCTGACTAACATTAACCTATACCTTTCACAAATCACTTACCTCACAAAAATCTTCGTTATTCGAACTACTGCAATACAGCGAGCGCCACTACTGCCAGCTAAATAAAAGATTCAAACTACTGAAGACACTAACTACTGTTAGGCATAGTTAGCAAATGAAAGATTTTAATAGAGAACAAACAATGTATTTACCTTAATAGTCATAATATATATAGTAGTTCATGACATCCAGTCTTACAAATTTCAAAACTCCGCCATCTCTCTCCCCACATGCACCACTGCTGGCGGCTCACCTCCAACTGCGCAATGCTATGCGCTGTTAACATCCAACTGCCCAACACTACAATGGCAGACAACAATGCAAACTAGCCACAGACTGCAAACAGCACAGCCAGTGATTTTCATACAGAGTGCTACGTAACGTTGCCAATATAAAAACCTAAACAGCCTACTTACATAGCCCCCATGCTCCCCACAAAAATTTTACAAATTGTTTTGGGCAGTGGCCAATACAGATTTGAAAAATTTTTTCATAATTACAGTAAGAAAGATATCAAATGCACACACTTATTAATACAATGTTGGTCAAAAGCTAAAATTTTCTCACAGTCCATAAAGACAGTCCTGATCATTCATCACAGTAAAACTGCCATTTCTTTTTTTTTAAGTCTGAGCAGTAAAAGGCAATGCACAAGGAAGTAGTGGATTTCCATGCAGTCTTGAAGAAGTAGTGTTGTCCTTCCAACAGAAAGACAATGCTGACTCTTGACATGCAGACAGGTAATGGGTCACAACAGAGCAAACCCACAGCAGAGTCATTCGAAGTTTTGAAGAATATTGGTAGGTAGGTCATCACAGAGTAGACCCACTGTAGTCCTGGTAGAGATTATGGTATTGGTAGGCCACCAGAGGTGCAGACCCACTGCAGTCCTTGTAGAAATAATGGTACTGGTGAGTCAGCAAAGGTGTAGACCCACTGTAGTCCTTGTAGAAATAATGGTATTGGTGGGTCATCAAAGATGCAGACCCACTGTAGTCCTTGTAGAAATAATGGTATTGGTGGGTCATCAAAGATGCAGACCCACTTTAGTCTTTGTAGAGATGGCCAGCAGCCATCTGTTGTGACTGTGCAGATGCACAATCACCATTGAAGAGTCTTGCGGATAATATAGCAAGTCCATAACTACCACTTGTGCACCCACAAAGGTTTTCGGAATTGTCCTTAGAACCAGCAATGCTGTTATCCAGTCCCTTGCTGAATTATTAACACATGTGCAAACACTATCAGTCCCTACTTCTCACATATTGTCCATATACTATGACCAACAGAAACGTGTGCAGTGAAATGTAACTTACAAGTTACTTAATTTGATGAACTGGTGTCAGTTACAATTTAATAACATAAGAATACAATAACAAAGGTACAAAATACATCATGAAAGAACATAACAATACAGATAACATTTGTAGTACAAGCTTTACAAAAGAATAGAAATAAACATATACATCAGTGTTACAGGAATTATGACATAAGTAAATAAATAAAATAATGAGAATAGTTTTCGAAACATTAATTTCACACATGAGAATTGAAACAGAACAGAATTAATAATGTGTAAACATCTTTACAAAGAAAATGACATATTATAAATGCAAATTATATTTGAGGATAACAGTATTCCTTGTCATTAGTGAATGTAGCTTAGTACCAGAAAAATTCTATGAAACAGTACACAGAGACAGGAAGAGAACACAAGGGTACACAAACACATAGTGGGATAAAACAAAAGGAAAGGACGGGGTTTGTTTTCAGTGTAACATTTGGTACTGCAGTCCAACCCAAAACTTCATTCCATAGATCTTTCGTCTTATTTCAACATTTGTTTTCACCAAAAAAAAAAATCATATCCAAGCATGCTTTCTGTATTTGTATGTACACATATTTCTTACCTTATTATTTATTTTCCATTATCTTACCTCATCATTCATTTCCAAGAAAATCCTACCTATACCTGCTTTCTGTACTTTTTTCGTATAACTTCTCAATCCATTTCTTCCAATTCATCGCAACTAATTCTCTTATACAGTCTACCCCCTCTCAAGCTAACTTAAATCTACTGAGCTCAGATGTTAAACTAAGGGACGAGACAATGCAGCATCACAAAACAATTAACACAAACAGCAATGAAAAAAAATGGAGATTGTCAAAGCAAGCTGCAGTAAATCTAAATTACCAAGCAATGCATTATTACAACTAATATGAGCCAATTTTCAGCAACAAGAAAAATAAATCAATAGTAAAACTAGCTTAACAGAGTAATACAAAGTGAAATTTAGTAACACTATGCCTGGCAAACAGCCGCAGCAAATGCAATAACTTATATCTAAACATGAGAAAGCTCAAGCAGAAAAAATATTACAGTAAAAATGGCCATGTTTAATACCTATGTCACATCTTAACACTAGAGTGATGCATCACAAAAACTTACGCTAGCAGATAAGTTACCACATCGTAAAAAAATTATTTATGCAATTCCTGTGAAGGGAAATGTCTATTTATGTGCCCTCCTTTTCTTGGAAGTAGATCATAAATTTATAATTGACTGGATCTGTAGGCATAAAATAACTGTATTAGTACAACTATTAAATTTTATTTAACCAATGCTGCAGCGCAGCTAGAAACTAGATATTAAACAAAATGAGTAAATAAATACATAAAGCAAGCCATATGGCATTTCTCTCAACTAGCAAGACAATACTTGTGAAATGTTTCTCGTTGTTTCATTAGGCATTTTAGTAAATATCATAAATTAAGAGCTCCACAGTGTAATCATATGTTTTCAAGTTTGGGCGTGTCGTATTTGCGATGCTCTCTACAAAGAAATGTCAATAGCGAGGATAATGGCCTCTTTTTTTTCTCCACCTGTGCCTCTGAAAGGCACACACTAATGGCTTTTTTCCAGGCGTCTGTTGCGCAGCTGCCCATGTAATGCGTCATGCCCACGACGCATTACGTGAAGGTCACTTTCTTACCAAAATATTTACGACACCAGTTTCCGCTACAGTGACAGTCTCATATAAAAATATCACAGTTCGAGAATTTGCGTTGCAAATCTGTAGAAACAAAATCCTATAAATATAACAGTGTCCAAAAAATATTCGTTGGCATTGTGATACATTCACACATTTAGACACATTTCATAACTCTTAAAATACGATTCTTGGTTTCCAACATACTTTTTCACAAGTCAGAGTCCCTAACCACTACTCATTATTCCTTACCTTATTACACATATACATATTCGTCGACACTTCTTCAATATTTCATCATAATAAATACGTAGCATAATCAAATTCCTCATATAGCATCAGCTTATTGATCATAAACATACCGCAACAGCATAATACACATCGTCATCATAACATCATAAAACCTCAGCCAAATCTCAAAAAAGGCGTAGCTTTCTGCAATAATGTCAAAAGCTAAAAAAAATTCTCTGCTCATTTCAATAGTGTCATCTACCTCAGACGTACTTTAAAAATCATGCTCCCTTACCAAATACATCATTCAAAGCTCTCATAGTATCACAATGGTTCCAAAAAAATATGAACAGTTCACAAAGTTCAGACAAAATACAATTTCATAAGTGTGAAGTTACCCAACTGTGTAATTGCGTAAACATGTGTCACTGATGCAGTAAAAAAAAATGTTTGTCTCTCAGTTAAATGGTCAGATGGCTGTGTAATTTATGTGTTAGAGAAATATGGTACCGAAGCGTAAAGTTGTATAAGCAAATACGATATTAGCTAGGGCTCCTTGTGCTTGCCAAACACATGGTACGCAAAGTAAGCGAGTACCCCCCTGAGGATTAATGTAATTATACCCTCAGGTGTTACAGATTACAGCAATGGAATAAAATGTAACAGGGAAAACCTTTGTATCATTGTAATTCAAAGATCATGAAAAATAAATGGCTTAAGTACAAAATTAATCTCTCAAATGCGTGTCCTGTAGCGCTAAATGTGCGTCTTGCTGTAAGATAATTCTGTGGAAGTGTCGTAGTTATCGTCCTCTGTAAGCAAAGTTCTGCTGAAGTCAATATACTTACCTCATCATAAACGAAAGTGAAATGCTTTGCGTATGGATACCGTAGTTATTACGTACCTTACCATGATCAAATGTTGACAGATGTGAAAATTACCGAACTATCAGTTTAATAAGTCAGGGCTGCAAAATACTAACGCGAATTCTTTACAGACGAATGGAAAAACTGGTAGAAGCAGACCTCGGGGAAGATCAGTTTGGATTCCGTAGAAATGTTGGAACACGTGAGGCAATACTAACCTTACGACTTATCTTAGAAGAAAGATTAAGAAAAGGCAAACCTACGTTTCTAGCATTTGTAGACTTAGAGAAAGCTTTTGACAAGGTTAACTGGAATACTCTCTTTCAAATTCTGAAGGTGACAGGCGTAAAATACAGGGAGCGAAAGGCTATTTACAATTTGTGCAGAAACCAGGTGGCAGTTATAAGAGTCGAGGGGCATGAAAGGGAAGCAGTGGTTGGGAAAGGAGTGAGACAGGGTTGTAGCCTTTCCCCGATGTTATTCAATCTGTATATTGAGCAAGCAGTAAAGGAAACAAAAGAAAAATTTGGAGTAGGTATTAAAATTCATGGAGAAGAAGTAAAAACTTTGAGGTTCGCCGATGACATTGTAATTCTGTCAGAGACAGCAAAGGACTTGGAAGAGCGGTTGAACGGAATGGACAGTGTCTTGAAAGGAGGATATAAGATGATCATCAACAAAAGCAAAACGAGGATAATGGAATGTAGTCGAATTAAATCGGGTGATGCTGAGGGAATTAGATAAGGAAATGAGACACTTAAAGTAGTAAAGGAGTTTTGCTATTTAGGGAGTAAAATAACTGATGATGGTCGAAGTAGAGAGGATATAAAATGTGGACTGGCAATGGCAAGGAAATCGTTTCTGAAGAAGAGAAATTTGTTAACGTCGAGTATAGATTTAAGTGTCAGGAAGTCGTTTCTGAAAGTATTTGTATGGAGTGTAGCCGTGTATGGAAGTGAAACATGGACGATAACAAATTTGGACAAGAAGAGAATAGAAGCTTTCGAAATGTGGTGCTACAGAAGAATGCTGAAGATAAGGTGGGTAGATCACGTAACTAATGAGGAGGTATTGAATAGGATTGGGGAGAAGAGAAGTTTGTGGCACAACTTGACTAGAATCGGTTGGTAGGACATGTTTTGAGGCATCAAGGGATCACAAATTTAGCATTGGAGGGCAGCGTGGAGGGTAAAAATCGTAGAGGGAGACCAAGAGATCAATACACTAAGCAGATTCAGAAGGATGTAGGTTGCAGTAGGTACTGGGAGATGAATAAGCTTGCACAGGATAGAGTAGCATGGAGAGCTGCATCAAACCAGTCTCAGGACTGAAGACCACAACAACAACAACCATGATCAAGAAGGTACTATAATGTAACGTATTGTTGTACTACGAAAAAGGCTGTCTCATTGTAACTATACCACAAAAGTTACTACTAAAACATGTTTTACTTTCCAGAATAATACAGGAAAACTGTGCAGAAATAAAACAGAAACACTGCAAAAGCAACATTGTATATTGTCACTCATTAGTAGTGTCGTGATAAAATCGTGTAGCTGTCACATAAACTAACCACTGTGTCATCTGGTATCTCACAGAAAATACTTTAAATCCAGAATGTATTTTCAAGTAAACCAAAATGTTGCATTAAAATCTCATTAGCAGTACTGGTAAATGTTCTAAGTATGTAAGCCTTATAGTCGTTACGTAATCGTGCAACTAACACGCAAGAATGTACAAATACAACACTGTGTCGTCTGTTCACTATAACAATGCATTCGTAATTATTTGTATAAGTTCCCTAGATTCTTGACTGGATAGTTAACTTTAAAAAATTGTTGCATGTTAAGTTTCTCAGTGTGACAAATTGTACTAGTTGCGTGAAGTGAAAAGTTTTATGGCAAAGACTGAGTTGAAAAGCAGATTATCTTTCAATAAACGGTTTTACATGTGAAATGTGGTGTAAACCTTTACTCTTCCTAGTACGCAGAGTTTCAACTTCAACGCAATTATCATGTGGTATACGTCGGGTTCTGTAAGGTCCATTGTAAACTAGAAAGAATTTGTGACTCAAGTGTTTCTTCTTACGTGACAATGAATGAGCTTTAATGATAACTTTCTGACCAATATATAATTTCTTTGCATTTGCTTTACCGTGTAGTTTACTCCTTTTCTCTGGTGCAGATTTTATATTTTTAAGAGCCAAGTCAATTATGTCCTTGTGTCGAAGTTTACGTGTATTCGGGAAAGGTGCAAGCTCTCTGATTCTGTTCGGTGCTTCTTCATTCTTCAGTACAAGAGTAGGTGGTAAAGCAGTGGAGTCATGAGGCATTTCATTCAGCACGTTTTGAAATAAGTGTAAATATCTGTCCCAATGCTGATGCTTTCTGTGACAATAAAGTCTGCAAAGCTTATTGATTTCTTTCATAATCCGCTCAGAGGGGTTACAATGTAGTGAGTACAATGAAATAAAAACAGGTTTGACTTTATGATTCCGAAGCATGCGTGACCAAACAGCAGATCTGAATTGCGGTCCGTTATCTGAAATGACTTTACTAACGTGTCCAACTTCACGTAAGAAATTTTTAACAAAGGCGTTGGATACAGACCGTCCAGTGGCTTTACGTAACGGAGTGAAAGAAACAAATTTTGAAGTAAGTTCAACAGCGACTAGAACGTACGAAAATCCATTAGATGTTCTGACAAGCGGTCCCAAGAGATCAACAGCAGCAAATTCTTTTAATTTAGAAGGAATGATAGGAGACAGCGGAGTACGATGGGAGATAGTAGATGGTTTCGCCTTTTGACAAAGTTTACAAATAGACAAGACTCTTCGAATTCTCTTTTCCATATTGTTAAAATAACAAGTCGTCCGAAGAATATGATAACATTTTCGTGGACCAAACTGTGCGTAGCTGAAATGAATGTACCAAATGAGCTTATTAACAAAATCATCTGGAATGCAAAGAACCCATAGCTTGTCATCAACAGTGCAGCGTTTGAACAGTATGTTGTTTCTCACCAGATAATAATGCCGAATCTGTGTGTGTGTCTTTTCATGCCATTTACTTTTGATGTCTTTCCAAATCGGATCTTTATCTTGTTCATGATCAATGTCCTTTAAAGATGTGGTGATGAAGTTTTCAAAGGCGACTTTCTGAATGTAAAGAATACTGAAATTTTTCTCGAGGTTGCCTTCTGTGTTACTTTTCTCAAGCCCAGCCGGTGCGCATGACAGTGCATCCGCAACAATGTTCTCCTTGCCGGGAATGTAGACTACGAGGTGCGGCTAGAAAAAAACCGGACTGATGCTGGAAAAAAGATTTATTTACAATTATTTACAATTTCATGTTATCTCCTTCAATGTACTCTCCTCCTCGGTCTCTACACCGCTCTATACGAATTTTCCACTGTTCATAGCAATGCTGCAGATCATTTTCGGTAAGCCCATACATTACTTCCGTCGCTTTTTCTTTTACTGCTTCAACAGTCTCAAATCTAGTTCCTTTCAAAGCTGACTTGACTTTAGGGAAAAGAAAAAAGTCACAGGGGGCCAAATGAGGTGAGTAGGGTGGATGATCTAAGATGGGAATGTTGTGTTTTGCCAAAAACGTCTTCACTGACAACGCACTGTGAGCTGGGGCATTGTCTTGGTGAGGGATCCATGACTTTTTTCTCCACAAATCGTTCCGTTTTCTCCGTACTCGCTCACGTAGGGTAGCCAGGACGCTAATGTAGTAATGCTGATTCACTGTTTGTCCCTCTGGTACCCAATCAATGTGCACAATCCCTTTGATGTCAAAAAAAAAAACAATCATCATTGCCTTGAATTTCGATTTTGACATTCGTGCTTTTTTTTGTCGTGGAGAACCAGGAGTTTTCCAATGCATCGATTGGCGTTTAGTTTCGGGATCGTAAGTAAAAAACCACGATTCATCGCAAGTAATAACATTTTGTAAGAAGGTGGGATCACTTTCAATGTTTTCCAGGATGTCAGAACAAATCATTCTTCGGCGTTCCTTCTGTTCAATTGTGAGACACTTTGGAACCATTTTTGAACACACTTTGTTCATGTTGAAACTTTCATGAAGAATCTGCCTAACACTTTTCTTGTCAACTCCTGTTAACTCAGACACTGCTCTGATTGTTAAACGGCGATCTTGTCGAACAAGTTTATCGATTTTTTCAATGTTTGCATCAGTTTTTGCTGACAATGGTCTGCCAGTGCGAGTGTCATCACTGGTGTCTTCGCGGCCATCTTTAAATCGTTTAAACCACTCAAACACTTGTGTTCGCGATAAACAATCATCGCCGTACGCTTGTTGTAACATTACAAACGTTTCACTTGCAGATTTTCCTAGTTTGAAACAAAATTTGATGTTAACACGCTGTTCTTTCTGTACACTCAACATTTTCCGACGCACAGACAAAACGTCAACTACTTAAAACAGACGCCACGGGCAGACTGAGTGCAGGAGGCAGATGAAACTCGAGCAGTAGGCGGAGCGAGAGTCACGTGACAGACCACGCGACTTTCAGCCTTATTGCATTCGTTTTATTGTTTCACCAGTACTAGTCCGGTTTTTTTCTAGCCACACCTCGTATTGTGAAGTGGAACTCTTGCAGAAACAATGCCCAACGTTTTAACCTGCCATGATTTAATTTTGAAGACATAAGAAATTGTAATGCACGATGATCACTGTATACTTGTACGTGCTTACCAGAAAGAAAGAAAGAAACGGAATTTGCTAAATGCCCAAACGATAGCTCAAGCTTCTAATTCAGTAACGGAATAATTTTTTTCTGATTTTGTTAGCACTCGGCTAGCAAAAGCAATGGTTTTCTGAACGGTAGTGTCATTTTCTATGGTTTCTTGAAATAAATGGGCACCAAGACCGACTTTAGAAGAATCCGTGCTAAGGCAGAAATCTTGTGACAGATCTGGATGAGCTAGTATTGGCGCATTAAGTAACGCTTCTTTCAAAGAATTGAATTCCAACTGTGATTGTTCGTCCCAGTTCCAAATAGCATTTTTTCCAGTGAGAGAACAAAGTTTTGGTGCAACAAGAATTTGCATATTCAGAAAACGACGGTAAAAATTTACGAGACCTAGAAAACTGCGGACTTGTTTTTTTGTGGATGGAACTGGAATGGCTCTGATTGCTTCTAACTTTTCAGGATCCGGCTGAATGCCTTCAGAAGAAATAATATGTCCCAAAAACCTCACCTTTGACCTACCAAATTCAGACTTTTCCAAGTTAACTGTAATTCCAGATTCTGCAAAAATACGTAACAAACTGTTGAGGATGCGATTATGTTGTTCCCATGAAGCTTCTGCTATTAGAATATCGTCCACATATAAGGTGATGTGACGTTTGAAGAACTCAGGTAATATGGAATTTAGCCCGCGAATGAATGCTGCCGAAGAAATGTTCAAACCAAAAGGAAGTTTCCGAAACTGATAACAAACGTCGAAACAAAGGAAAGCTGTGTATTTTCTACATTCTGGATGAAGTTCGATCTGATAAAAACTGGATCTGAGATCAATGGAAGACAACACTTTTACACCATTAAAATTTTGAAGAAGTTCTTCCAACGTTTGCGGCATGTCTATTTCAGGAAGAATGATAGTACTGATTTGTCTCGAATCTAAGACAAGCCTGATCAATCCATTTTTTTTTCTCAACAACATGTAATGGATTGTTGTATGAGCTTACTGCAGGCTCAATAATGCCCTCGTCAAGCATAGATTGTATTTCTGTTCTAACACGGTCCCTATAATGTGCTGGAATTACGTATGGTCTAACACAAAATTTAGTATGCTCACGAACACGAAATTGGTATTAAAATCCCTTGATTGTTCCTGTTTTGTGAGTAAAAACTGTGGAATGTGCTTGTAAAATCTCAAAAAGGTCCTGCCTATCAATGTCATTACAATTCTCAATTGTTTGAATTTTATTCTGAATTAACTCGTTAGTATCAAATGTGTCGTCGATATCATCCCTGTCAGTACTTGCTGAGTGATTGTTAGTGTGTAGTTCCATAGAAAATTCCGAACTGTTGTCTAACAGAAGGTAAAGCCGATTAACTTCTTCGTCATGGTTTGAGAGCCAATCTTCAAATTTCAAAGCTATTGACTTACCTTCTTTCTCTAAACTTATTTCAGCATCGTGAAAGTTTAAGATTGCTTTGTATTCATTCAAAAAGTCTACTCCCAGTATAATTTCCGTCGACAATAATGGAACAATAAGAAAGTTCATAGAGAAGCTGTGGCTTTGACAAAAGAATTCTAAGTTGGTTTGTTGGCGTACATCTACACTTTTTCCAACGATTGCACCTTGTAATTTAATCTTACGTAACGGAAGTGTGGGGCAATCGTTCGATTTGTTGCATTTGCTAAAGGCTGTTTCACTAATTACTGAAATGGGACTGCCAGAGTCAAGTACTGCAGTAAATTTTACGTCATTTACTGTAATGTGAATCACAGGATATGCAATGTTGTTATGTTTTATGTCGTGTTCCTGGAGTAAGATATCCCTAATGTCTTCCATTTTTACGTAATTACTAGCTACGGCAGCTGCGTCGTCAGTTTCATACGTACGTTTTGTGGCTGCCAGCGGTATGAGTCATTGCCTATTGTCTCTTTGTTGGCGCGCGTCGCTATTGGGATTTGGAGACCTAACTTCTACAAATTCACCTTGTCGAGAGGGCCCTGCTCTGTTTGAATCCCGCCAGTTCTGATGCAATTCAGCTCTGTCGTTACGATCATATCGTCTGTCGTCATGTCGGTAGATTCCATAGTTTCTTTCTTGTCGGTCACGTGGTGGAGAATTTCTCCCTGAATCGTAACTGCGCGCTGGACCGTTGCGTCTAGAGTTATTCTGTCTCCCTTGATAATAATTGTTTTTGTTACCATATTGTCTGTTTCTATGGTAATCTCTGTCATATTCATTACTACGGAAACGCGATCTTTCTCTGTAACTATTATTACTCTGCCAGTGGTTGTCATATGGGTGGTGTCTGTTTTGGTCACGATTTGCGTTGTAAGAATAGAGTTGTCGTGTCCAGTTATTGTTTCTGTCGTCACGGAATTGTGACGGATGTGACCTGCAGTGATTGCTTTCCTGTTTTCGGATCCCGCGACTGTCTGTGTCAATTTCTAATTCTTGTAAGAGTCCCTGAAAAGCTTCAGTGTCGTCTTTGCAACGTCCTGCCAAAATAATATGTCGTAAATGTTCAGGCAATTTGATTAAGCAAATGCGGATGAGTTCTGAGGGGCTGTATGGGTTTGACAGGTACTGATTCTTGTGCAACATGTCTTCAAAATATTTCACAAGACTGGAAAATTCAGATTGTTCGAAATGTTTCATCATTATGATGCTATGTTTTACTCGGTCTTGTGTAGCTTGAGACCAATATGCTGAGAGGAAGGCATGATAAAATTCTCCTTCACTGTGACAATCGTGAATGACCGATCGCATTCTTACAGCTGGTTCATTCTCTAAATAGCCACACATAAATTCTAATCTGTGCTCTAATGACCAGTTGGGAGGAAAACAATGAGAGAATTGATGGAGCCATGCTTGTGGATGAATGTCGTTAACAGAATTCTTAAACGTTTTGAATTTACCTGTAGTAATGAACAGCTTATAGTCAAAATCATCATGTCGGCGAGTCGCATGTCAGTCATTGTTACGTCGTGTCGGCGGTTCCATCTCAAAATTCGGTGTACATTGCCAATTTCTTTCATAACTTCCAAAATGCCCTGTGTTATTATTTTGTGGCTGTTCCGTATTTCTATGTCCCTCTTCCCGTATTGGGGCACGAGTGTCCTCTGAAATACGTAATTCTTGTATTACCTGTGTCAGCTGATCTTATACTTCCCGGATTTCTCTTTTGTACTGTGTATTGATTTGATTTTGATTTTGTTTGAATTTTCTAATTTGTTGACACTCTTCTGTGTCATTAAAGACTACCGGTTTTGTGTCATTCAGATTATCATCTACCTTCGTAGATAAATTATTTAGCTGATCTGAAAGTTTAACTACTTTCTCTGGTAATGAACTAATTTCCTCCATGTGTCTTTCTGAACCAATTTTCAGAGTATCTACTGTGTCCTTTAAATTTTCCTGAGTTTTTGCAAGTTGCGTAACCAAATCGGTAGATGCAACTGAGTCAATTTTAGCTTGCAAGGTCTCGTGATTTTCATGAACAATAGTTTGCAGTTCTTTTATGGCTGCTTCGTGATACTGTAATGCATTTTCATGCCGCGAAAAAATAGGTTGAAAATGCTCACAAATTTGTGTTTTTACGTCATTACAGACTTTTTGACATTTCGATTCAATGTTATGTAACTCAGTAGTTAAATCTTCACGTGTTTGTTCAAGCGTGGTGTCTAACTTTTGAAGATTTTGTTCCATTGCGTCTAACTGTTGCTGTGTTTGTCTCTGGTGTTGTTCCATTGTGTCTAACTTTTGAAGATTTTGTTCCATTGTGTCTAACTTTTGAAGATTTTGTTCCATTGTGTCTAACTGTTGCTGTGTTTGTCTCTGGTGTTGTTCCATTGTGTCTAACTTTTGAAGCTTTTGTCCCATCTATTGCATTAATTGTAATAACAATGCACTGGTGTCTGAAACATGTTCCTCAGTGCTTTTCGGCAGTGAATTTGCACCGGCAACATTCACATTTTGACAAGCGGAAAATGTGTCTTGACTCATTTGAGAAAACGGTGAGAACCCAAAACCTGAGTCTACAGTATTTGCAATATTGTGTTCTGTCATTCCCGATTCCTGAGGCGAGCTGTTGCCGACCGATCGATCGATAATGCTTCCCTGTTCACTACCTGTTTCACTGTCTACACCATTATTTGACGCCCGCTCCATTTCCCTATGCACAGTTACCAAATTACTACTTTGAATATTAGTTAATTCATTACATGGTGGCGCTAACACAGTGCTTTCGTCTTCACTGTCATTTCTCAGTTTACTTTGGAGCCTAGTATTACGTTTTTCACACCCCATTATTGTCACAATATTTCACACGACAACACAGAAAAGCACAATTTGAAGAGCAAAAATAAGAGAACACATTAACATAGCACTGAAAATAATATCTAGTGTATTGCAGCTGCGAAATACTTGGTGCAAATCTACATGCGTGCCACACCTGTTTTACTGTACAACAATGAAAGACTGCAACTACAAAGGAAATTCTCTCTGCAATTACGCGCTAGCAATAAACAATAGCTACAGTAATTACACAAACTACAAGAAAAAAATCAGAAGATTCCGGTGAGGTATCCTAGGCTAAGGGTCGACATATGAAACGTCCCCTTTTGAACGATTATACAAGACCGTGCTTGAACTGACACACAATATTTTTAGCGCAACGCAATCTGACTTTCAATAATCCCTACAAAAGAATGGCCCTGACTAACATTAACCTGTACCTTTCACAAATCACTTACCTCACTAAAATCTTCGTTATTCGAACTACTACAATACAGCGAGCGCCACTACTGCCAGCTAAATAAAAGATTCAAACTACTGAAGACACTAACTACTGATAGGCATAGTTAGGAAATGAAAGATTTTAATAGAGAACAAACAATGTATTTACCTTAATAGTCATAATATATATAGTAGTTCATGACATCCAGTCTTACAAATTTCAAAACTCCGCCATCTCTCTCCCCACATGCACCACTGATGGCGGCTCACCTCCAACTGCGCAACGCTATGCGCTGTTAACAGCCAACTGCCCAACGCTACAATGGCAGACAACAATGCAAACTAGCCACAGACTGCACACAGCACAGCCAGTGATTTTCGTACAGAGCGCTACGTAACGTTGCCAATATAAAAACCTAAACAGCCTACTTACAAATGGAATACCACAGACTAACACAAGAACGCCTAAATGCATGTTCTACCTTCCCGCCGTGAAACAGACGCAGTTCCCATGGGAGAAACGAGAACAGAAGCCGAGAGCAGAGCCGTGTAGGCTATAAGGCCCTACGATAAGGGAGGAATGGACACCCACATCGCCGGCCGGTCGCCAAGAGCAGCCCCCAGCCCATGTTAAAAGATAGAGCCCTCCAGAAGAACAGTATAGATTTTACGATAACACTAAAAGGGCCACACCAGCTGCAAGTTTTAGCGTGAGACTATGCGCGCCTCTGTTACGTAGCAAACATTGAAAACATTGCCCCACCACGAAAAGTATAACGTTTCTCATTGGATAGACAGATTTTTTGTAGGCGGAGCTTAAGGTTAACATTGAGACACTGATTGGTCAGTTGAAAACACAGCCAGATACCTTTTTTCTTAACCAACTTCGGTAAACAGTAGTAAGGATAAGTTTGAGAGAGTTGCCACCGAGACGGCGAGGTGTGCGGAGCTGCGTCGCCCACCGCCCCTGACGCTGCCTAACGACTGACAAGGTAATGAAAGCACTCGATGCTGCATAAGAGAGCATAAGGCTTCACTCACAACTGCAAAAGTCTCGCCTGTTACATCCCCTTTTTACGTAATTCTAGTGTCGATCGTCAATTAAACTTCGTGGTATTCACATTTGCTACTTGAAGTTAAAATCTGAAACGCGATGATTTTTCTGTTATATAATTATTGAGAAGTCACATCAGCCACTGTAATTTACGACAAGTTAGATAAGTAATTAAAGATAATTAGGGGTCACTGTAGACCATTTTTGATAGTTTTCTCTTTTATGAAACTTAATTTAAACCTAGATTATAGATGTGATATGGCATAGGCCATCCCTTCGATCCATTATTGAACTTGGAAACCCATTCAGGGAATATTCGTTCACATTTTTGTTGAACGCAGTTGGTTTTTATCATCCTGTATTAAAATATTTCCTTTTGTCAATAGTGCAATTTATAAACAATATTTTGTGAGTAGAATAAAAATTCCAATGGTAAACTTAACTGATTTTTCGACGTTATTTCACCAGCTAACTAAAAATAGGAAGGCCTTGAACCCCTTCCACTAAATTTAGTTAGTATTAAGATTCTTTTATAGGGAGAGCAATGGAGCTGACGCTGAAATCATTAAGTATTTGATTATATCATCGCTAGTCTCACTGAACTCTTCTGAACTCTACATGTCATGTGTGGTCTGGCGTCTCCTTACCAGCAATAGGTCCCAGGTTCAAACTACTCAATTCCCTAAAAAACACGCTCAGAGCGTCGTTGCGCGAAAATGGTAGGGCGACTCGACTTAGAACAAACAGACACCACGCAGAATGTTAGACAGTCAGTTCACTAACTAGCTCAGTCACTATTCTAGTTGGCGTTTGTCAGTTCACATCACCGCCTACGAGAGTGTAGTGTTTATAGCGGGACTTGTACTTTACCTGCAGTGAGGCCAATGTGGGCTATTAAGGAAGAGCTTGTACCACAACAACCTTCTTAAAGATGAGTAGCTTCTTGTTCTTGTGAATCAAGAACCCTGTTAATACAATTGTGTTGTAGAAAGAGGATACCAGCCACCAAATAACATCCTCTCCTTGTTTCCCCTGGTACAAGACTCTACGGTGGCAATGTGACGATACAAAAGTGACGACGAAGATAATTCAACAGTGCAGATTCAATATGGCCGAAGATTTTGTTCACTTCTCTAATGCTTTAGCTTGCAGGGGTGATCATTTTGCTAATTTGTTGTTGTGTTCTTGCATTTATTGCAGGAGGGGAGCCGCAGAACTAACCAAGTTTCTCTTTTCAGAGCCTTTGCTTGTTTTCTTTGCTATAACATATTTATGTAAACCATGGACACCCTGACTCCTCCACCAGCTGTCCCCGCGCCTCAGCTGCAGACAGCGTATTTGTTGGATCTAATACTAATTTTTCAGTTTCAGAAGCAACAAACTGCTACTTTACTGACGATGGTACAACTACTACTGGCTGCACAGGCCGCGTCGGCCACACAGCCAACCAACAAATCAGCATACCACCGTTCCGGCAATTTGACAGACACAAGAGGAATGGCTTGAATACCTGACATCGTTCCAAGCACATTGTGAAGTTCATTGAGTTAGAGGTACTGTGAAGCTCCCGATTGTGGGGTCCCCAGTGTTCAGGTTAATACAAAAACTATTCCCAACTGCGTCTCCCGGCAAACTCAGTTACGACCAAGTAATCGCTGCATTAACTCAATATTATGACCAGCAAGTCCAAGTAGCTGTTGCCAGATATCAGTTATTTCGCTTGCAGAAAAAGCCGGCACAGACGTACCGTCAGTGGTACACAGAATTAACGGGCATGACCAGGAAGTGTAAATTAAAGTGTAGTTGTGGAAACTTTTAAAGTGATTTAATGATAAGAGATGTCGTAACATTCAATGTCCCAGATAGTAGAATATGGGAACAGCCCTTAAAATACTCTGATCCATTACTTCCTGAAGTACTGCAAATCTTAGAGCAATACGATTCGATTGCCGCAGCGGCCAATAAGTTTGACCACTCTGCGATTTGTCGGTCGAGTCGCCCCTTGCTCGAGACCGCCTCAAGCAGCGGACATAGCCGCGCGAACAGCCACTTATACAGGTAAACAGACCTGTGAACTTATCTTGCCCTAGATGTTTTTCTCGCTACAAAAGACAGGATTACCCATGAAGTAATGCAAAGTGTTACACGTGTGTAAAAAAAGGCCATGTCCAAGCAATTTGTTTGAGACAGCACAAAAACGCCAATTTTGCTCACTTTCATTAAAAAAAACAGGCTCGTGCACATCCAGTGAACGCTGTGTTTTCAAAACCTAGAACAGGTTCCGACAGAAGTAGGGTTCATGTTGTGCCTCCCTGTTACCATAGTGCTGTGCAAAGACGTTCTAAAAAAAAACTATTTGTCTCTAACTTTCAGTTAGACACAGGTGCCTCAGTAACTTTGCTTAATCGTGCCACTTACGAACAGTTAGGCTCACCACACCTTTCTAAATCTAGCAAGCACCTCACTGCTTACAACGGACAGGGAATTCCATTGCTTGGACAGTGTAGTTTTCTGTGTATAAGTACATGATGAAAGACCCCCAGGATGCCGCAAAGTTAACATACCATATGATCAAAAGTATCTGGACACCTTGCTGAAAATGACTTACAAATTCGTGGCGCCATCCATCGGTAATGCTGGAATTCAATATGGTGTTGGCTCACCCTTAGCCTTGATGACAGATTCCAGTCTCGCAGGCATACGTTCAATCAGATCCTGGAAGGTTTCTTGGGGAATGGCAGCCCATTCTTCACCGAGTGCTGCACTGAGGAGAGGTATCGATGTCGGTCGGTGAGGCATGGCACGAAGTCGGAGTTCCAAAACATCCAAAATGTGAATCTTAGGATTCAGGTCAGAACTCTGTGCAGGCCAGTCCATTACAGGGATGTTATTGTCGTGTAATCACTCCGCCACAGGCCGTTCATTACGAACAGTGTTGAAAGATGCAATCGCCATCCCCGAATTGCTCTTCAACAGTGGGGAGCAAGAAGGTGCTTAAAACGGCAATGTAGGCCTGTGCTGCGATAGTGCCACGCAAAACAACAAGGGGTGCAATCTCCCTCCATGAAAAACACGACCATCCTATAACGCCACCGCCTCCGAATTTTACTATTGGCACTACACAAGCTTGCATTCGCCAAACCCACACACTGCACACTGCCATCGGATGGTGTACCGTGATTCGTCACTCCACACAACGTTTTTTCCATTGTTAAATCGCCCAATATTTACTCTCCTAACACAAAGCAAGGCGTCGTTTGGCATTTACCGACGTGATATGTGACTTATGAGTAGTCGCTCGACCATGAAATTCAAGTTTTCTCACCTCCCGCCTAACTGCCATAGTACTTGCAGTGGACCCTGATGCAGTTTGAAATTCCTGTTTGATGGTCTGGGTAGATGTCTACCTATTACAAATTACGACCCTCTTCAACTGTCGGCGGTCTCTGTCAGTCAACAGACGAGGTCGGCCTGTACGCTTTTTGCTGTATGTGTCCTTCACGCTTCCACTTCGCTATAACATCGGAAACATTGGACCTAGATGTTTAGGAGTGTGGAAATCTCGCGTATAGACGTATCACACAAATGACAGCCAATCACCTGACCACGTTCGAAGTCCGTGAGTTCTGCGGAGCGCCCCATTCAGCTTTCTCACGATGTCTAATGACTGCTGAGGTCACTGATATGGAGTACCTGGCAATAGGCGGCATCACAATGCATCTAATACGAAAAACGTATGTTTTTGGGACTGTTCGGATACTTTTGATCACATTGTGTATTTATTTAAGAACAAAACAAAAATGAAACACCGGTCGAACAGAAGCACTAACAACGATGTTAATTATGAATGTGCGGTAAGGCGCAGACAAATGAAAATACATTTTTTTTCATTCATTTTTTTAGTACAATTTCTTTTTTTTTAGAGAGACACACTCAGACTCTCTCGTATGTAGAAGGACGACGAAGAAGTGCGATTTTAGATATGAAATATTGCGATCTCGTTGTATCATATGTGTGCGTGAATAATATGATGTTAAGAAACAGTATCAAGCATTTGATTTATTGAAGTGAAGAGGAAAACTATAGTAAGAGGATTTTCGTGATTACAAGCGCCGGTGCTCCCAGAGTCCACAGCATGCACCTTCAACTAAAAAATAAGCAAAGTCCGATCGCCAAGAAAAATTAAGATAAGCGCAGACATTTTAATAGCGCAATCATATTCAGTTATATTTATTTAATAATTATATATATTTAAGTTGTTTTTTATATTACAACTGTCGAACTGTGTGCCAGGACTTCAGGGAACCGGTCGTGAGTAGTGTTTGTTAACTATTGGTATAGTAAGAAATTTGTCTGACATTGTTATGTATTAAAAAAACTAATTGCCTGTATTTTCTGTTTGCATGAATCACGACGGGGAGCAAGTAACGCAAAAAGGCAAAACTGAGGAGAAAATTTTTGAAAGGAATAAGAATTGGACCCAGGTCACGTAAAATTTTCCATAGTAAGTTGTTTTGTTCAGGGCAGCGAAGATAGAACGGCTACGCAAGTTACTTGCATAGTTATGCTTGGTAGCGCCTCTTTTGATGTAGATAGAAACCTTTTCCTCATTATTCCCTTCCTCGAATTTTACTGGAGAAAAATTTACAGGAATTTTTCGGTGTGATACGCATTGCCAGTGAAACATAAAGAATTGTGACACAATAGTTTGCACATTATAATAGACGTAAAACAGGTTTAGACATTACGTAAATTACATTTATCAAGTGTAACAATTAGCGTATGAAATTTTAACATTTTTGTGAAATTTCTGTTTTTGGCATATTCAGTTAACGTGGCCGACAATTGTATGCCCATTGTTGATAACGATAGCGTAAGCGCAATCAGCCAAGATGGCGTAGAATTGGGATATCGAAC
The DNA here is from genome assembly GCF_021461395.2 of Schistocerca americana. Classification (NCBI taxonomy): domain Eukaryota; kingdom Metazoa; phylum Arthropoda; class Insecta; order Orthoptera; family Acrididae; genus Schistocerca; species Schistocerca americana. The sequence continues at coordinate 38,081,181 of NC_060123.1, forward strand.
AATTCAAGTTGAAGCGCCATGCATGCCTACTGCAGAATGTTAAAGTAGATCAGAGATGAGTGTCGCAGGAGTGACAAATGATAGCGACGCTCCACAACAGAATAACCTTGACGACACAATGTTTACCATTGACGAGACAATATCCCTCGTCTCCCAGAGCAACATATCGTTCATGAATGAAACGTCGGAGAGCGATCCAAATATGAATCTTGACAACACGCTACAAATACCACTTGGACACAACACAAACATTAACTCGGGTTCAAATGGTTCAAATAGCTCTAAGCACTATGGGACTTAACATCTGAGGTCATCAGTCCCCTAGATTTAGAACTACTTAAACTTAACTAACTTAAGGACATCGCACATATCCATGCCCGAGGCAGGATTCGAACCTGCGACCGTAGCAGTAACGCGGTTCTGGACTGAAACGCCTAGGACCGCTCGGCCACAGCGGCCGCCATTAACTTGGGAAGCACAGCGGGCAGCACCCACGGTAGTAAAACTGACGCACAGCTATGGCAGATATTATATACCATAAACACCAATCTCAGCGATATGAAACAAGATATGAATACCAAAATTGATAATTTGGCACAAGATATGAACACGGCAAAATAGCAACAAAACACTGTTACACAAGATCTAAATGCAATGAAGCAAGAGCAAAAACAAGTATTCAAGGATTTGCAAGACACGATCTCACAGAAATTCGATGACTTAGCCAAAAATTTTCGCACTGAAATCGACGAAAAATTGGAATATGTGAAAACACAAATAAAGCATGAAGTACTTTCTGAAGTTAACAGTAACATTACGGAGGTAAAACAGAAGGTAGAACAACAGATAAAAAAAATCACAGACGCAAACACAACCATTGAAGCCACACAAAACCAATTGGTTTCGACAGTAAAAAAGGTAACCACTGTCATTAACAGACTAAAGAGAGACTATGAAGGTGTACCTCTAGCTGTAGAAGAGCTTACTTAAAGGGAAGCAACATTAGAAGTTGACTAAGCATGTGAGAAAATGAAATCGTGAACAAGGTAAACATTAACCTACAAGCTGCGGCAAATAGAATCCGCAATTTTTTAGAAGAAAATGTTACCGGATCTCAAAATATGCATGTAAATAATACACACTGGCTGCAGTGAACAAACCACAACCTTTTGGTATTTATTCACAAATTGTCACCAGTCCCACAGCAGGTACCAGTGACAGTTGTAGATTGCAAAATGTAAACATTCCCACAACTCCAATATCTGAACAATTACCAGCCGAAATTACAGGTAACTACATCGACAGCATAAATACGACCGAAAATGCCATGCGTCTATCAACTATTGTTGCAGACGAAGGTTTGCTGAGACATCGACAATTTCCTACATTCACTACCGAAGGTAAAAGAATGAATCCCGCAGAATTTATTAGTTCTTTTCGTCATGAAGCACAGAAAATCAGATTTGTTGTGGGATATACGCAAGGTGATATGCTTTTGCGGGCAACTGGAGTGGCCGAACGTTGCAGCACATATATCCAATTAAAACGAGCTTTCCTCGACAAATACTGTCTGAGGCAGTGCAAGAAGGACTCAAACGCGAAGTTTTCAACCCCGCACCATTCAATGGAAAATACTGTAGTCTATGTGGATACTTTGAAAAATACCTGAACAAGGCACGCTACTGGACGAACCCCATATCACAGGTAGATGTGTTAAAAATTTTGAAAAGTCGTTTACCATCGCATACTAGAGAAAAATTAGTCACAACGCCAGAGTATGACACTGAATACTTTTTGTCAGTTCTTGATTCTATCGACTTAATCTATGAAGAAAGACCTGTACCCAATACAGCAGCAGAAAATCAGGCACAACAACAACATAATTATGTAAATCAGCCAGCAAATCGTGATTTAAACACACAGCAAGGCTGGCACACACCACAACAAAATTACGTACCCAGAGGAAACGAGTACGGTAACGGGAACGGGAAAAACAAACGATTTAAAAGAAATTTCCAAAACAACAGGGGTAATTTCAACGCACGTGCGAATTACAATTCACCATTACAAGGCCCCATGCCAAACATGAATAGAAACAAGTGAGCCGCAGCAGTGGCCGACGCGCGGCAACAATGCCATGCCTTACGCTGTACCGCAGCCGACCTTTGGGCAGAACAACACCCGAAATATAGAACAAAAGATATAAAAATTAGTTATCCTGATCTTTACGGTAGCTACTGGCAACAAAATATTAACACTATTGAAAGTTTGACCAACAGAAATACTAGGGATCTAACAACATCTATTCCATGGAAAGAACTAAACGAAAGACTATCAGATGATCACAAAATCTACGAAGCATGAAACTCTAAATAAATAATTCAAAATATATGCTTTACGAAGATTAAAACCCAGACGAGGTAAAGTGATCAGAGATAATATTTATCCAAGAAAAGAGCTGTAGCCGCCTCGAGCTGTAAGTTCGCTGCGACTACAATGAAAACCTTCCATGGAGATGATAATTCGCTATCTTGTAGACGTCGCGATAGAAGCACGCTTATTGACCGATACTAGATTAATTCACACCGATCTGGAATTTTAAAGTTTTTCAAGTTTCGTCTTGAGGTATTAGTCAAAGTTCTGAAGAAAAGTGATAGAACGTTTACCGTTTAACCAAACAAAGGAACAGATATTATATGCGAAGGAAAAGTAACTCGTCTGATACTTAATCAATTCTGGGACTTAGTCGCCGTGATCTGTGATCGTCACGAACATTGAAGGGCACAACAATATACCAAACGCCGACATAAACTCTACAAATAGACCTGAGCAGGAAACATATACACGCAATCATGAAGAATTCACAGGTGCGCCGTGTTCTCGGAAGCTGTAGTCAATATCAGAATTGCTGATGTAAATCGTAGCTTCGATTCCTTGATTGACAGATCGGTGTGCTTTCCAGTGCAGTGTTTAGGTAATTCAGAAGTTCAATAAAGGCAGTTATAACTTTAATACTTCGTGTCGTCTACATCATTTAATTGAACATTGTATTACGACGGTTTCTGTACGTTATTTAGAGAATACATTATCTCTGGATTTACGACGTAGGAGTTGTTGAATTAGCACCGTAGCGACGCATTAATGGCGCTATAATACTTCACAAATCAATATCCTCGCAAGACTATAATGTGGCATCGGTTTGAATGGTGGAACCTATAATTCGAGATATCATATTATCTACGTTTGAACATTCATTTGCAAACTGAGCATACTACTCAATAAAATTCTTCTGGGTTTGAGACCGCATTGCCATCTGTAAAATTCCGACGTTTCGGCGACTGTTGCAAGGCGTTAACACACCCTGAGAAATTTTACAGATGACATTGCGACCTCAAACCCAGAAGAATTTTATTGACTGTGACAACGGCCGCGGAAGCCTACGTTTACATAAAAACTACTGTCATCAAGTTTCTCGTAAGCTTGTAAGTCCGTCGCGAACACGCGAAGCATGTTTGGTTTATTGTTTCAGATAAAGGGTTCAAATGGCTCTGAGCACTATGGGACTCAACTGCTGAGGTCATTAGTCCCCTAGAACTTAGAACTAGTTAAACCTAACTAACCTAAGGACATCACAAACATCCATGCCCGAGGCAGGATTCGAACCTGCGACCGTAGCGGTCTTGCGGTTCCAGACTGCAGCGCCTTTAACCGCACGGCCACTTCGGCCGGCTAGATAAAGGGAGTTCTTGCGGTACCAAGCAGTTGCAGACGCTGTGTGTAGCAGTAAAGAATACAGACATACTTCGAACACCATTGCTTCAATTATAAGCGAGGGCCGCTTATGCATTTCGGCGTGCTGCTCCATCGATACGCGGATATCTGTTAGAGGGAGATAGTATCTGAAACTAAAGAAACAAAGCGAGGAGTTTGTTTTAACAGTTACAGAAGGAGTTGTCGCGATCGACGGACGCCTACCTGTGTCATCCAGACTCGAACAACCATCTCTATCGAGCCGACACACACACACACACACACACACACACACGCCACATTATTTGGCGCCGACAACGCGCGGGGCAGACGATCCGCGCCTATGAGACACTTATCATCCCATAACCAAAGCCTATTTTTTCGTAACAAGTTGAGCAATGCATATTGTTCATCAGTTATTGCGGAACGAATTCACGAAAAAACTAAGATCTAAAAAGACTTAATTCTTTTTTACTCCTTGAAGCTGGACAATTGCGTATGGCATCAAGTTTTTGCAGATCAGATAATATACCTTGTTCTGACCAAAACCAGACTTTTTTAAACTGGCTGTTACTCCATAATCTGCAAATCGTTGAAGCACCTATTAAATATGTTCTAACCAAGTGGGTGTGGATTAGCAGGTCGTCAACATAGACAGTGACTCATCGACGAAAGAAGTAGCTTACAAAACGCTTGTTCGTCCGATTCTTGAGTATTGCTCATCAGTATGGGACCCTTACCAGGTTGGATTAATAGAAGAGATAGACATGATCCAGCGAAAAGCAGCGCGATTCGTCATGGGGACATTTAGTCAGCGCGAGAGCGTTACGGAGATGCTGAACAAGCTCCAGTGGCGGACACTTCTAGAAAGGCGTTACGCAATACGGAGAGGTTTATTATCGAAATTACGAGAGAGCACATTCCGGGAAGAGATGGGCAACATATTACTACCGCCCACATATATCTCGCGTAATGATCACAACGAAAAGATCCGAGAAATTAGAGCAAATACGGAGACTTACAAGCAGTCGTTCTTCCCACGCACAATTCGTGAATGGAACAGGGAAGGGGGGATCAGATAGTGGTACAATAAGTACCCTCCGCCACACACCGTAAGGTGGCTCGCGGAGTATAGATGTAGATGTAGATGTAGATGACTTTGCTAAGCAACTCTGGTCCTAAAACCTTGTCCAATGCAGGTATAAACACTCCTGCGCTAATGTTCAGTCCAAAAGGTAGATCACGGAATTCGTAACTTCGGCCACCACAAACAAATGCTGTATATTTTCGACTTTCTTCGTGGAGTTTTATTTGCCAGTAGGACATCTTGGGATCGAGTATACTGAAATATTTTGTATTGTAAAACTTTAGAAGCTGTTGGTCCAAATTGTCTGGCCTTACGTGTACTGGTACTATAATCGTATTGATAGCTCTAGCATCGAGAACTAATCTCACAGAACTATCTGGCTTGCTTACTGGTAATATTGCACTACAATAAGGTGAAAATGAAGGTTATATTTATTGTTATTTAATCACACAATTGATCCCTTCCCTTACCGCCTCTCGTTTTGCCCATGGAATAGGATATGACATTACACAAAATGTTTCATGTGGATAGACTTCAAATTTATATTCATATTCTTTGAATACTCCTGGATGCTAACGGAAAACACTGGCATACTTAAATAACAAGTTAGAAAGTTCTTGTCGTTGCACCTCATTTAGGACCTCTGGTTCACTTAGTTTCTGCTCTGTCGTTTCGTAACTAACCACAGTGCTTCTTTTTGTTCAGTATCAAATTTGTTTGTGACATATAGCTGGAATAGAATATTGTACAACTATATTAGACTCTGGCTTGTTTTTGTTACTTTATCAGGTGCTTCGACTAAGTCAATAGAAAAAATCTGATCCTTTACATAAAAGTGGCATTTACCTTTTACCTATGTCAATCTGTGTTTTGAATGTTCTAAACGTGTCCATGCCAATAAGACAGTTAACTATAAGTTTGTCAGTTATAAGAAAGTTGCACTTCACTGGAAAATGTTCAGTTTGTAATGGAGTAAGTGCCTAATATTTAACCAATTTAGTCTTACTGCCTGCAGCTATTTGCTCCTTGCGATTTTGTAGAAGAAATGTTGGGAACTTGCCTCTCTTATTCAATTCATAAAAAATGTATTCGACATTAGGCTGGTAGTTGTACATGTATCTAAAATTAACTGTGTGTCAATGTTAAATATTTTGACCTTAATTATTGCATGTATTTGTTCTTCCTTGACTTTATCTTCTATATCTAACTCATGCTGATACAAAACATCCTTGATGTCTCCTCGTTTGTCAAATCTTATGAAACATGTTTATAGAGCTGCCTTGCCCCCACTCTCTGAGAGGTCAAGAGCCTGGGGCTTAACTACGACCAGTTGGTGTTTTCCGACGGTGTAGTATGACTTAGTTGATTACCTGGAGAAATTTCAGTTAGTTGCACTACTTGTGTACCTCGCCAATTTGTGTCGTTAGCTGCTGTGCAGTTATTTTGCTGCTGTACCAAATCAACACAATAGGTGGATCAAATTAATTGAAGATTTTGAAAAGATGTACAACGACTGCCAACTATATCAACTGGGTATTCGCCCACTGAGGTTCTATTTAACAAGCAGATATTAATAACTGGGTTAATAATTTACCATGTGTTAAAATGAACCAAAGGATCGTCATGCAATTATGAAGGAGGTCTACCTGAACTAGCAACATAAAACAAGTATTCGTAAACATAAATTTGATTAAAAGCTCGGCTTAGTAGTCACTTATAAGGTCAAGGTATAAGTCTTCAAAGCTAAGAAAAATAAATCGAAAATGGAACAATCTTTATAAGGGACCATACAAAAATCATTAATGTCCCACATGAAGGAAGCTACTTATTAGAGGGTGAAGAAACCAAGAAGAACAAGTGGGTGTATCCTCACATTGAGTTAAAAAGATACTTTAGTTGACTGAAGACTTAGCCGTTAATTCCGCAAAGGAGAAGGCATGATGCAGAAATATGTTTCAATAGCGTTTGTGAATTTTTTTGATTATTATATATGTAGACTTAGTGAACAGTAAATTAGTTTTAAGTAGTTCTTGCTAAAGGAGTTACTGATGTCACGATTTTATGCGATAGAATATCGTTACGTTAGTATAAGTTCACTTTGGGAGATTCCTAATAAAAAGAGAATTGTATTAAGGGTCAAGCCCAAAGATAGTAATAAGGAACAGAAGATATGTTGGATCTAGTTAATTAATTAAGAACTGTTATGAGCAGCAAGTTCTCAACAATAATTAATTTGTATTCATTTATCTTTGTTTAGTTAAATAGAAACTGTTATGTTGATGTTCTCACGTTAACAGTTTATGTTTTTATGTTGACAAGCCTCAATATGTTTTGTTTAACAAGGCACTAGTTTAGAATGCTCATTCGAACACAATGAAAGATCTTACCATAGTCATTCGTGAATAGGGGAATGTATTTAACAAAATCACTTGTTTTGAGGAGTGAGACGCTAAGAGATGAATAAAAGTGAATATGAAGTAAACGACTGAATGAGTAATGCTTGAAAAAGTAAAAGCTAACTGGTAGGAACAAAGGAACGGTACCGGTTTAAGGAGTGTTGTGTGTGTTCACAAACTGACAGTGCATGTGTGACAGTGAAAGTATTAACTAAAGTACTTACCACGAAAAGAGAAGTGATTTATATGTTTCAGCACGCTCAACAGAGGCGATGAAGAATATCTTCGGATGGATTGTGCTGACATGTTGGTACAGTCGGATGGTAGCGCAGCCACTGAGCAGCGAGAGCAACCAGACTAGAGGGCGTAATCGGATCGTACTCGCTCCCGTATGCGGTTCGATGCTGTTGCAGCTTCGTCCTGGTCGGTCGATAAGAAGACACTAGCATCGAACTGGGCCGTGTTCGCAGCTTTGCAAGGTCTGCTGCGGTTGCAGCGGCAATGCGCCGAAGATATAAGTGTGATATTAAAATGAAGTAATGAAATATTTAAGGAACATGAAATCTAGGTTCATTATTGATGTAAAAAGAACACTTTAATGATTTTGATTTTTAACATGTGTTTGTGTGTGGACTCTAATAAGCCAATAAAAAGAGAATTCATCTGGTTAGGGTCATTGAAGTGGTAAGTCACGTGCCCACTTTATCATCCGCAGGGCATACATAACACCCTAAATATAGAGCCCCTAATGACGTCCCTTTTGACAGCAAAAGATATAAAAAATTGTTATCCTGACCTTGACGGTAGCTACTGGCAACAAAATATTAACACTATTGAAAGCTTGACCAACAGAAATACTAGGGAACTAACAATATCTATTCCACGGAAAGAACTAAATGAAAGACTATCAGCTGATCATTTAATCTACGAAGCGTGAAACTCTAAATAAATAATTCAAAATATATGCTTTACGAAGATTAAAACCCGGACGAGATAAAGTGATCAGACATAACATTTATCCAATGTTGGATAAAACAAGCATTCCTGGTTTTCTTATATTAACCAAATAGTCACCGGTAATCTTTCTCAACATGGGCGTTACGTTATGTCCTAAGAATTTTATCTGATTCCTACCAAACTTAGATTTTGTTAAATTGATCGTGACTCCATACTCAAGAAATTTACTAAACACTCGATCAATTAGCTCGATATGCTCGCTCCAGTGGTGATCAGTTGATCGTCCACATACACAGTGACACGCTGTAACAAATGGGATCCGAGCATTGTATCCAAAGCCGCTATGAATAGACCTCTGCCAATATTGAGACTAAACGACATTACCTTCAATGGTAACTCCGTCCCACGAAAATAAATGCTGTATATTTTCTGGCTTCTTTTGAGATTTTCATTTGCCAGTAGAAACTTTGGAGGTCTAGGGAGGTTACAAATTTCGCCCTGCAACAGTTCTTCCAAGTTTTCAGGGCGAGTTCTTACGGGTTTTATGATTTTGTTAATGTCGCGAGCGTCAAGAACTAGCCGAATATGGCCGTTCGGTTTAGTTACTGCTAACAATGGACTCGAATATTCTCAAGTCGAAGTTCCAATTATTCCCCAGTCTATCATCTTTTTTATTTCTCTGGACATGGCTTCTCTTTTTGACCAGGGAACCGAATAAGTGGGTTTACAAAACGTAGAGTGTGGATTCGTTTGAATACAATATTCAGCGTCTTTAATAACGCCTGGTTTCTTATTGAACACGGGCATATATCGTTGCAAAGCTTTTCCCAACTCGTCTTGTTGTTCGATAGACAGACATTCCGATTCACGTACCTGTTCTATGACGCTTGACACATTTATCTCAGCATCGTTTAGTTCCACACAAGAAATACTTCCCAAATGTAAAGCGTTTACAGTTAGACAGTCAACAGTTACATTTTGGCAATATTTTCCCAAAATAAGTTTTCTCTTGAATACAGTTACCTTTAATGGTTGAGTTTTAACCATGGAAGTGCATACACCGTCCTTAAAATCTATTACTGCACCGCTGTCACACAAAAAACCCATCCCCCAAATACACGGCACTGACATCCGAGATACTACTATGAAAGTGCTTTCAACTGTCTACACCTTGTAGTTCTACCGTCACCGGTATCTGTTTAATAATGCGTTGCGCCTTTGCGATAAACGCTCCTGACACCGCGCACCCCCTTATGGTTAGGTGAGTATCTTTCTTTGCTTACTAACCATGTTTAGACAAGTCATTGTCATTACGCTAACTGTAGCTCTTGTGACTATGAGCACGTTTATCGGTACGTCATTGATTCTTGCCTCTGCAATTGCTTGTAAAATGCACCACTCTCGTTTGTTTCCTGTCTCGATTCTAACATAAGATCCTCACAAATATCGCTCTCCTTATTGTAGTCCAATATATTTGTTAGCTCACGACGTGTGCCTACCTCCTCAATACCAGTCACCCGAGGAAGACCTAAAATGACTGGCATTAAAAAGCCATGTCTCCGCAATATCCTTTCTTTCAGGAGTGCTAGTTCTGCAAGGTTCGCAGGAGAGCTTCTGTAAAGTTTGGAAGGTAGGAGACGAGGTACTGGCAGAAGTAAAGCTGTGAGGACGGGGCGTGAGTCGTGCTTGGGTAGCTCAGTCGGTAGAGCGCTTGCCCGCGAAAGGCAAAGGTCCCGAGCTAGAGTCTCGGTCCGGCATACAGTTTTAATCTGCCAAGAAGTTTTATATCAGCGCACACTCCGCTGCAGAGTGAAAATCTCATTCTGGACGACTGGCATTAGTTTGACCAACTTTCGTTTTGGTTCCTCGGCTGCTCGTGGACCTCAACTACATGAATTTCGTTCCTCGGTTTTGGATACGAATTATTTGTAACTCCACCTCTTTCATCTGATAAAGGTTTGGGTCTATTGGACCCGGAAGATGCACTTGGATGGTTTGAGTTTCCCCAACTTACATTATGCATCAGACAGTTTCCCCAATTCGATTGATTCTGTTGATTCATAGGAACGTAATTGTTACTACAACTATTATCGCCGGCCGGAGTAGCCGAGCGGTTCTAGACGCTTCAGTCTGGAACCGCGCGACCGCTACGGTCGCAGGATCGAATCCTGCCTCGGGCATGGATGTGTGTGATGTCCTTAGGTTAGTTAGGTTTAAGTAGTTCTAAGTCCTAGGGGACTGATGACCTCAGAAGTTAAGTCCCATAGTGCTCAGAGCCATTTGAACCATTTTTACAACTATTATCATAGTATTGAGGGTTCAATGTTTTCTGCCCCCATACTTTCTCTTGCTATTAGTGGTTACAACAATAACCCGCTGAAAACTTTTCGTTCCTGGCACATGATTGTTGGTTCCCACCACATTCCCTTTCTAATATCGATAATTCGAGATCCTTTTCTGATTCTTAATTTGGGAGTGACCAAAATTATTATTACCATTCTTGGAATTACCGTTAGTACGGCTGAATTCCACAGAATGATTGTTACATTGGTTGCCACTATTCCACGCGTTGTTACCACCGTTGTTCTTAGCATAATATTGGTTGTTATTATTATTCTGCCACTGTTTTGCATCATCCATTAGCATATCGATTGAATCGATCATTGAGAGGAACTGCTCGACGTCTGAATCAGGAACATGAATCAGTTTTCAACTTTTGTAGTCCTGTCTTCCTCAGTTGTGTGTAAAAGTACGGTATATTGATAATTTTTACTTATGGACCGTCAACACAATTTTAGTGCAATACGCGTTTCGCCTTTATTTTCTGCAAGGCATCATCAGTTGCAGGTTGCGTGGACAATTTCTTACATATTACGCTCCTGTTGCATTTTTTGGCGTTGTTCTTCTTCTTATGAATGCCAATTTGCGGTTTTTTTGCCCACATTCCACAGCACAGTTTTTCGGGTGGAGGTCGATTGCTTCTTTCTTTTAGAAAAAGTGTCAAAATTCCGCAACAAGTGCTTTATTTCTTTAGGTTCAAAATTAAAGAATTAACGATCAGCCCGTATTTATATAAACGACTAATATCAATGTCCTCAGCTCTCAGTTCATACAACCCAGTATACTCGCGAGATAGCCAGAAATGTTTAAAGTCCGACCCGCATTATTACGTGATCTACAGTCGATGCTCTGCTACAATATACACTGCTGGCCACCGTAAATGCAACACCAAGAAAGACAAGAGGTAGCACAACAAAATTTATTTTGTAGATAACATGTTGACCAAGTATCAAATGATTACGTTTACAGACGTCTGTGACATGTGGTTCCTGCCAGAATCAGTAGCCAAAGTAGCCGCCATTGTTGGAGATCACCGCTGCCACACGTCTCGGCATTGAGTCAAAGAGACGTTGGATGTGTTCCCGGGGTACAGCAGCCCAAGCAGCTTCCACACGTTGCCAAAGATCATCTGGTGTGGCAGCTGGGGATGTAATCTGGGTCACTCGTTGAGCAACCATGGACCACATGTTTTCTATCGGCGAAAGTTCCGGAGAGCGAGCCGGCCAGGGAAGCAATTCAATCTGGTTATTGACGAAGAACCTTTGGACAATGCGTGCCACGTGTGCTCGCGCATTATCCTGTTGAAATATGGCTGTGGCCGAGCCCTGAAGGTAAGGAAGGACAACTGGCTCCAGCACCTCGGATATGTAGCGCCGGCTATTTAAAGTACCGGCAATGCGTACTAGAGGAGTGCGAGAGTAATATCCAATATCGCCCCATACCATAATCCCCGGTGCAAGACCAGAGTGGCGGTGCATAATGCAGCTGTCCAGCATCCTCTCTCCACGGTGTCTCCACACTCGAATCCGACCATCGTGGTGCTGCAGACAGAAGCGTGCCTCGTCAGTAAAGACAACGTCATTCCATTCTGCCGTCCACATCCGACTGTCATCACACCATTGGCGACGGAGACGTCTGTGGTTCTGCGTCAATGGTAGACGAAGCAATGGACGTCTTGCGGACAGACCACTCTGCTGTAAACGGCGTCGAATGGTACGCGCAGACACTGGATGATGCGTTACAGACGCAATGTGCTGTGCTATGGTTCGGGATGTCACTGAGCGATCCGTCACTGCCATGCGCACAATTTGCCTATCAGCACGTGCAGTGGTGCACCGAGGTGAATGCGATCGACCACGTCGGTCCGTCGTACCCTCCTGCATCCAACGGTCACATATCCGCATTACAGTTGTTTGGTTTCGTACAACACGACTAGCGATTTCTCTGTATGATAATCCACAATCTCGGTAAGCCACTATCCTTCCTCTGTCCAACTCGGATACTTGATCAAAAGATGTTCGCTGTTGTCTACGAGGCATAACTGATCGTCTTGTGAAACAACCACAAGGTAAACACACGTGCCGAACGTACACTCGTCGAAATCGCCAAGCCTTAAATGGCGCTATGAGGTGGCGCCACAGGCGCGCGTGACGTGCGTCTGCACTGAAATTCTAATCAGTTGCATATCTCATCGCTGCAAACTTATGGTGTAAATTTCACTTGATTCGGATGCTTCCTTCAGGGTGTTGCATTTACGGTGGCCAGCAGTGTATGAGTCTCACATTCGGCCTTTTTTTCAGTGGATTTCTAATAAAGAAACCACGCGCCTACTATTCCATAGATGAATATGAAACATGCCACGTGGTATTTTACAAAGGCCGAAAGTTCACACGCGTCTATCTTTCCAACTAAACACTTCACAAAGCTCAAATTTCCACAATCTGTCCGTAAATGCAACTACTTTCACGGCAGTACCATCCGGACGCGAAATACCAGTAACTTCTTCATTTTACTCATAACGTAGATGGACACGTCCAACATGACCTGTACGTCTGATAGCTAGCCCATGACTGACTCCCTGCCGTTCCTTCCAGGGTCTATAACTACATGCTACAGCGCGGGAAGTGCTTAACTCTAATCGGTTATTGAAAATGACCTGCCAATCAAAACAATCCTTCGAATTCTTTCTCGAGCGAAAACTGTCCTACGCCAATCAATATTCACAGATGCATTTACGTCACTTCAGCATGCAAATCTTAATAAAATGTTAAAAAAAAAACGAAAAGAAAACTAATCTCGAAATGACTTTAGAAAATGGCTATTCTGTCTGCGTTCTTACAAAAGCATGTACCCTTGGACATACGTCATCAGCACAGTGGGAAAATTACAGCTTTCATTGGAACTGCTTGCTTCACACTTTCCCGTAACATAGTCACCCAATGTTTAACATCAGATAATATTAAATCTTTATGTTGTCCCACATATACTCTCTCGCTCACTCTCCTTTATTCACACAACAAAACAAATATTTATCAAATAAATATTAATCCTTTCTGAATTCTATGTTACGAAAATGAAAAATAGTGAACATTTTTAATTTAAAAGAATCTAAATAAATTGCTCTGCCATTTAGCGAACTTCTGTAATAATTCCAAATGATACCAAGAGACAAACTGATATGAACCCTGACTGACTTTAATCTTATAAGAGTCGGTTTTTGGCGTTTTATGTAATTGTCTCTAAATCTGAAAGTATCTCAGCTAGATAGCTGAGATTTTAATAGAACATTTCTTTTAATAATAAAGGGCTGTACATTGACTTTAACACAACTGAATAATATGTAATACTGTTTATTTAGATTCTTAGGGTCTTGAGTATTCTGTCGCTCGAACTAACACAGGTTGCGCTTCCCACGGCTAGGCTAGCAACTGCTGCGAGTGAGTCCGCGGCTGTATATTGCCACCGCCAACGGCTCCAAAACTACGAGCCCGTACTTCAAAGAAGCTTACTGCAATAAAATGCTATTGCGTATTGACTCGCGACGTTACAGTCCCCATACCCTTTGTTGTCAGCGTAAAGAAAACTATCAGTTCTCTGGGATATAATTAGTTTTATGTGTCACCTACAAAACTTGATTCTTGGGGCATGACATATTGCGAAACTCACTAACTCATTTATATAAAAAATGGCAGTTCAAGAGGTTTGCCCTCTCCCACCTGGATGAATTTCTGCGGACACTCTTGCTCACTGGGTAGTTTGTGAAAGATTTTTATGGATGAATATCTCACTTCTTTTTGTACCATACTAAAGCTGACTGATAGACAGTGTAAGTCATTTCTCCTACTATTATTATATTTATGAATGTTACCGTTTTTGCTGTTTGTGTTATATTGTTGACGGCAGCCTTCATAAGGGAGTAAATTTTAATGGTGAGGCTGTCGTCAGTATGCACAACTTTTTAACCCTAGCAATATCAACGCTTTTTCATAACATGTCTTACCAAGGGGAGGGGAGGGGGGAGGGGGTACTACATGCCCACCCTAAGAAAAGTAACAAAAATCTAATCTGATTATTGTTGATAACTTATAGTAACAAATCATAACATGTCTTATCAAGGGGAGGGGAGGGGGGAGGGGGTACTACATGCCCACCCTAAGAAAAGTAACAAAAATCTAATCTGATTATTGTTGATAACTTATAGTAACAAATCATAACATGTCTTACCAAGGGGAGGGGAGGGGGGAGGGGGTACTACATGCCCACCCTAAGAAAAGTAACAAAAATCTAATCTGATTATTGTTGATAACTTATAGTAACAAATCATAACATGTCTTACCAAGGGGAGGGGAGGGGGGAGGGGGTACTACATGCCCACCCTAAGAAAAGTAACAAAAATCTAATCTGATTATTGTTGATAACTTATAGTAACAAAATATTTTTTAAAGAGGAAATGACGTGTAAGTAGGGTCCAGAACATGAAAATACGTTTCAGCACACTCTTAGCAATACCAATGCACTTTCAATAAAGTATACTACCAAGGGGGGTATGGATACTTTATGACAACCTCAAAGAAAATTTTAAAAAAATTCGTTCATTTTCGTTGACTTCTACTCATAACATATTTTATATAGAGAAACTCATCTGTAAGTAGGGTCCTGACATTCAGTGTGGAAAAGCACATCTACTACTAAGAATTAAATTTTTAAGTTAAACGAAAAAATTTAAAACATTTATGGAATCTCGTAGAAGACTTCATTTTAAACAATAAATATTTTTTCAAAATTTAAAATAAAAAATACCTGGTTAGATTACAATATTTTCAAAAGGTGGGTGTAAAGTGTCCCTTCCCCCTTGGTATTCCGTTAAAGAGTTGTCTACAAAAGGGTCTACAGTGCGAACCACACGTTATCCCAACTACACGATTCTGTACAGCAAGCACTTCTTTCCATAATGACGAATTACCTCAGAATGTGATGGCATAAAACATTTCCGTTTTGTTGTTTGGGCAACAAAATCAATGAAGATGAGTGAAGCAGAGATGATACATAATGAAGGTAAGCAACAGCATGAAATGAGTTCCTGGAAAAAAAGTTACCATCAAATATAAATTTAAGTGCTAGGAAGGCTTCTAAGGTATTTCTCTGCCGTATAGCCTTGTATGGTAGTGAAACGTGGACGGTAAACAGCATAGACAAGAAGAGAAAAGAAGCTTTTGAAATACTTTGCTTCAGAAGAATGCTGAAGGTTCTGTGGCTACATGGGACAGCTAATGAAGAGGTACTAAATCTAAGGCGAGAGAGAAGACATTTGTGGTGCAACTTGACTAAAATACGGGATCTGTTGACAGGACACAACCTGAGGCCTCAAGGAATTGTCAGTTTGATGTTGGAGGGAAGGGGGTGGTAAAAGTTTTAGAAACAGGCCAAGGACTGACTACAGCAGGCAGGTTTAAGTGGACTTAGTTTGCAGGAGTTATGCAGAGATGGAGAGGCTTCCACAGCGCAGACTATAATGGAGAACTGCATCAAACCAGTCTTGGGACTGAAGTCCACAACAAAAAGAGATTATTGAATGAAAATAGGAAAAGCAAGTAAGCTTTTTGACATTTTTATTTCCAAAATCTGATTTACACGTAACACACGTTTAGACTTTAAATAAGGTCTGTAACACGTGACTTGCAATTCAGGTTTTTATCAATATAAACACCTCAGAAATTAGAATTTCTTCTTCAGTTTATTAGTTTACCCTTCTATATTATGTCTATGGCTGTGGTCAAACCTTATGCCAATTTGCAGGGAACCAATTATTAAGTATTGATGTTATTTCCAAGTGTTGAAGTTTCTCCACTAGCAGAAGCTGGACGAGATAGTTTCATAAAATATCTAGATGCTGTGTAAATGCTGTCCTTGAATAAAGGTGCATCTGTTACTTCATCTGCCATGTTGGCAGATTAGTTTTCCGGGATTGTGTTATTATAAAAGATGTAAGCATGTACCGCAACCAGCCTCTATGTTTGAGATTGTTAGTCTTATGTCATTCATTTATTACTGACACGTTACGAACCACCAGTGCTCATCGTCAGGCATTAATTCATGAAAACCACTTGAACATTATTTATGCTACCACTTCCTTACCAACGCAAGCCTTCACGAAATGACGGTTTATGGCGGAGGAAAATTTATAAAAAAGTTTGAAATGGTCTACTACATCCTTTCCAATTGTTATAAAAAGAACAAAATGAATGGCTGGATTGGAACAACTTAAGGACTTCTCAAGATTGCAACCACAGCTGAAAACATCGAGAAAATGCCCAATACAATGCGACAATTGGTGATTAA
Source organism: Schistocerca americana (assembly GCF_021461395.2). Classification (NCBI taxonomy): domain Eukaryota; kingdom Metazoa; phylum Arthropoda; class Insecta; order Orthoptera; family Acrididae; genus Schistocerca; species Schistocerca americana. The sequence continues at coordinate 38,098,050 of NC_060123.1, forward strand.
AGGTAGACAGTATAGCTAGAAGCAGCTATTAGATGATCTATACAGTATGGGTCTGCACTTGTTAAATGCTACCGAAAGGCAAATGCGAAAGCGCGTTTCCCAAGAACGATTGCTCGGTTTGAAACAAAAATAGATCGATTGTTTTCAATGGGGGTGGTGGCTGATTGGTAAGGCATTGGACCACCATTCGGGAGGGCTGCGGTCCAAATCCCCATCCCGCCCACCAGAACTAAATTTTTTGTGAGTTCCCTACACTACTTAACCCAAATATCGGGAAGATTCCCTTGAAAAGGACACAGTCAGATTCCTTTTCTCAGCCTGAGCTTGTGCAATGTCACTAATGACCTCATCCTCCTAGGCTTCCTTCTTCCCTTACTTCGACTGATTTTGTGTGTCAATTTATTGTCCGTCACTTCAAACCAAAAATGAAGTAGCAATTAAAGCAGTGGCGGAAAGGTTATGGTCAGATTGATCTCGGATGCAAAACAGGATCTCCTTACTAATTATCCTCTAGCGTCTTTCTTTATCTCTCTGGAAAGCGACCTCCGAATTACATTTGCTACCGTGAGGCGATATGCAGATGAACTATTTACCGAACTCGGAATTCTATTATAAATTTCCCCAATGTGATTCTTACGCGCTTAATGACACATGACTATCCAATCCAGGAATCTCTTGAGAAATCGGATTGGGTGAGGTCGCTTGCCTCACAGAAAGTGCTAATGCGTATAAATTACGGAAGTCGTTCAATAAGTAATGCTCCACTTTTTTTTTGTAAAAAAAAGCCATTTATATTCATAGACAAACTTCCTTGTTGGTGCTTCACATTTGATTTTTGTCTGCGCGCCGGTGAAGTTTCGAACCGTTCTGGCATATGGCAGAGACGTAGTACAGCGCCAAAATGGCGTATACATACAACTCACATTACAAGCAGCGTGCTGTTATTGAATTCTTCTGTTCACCGCGGTGAACATTCATAAACGTTTGTGTGCAGTGTATGACGATGCTGCACTTGATAGGAGTACAGTTGGGCGACGGGTAAAGAAAGTTACAGCCTCAGGAAATGCAGAAACAGAGATCCATGATCAACCACGCTCTGGACGTCCTGTCACAGCCACTGCTCCAGACACGCTGAATCGTGCGGATACCATTACTCATGCCGACCGGCGCATCACAACTCGACAGTTGGCTCTACACTTATCGGTCAGCATTAGAAGTGCGTCTGCGATGACGGAGGCTCACGATGGGGTCCACGAACGCTCGCAGCGGATCACAAGATACAAAGAAAGGCCATTTCATTTGAATTGTTGGAGCGTTTTGAGACCGACAGAGAGGCTTTTCTGTCACGGATCGTTACGGGGGGAGAAGCCTGGGTGCACCACTTTGCACCGGAAACAAAAAGGCAGTCCGTGGGGTGGCATCGTCCTCATTTACCACAAAAGAAGAAATTCAAGACATTCCCTTCCGCCGGAAAAGTCAAGGTGGACAGTCTTCTGGGATTGTAATGGCATCATTCTCATGGGTGTGATGCCAAGAGGGTCAAACATCAATTCAGAAGCATACTTGAAGACTCTGAAAAAACTCAAGAACCGTTTCAGACGTGTTCGATCGGACAAGAATCCAGCAGAAATCTTGCTCCAACACGACAATGCACGCCCACACACAAGTGCGAGAACACGGGAACACATCGCCAAATTGGGTTGGACATCATTGTCTCGTCCACCCTACAGTCCAAACTTGGCACCCCTGGACTTCCATCCCTTTGGGCTGCTTAAAAATTCTTTGAACACGACGAGACTGTCAGTGGTGCAGTGAATGCATGGCTACGCCTACAGGACAAGAGCTTTTGCCCAGCAGCGAATACATGCTTTTCCACAACTTTGGCGTACGACCGTAGAAAGTGGTGGAGACTACATGGAAAAATAGGACATGGTCAAGAATTGTTGATGTATATTGTCATCAAATTCTGACTCTTAGCAATAAATATGTCCTGAGGGAAAAATGTGGGGCATTACTTATTGAACGACCCTCGTAGGTTGCCACCTTGCATCTCTCTCTCTCTCTCTCTCTCTCTCTCTCACTCACTCTATATATATCATACACACAAACACAGACACACACACACACACACACACACACACACACACGCTACTTAACTGTGCAGCAATCATTCCAGAGGTTTGGTGGTATGTAAATTCAGTAAGCAGGTGGAAATAATTTATTGGTAGCTCAGTAACCACATTGGAAGCCAAATTGAGAATGACAGAGAGAAGGTCGAAATACTGAATTCGGTCTTACTAAACTTTTTCACCGCCGAAGAGCATAATGCGGTTCCTTCTATCAAGAATCACGTGAACGCCGAAATAGCAGATATCTGATCGCGGGTCAGAAAAGCACATATAATCGCCAAATACTGGGAAGATATCTTGACTGGATGAGATACCTGTGAGGTTATATAGAAATTATGCAAAAACAACTTGTTCCCTCTTAGCAGTAGTTTACGGTAGGTCACCGGAGCAACGAAGGGTAAAAACCGATTGGAAAAAGCGTTAAGTCATTACTGTTTTCACGAGAGAGGAGAGAAATGGTTCAAATGGCTCTGAGCACTATGGGACTAAACATCTGAGGTCATCAGTCCCCTAGAACTTAGAATTACTTAAACCTAACCAACATAAGGACATGCTGCCCGAGGCAGGATTCGAACCTGCGACCGTAGCGGTCGCGCGGTTCTAGGCTGAAGCGCCTAGAACCGTTCGGCTACACCGGCCGGCCATAGAAGAGATGTTGGTAATTATAGGTCAATTTCGCTGTTGCCAATCTTACGCAGAATTATGGAACATGTTTTCTGCTTACTTACTAGGATGTTTTTGGATAACGAAAACCTCCTACGTAAAAATCGACATGGATTCCGCGAACAGAGATCTTACAAAACTCAGCTTCCTCTATTAGTCCATGAGATCCATAGTTCTGTAGACATCGATGCCCATGTCGATGCCGTGTTCCTTGACATCAGGAACGCGTTCGGTACAGTTACACAGTTGCATTTAGGGTACAAAATACCGGCTCACCCTGTATCGGACTGGATTTGTGATTGATTTCAGGACTTACTAGCAGACAGACCTCAATACGTCGCTATTGACGGAACAAAATCAAGCGATTCAAAGATAATTTCAGGAGTAGCCCGAGGAAGTGTGAGACGTCAGTTAATGTTGACGGTATATTTAAATGATCTAATGGATGACGTAGGAAGCCCCATGAGGCTGTTGTCACATGATTGCAGTTGCCTGTAAGAAGATAGTAATGCAAAGAGATTGTAACGAATTGCAGGAAGACCTGCAATGGATCGACGCCTGCTGCACGGTCTGACCTTTGTTCCTGAAAGTAAACAAACGTTTTGCGGATAAATAGGCGAAAAAACCACTACTGAGATTTTCAGCCACCTCAAAGAGGAAACGCTGCAAGAGCGACGTTCTGTATCGCGGTGTGGTTTGCTGTTAAAGTTCCGAGAACGTATATTCCGTGAAAAGTCAACCGATAAATTGCTTCCTCCTACGTGTATCTCGCCAGAAGATTATGAAGATAAAATTATACAGATTCTAGCCCACACAGAGGCTTGCAGCTATCGCTCTTCCCGCGAATCACTCGCGGCTGGAACAGGAAAAAGATAAATAGACACTAGTTGCGCAAAGTACACTCTGACACATACCGTAAACTGGCTTGCGGGGTGTAGATGCAGATGCAGATGAAGATGTACTGTACAGTCACACTGTTGGTATAAAATCACTGGTAACAGTAAATACCGAAAAATACCCAGTAGTAACCATTTGGAGAGACTTGAATGTCTAATGGAGAAGCTTATAGGAAAAGCAAGCTCCAGGCTGAGATTCATTGGAAGAATCTTATGGAAATGTAATTCGTCAGTGAAAGAAGCGGCTGACAAAACACTTGTAACGTTGATTCTTGGGTACCGCCCGTCAGTCTGGGAGCCTTACCAGATTTGGTTAATAGAAGAGATAGAGAAAATCCAACGAAGAGCGGCGCGTTTCGTCACGGGATCGTGCAGTCGATGCGAGAGCATCAAGGAGCTGCTTAGTAACTTCAGTGGCATACACCGCAAGAAAGTCGATGATCATCACGGAAAGATTTAGGGTAAAGTGACTATATTTAGGATGGTTGCCTAATTGCGTGTAGCGGAATATTTACCTTGCATGATGCTGCACTCTGTAAATCTCTCCGACAACTGGTAGCGAAGGTCATTCTGGTATACCATTGTAAAGTTGGCGCCGGTGCTGTTAACGTTTCTTCTCCGCAGCTGTTCTTTCGTCCTGGCCAAGATAAGCATTTTCTACAGCGTTCCATTGGAGGTCCTCCTCAAGCCACGTAAGACTTTTTTTCAACGTATTTCTTATGAGACAGTAGTTTGAGTCATAATCTTTCTTATCTACTCGATAAGATGTGTCGTCCACAGACCACTTGGGTTAGGTTGTGCCTAAACAGAAAAATGGTTCAAATGGCTCTAAGCACTATGGGACTGAACATCTGAGGTCATCAGTCCCCTAGACTAAGAACTGCTTAAACCTAAGTAACCTAAGGACATCACACACATCCATGCCCGAGGCAGGATTCGAACCTGCGACCGTAGCAGCAGCGCGGTTCCGGACTGAAGCGCCTAGAAACGCTCCGCCACAGCGGCCGGCGCCTAAACAGAAGTAAGGGATGGATGGTCCCTTAATAGCGTGTACTAATGGGCTGCACTAATTAGGGTACCCGAAATTTGGCGACAGTTTATACAAACAGATGTTCCGAATTTTATTCCAGATATCACCCATCTGGTGTTTGAGAGACAAAGTCACTGGGGCTGCGCGTACTGCAGAGCCGCAACAATGGAAGTGGCTGCAAATGGTTTCAAAAAAATGTGGGATCTGTCCTTGTGACCCCGTGGTTTCTTCATCTATGGATTTTTCTCCTCAGGAACCTGCAGCAAATGCGGATGAGGCCTAAGAAGGCACAGCAGGGCCATTGTCGACTTCATTTAATGGAACGCACGCACAGTGGTTTCCAGTTCGAAAGCAATCCACCTCCAGTACTTCTACCCCCAAACCCAAACACAACAGGTAAATTAGTGGTGCTGACCTTATCTCCTTTTAAAAGGAACCTCTGGGTAAACGGAAAAACGAAGCAAGTACCAAGACTACAGGAGAGACACCACCTACTCCAGGAGCTTGATTCGATGCATCTGATGCACCTTTGGCACCTGGGGCTACCAAAAGAAAGCTCTTCACAAAGAAAGACCCAGAGAGTCACAAAGCAGCAGGAACATGGTTAATATGAAGAGGACAAGGAGCGCATTTACCACGACCCACTGTGGCCAGCTGATACATCTAAAGAGACTTTAGGTGTACCGGTTGCTTTCGCTGGTGTTATGAGCTTTGTGCAAGTACCGACGATGATACTTTTAAAGTATATAAATGTAGCTTCTGTATCAAAGAGCACGAAGTCCGAGCATTTTTCTTGTTATGGTTGAAACGTCTGCAGAGTAACAGACAGTTATGCAGCACTCTTTACTCAATGAAACAAACATTTGTATGAATGAAGGCTATGATACTGATGATTAAATTGTAGTTTTCATTTGCAACTTGTAATTAGGAAACCCGAAATTAGCAGACATATTTTCCAGAGGTAAAAATTATAGATTTAAGTTGTTTGTTCAACTATAGAGAATGAGAAAATATTCGGAAGATTTCTTTGCAAGCATGTTATTGGAATATTCCTTAGCGACAGTATATAAAATTTTCCACAATTTAGAGACTTCTTATTTACTGGTAATTTGAAATTTAAAAACGGTACCCGGTAACAGGGCACTTTAACCTACTACAGAAATTCCGAGAGAGTACGTTCCGCGAAGAATCTGGCAATATACGTCTCGCGAGTTGATCACAACGAGAAAGTTAGAGAAATTAGAACTAATGTGGACGCTTACCGACCATCATTCTTCCAAGACACCGTTCACGAATGGGACGGGGTGGTTGGGAAATGGGTTATTACACTCCGCTACAGACCGCAAGCTGGCTTGCGGAGCTAAGATGTAGATGGAAGGCAGGATGATGAGATGTACAGTAGAAAGTGGGACGCGGACCTTGTTCACTACGTTTAAACTGATAGCTGACGAAGGGACCTTGTTTCTGAAATATGCGGCTTAGTTAAATGGAAACAAAAGATATGGAAAAAAGTAAGAAAACTGTTTATTAACCGAAAAAAAATAGCCATATCTGTCAATACGGTTATCCCATTGGGAGACAAGACCGTCAGTGCTCCATGGAAAAATGTTTGCTCTTGCCTATCGAACCATGATTGTACCCAAGCGTGCAACTCTTCGTCCGAAGCACATGGACGGCCACGAATGTCTTCAAAAAGAATGGTTCAAATGGCTCTGAGCATTATGGGACTTAACTTCTGAGGTCATCAGTCCCCTAGAACTTAGAACTACTTAAACCTAACTAACCTAAGGACATCACACACATCCATGCCCGAGGCAGGATTCGAAGCTGCGACCGTAGAGGTCGCGCGGTTCTCTACTGTAGCACCTAGAACCGCTCGGCCACCCCGGCCGGCACGAATGTCTTCCTTTACGGTTCCTAAAAATATGGAAATCACCTGGGGAGATATCTGGAATCACCCCAGAGAAACTTCTGCAGCGTATTGGAAACAATCTTAGCAATGTTTGGTCAGGGATTATCTTGCAAAAGAATAATGCCGTTCGTCAACATTCCTGAGCTTTTGAAATGATGGCGCCCTTCAATTTTTGCAAAGTGTCCACGTATCGCTGTGCGTTAACTGCGGAGTCGTGTTCCAGCAGGTTCGACTTTTCCGGAGCGTGTCTGTTGTTCGAAGAGGCTGTAGTAGTTTCGCTGGGAAGTAGTTAGACATCCTCCGCAGAGTCCCGATATCTCCCCATGCCATTTCCATGTTTATGGAGCCCTTAAGAAAGGTCTATTTGCTTCGGACGAAGAGGTGCCCTCGCGGTTCCGTAGGCAGCCACAAACAATTTTCTACGAAGGCACTGGACAATCTTGTCGTACAAGGGGCCAAATGTGTTAACAGTTACGACGATTACTTTTGAAGTAATGAACAGTTTATTTACTTTTTTCCATTTGTATCGTTTTAATTTAACTGCCCCGTATTCACTGTAAGAAGGAAGAAAGAAAGCTTGCGGTTTAACGTCCTGTTGACGTCGAGGTCAGTTGAGACGGAGAATAACCTCGGCTATGGCAAGATGGAGAAGGAATTCGGCCGTTGTCTTATCAAAGGAAACATCCCGGCGTTTGCATTAACCGTTTTTGGGAAAACCACTGAAAATCTAATTTCGGATTGCCGGACAGTATATTAAACTGCTGGTCTCCACATTGCGACCCAGCGACATACTCGGCACCTCACTCGAGTGTAGGATGTGGAGCATATGAGTAACATATCTAAAAGTCGACAACTTCACTACTTCATGGCTACATCTGTCAGACGCGTGATATCCATTTCTAATAGCGGACGACTGAGGGGGATACTTTACGTCAATAATGCAAAACGCTTCTAATGGCAGGTAAACAGTTCTTTGTATTTCGCTGACCAAGAGTGAGCAAATAAAAGAAGAAACAGCACGGCATGTCTCTAAAAGTTAGGAACAAGTGTTTGTAATTAGCGAAGAATGGCGTAAAAATTTCAGGACAGGCACTTGGCAGCGTACTGTTTGCTTCCACGACAAAAAGAATAAAAAGTAGCAATTCAGGACACTACGAAAGATTTTTTCCTCTCAAGTGGACGCAGATTTGGCGGTGAATTCGTACACACAGAAGTTAATGCTTCATTAAATGCGTTCTTCAGAAACGCAGAGGTCCCATCGCATTAATAGTGACTCATCGCTGAGAGACCGTGGACACAAACGGAATGGAAAATTGTCCAAGTCCTTGGATTCGGAGAGAGTTTTGCCGGAGAAGTTCCCTCATCGTCTCTGCTACGGCAACTGTGGACGCGGCCATGGAGAAGATACGCGAAGAAGGTATAGCTGGTCTGATGTCAGACGATGTCATTGCAGCTTATTGTCCTTCCCTTCAAATGTTTTGATCCGAGGAGGAAAACTTACTGCTAACGTGCAGAAAGTTTAGTGGTGTTCAAATCATTTAACTGGAGCAAGGTACACCTGCTCCTATTCTCCTTAAGCCATATAACGGTGTGTCGCAGATGATACTTCTTCTTCTATTATAATTTCCCTCTACCGCTTGCGAATGGCGGATAGAGGAACCACTTTGAGGATACTCTGTACGACCTGGATTTTCTCCGATTTTCACGTCATGGTCATTCTGTAGAGAATAAAATGGGAAGGAGAGAGGAAGTAATGCACTGACGGAAAAAATCACAACACCAAAAAACTAATTAATGTAATGAAATTTCGGGAATACTTTTGTCTAGGTAACATTGTAAGTGATAAACATTGCAAGATCCCAAGATGATGTAAGCGCGAGATAAGCCATTACAGATGTGAAATGTTGGTACACTAATAACCGATGTCACTGTCAGAATGTTGAATGCAAGCGTGGAACTTGCATAGGTTGTGTTGTACAGGTGCCGGGTGTCAATTTGTGGGATGGAGTTCCATGCCTGTTACACTTGGTTCAATACAGGGACGGTTAATGCAATTTGTGACTGATGCTGGAATCCTCATCCGATGTTGTCACATATGTGCTCCATTGGAGACAGATCTGGTAATCAACCAAGCCAAGGAAACATGTCGATAACTTTTAGAGCGTGTTGGGTTAAAACAGCTGTATATGGGCGTGCGTTATCCTGTTGGAAAACACCCCCTATATGGGCGTGCGTTATCCTGTTGGAAAACACCCCCCCCCCCCCCCCCATCCAGAATGCCGTTCGTGAATAGCAGCACAATGGGCCGAATCACCAGATTAACGTACACATTTGCCGTCAGGATGCGTGGTATAAACACCAGAGTGGTCCTGCTGTGATACGAAATCGCACCTCAGATCTTAACACCTGGTGTAGACCCAGTGCGTCTAGGACGCTGACAGGTTGGTTGCACCCCTTCACCTGGCCACCTCGTAACCAGCACACGGCCACCACTGACAGTGAGGTAAAACCAACTTTCATCAGAAAACACATCACACCTCCACTCTACCCTCCAATTATCTCTTTACTTGACACCACTGAAGTCGCAAATGACGGTAGTTCGGGGTCAGTGGAATGTGCGCTACAGGGTGTCTGGCTCGGAGCTGTCCTTGATGTAACCCATCTGTAACATTTCATTGTGTCACTGTGATGCCAACTGCTGATCGAATTGCTACTACGGATGCAGTACGATATGCCAACTCCGAACACGATGTTCTTCTCTCTCTCTCAGTAATGCCACGTGGCGTCCGGAGTCCGGTCTTCTTGCGACCCTACATACTCGTACTTGTGACCACCGCACAATGGCTACATTCCCGCCGAGTCTTTCTGCAGTATCGCAGAAGGAACATCCACCTTGTCGTAGCACTATGTCGCCTTAAAGGCATTCTTGGACTAGTATAAACTAACTACGTCCAATCTCAAAGACAACTAATGCTCACGACTGTTGCAACGTATAATTAAAGCAAACCTGACCTGCATCCCGGCGGGGTCAGGGATTTTCCTGTCTCGTGATGGCTGGATGTTGTGTGCTGTCCTTAGGTTAGTTAGGTTTAAGTAGTTCTAAGTTCTAGGGGACTGATGACCATAGATGTTAAGTCCCATAGTGCTCAGAGCCATTTTTTTGACCTGCATCCTCATAGTGGTGCTACTAGCATCGCTCTTATGCGACTGGCGCAAAATCTGAATAGACGTCATCTTCCAGATGTAGAAACGCGCCTACCAGCCTACTCCTTCTTGGTGCTACGTTTTTGTTTGTCGTCGGTGTATTTCGTCTTGCTCTTCTTGGAGCGTAAGTTCTAGAAATTTTCATTGTATTTTTCCCCCTGAGACACAGCACCATTCTTGTAGGCTCTGTCACTAGAGTTTGATGAGCGTTACCGCAATGCTCGCGTTCCTATTAAATTAACTCGTGTCCAAACCACCACTCTTCTTTGTATCTCAGGTATGACGTATCTCCTAGATATTTTGCAATGATTTGATTAATCACTATTAGTGTGATAGAACAATAATAAGTCTGCATCCCTTTTTATGCACAATACCCTACATATACGAGGGTTGGAACTTTAATAGTGGCAACTATTTATTTCAAAGTTTTACTGATCTTCAAACTAGTCACCAGCATTGTGTACAGCGCGTTACCAACGATGTGGAAGTCGGAGGATACTCTTAGCAGTGCCAGTTGTGTTGACAGTTCGAGCGGCGCGGTCTATTGCCCAACGAATTTGTAGCAGTTCTGAAGCGAATGGCGTGAAGCGTTTGCTTCATTTTAGAAAACGAGTTGAACTCACGAGGGCTTAAGTCAGGGGAGTGCAGTAGGTGGTATAGCACTTAGAAGCCCCATCACTCAAACAAATCAGTAACAGCTTGCACTGTACGAACTAGAGCATTGCCCTGCAAAATGATGGTCAGGACCTGCAGAAAGTGTCATCACTTCTGTCTCTTAGCTGGTCATAGGTTGTGTTCCAAATATAAACAGCATAGAGACAGAAGTGGTAACACTTTCTGCAGGTCCCAACCATCATTTTGCAGGACCATGCTCAAGTACGTACAGTGCAAGCTGTTACTGATTTGTTTGAGTGATGGGGCTGCTAAGTGCTATACCACCTACTGCACTCCTCTGACTTAAGCCCTCGTGTGTTCAACTCGATTTCTAAACTGAAGGAAACACTTCACGGCATTCGCTTCAGAACTGCTACAAATTCGTCGGGCAATAGACCGCGCCGCTCGAACTGTCAACACAACTGGCACTGCTAAGAGTATCCTACGACTTCCACATCGCTGGCAACGGGTTATACACAATGCTTGTGACTACTTTAAAGGTCTTATAGATCTTATAATTAAATGTTTCCCTGAGACAGTTAAGTCTCTTTTTATTATCTACGATAATGATCGAAGCAGACGAAATGAATTAAAATCTGTGCAGCGACCGGGGCTGAAGTGCTAACCATTACACCCCCACAGGATGATGGTCAACGTTGCTGCACGAACTACCTAAGCTGAGTGCCCTCCCCAACACAGACTTCAATTCATCTTTCCCTTACATATTGCCACTACTGCCAGGGCTGCTTGCCAATATCGGAGAGCCCTGGCTTCGATCATTATCGTGGACTTTAAAGGTCAGTAACTTTGAAACACGTATCTATTTTGTACGAGCTGTAAATAAACAGTTGTCACTATTAAAGTTCCAACCCTCGTATAACGTGTCCCAGAAAAATGACCTGTTTTAAACATTTTATTACACCATGAAGATATACAGCTACAGTAGTGCGCATTGTTCCAAAGATGACTTCAAACCATTTTATTAGAAATGTCACTTTTAATAAATTATGGCCTTAAGGTGTCCATCATTGTTGGCGATGCAATTTTCGGCACGAACACGCGCATTCGTCTTAGCCTTGTGAAGAATGTCACTTGTTCGGCATCGATTTCGGTGTGAGTGTTGTTTTGTCAAGTCTTCAGTAGTTGTTGGTCTATTAGCATACACGTTGGATTTCAGATATCCCGAATGAAAAAATTCACAAGCCGATAAACCGTGCGAACGGGGTACCTAGGTGACGTCACCCTCTGGGAAGATTCTGGGTAAGACCACCATCGACGCTCCAGCCATGTGAGTGGTTGCACCATCCTGTTAGAACCATGACACATTTTCTACATTAAGAACTGTTGACACATAACAACATATCGATCTGATGTTACTGTGCCAGTGCCACACGCATCATCCTCACTAAAGTACGGACTGATTTCAACTTGCACGGATATGTCACACCACACAGAAACTTTCGCGCAATGAAGTGATCTTCAGTGTATTTGATGAAGATTCGCCGGCGCCCCGTTTTGTTTGGGCAAACAGTCCGATAAATGAAAACAGGCCTCGTCAGACATGATGAAATTGTTGAGAAAACCTGGTTGAGTGTTGATCTTTTCCATAGGCTGTGTATAGAACTTGTGACATTCTTGCTGCTCTCTGGGCAGTAATTGTTGCACCACCTGGAACTTGAAGGGATGGAAATGAATATCCAGAAGCAACGTCAGTCACACACTTTTGTCCAAGATTTTACGGACTTTCGGAAGCCGACGAACTAATCGCGCTGGACTTGCCTGAAAAGCATCTGTCAGGCGGCCTACAGACGATCTGATTTGGTCAGGCGCTCTGGTGGATATTGTCAGATCAGATACATTGTCAGTCATATGTAGCTTTGTCGGCTGACTGATCAGCTGTCGGATTTGTCAGGTGGCCGCGCCGACCGACTGTCTGACCGCATCAGATCGTCTATAGCGGTGTTGCACGGTATACACTGAAGAGCCAGAGAAACTGGTACAATTGCTTTCTATCGTATAGAGCCTCCGCGAGCACGCATAAGTGCCGCAATACGACGTGGCATGGACTCGACTAATGTCTGATCTAATGCTGCAGGAAAATGACGCCAGGAATCGTGCAGGGCTGTCCATAAATCCGTAAGAGTGCGAGAGGTTGGAGATCTCTTCTGAACAGTATGTTGCACGGCAAGACATCCCAGATATGCTCAATAATGTTCATATCTGGGGCGTTTGGTGGCCAGCGGAAACGTTTAAGCTCAGAAGAGTGTTCCTGGAACCATTCTGTACCAATTCTGGACGCGTGGGGTGTCGCAAGGTCCTGCTGAAACTGCCCAAGTCCGTCGGAATGCACAATAGACATGAATGGATGCAGGTGATCAGACAGGATGCTTACATATGTGTCACCTCCCTAAACGTATCAGGGATCCCATATCACTCCAATTGCCCACGCCCCACACCATTACAGAGCCTCCACCAGCTTGAAGTCCCCTGCTGACAGGCAGGGTCCATGGATTCATGAGGTTGTCTCCATAACCGTACACGTCCATCCGCTCGATACAACTTGAAACGTGACTCGTCCGACCGGGCAACATGTTTGCAATCATCAACAGTTCAATGTTGGTGCTGACGGGCCCAGGCGAGGCCTAAAGCTTTGAGTCGTTTAGCCATCAAGGGTACACGAGTGGGCCTTCGGCTCCGAAAGCCCTTATCGAGATGTTTTGTTGAATGGTTCGCACGCTGACACTTGTTGATGGCCCAGCACTGAAATCTGTAGCAATCTGCGGAAGAGTTGCATTTCTGCCACGTTGAACGATTCTCTTCAGTCGTCGTTGGTCCTGTTCTTGCAGGATCTTTTTTCGGCCGCAGCAAAGTCGGAGATCTGATGTTTTACCCGATTCCTGGTATTAATTTTACACTCGTGAAGTGGTCGAACAGGAAAATCCCAAGTTCATCGCTACCTCGGAGTGCTGTGGCCCATCGCTCGTGCGCCGACTATAACACTACGTTCAAACTCACTTAAATCTTGATAACCTAACATTGTAGCAGCAGTAACCGATGTAACAATTGCGCCAGACACTTGTCATTTATAGGCGTTGCGGACCGCAGCACCGTATTATGCCTGTCTACATATCTCTGTATTTGAATACACATGTCTATACCAATTTCATTGGCGGTTCAGTGCACCTCGTCAGGTTTGCTTGGAAATTCACCACAATAAGCTCGTGCGCCTCAGCATCATAATTGTCACTGTTTCTATTAAGCAACAAATAATTATGGAGTTCTTAGTACTCTGTAAGGATTTCAAATGTTTGTGATACACTTCCGAAAAACGGTATTGAAACAAGGAAATCAGAAATCACGCTCTATAAATTCTTGCAGTGGAACCAAAAACAGTTGCAGATAGTTGAAACACATATGAAAAGAAACACGGCGCATAACATGCAGGAGAAAACGTGCTACAAATACCACAAGAAAACAGGAAAGAGTAATCCACATGGCACAGTCATTACTTTCAGCTGAAAAGAAACCAGCGGAAATATATGGAATGGCTGTTGGCCTACAGGTAGGAGAACTGAACGATGTTCAACGTTGCACTGCAGAAAAACTAGTATCCGATGTTAGTCTGTACGGAAAATCGGGAAGGCTCAAAGTACAGTCATCGATAGCGAATTTAAGTGATAACATCCTGTTCTCTCACAGCCACCTTCATCGTCATCAGGCAAGTACAGCGTCAGTTGTTCCAGCAGTACGTGAAATTCAATAGTTCCCTCGATTGTTTAAAATATACCCAGTTCTACTGTACAACGTGAAGCAGAAGAACAAAAATCCCATAGCAGTGCTTACAAACATGGGCAGCTCCATTTTTTAAAATCGGGCTTATGGTTGACTCTTATATAGTCCGTGAGACGAGTGATTGGTACTGACAGTTCCGGCGGGCAGACGGCGCTGTTGCCGAACGTGGCTCACAGCACGCGGCGCCCTGTCTGCTACACGCATTCTCTAGCAGCAGAAATAAAAGCGAGACAAAATACAAGTCGTATTGGTACGCGTGAATTTATTTAAAGTTGATGCTTGAAATATATTAACTCGAAAACTGATAAGAGCTATTTAGTACAAGTATCTAAGATGCTGAAACATAATAAAGTTATTTGTTAAACTTCACAACTGAAATGAAAACTATTTTCGCAAGTTGTTGAACATTAGCAGTTTTGGTTTCCATTGTTAAGTATTAGCATTATTAATTTGTTCTACTACAAGCTACAGAATAATTGGTCAGTGTATTAAGTGTTATAATCTGAAGAGAGTACTCACAATATGATGATCTGGTTGTAGATCGATAGCAAACTCCCTCCTTACATTCCTGAATACGTTGTAGTTACTGGAATGGAAAAACACCACTCACATCACTGTCAGAATTTGATTTGACATTGTCTTCCTCAGTACTACTCGAACTATCACTGCTCTCTCCCAGACGTATAATTAAATTTTCGACACATTCTTCCACAACCCCTTCGGTTTTGGCCGCCTCTCTGATGGCACAGCACTCTGTTTACAATTTTAGCCCACGTCTCGCTTGTCACTTTATTGATAGCTGCTGGAAGGAGAGTTTCCACTTCAGAGATCGTGAATTTTTTATTGTTTGCAGCAATGTAATTTTTTATCTGCGCCCACACTCCTTCAATTGCATTGAAGTGACAGTGGTATGGAGGAAGCCGAACGATTTCATGCCCGTGCCTTTTAGCAATCTCGTCAATTACATATGTTGGAAATTGGGGTTTCTTTTGTTCCACAATTTCGAGCAGTTCCGCCTTCCTTAAATCTTCTCTGAAATCTACTTTTCGCCGTTTCAACCACTGAATTTTTTGTTGCCAAGGTTGGTGCCTTATCGTGAACAACGGAATGATAAGGCGCATTGTCCATAACAATCACTGATGGACTTGTCAGATTCGTCATAAGCGATGTCTCGAACCATTCTAGAAATACTACGCTGTTCATTTCTTCATGGTAATCTCCCGTCTTTTTTGACCGAAACATTTTCAAGCAGTTTGGCACAAAACCTTTCGATGTTCCTGCATGTAAGACAATAATACGCCCTCCTTTGCCAACAGGCACTGCCATTGTCCCCTCGGGCGTTCCATCATTCCAGCCTCTACGTAAAGAATGGCTGGCATTGACCCAAGTTTCATCTAACCACACTATACTTTCGAATTCCACACCCATGATCCTGCGCAGAAATCTGCACCGCCATGCAACTACATCTGTCCTTTCCATTAATATTTTGCGTCCGTTAAACAGTGAATAGCTGAAGCCTATGTCTTTCAACACTGTACGCAATGAAAATTTGCTCCCTTTAAAAAGATCGTCTTTCTGAAGCGACACCTGTAATTTAGATAGAGTGGGACGTTCCCTTCTCTTATAATAGCTGTATATATGACGACGAATAGCGTCTTTCTGAAAATCGTCCAAAGCTGTCACCTGCTTATTTCTCAGTCGCTTCTTTCCTGGTGTGTGCAGCTTTGTTGTGCCACTCTCGTCACAATCTACACTATACTGTTCTTTCCCTATCTTTACAACAGTGTTCTACTTATTTTCAATGCTGCTGCAGTTCTCTTCACAACCTGAACAACAGGAATTAAGGGCCCACCTTTGTCCTTTTCTTTCTCAAAGTAATCCCTCACAGAGCACACGAATTCACGGGCCTGGGTATGTAGCACACTTTTCTTCCTCCGTTTCACTTCTTGTGTTGGGCTGGTACTACCCGCCGCACTAGACATTGTTTACAACGAAACATAAACAAAGAAACACTAAAAACAACAAAAACGAAATAAACTGCGAATTCAACTTCAGACAAACGACGAACGACCGCACCGCCTGCACGCGAGACACTGGTAAGTTTCATAAGCGCGCGCGACCGGGTTTCAGAGCGGCCACGTGTCCCTTGCTACCCGCTCAAAGTCAGGCCGTCATTGGCTGCCTGCCTGCGGTCGCTAGGCAACGGAAAGACGCTGCCGAGCTGTCAATACCAAAGACTCGTTTCCCAGACTATAGTTAAGAATAAGGGGAATCTGATGACGGTGCTAGTTTGTTTCAAAATCGGCCCGAACAGTGTTAATTTAGAAGTAGAAAATCAACTTACGAAACAAAAACATCCAACCCCCTGCTACATTGGGAACAAAATCGACTACCTCCACACACAGAAATCATAAGATTCGATTTGGTCCCGTGACTGGCGCGGGTGTACATGAGAAGTGGGAGTTAACAGTGGCTGTTGTTGACATCGCTCTGTAACAAGGAGAAAAATATAGAACAAACAAAAATATTGAACAAACGCCACCTGGTGAAAGCAGGAGGAAAGTCATCAGAAGAGAAATGGGACGTGAAAAAGAGAAGAAAGTGAGATTAGTAAATAAAAACTTATTTCCTTTAGAAGCAACTCTTACAACGTCCTAGTTAACAATGTGAGTTATTATTAGTGTCTAATGTCATTGTTGTGCTATAGGTACGGACCGAAGCGTAAGTCTAATGAAGTGGCTTCTGCAGTGTTTCATGAACTACACAGTAAAGCAGATTCGGGTACTTTCACCGGTATGCACACCGTACGCCTTGTCGCGGATGGCTCTCCGGGACAAAATAAAAACACTACAGTTTTGACAATGTGCCTTTCCTGGTTATCCCGTACTCCACCAAACATTCAGAAGATGGAAGTTGTTTTTCCTGTCACTGGTCATTCATTCATGCCGAGTGATAGTGTTTGGAACAATTGAAAGAGATCCTAAGAAAAAGGAGAAAATTCAACTGGAAGAGTAGCATGAAGTTTTTAGGAAACATGGAATCATAAAGCTCTTGAATACTCGCTGGAATGATGTTGATTGGAGAGCTGAAGCTAAAACGTGTGTGAAAGATCCAGGAGCACTTAACTTTAAAATTTCACAAATTAAAAGACTTGTGTTGACAAGGAAGTCCAGCTCGGTTACTGTTAGTGGAGAACTCAACTATAATTTAGAGACTGCGCAGCCTTTGTCAGTGATGAAGAAAGGTAAACGGCAGAAAGACGTAAATGCTACAGAACTAGCTCCTGGCATCAGAGTAAATCCCTTGAAAGTACAAGAGGTCAGAAAGTTGCTTCTAAAACATTACTGGGAGCGATGGAACAAACCTGAGGAACGGAAATGGTTTCAGAAGATCACTGATGAAAATGACACCAAACAAGAGGTACCCTTAGAAGCTGACGTTGTGGAAGTTATTGTATAATTACACAAACTGAACACTATTGTGGAATATATAGGCTAACTTTCTTACATTTGTATCGTTAGTAAAATAATCTCTTCAAAAAAACTGGAAGTTTTGAGTTTTTGTTTAACGTACCTGTAATAAATTTTAACAATACTGAAGATTTTACAATGTTAGAACAGTGCAATTCGCGGAGTTCAGTTCGTTACATACACGACCAACTCCATTCCTTAGTTACAAACGAGGCCAACTCCATATTTCAACAGTCAGTTACTACTCATCTACGCAAGATCATATGAAAATATTTATGTAAATACGATTCTGATGATGTTAAGAAACGGTACAATAACAACCAACTCAGAAGGCAGGTAGTAAATGTGCAAAACAGTTTTTTGCCTTTCCTGAAAAATTTTAAGAAATGGAGTTGGCCATGTTTGTAACTAGGCTACTCATGTTTAATAGTACTGGTACACAATAAAAGCGTCCGGCCATCCTGATTTAGGTTTTCCGTGATTTCCCTGAATCGCTCCAGGCAAATGCCGGGATGGTTCCTTTCAAAGGGCACGGCCGACTTCCCTCCCTAATCCGACGAGACCGATGACCTCGCTGTCTGGTCTTCTTCCCCAAAAACAACCCCAACCAACACAATAAAACGCCTTGTCGCGTGAAATAAATTCTAAATAAATGATTTATATTCTCAAAAAATGTTTTGTTTATATGTATGTAGTTACTCAGAATTGTTTAAACGTTTCAGGGAGTATTCTTGAAAGTAAATGTCGAGAGACTGCAATACTGTACTTAAGATCTGCGTGGTCTGTTCCAGTAGCCAGAAATTTTAAATAGCAACCAGTCTTTCTTCAGCATGACTCTGTTCTGCTTCGAAACCAATTGAGTCACCAAGTGCAGCAGTGTAAAGAAATTATTGTATTCTATTCTTAGGTAATTGTGAAAGTCGTCACTGTCCAGTTCTCTCAATAACGCCAAATGACTAAACTGTTTTCGCTTCAGTAACCATTCTTTGGCTTACGTCGTTCTCTTTCTTTGGCGAGGATTATCTAGCAGTGTTACCAGAGTAATGTGCGCCTAGAACCACTCGGCCACACCGGCCGGCGAAATAAGGAGCGACTTGGCATTTTTCTCACATACGAATCGCTGCCAGAGTAAAAAGAAGCAAGTGACAGCAATAACCCTACGACCGGCTGAAGACTTGTTTCTGTATCTTTAGATTTATAACCTACCACTTACCCCCTTCGAAAGCGAGTCACACATCTTGCCATATACAAATACAAATTAACTGAAAACTAACTCGTTCTGCATCATTATGATGTGGAATGCAAATGACCCATGGAACATCTAACATCCTAGAAGAGAGTTTCTTTACATGATATGTGCTTAATTTGTGTTTGTTCTTATGAAAATCTATTTGCAGATGATACATTATCTGTTCAGTTGCATCAGGACATCACTAGGTAATATGGAACTGGCCACTAGGTGCCACGAGAGGCGCACAAGCAACTATGAAAGGAGGCCGGGAGTGTTGTGTTGTCAGTAGAGAGGCAATAAAAGCACAATGATTCGGCTAGGAGAGCTCTGTGACTTCGAATGTGAAGTAATCATTGGACGTCACTTCAGTTGCAAATCCATCAGGCACATTTCAGTCCTAAAACTTCCCAAGTCGACTGTTCGTGATATGACTGCGAAGTACAGACATGAAAGAACAATCACAGCTAAACTAAGACCAGATAGCCCTCATGTACAGATGGACAGGGACCCTCGAGCATTGCGGACGCTAGTTGTAAAAATCCGTACGAAATTTGCGAACGGAATCATTCTGGAGTTTCAGAGTGCTAACAGTTGTCCAGCTGGTAGAAGGGGCAGTCAAATGAAACCGAGACAGGTGGGAAAAAGTAAACTGATTATTATTTCGAAAGTAATGGAAAAATGTTTGCAGTTGCCTACGTAATTATGATTCTACACAGCCGTGCACATATTCGTTCGAAGCAAGATTAGCAGTGCACTCAAAACGTTTAAAGAATTGTTCCTGTAATGCTTTCAAGGCCACAATGAATTCTTGAAGCCAAACATCAGTAAACTTAGCGAAGTGGACGCTGCTGTTTTGTCAGAATTTGTCCCTTCCATAATGCGATTATATCATTAAATGCTTCCCGATCAACTCAGAAATAATTGGTTTCTCCCTTGCAATGTCTTGCTGTGGACTGTGTACAGTCAAAGACATCTTAAAATGCGAGGTCTGCAATCCACTCTGCATGTTCTAATTATCATTCCTGTACTCCTTTTTCCTTCATAAACTGAAAAAAAGCTAATTTTATATCAAAAATCGTTCCAGGCATGCCTCTTGACTTTGCTGCATTATATGCACTGAGGTGACCAAAGTATTGGACAGTGATATGCGCATATACGGATGGTGCTAGTATCACTTACACAACGTATAAAAGGGCAGGGCACCAACTCTAACCCCACCTTCCCCCTCCTACTCCTCAGGGCTCCCTCTCTCCTCCTATTCCCTCCTCCTTCCTCTCCCTTCTTTTTTTTGTCTCTCGCTCTCTGCTATTTTTATACTGTGACTGACATTTTGTGAGTGACTCCAGGGTATTTTAAGTGCCCCACAACTCGCCAATTGCGTTTCTTTAACTTTCTGTCTGGCAATGAACATCCCCATCTCAATGTATATTTTAACTTCCATTGTCTCCATTTACTGTTTTCTATAACCCCCTTTTTTCGCCCTTTTTATGTATGTTTCCACTTTTTATATTTTGTAATGCCACTCGGCTGAAGAGCGGCGGATTGTGCCGCTGCCAGCCCTCCCCTGCCCATGGGGCAGGGGAATGAAATCACAATAAAGGGGAAAAAAACCTGCCGTCAGTCTTGCAACTCACCATAAAGACGGCCAGACGATACGCGGCCGAAATGTCGGTGGAAGAAGTAGTATTTGCGGCTGCATGCCCAGAATTTAATGGATTACTCATTACGTTGCAGGAAATTAAAAATGCACATCGAAAGTCGATTGTATCATAAACCAGTTATTTTGAGCGGTTTTAGCAGCCAGGTTAAATTAGAGACGAAGAGAACCAGCGTAATGAAAATCGGTTGTTCCAGTGATAACCACCATCCCTGACCGCAATCCTAAATGAAATATCGCCCTGTATCGAATACTACCGAAAAGTTGAGAGATTGAATGGCACTCTCACTTCTGATTTGGTGTAGGGAATACAATCTACGGCGATTTGACTTCATACATTGTGATGAAATGGTGGGCAGCAGTTTAGGGTCTTGTCTGCGTGCTCTAGGGAAAGAAATATGGTAAGCTTTACCTGCGTTCAAAGGAACAGGGTGCCTACTTAAACGACTGCAGTAAAAGCACGGCATTGGTGGGGCGACAAAGCGCGTTTTTTCTGGAGAACGGTGAGGAGACATTTCCAGACGGGCCGTGCCGCGGTCGCACTGTGCAGAAACACATTAAGCTTTGGCGCCAGACGTCCAGGTGTACGGCCTAGTGGCGAAAAGTCGCTGACAGCGCATTGTAGGCCTTGTTAGCGAGCAAGAAATGTAAACGCTCAGAAAATGTCCGTGGGACAGGAAAACTGGGGCCCAAACGTCCAGACTCTGTTTCAAAACATCTTCTGTCAATGCGAGTTATTGGCCATTCTTTGCAAACTTTGAAATGGACGCAATAGGGGAGATAACAAGCTGTTTATGGAGGGCTGTGCTTCCACGCTGTATTGTGTTAGCAAAAGACATGGCAAACGTATGGGAAAGAGGCTGTGAAGCTGAATTTTTTTCCGTTTTCTGCGAATTAACTTTAAGACCCTGATTGGTCAAATCGGTTTGCAGTGCAAAGACCATTCACCGAGCTTAGAATACCAGGGTCCAGCTTGTGATTGATTGGCTTGTGCGAAATTGGTGGAAGTCAAAAAAGAGAAATGTGCTTTTGGAACCGAGCTGAGGAGGCAACACAGAGTAAGGGACATCAGTACTCTTGTACAAGTCTCTTGTACTGGCGCTTCGCTAGTAAAGAACTGCAGGTCTCTACATAAATGGTGAGACTTGTGTCTCTTGCTGGGGCGTGACTTAGAGCCTGTGCCAGTCACCTTCTGAACCATCAGAGGTACTACTTAAATCATCACGGTCACAACGAGTGACACGTGGGTGTACTTATTTGTCTTGAGTTGGCTGTCTAAACATTTGACGTATTCCGACATGCACAGTCATGGCAGAGAGTCAGATTGGTTTGGCAGACCAGCAAACGGGTCCACCTGCACACTGGAATCCGTCGGGGTTTCAGAGGCTCTTAGGGAAGTACCTGCATTCTGAATTAACCGCATTAACTTGCATTTTTCGGGATAGCGCATTTAATAACAGATTGCCGCCGTCCATGGCTTCAGTCGCCAAACGCATCGTATTGTGGCGCCTTGACCTGTAGGATGGTAAAGTATTCTCTGCTGCGACGTAAGGCTATAATATCTATTTCTCAGCACCCTTTTCTTTCGAACCATATTTTTCCTTTTTTTGTATGGTAGAATAAAGATGCTTGGTGGTGGCGTAGTTTGATGGCATAACTTGGATTCACGTGTATGAAGTGAGATAGAGCGAGTGGTGTTCTGGTTAGTGTCGTGTGTCGATCCCCAGCAGATCATTTTGTCCACCATAGATCCCATTTTAGTAAGGCTTTTGTTAAATAAATATTTTTTGTATGATGATTCTTTAATAATTTTGTTGTCTTGCCTTGTTTAAGATCAATAAATCGATTGTGCATTAGACTACAACTTCTCCCTGAGTTCTGATTAACAGTTGCTTCGCATTTTTATGGCAGTCTAGATCAGAAATATAAGGAGTAGCTTTTTCATTTGGTGTCCACTGCGTGGATCTATTACTTCATTAACCGTAATCACCTTTCAAAGTAACGAGCAAACCCGAGACGGGCTGAGCACAGACCCGCACGCAGTTCTCGCGCGCGGCTCGGCACACCACGCCAGAGCCTGACGCAGGGTACTTGAAAGTTGTAAACACGTTTCAATAATTGCTAACTAAACCATTTGTGGGAAAAAGTACACAAAGTCACTAGTAACATCAGTTCACACTCATGTAATACACGTGAGCAGAGCCGATGTCTTGATATTTAATGATCTTGAAACTCTTATTTGCATAAAAAATAACACGTATTTTGAGAGAATATTGACCGAAAACTTCTTTTTTTTAATTTTTGGATGTAATCATTCACAGTAACAACCTAATCTAACCGTATTTCTAACAAAGGAAAACACTCTATTATGAACTCACTTTCCAACCGGATGCATCCTCTGGTGATTCTTTAGTAACACGATCACGAAATCCACAGCTAAAACCGCTATATACACTCCTGGAAATTGAAATAAGAACACCGTGAATTCATTGTCCCAGGAAGGGGAAACTTTATTGACACATTCCTGGGGTCAGATACATCACATGATCACACTAACAGAACCACAGGCACATAGACACAGGCAACAGAGCATGCACAATGTCGGCACTAGTACAGTGTATATCCACCTTTCGCAGCAATGCAGGCTGCTATTCTTCCATGGAGACGATCGTAGAGATGCTGGATGTAGTCCTGTGGAACGGCTTGCCATGCCATTTCCACCTGGCGCCTCAGTTGGACCAGCGTTCGTGCTGGACGTGCAGACCGCGTGAGACGACGCTTCATCCAGTCCCAAACATGCTCAATGGGGGACAGATCCGGAGATCTTGCTGGCCAGGGTAGTTGACTTACACCTTCTAGAGCACGTTGGGTGGCACGGGATACATGCGGACGTGCATTGTCCTGTTGGAACAGCAAGTTCCCTTGCCGGTCTAGGAATGGTAGAACGATGGGTTCGATGACGGTTTGGATGTACCGTGCACTATTCAGTGTCCCCTCGACGATCACCAGTGGTGTACGGCCAGTATAGGAGATCGCTCCCCACACCATGATGCTGGGTGTTGGCCCTGTGTGCCTCGGTCGTATGCAGTCCTGATTGTGGCGCTCACCTGCACGGCGCCAAACACGCATACGACCATCATTGGCACCAAGGCAGAAGCGACTCTCATCGCTGAAGACGACACGTCTCCATTCGTCCCTCCATTCACGCCTGTCGCGACACCACTGGAGGCGGGCTGCACGATGTTGGGGCGTGAGCGGAAGACGGCCTAACGGTGTGCGGGACCGTAGCCCAGCTTCATGGAGACGGTTGCGAATGGTCCTCGCCGATACCCCAGGAGCAACAGTGTCCCTAATTTGCTGGGAAGTGGCGGTGCGGTCCCCTACGGCACTGCGTAGGATCCTACGGTCTTGGCGTGCATCCGTGCGTCGCTGCGGTCCGGTCCCAGGTCGACGGGCACGTGCACCTTCCGCCGACCACTGGCGACAACATCGATATACTGTGGAGACGTCACGCCCCACGTGTTGAGCAATTCGGCGGTACGTCCACCCGGCCTCCCGCATGCCCACTATACGCCCTCGCTCAAAGTCCGTCAACTGCACATACGGTTCACGTCCACGCTGTCGCGGCATGCTACCAGTGTTAAAGACTGCGATGGAGCTCCGTATGCCACGGCAAACTGGCTGACACTGACGGCGGCGGTGCACAAATGCTGCGCAGCTAGCGCCATTCGACGGCCAACACCGCTGTTCCTGGTGTGTCCGCTGTGCCGTGCGTGTGATCATCGCTTGTACAGCCCTCTCGCAGTGTCCGGAGCAAGTATGGTGGGTCTGACACACCGGTGTCAATGTGTTCTTTTTTCCATTTCCAGGAGTGTATGTTTAAAATAACAAATTATAGGTGTACATAAACCACAGCTCAGCGATCGACAGGGCCACACCGAAATCCAAAACCTCTCGGTACAATTGTCGTAAAATCGGTGGGAGGACCTTTCGGTAACAGGTCTCAGAAGCTTACTGAATAGGATATTTCGATAAAGATCCGAAAATGACGTCACTACGAGACTAACCTACTGCACCGATCGGTATGAACGATGCAGAATACGGCCTCTGACGCGGGGTACGAACGTGTTGTGCAGGGACGGCGCCGGCCATGCGGACGGACGCTCGGCTGCCGCGGACGCTGCTGCGCGCCGTGGGGGCGTGGTCGCCGCGCGGCCGCCCCTGGGCCCGACGCCTGTACGCCGGCTACTCGGCCGCCGTCGCCGCGTCGCTGCTCGCCTTCGTGGCCAGCCAGCTGTCCGCCATGCTGCACTTCTGGGGAGACCTGCTCAGCGTCACCACCAACGCCTGCGTCACCTTCACCTACTCCCTGGCCGTCTTCAAGCTCGTCGCCTTCCTCAGGATGCGCCGCTCCGTCGACTGCCTCATCGCAGACCTCGACAGGTGCATGCAAGTACGCTACTCCCTTACTCTGTTTATTCCAGATTCAGTCCCAATGCTCACCACGCTGAGCGATTCGTCGTCGCACGCAGTGCACCTACGTCCGCTACTCCGCAAAGTTTCGAGGCTTACACCAAGTGAAAGAGAGATAAAGTGAGAGGGAATTGTGTGTTGTAATATTATTGGGTTTCGGATGCTCTGTATATAGCATTACTACTGGCCATTAAAATTGCTGCACCACGAACATGACGTGCTACAGACGCGAAATTTAACCGACAAGAAGAAGATGCTTTGATATGCAAATGATTAGCTTTTCAGAGCATCCACACAAGGTTGGCGCCGGTCGCGACACCTAAAACGTGCTGGCATGAGGAAAGTTTCCAACCGATTTCTCATACACAAACAGCAGTTGACCGGCGTTGCCTGGCTAAACATTGTTGTGATGGCTATTGTAAGGAGAAGAAATGCGTACCATCGCGTTTCCGTCTTTGATAAAGGTCGGATTGTAACCTATCGCGATTGCGGTTTATCGTATCGCGACATTGCTGCTCGCGTTGGCCGAGATCCAATGACTGTTAGCAGAATATGGAATCGGTGGGTTCAGGAGGGTAATACGGAACGCCGATCGGGATCCTAATGGCCTCGTATCACTAGCAGTCGAGATGACAGGCATCTTATCCGCATGGCTGTAACGGATCGTGCAGCCACCTCTCGATCCCTGAGTCAACACATGGGGACGTTTGCAAGACAACAACCATCTGCACGAACAGTTCGACGCCGTTTGCAACAGCATGGACTATCAGCTCGGAGAGCGTGGCTGCGGTTATCCTTAACGCTGCATCACAGACAGGAGCGCCTGCGATGGAGTACTCAACGACGAACCTGGGTGCACGAATGGCAAAACGTCATTTTTTCGGATGAATCCAGGTTGTGTTTACAGCATCATGATGGTCGCATCCGTGTTTGCCGACATCGCGATGAACGCACATTGGAAGCGTGTATTCGTCATCGCCATACTGGCGTATCACCCTGCGTGATGGTATGGGGTGCCATTGGTTACACGTCTCGGTCACCTCTCGTTCGCACTGACGGCACTTTGAACAGTGGACGTTCCATTTCAGATGTGTTACGACCCGTGGCTCTACCCTTCATTCGATCCCTGAGAAACCCTACATTTCAGCAGCATAATGCACGACCGCATGTTGCAGGTCCTGTACGGGCCTTCCTGTATACAGAAAATGTTCGACTGCTGCCCTGGCCAGCACATTCCCCAGATCTCTCACCAATTGAAAACGTCTGGTGAATGGTGGCCGAGCAACTGTCTCGTCACAATACGCCAGTCACTACTCTTGATGAACTGTGGTATCGTGTTGAAGCTGCACGGGCAGCTATACGTGTACACGCCATTCAACCTCTGTCCGACTCAATGCCCAGGCGTATCAAGGCCGTTATTACAGCCAGAGGTGGTTGTTCTGGGTACTGATTTCTGAGGATCTATGCACCCAAATTGGGTGAAAATGTAATCACATGTCAGTTCTAGTGTAATATATTTGTCCAATGAATACCTGTTTTTCATCTGTATTACTTCTTGGTGTAGCGATTTTAATGGCCAGTAGTGTATTTGTCATAAAAGAGAAGGCCAGCCACCCAGCCGTAGTTGGTAAACTATTACGCATCACAGCGCAAATGTTAAGAAAAGAAAAAAATTGTAATGTGCGTCTACACAAATACGCGAGTCCAGCATTAACTGCCTCAAATAAACACTATGACCTGCCAAGCGCAGATATACAAATAATTGCCGCAGCGCTCGATCCTAATAAAATACGAAACATATGAATCATAAAAATTTTGTCTTTTGTTATGAATAGTTCTAAAGACTTGGTTACCTTTACTGTTTCGATGCTGACGTGCCAAGAAGTGCAGTGTAGCATCGCTACAAGTTTTATAAAATGTTTGTATACCATCGCTACAAGTTTTATAAAATGTTTGTGTACCAGAAATCCGGCCTGTGTGGCCGAGCGGTTCTAGGCGCTACAGTCTGGAACCGCGCGACCGCTATGGTCGCAGGTTCGAGTCCTGCCTCGGGCATGGATGTGTGTGATGTCCTTAGGTTAGTTAGGTTTAAGTAGTTCTAAGTTCTAGGGGACTGATGACCATAGATGTTAAGTCCCATAGTGCTCAGAGCCATTTGAACCATTTTTGTACTAGTAATGTAAATTTTCGAACGAACGCTTCGATAAACAGTGCGACGCCATGAAATATTCACGCGCACCCAAGGAGGATTAATTTTGAGAAAATACTGGACATACAAGAAAGGACATTGTCGTAGCACGGAATGTGTCGAAGCTGCATTGGTAAAGAACCGGAACTTCAAGCGCTGATAGAAAGCACCGAAGCTGAAATCGTTATAGGAACGGAAAGCTGGCTGAAGCCAGAGATAAATTCTGCCGAAATTTTTACAAAGGCACAGACTGTGTTTAGAAAGGATAGATTGCATGCAACCGGTGGTGGCGTGTTTGTCGGTGTTACTAGTAGTTTATCCTGTAGTGAAGTAGAAGTGGATAGTTCCTGTGAATTATTATGGGTGGAGGTTACGCTCAACAACCGAGCTTGGTTAATAATTGGCTCCTTTTACCGACCTCCCGACTCAGCAGCATTAGTGGTAGAACAACTGAGAGAAAGTCTGGAATACATTTCCCGTAAATTTTCTCAGCCTGTTATAGTCTTAGGTGGAGATTTCAATTTACCAGATTTGGACTGGGACACTCAGATGTTTAGGGCGGGTGGTAGGGACAGAGCATTGAGTGACATTATACTGAGTGCACTTTCCGAAAATTACCTTGAGCAATTAGACAGAGAACCAACTCACGGAGATAAAATCTTGGACCTACTGATAACAAACAGACCCGAACTTTTCGACTCTGTAAGTGCAGAACAGGGAATCAGTGATCATAAGGCCGTTGCAGCATCCCTGAATATGGAAGTTCATGGGAATATAAAAAAAGGAAGGTTGATCTGTTTAGCAAGAGTAATAGAAGGCAGATTTCAGACTACCTAACAGATCAAAACGAAAATTTCTGTTCCGACACTGACAATGTTGAATGTTTATGGAAAAAGTTCAAGGCAATCGTAAAATGCGTTTTACGTGCCGAGTAAAAATGTGAGGGACGGGAAAACCCACCGTGGTTCAACAACAAAGTGAGGAAATTACTGCGAAACTAAAGAGAGCTTCACTCCAAGTTTAAACGCAGCCAAAACCTGTCAGACAAACAGAAGCTAAACGACGTCAAAGTTATCGTAAGGAGGGATATGCGTGAAGCGTTCAGTGAATTCGAAAGTAAAATTCTATCTACCGACTTGACAGAAAATCCTAGGATGTTCTGGTCTTACGTTAAATCAGTAAGTCGATCGAAACAGCATATCCAGACACTCCGGGATGATGATGGCATTGAAACAGAGGATGACACGCGAAAGCTGAAATACTAAAGACCTTTCTCCAAAGCTGTTTCACAGAGGAAGACCGCACTGCAGTTCCTTCTGTAAATCCTCGCACAAACGAAAAAATGGCTGACATCGAAATAAGTGTCCAAGGAATAGAAAAGCAACTGGAATCAACAGAGGAAAGTCCACTGGACCTGACGGGATACCAATTCGATTCTACACAGAGTACGCGAAAGAACTTGCCCCCCTTCTAACAGCCGTGTACCGCAAGTCTCTAGAGGAACGGAAGGTTCCAAATGATTGGAAAAGAGCATTGGTAGTTCCAGTTTTCAAGAAGGGTCGTCGAGCAGATGCGCAAAACTATAGACCTATATCTCTGACGTCGATCTGTTGTAGAATTTTAGAACATGTTTATTGCTCGCGTGTCATGTCGTTTCTGGAAACCCAGAATTTACTCGGTAGGAATCTACATGGATTCCGGAAACAGCGATCGTGTGAGACCCAACTCGTTTTATTTGTTCATGAGACCCAGAAAATATTAGATACAGGCTCCCAGGTAGATGCTATTTTTCTTGACTTCCGGAAGGCGTTCGATACAGTTCCGCACTGTCGCCTGATAAACAAAGTAAGAGCCTACGGAATATCAGACCAGCTGTGTGGCTGGATTGAAGAGTTTTTAGCAAACAGAACACAGCATGTAGTTATCAATGGAGAGACGTCTACAGACGTTAAAGTAACCTCTGGCGTGCCACAGGGGAGTGTTATGGGACCATTGCTTTTCACGATATATATAAATGACCTAGTAGATAGAGTCGGAAGTTTCATACGGCTTCTCGCGGATGGTGTTGTGGTATACAGAGAAGTTGCAGCATTAGAAAATTGTAGCTAAATGCAGGAAGATCTGCAGCGGATAGGCACTTGGTGCATGGAGTGGCAACTGACCCTTAACATAGACAAATTGTAATGTATTGTGAATACATAGAAAGAAGGATCCTTTATTATATGATTATATGATAGTGGAACAGTCACTGGTAGCAGTTACTTCTGTAAAATATCTGGGAGTATGCGTGCGGAACGATTTGAAATGGAATGATCATATAAAATTAATTGTTGGTAAGGCGGGTACCAGGTTGAGATTCATTGGGAGAGTCCTTAGAAAATGTAGTCCATCAATAAAGCAGGTGGCTTACAAAACACTCGTTCGACCTATACTTGAGTATTGCTCATCAGTGTGGGATCCGTACCAGATCGGGTTGACGGAGGAGATAGAGAAGATCCAAAGAAGAGCGGCGCGTTTCGTCACAGGGTTATTTGGTAACCGTGATAGCGTTACGGAGATGTTTAGCAAACTCAAGTGGCAGACTCTGCAAGAGAGGCGCTCTGCATCGCGGTGTAGCTTGTTGTCCAGGTTTCGAGAGGGTGCGATTCTGGATGAGGTATCGAATATATTGCTTCCCGCTACTTATACCTCCCGAGGAGATCACGAATGTAAAATTAGAGAGATTAGAGCGCGCACGGAGGCTTTCCGGCAGTCGTTCTTCCCGCGAACCATACGCGACTGGAACAGGAAAGGGAGGTAATGACAGTGGCACGTAAAGTGCCCTCCGCCACACACCGTTGGGTGGCTTGCGGAGTGTAAATGTAGATGTAGATGTAGAAGTGCAATATGTAAGTTTTATATTCCATGGTTATTTGTTCATGCTTAGTGGTACGGATTATTTCAGAATATACTGATGTGTTATAATGAAATCCCTTTTTTCCTTTTTTTCTTTGAGTAATCTCAGTGTTTTTCCGTAGTATGCAAACTATGTTACAGGGCAGCTCTTTATAGTTGTATATTGGTTGTTTTCGGGAGGCTACTAATATATTCAGTCTCAGATTTGATAACCATTACCGTAACCCACTTTCCTTCATTTCACTTTCAATATTTAGTTAGGTCCCTTAGGCATTTGTATCGAAAATCAGATTGTGTGTAGGCAATCCGGGTTAAACGTCAAGTTCAAACCACCTTCGCGTAATCAATCACTATTCCTCCTGGACACAATCGAGAACTGATGCAACGCAGTTCACAAAATCTGCTCTCTCTCTCTCTCCAACCTGCACCAAAATCGGTAAAAATTATCGTGAGTTCGAGATGTAGTATAATTACTATCGTCTTATCACATTACATACAACTTATATATATATATATATATATATATATATATATGTCCATTGATCTGACCGGGCCAAATATCTCACGAAATAAGCGTCAAACGAAAAAACTACAAAAAACGAAACTCGTCTATCTTGAAGGGGAAAACCAGATGGCCCGCTAGATGGTGCTCTCATAGGTCAAACGGATATCAACTGCGTTTTTTAAAAATAGGAACCCCCATTTTTTATTACATATTCGTGTAGTGCGTAAAGAAATATGAATGTTTTAGTTGGACAACTTTTTTCGCTTTATGAAAGATGGCGCTGTAATAGTCACAAACGTATAAGTACGTGGTATCACGTAACATTCCGCCAGTGCAGACGGTATTTGCTTGGCGATACATTACCCGTGTTAAAATGGACCGTTTACCAATTGCGGAAAAGGTCGATATCGTGTTGATGTATGGCTATTGTAATCAAAATGCCCAGCGGCGTGTGCTATGTATGCTGCTTGGTATCCTGGACGACATCATCCAAGTGTCCGGACCGTTCGCAGGATATTTAAGGAAACAGGAAGTGTTCAGCCACATGCGAAACGTCAACGACGACCTGCAACGAATGATGATGCCCAAGTAGGTGTTGTAGCTGCTGTCGCGGCTAATGCGCACATCAGTAGCAGACAAACTGCCGAGAATCGGGAATATCAAAAACGTCGGTGTTGAGAATGCTACATCAACATCAATTGCACCCGTACCATATTTCTGTGCACCAGGAATTGCGTTGTGACGACTTTGAACGTCGTGTACAGTTCTGCCACTGGGCACAAGAGAAATTACGGGACGATGACAGATTTTTTGCACGCGTTCTATTTAGTGACGAAGCGTCATTCACTAACAGCGGTAACGTAAACCGGCATAATATGAACTATCGGGTAACGGAAAATCCACGATGGCTGCGATAAGTGGAACATCATCGATCTTGGCGGGTTAATGTATGGTGCGGCATTATGGGAGAAAGGATAATAGGCCCCCATTTTATCGATGGCAATCTAAATGGTGCAATGTATACTGGTTTCCTACGTAATGTTCTACCGATGTTATTACAAGATGTTTCACTGCATGACAGAACGGCGATGTACTTCCAACGTGATGGATGTCCGGCACATACCGTGCGTGCTGTTGAAGCGGTATTGAATAGCATATTTCATGACAGGTGGATTGGTCGTCGAAGCACCATACCATGGTCCGCACGTTCACCGGATCTGACGTCCCCGGATTTCTTTCTGTGGGGAAAGTTGAAGGATATTTGCTATCGTGATCCACCGACAACGCCTGACAACATGCGTCAGCGCATTGTCAATGCATGTGCGAACATTACGGAAGGCGAACTAATCGCTGTTGAGAGGAATGTCGTTACACGTATTGCCAAATACGTTGATGTTGACGGACATCATTTTGAGCATTTATTGCATTAATGTGGTATTTACAGGTAATCTCGCTGTAACAGCATGCGTTCTCAGAAATGGTAAGGTACATGAATCACATTGGAACAGCCAAAATAAAATGTTCAAACGTATTTTTTTCCCTTTATTGTTGTTTTAACACCTGTGCATCCGGTAGGCTGGCAGCAGCATCCTATGCTGCTCTTCAGCCTCAGAGTTGGCAATGAGAAAACATAAAGAAGACACATAAGAGACTAAACAAATTGGCGGGTAATAAACAGTAGACATAGAATTAAAAAAAACACGAAGCTCTTCACACTCGACGAGAAACACACGAAAAACTGACGGCACGGCGCACAGACACTGACGACTTCGACGGCACAGGTGAATGTTGGAGCGTGACGGCGAACACTAAACACACACACGACGGCACACACACGAGAAACTGATGGCGATGATCTCCGGCGCGCGAATGTCCACTTAGCGTGTGCGAGTCTGGGGACCTGCCAAGAGGGGAAGAAGGGTGAGGGGGGGGGTGGAAAGGGTAGAGAGGGGAGAACAAAGATGCCAATGGCTGAGGAGATGGGAGGAGGAGTAGAGGGACAGGGGAGGGGAGGTCTGGAGGAGGAGTGGGGAGAAAGGTAGGAGGGAGGGAGGGTGACCAAAGGAACAGACACAGGAAGAGGGAGGGAGGATCAAAGTTGGTAGGAGGGGTATATGGAGGGGAGGAGGACATCATCAGGGACGGGGAGCTGGCGGAAGCCACCTTGGGAGAGGATAACGTGGAGAGATGGAGACCGGGTGGTACGTGGGAATATAGGCGCGACAGCGGGTGGGGGTGAGAGAGGATGGGCGAGACAAGTGGGTGAGGAGGATCGAGTTTGCGGGGGGTGTACAGGATCCATATCCTTTCAAGGAAAAGGAGGAGGTGGGGGAATGGAATTAGATTGTACAGGATCCACGTGGGGGAGGGGAGATGGATGCGATAGGCGAGGCAGAGAGCATGGCGTTCAAGGATTTGGAGGGATTTATAAAAGGTAGGGGGGCGGAGATCCAGGCCAGATGGGCATAACAAAGGATAGGGCGAATGAGGGATTTATAGGTGTAGAGTATGGTGGAGGGGTCCAGACCCCACGTACGGCCGGAAAGGAGCTTGAGGAGATGGAGTCGGGAGTGTGCCTTGGCTTGGATTGTCTGGAGATGGGTGGTCCAGGAGAGTCGACGGTCAAGGGTGACGCCAAGGTACTTAAAGGTGGGGATGAGGGCGATAGGACCGCCATAGATGGTGAGATAGAAATCAAGGAGGCGGAAGGAAGGGGTGGTTTTGCCTACAATGATCGCCTGGGTTTTGGAAGGATTGACTTTAAACAACCACTGGTTGCACCAAGCGGTGAACCGGTCAAGATGGGATTGGAGACGGTGTTGGGAGCGCTGCAGGGTGGGGGCGAGGGCAAGGAAGGCGGTGTCAACGGCGTACTGGAGAAGGTGGACGGGGGGTGACGGTGGCGGCATGTCCGCCGTATACAAAAGGTACAGAAGAGGGGAGAGGATGGAACCTTGGAGCACACCGGCGGAGGGGAAAAAGGTGTAGGAATCCGTGTTGTGGATGGTGACGTAGGAAGGACGTTGGGAAAGAAAGGAGCCGATCAGACGGACGTAGTTAATAGGAATGGCGTAGGTTTGGAGCTTGAAGAGGAGACCGGAATGCCACACACGGTCATAGGCTCGTTCAAGGTCAAGGGAGAGAAAGATAGCGGAGCGACGGGAATTAAGCTATTCAGAGAAGAGATGAGTGAGGTGAAGGGGAAGGTCATCGGAAGAGAAGGACGGCCGAAAGCCACACTGGGTAACGGGAAGGAGGCGGTGCTGGCGGATTTGCTGGTGGATGCGTCGGCTGAGGATGGATTCCAGGAGCTTGCTGAAGACCGAGGTAAGGCTGATGGGACGGTAGGAGGAGACAGCGGGCGGCGGTTTACTGGGTTTAAGAAACATCAGGATATGAGAGGTTTTCCACAGGTCGGGGTAGTAACCGGTGGACAGGACTACATTGTAGAGCCTGGCCAGGGTGGAGAGTTCAAACGTACCTACGTTCTGTATTTAAATTTAAAAAACCTGCCTCTTACCAACTGTTCGTCTAAAATTGTGAGCCATACGTTTGTGACTATTACAGCGCCATCTATCAAGAAGCGAAAAAAGTGGTCTGACTAAAACATTCATATTTCTTTACGTACTACACGAATATGTAATAAAAAATGGGGGGTTCCTATTAAAAAAAACGCAGTTGATATCCGTTTGACCTATGGCAGCGCCATCTAACGGGCCAACCATAGCGCCATCTGGTTTCCCCCTTCAAGCTAGACAAGTTTCGTACTTTGTAGTTTTTTTTCGTTTGACGCTTATTTCGTGAGGTATTTGGCCCGGCCACGATCAATGGACACCCTGCAAATATTTATATTATACTAAAGTGTGTATGAGAAATCCCTTCCCTCGAAAATTTCCTTCCGTCGTACCTCCTCTGTGTTAACACAGATGACGTGTTACTTATCTCATTTGTAGTTAAGACTGCAGTACACGCGAGATGCCTACCTGCTTCCACCGTCCTGAGTGGAATGCTTGAGTTCTAAGTCTTCTATAGTTGTTGTCCCCTGCACAGAAAACAGCACGTAGGTCGTGAATCAGTTATCTTGAGGCTGTAACTGTTAGCGAGGAACTGGTATTATATAAATAATCAAACTTTGAATTGGTTTGTTTAAACGGGA
The DNA here is from genome assembly GCF_021461395.2 of Schistocerca americana. Taxonomy (NCBI): domain Eukaryota; kingdom Metazoa; phylum Arthropoda; class Insecta; order Orthoptera; family Acrididae; genus Schistocerca; species Schistocerca americana. The sequence continues at coordinate 38,132,905 of NC_060123.1, forward strand.
TGCCACTCGTTTTTTATTAGCGGAGTACGAGAAACAGCACAGTTGCAATGCACTTTATTAATCACTAATACGTAATTTTCATTCTTCACATTTTCACAGAGAGGAAATAAAATAATGAATTGCATGTTTGCATAATTACCACTAAACTATGAAACTTCCTGGCAGATTAAAACTGTGTGCGGGACCGAGTCTCGAACTCGGGACCTTTGCCTTTCGCGGGCAAGTGCTCCACCATCCGAGCTACCCATGCACGACTCACGCCCCGTCCTCACAGCTTTACTTCTGCCAGTACCTCGCCTCCTACCTTCCAAACTTTACACAAGCTCTCCTGCGAACAGGGCAGAACTAGCAATCCTGAAAGAAAGGGTATTGCCGAGACATGACTTAGCCACAGCCTGGGGAATGTTTTCAGAATGAGATTTTCACTCTGCAGCGGAGTGTGCGCTGATATGAAACTTCCTGGCAGATTAAAACTGTGTGCCGGACCGAGACTCGATCTCGCGACCTTTGCCTTTCGTGGGCAAGTGCTCCACCATCTGAGCTATCCAAGCACGACTCACGCCCCGTCCTCACAGCTTTACTTCTGCCAGTACCTCGTCTCCTACCTTCCAAACCTTACAGAAGCTCTCCTCAGAACCTTGCAGAACTAGCACTCCTGAAAGAAAGGATATTGCGGAGACATGGCTTAGCCACAGCGTGGGGGATGTTTCCAGAATGAGATTTTCACTCTGCAGCGGAGTGTGCGCTGATATGAAACTTCCTGGCAGATTAAAACTGTGTGCCGGACCGAGACTCGAACTCGGGATCTTTGCCTTTCGTGGGCAAGTGCTCTACCATCTGAGCTACCCAAGCACGACTCACGCCCCGTCCTCACAGCTTTACTTATGCCAGTAGGCAAAGATCCCGAGTTCGAGTCTCGGTCCGGCAGACAGTTTTAATCTGTCAGGAAGTTTCATATCAGCGCACACTCCGTTGCAGAGTGATAATCTCATTCTGAAACCATCAAACTAGTTCTCAGTTACATGTCCAAAAATCAGAGTTTGCTAATTAAGCTCTTAACCAAAACCGACCATGGCAGACAATATGTTTGTCCTCCTTAATTACCGATAGAGCTCTCACATTCAGGAACCAATGATTGCTATTTAAGTCGTAACTGATACCGACTGCGGCAGATAACATGCCTCTCCTCCGAGACTGCCGAGCGAACTCTTGTCTGACAGCCCAACCACCTCGCCCGCCGTCCCACTTAGGAGCGAACCGAACATCTCCGAAGTGTTTCGTCTGCCTTTTCGTTTAGCAATTGTTTATTATTCTGCCGGCAATTAACACCTTTGAAATAATGGAATGATAGCCCGCTAGTGTGAGATGCTTTTATATGAAATACAAGTAAATTCACTATTTAGTTTTCCCAATATTAATGACAGAAGTTTATCATTTTGCCACGCTACTTCCGAACCCAGCCGCCAGTGCTGCAGAACTATCACAATGTAGCTTGTCTTTCTCACGATACTTGTGCCGCATAAACCAATTGTCACCGTTACACCGCGTTACGTCATCTTCCCATACTGGCTTCTCAACTGCTCTAAGAAGAGCTTCTTTTAGCTGAATATGATGACTCCAAAGCCAGAAATATTACAGGCTCAGGTAACAACAAATACAGAAAAGTTAAGATGGTGCTTTTAACGCATGGCGTGTGCTGCATATCCGCCTTCTCCACTTGAGCACAACGCGCAGAACGTTCATATACCCATGTGAAACTGTCAGAAAAGCCCTTCTCTGGAATGTTGTTTAACTCACGCCTCACATTGTCCCCTTCTTCGGTGTTGGCAAGCCATCAGATTCACATTCTGCACTTTGTCGTTTTGTGATATTTCATACTCATAATTCAAAGTCTCGTACCCACGAAGATTTATTTACGGAAAAAACCCATCCACATTTTGTATTTCAGTCATGTCATGGCAGGCGTCCACTCATCGTTATTTTTGTTCAGAAGTCAAAGTGCGCGGGACAAACGTTGCACACACTTTTCTCGCCCTCAAAACATTTTTCAGAAGACGATATCGCAGTTCCACATAACAATACAATATTTCTTCGGATAAGCGTGCATGCCCAATGGAACACTGCATCGTAATAACTTACGCACTGCAGTATCGTATTTGACCGCCGACAGACGCCATGCGATTTTCAAGTAAAATGTCTCTCCAGTGCGGGAATACAAAGGGTTCGGCGCTTAAATCCGGACAAATGAAACTGTTTTAAAAAATTTTACGAGGGTAATCGCAAAAGTAAGGTCTCCTGTTTTTTTTATACGTACACAGACCTGTTTATTTCTACAATGGTTTACATCAGTTTACACCTTGAACATTTAGCTATGTTTCGACATAATCACCATTTCTTTCGATGCATTTTTGTGGACGCTTTGGCAGTTTTTGTATGCCCATGTCATACCAGCTCGCCGCCATGCTGTTCAGAAAGTTGCGAACCTCTTGTTTCACCTCGTCGTCGGAGCTGAATCGCTTTCCGGCCAAATGTTGTTTTAACCTAGGGAACACGTGATAGTCACTGGGCGCCAAGTCAGGACTGTAGGATGGGTGGGTGATTATGTTCCACTGAAACTGTTGCAGGAGAGCAACGGTTTGCCGAGCGATGTGTGAGCGAGCGTTGTCATGGAGAATGTGTACGCCCTTGCTCAACATTCCTCTTCTCCGGTTCTGAATTGCCCGTTTGAGTTTTTTCAGAGCCTCGCAGTACCTGTCAGCGTTAATTGTGGTCCCAGCGATTCAGCTCCGACGACGAGGTGAAAAGAGGTTCACAACTTGGGGATCAGCATGGCGGCGAGCTGGTATGACATGGGCATACAAAAACTGCCACAGCGTCAACAAAAATGCATCGACAGAAATGGTGATTTTCTCAAAAAATAGCTAAATGTTCAAGCTGTAAACTGATGCAAAGCATTGTAGAAATAAACAGGTCTATGTATTTACAAAAAAATAGGAGACCTTACTTTTGGGATTACCCTTGTAATAAAACAACATCCAAATGAAATTAAAAATCCTTTTACATGTGAATAGTGGTATCTTACAAGAGTAACGTTACTCGATGTAATCCCGTTTAGCCGCAGTGACTGCCTCCAATCTTGTCCTGAAGCGATCGCACGCACTGTTCAAAACAGCGCTGTCCATATCCGCAAATGCTGCTTTGATAGAGATGCGACATTAGAGTGCCCCGTCTAACTGGTAACTCTTCCGACTCCGCTCCAAACATAGTACTCGAGGGTGTTCAAATCCGGGCTATTCGGGGGTCAGAACTCCTTTGAGCAGAACATGCCAACGTTATCCGAGAGCCAGTTTTGGACTAAATGGCTCGTGTGATATCCCCCCTCTGCCATCCGACGCATTGTTCACTCGCTGACATTCAATACTGACGCCAATTTCCTCAGCGATTGCCCCTGATCCTCTGAAATCAGCGCCTGAGCCTTTTCGATGACTGCCGCAGTTCGTGACGCAAGTTTCCTGGAGTGAGGTTTCCTCGCCGGGTTAGCGGAACCTTCCCCAGACTTCTCCGAATCATTATACTTGGCCACAAATCGTAAACAGTTGGTCTCGGGTACGCGAAGAATCCAACTATTTCAGTGGGCTAACATCCAGCGCGAAAACGTTCGATAATCGCGGCTCTTCTGTTGTACTCCACATTTGTCCGTAACATCTCGGCCATTTTCAGGTTCTAACTGTTTACTAGATGCCTATGGCTTTCAAGGCGCCAATCGCGACCTCCTGCGGAACTACGATATGGGCGGCAAATTCAAACTGAAATTTGTCCGGATTTAAGCGTCGCATCCTGCACAGGTTGCAGATACTTGATTGAAGATATACGGAAGTGTGGGTCTGGACTTGTGTCATGTCGAGACCCACGAGAAAGACAGGCCGCGGCACGTACGTCACGGAAGTAGTCCTGAACTCGCTCGCTCGCTCAGCTCAGCAGGCAAAATGCGTTTCTAAACCTGTTAACTCGCAGCTGCGCGTGTAAGTACTAACGAGAATTGCATGTTCCACTGGAATCTGCTGTTATGAAGTCTTACTTATTATCAGTACTACAGCAAAATTTAATTTAAGATCAATACTCGATATAAATCGTATAACGGCTTGTTTATAGCATTTAGTCTCTTCTGCTTAACAGTACTCATTAGATGCTGGAAGTGGTGCCTTATGCAACTGATAATCATTTTATCATGTTTTTATTTTATTGTACGCCAGTACAGCTGTAACAAATTATAAGTAGGCCCATGGACTTCCCATCATTGTAGGACTAATAACAGTAAGATTCCATAATAGCGGATTCCAGTAGAAGATTCAGTTTTCGTTTGTACGTTTATAGCATTTAGTCTCTTCTGCTTAACAGTACTCATTACATGCTGGAAGTGGTGCCTTATGCAACTGATAATCATTTTAGCATGATTTTATTTTATTGTACGCCAGTACAGCTGTAACAAATTATACGAGGTGCGGCTAGAAAAAAACCGGACTGATGCTGGAAAAAACATTTATTTACAATTATTTACAATTTCATGTTATCTCCTTCAATGTACTCTCCTCCTCGGTCTCTACACCGCTCCATACGAATTTTCCACTGTTCATAGCAATGCTGCAGATCATTTTCGGTAAGCCCATACATTACTTCCGTCGCTTTTTCTTTTACTGCTTCAACAGTCTCAAATCTAGTTCCTTTCAAAGCTGACTTGACTTTAGGGAAAAGAAAAAAGTCACAGGGGGCCAAATGAGGTGAGTAGGGTGGATGATCTAAGATGGGAATGTTGTGTTTTGCCAAAAACGTCTTCACTGACAACGCACTGTGAGCTGGGGCATTGTCTTGGTGAAGGATCCATGACTTTTTTCTCCACAAATCGTTCCGTTTTCTCCGTACTCGCTCACGTAGGGTAGCCAGGACGCTAATGTAGTAATGCTGATTCACTGTTTGTCCCTCTGGTACCCAATCAATGTGCACAATCCCTTTGATGTCAAAAAAGAAAAAACAATCATCATTGCCTTGAATTTCGATTTTGACATTCGTGCTTTTTTTTGTCGTGGAGAACCAGGAGTTTTCCAATGCATCGATTGGCGTTTAGTTTCGGGATCGTAAGTAAAAAACCACGATTCATCGCAAGTAATAACATTTTGTAAGAAGGTGGGATCACTTTCAATGTTTTCCAGGATGTCAGAACAAATCATTCTTCGGCGTTCCTTCTGTTCAATTGTGAGACGCTTTGGAACCATTTTTGAACACACTTTGTTCATGTTGAAACTTTCATGAAGAATCTGCCTAACACTTTCCTTGTCAACTCCTGTTAACTCAGACACTGCTCTGATTGTTAAACGGCGATCTTGTCGAACAAGTTTACCGATTTTTTCAATGTTTGCATCAGTTTTTGCTGACAATGGTCTGCCAGTGCGAGTGTCATCACTGGTGTCTTCGCGGCCATCTTTAAATCGTTTAAACCACTCAAACACTTGTGTTCGCGATAAACAATCATCGCCGTACACTTGTTGTAACATTACAAACGTTTCACTTGCAGATTTTCCTAGTTTGAAACAAAATTTGATGTTAACACGCTGTTCTTTCTGTACACTCAACATTTTCCGACGCACAGACAAAACGTCAACTACTTAAAACAGACGCCACGGGCAGACTGAGTGCAGGAGGCAGATGAAACTCGAGCAGTAGGCGGAGCGAGAGTCACGTGACAGGCCACGCGACTTTCAGCCTTATTGCATTCGTTTTATTGTTTCACCAGTACTAGTCCGGTTTTTTTCTAGCCACACCTCGTAAGTAGGCCCATGGACTTCCCATCATTGTAGGACTAATAACAGGAAGATTCCATAATAGCGGATTCCAGTAGATGATTCAGTTTTCGTTTGTACGGACACGCCTAGTTACGAGTTAACAGGTATAGGAACGTAGTTTGTCTGCTGATTTAAGCGAGCGAGCGAGCGCAGGACTATCTTCGTAACGTACGCGCCGCGGCCTGTCTTTCTCGTAGGCCTCGGTCATGTTCGTGTTGCCTTATACAGGAGTGGTCAAATGCTGGACACTGTGCAATAGTGCGGGTGTGCGGCACAGGTGCGCATATCTCAGCAAGCGGGCAAAGCGAGCGGGCAAAGCGGAATGCCGACGTCTGTGACAAGGCACGTATACCAAATGAGCGCTTCTATGTTTGCGCAGTATCAGGAGGACCGAAGCTTACGCATTTTTGCTTCTCTCTGGCGCCTCTAGCCTTACGTGAGACGTACCGAAAAATGCCGAATATTGCAAACAAGCAAAGAACGGGAGATCTGTGTTAAACACGACTGGGAACTGCAATGCTTCTTTACAGCAGCAGGTGAAAACTCACAGTGGTTGCTGTGCCGCCGAATAATAGGCGACAGCGCAAGGTGACAACTGAAAGACTCTACAACTCACCGAGCGAGGTGGCGCAATGGTTAGCACACTGGACTCACATTCGGGAGGACGACGGTTCAATCCCACGTCCGGCCATCCTGATTTAGGTTTCCCGTGATTTCCCTAAATCGCTCCAGGTAAATGCCGGGATGGTTACTTCCCCGTCCTTCCCTAATCCGATGAGACCGATGACTTCGCTGTCTGGTCTCCTCCCCCACAACAACCCAACCCTCTACAACTCAATTCACACAGACGAGTGTAGTGTATTGAACGGTGAAGAGGGGCAAGTCAAATTAAGTGCGCATAAGAAAATGGATGAGGCACATCAACAGGGGGTTATTGTAAGTCATAATAACTGATAACTCTTGAACTCTTCGTTTCTGTGTTACATTTGTATCTATATTGCTGTACAATTTCTCGTTTTCAATTCTCCACAATGACAATCACAATGCATCTGGACTGCGAACAAGTTTCAAGATTGCATTAAGAAAGGTCCGGGAAACCGTTTTCCGAAAGAGTGTTTATAAAAGACTGTCTCATTGATGCTGCAGACCTTTCCAATCAGTGACACGACGTGTAAGTGTTATGGCCGGCGATGTGCAAAGGCAGTTAATAAATGAGTATAAGGGCGTCGTTGCTTTCTCTGTTCCGTTGGATGAAGCAAAAGATCTTACAGACACACCTCAGGTAGTGATATACCGGGTGATCAAAAAATCAGTATAAATTTGAAAACTTAATAAACCACGGAATAATGTAGATAGAGAGGTAAAAATTGACACACATGTTTGGAAGGACATGGGGTTTTATTAGAACCACCTCATATTGCTAGACGCGTGAAAGATCTCTTGCGCGCGTCGTTTGGTGATGATCGTGTGCTCAGCCGCCACTTTCGTCATGCTTGGCCTCCCAGGTCCCCAGACCTCAGTCCGTGCGATTATTGGCTTTGGGGTTACCTGAAGTCGCAAGTGTATCGTGATCGACAGACATCTCTAGGGATGCTGAAAGACAACATCCGACGCCATTGCCTCACCATAACTCCGGACATGCTTTACGGTGCTGTTCACAACATTATTCCTCGACTACAGCTATTGTTGAGGAATGATGGTGGATATATTGAGCATTTCCTGTAAAGAACATCATCTTTGCTTTGTCTTACTTTGTTATGCTAATTATTGCTATTCTGATCAGATGAAGCGCCATCTGTCGGACATTTTCTGAACGTTTGTATTGTTTTGGTTCTAATAAAACCCCACGTCATTCCAAGCATGTGTGTCAATTTGTACCTCTCTATCTACATTATTCCGTGATTTATTCAGTTTTCAAAATTATACTGACTTTTTGATCACCCGGTACATATGATGTGTCGATAATGCTCTGCATGTAACTGAGGACGTTTTGGACGTAGTGCCTTTAAAGGAACTAGGACAGGTGTAGACTTACTGCTAGCTGTCGAGCAAGCGATTGATGGTGCCGGTATGGACTGGAATTAGTTTAATCTCAGTGACCAAGGACGGAGCAGCGTCAATGCAAGGCCATCAGAGAGGACTCAGAGTACTGATGCGCAAAAAGCTAGGGCTCACAGAAGAGGCGTTGTGTGGGATTCACTGCATGCTACATCGAGAGGTGCTTTGTGCAATATCAGTGACGGTAGAAAACGTCACGCAAATTGTTGTGCTAATGTAAACTATCTGAAAACACATATGCTTACGCATCGCCACTTTCGGGAGTTCTTGGGAGAATTAGGAGAGGAGTACAGCGACATACCTTTCTACACCGAAGTACGCTGGTTCATCATCATAAACCAAAGGCTACGCCTTGTCGATTTAGCCACGTCGCTCTCCCCATCGTCATCCGCTTCAATTCTTTATACGATTTTATCCCCATATCTTCTTTGATGTTATTAAATTAGTTGCTCTTGGCTTGCCTCTTGGCTTTTTCCCTAAAAGTTTTCCTTCAAATACATTCTGTAGGAATTGGTTGTGTCTCATTATGTGCCCTATCATTTTTGATTTTCTTCTTCCTACATAATTTAACAGCTTTCTGTTCCCATTCACCTCTCTTAAGACCTGCTCATTACTTTTTCTATCCACCCGACTTGATTTCGTCATTCTTCACCATATCCACATTTACATTGCTTCCAGTCTCTTTTTCTCTGCCTTTCCCAGAGTCCACGCTTCACATACGTATGTTAAGACGCTCCAGACAAAAGTTTTGGCAAACTTTTTCCTACTTTCTAGGCCTATATCATTGTCTGTTAGTAAATTCCTTTTATTTTGGAAACCTTGCTTTGCCAAGGCTACTCTTCTCTTTATATCTGTGATACATTTATTGTCGTCAGTGATTGTGCTCCCCAAATAACGGATGTTCTCAACCTGCTCTAGAACATCATCTTCTAGTTTAATATTAACTTTACCATTTTATTTTGTCTTCCCTGCTACCATAGTTTTTGTTTTCTTCTTGTTTATCTTTAGATTAAATTCTCTTAGGATTTTGGCAAATTTTAGTAACATAAACTCCATTTCCTTAACTGAGTCAGGAAGTACTACTATATCATCCGCAAAAAGATTTTTTGATTTACGTTTGGCCGTAGTACATTTTTTACATGAGAGGGGAAAGGCTAAACCGGAATTAGAAGACCCTTGATGGATATCAGAGCTTGCATTTCTCGTGAACATTACGCCTCACATGAACGTCACTTTCCAAGGTGAAGGTAATTTAATTTCTGACATGCTGGGAAAACTAACTGCTTTTGAAAGTTAGTTTGCTCTTTGGGAGAGACGACTATTGTCTGAAAACGCTGCACATTTCCCTACCCTTGGTTTGATCCATGAAAGTGCTAGATTACAAGAATACTTGTCAATAATTATAAAAATTAATGAGCAATATGTAACACGATTTGTGGATGTTACGAGTGTGTCTCCCTTCATTCGTTACTTTGCACGACCGCTTTCAGCATCAGTTCATGGTGCTCCGAATCGTTTACAGATGGAACTGGTCGACCTACACTGCAGTGCACGGCTAAAGGACAAAATCTTTGCAGCACGAGGCACAAAAGAATTGTACGAAAACTTTCCACAGGAAGAATTTCCACGCCTAGCCAAACGAATCTGTGGGAGTTATATCAGTGTTCGCATCTACTTATATGTGTCGAAGACTCTTCTCCATAACGAAAATGGATAAATCAAGGTTTCGATCGAGTATTAGTGAGGAAAATATTCATAACTGCTTGCTTTTATCAATGTGCCGTGCTTTTGTGCCTGACATTTATCGTTTCTCATCACCAATTATAAACATGTTTCCTTTTTCGGATTTAAAATTTTTATTTACAAACTGCGCCTCATCCTGTTACTTGAAAAATTTGGTATTAAACTGGTTATTCAGGGTATACTTATAGGCTTAAAAATTGTCAATTTTAAATTAACAACAGCCTCAGTTGCAATGTTTACCTAGATTTACCTTGGTTTCAGTTTGGATAACCCAACGTTCTTCAGAATAAAAGGAACTACGATTTTTCCATAATGGACAACGTCAAAAACTAAAAACTATAATATAATAATACATCGTCATATTGCAATAACTTATCTGGGTAACTGCCTCGGCCCCACTTCGCGACCGCAGTACGGCAGCAACGGATGTTGTACCGGAACTGGCTATAGCCTCGAGAGCGCATGCGCGATAGTGAGTTATGCGTACTTGTTAACACTGGTACCAACATGTACTCCTATGAATAACCAGGTGCGGCTAACGAAATTGAAGTATACGTTATCCTGTAAGGAACAAAGATATATCGACTGTGTTAGCATTTGTAATAATTTGTTGGACGTCAAAAGTGAAGGGAGCAATACGTTTATTATTTTAAGCCAGCCTAGCATATTCGGGCTAATCATCGAACTTGACCACACGAGGATAACTACGGGTTTGAAATACCAGATAATCCCAGCTATTCAGCAAACGGGAGTGCTAAAAACATGTTGGCAAGGGTATAATGATTGATCCCTAATATTATGGCGAATGGAATAACGGTTGAAAACCTTCAAAAAAGTTTTCGTTTCGCAGCTGCAGCTGGTCGTTAAGAAGGTCATTTTTGTCATATAGTAAGTGTTTAAAAATTTGCATTTCTTCCAAAATATCCAACCTCGCACCCTTCACTTCGCAATGCAAGAGCTGAGTATTATCCGGAGGGTTGGGTGCGTGAGCCGTTTGCACTAAGTGTTCATCTAATGTCGAACCACGTGTGCCATCTCCAACTTTAGTAGGGATATGTTCCTTCTCCCGAGCACATGCAGCTTTACTGTATGATTAAATGATGATGGCGTCCTCTTGGGTAAAATATTCCGGAGGTAAAATAGTCCCCCATTCGGATCTCCGGGCGGGGACTACTCAAGAGGACGTCGTTATCAGGAGAAAGAAAACTGGCATTCTACGGATCGGAGCGTGGAATGTCAGATCCCTTAATCGGGCAGGTAGGTTAGAAAATTTAAAAAGGGAAATGCATAGGTTAAAGTTAGATACAGTGGGAATTAGTGAGGTTCAGTGGCAGGAGGAACAAGACTTTTGGTCAGGTGATTACAGGGTTATAAATACCAAATCAAATAGGGGTAATGCAGGAGTAGGTTTAATAATGAATTAAAAAAAATAGGAGTGCGGGTTAGCTACTACAAACAGCATAGTGAACGCATTATTGTGGCCAAGATAGACATAAAGCCCACGCCTACTACAGTAGTACAAGTTTATATGCCAACTAGCTCTGCAGATGATGAAGAAATTGATGAAATGTATGACGAGATAAAAGAAATTATTCAGGTAGTGAAGGGAGACGAAAATTTAATAGTCATGGGTGACTGGAAATCGTCAGTAGGAAAAGGGAGAGAAGGAAACATAGTAGGTGAATATGGAATTTTGCACAGAGCATAACTTAATCATAGCTAACACTTGGTTCAAGAATCATGAAAGAAGGTTGTATACCTGGAAGAATCCTGGAGATACTAAAAGGTATCAGATAGATTACATAATGGTAAGACAGAGATTTAGGAACCAGGTTTTAAATTGTAAGACATTTCCAGGGGCAGATGTGGATTCTGACCACAATCTATTGGTTATGAACTGCAGATTGAAACTGAAGAAACTGCAAAAAGGCGGGAATTTAAGGAGATGCGACCTGGATAAACTGAAAGAACCAGAGGTTGTACAGAGTTTCAGGGAGAGCATAAGGGAAAAATTGACAGGAATGGGGGAAAGAAATACAGCAGAAGAAGAATGGGTAGCTCTGAGGGATGAAGTAGTGAAGGCAGCAGAGGATCAAGTAGGTAAAAAGACGAGGGCCAATAGAAATCTTTGGGTAACAGAAGAAATATTGAATTTAATTGATGAAAGGAGAAAATATAAAAATGCAGTAAATGAAGCAGGCAAAAAGGAATACAAACGTCTCAAAAATGAGATCGACAGGAAGTGCAAAATGGCTAAGCAGGGATGGCTAGAGGACAAATGTAAGGATGTAGAGGCTTGTCTCACTAGGGGTAAGATAGATACTGCCTACAGGAAAATTAAAGAGACCTTTGGAGAGAAGAGAACCACTTGTATGAATATCAAGAGCTCAGATGGCAACCCAGTTCTAAGCAAAGAAGGGAAGGCAGAAAGGTGGAAGGAGTATATAGAGGGTCTATACAAGGGCGATGTCCTTGAGGACAATATTATGGAAATGGAAGAGGATGTAGATGAAGATGAAATGGGAGATAAGATACTGCGTGAAGAGTTTGACAGAGCACTGAAAGACCTGAGTCGAAACAAGGCCCCGGGAGTAGACAACATTCCATCAGAACTACTGATGGCCTTGGGAGAGTCAGTCATGACAAAACTCTACCATCTGGTGAGCAAGATGTATGAGACAGACGAAATACCCACAGACTTCAAGAAGAATATAATAATTCCAATCCCAAAGAAAGCAGGTGTTGACAGATGTGAAAATTACCGAACTATCAGTTTAATAAGTCACAGCTGCAAAATACTAACTCGAATTCTTTACAGACGAATGGAAAAACTGGTAGAAGCCGACCTCGGGGAAGATCAGTTTGGATTCCGTAGAAATGTTGGAACACGTGAGGCAATACTAACCTTACGACTTATCTTAGAAGAAAGATTAAGTAAAGGCAAACCTACGTTTCTAGCATCTGTAGACTTAGAGAAAGCTTTTGACAACGTTAACTGGAATACTCTCTTTCAAATTCTGAAGGTGGCAGGGGTAAAATACAGGGAGCGAAAGGCTATTTACAATTTGTACAGAAACCAGATGGCAGTTATAAGAGTCGAGGGGCATGAAAGGGAAGCAGTGGTTGGGAAAGGAGTGAGGCAGGGTTGTAGCCTCTCCCCGATGTTATTCAATCTGTATATTGAGCAAGCTGTAAAGGAAACAAAGGAAAAATTCGGAGTAGGTATTAAAATTCATGGAGAAGAAGTAAAAACTTTGAGGTTCGCCGATGACGTTGTAATTCTGTCAGAGACAGCAAAGGACTTGGAAGAGCAGTTGAACGGAATGGACAGTGTCTTGAAAGGAGGATATAAGATGAACATCAACAAAAGCAAAACGAGGATAATGGAATGTAGTCAAATTAAATCGGGTGATGCTGAGGGGATTAGATTAGGAAATGAGACACTTAAAGTAGTAAAGGAGTTTTGCTATTTAGGGAGTAAAATAACTGATGATGGTCGAAGTAGAGAGGATATAAAATGTAGACTGGCAATGGCAAGGAAATCGTTTCTGAAAAAGAGAAATTTGTTAACATCGAGTATAGATTTAAGTGTGAAGAAGTCGTTTCTGAAAGGATTTGTATGGAGTGTAGCCATGTATGGAAGTGAAACATGGACGATAGCCAGTTTGGACAAGAAGAGAATAGAAGCTTTCGAAATGTGGTGCTACAGAAGAATGCTGAAGATAAGGTGGGTAGATCACGTAACTAATGAGGAGGTATTGAATAGGATTGGGGAGAAGAGAAGTTTGTGGCACAACTTGACTAGAAGAAGGGTTCGGTTGGTAGGACATGTTTTGAGGCATCAAGGGATCACAAATTTAGCATTGGAGGGCAGCGTGGAGGGTAAAAATCGTAGAGGGAGACCAGGAGATGAATACACTAAGCACATTCAGAAGGATGTAGGTTGCAGTAGGTACTGGGAGATGAAGAAGCTTGCACAGGATAGAGTAGCATGGAGAGCTGCATCAAACCAGTCTCAGGACTGAAGACCACAACAACAACAACATGTTCCTTGTATCTTGTTAGTAAGGCTCGTCCTGTTTGGCCGATGTAAAATTTCGGGCAATTGCCATATGTAATCTTGTGAACTCCGGATAATGACAATTTGTCTTTAGACTTTTATAAAGTGTGTATCAGGTTCTTGTGCAGGCTATTATTAGTAGAAAAAATTGTCTTGAACCCCTGGTTCTTTAGAAGACGCCCTATTTTATATGAAACTATACCTATGAATGGAATAGGCTATAGCCAGTTCCAGTACAACATCCGTTGCTGCCGTACTGTGGTCGTGAAGTGGGGCCGAGGATGTTTCCCAGATAAGTTATTGCAATATGACGATGTATTATTATATTATAGGTTTTAGTTTTTGACGTCCATTATGGACATATCGTAGTTCCTTTTATTCTAAGAAGGTTGGGTTCTCCCAACGGAAACCTAGGTAAATCTAGGTAAACATTGCAACTGAGGCTGTTGTTAATTTAAAATTAATATTTATACAGTTGCTGACAGGGGCGCGAAATTTTGAAAATATTAAAAATTGTCCTTAAGTATTGAGAAATATGTTTGATACCCTTACCATGAAGGGTAAGTAGCAATCCAACGGTGGCGTAAAACCAATCCGGCGTATTTATGCACTATTTGTTTTTATTTTTTGTTTTAGAACAGTGGTTTTTGGCGATAGGGCGGCGGAATAACGTTGTACCTTCCCGTGACGGCGTTGCACACTGTCAGAAGAGCACGAGAGTGCCCCGGGTACAGTGTATCTCAAATGTTCAAATGTGTGTGAAATCTTATGTGACTTAACTGCTAAGATCATCAGTCCCTAAGCTTACACACTTTTTAACCTAAACTAACCTAAGTACAAACACACACAACCATGCTCGAAGGAGGACTCGAACCTCCGCCGGGATCAGCCGTACAGTGAATCCCAACTAGTGGGTAAAGCGAAGGGGCGAGATCTGTGCGTAGAGACATACACGAAGTGATCGGTGTCTGTTCCTTTGCCCTGTTTTCACGTCTGGTAAGTGTGCACAATGCGAGCAGGAAGCTGCACCTGCGGAGCAGGACTCCACGTGGGCAGAATTTCTGACTGGCCTTGGCCTAATAGCAAGGCGACCGCATGCAATAAGCGGGAAATCCGGGTTCAAGTCCCGGTGGCACAACTTTTTTACTGTGTCATTCCATTAAACAGCTCATCGTTGTCCATATTTGCAACTGCTAATACATTTCATGTATTCTTGCGGATGTCTTGAATACCTGGTTTGGAGATGTTACTCCGTTGCTGTTTCTAACACAAACACGTTGACACAGTATGGTCGCACATTCAGTACTAAAGAATGCCCGCTAACTTGTCGAATGCGAATCTATTGTTTACAGTTGTTCGTTCAAACTGCCACCGTAGCTGACGTCTTTCATCCATCAGGAATGAACTCGGTCTCGGAACTTTTTGGGCGGACGGTGTACAGCAGCTGTTCCGACGCCACAGGAAATACCTCGTAGTATGTATCAGTTACTTTTTTGTTATTATATCGTCAATGTTACAAAGAGGTACGCTTAATCACTGAAAGTCTTCACTTCTTTTGACAGTCACCGTGGCCTTTACGTTTGGCTTCGGTTTATTAAACCGTGCTGCCAACAAATTATTTCAACCGTAAAACTTACGTGTATAGAAACAGGAAATCAAAACTGCGCATTCTAGCCCTGTTGGGCCAGTAGGGACCTACCAACCGCCGTGTCATCCATGACCAATGGCCTCATTGCCTGTGATATGAAGGAAGGTGCATGGGTCAACACGCCGCTCTCCTGGCTTTTCCGACATTGTAGCCGCTACTTCTCACTCACGTAGCTCCTCAATAGACGTAACGAAGAGGAGTACACCACATTCCAGTCCCACAAAGGAAATATTCCTGCAGTACCTGGAACCGAAACTAGGTCCTCTATAACCAGACACTCACAATGACTCCTTAGCTACGGAGGCGGATTGTTGTTGTTGTGGTCTTCAGTCCTGAGACTGGTTTGATGCAGCTCTCCATGCTACTCTATCCTGTGCAAGCTTCTTCATCTCTCAGTATCTACTGCAACCTACATCCTCCTGAATCTGCTTAGTGTATTCATCTCTTGGTCTCCCTCTACGACTTTTACCCTCCACGCTGCCCTCCAATACTAAATTGGTGATCCCTTGATGTCTCAGAACATGTCCTACCAACCGATCCCTTCTTCTAGTCAAATTGTGCCACAAACTTCTCTTCTCCCCAATCCTATTCAATACTTCCTCATTAGTTATGTGATCTACCCATCTAATCTTCAGCATTCTTCTGTAGCACCACATTTCGAAAGCTTCTATTCTCTTCTTGTCCAAACTATTTATCGTCCATGTTTCACTTCCGTACATGGCTACAGTCCATACAAATACTTTCAGAAATAACTTCCAGAAACTTAAATCTATACTCGATGTTAACAAATTTCTCTTCTTGAGAAACGCTTTCCTTGCCATTGCCAGTGTACATTTTATATCCTCTCTACTTCGACCATCATCAGTTATTTTGCTCCCCAAGTAGCAAAACTCCTTTACTACTTTAAGTGTCTCATTTCCTAATCTAATTCCCTCAGCATCACCCGACTTAATTCGACTACATTCCATTATCCTCGTTTTGCTTTTGTTGATGTTCATCTTATATCCTCCTTTCAAGACGCTATCCATTCCATTCAACTGCTCTTCCAAGTCCTTTGCTGTCTCTGACAGAATTACAATGTCATCGGCGAACCTCAAAGTTTTTATTTCTTCTCCATGGATTTTAATACCTACTCCGAATTTTTCTTTTGTTTCCTTTACTTCTTGCTCAATATACAGATTGAATAACATCGGGGAGAGGCTACAACCCTGTCTTACTCCCTTCCCAACAACTGCTTCCCTTTCATGTCCCTCGACTCTTATAACTGTCATCTGTTTTTTGTACAAATTGTAAATAGCCTTTCGCTCCCTGTATTTTATCCCTGCCACCTTTAGAATTTGAAAGAGAATATTCCAGTCAACATTGTCAAAAGCTTTCTCTAAGTCTACAAATGCTAGAAACGTAGGTTTGCCTTTCCTTAATCTTTCTTCTAAGATAAGTCGTAAGGTCAGTATTGCCTCACGTGTTCCAGTATTTCTACGGAATCCAAACTGATCTTCCCCGAGGTCGGCTTCTACCAGTTTTTCCATTCGTCTGTAAAGAATTCGCGTTAGTATTTTGCAGCTGTGGCTTATTAAGCTTATTGTTCGGTATTTTTCACATCTGCCAACACCTGCTTTCTTTGGGATTGGGATTATTATATTCTTCTTGAAGTCTGAGGGTATTTCGCCTGTCTCATACATCTTGCTCACCAGATGGTAGAGTTTTGTCAGGAGTGGCTCTCCCAAGGCCGTCAGTAATTCTAATGGAATGTTGTCTGCTCCGGGGGCCTTGTTCCGAATGGGGGACTATTTTACCTCCGGAATATTTTACCCAAGATGACGCCATCATCATTTATCCATACAGTAAAGCTGCATGCCCTCGGGAAAAATTACGGTCGTAGTTTCCCCTTGCTTTCAGCCGTTCGCAGTACCAGCACAGCAAGGCCGTTTTGGCTAGTGTTACAAGGCCAGATCAGTCAATCATCCAGACTGTTGCCCTTGCAACTACTGAAAAGGCTGCTGCCCCTCTTCAGGAACCACACGTTTGTCTGGCCTCTCAACAGATACCCCTCCCTTGTGTTTGCACCTTGTAACCTCCCCCTCACTTACCGACCTTAATGACAGTGAAAAATGAAACCGCGTGTACCTAATGGGAGTTTTGGAAGAGCAATCGTCACCGAAGTTAACCTGTCGGTAAAGAGGGAGGAAAGGGTTACATCTAAATGAAAGGAAATGTGCTAATGAAACTGGCGGAAATTAATTTTGAAAAGGGGTAAAGTTAATAAAGAAGGTAAATGTGCAGCCGTTACGTTAACAATTAACTAGCGGTAATTAGGTATTTGAGATTTGGGGGAAATCACGGTCGCCAGTCCTAAGGACAATTACTATAGTAACTGAAAAAGAAAGGTAATTACACATATAATTAGCACTAGGAGCGTGGCAACTGAAGGTTGACACGTGTAGTGTGAAAACTGAAAGTTTGTCAGAAGTAATAAATTTCGCTACACTCTGACTTAATTTAGCAAAAGAATTACTAAAACCGGAAAATCGAAAGTTAATTTAGTGACTGAAGTTAATAGTGAGCTTTCTTTCTGAAGCACATCGAAATTCAGTAAAATACGGTTAGTCATGGACTACCTCAACAATCATTTCAAAAGCTACTTGAATCTACGCAATTTAGAAAGAAGAGATTTAACTTTGAACTTGAATTAAATGATTCTGAACAATTAACAATAGTAAAATTTAGTACGTACCAAGCTGAGCTGCAGTCACAGGTAAGCTAAAATACGGTAACAAAGCTCGCACTCTTAATTCGTGCTTGTGTAATCTGAATATTGTAGCCAGCTATTAATGCCATAATTGAATTTTGAAATTAAAGCAGTGAAAACGAGTTAGCTATATTACTTTAATGCTGGCGTTTGAATTTCAACGACACTCGGGTTCATTTCGGAAAAGGAAGGGACTCTGCTTGGTGATGCAATTGGGACAATGAGCAACAAACGTTCATGCTAAGTTGCTGTAATTATAGTTACGAAAATGGAACAAGATTAAAAGCTGAGGTCTGCCATACAGCTCTAAAACTTTACGTGCGACCAGTCTTCCTTGTCGGTTGATTGAAGGTTTGAAGCCGTCGATCGAGGAGGTGGCGACAGTCACTCATTGTCGGCCGTCGCTGTTGCAGAAGCTGGATGTTGGCGCGCCTTCTTCTCGACACGGTCACCAGGCGAAACGGGCTCTTGATGTGCGCCAGCTAATGCTTCCCGTCCGCGACACTATGTCAGAAACTATCATCGCGAGTCGAGCGCAATTACATGCTGCCAAACCCCGAAAGCGCGGCAACTCGCGGGAGCGTCACACAACACCTGCTCCACTCGCTACTCCCGCCAGACTCTCACTGCCCGCGCCCCACGCGGAGAGTTAACACTACCAAAGATCCTACAAACTTTGATTCTTCACCCGACCTATCGATGTAATCGTTCGATAGCAGTTTTCCCTAGGCAAGACCCAGCGTAAAAATACAAATAATATTTACGAAACAAACCAATTATACATCGACATAAGTGCATAAATATATATATATATCCAAACAGTAAAGCAATTACAATATATAAAGAGACAGAAATGTCATATCTTGAGGTAACAAAACAAGGAAAAAAATAATAGTACAATAGATGAAAATAGGAGGATATGCATTTCCGGCGTTACACGTGCCCCACATTGTCTGAGGATGTTCGTGTAACGTAAACAGACTCAGAAAATGTCCCAAAAAAGAAACAGCGGAAATGCATATGCTCAAAACATCAACAAAAGTTAGCATTCGTCTAATTAACCATAAATCAATTTTTTAGACCATAATAATTGAGTGGAGACACTCCTAATCTTATTCCACTCTGTCATCTTGATCAAAATAAAACAGGTTGACAACATATTAAAATTCATAGAAAATATAGAAAATGGTTTAGCTATTCCAAAATCATTAAAATTCGTAACACTATGAGGAATGGAATACTATTTGCAAAATTAATTAGATTGCATGGTCATAAAACCAGGTAGATCAAAATACGCAAATAAATAATTAGATAGACTACACATTTTATATAACCTTTTCATAATTAATATTCTCGTCACGAGAATCTACTTAACGCTAAACAAGAAAATAATACACATCAGATCGAAAAAAACATAAATATTGACAGTAGAATTCTTTCAGCTGTCCAGGAAGAAAAACAATTCCGCCTTCCGTACTCGCAAGTACAAAGAATGCCGACAGCGGCCCAAGAGCCAACAGCGGCACAAGAGCCGACAGCGGCTCGCCTCGCCAGTATTGTTGCGCCCGCGTGTGCGGCACGCTTGATCTCACTCGCCCTTGTGACGGCGTTTCCAGAACGTCCGTTCCACTGAATTCTTTCGGAAAAACTCACTCCCGAGTAATCTCAAGGAGTCCATAAACACTATCACAGTGGATAACTCAACACTGTCCATCATCACACGCATGTACTAGCCTGAAACTTAAAACAGCGTCTAAGTACATCGGCAATGACTAGTAAATCACATATTTATGGAATCTTACAGCTAGTTACAAAATCATATTTACATTGCTTAATCTACTGTGACTCAGCTGAAAACTTAAACTAGCAGCTTGGATTTTTAAATTGATTAATATTCAGTAACTCTTAAATCATTTAATCAACATAAATTACTTATTAATTACAACTTCTTTAATGACCTCTAGGTCAGGCAAAAGCATCGCCACATGGCACATCCTTAAATCTTACACTCTATTTTACATACTGTATAAATTACCCATTGTGTGGTATTAATCGATCCTAGGTTGGTACAATTTCAAGTCTACAATATTCCGTAAGCATTTGTGTGAGGCATACCAATGACTTTATATGGTCCATTATAAACAAACTTAAATTTAGAGTTTTCATGGTCTATCTCGCTCGATTTCTCATGAGCTTTTACAAGTACTAAGTCTCCGATTGCAAACTTAGCAAAACGCGCTTTAGCGTCATGACGACGTATGCGAGCATCGGCTTTTAGCTTCATTACTTCTCGCAAACGATCTTTTTTCACACCAATACTAATGTTAATCCGTGGAGGGAATTTCATTATCTCTTCCAATTCACTTTCTACACTTTTGTCAATGCCGAAATTCCTCACTTTACGGCAGTTCAAATTCATACCTACATCAATACCATCCAGCCAGTTAACAATGTGTATAGGCTGGTATTGCCTATGCACACCGTCTCCTGCCTCGTCAAAACTAACTACTATTGTTTTATCTTGGGACGTACATGTCAAAGTTTTGCTTTCGCAATTAATCACTGCACGGTACTTTAATAGCCAATCTAACCCGATAATTACTTCCGCAGTTAAGTCTGGCACGACGACAAACTCTTGTTCAAATCGTGCCCCACATATCTCGAAGTTGACAAAAATCTGTTTTGTGACCGGTTTACTGGCCTTCCCAGTAGCACCGATAATTTTCACTCCTGTTACTGGCATAACTACGATGCCAGGTCTGTCCTTCAGTAACTCAAATATTTTCCCAGATACAGCACTCAATTCTGCACCGGTGTCAATCAACACGTTTAGTTGTAGGTCGTGCATATTAACAGACACTACTATCTGTCTACACTTGTCCTCGACTGTTTCTTTATTTTCCCACAGTAAATCCTCGTCTGTATCCAGGTCATTCCAGAAAAAACCATCCGGCTTTGATCCCAAATCCGGTTTATCTGGCGGCTTTTTCAGCCTCCGTTCACATACAGTTTTAATTTTAACACGTTTGTCCTGAGGCTTAGTCTGTAGCTTCGCCTCCAATACCGAAACCTTTTCCTGTAACTCGTCAACTAGTGAGTGTTGCTTTGCTATCAATTCACTAATCGTCACCTTCGTTGATTCCACTTTGGTCAGATTAATCTCATCCGCCAATCTACCTGGAGGAATGTGTCCAGTAGTTTCTGCAATTACTTCCGCTAGATCTGCGCAACCCACACTGCTATCAAATGGTTCAAATGGCTCTGAGCACTATGGGACTCAACTGCTGAGGTCATTAGTCCCCTAGAACTTAGAACTAGTTAAACCTAACTAACCTAAGGACATCACAAACATCCATGCCCGAGGCAGGATTCGAACCTGCGACCGTAGCGATCTTGCGGTTCCAGACTGCAGCGCCTTTAACCGCACGGCCACTTCGGCCGGCCACACTGCTATCGTCTGACCGTATAATGTCAGCTCTAACCTCATACACGTTGTAATCTATGTGCTTTTCTACCAATCGTGTCCGGCTATCACTAAAATTTTCGCAATCTTTCTCCTTAATACTCTCGCAATGTTTAAACTGGAGGTTTGCGTCGGATGGGTCGGTTACTTCTACCACTGAAACTTTCGGTAAGGTCTGCCGGTTAGGGCCAGAACTTTCCGTTACTACTTCAACATCTAACTCCTGCGGGACGAAACACGACGAATCTTGGTCGTGCTCCCCCTTAACATCAACTATTTCTAGTAAAGTCTGCCGATTAGGGCCAGAACTTTCTATCATTTCACAAACACTATCTTCCTGCGGGACGAGACGCGGAAAATCCTTCACGCGCTCCCCATAAACGCTTCTCCCATACAGACCCCTATAATCTCTTAGTTCGTCGTGTAAGCGACCGAACTGCCTTAACCAGACCTCATCCCTCTCTGCATCCCCTCGCTCGATGACGGACGTGTTATCCGACATCTGATCTTCTCTCAACAATTGCGAATCATTCTTAAACTCAATCTCCAGTTCCGCTGTGGGTATTACAGCTGCCACTTTATAATCGATTTCCGGAACACTACTTAAATTGTTCTCACTGACAGTGAATGTACTACCTACTGCCGTGTATACTGCTGATCTACTACTTGTGGGCGCACTCCTTTCTCTTAACACTGGCACACTCTCCCGCCGTTGATTATTCCATACGGAATTTTCATAACGGCGACACCTGGGTTTTCTCTTGTTATTGGGCCGCCAAAATTTCTCCACGCCCGCTCGGCCCCTCACGGGCGCGGCTAATGGTTTCCCTGTCTCGTCCCAGCAGATACGCTCCCCGGATGCTGCTGAGGCGGCTGATCACACCCTCTGGCGTTATTACTATTCTGTGAAGCCCGTATCACGTTAGTATGATACTGGTTTCTGTCATTCCTGTTATTATTTGCATTGTACCGATTGTTATTACGGTCCGAACCATTATTGTTATTGCTGCGGTATGCATTATTCCCATGGTTATCGTTGTTATGGTTGGGGTGGTACCCGTTGTTGTTACCACGGCCTCTACCACTGTCGCGATTATTGCGCCAATTGTCCTCGTCCTCAACTCTTTCCAGGAAATCATTGATTGTCCTGTAATTGCTTCCTACGTAGCGTTTTGTATCATCTGGAAGCTTCTTGTAGAGTTCCCAGACTATTTCGGATTCCGTGCGGCGATCACGCAAATATTCCAACTTGCGGATCCAGCCCTCACAAAACTCCTTCATCGAGCAGCGCGAATTCGCATCGAAAGGCCTCGATACGACAAATTCGCGCCAGACACTTTGCTGTTTTTGCTCTGACCAGTATTCAGCCAGAAACAAATTTTTAAACTCGTCAAAAGTCAGGTTCGTAATGTCGAGGTTTAAGCCCCAACGCTTGGCACCACCAGCCAGCACATCAATAACCGCATTAATTTTTCTCTCATTAGTCCATGATCTGGGTAAAACTCTTTCACAATTCTTAATGAAATTCGTCGCGTGTATACCGCCTTTTTTCAAGGGGTCGAACCGCTCCTCTTTCGTCAACAATTCCGAACTATGTGCACAGATTGGCACATAGCTCTGTTTTTCGTCAAGTTTCTTTTCTAATTCCGACACTCTCATAATTACTTGGCAAGTGGTTAGCGCAAGCGTTTCCACTTCCCTCTTTTTCTCTTCGCAGGTATTATCCTGCTTCGTCACTTTGGTATCTACTTCGGATACTAAAGCCTTTAAAGTTTCCACCTTCTGATGATCCTCTTTTCTCACTAATTGAATTTGTTCCGTCACCTTATTCTCGATGATCGGAGCAACTGCGTCTCCTACACTTTTCTCGATTCTGCTAATTTCGGAATCAAAACGAGTATTTATGCTCGCAATTTCCGCCTGAACGCCTATCATTTCCTGTTTAAGATTACCGATTTCGGTATTAATTACAACAATATCTTCTTTGATTTTATCAACTTTTGTATTAACAACTCCAACATTGTTGTTAACAACATTAATAGCTTTGTTCTGATTGTCTAGCTTTCGTTCAATCTTTTCAGACTGAGCTTCTTGCTTGGCAGACAGAGCTATAATTTCTGCCGATTGACTCTTGATTTCATTAATCAAAACATTCAATAAATCAGTTAAATTCCCGGAGACTACCGGTTTTACTTCCGTAGCTGGTTCCTCTATACATGTTCCCCCGTATTCATCATCAAGGGGTACAGATTTGATTTTCGCTTCCGATTCCGAAACATTTTCTAAAGTTTGGAATTCCATTTCTGCTCTTTGTTGCGTTTCGGCGGTCGCGTCTTTCATGCTAGCCGCCTGCCCCTGAACAATGGGAACCGCCGTGCGCGTTTCCCACTGTTCGACCGATTGTTCCGTATCCAAGTCTACCAAATTTTGGTAATTGTTGCCTTCACTCATTTTAATAATTTTCAATATAAATGACAAATCTCAAATGTAATTAGGATTACTCCCACTACTTATTCTCGCTGACGTAACGGCCTGTATGTAACCAGTACTTTGTTACGACATTTGCACCAAAGAAAATTCGTGTCCAGAACAACCTCAAATTTGAAGATTGTCCTGTCACGGTCGCCACGTGTAACCTCCCCCCTCACTTACCGACCTTAATGACAGTGAAAAATGAAACCGCGTGTACCTAATGGGAGTTTTGGAAGAGCAATCGTCACCGAAGTTAACCTGTCGGTAAAGAGGGAGGAAAGGGTTACATCTAAATGAAAGGAAATGTGCTAATGAAACTGGTGGAAATTAATTTTGAAAAGGGGTAAAGTTAATAAAGAAGGTAAATGTGCAGCCGTTACGTTAACAATTAACTAGCGGTAATTAGGTATTTGAGATTTGGGGGAAATCACGGTCGCCAGTCCTAAGGACAATTACTATAGTAACTGAAAAAGAAAGGTAATTACACATATAATTAGCACTAGGAGCGTGGCAACTGAAGGTTGACACGTGTAGTGTGAAAACTGAAAGTTTGTCAGAAGTAATAAATTTCGCTACACTCTGACTTAATTTAGCAAAAGAATTACTAAAACCGGAAAATCGAAAGTTAATTTAGTGACTGAAGTTAATAGTGAGCTTTCTTTCTGAAGCACATCGAAATTCAGTAAAATACGGTTAGTCATGGACTACCTCAACAATCATTTCAAAAGCTACTTGAATCTACGCAATTTAGAAAGAAGAGATTTAACTTTGAACTTGAATTAAATGATTCTGAACAATTAACAATAGTAAAATTTAGTACGTACCAAGCTGAGCTGCAGTCACAGGTAAGCTAAAATACGGTAACAAAGCTCGCACTCTTAATTCGTGCTTGTGTAATCTGAATATTGTAGCCAGCTATTAATGCCATAATTGAATTTTGAAATTAAAGCAGTGAAAACGAGTTAGCTATATTACTTTAATGCTGGCGTTTGAATTTCAACGACACTCGGGTTCATTTCGGAAAAGGAAGGGACTCTGCTTGGTGATGCAATTGGGACAATGAGCAACAAACGTTCATGCTAAGTTGCTGTAATTATAGTTACGAAAATGGAACAAGATTAAAAGCTGAGGTCTGCCATACAGCTCTAAAACTTTACGTGCGACCAGTCTTCCTTGTCGGTTGATTGAAGGTTTGAAGCCGTCGATCGAGGAGGTGGCGACAGTCACTCATTGTCGGCCGTCGCTGTTGCAGAAGCTGGATGTTGGCGCGCCTTCTTCTCGACACGGTCACCAGGCGAAACGGGCTCTTGATGTGCGCCAGCTAATGCTTCCCGTCCGCGACACTATGTCAGAAACTATCATCGCGAGTCGAGCGCAATTACATGCTGCCAAACCCCGAAAGCGCGGCAACTCGCGGGAGCGTCACACAACACCTGCTCCACTCGCTACTCCCGCCAGACTCTCACTGCCCGCGCCCCACGCGGAGAGTTAACACTACCAAAGATCCTACAAACTTTGATTCTTCACCCGACCTATCGATGTAATCGTTCGATAGCAGTTTTCCCTAGGCAAGACCCAGCGTAAAAATACAAATAATATTTACGAAACAAACCAATTATACATCGACATAAGTGCATAAATATATATATATATCCAAACAGTAAAGCAATTACAATATATAAAGAGACAGAAATGTCATATCTTGAGGTAACAAAACAAGGAAAAAAATAATAGTACAATAGATGAAAATAGGAGGATATGCATTTCCGGCGTTACAACCTGCGGTACGGCTATCTGTATCGCTGAGGCACGCAAGCCTCCCCACCAACGGCAAGGTCCATGGTTCATGGGGGGAGGGGAGGCGGATTATATGCAGAGAAATCACAATACAAAAAGTTGGAACAATGGCTTGTAAATAGTTTACAATGTTCACATAGCTACAAGAGATACAGCTAAGAAAACTGGACTTACTAATTCGAGATAAAGTATAAAATAAAAACACCTCAACACAGATTGGGATGGATGCCGGCCTCGGTGGTCTCGCGGTTCTAGGCGCGCAGTCCGGAACCGTGCGACTGCTACGGTCGCAGGTTCGAATCCTGCCTCGGGCATGGATGTGTGTGATGTCCTTAGGTTAGTTAGGTTTAATTAGTTCTAAGTTCTAGGGGACTAATGACCACAGCAGTTTAGTCCCATAGTGCTCAGAGCCATTTGAACCATTTGAACAGTTTGGGATGTATACACACCTGGAGATTAGTGTGTTGATGCAATCACAGACGGTACAAAAAACATCATGTTTACGAGTTACAGTCACGTAGATAACAATAAAAGGGCTTTGTGTATTTGAGGATCGTCATGACATAATGAAACAGTCACCACGTTAAATTTACTTGTGTAGTTGTTTCTGATGTCATTGGAGAGTCACTTTCTCTGCGCCGTCAGTCCTGAGCTTGTTGTCTTGCCACTAGCAAGCGCTGTGAAAATGTCTGGAGTTGCTCCGTGTTCTTCAGTGAAACCTAGCTAAGGAAAAATGTTAAAAAGCAGCTCGAAGCAAATGCAAGAAGTATTTAGAAGAAAATCCGTAGCTAACGATAGGGCAGATTTCATAAATAACCTCTAACTTTACAGCAGTTTCTGATTCGATTGCATTATGCAAGCACGCATGCAAGGGGTGAGGGTTGGAGGGTAGCGGGAATAAAAATTTAGGATAAATGTTTATACAGGGTGACAGTTACTGAACTATATGAAATAAAATCATCATAACTTCTTAACGGTTTGCGTTAGGACGTTCAAACTGCACGGTTGGCCGTGGGTCATGATGGGAATTAATATTCCCTGTATGATTTGGTTTAGCGACGAAGCCCACTTGCATTTGGATGGGTTCATCAATAAACAAAACTGGCGCATTTGGGGTCTTCGAATCCTCACCTTCAACGGGTGACTGTGTGGTGTGCAAACTCCAGTCACAGAATAATCGGTGCGATATTTCTTGGCAAGGTGACTACCGATATGTACGTGAAGGTTTTGGAAGATGATTTCATCCCCATTATCCAAAGTGACCCTGATTTCGACACGATGTGATTCACGAAAGACGGTGCTAGACCCCATCGAAGCAGAAGAGTGATGTCCTGGTGGAGCACTTTGGGGACCGCATTCTGGCTCTGGGGTAGCCAGAGACCACTGGCATTGGCCTCGATTGGCCGCCATATTCTCCGGATCTGAACAAATGCAATTCCCTTTTGTGGGGCTATATTAAAGGCAAGGTGTACAGCAACAGCCCCAGAAACGTTGCTGAGCTGAAAACAGCCATTCAGGAGGTCGTCGACAGCATCGATGTTCCGACACTTTGGCGGGTCGTGTAGAATTTCGCTATTCGTCCGCGCCACATCATCGCGAATGATGGCAGGCATATCGAACACGCCATAACTTAAATCCGAATATCTGTAGTGACATTTATGTGTTGAATAAAGTGTGTGCATACTCAACGACGAACCTGGGTGTACGAATGGCAAAACGTCATTTTTTCGGATGAATCCAGGTTGTGTTTACAGCATCATGATGGCCGCATCCGTGTTTGCCGACATCGCGGTGAACGCACATTGGAAGCGTGTATTCGTCATCGCCACACTGGCGTATCACCCGGCGTGATGGTATGGGGTGCCATTGGTTACACGTCATAGTTTGTAACTAATTTACGTCTTTTTCATATAGTTCAATAATTGTCACCCTGTATGTTTACTTGCCTATTAGTTTCCAAATTTCACAGAAGAATAAAACGACATGGAAACTAAATGTGTCGGAAATAGCTAGGAATTCTAGAAATTGGTAGCTACGCTTAACACACTATACTTATCAGTTGTTCGTGTGAGAGCCTGCAGAAGTGGATGGGCTTTCAGCCTTACCGGCTACATTCCAGCCATCTGAAGGTTCACGTTCACAGGCTGATCATATCTGCTGCCACGAACAAACCCAACGCTGTTCGTAAATCCAGAGCGAGAACAGCTAACCATAGGGAACCGAAGGAGGACTGAAAGGGAAATAGCCTCCACTAAGACATGAAATATAACAAAAACACTGACTCCCTAAACTTAGGCGAAAACGACTTAAAAGAATCTGCCCTCCCCTCATTCACGCGTTCGCAAAGACACAGTCTGCAGACTTGTGTTCATAAACGTGGCACTCAATGAAATACCGATAATTTTGAGTGCATACTTCGGTTATATACCGTGCAAATTACGACGCTTCCACCGTTGTGTGCAGTTGTTGCTACTGTTTTTATATTTGATTGGATGACACAGGGAGATCTCTAGTTTTCTGATGAATGCTTTTTAAGTTTTATGTTTCTCCGAACAATAATTTCTTGAACATTACTCTAAAGCAATGTACTAATCACAGATTAAAACAAATTATAATAACATCAAAGCATTAACTATTACTAAACACTTTGCTTCAATGCTACATTGTATGTGGAGGTGATAGAAATTTATATTCGGGCGCTGTAAGGATTGGTCGTGAGATAACAACGAACAGAGACCTTAACCCAGAGCGGAATACTGGATCCGTGTCTGGTAGTAAATGTGCGCAGGGAAACTTTCGACTCCTGGCAATACGAGGAGTTATCCGTTTGTGTTAGGAAAAATGACGGATTTGTGAAAAGTGCTGCACAGTCAAAGTTGCATACATGGGAACTGAATGACTTAATGGGTGCTGCTGTTGATCGCCCCTCATCAGTGCAGAAGACAGCTGCAGTTTAGAACTGGATGCCTCCTTGCGCAAGGAGCCGAGAGATTACCAGACGGCAAGTATCGCCTTCTGTGGCTTCAGCGTTACATTATACGGTGAAATGTCGACAGTCCTAGGTTTGCGTGAGGTTTTTCTGTCACTCAGCCTCTCTCATAACTTTCGCTTACCGCCTGATCCCAGGTGTAGCGTGTTAAAAACTTTTACCGATTGTTATTTCACTGTTCTTACAAGCCTTATTGGCAAACACAACCTCTATGAAGCGAAAATGAGCGTAAGGAGAGCAACGCATGATTCGTTCAATGAGTTATTATGTACAATTTTGCCACTTGATTCGACCAGCAGAAAGTAAATGCAATTTGGAGTTATACTGTCTGGGCAGTGTGGCTGCAGCAAAAACGTAGCGTAATAATCGTATGCGACTGTATTCCACAGGGCGTGGTTTAGGTTCTGTGGGAAGGAGACTCCCATGAGATAATAATAAACGTAGGGAATAGACAACGCCATGTTTACTTGCACCTTAGACTTACGATGTACAGAGGGCAGCCGTCAGCTCCGCCCTCTTAGCTATGTTTTCTCGACGGCCCATTCCGTGTACATAGATGTTTGTATCATTCTAGGTAAATTCATGGACTGTCCTTCGAGTTAGAAAGTCGCCACGGCGGCAAAGAGGTGTTCGTCACAGGATTAAACGAAGTCAAACCCTTATTGGCAAACACAACCTGTATGAAGCGAAAATGAGCGTAAGGAGAGCAACGCATGATTCGTTCAATGAGTTATTATGTACAATTTTGCCACTTGATTCGACCAGCAGAAAGTAACTCCTCTTGAGAAGTACAATTTCTTAAAATAAAATGAGGTTAAAACAAAATATAGAAAAAACGAAAAATATACAGACGATAAATCTAAAAATGGTTAATTTAGATGTAAGGATTACTATTTTGTATGGGACAGATGTGGTGTCGATTATTAGCTGCATGGTACTTCTATAGGCTACCCGAGCCGTAAGATGAGATTTGGAAGCTGTATGGCTAACTCGTGATAGGCGGTCTTTAGGGGATAGCATCAAAAGTAGGAAAAATGCAACATAAATGCGTAGCAGATTTAGAAGATGAGAATTTGGAAGGTTCTGTTCGGAGAATTGGAGTAATGGGAGAAATCAGGCTATGCTTGCAATTAAGGTTGCAGTAGGATTAGATAAGCTTCACGTAGTAGGGTTGGAGCAGGAGCAGACAAGGATATCTAGGCGGGAGAATGTGAAATGTGAGTGGTTTTGGTAGTATGTTTCTGTGAAATTTGGGTGGAACATGCAACGTGGAGGCAGTGTAAAATTTAGGGGGTAGTGCGAAGGGATGAATGTCCTCGAGGACACTTTCGATAAGTTATATGTTCCTTATGGGAGTGGGAGCTGGAAGACGCCAGGACGTTTGGAGTTTTTAGGTCGAGGGATGTCTTTGGGGAAAATTAGGGCAGTCATTTCAGGTTTTAGTACGAGAGATTAAGCATTGCAAGATAATATGTTTTGCCAGCCCTAAGACATATAGACATTTAACATAATTTGCAGTAAAAAACCTAGGAAATGTAGATGTTATATACTTTTATCGTCGAACGCAGTAATAACTTACTATAACAGATGATAAGTTCAAAAATAAAATGAAAACGGATTGCAATCGATATGGAGTTTGAGATATACAATATAATAACAGCTCAGCGAAACTTTTAGAACTGGAAACAACCAAGGATGGTGTGGTCAATATCGTAAAATGAAACAGGATGCACGTCAACTAACATAGGAACAGAAAAGTATCATCAAAGACATAAAAATTCATGTATATGAAAGAACCACAAACGTGATCAAAGACGTGGTGTGGTCATACCAAAACAACCTTAGGGTTGAAGGCAGCCTTCCACCACTATTCACTCCCTGGCACCTTTCTCTGTGGCCTTGCAGCAGTACGGGCGGCAGCTGGAGGCCGAGAAGCGGGCGGTGTTCGCGGCCTGCGCGCGCCGCGGGCTGCGCGTCTCCGGCGCTCGCCTGGCCCTGGCCGCCGTCTTCTACGTGAGCTGGGTGGCGCAGCCAGCGCTCAGGGCACGCGCATGCGAGACCGCCGCCTGCCGCAAGCAGGGCGGCTTCCCGGCGCTCATCTGGCTGCCCTTCGACTACGCCGAGCAGCCGGCCTACGAGGTAGGCGCTACTCGCGGTAAATCTGGAGTACTTCGTGCCGACAAAACCTACACTACTGGCTATTAAAACTGCTACACCAAGAAGAGATGCAGATGATAAACCGGTATTCATTGGACAACTATATTACACTAGAACTGACATCTGATTACGTTTTCACGCAATTTGGGTGCATAGATCCTGAGAAATTACCCAGAACAACCACGTCTGGCCGTAAAAGCGCCCTAGATACGCGTGGGAATTGAGTCAGACAGAGCTTGGATGGCGTGTACAGGTACAGCTGTCCGTGCAGCTTCAACACGATACCACAGTTCATCAAGAGTAGTGACTGGCCTATTGTGACGAGCCAGTTGCTCGGCCACCATTGAGCAGACGTTATCAGTTGGTGAGAGATCTGGAGAATGTGCTGGCCAGGGCAGCAGTCGAACATTTTCTGTACCCAAAAAGCCCTGTACAGGACCTCCAACATGCGGTCGTGCATTATCCTGCTGAAATGTAGGGTTTCGTAGGGATCGAATGAAAGGTAGAGCCACGGGTCGTAACACATCTCAAATGTAACGTCCACTGTTCAAAGTGCCGTCAATGCGAACAAGAGGGGATCGAGACGTATAACCAGTGGCAGCCCATACCATCACGCCGGGTGATACGCCAGTATGGCGATGGCGAATACACGCTTCCAATCTGCGTTCACCGCGATGTCACCAAACACGGATGCGACCATAATGATGCTGTAAACAGAACCTGGATTCATCTGAAAAAATAACGTTTTGCCATTCGTGCACACAGGTTCGTCGTTGAGTACACCATCAAAAAAATGGTTCAAATGGCTCTGAGCACTATGGGACTTAACATCTATGGTCATCAGTCCCCTAGAACTTACAACTACTTAAACCTAACTAACCTAAGGACATCACACAACACCCAGCGGAGAGCACCATCGCAGGCGCTCCTGTCTGTGATGCAGAGTCAAGGATAACCGCAGCCGTGGTCTCTCATGCTGCTGCAATCGTCGTCGAACTGTTCGTGCAGATGGTTCTTGTGTTGCAAGTGATACGAGGCCCTTGGGATACAGCAAGGCGTTCCGTTTTACCCTCCTGAACCCACCGATTCCATATTCTGCTAACAGTCATTGGATCTCGACCAACGCGAGCAGCAATGTCGTGATACGATAAACCGCAATCGCGATGGGCTACAATCCGACCTTTATCAACGTCGGAAACGTGTTGGTACGCATTTCTCCTCCGTACACGAGGCATCACAACAACGTTTCACCAGGCAACGCCGGTCAACTGCTGTTTGTGTATGAGAAATCGGTTGGAAACGTTCCTCATGTCAGCACGTTGTAGGTGTCGCCACCGGCGCCAACCTTGTGTGAATGCTCTGAAAAGCTAATCATTTGCATATCACAGGATCTTCCTGTCGGTTAAATTTCGCGTCTGTAGCACGTCATCTTCGTGGTGTAGCAATTTTAGTGGCCAGTAGTGTACATACACTATTCGACCAATGGTATTCCGAAACCTTTTGGTGGACATTAATACAGGGTGTGATTCAGAAGTTTCAAGACTAATTTATTTCTGAGTAGGGGAGCGCGCGCGCACCGGTTCCGCTGGGTGGGTGATGTAGTGGGGGTCTCAGGGAACGAACTGACGCTGCGGCAGTTGCCTCCGGAACCCTGGAGAGTGGACATCGCTTGCAGCGTGAGTCCGTGGCATTGACCTCGGTCGAAAAGTGGAAGTGGCGAAAATGGAGCAGCACTTGGAGCAGCGTTATGCGATTAAGTTTTGTGTGTGACTGAACAAAACCGCCACGGAGACTCCCAGTATGATTCAAGAGCGCTTTAAGGAAGAAGCCTTGTCCCATGCAATGGTTTTCATGTGGCACGAACGTTTCAAAGATGGCCACGGGAATGTTGAAGACGACGACTGCTCTGGGTGGCCATCATCAAGCCAAATGGATCAAAATGTGGAGAGTGAAGAATACTCAATATTGTAGAACACTCAGTATAATGTCGTTTATTGGCCTGAACTACACTTCTTGAACAATCACTATATACACACAAAGAAAACAAATAACATGTAGACGACTATTCATCAAGAGTGTCGGTGAGGTCTGTTGGAGCTGGTCCTAGCTCGGCGAGGAACTGGCTGTACTGCCGCTGCGCTGACCTTATAAAGCCGGCGGAGATCGGCGGTGTACTCCAACTTTCCCCGGGTCTGTGACGCGACCTCTTCAGAAAAAGGTTCGCATTAGTCTCTAGCAAGTTCTGTTTATTTTGAAGAATTGTTTTCCTCTTGGGTGCGCCTGCAAGTGCTTGTGTATGTTATATGGTACACAGAGGTGTCTTGAGTGTAGTCTGCCTGGCAGGTGCCGTCTGTGGCAGACGTAACAGAGAGAGTGCGGAAACTTTTCAGCAATGACCGTTGTCTTACTACTAGATTAATTGCCGATGAACTGGGACTCAGTTAGAGTATGGTGTGAAGTACTGTGACAGAGAATTTGATGATGCAAAAAGTGTGTGTCAAACTGGTGCCAAAAGTTTTGTCAGTGGATCAGAAGAAACGACACATGACTGTTTGCCAGGAAATGCTCCAATGGTTGAATGTTGATCTGAACCTTCTGGAGAAAGTGGTTACTGGTGATGAGACCTGTGTCTAATAGTACGATCCTGAGTAGAAGTGTCAAAGCTCAGAATGGCACACTGCTTTCTCGCCAAAGTGCAAGAAAGCTCGCATGAGCAGGTCGTGTGTGAAGTGCATGCTGATTTTTTTTTTATGGTAAAGGAGTGATTCACAAGGAGTTTGTTGCTCGTGGACAGACTGTCACAGGTGACTTTTACGCTGGAGTGCTCCGCTGCTTGAGGGATCGAGTTCGCTACGTCCGCCCGGCGATCAAGGGCAACTGGATTTTCCACCACGACAACGCGCCCGCTCACACGTCCCGCGCCGCCGCCGAAGTTTTGGTCAAGTTCAAGGTGACAACACTGCCGCAGCCACCCTTCAGCCTCGACTTGGCTCCAAGTGACTTTTTCCTCTTCCCCCGAATCAAGACAGGCCTAAAAGGGAAGCGATTCGACTCCATCGACGCCATATAGCAGGCTTCGACGAGAGCCCTTGACAGCATGACGCCTGAGGCGTCCCGGAAGGGCTACGAACAGTGGAAGACGCTCTGGCAGCGCTGTGTTGATGCTGAAGGATCATATTTTGAAGAATTTTAGTCCGCTTTACTTAAATGTCCAATAAATTTCTGGTTCTGAGTTAAGTATTGAAACTTTTTAATCACACCCTGTATGGGGTGTGTCGACCCTTCGCCTTTATGATGGCTTCAATTCTGCTGGGGACACTTTCAATGAGATGTCTCATTGTCTGTGGAGAAATGACAGGGTAGCCCATTCTTCCTCAAGAGGGTAGAGATGTAAGACGCTGGGGTCTGGAACAAAATCAACGTTCTAACTCATCCCAAAGTAGTTCCAATGAATTGAAGTCGGCACTGCGCTCAGACGAGTTCATTTCAGCCATGTTCTTGCCCACTAACCATTCTTTTGCTGATGCTGCTTTATGGCAAGGTGCATTATTATGCTGCTACAATCATCGCCTCCGATGCTTTCATATTCTTCCGCATTCGGCATTTTTAAGTGCAGTGAGGGGACCACGTGCTAATGAAGTAAAACTCTTCCATACTGTAACACCAGCTCCTCCATACTTCACGTTTGACACTATATATGATGGTAGCTAACTTTCGCAGGCATTCACCAAATCCAAACCCTTCCATCAGGTTGCCGCAGGGTGTAGAGTGATTCGCCAATCTAAATCGCATCCACAATCCCGTGGCGTCGCTCTTTACAGCACGTCAGAAGGCGCTTTATGCTGACTACATAAATGTGGGGCTCAGCAGGAGCTTCTCAACCATTGCATCCCATTCGCCTTCTCTCCCTACGCACGGATAATGCTGGCAGTCCGTCAATAGATGAGGTCTGCCTGTTCTTGGGTAGTTTCTTCGCACTTCCACTTCACAAAAAAATGGTTCAAATGGCTCTGAGCACTATGGGACTTAACATCTATGGTCATCAGTCCCCTAGAACTTAGAACTACTTAAACCTAACTAACCTAAGGACAGCACACAACACCCAGTCATCACGAGGCAGAGAAAATCCCTGACCCCGCCGGGAATCGAACCCGGGAACCCGGGCGCGGGAAGCGAGAACGCTACCGCACGACCACGAGCTGCGGATCCACTTCACAGTCACGTCACCAACAATCTACTTGGACAGCTTTAGGAGAGTTGAACTGTCTTTGATGCATTTGTTACTCCGGTGACATTTAATGACTAGTCCATATTCGAGGTCAATTAAGTCTCCTGATCGAAACCATTTTGACTGACAACGCAAAACCCCCACCTCCTAATTTACTAGTGCATTTGCCTCTCGTGACATGTAGTGGTCAGGTCCACACAGTGGCGGATACAGAAAAACCTGAGGGGGGGGGGGGGGGCGCTAAAGATATCTTGAGCTACCTTTACTTTTACCGCAATAAAAAATACGAGGGTTGTCCAGAAAGTAAGTTCCGATCGGTCACGAAATGGAAACCACTGGGAAATTCCGGTAAAGCTTCGACCAGATGTGTTGGGCAGTGTCTCTAGTATGCCCGTCGATCGTGTCGATTCGTTCTTTTCAGTTTTGAGTGAACAGTGACCACGTAGAGAGTCGCAGGGAATTGCGTCTCCCGCCAAGTATGAGGGCCTGGTTAGAGATTTCGCCTGTGTAATGCAGCCCACATTACACACTTGTCGAGCAGTTCCTTCTTCATGCCAATTCTCGACCGCAAACTGCAGGGGCAATGAAGACGCTCCTGCAGCGTTTCCGATGATAAGTGTTTGACCACCGACAATACAGTCTGTAATTGGCTCCCTCTGAGTCTCATCTCCGCTCACAGTAACCACTTGCTATGAAGACAACATTTTTCCACAGACAACGAGCTGCAGTCCAGTGCAGATAACTGGCTGCTTTCTATGACGAGGATATTGGAAAGTTGATGCAACACTGCGACAAAACTCGAAGTTGGAGCGGCGACTATGTAGCGAAGTAGGTGGAAGATGTACCTAACTGCTGAAAGGAAAACGTTTCTGGTTTTCACTGTGGTTTCCATTTCGCGACCGATCGGAACTTACTTTCTGGACAACGCTCGTAATCAAGAGAAATTATTATGAATTATTATTGTTAACGCTTCACAATCAACTGATTACTCTCACTCTTGACTAATCTTCACACTTGCACTTGCTACAACTACGATTTTTTGCTTGTTCATTCTTCAGTCTTAAGATTTCTGCTTCTGAATGTAAACTAGCTTCCTATTCGGCGAATAGTCCGTTTTAGAACAAATACCAGACGGAATAACATCGAGATCACGAGAATCGCCGCGACTTCTCTCGTAGATATGTGTTAGTTGTCTATGGGCCGCTGTGTCATCCTCAGCTGATAAGCGTCACTGGATGCGGATATGGATGGTCATGTGGTCAGCACACCGCTCTCCCGACCGTTGTCAGTTTTCTTGACCGGACCCGCTGCTTCCCAGGCAAGTAGCTCCTCATTTGGCCTCACAAGAGCTGAGTGCACCATGCCTGTCAGCAGCGCTCGGCAGAGCCGAATGGTCACACATCCGATGCTAGCCAAGCCCGAGAGCGCGTAACTTAGGTGAGCTGACCGCAACTGGTACGATTGCCACTGCAGCAAGACCGTTACCATAGCAGGAAGAATACATGATTATATTTAGAGGTGATTTGGGGCTATAGAAGGTGCTCAGTTTTCTACTCAGATCTGCCATCTCTAGCTGTAACGATGTATTTAACCCACCAGAAAATCAAGTCGAAATGTGCTTGGATAATTGATATGGTATGCCGTTCCACGCTCCTTCAACCCTACGCTAGAGGCCATCAATCGTAGTGACCAGCGAGCAGAGGTATGCCCATCTCTCGCCAGCCTATAGGGTGAGTCACTAACTATTGCCACCCTGAATAACTCCGAAAGTATGATAGTAGCTGAAAACTATGTGGGACAAAAGTTGCATGGGACGAAGGGGGCCATAATATGACGGTTTTTTGTTGCTATGTGGGGTCGCTTCAGACATATGAAGGCCAACTTAGTTTTCTTTTTTTTTAATGGGATGCTATAGTTTGGTACTTATTTTCTGATAGTGGCAATCGAGACGAATCCAATGATGTGTGACAGTAAGGTCTTTGAAGGTCAACGAAGGTCACAAGGGTGGTATGAACGTCCATTTACAGAAGCTCTTCGAAGTGACCATTATTATCAATGCAGTGCTGCCATCTTCTTATCATGGGTTGAGTGGTATTCCTTATCACATCGGTACTTACCGAAGCAGGTGCTCTGACAATTCTCTCTCGCACATCTTCAGGTGTAGTTGGAACTTCTTTATAAACAAGGTCTTTTACGAATCCAGACAAGAAAAAATCCAGAGGCGTCAAGTATGGCGAACGAGCCAGCCACGACACATCTCCTCCGCGTCCAGTCCAACGATTTGGGAAACTCTCTCTGCAACTCATTTCTAGCCAACAGTGAAAAATCTGTCGGACACCCATCGTGTTCATACCACATTCTGTTCCTTGTTCCTAAAGGTATTTCTTCCAATAACAGACCTAATGTTTCTTGCAGAAATGTCGTGTACTTCCTACCATTAAGATTTCCATACATTCACCGACCACGATTTTTGGTGTGCAACTTGCTGCAGCCAACAAGGATTTTCAGTTGCCCAATAATGGATGTTATGCAAGTTAACATTTCCGTTATTCGTGAATGTAGCCTCGTCAGTAGATAAAACCAAATTAGTAAATGTGTCATCCCTTGAATATGAAATTTGAGCCCATCGGCAGAATTCAACGCGACGCAGGCAATCCGTAACAGTTAACTCTTGGTGGAGACTGATGTGGTAAGGATGATATTTATAGCGATGCAGAACACGAGCAACACTACTCTGGGTCATGCCAGGTTCCCTTGCGATTTGACCCGAACTAAGACAAGTATCTCGAACCACAGTGGCAAGAGTACCACTTTTCGTTTCCTCGTTAGTAACTGTCCTTTGCCGGGTATGTTTTCGATGTGTTAAAGATCCAGTTGTTCTCAATTTATAATACACATATTTAAATGTACGACGTGTAGGGTGAGTACGTTGAGTATATCTTTTAGCGTATTAGTCTTTAGCTCTCACTGAATTTCGTTGGCATTCTCCGTAAATGAGAAGCATACCAACTTGTTCTTCGCAGGAATACATCATTCACATTCGCTTGATTCGACGATACTAGTCTTACCGTTCCTATTAGTGTCGTATTGCGAAACCATCGAATGGTGTTCACATGTCAATGACACGTTAGATGGATGTGCCGTATTCGGCGAATATTTACTATTTGCACGACATACGACAGAGAATTGTCAGAGCATGTGCTTCGATAAGTGCTGCAATGATCAGGAATACCACTCAATCCATGATAAGCAGTTGCAGCACTGCATTGACACCAATGGTCATCACTTAGAACACCTTCTGTAAATAGACGTTCATGCCACCTTTGTGACCGTCGTTGACCTTCAAAGACCTTACTGTTACACATCTACTTGCGGTACACAGCTGTTAAAAGGGGGGCAAGTTCTTTCGCGTACTCTATGTAGAATCGAATTGGTATCCCGTCAGGTCCAGTGGACTTTCCTCTGTTGAGTGATTTCAGTTGCTTTTCTATTCCTTGGACACTTATTTCGATGTCTGCCATTTTTTCGTTTGTGCGAGGATTTAGAGAAGTGTGGGGCGGCGGGTGGAATAATAGAATAAATGTTTTGTATTTACGCTGTTTGCCGTTCTCAACATTGGCTCTCTAACTACAATATTGGCAACCAGAAAGTGATTAGCAAAACGTGAAGCCTGTAATTAGAATTCCTAGTGCCCACTTCATCTGAGAAATACATTTATAGCTACAGCTTATAGCACTGAGGAATTAGGAGATCGTCTGCGATTCATAATCAAAAACCATTCTCTCTAAAATGTTCATTATATTCTGAAAGTCACAGAGCAAAAAGAATCCACACAATCCAACTACCAGAGCAGTCCAGAGTCTAATGCACTGATGCAACTATAACTGTTCAAATTAAATGTTTAAGTGAATGCTCGCCATAATTTGATGATAATGTTCATCAAACGCCACGCTAATAATGGCAGAATGTCTGTCTTGCGGCGGCACGTGAAAATACGACATACGCAAACTAAAGATAGATCATTAACGTCATCCCAAAATTAACACTTCACTCGAAAACAATTTCATTGTTACGCGTATCCCGAGTAACTTATCACTGCATCCGAGGCTGTTTATATCAACAATACCGACGCGACGCGACTCCCGGCACAGGTGGTGCGCTAAGCAGCGTCTGGAGAGAACTGGGGCCTTCCTTTTCTCGCGCAGCGTTCTTACATATAAACGGCTAAGGGAACGCCTCATCAAATCTACTCTCCCGACTAGCCGCTGAGCAAGTAATGCACCACTTTAAGTTATCGAATAAATCATTGCTTCCTTTGCTGATGGCCGATGAAGCTTTCAATTTAATTGTGCAATCAGCACACAAGTAAGTAATCATAATAAAAGTCTGACGTGGCTAAGCCAAATATTTTGGGCGAGAGAATTAATTTAATTACACTACACGCAGTAGACGAGCTCTGAACTTGCCCTTTGGAGATACGCTATCGCTATAGTTTTATAGTTATTCAGTTGAAACTTCTCACATCTTTATGATTATAGCGGATCTCCCTTCTACTTAAATTTAAACATCCTAGCTTTATTTATTCGCCTACTTAATCTATCTTGCTTCTTTAATTTCTAAGACAAAAACCAGAAAATCATGAATTTCAACTAAAATTTTAATTTGTGAGATCCAGAATACTGTTTCTACTACATTATTATGCAAAAGGAATCTAAATATAAATTTTTAAGTTTCTAGCTCTTTTCTGTTGCGCCAATGATTTTTACAGAAAAACATTCAAATTTCGAAAATGGTTAAAGTTATTGAACTGATATCCAACACATATTGATTTTGTATTACTCCTGACATGCTAGAAACGTTTCAGGTTATTTACTTCATTTTAAAGTATTGCGCAATATTTATGACGCCAGAGCTAGTTACAGCGGACTAGGCTGGCACACAATGGAAAGACTGATGTGAATTTTATGAGGCGTGAGTAGGCTGCTTCCCTATAGAAGGAATTGCAGTACTGTCTTCCTCTGTGAAACAGCTTTGGAAAAAGGTGTTTAGTATTTCAGCTTTACGCGTGTCATCCTCTGTTTCGATGCCATCATCATCCCGGAGTGTCTGGATATGCTGTTTCGAGCCACTTACTGATTTAACATAAGACCAGAACTTCCTAGGATTTTCTGTCAAGTCGGTACATAGAATTTTACTTTCGAATTCACTGAACGCATCACGCATAGCCCTCCTTACGCTGACTTTGACATCGTTTAGGTTCTGTTTGTCTGAGAGGTTTTGGCTACGTTTAAACTTGGAGTGGAGCTCTCTTTGCTTTCGCAGTAGTTTCTTAACTTTGTTGTTGAACCACAGTGGGTTTTCCCGTCCCTCACAGTTTTACTCGGCACGTACCTGTTTAAAACGTATTTTATGATTGCCTTGAACTTTTTCCATAAACACTCAACATTGTCAGTGTCGGAACAGAAATTTTCGTTTTGATCTGTTAGGTAGTCTGAAATCTGCCTTGTATTACTCTTGCTAAACAGATAAACCTTCCTCCCTTTTTTATATTCCTATTTGCTTCCATATTCAGGGATGCTGCAACGGACTTATGATCACTAATTCCCTGTTCTGCACATACAGAGTCGAAAAGTTCGGGTCTGTTTGTTATCAGTAGGTCCAAGATGTTATCTCCACGAGTCGGTTCTCTGTTTAATTGCTCGAGGTAATTTTCGGGTAGTGCACTCAGTATAATGTCACTCGATGCTCTGTCCCTACCACCCGTCCTAAACATATGAGTGTCCCAGTCTATATCTGGTAAATTGAAATCTCCACCTAAGACTATAACATGCTGAGAAAATTTGTGTGAAATGTATTCCAGATTTTCTCTGTTGTTCTGCCACTAATGCTGCTGAGTCGGGAGGTCGGTAAAAGGAGCCAATTATTAACCTAGCTCGGTTGTTGAGTGTAACCTCCACCCATAACAATTCACAGGAACTATCCACTTCTACTTCACTACAGGATAAACTACTACTAACAGCGACGAACACGCCACCACCGGTTGCATGCAATCTATCCTTTCTAAACACCGTCTGTACCTTTGTAAAAATTTCGGCAGAATTTATCTCTGGCTTCAGCCAGCTTTCCGTTCCTATAACGATTTCAGCTTCGGTGCTTTCTATCAGCGCTTTAAGTTCCTGGTACTTTACCAATGCAGCTTCGACAGTTGACAATTACAATACCGATTGCTGTTTGGTCCCCGCTTGTCCTGACTTTGCCCCGCACCCTTTGAGGCTGTCGCCCTTTCTGTACTTGCCCAAGGCCATCTAACCTAAAAGACCGCCCAGTCCACGCCACACAACCTCTGCTACCCGTGTAGCCGCTTGCTGCGTGTAGTGGACTCCTGACCAATCGAGCGGAACCCGAAACCCCACCACCCTATGGCGCAAGTCGAGGAATCTGCAGCCCACACGGTCGCAGAACCGTCTCAGCCTCTGATTCAGACCCTCCACTCGCCTCTGTACCAAAGGTCCGCAGTCAGTCCTGTCGACGATGCTGCAGATGGTGAGCTCTGCTTTCATCCCGCTAGCGAGACTGGCAGTCTTCACCAAATCAGATAGCCGCCGGAAGTCAGAGAGGATTTCCTCCGATCCATAGTGACACACATCATTGGTGCCGACATGGGCGACCAACTGCAGATGTGTGCACCCTGTACCCTTCATGGCATCCGGAAGGACCCTTTCCACATCTGGAATGACTCCCCCCGCTATGCACACGGAGTGCACATTGGTTACCGGAACTTGCCATTGTTTGCCGCAAGAATGGTATAAAATTCTCCTGGAGACTGTACAGGAACTTTATTTATCGAGTTCGAGACGACTGGAAGCTGTCTTCAAGGCCAACGGTTTTCCTATACCTTCTGTGCACATGCCGAATAATCTTTGATGTTAGCAGATGATATTTCTTACGATGAGAGAGAATGTATGTTACTCGATATTACTTTTGAATAATTATTCTAATATTACAAAATATAGCTACTGAACACGCATATTCATACATATCATTTACCACTGTGGATTTTATAAGTTAACAGTGTTGGGCTAAATTCAATGAAGATATCCAGCATGCCATTCAGAATCTCAAAAATGGTTTAATTGGCTCTGAGCACTATGGGATTTAACTTCTGGGGTCATCAGTCCCCTAGAACTTAGAACTACTTAAACCTAACTAACCTAAGGACATCACACACAATCATGCCCGAGGCAGGATTCGAATCTGCGACCGTAGCGGTCACGCGGTTTCAGACTGTAGCGCCTAGAAACGCTCGGCCACTCCGGCCGGCTTCGGAATCTCATGTTTCCGCTTTTGGCCATGGGTGATTACTTCGATTTCCTATAATATGTCGTTTCTGCAGCTCTTTTGCTAGTACTTACTTGAAGATCGTAATCGGTTGTAACACTGTGACCTGTCTGCTTGAAGAGCTTAGCTATAGCAGATTTGTTGCACTTGTGAGGTCCAGTCAATGTGCTTTTGCAAACGGGCTTTTAAATTTTTCGCTCTTTTGGCCTATGTAGTAGTTGTTCCACTGACTGCACATCACGTTGCACATGCAAGATTTGCTAATTTTCTTAGTTAACTGAGATAAGTCATGCGCTAGGAGACAGTTCATGTGTGTATTTATTGATCGGCTTTCATTGTCGAATAAGGCAGAGCAGATCGGGCGAACAAAGGGTCAAGATGGTGACCCGAAGGCTATTTTAGCGCTCTGGAGCCTTTTTCGGAGCCTCCACGTGGTGATACAAGCTAGGGAGAAAGATACTGCATAATTTCTCTTCGAAGACACTCGGTAGGAAAGACGAAGCCACCCTGTGGCCAGAAATAGTAGAACCTATTTTGTTTTGTGGTCGCAGGACGTCTTGGAAGATTAATTCTTACTCAACTAAGAGCAGATTTTGGACATCAAAATCGTAAACTCTATCGCATTCCAATCCTTTCCTTCTGTCACGAATGGATGGTTGAGGCGAAAACACAACGCCAACCGAACAAAGTTGCGGATGAGCCACACCTCACCTGGTGTCGTGTCTCTGTACGCTGCTAGTCTCGAGATTCCAGTAACGGCGTCTTTTGGAAACTTCATCTCTCAACAGGCTCAAGCGACCAGTGG
Source organism: Schistocerca americana (assembly GCF_021461395.2). Classification (NCBI taxonomy): domain Eukaryota; kingdom Metazoa; phylum Arthropoda; class Insecta; order Orthoptera; family Acrididae; genus Schistocerca; species Schistocerca americana. The sequence goes on from NC_060123.1 coordinate 38,176,249, forward strand.
TTGCGTTTGCCAAAAGGGATCCGGCATATCCCCCACATTTCTCAAGTCATCATAATTAATTTTTATATAAACTGGCGTTTGTACAAGAAAAAGAACCTTACCAGATGACCTACTGGGCCGGCCGGAGTGGCCGTGCGGTTCTAGGCGCTACAATCTGGAACCGCGAGACCGCTACGGTCGCAGGTTAGAATCCTGCCTCGGTCATGGATATATGTGATGTCCTTAGGTTAGTTAGGTTTAAGTAGTTCTAAGTTGTAGGGGCTGATGACCTCAGAAGTTGAGTCCCATAGTTCTCAGAGCCATTTGAACCATTTTTTTTGACATACTGGAACAAGGCCTCTCGTTGCGTAGCTTCAGTGAAGTTAACTGACCATTTTATGGTAAAGAGAATATCTACAATTCAAGTGTCGGCCAGAGATTCTTCCATTTGTATGGAGGCGGCAGGGGAGAGCAGGCTCCGATACCAGTCGCTGTTGCTGACTGCTGGATTTGGGTGCCTTAACGGCTGAGGCACTTACAACCGCCAAGTCCCCTCTGAGGCCAGCTTTCACGTAACAAGGCAAGCGCCGGCGGCGAGTTTTCCCTCCCAAGACGTGACTCGGCTGTTTCTCTTCACTAAACGGGCATTTAACATTCAAACCTACCTATACTTCTGTGTACCGACTTGACAGAAAATCCTAGGAAGTTATGGTCTTACGTTAAGTCAGTAAGTCGCTCGAAACAGCATATCCAGACACTACGGGATGATGATGGCATTGAAACAGAGGATGACACGCGTAAAGCTGAAATACTAAACACCTTTTTCCAAAGCTGTTTCACAGAGGAAGACCGCACTGCAGTTCCTTCTCCAAAACCTCGCACAAACGAAAAAATGGCTGACATCGAAATAAGTGCCTAAGGAATAGAAAAGCAACTGAAATCACTCAACAGAGGGAAGTCCACTGGACCTGACGGGATACCAATTCGATTCTACACAGAGTACGCGAAATAACTTGCCCCCCTTCTAACAGCCGTGTACCGCAAGTCTCTAGAGGAACGGAAGGTTCCAAATGATTAGAAAAGAGCACAGGTAGTCCCAGTTTTCAAGAAGGGTCGTCGAGCAGATGCGCAAAACTATAGACCTGTATCTCTGACATCGATTTATTGTAGAATTTTAGAACATGTTTTCTGCTCGCGTATCATGTCATTTCTGGAAACCCAGAATCTACTCTGTAGAAATCAACATGGATTCCAGAAATAGCGATCGTGTGAGACCCAACTCGCTTTATTTGTTCATGAGACCCAGAAAATATTAGATACAGGCTCCCAGGTAGACGCCATTTTTCTTGACTTCCGGAAGGCGTTGGATACAGTTCCGCACTGTCGCCTGATAAACAAAGTAAGAGCCTACGAAGTATCAGACCAGCTGTGTGGCTGGATTGAAGAGCTTTTAGCAAACAGAACACAGCATGTTGTTATCAATGGAGAGACGTCTACAGACGTTAAAGTAACCTCTGGCGTGCCACAGGGCAGTGTTATGGGACCTTTGCCTTTCACATTATACACTCCTGGAAATGGAAAAAAGAACACATTGACACCGGTGTGTCAGACCCACCATACTTGCTCCGGACACTGCGAGAGGGCTGTACAAGCAATGATCACACGCACGGCACAGCGGACACACCAGGAACCGCGGTGTTGGCCGTCGAATGGCGCTAGCTGCGCAGCATTTGTGCACCGCCGCCGTCAGTGTCAGCCAGTTTGCCGTGGCATACGGAGCTCCATCGCAGTCTTTAACACTGGTAGCATGCCGCGACAGCGTGGACGTGAACCGTATGTGCAGTTGACGGACTTTGAGCGAGGGCGTATAGTGGGCATGCGGGAGGCCGGGTGGACGTACCGCCGAATTGCTCAACACGTGGGGCGTGAGGTCTCCACAGTACATCGATGTTGTCGCCAGTGGTCGGCGGAAGGTGCACGTGCCCGTCGACCTGGGACCGGACCGCAGCGACGCACGGATGCACGCCAAGACCGTAGGATCCTACGCAGTGCCGTAGGGGACCGCACCGCCACCTCCCAGCAAATTAGGGACACTGTTGCTCCCGGGGTATCGGCGAGGACCATTCGCAACCGTCTCCATGAAGCTGGGCTACGGTCCCGCACACCGTTAGGCCGTCTTCCGCTCACGCCCCAACATCGTGCAGCCCGCCGCCAGTGGTGTCGCGACAGGCGTGAATGGAGGGACGAATGGAGATGTGTCGTCTTCAGCGATGAGAGTCGCTTCTGCCTTGGTGCCAATGATGGTCGTTTGCGTGTTTGGCGCCGTGCAGTGAGCGCCACAATCAGGACTGCATACGACCGAGGCACACAGGGCCAACACCCGGCATCATGGTGTGGGGAGAGATCTCCTACACTGGCCGTACACCACTGGTGATCGTCGAGGGGACACTGAATAGTGCACGGTACATCCAAACCGTCATCGAACCCATCGTTCTACCATTCCTAGACCGGCAAGGGAACTTGCTGTTCCAACAGGACAATGCACGTCCGCATGTATCCCGCGCCACCCAACGTGCTCTAGAAGGTGTACGTCAACTACCCTGGCCAGCAAGATCTCCGGATCTGTCCCCCATTGAGCATGTTTGGGACTGGATGAAGCGTCGTCTCACGCGGTCTGCACGTCCAGCACGAACGCTGGTCCAACTGAGGCGCCAGGTGGAAATGGCAATGCAAGCCGTTCCACAGGACTACATCCAGCATCTCTACGATCGTCTCCATGGGAGAATAGCAGCCTGCATTGCTGCGAAATGTGGATATACACTGTACTAGTGCCGACATTGTGCATGCTCTGTTGCCTGTGTCTATGTGCCTGTGGTTCTGTCAGTGTGATCATGTGATGTATCTGACCCCAGGATTGTGTCAATAAAGTTTCCCCTTCCTGGGACAATGAATTCACGGTGTTCTTATTTCAATTTCCAGGAGTGTATATAAATGACCTAGTAGATAGTGTCGGAAGTTCCATGTGGCTTTTCGCGGATGATGCTGTAGTATACAGAGAAGTTGCAGCATTAGAAAATAACAGCGAAATGCAGAAAGATCTGCAACGGATAGGCACTTGGTGCGTGGAGTGGCAACTGACCCTTAACATAGACAAATGTAATTTATTGTACGAATATATGATAGCGGAACAAACACTGGTAGCAGTTACTTCTGTAAAATATCTGGGAGTATGCGTGCGGAACGATTTGAAGTGGAGAGATCATATAAAATTAATTGTTGGTAAGGCGGGTACCAGGTTGAGATTCATTGGGAGAGTCCTTAGAAAATATAGTCCACCAACAAAGGAGGTGGCTTACAAAACACTCGTTCGACATATACTTGAGTATTGCTCATCAGTGTGGGATCCGTACCAGATCGGGTTGACGGAGGAGATAGAGAAGATCGAAAGAAGAGCGGCGCGTTTCGCCACAGGGTTATTTGGTAACCGTGATATCGTTACGGAGATGTTTAGCAAACTCTAGTAGCAGACTCTGCAACAGAGGCGCTCTGCTTAGCGGTGTAGCTTGCTGTCCAGGTTTCGAGAGGGTGCGTTTCTGGAAGAGGTATCGAATATATTGCTCCCCCCCTACTTCTACCTCCCGAGGAGATCACGAATGTAAAATTAGAGAGATTCTAGCGCGCACGGAGGCTTTCCGGCAGTCGTTCTTCCCGCGAACCATACGCGACTGGAACTGGAAAGGGAGGTAATGACAGTGGCACGTAAAGTGCCCTCCGCCACACACCGTTGGATGACAGTGGCACGTTAAAGTGCCCTCCGCCACACACCGTTGGGTGGCTTGCGGAGTATAAATGTAGATGTAGATGTACTGAGTTGCCAACTTCTCAACGCCTGAGTGTGCGACTGACTGAAATATCTTCCAGATGGTGTACACGGTGCTCTCGCTGGGGCTGTTCTACGGCAGCCACGTGTCCACCGGCCTGGACGGATTCTTCTGCACGCTCATCATCTACTTGGCGGGTCACCTGCGCTTCCTCAACATGATGCTCGCAAACACGTGCGCAGGCGTCGTTCGAGAGGCTGCGGTCAGCGGCTACAAGCGGAAGAAGGCGGAAGCGTTGCCAGACCCGGACAGCCAAATGCGGTTCCGTCTTCGAGAGTGCATCCGCTACCACAACGACATCGACAGGTTCGAAACTGCGCTGCCGTCTCGCGCATCACACACAAACCTACATCTGCATCTACTGCTTGTGTACCGTAAGCTTTTCAGGGGCCATGACGGATGCATCCGTCTATGTTCTGCTCGTTCTCGGTGGATCGGACAGATGTTTCCGTCCGTAGCCTTCTGTGGCTTGCAGCTAATGAGATGACTAGTTTTAGGCCACCAGGTGTTACAGTACTTTTACTTAATGCTTTGTGCACTAGATGCTAGATCTCGTCACTCAATACGATGTATTCTCAGCCAGTTATGTTTTCATCATGCTAGTAAAGACACAAATTATGGCATTCGTTATTCTCATTACCACAGCCTAGGACAACTGCTTCGGTCCAGGTATCTCTCCAGAGAGTTCAGGATTCGACTGTACAAAACCCTGATCCAGCCTGTTGTTCTATATGGCTGTGAGACATGGAGTATCCAGAAACAGGACTTCCATAATCTCCTTGTTTTTGAGAGAAAAGTGCTTCGGAAGATCTTCGGTTCGGTTCTACATGCAGATACAGGGGAATGGAGGATCAGATACAACCAAGAGCTTGAGGAACTATACCAGCAGCCCAACATAGCAGGAACTGTCAAAGCCAAACGAGTGCAGTGAGCGGACCATGTGGCCCGGATGGAGGATCACAGATGGCCTCGGAAGCTCCTGGATTTCACACCTACAGGAAAGAGACCGCCAGAGAGACCCAAGAAGCGTTGGAAGGATGGACTCAATGAAGATTTAAACCAAGCATCAATAGATGTGGACATATGGCGGAAAGCAGCAATGGACAGAATAGAGTGGAGGAGGAAACTTGTAGATGCGTGCGGTCCACTGGGCCTGATCACCTAGTAGTAGTAGTAGTAGTAGTAGTAGTAGTAGTATCTACCTCGGCAACTGATACTCTAGTCCAACCAATGAGTAAGAACACCGACGTTGTGGCACTGTGCAGCAAAACAGATAAGAATTCTCTGACTTCACGAAACATTGCAAACAGAAAAAGCTCGAATACGCAAAGGCGTACAGAAACAAGCAGATGTTGAGGATATGAAAAGACAAGGGAGACACTTTGATGGACAATGCGTCCTATTACGACAGATTTCAGGAAGTAATGACGTCGTGGAGAAGCAAGTGTTCTTATTGATTACAACAAGAATATATCAGGCGTGGGATGAGCAATTCCACGTTGCAAAGCTACCAAACGTCCACCAGCAGAGATTTTTCACTATTTATTGGAAGTTGCATTCTTCGGTGCTTACGTTCTGTACAAAAAACTTGCCGGCGAAGGAGAAGGATTGGAACTGATGGTTAGGCTCGGGGAACAGGTGGCCGCATCCTCTCCACAACAGGGGGTCATTATCCGGACGCCGACGTCGAACACCGAAAGCGACTCACCTTACAGCTAGGTATTTTCCAGAATTTCTACCAAGCACAACAAAAAAATTACCACCAAGGGAGTGTTGGGTATGCAAGTGAAGAGGCCTCTGAAAAGAGACATCTTATTGGTATGTAGAGCGTCAAGTTCCTTTCAGTGCAGCGCCATACTTTAAAACAAAAATGGCTCTGATCACTATGGGACTTAACATCTGAGGTCATCAGTCCGCTAGAACTTAAAACTACTTAAACCTAACTAACCTAAGGACATCACACACATCCATGCCCGAGGAAGGATGCGAACCTGCGAGCGTAGCGGTGGCACGGTTCCAGACTGAAGCTCCTAGAACCACTATTACACAAAGAAAACGACCAGTAATGATGTGAAAACAAAATTACTATCTCTTATTTACTACTTTCTATTCGATCTTAATCAACTATCGTTTGTTCCCTAAAGTAAAGTCAGCAATGTTTTTATGAGTGAGCGAGGCAAGTGGCGCGACTGTGCCAACCAACGCTCGGAGGAGTATTTGCCCTGAAAAACTGGTCAAAATTATTTCAGGCATTTTTTCGCATTGGGGTGAAGTGAAATTATTTGAACTTAATTATGTATTTATTTAAAAAATATTCGAACTTGGCATGCAAACTACTACAATATATCTTTATTAAGTGTGAAACTGTTAGCCATCAGCCGACCGCGGTGGTCTCGCGGTTCTAGGCGCGCAGTCTCGAACCGCGCGACTGCTACGGTCGCAGGTTCGAATCCTGCCTCGGGCATGGATGTGTGTGATGTGCTTAGGTTAGTTAGGTTTAAGTAGTTCTACGTTCTAGGGGACTGATGACCACAGCTGTTAAGTCCCAAAGTGCTCAGAGCCAATTTTTTTTGTTGGCCATCATCCTCTTAGACACCTTCACCTTGCTCTATAGTGTCCGCCCCGATAGCTGAGTGGTCGCCGGCACGGTAGCTCAGCGTGTTCGGTCAGAGGTTTTAGCTACCCTCTGTAATAAGAAAACTGAGTGAACGGATCAACGAAGCACCTGAACGGGTGTCATCGTGCGTCCGCCTCGAACAAATTCAACGAACAATATAGAACAAAATGAGATCAACTAAAAAAAAAAAAAAATGTGGTCAGTTGACACATTACCGTCCTGCGGGCCCGGGTTCGATTCCCGGCTGGGTCGAGGATTTTCTCCGCTCAGGGACTGGGTGTTGTATTGACTTCACCATTTCATTCCCATCCGGCTCGCAGTCGCCCAATGTGGCGTCGAATGTAATAAGACCTGCACGAAGACGGCCGGACCTGCCCCATAAGGGGCCTCCCGGCCAATAACGCCAAACGCTCATTTCCATTTTTTTTCCCTCTATAGTTTCGTTCCTCTCATTTTCATCTAGAGGTAAAGACGGTGCGCTTGCGACCATTAGAATGATTGCCTTTTGCGAAAATGAGATACTTTTCTTATGACGCTGTGGTCTGCTAGAACTTAAATATGGGTCTGAACTGCCGGCCGCTGTGACCGAGCGGTTCTAGAGGCTTCAGTGCGGAACCGCGCTGCTGCGACGGCCGCAGGTTCGAATCCTGCCTCGGGCATGGATGTCTGTGATGTCCTCAGGTTAGTTAGGTTTAGGTAGTTCTAAGTCTAGGGGACTGATGATCTCAGATGTTAAGTCCCATAGTGCTTAGAGCCATTTAGCCATGGGTCTGAACTTAGTAACAATCTGCGTAGTACATCTATGTTACAACCCACACGCGAAAATTTACTAGCAAAATTTATTCTGTATTGCCACTTGTGCTTGTTCGGGCCTCAGCTTCTTCCTCTGACAATTGGCCTTTAGGTGAAATTGATGCAGATATAACTTCATCACCATGCATTAAAACTTTGTGAAGAGTTGGTCACACACAGATCTGTGTACATTTTTGCAGTTTGACGAGAAAAGGCATCAAATTTCTCGTCACAAGTACTGTTGCCACTCGAAACCAATTCCAGGATTACTTTGAATCGTTTAATTAAATGCGCACTGAGGCCAGAGATCCGAGCATTCTGAGTCGACAAATAATCTTGTGGCTGTGTCATCTCCCCAACAAACAGCTACTGCCGTAGATCTTGAATTTTTCGACGCTTGCTGCGTCATTTAATTCTTGGAATGCTTTCGGAGGTGCATGTTCCGCAGACCAGTAACGTAGTTCCATAGAAGAATTAAGACATTGTTCATTTATCTCCACGAGACGCTCATATTTGTAATTAGTGGCTGTCCATTTTTGTTTCTTGAAATCACTTTTAAAATATAAAAAAGCACGACATAAAACACATGTTTGATCAGCTGGACATTTTAACATTTCTGCAAGTCTTTCTTCCATGAACGAAAACGTCTCATCCATTTCTTCCCTTTAAATTGGTTCAGAACATCGTACGAACCTCTTGTGGTAAATTTCTTGACTCTACCCAAAGAGACTACAACAGAATAAGCGCAAAACTGCCATGATGCAATGGTTTAACTAATCTGATATTTCAGTTCGAATGAATAAGAAACAAAATGGCGGACGAGGGCGGACTATGTTATTGTGTTAAATAACTGACATCGGTCTAAATTTCAAGCCTGTGAAAGAAATATGGCTTGACATGACCTGACTGGTAACTAAAAACATTGGTACATCGAGATTTTGAAGTAACAAATATAGTCACAGAAATACTGTCTACAAATACAAAATTTAAACAATAAAACAGTTAAGGTACAATGTAAGATAAAGAATATGTCTTTCATCCCCATATTCAGTAGGTGATTTTATTTAAACTTAACAACATAAGCGAGAGAAACAAATGTCACAAACAAGAGCCCACGGACGAGAACACTTACACTCCTGGAAATGGAAAAAAGAACACATTGACACCGGTGTGTCAGACCCACCATACTTGCTCCGGACACTGCGAGAGGGCTGTACAAGCAATGATCACACGCACGGCACAGCGGACACACCAGGAACCGCGGTGTTGGCCGTCGAATGGCGCTAGCTGCGCAGCATTTGTGCACCGCCGCCGTCAGTGTCAACCAGTTTGCCGTGGCATACGGAGCTCCATCGCAGTCTTTAACACTGGTAGCATGCCGCGACAGCGTGGACGTGAACCGTATGTGCAGTTGACGGACTCTGAGCGAGGGCGTATAGTGGGCATGCGGGAGGCCGGGTGGACGTACCGCCGAATTGCTCAACACGTGGGGCGTGAGGTCTCCACAGTACATCGATGTTGTCGCCAGTGGTCGGCGGAAGGTGCACGTGCCCGTCGACCTGGGACCGGACCGCAGCGACGCACGAATGCACGCCAAGACCGTAGGATCCTACGCAGTGCCGTGGTGGACCGCACCGCCACTTCCCAGCAAATTAGGGACACTGTTGCTCCTGGGGTATCGGCGAGGACCATTCGCAACCGTCTCCATGAAGCTGGGCTACGGTCCCGCACACCGTTAGGCCGTCTTCCGCTCACGCCCCAACATCGTGCAGCCCGCCTCCAGTGTTGTCGCGACAGGCGTGAATGGAGGGACGAATGGAGTCGCTTCTGCCTTGGTGCCAATGATGGTCGTATGCGTGTTTGGCGCCGTGCAGGTGAGCGCCACAATCAGGACTGCATACGACCGAGGCACACAGGGCCAACACCCGGCATCATGGTGTGGGGAGCGATCTCCTACACTGGCCGTACACCACTGGTGATCGTCGAGGGGACACTGAATAGTGCACGGTACATCCAAACCGTCATCGAACCCATCGTTCTACCATTCCTAGACCGGCAAGGGAACTTGCTGTTCCAACAGGACAATGCACGTCCGCATGTATCCCGTGCCACCCAACGTGCTCTAGAAGGTGTAAGTCAACTACCCTGGCCAGCAAGATCTCCGGATCTGTCCCCCATTGAGCATGTTTGGGACTGGATGAAGCGTCGTCTCACGCGGTCTGCACGTCCAGCACGAACGCTGGTCCAACTGAGGCGCCAGGTGGAAATGGCATGGCAAGCCGTTCCACAGGACTACATCCAGCATCTCTACGATCGTCTCCATGGGAGAATAGCAGCCTGCATTGCTGCGAAAGGTGGATATACACTGTACTAATGCCGACATTGTGCATGCTCTGTTGCCTGTGTCTATGTGCCTGTGGTTCTGTCAGTGTGATCATGTGATGTATCTGACCCCAGGAATGTGTCAATAAAGTTTCCCCTTCCTGGGACAATGAATTCACGGTGTTCTTATTTCAATTTCCAGGAGTGTATTTCACTCTATGTCTGGTTTGTATCTGATTCTGCAACAGGTGGCGCCAGTGTACGGTTCTGGCTGCCGAACGACGGGCATGTTGTCGACCTCGAAGGTTAACACGTTTGAAAGGATTTTAAAGCAACTTTGCGATTTTGATTTTTGACCGGTTTTAGAGTACAAATACTCCAACGTGCAGTGCGAGGGGAAATTACAGACTGAGTCAGAGAGCAGGGCGCACGCAAAATACTCACTTAACGGATTAAGTGTGGGAAGGGGCACATTTTAAATCTTCTATATTCTCCAGGGAGGTATAGATTCAGCACATCGGTAGCCGTAAGGGAAATGAAAGTTTTTTTTTTTTATTATGTTCGCAATAGGTACTGAAATTCGTTACAGAACCACGGTTGTAAAGAGGAGACATATCCTGTACATTGCTCGGTGCCAGACTACGGCAGCAATCATAATATTTAATTTTAGTTACAGTGATCAATATGTGTCTGGTTCCCAGTATTATTGTGATTCTGGAGATGGACGTAGAAAGCGTAGCAGCAAGCAAACAGGTCGGAGCCAGAAACAGTAACGCCTTTCGGCTGGTCCCGGCGGAGGTTCGAGTCCTCCGTCGGGCATGGGTGTGTGTGTTTCTACTTAGGATAATTTAGGTTAAGTAGTGTGTAAGCTTAGGGACTGATGACCTTAGCAGTTAAGTCCCATAAGATTTCACACACATTTGATCATTTTTCGGTAACGCCTTTGTTCTGATATGGGGCTTGCCCATCCTTTGTACATCAGTTCAGAGAGTCCGAGAAAGCTTATGGCTAGGGTGACCAGACGTCAGGATTAATCCGGACATGTGCTCCTTTTTCGCTCTTTGTCCGGGGTCCGGGCGGATTTTTACAGTGTCCGGCTTTTTCGCAAAGTTGAGCGTAATACAATTAAATTTACAATTTGTCCCGTTCAATTGCTCTTTTCTTAAATACTTCAACTATTGGCACAGCCTTCGTGATAAACACGCACGAAGGCGGTGTTAGTAGGTGGCACCAGGATCGTCGATGTTATCGTTGATCGAGCTATAAGCGAATGCAAATATCGATTATTTAAAATTTTCGTTTCGTATCTTCGCTTTGTATTGGCTTGGCTTGCTGTAGTGCACGTGTGATTTGTGAGTGTGATTTTTAACCGAGTGAGTTACGTAAAATATTTGGCTATGCCTAAAGGAAAGTGTACTTTTTCTGATGTCCTTTCCTGCAATTAGCCGGCTTTAAGAAAGGGAGAAATGAATTTGAAGTGGAATGTAAGATTTGTGGAGCTGGAACGAACGTCTCAGTGGCCAATAAAGGTAAGAAATAACTCGACAGATTAACTGTCATGGTTTTATTTCATTGTTTCATAGCCATTCAGTTTATTTGTATTCGGAAGGTTAAAGTACAGTTTACATGTCGTCAGCTGCTTCTTGAATTGTAGATGTTGGTAGCTGTGCGTCAAATGAAGGGAGGTGAAAGGTCTTACGTTTCTCGCTTTGTAAAGAATTCCGTGTTGTTGACATAACAAATCAAGTGACGCCACACCGTCACCACAATCAATGTTTTTAATTTTTTTATATTGCTCAGTTAACTACCACCTGACCATCAATAAAAGTTAACTACTAGTTTTACAGGTAATTCCCAGCAGTCACGTGACTTGTCCAAAGCTGACGGGTGGTATCCGCATCTACAGTTGACCCGTTTGATGTGTCCTCTTTTTTTCTTCCTTTGTCCTCCTCTTTGAAGCTGTTTGTCCTCCTTTTTAAACAATTGCATCTGGTCACCCTACTTATGACTTATGACGATTTCACTTGCGGCTCCCCCTGGGCAGGTGAAATAATACCCAGTTTGCGTTGAGTTGCCTTCGGGACCGCGTGTGTCTCGTATATACTCTGCGGAAATTTGAGAAGATTCAATACAACGAGTGTTTGCACTGGGAGTATGGATACCATTCTCCTGGGATGTGGGGTCGTCCAAGGCTGGCTGGCCTCTCTCTATGGTTGACATGCTCTTTCTTAGCTGCGGTCATGGGCCGCGTTTACGGCGGCAGTTTCCTCCGTCGGCACTGAACAGCGGCACAGTGAATACGTGGGATATTTTTGACGATCTGTAGATCACTTTCGAAGGGTTTAACTGTTAATGCAATATGGCAATCTGTACAAAATAGTTTTTTGCCACTGAAAGACTCGTCTGCAAAGAGAAAAAGGCAGATGGTGCTTCCACACCGCCGGCCAGTGTGGCCACGCGGTTAAAGGCGCTTCAGTCTGGAACCGCGCGACCGCTACGGTCGCAGGTCCGAATCAAGCCTCGGGCATGGATGTGTGTGATGTCATTAGGTTAGTTAGGTTTAAATAGTTCTAAGTTCTAGGGGACTGATGACCTCAGATGTTAAGTCCCATAGTGCTCAGAGCCATTTGAACCATTTTTTTTCTTTTTTTGCTTCCACACCGGCAACATCTGTGATGTGGGGGTAAATTCAGTAAGAGCCAATCAGAATGCTCCATTCATGCACAAGACATCCTTTGTGCTGGGGCATAGGAGCACGTGAGAACGTATGTGTTTTGGAGATGTTTGTTCAAAGCAGGACTTAACGATTTCCAGGAAGGGTAACACGTGATGGATGGGGTGCCTTGTTGGGACCATCACGAAGAATGCAATCGTTGTTATTCTGGGCTATTTTCGTGCACCACGTGAACATTTTGCGGTGATGTGTCAGCCACGTTGGGGAGGTAAACAAGTGCATGGCTAGATGCAGCTCACACGTCCTGTTAGGATCACTAGGAAGATTGCACCCTATGCTGTTCTGAGAAGCAATGGAACGGATTTCTTGAGCGCGACCTGTGACATCAGTATGCATAAGTAGAGAGGTATCGTGCCAGCAACAGTAAACACATGCGAGCAGCCCAGAAGTGTGTCGTGTGTGCGAGCAGCGTAAATGCGCCCCCCGGCCTTCGCACCAAGAGGTGACTTGGCTCTTATTTACGTAGACATGTGATGCCAATATAACACTCAAAGAACTCGAACTATATACCGAAAATAGACGCTACTTTCACCTGCAGGCCGTGGGCTGCAAAGCACCCGTGTGGTGTCTGTGGTGTCGACATGTGGGCAAGTTGGAACAGTTCGCTGATACATCGCGGTTGACACTAGTTTCAAAGCGTTTTTTATGTGTACTGGGTGTTTGTGCACACAATTATTTTCTTCTGTTTAAGTGTTGTGAGCGTGTTTGCGGAGCCTTTTACTTGCACTATTTTGACAGTTACCAGTTTTTTGCGTGTCTGTTGCATTATTTTGCGAGCAGGTCTGTAGGCTGTATCATACATTATTTCAGTAATTTACGAGTGTTTTGTGTGTCTCTGTATCATTGTAATGCATTATTTCAACAGTTTTTAATTAGTGATCGTGTCTGTAGAGCGTTTTACATGCATTATTTTCACAATTTACGAATTGTTTGCGTGTCTGCATATCAGTGTACTGCATTTTTTCGGTGATTTACGAGTAGTTTGCAGGTCTGTATGCTGTGTAATGTGACCCCCAAGCACGTCAGGGAGAGTGTTTTGTATCAGTGCAATAAGCATACTATGGCAAATCCATCCCTAAATAAAATTGCTCGAAAATCAATAAAGTACACTCCTTCCTCTCTCCAGGATCCCAGCACAGGCTGAGTCATTTTCCCGCCATTTTTCCCCCAGATCGCCATGGAATGAAAGTGCACTCTGGTGGCAGTACTGTGTACTAGGTCAGTTGGACTACGGACCTCATGGCGGACACTGGATGGAGCTACTGTCTCAAATTGTTTAAATAAAGACTCCCTGCAAAATAGAGACTAACTGTGTTAGGTGGGAATAAAATTTGAAGATATACTGCATTCAGTGCTGCGCCAAACATTTCTGCAAGTTATTTACCCTTTCCACAACTAATGGTTACTTTTGTACAGCTAATTTATAAACACCCTGTGCTTAATTTCGAATGCTGTAGGTTCTTCTGTGTTGATATATATATATATATATATATATATATATATATATATATATATATATATATAAGGTGGTATATTGATAGTGACCGGGCCAAATATCTCACGAAATAAGCATCAAACGAAAAAACTACAAAGAACGAAACTCGTCTAGCTTGAAGGGGGAAACCAGATGGCGCAGTGGTTGGCCCACTAGATGGCGTTGTCATAGGTAAAACGGATATCAACTGCGTTATTTAAATAGGAACCCACATTTTTTATTACATACTCGTGTAGTACGTAAAGAAATATGAATGTTTTAGTTGGACCACTTTTCTCGCTTTGTGATAGATGGCGCTGTAATAATCACAAACATATGGCTCACAATTTTGGACGAACAGTTGGTAGCAGGTAGGTTTTTTTAAATTAAAATACAGAACGTAGGTACGTTTGAACATTTTATTTCGGTTGTTCCAATGTGATACATGTACCTTTGTGAACTTATTATTTCTGAGAACGCTTGCTGTTACAGCGTGGAGGTTGGGTCCCATGTGCCATTTAATATTCAAGGGCCATTGAGTAGCATGTCGTAAATTACGACTATGTACCCATTTCTATTCCCCCGATTACAGCGACATCTGTGGCGAAACGAAGAAAATGTTTCAGTCAAAACTTGTGTAGATTTTCCAGAGAATCGTTATCTGCAATAACAAATGGGGGTTTTCACTGAAGGTTTCAAAGTTGCCCCCGCCACCCACAGACGGGATGGTATCGTTGGATGTCCCCCTCCGAGACAAAAGAAGTGGTACTATAACTTTTTTTCATCCGATGCGTAGTTTTCGAGATATTTCAATGTCTTCACTTAAAATGTATACCGTGCATAATGTATTGACAGTTCATCGTGATACGTAGTATAAAAATACACCTAAAGTATATTACTGCGTAATCCTAACTGATCGACTATTGGTGAGAGTTCTCGTAATCAGTGGGGTGAAATTTATAGAAACAGGCAAGACATAAATACTTATCGCACCAGGAACAACACACGAATTAAATTTCGACACACTGAGATGTTTTCTGGTACATTGTTAGTCGAAAACATAAGATTCACTTTGCTAAAAATAGATCAATCATATATTAATTTGGATGCGTACCAAGCATATAAAAGAATACCTTGAAAGACAGACGTGGACAACTAGTTCTGGACCTTCCTTGTAATTTTCTGCCCTACTGTAATATCACATTACTATGAAGTCGTGCGGTAAAAGTCTTTACCTGTTTGAGGGGAAGTACACATCACAAGGCTGACAAAGAGAGGTACATTTCGCTGGTATCACTTTCACGTTGCAGGTCGGTTGAGCACCTTCCTCTACAGAAGTCCTATCGTAGCGTGTCATGTATCACGACGTAAAATAACTGTCAGTACTTTATACATACTTTTTTGCTTATCAATAACACCTGCCGATGTTTTACTTCAAACAAAGGAAAGAAAGAAAGGCATTCCCATGATCAGAACATTATCAAACACACCAAAAAAAATATCGAATGGAAATAAGCGAAGACCAGGAATCGAACACGGACCAGTAGTCTGGTAGTCTAATGCTTTGAACGCTGGATCAACGACCACGTTCTTCTGGTTCACAGAATGCCAGGTACCCAAGAACACACAAAAACGCTAATAACTCGAACATTATTGACTTTCGATCCGATATTGTACAGTAAGTTTTCCTACACTTGTTACATACCCTCAGCTCACAAAAAAATTATTATAATTCAAATGCTCGGGAGGAATAGGCACTGAAATGAAATACTACTCTGTGCAGACGTAGTTTATTACCAATCCAGCACGTACATTCTCAGAATCAGCATAGAGATCAAATTAAAAAAAAAAAAAAAACGAATACGAAACAAAACACACGGTGGTAGATGCTGTCTATCCCGTACAAAATTATTAAAGGGGTAGGGGGGGTCAAGCTAAAACGATGCTTCCCTCGTGGAAATAGCAACGACGCTTTCTGACTATGTGAGTTACTGACCGAGATCGCCGGCCGGTGTGGCCGTGCGGTTCTAAGCGCTTCAGCTTGGAACCGCGTGACCGCTACGGTCGTAGGTTCGAATCCTGCCTCAGGCGTGGATGTGTGTGATATCCTTAGGTTAGTTAGGTTAAAGTAGTTCTAAGTACTAGGGGACTGATGACCACAGATGTTAAGTGCCATAGTGCTCAGAGCCATTTGAACAATTTTTTTGACCGAGATCGTGAACCGCTAGCTGAACGTCAATATGACATAGGATGGTTGGAATACAGGGCTGCAGGTCAGATGGACTCGCTGCAATGAAGACCAAGTCCACAGATAAAGATTGCTAGTAGACCCGGGCTGTCGATATGCTCATCACTGAACTGCCCAACGGGTAATGTGGAGGCTGGCTGTAGGTGCGCAGCTGCAAACGCCGCGGCCGGCGTACACTCGCGTCGAGATGTGCGGAGAATCACGGCTAGCGCGCCGAAAGAACGAAGACTGTTCTCTGTGGAGACTGTCCTCTGTGAAGACTGTCCTCTGTGCCTAACGTACAACGTACCTCGCCCGAACTGTCCAGACCGTCCTCTCCGGTGGACAGCCACCGAATCCTCGAAAATCCCTCCCCTCTTCTGTCCAAGACACCAAATCTTCGTGGAGTCACAAAAAATTGTCCACTATAATGACCAAGAGGCCCGCACAATTGGCGACTGTGGCGTACTTAGGACACCGGGCCAGACCTCCTGCCACGACACGGCATAGCGGGCTTCCTCCAATGCGAAAGTTTGCCGCCAAAATATCAGCTCCCCTCCCCCCCCCCCCCCTCTAAACTTGGCGCCACAGAAACGCACGTGTATTTCACACCCCTTCCCAGAGCTTTCGTAGAGCTCTGTCGCTCACACACCTGAGGTGGACAATACGCCTCCAGAATGCAGGCCGCTGGCCGTTGCCTCCTGAAGACGGGGCGGCCGTCATGGGCCGTCTTGATGGCTATGCCACCGGCTGCACTCACAAACAAAGCGGTCACGCTTTTGTCAGGAGCCCGGATGCTTTCGTAGAAGAGCCTACGGCTCTTTCTTTCACTGCTGGCACCCTCGTCACATCTCCCTGCCGTCTTCACCGACACAGAAAAAAATCTAATGCCACAACTATTATTGTTAGCGCCAAACAAACTCTGTCATTCCCTGTCATACCTATAAATTACCCGTTCTGATGACTCGCTACGTAGCTGAGATGGCTGCAGTGCCTCTCCAGGGGCTACATAAAAACAAGGCATGAAAGTTTATGTGCTCAGAGGTTCAACACCTTTCAATATTAGTAAAAATATAGCTGTTTTTAGACGATCTTTCGATGTAAAGCATTGAAATTACGACTTTTCATCATCAACTTTAACCTCGATTTTTTGAGAAACTACGGAGTGTCTCTTTATTTTCACTATAGAATGTCACTGCAAAAGTTGATGAAAATCGGTCATACAGATGTTAGACCCTCCCCTTGTAAGACAAGAGTGATGCATTGTCAGAAAAGAATACGAGTACATGTTTTGTGGTACGCTTAACAGATGCATCACAGTGCCGTCCTCTTTCACGCAAAAATTAGGCTATTGCCTAAAAGATGGTGAGCTCCCGTTTCTGGATGTTTTGGTGCGTAGAAAAGGAGACGGCTCCTTGGGTCACAGTGTGTTCCGGAAGCCTACGCACACAGACTTGTATTTACAAGCTACGAGCTGTCATCATCCCTCACAGCGCAGCGGTGTATTACGGACGCTAGTGCATAGGGCTAGAGCCATCTCAGATCAGGACAGCTTATCGGCAGAGCTCAACCATCTCCGCTCTGTATTTGCCCAGAACGGGTACTCCGAGAAGCAGATCCGGAACGCGTTTCGACCAGCACGCTCCAAACCTCAAGAACAACCTGAAGAAGCAGATAACACCACGGGGTTGGTTTTTCTACCGTATGTCGGTGGCGTGTCTTTTAAGGTGGGCAGAATTTTCAAGAAACACCGGATTAAATGTGTTTTCCGGCCTCCGGCAAAAGTGAAATCGATGCTGGGCTCTGTTAAAGACAACCTCGGCCTGAGGAGACCAGGAATATACAAAATCCCGTGCCAGTGTGGGAAATCTTATATTGGCCAGACGTGTCGTACGGTCAAAGACAGATGCGACGAACATAAACGTCACACGAGGTTGGGTCAGCCAGAGATATCTGCGGTTGCTGAACATTGCCTTGACACGGGACAAGGCATGAATTATGAAGAAACCAAGATCCTCTCGCATGCTTCCACATACTGGGACTCCATCATCAAAGAGGCGGTCGAAATACGTATAAGCAGTGACCTAATAAACAGAGACACGGGGTTTCACCTGAGCAAAGCCTGGGAACCAGCCTTGGCGGCACTAAGGAATCGTCAGCCACAGATTAGCAACCGCACCGAGTCAACACAGATGGGAAGCCTTAGCGTAGATGCTTAAATCGCGCGCCAACACCTCGCGCGCGCGAACGGGGTCCGTCGCTCCCGGCCGCATTTTCCCGCGCCGCGGCGCGCTTCCGCAGACCGCGACCCGTTTCTCCAGCAGAGGACTCTGGTATTCGACGCTGTCTACGATTGGTCTTCGATGACGTTATGCCCCGCTGGCGCCTGCGCTGTTCTAGAAAGCCAGCATATAAATTGGCGCGTTTCTCAGCGACGCGACAGTAGCACCTGAAGATGGCGGGCAGTTGTCTCGCTGAAATATTGTGCGGTTTCTACAATATTATCCGGCGTGAGTCCCGGGAACCTATCAAGCAGGCTATTGCCTGTTCCAGCATTACAGGGCGGGGGGAGTGGAATGCTGCGGAACTGGAAACGTACTCAAAGTTGATGTTCACTGTATAGCGAGATTCTTGTTGGCAAAAAGTCTAAATTGCAAATTCTGGTGAAATGTGAACCAAATGCAGTGTCACTTCCACCTGTAGTGCAATGGCGCCAGCAATTTGACCGAGGCCACACAAATGTGGGCGACGCTGACTGAAAAAAAAAGCCCATCGACGTCGACCGCAGATGACATTGTTCAGGTAGCTGAGGAACTGATTCGTAGCAGTCGGTTGAGAACATTCATGCAGCGGTCCTAGAATGGCTCTACCACCAAGGAGTGGATTTCTATCGCCAAGAAATTGAATGATTTTTAGAACGTTCCGATCATTTTCTGCAGAAATTTGGTGACTATCTTGAAAAATAGTGTCATGTATATGTGTCACTTTGAATTCACGTGCAGCATTAAAAAAAAAATTGCTTTGACTGGCACAATAATATACAAATTACACCGTAGTCCCCTCGAAAGATATTCATTGTACAAAAACGTGTAATAAGTATTATGTGTAGACTATATCCTCAGGAAGGAGTATATAGAGGGTTTATACAAGGGCAATGTACTTGAGGACAATATTATGGAAATGGAAGAGAATGTAGATGAAGACGAAATGGGAGATAAGATACTGCGTGAAGAGTTTGACAGAGCACTGAAAGATCTGAGTCGAAACAAGGCCCCGGGAGTAGACAACATTCCATTAGAACTACTGATGGCTTTGGGAGAGCCAGTCATGACAAAACTCTACCATCTGGTGAGCAAGATGTATGAGACAGGCGAAATACCCTCAGACTTCAAGAAGAATATAATAATTCCAATCCCAAAGAAAGCAGGTGTTGACAGATGTGAAAATTACCGAACTATCAGTTTAATAAGTCACAGCTGCAAAATACTAACGTGAATTCTTTACAGACGAATGGAAAACTGGTAGAAGCCAACCTTGGGGAAGATCAGTTTGGATTCCGTAGAAATGTGGGAACACGTGAGGCAATACTAACCTTACGACTTATCTTAGAAGAAAGATTAAGAAAAGGCAACCCTACGTTTCTAGCATTTGTAGACTTAGAGAAAGCTTTTGACAATGTTAACTGGAATACTCTCTTTCAAATTCTGAAGGTGGCAGGGGTAAAATACAGGGAGCGAAAGGCTATTTACAATTTTTACAGAAACCAGATGGCAGTTATAAGAGTTGAGGGACATGAAAGGGAAGCAGTGGTTGGGAAGGGAGTGAGACAGGGTTGTAGCCTCTCCCCGATGTTATTCAATCTGTATATTGAGCAAGCAGTAAAGGAAACAAAAGAAAAATTCGGAGTAGGTATTAAAATTCATGGAGAAGAAGTAAAAACTTTTAGGTTCGCCGATGACATTGTAATTCTGTCAGAGACAGCAAAAGACTTGGAAGAGCTGTTGAACGGAATGGACAGTGTCTTGAAAGGAGGATATAAGATGAACATCAACAAAAGCAAAACGAGGATAATGGAATGTAGTCAAATGAAATCGGGTGATGTTGAGGGAATTAGATTAGGAAATGAGACACTTAAAGTAGTAAAGGAGTTTTGCTATTTAGGGAGTAAAATAACTGATGATGGTCGAAGTAGAGAGGATATAAAATGTAGACTGGCAATGGCAAGGAAAGCGTTTCTGAAAAAGAAAAATTTGTTAACATCGAGTATAGATTTAAGTGTCAGGAAGTCGTTTCTGAAAGTATTTGTATGGAGTGTAGCCATGTATGGAAGTGAAACATGGACGATAAATAGTTCGAACAAGAAGAGAATAGAAGCTTTCGAAATGTGGTGCTACAGAAGAATACTGAAGATTAGATGGGTAGATCACATAACTAATGAGGAGGTATTGAATAGAATTTGGGAGAAGAGGAGTTCGTGGCACAACTTGACGAGAAGAAGGGACCGGTTGGTAGGACATGTTCTGAGGCATCAAGCGATCACAAATTTAGCATTGGAGGGCAGCGTGGATGGTAAAACTCGTAGAGGGAGACCAAGAGATGAATACACTAAGCAGATTCAGAAGGATGTAGGTTGCAGTAGGTACTGGGAGATGAAGAAGCCTGCACAGGATAGAGTAGCATGGAGAGCTGCATCAAACCAGTCTCAGGACTGAAGACCACAACAACAACAACATATCCTCAGACGTCTTATACACAACTGTTCAATTATAGGTATCAACTGTGGCTTTGTATTCCAGTTTTCTTCTTTGCCAATCGTTCAGAATCTAAAAACAACAGCAGTGTTTATGATTTAAACGACCTTCACTCCTCAAGGATTTGCCTGTTTCTGTCACAGAGAGGAGTAAAGAATATGTCCATAAAGGTAATCAGCGACCTCCCTATTGGATTGAAGATGCTGATTTACTTAATAACAAAAATGTTATAAGCGAACTGAAACATTGTAACTTGACAACAGCAACTTCATAAAAGAGTTTATGAGTGGATCATATCTCTCGCTTTCTCTCTTTTTGGTGTGTGTGTTTAAATAATCAACTATAGCCTAATTTCATTGAGAAAACATATCATTTTTGCAGGCCAGTTGACACTTAGCACTTCTTGGTGAGATATCGTGAACATGATCTATGTAACATGAAAATATTTACCTAGCAACCAAATGGAAACCAACTTCCTTGTGCAGACGAATAAAATACAGTTTTTGAAAATGTGAGGTGTAAATACAATACGAAAATAAGAATTTGTTAGAAGCGTGTAGAGGAACGAAACAGACGTACAGAATGGTTCATGACTCACTAACTATAATGTTGCAGGTGCGTGCAGCTCCTAAGTGGTATGTTGGGACCCATCCTGCTGGGACAGTTCATCGTCAATATTATCACCATTAGCGCCACCGCTTTCATCGCCATAACGCTGGTAAGAGGCAATACCGCCATACGATGTTCAGCTCCTCTTTCAACGTCAAATTAATCCTAACTGAGCGTAAGAAGCACTGACACGATAAAAGAGCCTAATGTTACACTCACATATATTACGCAAGAACAAATGGGTGCCTCGAGTTGCCTGGAGTTCTCAGAGTTTGTGCTGTTATGAATGATATCACAGTAGTATAGTTTTGGCAAGGCTAGCGACTCGACTAGTTTTTGTTTTATTTTAGGTGGAAATATTTTCCTTAATTTTCTGAGTATCATTTAAGAAAGAGAGAAATTGCTCGCATGCCGTTATAGTCTGCCCTTCCTCATTTTACTAAGATTTGAAGCTCCTCTTTTCGTTCTTCCATGTTTGCAATTTAAAAACTGGGTTGTTTTGGAAATCAGCCTTATGCAAACACAATTAATTTATTTTTATACTTACCCAAACATGTTTAGACGCCAATGTGTCATCTTCTGTGGGTCAAATTTAGATTCTGTAAAGTACAATGTCACATTTGTAATAATTTAACTGCTGTAGGCCTAAGAAATACAATATTTGCAATTAGCTTCGTTTGGTTCAGACACTCACCTTAAAATCACATCGCTAAGTGAATTGTATTCTTATACATCGATTTTAGTGCTCGTTTTCGTCAGTTTATTTTTTTTTTTTTTTTTTTTTTTTGACAGCATGTTATTTGCAAATAGCCCATGTAGAAAATTATTGCGCATTTGTGGAGAGCTGTTTCGAGGTTATGTGCGTTTCTGTACTTACATTTTTCGTCCTGTTTCGTCTACCTGGTTGGTGTCTCAATCAACAGCTATTTAGTGCATTGTTTTCACTCAGTTTTTAACAAATTTCCGCTAACTGCTTCACCTTACATGCCCTTACAGAAAATGTAGTGAAATGTGACCTAAGCAGACACTTCAGACAACACACTCATTAAGAGGTGTTACGTTATTGTCGTTGCTCACCTGTTCATCGTTGGTCCGATGTTTGTTATGACGCTGATTTTGAATATGTATGTGTGTGTGTGTGTGTGTGTGTGTGTGTGAGAGAGAGAGAGAGAGAGAGAGAGAGAGAGAGAGAGAGAGAGAGATGGAAAGAGGGAAAGAGTGTTCTATTTTCATTCAGGACTCTCTTTCTCTGTATTATTGCTTTTTGTATGTGGTAGTTCTCCTCTATTGTGAGCTTTTGATAGAGACTGTTGCTTTCTCTATCTTAAGTTCAGTCTCCATGTTTTTTGGGTGGTGGTTTTCATGTATTAGATGGTCTGCAAAAGTTCAGTGTGTCCTATCACTTCTTAGGGCTCTGAGGTGTTCAGAGTACCTTGTTTTGAAATTTCTGCATGTTTGGCTTATGTAGACCGACTGGCATGAACTGCAGGGTAACTATTCCTGCTTTGGAGAATTAGTCTGCAGAGGTATTCTTAGATCTTAGATTATTCTGTACTGTGTTATTTGTGTGGAATGATATTTGTAGCCCTTGTTTCTTCAATATGTTTCCCACCCTGTGGACGTTTTTGTTACTGTATGTTAGTATGTGTCATGCTGTACTCTTTGTAGGGTGTTCCTGGTATCCTGTGTTTGACTGGATCTTGTGTTCTTGCTTCTCTGTTGTGGTTGGTGGTTTGTTGATGGTTTGTTCGCTTTTAATTTTTTTTAATTTTGTTGTTTAGTTTGTTTATCATTTGTGTGTTGTACCCATTCTCTCTGGCTATTTGGTGTATTGTATTTAGTTCCTGTGTGTAGTTGAGTTTGTCCAGTGGAGTTCTGTTGAGCTTGTGTAGCATGTGTCTGAAACTTGAGAGTTTATGTGCTTGGGGGTGGTTGGAGTTGATGAGAGCTTTACTTCCTCTTCTGTCTCAAAGGTGAATTTTATTTTTGGGTGAACTGTATTTATGTCACTGTGTAATTGTTTTATTCAGGTATCAGTTTCATCAATGAAGCAAATTATGTCATCTACATATCGGTACCAATATATAATCTTGTACTGTTTTGGATGTATGATTTCATTGAATATTTTGTTTTCAGTGTGATTTAGAAATATGATTGCATGTAGACCACCGATGGATCAGCCCACTGGTAGGCCATTTTTTTGCTGGTAGAACTCTTTCTTGAAAGTGACGTAGTTCTGTTCTGTTATAATCTTTAGGGTGGCTTCTATTTCATCTATTTGTGTAATTGTTATGTTCCCTTGATACTGCAGCTCTTTTTTAACAGTGCTGATTGTTTCTTCTACTGGCACATTTGTGTACATGGATGTGATGTCAAAAGATTCCAGGGTTGCTGTTGATTGTATGTTTATAACTTTTATGTGAATAAACTAAATAGATTCAGAAGGATGTAGGTTGCAGTAGGTACTGGGAGATGAAGAAGCTTGCATAGGATGGAATAGCATGGAGAGCTGCATCAAACCAGTCTCTGGACTGAAGACCACAACAACAACAACCTTGCCGGCCAGAGTGGCCGAGCGGTTTCCATAGATCGCTACCGATTCTGTTGCACGGCTGGCGATGTAGTCATCTGTTTACGTAATGCCGACGAGGTTCGAGCTGTTTTGACGTGGGTAGCGGCTTATGGTGAGGCGTCGGGTAGCTCTTTAAACGTACGTAAGTCACAAGTTATGTCCATTGTCACGGGACTCCCCGTGGAGTGCGTTACACCTCTCACCACCGTTGATACCATTCGCTGTTTGGGAATAGACTTTTCATCTGATCTCCGGCGTTCAGCCACCATCAACTGCCGACGCCTCCTTTTAATGATCAGAGCAGGTCTGGACCATCGCCTTCGATCCCTAGATACTCTCCAACGAGCTCGATATGTCAATATATATATCGCATCCCGAGTTCCCCATGTAGCACAAGTTCTACCTTTCCCGCTTACTGTGGCACGTCGCATGTTGGCAGCGATGGCATCTTTCGTCAGCTCTGGGCTGTTGTTCAAAGTTAACTATGCAACCCTTACTCTTCCCCGTGAACGAGGTGGGATAGGTTTGTTTCACGTGCCGGATAGAGCTCGCGCCCTATTTGTCAGCTCTCAGATGACGGTATGGACACGTTGCCCAACGAGCCTCACTGGTCTCCTCCTGTCGGCATATTCGCCGGTCTCACTGTCAGCCCCAGTGATGATCTCGAATGTTCCGGCCCAGTTCCATTATATACGGTACTTCTTTCTTGAACTCAGTTATCTACGCCTCACCTTACCAAGACCGCTTTTACTCAAGACCAAGGAAGTATACAATGTCCTCCAATTAGGTCGTCCACCTAACCCGATTGAACAAAAGTTCCCCCAGGTTGACTGGCGTCATGTATGGCGCGCGGTGTTCGCCTGTTACCTTGACACGAATGTTCAATCTGTCTGGTACCTAACTGTCAATGGTAAGCAAATCAACCAATTTCGCCTTCATCGTACCCACCTCGCCCAATCACCTCTATGTTCCACGTGTGGAGTGCCCGACAATGATGAACATCGGTTTGTTTGCGGACCGGCGGCGGAGGTTTGGCACTTGGTTCGACGTATTGTGGCTTTTCTAACGCGGGACATTCCGGATCGTATTACTCCCCTTTCACTATTATTTCCGGAACGTGACTATTTTCCTCGGACAAAGACCAATGCTGTGAATTGGATTCGCGGACGTGCCATTCACTACCTATTTGGACAAACTGTAGACTCTGTACTCGATTTTTGGACATACCTCAATGACCGTCATTATGTCGTTGTCCGCCACCCAAAATACAGACAATTTTTCTCGAACTTCCTTGGGAGTGTTTTCCACGAGCCGCCTCGCAGCTGGAATGTGTTAAGCCAAGAGAGAAGAAGGTTTCCTGTTTGAACCAATGAACATTTCTGAACAATTCAACGGAACGCATCAATTTCGAGAAGACGTGACTCAACATATTACCAGCGGGGCGCAGAAGGCCTCTGATCAAATACGCAACAAAACTACACAAAACAAAATTTAAAAAAATAAAAATAAAATTAAAAAAAAGGAAGATTTTGTTGTTTGTAAGGATAGCCCTAACCTTGATTTCCCATATTTCCCCTGGTATACAGGCAGCTCTCTGGAGTAGGCTTAGCCAGGAGCCAACGCCTGAAGTGGACCAGATTTTTTTGTTATAGGATGAAAAGTGGCGGTGGCACTTAGGGCTTTTTTTTTAGTTCCATTTCATTAAGGGGCTTTCAAAAAAAGAAAAGTAGGTAGAAAAAAAAGAAAAAAAAGCGGTTCTAGGCACTACAGTCTGGAACCGCGCGACCGCTACGGTCGCAGGCTCGAATCCTGCCTCGGGCATGGCTGTTTGTGATGTCCTTAGGTTAGTTAGGTTTAAGTAGTTCTAAGTTCTAGGGGACTGAGGACGTCAGAAGTTAAGTCCCATAGTGCTCAGAGCCATTTGAACCATTTTTGAACAACAACCTTTTATCTTTTCTATTAGTTCACCGGTATTTTTTAGGTTTCTGTTGTTTGTGGAGGTGTATAATTTCTGTAGTAATATATGTAAGTGTCTAGCTAGGTGTTTAGATTGTGCATTTTTGAAATTGATTACGGGCCTGATTGGACAGTTATTTATATGTATCTTTGGTAAACTGTGCTTCCTAATTTATATGCTCATTTAGGATCATTTCGGGTTCTTAGTCTCTTGATGGGGTACCTTTGTATCATCAAGGAATAGGGGAGGACGTACTTAAGGAAAATGTTCGTTGATCAGCGCTAGAAGCAATACGTCAACAACCTGTGACTCCTTCTGTAATACCTGTGGCTTTAGTTTGAGGCACGGGTATCGCGCCCATCATAATACTGATCAAAGGTCACTGAAACCCAGCGGAATGGAACGATATGCACAGCTGACAGGAATATCAAGGGTGCATGCTACATCATTTTCGGTGTGTCCGAATTGCAGCAGTTCAGTGTCAAAAGCCATAGCGATTACGTTGTGGACATCTCCCTGATGATTGTGTTTTTACAAATCTCTTCATTCAAACTGCTCATTTGCACTTTGATGAGAATAAGGGTAGAACGTGCGATAGCACAGCAACTTTTATTTTGGCAAACAGAACTTCGTTAGCGCTACATGCGCGAACATTTATTGTTTCAACCGAGTGTTAAGCCTTTTGCCAACTAATAATTCACTTATGGCTCTTGTAAGTCTGGTGACCATAATTGACTGTCAAGCAGTATTGTCTCTTCAGCCATTGGTGCCTCTGTAGCCTTTTGGAAAACTGATATATATTTGGTGGTTCGCAGCTGGTAAGTATTTATAAAAAACATCTTGCTGTTCACCATGAACAGCATGTAAAATATTTTATCACCAGACCTGAATTTGGGTATAGAACCCATCCTCCATACCGATTAATTCGACTACATTCCATTAGCCTCGTTTTGCTTTTGTTGTCGTTCATCTTATATCCTCCTTTCAATACACTGTCCATTTCGTTCAACTGATCTTCCAAGTCCTTTGCTGACTCTGACAGAATTACAATGTCATCGGCGAACCTCAAAGTTTTTATTTCTTCTCCATGGATTTTAAATCCTACTATGAATTTTTCTTTTGTTTCCTTTACTGCTTGAATAACATCGGCGATAGGCTACAACCCTGTCTCACTCCCTTCCCAACTACTGTTTCCCTTTCATGCCCATCGACGTTTATAACTGCCATCTGGTTTCTGTACAAATTGTAAATAGCCTTTCGCTCTCTGTATTTTACCCCTGCCACCTTCGGAATTTCAAAGAGAACATTCCAGACAACATTGTCAAAAGCTTTCTCTAAGTCTACAAACGCTAGATCCGTAGACTGCTTAATCTATCTTCTAAGATAAGTCGTAGGGTCAGTATTGTCTCACGTCTTCCAATATTTCTACGGAATCGAAACTGATCTACCCCGAGGTCGGGTTCTACCAGTTTTTCCATTCGTCTGTAAAGAATTCGTGTTTGTATTTTGCAGCCGTGACTTATTAAATTGATAGTTCGGTAATTTTCACATCTATCAACGCCTGCTTTCTCTGGGATTGGAATTATTACATTCTTCTTTAAGTCTGAGGGTATTTCGCCTGTCTCATACATCTTGCTCACCAGATGGTAGAGTTTTGTCAGGGCTGACTCTCCCAAGGCTATCAGTAGTTCTAATGGAATGTTGTCTACTCCCATGGCCTTGTTTCGACTTAGATCTTCAGTGCTGTGTCACGCAGTATCTTATCTCCCATTTCATCTTCTTCTACATCCTCTTCCTTTTCCATAATATTGTCCTCAAATACATCATCCTTTCATAGACTCTCTATATACTCCTTTCACCTTTCTGCTCTCCCTTCTTTGCTTAGAACTGGGTTTACATCTGAGCGCTTGATATTCATACAAGTGGTTCTCTTTTCTCCAAAGGGCAGTATCTATCTTACCCATAGTGATATATGTCTCTACCTCCTTACATTTGTCCTCTAGCCATCCCTGTCTAGCCATTCTGCACTTCCTGTCGATCTCATTTTTGTGACGTTTGTATTCCTTTTTGCCTGCTTCATTTACTGCATTTTTATATTTTCTCCTTTCATTAATTAAATTCAATATATCTTCTGTTACCCAAGGATTTCTACTAGACCTCGTGTTTTTACCTACTTGATCCTCTGCTGCCTTCACTATTTCATCTCTCAAACCTACCCATTCTTCTTCTACTGTGTTTCTTTGCCCCATTCTTGTCAATCGTTCCCTAATTCTCTCCCTCAAACTCTCTTCAGCCTCTGGTTCTGTCAGTTCTTACAGGTCCCATCTAATTAAATTCCCACCTTTTTGAAGTTCCTTCAGTTTTAATCTACAGTTCATAACCAATTGATTGTGGTCAGAGTCCACATCTCCCCCTAGAAATTTCTTACATTTTGAAACCCGGTCCCTAAATCTCTGTCTTACCATTATACAATCTATCTGAAACCTTCCAGTGTCTCCAGGCCTCTTACATGTATACAATCTTCTTTTATGATTCTTGAACTAAGTGTTAGCTCTGTTCATATTAGATTAGATTTACTTTCATTCCAATTGATTCGTAGTGAAGAGGTCCTCCAGGCTATAGAACATGTCAGAAAAACAATAATACATGACAAATATTTACAGCTGAAACAAGTAAGGTAGTGCATCTTCAACAGGTCCCAAGTGCAATGATCGTCATTTTTTTAATGAACACTTTATGAAAGAATCATTTTACAGACACTAATGCACCGAATTTAAAATAAAAAAGTTTTTTTTTTTAATTTATAAGGTGATATACATGTAATAGGACTACTACAATACTTATTTACAATGAACACATTACTGCACTGAAATGGTGCAGAAGTTAGATTGTACTTACACACACACACACACACACACACACACACACACACACGCACACACACACAAACACACACACACACACACACACACACACTTATTTACAATGAATACATTAGTGCACTGAAATCATGCAGAACTTATATTGTAAACCAGATAGCTCTATGTTTGGCCTGCTAGATGGCGCTGCCATAGGTCAAACGGATATCAACTGCGTTTTTTCAAATATGGATCCCCATTTTTATTGCATATTCGTTTAGTGCGTAAAGAAATATGAATGTTTTAGTTGGACCACTTTTTTCGCTTTGTGATAGAGGGCGCTGTAATAGTCACAAACGTGTAAGTACGTGGTATCACGTAACATTCCGCCAGTGCGGACGGTATTTGCTTCGTGATACGTTACCCGTGTTAAAATGGACCGTTTACCAATTGCGGAAAAGGTCGATATCGTGTTGATGTATGGCTATTGTGATCAAAATGCCCAACGGGCGTGTTCTACGTATGCTGCTCGGTATCCTGGACGACATCATCCAAGTGTCCGGACTGTTCGACAGATAGTTACGTTATTTAAGGAAACAGGAAGGGTTCAGCCGCATGTGAAACTTAAACCACGATCTGCAACAAATGATGATGCCCAAGTAGGTGTTTTAGCTGCTGTCGCGGCTAATCCGCACAGCAGTAGCTGACAAATTGCGCGAGAATCGGGAATCTCAAAAACGTCGGTGTTGAGAATGCTGCATCAACATAGCTTGCACCCTTACCATATTTCCAAGCACCAGGAATTGCATGGCGACGACTTTGAACGTCGTGTACAGTTCTGCCACTGGGGACAAGAGAAATTACGAGAAGACAGATTTTTTGCACACGTTCTATTTAGCAACGAAGCGTCATTCACCGACAGCGGTAACGTAAAGCGGCATAATATGCCCTATTGGGTAAGGAAAATCCACGATGGCTGCGACAAGTGGAAAATCAGCGACCTTGGCGGGTTAATGTATGGTGCGGCATTATGGGGAGGAAGGATAACTGCCCCCCCCCCCTTTTATCGATGGCAAACTAAATGGTGCAATGTATGCTGATTTCCTACGTAATGTTCTACCGATGTTACTACAAGATGTTTCACTGCATGGCAGAATGGCGATATACTTCCAACATGATGGATGGCCGGCACGTAGTTCGCGTGCGGTTGAAGCGGGACTGAATAGCATATTTCATGACAAATGGATTGGTCGTCGAAGCACCATACCATGGATCGCACGTTCACCGGATCTGACGTCCCCGGATTTCTTTCTGTGTGGAAGTTGAAGGATATTTGCCTTCGTGATCCACCGACAACGCCTGACAACATGCGTCAGCGCACTGTCAATGCATGTGCGAACATTACGGAAGGCGAACTACTCGCTGTTGAGAGGAAAGTCGTTACACGTATTGCCAAATGCATTTAGGTTGACGGACATCATTTTGAGCATTTATGGCATTAATGTGGTATTTACAGCTAATAATGCTGTAACAGCATGCGTTCTCAGAAATTATAAGTTCACAAAGGTACATATAACACATTGGAACAACCGAAATGAAATGTTCAAACGTACCTACGTTCTGTATTTAAATTTAAAAAACCTACCTGTTACCAACTGTTCGTCTAAAATTGTGAGCCATATGTTTGTGACTATTACAGCGCCATCTATCACAAAGCGAAACAAGTTGTCCAAGTAAAACAGTGATATTTCTTTACGTACTACACGAATATGTAATAACAACTGGGGGTTCCTATTAAAAAAAAAAAAAAAAAAGGTTGATATCCGTTTGACGTATGGCAGCGCCATCTAGCGGGTCAACCATAGCGCCATCTGGATTCTCCCTTCAAGCTAGACAAGTTTCGTTCTTTGTAGTTTTTTCGTTTGACGCTTATTCCGTGAGATATTTGGCCCGGTCACGATCAATGGATCATCGTATATATATAAACACAAATCAGTTGGTTCTACTGAGAAATTCACCAATGAAGTAGGAGGAGTTGGCCACCAATAAATCCTTTAGGCTTCTCTTAAACCGAATTTCACTGGTTGTTAAGCTTTTTATGGCTGCCGGCAAGTTATTGAAAATGTGTGTTCCTGAATAATGCACAGCTTTTTGTACAAGAGTGAGTGACTTTAAATTCTTGTGAAGATTATTCTTATTTCTAGAACTGATTCCATGAATTGAGTTTGAAAAAGTGATATATTTTAATGACAAATTTCATTAAGGAATAAATGTATTGGGAAGCAGTAGTTAGCATCCATAGTTCCCTAAACAGGCTTCTGCAGGATGTTCTTGAGTTCACACCACATATAACTCTTACTGCACGTTTTTGTGCCCAAAAAACTTTAGCTGGGCTTGATGAATTACCCCAGAAAATAATTCCATATGGCATTATGGACTGAAAGTAAGCATAGTATGCCAGCCTTTTCGTATTTATATTCCCTGTGTCTGACACAATTCGCATTGCAACTAGATATTTGTTAAGACGCTTCAGCAGTTCTGTGGTGTGCTCTTCCCATTTGAATTTATTATCAAGCTGTAATCCCAAGAATTTAACACTGTCCACGTCTTCTATCTGCTTGTCATCGTATGTTAGGCATATACTCGTGGGACACCCCTTGCAAGTTTTGAACTGCATGTAATGTGTTTTTTCAAAGTTTAGTGACGAAGGATTGGCTAGGAACGAGTGATTAATGTCAACAAATATTTTATTAGTCGATTTTTCTAAGACTACACTTGATTTTCTGTTTATTGCAGTGTTTGTATCTTCGGCAAAGAAAACGAACTTGGCATCTGGTAATGTTACTGATGAAAGGTCGTTGATATAAACAAGAAAAAGTAAGGGCCCTGAAATGGAACCCTGTGGGACCCCACATGTAATTAGTTCCCAGTTGGATGATGCCTGACAGCTTAATACAAGTCTCTTTCCTACTAAAATCCTTTGTTTCCTGCCAGAGATATAACATTTGAACCATTTTGCAACATTTCCTATTACACCATAATATTCTAATTTACTTAAAAGGATATTGTGATTTACACAGTCAAATGCCTTTGACAGATCACAAAATATACCAGTTGCCTGCAATTTTTTTCTAATGAATTAAGCACATTTTCACTGTAAGTGTAGATAGCCTTCTCAATATCAGAACCCTCTAGAAATCCAAACTGCGACTTTGACAGTATGTTATTTGAGATAAGATGATTATAAAGCCCATTGTACATTACTTTTTTTAAATTTTTGAGAATTCTGGCAAACGTGAAATTGGATGGAAATTTGATGCTGTTTCTTTATCTCCCTTCTTAAACAGTGGCTTAACTTCAGCATGTTTCAACCATTCAGGAAATATTCCACTGATAAACGACTGGTTACACAGATACCTTAATATGTAACTTAACTCAGAATCACATTCTTTAATTAACTTTGTTGATATTTCATCATACCGACTAGATGTTTTTGATTTTAAAGATTCGGAAAACCAACGTCTGCTATCGCTGAGACAGAATTCCACCTATTGCCACACCCACCTGCCTTGGCCCCTTTAACTTCCGTAGGCCCTCCTCAAACCACTTGCCTGGAGCCTTTCGCACCCACCGCAGGACAGCTGCTTGTAATTCTTGGAAGTTCACTAAATTATGTCCGAGCAGAGGTTTCTTCATAGCTGCAAACAGGTGGTAATTGGAAGGGACCAAGTCAGGAGAATACGGTGGGTAAGGCAGTACCAGGAACTCCGTTTCTGCGATGGCAGCCATGGTTTTTCGAATCGCTGTCGTGTTTCAAGAACACATTTTATAATGGTGCACATTCTTCACACACTGCCTTCAATCGCCCACGAATATTCGGAGTGCTTACGCTCTCCTTACACTGAAACCACGCCATCCAGCACTGTTCTTGATGTTCAGACAAGATGTTGTCCGCTCAGCTGGGAAAATGGGATATACTGTGTTGGGTTTACGCTGCACCTAGAGTTAGACCAAAGTACTAAGCACTTCCAACTATAATGATGGGTAAATGGCGCACTGGGAATGGTGGAAAAAAAGTGTAAGTCAATATTGAACGACACTCGCAGTTAAATTTTTGCACTTTTATATTTACTTGAAATCTATATCTTTTCGATAGTAAATTTCCATCGTTTCCGGACAAGAGTTCTCCATCTCCAACTGAATTACTTGCAATTCTCAATTTTTCATGGAATTTCGTATAATCATCATAGAAACACCCTGAAATGGTTAATTAGCTCTTCTAATAAATTAGATGAAGGATGCACAGCTGTGGAGCATAACAGTAACGTGTTGCTTTCAGAAAGCGGACTCTGCGTGGATCTTCAAGTATGGCTCCTACCTGTTCGCCATCGCAGTGCAGCTGTTGCTGTACTGCTGGTTCGGAAATGACATCGTTACAGAGGTGCGTGCCATCTGCTGGCTTTACCCGTTGTGTGTTTTCATTCTTTTGCTTTCCCTATGAACTCAGATTCCCCATTCGTTGGACTGGAGTGTGTTGCTACCATAGAGTTTAAGATGTACCGTCGAAGAGGCTCGAAATATTGGAAATTCTTCATGTTAGTTATGACTTTCTACCACTAGTAGCAATTACTGCTGCGCTAACCAAATATTGTCAATGTTATCTTTAATGTTTCCCAAGCAGAAAAACACACTTTGGATATAGCCAATTAGTATATGAACTACTAGATGAAGAAAACTATCCAGACACCTATTAGTAGACATCAATAGGATATGTGTTCACTCTTCGCCTTAATGACGTCTTTAACTCGGTAGAGGATACCTTCAGTGAAAGGCCTGTGCAGGGAATGGCGGCCATACTTTGTCTGGAACTGAAACCGGAAGAGGTAATGATGTTGACCGCTAAGGTCTGGAACGGACGTTCTAACTCATCCCAAAAGTGTTCGATGGGCTTCAGGTCAAAACTCTGGGCAAGTCGGTCCGTTTTAGGAATGTTGTTGGCCATAAACCATTGCCTCACAGATACAAACGTCGTCCCTGGGCTGTTATCCCATTACACACAGTACACAATGCTCTAAATTTCGTTCATATCATCCTGCACTTAGCATTTTCCTGAATTCTGTACGAGAACTACACCCTAAGCACGAAAGAATACCCAATGCCTTAAGACCAGCTGCTCCATACTTCACTGTTGGCACTAAACATGATGGCGATGGCAGGAACGTTCTGCAGGCAAACCCTTCCATCGGATTGCCACAGGGTATAGAGTTATTCATGACTCCAAATCACTCGTTTCCAGTCATCCACTGTGCAATGGCGTCGCTCCTTAAACCACCTCGATGGTCACTTAGCACTGGCTACAGAAATGTGCGGCTTACGAGGAGCTTCTCGGCCACTGTACCACAGTCTTTTCAACTACCTGTGTGAGACGCCCTGCTAAACCGGCAGGACAGGACAGATAGTTTAAGTTGTGGAAAGAGGCCAAAATAAGCGGCTGTCAGTTACACTCGAACATACAACCTTTTATTTGATCAAAAATTACAAGAGCCAAGAAAATAAAAAAAAACACACAACACCTTTAGTTCTGGAACTTACACTACTGGCCACTACAATTGCTACACCACGAAGATGACGTGCTACGGACGCGAAATTTAACCGACAGGAAGAACACACTGTGATATGCAAATGATTTGCTCTTCAGAGCATTCAGACAAGGTTGGCGCCGGTGGCGACACCTAAAATTTGCTCACATGAGGAAAGTTCCCAACAGATTTCTCATTCACAAACAGCAGTTGACCGGCGTTGCCTGGTGAAACGTTGTTGTGGTGCCTCGTGTAAGGAGAAGAAATGCGTACCATCACGTTTCCGACTTTGATAAAGGTCGGATTGTAGCCTATCGCGATTGCGGTTTATCGTATCGTGACATTGCTGCTCGCATTAGTCGAGATCCAATTACTGTTAGCAGAATATGGAATCGGTGGGTTCAGGAGGATAATACGGAACGCTGTGCTGGATCCCAACGGCCTCGTATCACTAGCAGTCGAGATGACAGGCATCTTATCCGCATGGGTGTAAGGGATCGTGCAGCCACGTCTCGATCCCTGAGTCAACAGATGCGGACGTTTGCAAGACAACAACCATCTGCACGAACAGTTCGACGACGTTTGCAGCAGCACGGACTATCAGCTCGGAGATCGTGGCTGCAGTTACCCTTGATGCTGCATCACAGACAGGAGCGGCTGCGATGGTGTACTCAACGACGAACCTGGCTGCACGAATGGCAAAACGTCATTTTTTCGGATGAATCCAGGTTGTGTTTACAGCATCATGATGGTCGCATCCGTGTTTGGCGACATTGCGGTGAACGCACACTGGAAGCGTGTATTCGTCATCGCCATACTGGCGTATCACCCGGCGTGGTGGTATGGGGTGCCATTGGTTACACGTCTCGGTCACCTCTTGGTCGCATTGGCGGCACTTTCAATAGTGGACGTTACATTTCAGATGTGTTACGACCCGTGGCTCTACCCTTCATTCGATCCATGCGAAAACCTACATTTCAGCAGGATAATGCACGACCGCATGTTGCAAGTCCTGTACAGGCGTTTCTGGATACAGAAAATGTTTGACTGCTGCCCTGGCCAGCACATTCTACAGATCTCTCACCAATTTAAAACTTCTGGTCAATGGTTGCCAAGCTACTGACTCGTTACAATACGCCAGTCACTACTCTTGATGAACTGTGGTATCGTGTTGAAGCTGCATGGGCAGCTGTACCTGTACACGCCATCCAAGCTCTGTTTGACTCAATGCCCAGGCGTATCAACACCGTTATTACAGCCAGAGGTGGTTGTTCTGGGTACTGATTTCTCAGGATCTATGCACCCAAATTGCGTGAAAATGTAATCAGATGTCAGTTCTAGTATAATATATGTGTCCAATGAATACCCGTTTATCATCTGCATTTCTTCTGGTGTAGCAATTTTAATGGCCAGTATTGTAATTAGCGGCTGAATGAGCCGTATCATCACATGCCTTAAGGGCAAGAGCACTTTAATTTAAAAACGGCTGAAAGCCAATAACTTAAAGCTTAACCGTAATCAGAAATTTAAAAGGCAAAGCCTTATCTTAAAGCAGTTCCTTAATTAGGCTGAAGGCTCAAAGAATCTGACACTTTAAGAGCAAACAACTTAAACTGAAAATCGGCTGAAGACTTAACACTTAAGACTCAATAACATTAATTTTAAAAAATGTCAAAGGCTTTTACATAAAACAGTTCCTAAATTAGGCTGAAGGCCCGAACCATCTGACGCCTTAAGGGCAAAACAACCTTACTCAAAAAAAAAAAAGTCGGCTAGAAGCCATACAAGTACAAACAACAAGAACAAACAAGAAAAGTCAGTACACCCAAGGGCGCTCAGAAGCTCCGAGGGTCGGCCTGGAATTCAAACACTAATGCTCGCTTAGGTGAGACAGGCAGTCGGTCCAACCATTGTCGATCCGACGACAACGCAACCGACAGACAGACCCCAAGACCTTCGCTTCACCCAAGCAGCAGACAACAGGGAGTTCAATGGAACAACGTAGGAGGTATTGGCGCCCACAACCAATTATACATTGAGCTGTCAAACTAAACACCTTGCTGGACAGCAACAACACGAGGAGGAAAATACACTGCCTGAATTTACATCAATGGCCATAGCATGTAACCGGAACGTTAAGGGCCACAAGGCAGAAGATTCCGCTGGTGCACTTCAATTCAAATAACCAAGTACAGTTAAATTCCACCAGAGGGTGGCTAAAATTTGCCAACTTTAAAACACACGTTGTTGCCCACAGGAATATTCCAACAGCCGACAACGAACACCAGACGACACAATGACTTGCTGGTAGATGAAGTCAAAACTCAACTTTCATGTCCAGGATCAGAGAGTCACGAACCTCATAGCAATGGGAACAGCACCACACATTCAACACCGCATAGAGGCCGCCAGCAGGCCCGGTCAAACCACGCACCAAGGAGATTTCCTCGCTGCTCCACACCAGCAGACCAACTGCAGGCGCTAAAATGGTGAAAGGATGAAATATACGTCCGCCGATGAGACGACCAACCAAACGACCGATCAACGGTCATCCGCTCCAATCTCCCTCCGTCGGACAGTTCAAGTGCGTCGCCAGCGGTCGGCGAGCACTGGCTGTCGGGGCCTCACCGGGGCTCCGTCCCCGACTTCCCTGCTGCTGCGTCCCGACTGCACTGCTGGTCCGTCTCCAACTGGCTGCCAGACACACGACGACCCGGAAATACTATCAGTCGCTCCAGAGATGGTACGACAGTGCACTTAATCGATACGCGTTGCTGCTGCCGCTCACGGACAAGTAAGGCAGGAAGTTAGTGACGCCAGTAAATGGAATACTGCAGTACCATAATAGAAGATGACAAACAATAAATGGGAAAAATGCGAGCCATGCACGGCTCACTGTGCACAACCATTGTGATAGCATTTTGGAAGTCAAGAGTGATTTCTTCCTCTGATCTCGTGCAAACTTTTTTCACAAACATCTGCATTGCTTGACGATCCCTGCTTATCAGCACACGAGACCTACATGGTCTTGTTCTAGCTGTGGGTGCTGTCCGATTTCCACTTCACCGTCACATCACCAAAAGTCACCTTGGGAAGCCTTAGAAGGGCAGAAATATCCCTGTTGGATTTGATATCCAATCACTAGTCCAGGCTCGAAGTACCTGACCGCTGCTAACCGATCCATTCCGCCTTCACTGCTTCTCTATTGAGAACACAATACTCCCCCGCCTCCTTTTATGCAGGCGGGTCCACCTCTTGTGACTTATAGTTCTCAGTGTCAGACTGCAAAGCAGTGCCTGGATAGTTTTCATCAGATACTGTGCGATGAAGTGAAATGCTGGCGTAGCCGCGAAAGAATGGACTAATAAACCATGTCCAATAGCCACCAAAAAAAATCTTTCACTTGAGAATCAGCAAAATATCACAGGTGCGAAGTTGTAACTATCCATCCTTTATATGAATGCTTGGTGTCTGTTTTTTCGGACATCCACAGCTGTGATATGTATCATGTAAATGGAAAGTGGAGGGGGAGAAAGGAAAGGAAAGGGAAGGAAGTAAGGGTACCAGTTGCATCGGGACTTCACCAGAATCAGCGGCGACGAATGAAAATATGTGTCGGACCGGCCTTCGAACCAGGGATCTCTCATTTACTAGACAGTTGCGTTAACCGCTGTACCACTCAGAGATAGTGTTTGTCACAATTGCGGGAACTATCTGGGCACGTTGCCCGGATGACCCACTTTTCCCACTGCAGTCCCAGTTGATGTGTTCCATGCTTGCTGATTTTAGATTCCCAC
Organism: Schistocerca americana; assembly: GCF_021461395.2. Taxonomy (NCBI): domain Eukaryota; kingdom Metazoa; phylum Arthropoda; class Insecta; order Orthoptera; family Acrididae; genus Schistocerca; species Schistocerca americana. The sequence continues at coordinate 38,214,398 of NC_060123.1, forward strand.
TGGAGATCGAACATAAATATTCGTCAGCACTTAAGGTTGTGGATTGACTGACCATCGAGGTCAATCAGTTCACCTCGATGGGCAATGGATCAGCAAGCTTCAGTGCAGATGCACATTTACGTTCGACCTCCAGCAGGAATTTAAAATTAACGAGAATATAGGACATGAACAGGGACTGCAGATAGATGGCGCTAGGTGGGAATGTGGGTCATCCGGGCAACGTGCCGAGATAGTACGTGTATTTGCGACGAACACTATGTCCGGGTGGTGCAGTGGGTAATGCAACTGTCTAGTAAGCAGGAGGTACGAGGTTCGAGTCCTGGTCCGACACACATTTTCTCTCGTCACCTCTGACTCCGCATAAAGTCCAGATGCAACTGATGTCATTATTTCCTTTCCTTTCTCTCCCCCTCCACCTTCCACTTACGTAATTTCCATTTTTTTCTCTTTCCGCCTTCTCCAATTCCCGATTATGGTTATTACCTTGTCGATGAGTTTGTAAACAGCCTACGCGGTGCATCAGTGTCTAATACAAAAGCAGAGTGTGCGCAGCGTGACACGTTAGGGATATGTGTGTGTGCCGACAGAGCGAGCGCCTGCAGATGTCGGCGTACAGCAGCGAGTGGACGTCGGCGTCGCCGCGCTTCCGCAAGGAGCTGCGCCTGCTGCTGTGCCGCGCCCACCGGCCGCTCAGGCTCACCGCCAGCAAGTTCTACACCATCTCCAGGGAGACCTTCCTCACGGTGCGTAGCGCTCTCCCACCTCGCCAGCGGCGTAGCCGCGCTATGTGTATCAGTACACGTTCTTTTGTTTTCATTAAGTGCCAGTTGCGGCTAATATTCGGTACACAGCGGAATTAGAGACATTAGCTGCCACTGGGGATTGATTTATCAAATTGAAAATCTGTGTCGGACTGGGGTTCGAACCCGCGTCTCTCACTTAGCAGGCAGATGCTCTGACCACTACGCCGCCCAGACACGACGGTCACCCCAAATGCGTGGACTACCCTAGCACAGCTCCCCTCAGATCCAAATTCTCAGCTTACCCTCAGACTTCAAGAAGAATACAATAATTCCAATCCCAAAGAAAGCAGGTGTTGACAGATGTGAAAATTACCGAACTATCAGTTTAATAAGTCAAAGCTGCAAAATACTAACGCGAATTCTTTACAGACGAATGGAAAAACTGGTAGAAGCCGACGCCGGGGAAGATGAGTTTGGATTCTGTAGAAATATTGGAACACGTGAGGCAATACTGACTTTACAATTTATTTTAGAAGAAAGATTAAGGAAAGGCAAACCTACGTTTCTAGCATTTGTAGACCTAGAGAAAGCTTTTGACAATGTTGACTGGAATACTCTCTTTCAAATTCTGAAGGTGGCAGGGGTAAAATACAGGGAGCGAAAGGCTATTTACAATTTGTACAGAAACCAGATAGCAGTTATAAGAGTCGAGGGACATGAAAGGGAAGCAGTGGTTGGGAAGGGAGTGAGACATGGTTGTAGCCTTCCCCCGATGTTATTCAATCTGTGCATTGAACAAGCAGTAAAGGAAACAAAAGAAAAGTTCGGAGTAGGTATTAAAATCCATGGAGAAGAAATAAAAACTTTTAGGTTCGCCGATGGCATTGTAGTTCTATCAGAGACAGCAAAGGACTTGGAAGAGCAGTTGAACGGAATGGATAGTGTCCTGAAAGGAGTATGTAAGATGAACATCAACAAAAGCAAAACGAGGATAATGAAATGTAGTCGAATGAAGTCGGGTGATGCAGAGGGAATTAGATTAGGAAATGAGACACTTAAAGTAGTAAAGGAGTTTTGCTATTTGGGGAGCAAAATTACTGATGATGGTCGAAGTAGAGATGACATAAAATGTAGACTGGCAATGGCAAGGAAAGCGTTTCTGAAGAAGCGAAATTTGTTAACATCAAGTATAGATTTAAGTGTCAGGAAGTCGTTTCAGAAAATATTTGTATGGAGTGTAGCCATGTATGGAAGTGAAGCATGGACGATAAATAGTTTGGACAAGAAGAGAATAGAAGCTTTCGAAATGTGGTGCTACAGAAGAATGCTGAAGATTAGATGGGTAGATCACATAACTAATGATGAAGTATTGAATAGAGATGGGGAGAAGAGAAGTTTGTGGCACAACTTGGCTAGGAGAAGGGATCGATTGGTAGGACATGTTCTGAGGCATCAAGAGAGCACAAATTTAGCATTGGAGGGAAGCGTGGAGGGTAAAAATCGTAGAGGGAGACCAAGAGATGAATACACAAAGCAGATTCAGAAGGATGTAGGCTGCAGTAGGTACTGGGAGATGAAGAAGCTTGCACAGGATAGAGTAGCATAGAGAGCTGCATCAAACCAGTCTCAGGACTCAAGACCACAACAACAACAACAACCGCACATCACTGATGTAGTGCCCCTGCTTATTACACTCATTACCAGCGGCGTCTCGCCAATTTCTGTAAAAGGATGAGCTTGATGTGCATCTGCACTGAAGGGATCACCGGCCGTCATCAAATCAAATGGATCAAACGGCTCTGAGCACTATGGGACTTCACATCTGAGATCATCAGTCCCCTACAACTTAGAACTACTTAAACCTAACTAACCTAAGGACATCACACACATCCATGCCCGAGGCAGGATTCCAACCTACAGGGGGCACTATATCAGTAGCGTGTCTTATAAGTTCAGAATTTGTATGTGACGGGAGCCATGCCAGGGTAGTAGGTGCAGTTACAGCGACCATTGTATCCAGTTGAGCAGAGGTCAGCGCGTCTGCCTACTAAGCAGGAGACCTGGGATCGAATCACGATCCAGCACAAATCTGCAGCTTGTCCCAGACACACAAATCAAAGTACACTGGCAGGCATTCTTGAATAGGTCTTTAGGAGAGGAAATGAATTACCAAATAGAAAATACAGGGTTCCATTTAAAAATGTCATATCGCTCTTCATCTTTTTGTAAAAAACAAACCTACAACGAAGGAAATTACGCTGATTGATGTCCCCCTGACGGTTAAAGAACATTTGCTTGAAACATTTTGTAATTTGAATCTGGACAAACAGTTATTTATGGTGGCCAAGATAAAGGGGACACCCTGATAATGACATATACAGGGTGTAAATTTTAAGCTGACAAACCAGAATAACTCGAAAAATAGGCTTCACACGAAAAAATGTGTAGAGTCCAAAGTTGGTTATTTTCTAAGGGGACATCTGCAGGTGCTAAAATTAGCTCACCACCCCAGCCCCCTGCGGTTGGGGCGGGAGGCACCCTTAAAATTTCAAATGGGAACACACAATTTTTATTGCAGAATCAGATTCTACATAAAAACTACGTACATTTTGTCTTAAACATTTGTTTTGATTCTTGGTAGTTGGCACTGTAGTTCAAGAAAATTCTTGCGTGGAAAATGGTTACGGATAAATAAAAAATACTTATTTACTTCGTAAATTTTGAATCGCTAAAACTAAAACTCTCCCTCTCTCCCCATAGGGTGGGGTTTGAGAGAGTTTTACAAATGTTGACCCAAATATTAATTTTTTCCGTAGATTCGGATAAGTTTTGTTTGTTTCGTGGTCATGAGGCCATACAACGTTTAATTAAAAAACAAATCATCTGACTAGCTAACTAACAAACCGAACATCCTACGAAGTAAATAAATAATTTTTATTTATTCGTAACCACTTTCCACGCAAAAGTGAGAACATCGATTTTCTTTAATTACAGCGCCAACTACCAAGAACCAAAACAAATGTTTAAGACAAAATGTACGTAGTTTTTTATGTAGAATCTGATGCTGCAGAAAAAAAATTGTGTTTCGCATTTGAAATTTTAAAGTTTCCTCCCGCCCCACCCCCAGGCTGTTGTGGTGGCGGGCTAATTTTAGCACCAGCGGATGTCCCCCTCGATAATAATCAACTTTGGATTCTACACATTTTTTCGTGTGAAGCTTATTTTTCGAGTTATTCTGATTTGTCAACTTAAAATTTACACCCTGAATAATTAAGACGAGGACCACCAATGATCCCTTGAGTGTGGATGCACAGCAAGCTTTAACTCTTACGGGAACTAGCGAAATGCCGCGGTGAGCGTAGTGGGCAAGGGGCATTACATCAACATTGTGTGGATAAGTTGATAATTTGGGTCTGACGCGAGGTGTATTAGGGTAATCAGTGCAGTTACCATGACCACTGTGTCCGGGTGTCATATTGGTCAGTGCATCTGCCCACTAAACAGCAGACCCGACTTCGAATCCCGGTCCAGCACAAATTTTCAATTTTCTCCATTGTTTTTTAATCATTGTTCACCGACAACTAACGTCGTTAATTCCATTGTGTCTTGATTCATAGTGGCTGCAGAATCAAACATAGTGTCTCTTCTTTCGGACATGACCGAAAGAACACACACCGAAATATATAACCTTCAGTATGTCACACTAGCCTTTATAATATTTTACCATGTGTATTTTGTATAATGTGGTACCCGATAAGCTCTGGGGTAGGAATATGATCGTAGCCGGTTGAAATCACGGCTTCCTAAGAACCTTACATTCGACCGCTATAACAGCCCTCACGTGATAATCGCTAAGTGCCACTACGATAAATCACCCGGATATTTATTATTTCTCTGACGAGACACACCAAGTGCAGTCAACACCACCTAGAGATAAGGCCCATCAACCGTGCCGTGACGTCATAACGAACAGTGATACACGGTAAGATAAAAAGAACGACACACCAGGAAGGAATTATCCGAATGGGACGGAAATCGGTAGATGTACCATACATGTACAGACAAACAAATTATCACAGTTTCTGGAAAATTGGGTGATATATTCAAGAGAAAAAGCTTCACAAACTGAGCAAGACAACAACACGTTGATCCACCCCTGGCCCTAATGCAAGCACTTTCTTTAAAGTCAGTGCCGCCATTAGACTGTTGCTTATTTACAGTGTTACATTTACACTTACACAATCATGATTTCGGCTTCAAAGTGCCATTATCAAGTGTTTTAAGTGTTGTAAATTGCCTAAGATGGCATACTGTCGTATTAAAATACACTATTAGATACATTGTCTAATAGTGTATTTTAATACGACAGTATGCCATCTTAGGCAATTTACAACACTTAAAACAGTTGATAATGGCACTTCGAAACCGAAATCATGATTGTGTAAGTGTAAGTGAAACACTGTAAATAAGCAACAGTCTAATGGCGGCACTGACTTTAAAGAAATATATTATGACTGTGGCCCCGCATTATAAAAAAATTATTAAATTTATGCAAGCAGTTGTTCGCCTTGACATGGGTTAATAGAGTTGCTCGATCTCCTCCTGAGAGATATCGTGGCAAATTCTGTCCAGTTGGCCCCTTTGATCGTCAAAATCTCGAGGTTGTTGGAAGGTCCTGCCCATAATGCTCTAAACGTTTTCAATGGGGATAGATCCGGCGACCTTGCTGGCCAACTTACGGTTCCGCAAGCACGAAGACAACCAGCAGAAACCCTCGCCGTGTGCGGAAAAGCATTATCTTGCTGAAATGTAAGTCCACAATGGTTTGCCATGAATAGCAACAAAACAGGGCGTAGAATATCGTCGACGTATGGCTGTACTGTAAGGGTGGCGCGGATGACAACCAAAGCGGTCCTGCTATGAAATGTAGAGGCTCCACAGACCATCACTCCTGGTTGTCGGGTTTTATGGTGTGTGACAGATGAGTTGGTATCCCACCGCTGTCCAGAGCGTCACCAAACTCCTCTTCGCTGGTCGTCGGGGCTCAGTTCGAAGAGGGACTCATCGCTGAGGACAATTCTACTCCAGTCAATGAGATTCCAGGCCAAATGTACCCGACACAGCTGCAAAGTGCTTGTTGGTGAACAGAGTTCAATGGTAGCGAGCGCAAGGTGCGCCGTGAGCTCAGCCCCTTTCTGTAGGCTGCCTATTAACGATCCGTGTAGTCACTGAAGCGCCAGTTGCGCGTGGGATCGATGATGCTCATGAATCCGGGGCTCTGAGTGCTTCTCTGACAATACCTCGGTTCCCATCCACGTTCTGCCAGATCTCTAAGTCGACCGCTTCCTTCTTGACACTGTGTTTTTCATGCTTTTGCCCATTCCTGCCAGCATCGTTGAATGGTGGCATCGCTCCTATTCAAATGCCGAGCGAATTGCCGATTACTCCAAGCGGCTTCTTTGGATCCAACTGCACGTCCTCTCCCAAATGATGACACCGCGTATGCAGGGTGGTCCATTGATAGTGACCAGGTCAAATATCTCACGAAATAAGCATGAAACGAAAAAACTACAAAGAACGAAACTCGTCCAGCTTGAAGGGGGAAACCAGATGGCGCTATGGTCGGCCCGCTAGATGGCGCTGCCATAGGTCAAACGGATATCAACTGCGTTTTTTCTAAGTAGGAACCCCCATTTTTATTACATATTCGTGTAGTACGTAAAGAAATATGAATGTTTTAGTTGGACCACTTTTTTCGCTTTGTGACAGATGGTGCTGTAATAGTCACAAACGTGTAAATACGTGGTATCACGTAACATTCCGCCAGGGCGGTCGGTATTTTCTTCGTGACACATTACCCGTGTTAAAATGGACCGTTTACCATTTGCGGAAAAGGTCGATATCGTATTGATGTATGGCTATTTTGATCAAAATGTCCAACGCGTGTGTCTTATGTTTGCTGCTCGGAATCCTGGACGACATCATCCCAGTGACTGGACCGTTCGCCGGATAGTTGCGATATTTAAGGAAACAGGAAGTGTTCAGCCACATGTGAAACTTCAACCACTACCTGCAACAAATGATGATGCCCAAGTAGGTGTTTTAGCTGCTGTCGCGGCTAATCCGCACAGCAGTAGCTGACAAATTGCGCGTGAATCGGGAATCTCAAAAACGTCGGTGTTGAGAATGCTGCATCAACATAGCTTGCACCCTTACCATATTTCTAAGCACCAGGAATTGCATGGCGACGACTTTGAACGTCGTGTACAGTTCTGCCACTGGGGACAAGAGAAATTACGAGAAGACAGATTTTTTGCACGCGTTCTATTTAGCGGCGAAGCGTCATTCACCAACAGCGGTAACGTAAAGCGGCATAATATGCACTAATGGGCAACGGAAAATCCACGATGGCGGCGACAAATGGAAAATCAGCAACCTTGGCGGGTTAATGCATGGTGCGGCATTATGGGAGGAAGGATAACTGCCCCCCCCCCCCTTTTATCGATGGCAAACTAAATGGTGCAATGTATGCTGATTTCGTACGTAATGTTCTACCGATGTTACTACAAGATGTATCACTGAATTACAGAATGGCGATGTGCTTCCAACATGATGGATGTCCGGCACATAACTAGCGTGCGGTTGAAGCGGTATTGAAAAGCATATTTCATGACAGGATCTGACGTCCCCGAATTTCTTTCTGTGGGGAAAGTTGAAGGATATTTGGTATCGTGATCCACCGACAACGCCTGACAACATGCGTCAGCGCATTGTCAATGCATGTGCGAACATTACGGAAGCGGGGTCAGGGATTTTCTCTGCCTCGTGATGACTGGGTGTTGTGTGATGTCCTTAGGTTAGTTAGGTTTAAGTAGTTCTAAGTTCTGGGGGACTGATGACCATAGCTGTTAAGTCCCATAGTGCTCAGAGCCATTACGGAAGGCGAACTACTGCCTGTTGAGAGGAATGTCGTTACACGTATTGCCAAATGCATTGACGTTGACGGACATCACTTTGAGCATTTATTGCATTAATGTGGTATTTACCAAAGAAAAATGGTTCAAATGGCTCTGAGCGCTATGGGACTTAACTTCTGAGGTCATCAGTCCCCTAGAACTTAGAACTTCTTAAACCTAACTAACCTAAGGACATCACACACATCCATGCCCGAGGCAGGAATCGAACCTGCGACCGTAGCAGTCGCGCGGTTCCAGACTGTAGCGCGTAGAACCGCTCGGCCACTTAGGCCGGCCGGTATTTGCAGGTAATGCCGCTGTAACATCATGCGTTCTCAGAAATGATAAGTTCACAAAGGTACATGTATCACATTGGAACAACCGAATAAACTGTTAAAACGTACCTAAGTTCTGTATTTTAATTTGAAAAACCTACCTGTTGCCAATTGTTCGTCTAAAATTGTGAGCCATATGTTTGTGACTATTACAGCACCATCTATAACAAAGTGAAAAAAGTTGTCCAACTAAAACATTCATATTTCTTTACGCACTACACGAATATGTAATAAAAAATGGGGGTTCCTGTTTAATAAAAACGCAGTTGATATCCGTCTGACCTATGGCAGCGCCATCCAACGGGCCAACCATAGCCGGCCGGGGTGGCTGAGCGGTTCTAGGCGCTACAGTCTGGAACCGCGCGACCGCTATGGTCGCAGGTTCGAATCCTGCCTCGGGCATGGATGTGTGTGATGTTCTTAGGTTAGTTAGGTTTAAGTAGTTCTAAGTCCTAGGGGACTGATGTTCTCAGCAGTTAAGTCGCAAAGTGCTCAGAGCCATTTGAACCATTTTTTTTTTTTTTTGGGTCAACGATAGCGCCATCTGGTTTCCCCCTTCAAGCTAGACAAGTTTCGTTGTTTGTAGCTTTTTTCGTTTGACGCTTATTTCGTGAGATATTTGGCGCGGTCACGATCAGTGGACCACCTTGTATTGTTCACACGCCTGCCTGCGAGGCATAGTTACTGTCCAACTAAGTACACGGAATAGAATTCGCAAAGACTCTACGCCCTAGAATCGGCATGTCCCCTGTTTATTATACCTTCCAACTGCGCGGCGAAATTGCGCTGCAGCTTCGCACATTAATCCACCGGTCGCCAAAGTTTACAGTTTTGCATTTTCCGTCGATAAATGTATGAATATCAATTTTCAACCAGTTTGGATAACTCCTTCTTGGCGCGATTTTTTTTTTATTTTCTTTTCACTTAGAGTGTATAAAGCAGCCAACAACGAACGAACTGCGGGCCTCCTAACATTACCGATTTTTGAGTTGATACATGAATGAGGTTAGTTAACAAAGAAAACTTGTGTAGTTGTTTGAGTGGAAATACGACAGTTAATAACTAACTGCTATTAATTTGGCGTGTAGCATATACAAAATGACTAGCACATTTGGTAACAAAGCAACCCGCATCTTTGAGAAAACTTTTATGGGTGTTAACTGTGGGAAACATTATGGGTATTTTTAAATGTTGTTTAGTAAAACAGTCTTACATTTCTAAATACGTAATTTTTATACAAGAACACTGAGGCATACACATCGCAGTTAATTACATCCACACAGATTTCTGTTACCGTTACGACTTCAAAAAAAATTCAGTGACTATGAAATTTTATGATCGTTTAGCATAGGTGGCCGGGAGTCCCCACCTGGGAAAGTTCGGCCGCCGAGTTGCAAGTCTTTTCAGCTGACGCCACAGTGGGTGACTTGCGGGTCGATGACGATGAAATGATTTTGAGGACAACACAACACCCAGTTTAAGAGCGGGGAAAATGTCCGTTCCGGTCGGGAATCGAACTCAGGCCCGCTGCGTTGCAGTCAGACGAGCTGACCACTCGGCTAAATGGGCGGACCTTAGTTATAATTTCCTTTAATGAAACTTCTTCTGAATGGACCCCCACTTTCAAATGATAATCAATCAAAATATACGCTAAGTAATGGGACTGCACAGACGGATCGATATTACACATAAAAAAAAGTTTTCAATCACCTCGGTTCCGAGAGTCCCGGAACCCGTACAGAAAATTGGAATAGAGATCAACACAAACATCATTTCTGCCCATTTTATTGCTCTTGAAAACCACACATTCCATGTTGTACCACCATACAGAGAGACCTTCGGAGGTGGTGGTCAAATTGCTGTACACACTGGTACCTCTAATACCCAGCAGCACATCCTCCTGCGTTGATGAATGCCTATATTCGTCGTGGCATACTACCCACAAGTTCGTCAAGGCACTGTTGGTCCAGATTGTCCCACTCCTCAACGGCGATTCGGCGTAGGTCCCTCAGAGTGGTTGGTGGGTCACGTCATCCATAAACAGCCCTTTTCAATAGGGTTCATGTCTGGAGAACATGCTGGCCACTCCAGTCGAGCGATTTAGTTATCCTGAAGGAAGTCATTCACAAGATGTGCACGATGGGAGCGCAAATTATCGCCCATGAAGACGAATGCCTCGTCGATATGCTGCCGGTATGGTTGCACTATCGGTTGGAGGACGTTACGGTGCCTTCCATGAACACCAGCGGCGTACGTCGGCCCCACATGATGCCACCCAAAACAGCAGGGAACCTCCATATTGTTGCACTCGCTGGACAGTGCGTCTAAGGCATTCAGCCTGACCGGATTGCCTCCAAACACGTTTCCGACGATTGTCTGGTTGAAGGCATATGCGACACTCATCGGTGAAGAGAACGTGATGACAACGTGATGCCAATCTTGAGCGGCCCATTCGGCATGTTGTTGGGCCCATCTGTACCGCGCTGCATGGTGTCGTGGTTGCAGAGATGGACCTCGCTGTGGACGTCGGGAGTGAAGTTGCGCATCATGCAGCCTATTTAGCACAGTTTCAGTCGTAACACGACGTCCTGTGGCTGCACGAAAAGCATTATTCAACTTGGCGGCGTTGCTGCGGGGTTCCTCCGAGCCATAACCCGTAGGTAGCGGTCATCCACTGCAGTAGTAACCCTCGGGCAGTCTGATCGAGGCATATCATCGACAGTTCCTGTCTCTGTGTATCTACTCCGTGTCCGAACAACATCGCCTGGACACTTCCCTTGTAGAGAACCCTTCCTAGCACAAAGTAACAATGCGGACGCGATCGAACCGCGGTATTGATCGTATAGGCATCGTTGAACTCTAGAAAACTCGAGCCGTGTACATCCTTCCTTATGGAATGACTGGAACTGATGGGCTGTCGGACCCCTTCCGTCTAATAGGCGCTGCTCATGGATGGTTGTTTACATCTTTGGGCGAGTTTAGTGACATCTCTGAACAGTCAAAGAGACTGTGTCTGTGATGCAATATCCACAGTCAACGTCTGTCTTCAGGAGTTCTGGGAACTGGGGTGTTGCAAATCTTTTTTTGATGTGTGTACATACAATTAATACACTCTTCTTTCACTATTTTCATCCAGTTATTCCTCAAAGATATTACATTAACTATATCTTTCACTTCCTGATATTCTTCTTTAAATATTCGTTTTGGCTGGCTGGCTACACTAATCTTGATGTTTTCCAAAGATTTTGCTGCTTCCGATGTACTCCTTTCTTTTCTGGCCCCTCTCTAGATGGTCCTGAAGCTGAAGATAGGTAAGCTGGACAGATCGGAAGAGTGCACGGTACGGGATCTCAGTCAAACTGCAGCAGTTATGGTTTAACCATCTGCGGCAGATACTTTCCAGATAATGTCTCTTACTGTATGATGTTTGTGACACATCTGAAAAATGAGCAATGAAGCAGATTAATCGTAATATAATCAAGCCAAGTGATCCGGTAAACAATGTACCATAATCTAAACGTGCATTAGTAAACTACATTCAAAACAAAGGTTCGTGTTAAACTTACCACTGTGAAATCCTGTCTTGTAATTGAATGGAATCGTTTCCGTCTCATTATACCGTCTTTAGGAAACTTGAACACTTGAACCTTGTTTTCTACTGTGTAATTTTCATTACATTTCCGTACACAACACCTCATAACCTTAATGAAGATGACGCTGAATAAACGTGTTTCATGTTGCGTTGAACTCACACAGACATAACATAGGAACACATGAAATGATTTGTGCGTACTTAAGTCACAGTCTCGTAACGATCACATGGCACAACGAGATTTTTGAAACTCAGAACGTTCTTGATACAACACAAAACAGCTGTTAACTTTCAGCGCTTCTTGCCGACGTCATAATTTCAAATCCTCGCAGTTGTTTGCCCTTCCTGTCTAGGTGGTTTTGATGAGAGGCGTTCTCGTACTAACCAAAATATTCAAAATTATCACCAGCGCTTAACTCTCTTACCAAAGGTCAGTAGATTATAACTGTTAACCTGAATAATGTCTAATCTGGCTGTAGAAAGCAATAAAAAAAGATTTATATTTATATTTGAAAACGTGATGTCTAATCTGGCTGTAGAAAGCAATAAAAAAAGATTTATATTTATATTTGAAAACGTATTAGCATCTGACTGCTCCGAATTATTAATGTCGCTTGGCTACACATTAACTGAAATCTTTGTCACATTCAGACAAATAGTTCAACATTAAAATTACACTGTGCCTAGCTATTTAGTGGCAGTGAAATTAGATCTTTTAGTCTCAGATTGGCCAGATTACTATTATTTTGTTACTAATTAATATTTATTATTAATTCACCAACATTAAACTCACACACAGAATTGATAGCAATGGATTATGAGCACTGTTCCATCTATTCATCAGAATTATTACACTGATTGATGTGGTGTGGTGAAACAAATCTCATAATTGCACTAATTCTCTAGCCATTTTCAACCTACGGTTTCTACTTAAAAAGAATAAAACAAAACTCGGGGCAATTCCTATACAGCTCCGGCACTTTTCCGCCTATCAGACAGAATGTTTCCATTTTGAGAGGTTGCTTTCTGCGTTCAACTCTTTCACTACTGTTTACCAAAATATTTTACAAATTAAACTGGAACACCAATGTCAATATCTGAGAACCGAAGCACGCTATTCCGCATTTTTTTTTTCCTTTATTGATTTTCAATTGCCCCCTTCGGGCAAGCAGCAGCTTAGTACGCTCCTCTACAGCCTAAAGACTTTTTTTCCAAAAAACGGAAGAAGAAAATAAACAAGAAAAACAGGCGATAAAACGGTGACGTAAAGTGTAAAATGGCGGAAAAATGCGGAAAGCTAAAACTGAAAGCAAAAGGGGTTCGCAATATTAATAAAAGACACAGGAATCAGACAAGTAACATAGTATAGAGACAATTAAAAAAACATGACGACAGTCTGGTTTCTGTTCGCAAGAGATAAAAAGCACACCCAGCAACAGTATGATGGCCGTTCGCAACACTTCCCAAAAAACACAACACAGAACACTCACTGTAAAACACTCACTGTAAAACACTGCACGAAAATGGCGGCACAAAGATGACACTACCGAGCCAAAGGCAGATGGGGAGGCGGACCTGGAGGAGGGGGAAGAACAAGAAGGGAGGAAGAAAAAAAAACGAAAAGGGGGGGGAACCAAGGAGGGAGAGGACTAATAAAGGGGGAGAGGGGCAAGGCAGACGCGAGAGGGAATGAGATGAGGCAGGGGAGGGAAATGCAAGAGGACTCGGGGGAGAGAAGGGGGCAGAGAGAAGGGAAAAAAGAGGATGAAAGGGGGGGAGAGGGAGCCCGGGAAAAGGACAGAGGAAAGGAGGGGGAGTGAGGATCAGAGTTGATAGGAGGGATAAATGGAGGGAGAGAGGGCATCATCTGGGAGGGGGAGTTGATGGAAGCCACCTTGGGAAAGGAGACGAAGGGTGTAGAGATGGAGGGTAGGGGCGACACAACAGTGAAGACGTGGCAGGGGGCGGGAAAGGGAGAGGAGAGGAGGATCAAGGCGGCGGGAGGTGTAGAGGATGCGGATATGTTCGAGGAATAGGAGCAGATGGGGGGAAAGGAATGAAATCATAGAGGATACGCGTGGGGGATGGGAGGCGTATACGGAAGGCGAGACGGAGTGCATGACGCTCAAGGATCTGGAGGGACTTATAGAATTTGGGGGGGGGGGGCAGATATCCAGGCGGGACTGACATAACAGAGGATGGGACGGATTAAGGATTTGTAGGTGTGTAGGATGGTAGAGGGGTGCAACCCCCATGTCCAGCCAGAGAGGAGTTTGAGGAGTCGGAGGCGTTTGTGGGCTTTGGATTGGATGGAGCGGAGATGAGGGATCCAGGTGAGGTGACAGTCAATGGTGAGGCCAAGGTAGGTGAGGGTGGGGGTGAGGCGGACAGGACGGGTGCAGACAGTAAGGGAGAAATCCAGGAGCCGGAAGGAGCGAGTGGTACGACCTACGATGATTGCCTGGAAGGGTTGAGTTTCAGGAGCCACTGGTTACACCATGCAGCAAAAAGGTCAAGGTGATTCTGGAGAAGGCGTTGGGACCGTTGGAGGGTAGGAGCGAGGGCGAGGAATGTGGTGTCATCAGCATGCTATTCCGCATATCTCAGCGCCACAAATAATTAAAGAATGCATCACTGTCCTGCATGGGCTGTCTCAGGATAATCTCTCTTGAAAAATCTCACGTAGTTCCTCTAAGAGACCAAGGAACAGTGCTGGGATTCTTTACAATAGTTGTGATAATAACGGCCTTCATATTTAGCGTCCAGCTCAGATTTATTCTTCTTTTGTTTCGCAACATGAGATGGTGTTGACGTCCGACAGCATTTGTAGTCCATGTTCTGGTTGTTAGATGCCGCTGCTGTTCGCCAGCTCTCTCAAGCGGCGTCATACGCGTGCAAGATAACGTTACAAACTGAATTAATATAGATTACTTTCACAACTCCTCACAAAAAATATCTTTAATCAGTAGCTCGGCATTCCAATGCGCGAAAACGTGCAGAAATCAAATACCCAGTGAAATGCGTACACCAAAGTGGTATCTCGCATTGGAATGCGTAGCTTGAGTGCTGTTAACGCGAAGGTGCAGTTTTGCTGTACCCCCCCCCCCCCCCAGGTCCTTTTGCATTCCCCTCCCCTGCCTTTCCCCACTCTCGCGTCTGCCCAGCCCCCATCCCTCTTATGTGTCCTCGTCGTCCGTCGGCTCCTTCCCCCTCCCCCACCACCACTTCGCTTTTCCTCTCCTTCCCCCCTTTTCTTTCCCATCATCTGTCCAGGCTTGCCCTCGGCTGTGGTATATTTGTGCCACATTTTTAATGCAGTGTTGTGCGTCTTTCCAAAGTGTTGCGAACAGAAATCATGCTGTCGCTGGGTGTGATTTTTATTTCTCTTGCGAATAGGAACCAGACTGTCGCCGTGTTTTTAATTTTCTGTCTATTATTTTATCTGTCTGCTTCTTGTGTATTTTATTAGCTTCATCAACGCTTTGTTTTATATTTTAAGTTCCACAATTTTCCACCATTTTACTATTTAAGTCACCGATTTTATCGCCTGCTTTTATTATTTATTATCTTCATTTTTTTAAAACAAATTCTGTAGGCTGAAGAGCGGCGTACTAAGCTCCTGCCAGCCCGCCCGCTTCGGGGGGAATCGAAACTCAATAAAGAAAGAAAAAAAAGTAGTTTTGTGCGGAAAGGGCGAGGGAAACAGGGAGGGCGGAAAGGTAAGGGCCACAGGAAAGGGAGGAAGAGAGGATGGGAAAAGATGGGATGACACTAAAATGGGACGGGGCTGAGTTGTATGGAAGGATATGATGAGAGGATTGTAACCGAACCTATGGTCTGTCGGTAAACGACAACGCTTATCGTGGAAGAAATTGCCTTCCCCGGAAGAACGCCTTATCTGTCGTATAGGAACACTGTGAATCAGTTTCCCGTCTAAGGGATGCACTGCAGCGGGCAAAGACTGACCTAGCTTCCGCTGATGTGCATTTCTTGCATTTGTTATATTAGTAATTTCTGTACTGCGTATGTTATTAATATATTTAGTGGAAAATACACATTCTTAGGCGTGTGTGAGCACTGTATTGTTACTCGCTTGAAAGGCACGCTGCTCAAACTACCGGTGTAACATTGGCTAACGGGTTGTAGGTGCTCCTGGTGACGTAGACTCGGCTGCTTACTCTTCAGTTTACCGATCGACATACCTCTCTCTTACACGCAGAAATTCGTTTCTCGTTTACAGCATCTATGTCATGTTAACCAACACAGCGAAAGCATAAAGAGTACGTACGTAGTGTGACTTTCGAAGTGTGACTTTCGACTGTGTGTTGTTCCACGTTTTCAACCGATTCATACAAAAGAGTATCACAGAAATAGAGGGTTGGAGCTTAAATAGTGGCAACTATTTATTCACAACCGATACAAGAGTTACATGTTTGCACCTGTTACCGTCCTTCAAAGTAGTCACCAGCGCTGTGTAGAAACCGTTGCCAGCGATGTGGAAGGCGTAGTATTCCGTTAGCAGAGCCTGTTCTGTTCGATGGAGCGAATGGAGCGGTCCACTGCCTGTCGAATCTCTGGAACATTTCTGAAACCAACGCCACCGTCAATGCACAGTATTACTGTTCGTTTTTGGGGCATCACCTGCGACCAGCTTTGCGAAAGAAGCGGCGACACTTTCTGCGCAACCCACCCACCATTTTGCACGGCAATGCGCGGGCGCATAAAGCGAAAACTGTGGGTGCTCTATTCGGTCCATGGGACTGGGAAGTACTGTACCATTCACCATACTCACAGGACTTAAGTCCTTGTGATTTTGATTTGATTCCGAAGATGAAGGAACCACTTCGTGGCATTCGCTTCAGAACTGATCCAGAGATACGACAGGCAGTTGACCGCTCCATTCGCACCATCAACAGAACAGGCTCTGCTAACAGTATACTACGCCTTCCACATCGCTGCCAACGGGTTCTATACAACGCTGGTGACTACTTTGAAGGACGGTAACAGGTGCAAACATGTAACTCTTTTGTATCGGTTGGTGGCCGAGCGGTTCTAGGCGCTTCAGTTCGGAACCGCGCTGCTGCTACGGTCGCAGCTTCGAACCCTGCCTCGGGCATGGATGTGTGTGATGTACTTAGGTTAGTTAGGTTTAAGTAGTTCTCAGTCTAGGGGACTGATGACGTCAGATGTTAAGTCCCATAGTGCCTAGAGGCATTTGAACCTTTTTTTTGTATCGGTTGTGAGTAAATAGTTGCCACTATTTAAGTTCCAACCCTTCTAAGTACCAGTTACTTAATTTTAAAAACGTGTTGACGTCAATAAACGAATAAACAAGCTAAGTAGTTATGACGATCAAACCAAAAAAATATGTGTCACAGGGGGCATGGTGGAGGGCGGGGAGGGGTATGGGTAGGGGGGGGGGGTTAAAGCTGAAGTTTGCCCTGGACGTAAGGTATCCAGACTACGCGTTTTAGTTACTAATACACAGTCCAGTTACATTAATATGACCACCAATCAAAAGCCTGAATAAATACCTTCTGCAGCGCGGACCACTGCGAGAGATGTGGTAAGAGTGTCATTGAAGTTCTGGAAGGTACCTACAGGGATGTAGATCCAAGCCGACTCTGGTGCTGTGGTCAGCAGTGCTAGATTTTTGGCTGAAGATCCATGGCGTGTACAGCCTGATCAATATGGTCCACAGATTCTCGATTGGGTCTAAATCCGGGGAGTTAAGTGGCCATTAGAGTAGGATAAACTAATCTTGGTGCTCCTCGAACCATGCATGTAAACTGCGAGATATGCGACACGTTGCATTGTCCTGCAGATAGAAGCCATGAATAGATGCATACTTGTGTTGAACATTGTGCCTTCCAGAATGACCAGATCATCCAGAGAATGCTACAGAAACATTCCCCAGCCATAACGCTCCCTTCTTCGCCCTGAACACTTAAGACGATTGATGCAGGGTGATTGCTTTCAATGTTTCACGCCATACGCGCCAACGGCCATCCGTCACTTAGTTACTTAGTTCGTCAGTTGCGTGTTCCATTGATCAATCGCACGGTACGGTAGCCGTTATGATGTGTAACGTGTCAAGTGCTCAAGAAATGCACATACGAAACAAGATTCTTTAATATATACCTATTGCAATACAGAGTTAAAGATTAATATTTCTCTTATTTACCCTATTGCCTTAAATGGCACAAAATGCATATACTATATTTATATATTTATTTATTCCTATTCAAGAATTCATCTATGGTATAGAAGGAGTAGCCAAGGAGATATGATTTCAATTTATTTTTGAAGCTATGACTGTTGTCTGTCAGACATCTTATTTCATCTGGTAATATGTCGAAAATTTTTATAACAGCATATTTTACTCCTTTCTGTGCCAAAGATAGGTTGAGTGAAGGATAGTGTAAGTCTCTCTTTTTTCTGGTATTATAATCATGAATGTCGCTGTTGTTTTTAAACTGGTCCATGTTGTTGAGAACAAATTTCATTAGGGAGTAAATGTACTGTGAGGCCATTGTAAAAATTCCCAATCTTTTAAAAAGATGCCTACAAGATGAGCGACTATGAATCCCACACATTATTCTAACCACTTTCTTTTGAGCAGTGAATACTTTTTGTCGAAATGTTGACTTACCCGAAAATATTATTCCGTATGACAACAGAGAGTGAAAGTATGCAAAGTATGCTAGCTTACTAATTTCAATACCCTCAAAATTGGCAATTATTCTGATTGCAAAAGTTGCTGAACCTAGTCGCTTTAGGAGATCCAAAATATGACTTATCCAATTAAGATTCTCATCTATATGTACACCCAAAAACTTAGTACGCTCTACCCTGGATACTGACTTCTGTTGATGTGTTATATTTATTGAAGAAACTGTACTTTTTGCAGCAGAAAATTGGATTTACTGTGTTTTTTTCAAAGCTTAGAGCAAGCCCATTTGCAGAAAACCAGTTAATGACTTTTCCAAAGACCTTATTTGTATCATTTTCAATAGGAGTTTCTTTTACTGGATTAATAATGATGCTTGTATCATCAGCAAACAGTGTCAGTTCAGCTTCCTGTTTCAGATAGGAAGCGAAGTCGCTCACATATATCAAGAACAGAAGGGGACCCACGATTGAACCCTGTGAAACACCTAATGTAATTTCACCACTGTTAGATGAAGTGGCAAACTTATTTAAATCACTTGACCCATATAAGGAAACTTTTTGCTTCCTGTTCTGTAGGTATGACTTAAACCACCCATATGCTATTCCATTTATACCATAGAATTGTAATTTTCTTAACATAATGTCATGGTTCACACAATCAAATGCTTTGGACAGGTCACAGAAAATTCCTGTTGCTGACATTTTACTGTTTAACGACTCTGTTTTGTGGACAGTGAAATTGTATTTTTCCATCTCAGTGGAACAGCATTTTTGAAATCCGAACTGTGATTTAATAAGTATCCCATTACTGTTGAGATGGCTAACCACTCTTGAGTACATTATTTTCTCGAAGATTTTTGAAAATACTGTAAGCAAGGATACTGGCAGATAATTATTGACATCTGTGGTGTCCCCCTTTTTGTAGAGAGGCCTAACAATAGCATATTTTAACCTGTCTGGGAAAATACCTTGAGTCAGTGATGCATTACATATGTGACTCAGAACATCAGCTGCAATTGCTCCACACTGTTTTAATATCTTATTAGAGATGTCATCTACTCCAATAGAACATTTATTTTTCAAAGATGTAATAATTTAACTTATTTCAGAAGAGGTTATTAGGTGAAACTTAATCTGACTAAATTTTTTCAAAACAGACTCTTCCATGTACTCCTTGACTTTTGCTTTTGAACTGTTCTCACCAATTTTTTCTCCTGTCTGTCTGATGGAGCACAAGACGTGATTCACCTGAAAACGCTATCTGTTGCCGTTGAGTGTACGTCCAATTGCTTGCAAATTCCAGCCTCCGCCGCCGATGAGTCAGCATGGGTGTATGAACCAGGCGCCTGGTGGGGGAGCCCATAAGCAGCAACGTTCGCTGAACGGTCGTTGAGCAGACACTGTCGGAGCCCCTTGGTTCATCCAGGCAGTCAGCGGCCGTACAGCAGCATTTCTGTTCCGCCGTACACATTTGCACAACCGTCGTTCACCTCTGTCATGTGGTGCAACACAGTTGGCTCGCCATCAGCTTAGGGCAGCGCCATTTTGCCATGCACGGTACTCGTTCACCACTGCGGCACGCGAACAGTTTACAAACTCAGGCGTCTCGGAAATGCTTCTACCCTTGTCCCAAAAGCCAATGATCATACCTTTTGGTCATCAAAAACAGTCCTGTTGGAAGAACATCCGCAACTGAGCATTTTAGCAGAGGTTCAAAATACAGCTTCAGTTGTAAATTTCTTTTTTTTTTTTTTTTCACGCGACCGGTTTCGGACTGTTATAAGTCCATCTTCAGGTGTCGTATCTGTGCTGTGGTCCCCGAGCGCCGCGAACAGAGACTCCCTGCTCTGCGCTCGTAGGCAGCACACCGCGCCTGATACACGCGGCGCTCGGGGGCCACAGCACAGCTACGACACCTGAAGATGGGCTTGTAACAGTTCGAAACCGGTCGTGTGAAAATAAAGAAATTTACAACTGAAGCGGTATTTTCATCCTCTTTTGGACATCAGATAATTCGCTCCATTTCCGCATTGTGAAAACGACTGCACAGTTTTCGGCGTCCCCTGACACGCTTTTGGACCCTCCACAGCTAGTGCTTCCACCTGCCGTCTGTGAGTGGTTACTGCACGCTGGCGTCGAACGTAGGCAGTAGTCACATTAATGTGACTGGACCGTGTAATATACAGGGTGTACATTTTAAGTTGACATACCAGAATAACTCTGCTGGTGCTAAAATTAGGGGGCGAGGGGGGGGGGGGGGGGGCAACCTTAAAATTTCAAATGGGAACCTCCATTTTTTTATTGCAGAATCAGATTCTACATAAAAAACTACGTACTCGTACATTTTGTCCCAAACATTTGTTTTGATTCTTGGTAGTTGGCGCTGTAATTCAAGAAAATCCGAGTTCTCATTTTTGCGTGGAAAATGGTTACAGATAAATAAAAAATACTTATTTACTTCGTAAATTTTGATTCGATAAAACTAAAACTCTCCCTCTCTCCCCATAGGGTGGAGTTTGAGAGAGAGGAATTAGAGTTTTACAAATGATGACCAGGAAACAAACAAAACCTGTTCTAATCTGCGGAAAATATTAATATCTGGGTCAACATTTGTAAAACTCTAATTCCTCTCTCTCAAACCCCACCCTATGGGGAGAGAGCGAGAGTTTTAGTTTTAGCGACTCAAAATTTAGGAAGTAAATAAGTATTTTTTATTTATCCGTAACCATTTTCCACGCAAAAATGAGAACATGGATTTTCTTGAATTACAGCGCCAACTACCAAGAATCAAAACAAATGTTTGAAACCAAATGTACGTAGTTTTTATATAGAAACTGATTTTTCAATCAAAAAGGGGGGTTCCCATTTGAAATTTTAAAGTTGCCTCCCATCCCACCCCCAGGGGGGCTGGGGTGGCGGGCTAATTTTAGCACCAGCAGATATCCCCCTCGAAAAGAATCAACTTTTGATTCTTCAAATTTTTTCGTGTGAAGCTTATTTTTAGAGTTATTCTGATTTGTCAACTTAAAATTTACACACTGTATAGTTGAAACTATGGTGGCAGTCGTTGCACGGTTTAGTACACGTATAACGAACCTGCTGATATCAAAGAACAGAACAAAAATAAATATGTTCATCGTTTAAATTCCTTTTTTTGTTTCTACGTAATCGGTAATTGGTACTTACACTTTTTGAAAATGGTATCCAAAAACGACGTCCCTTATTTTCAATACACTGATTAACTCGAATTCTGAAATACTGGTCAATTTTTCCTGCATAACAGTGGGTATGCAGATTATTGCTTCGTAAACATTTTCACTCAATTGTGCAATAGTAAACAATGGATTTTGTACATCCTCATGAAAAAAGCCACAAGGGGCAGAACTAAGCGAGGTGGCGGCAACGGAACATACCCTTTTAAGAAGATCGGACTCCCGGGGATTTTTCCCGAAAAACACGCAACGATCAGCAGCGCGTCGTGAGGCAATTCTTCAAGCAGCTTGTCATACAGCAAAATCTTGTTCACTGAGTTGTTGCATCACAGCCAGCATGTATGGATGCAAATGGAGGCCATCATGAAGAATTTGCCTCACAGAGTGATCATAAATTTGAAAGGTAGCTGCTTCTTAGAGTAAGAATTTTTAGCATATTGCAGCAACTGTGATAGACTAATATTTTGAAGAATCAGCCTCAGTTGCACAAATTTTCTGGTCTTTACCAGGTTTCGGCTAAATTAATCTAGCCTTCTTCAGAAGCATAAAATCACTATAACATGCCAGAGTAAGGCACAGTCAACATTAAAATTAAAACCTATAGTACCGTGGTATCATGACGAATTACAACTACTTAGGTGAAGTCCAGCCCCGGCATCTCTTCACCCCGCCGTCGGTTGGCAGCGGCAACTAACGTTGGTTATGCTTCTGAAGAAGGCTAGATTAATTTAGCCGAAACCTGGTAAAGACCAGAAAATTTGTGCAACTGAAGATGATTCTTCAAAATATTAGCTTGTTAGCGTCTTGAGCGCCGAGGAACTCACCAAAATTACTGACTTACAGTTTCGGTGTTTTGTGGTGATCTCACGGTCCATGATTGCCCCACTCTTCTTCTTTGTAAATCCCCAATTGCCCTGAAAGTGTACACATTGAAACAATTGACAGCGCGGCGACAACCAACCGGACGTTGGGAAAAGTAGGTCTCCACGACAAACGCGCATTGCCCCTTCAGCCGAAGCATTGTCTCTTCTGAGGAGGATTATAAAAAAAAGACTTTCCCGCCTAAAACGACGCCGTCCCTTCATAGCGTCCGTCCACCGCATACCGCATTCAGATCAATTAGTTCGCCGCACTCTATATATAACTTTGAGTTACCACTGTGACCAGTTGTTTGGCACATAATCTTTTTGCGCGGGAACTTCACGGATCCAAAGAAAACATTCTGTTACTATCTCTGCACATTACGTTGAGCCTAATGAACCTTTTAAAATGGATTAAGAGGAGTCTTGTCCACAGAAAAAATATTTATTTGTAATGATAACGTGTCTCACTCGAAAAGTGTCCATCTTCAGACCATTTATACACAAATGTAAATACAAGATGGTTTTAGAGGGAAGTCTGCTAATAGTAGTAACATGAAAACTACATGGTATATAACCAAACGGATCAGTTGTTATGGCTCCACGAACGTCAACTGATTAGAAGAGCAACACAGCTGTTGTTTAAATGTACAACGTTCCACCCACGCATACCGCATTACGTCAGCAATAGCCAGTCAGGCACACAGAACGCAAAACAGTTATTGCAATAAGGTATATACTGAATAGTTATACGAAAGTTGATGCCAAATGACGAAATAGTTACGTTACATTACATAAAATAACGGATGTAGACAGCATTTCGTCAATACCCGATATACAGGGTGTCTCATTTATCTTGACCACACTAAATAACTGTTTGTGCAAATGCAAATTACAAAATGTTTCAAGCAAATGTTCTTTAGCCGTCAGGGGGACATCAGTCAGCATGATTGCCTCCGTTGTAGCTTTGTTTTTTACAAAGATATGAACAGCGGTATGACTTTTTTAAATGGCACCCTGTATTTTTTATTCGGCAATTCATTTCATATCCTAAAGACCTATTCAAAAATTTATCACAGTGTACCATTCGCTGAAACTCAACGTTATTAATTACGTAACACAACATTGCCTTTGACCCCCGGATCACAAACTCGTCCACTTGCTGGAGTTGTCAGAAAACAAACGAAAACCAAGTAAAAACACAACACAAAATTAACTTCGACTCTCCTGTACCATTTCCCAGGAGTAGAACATTCGAACATCCTCAAAGTGGTGACCGTGGACACCGACACACTGGTGCACTCGTTGAATGAAAGAATTATTTACTGCTTCCAGTGTTGCCTGCTGAAGAGAATTACAAGCAAGAAAGATATGTTCCTGCATGTCCTCTGGAGTTGTTGGGATAGCGCGATAAACAACGTCTTTAATGCACCCTCAAAGCAAAAAAAGACCAGAGGATTTAAATCAGGAGACCTAGCAGGCCAAGTAACTGTTCCTCCGCAACCAATCCATCTGGCAGTATGTTTGTAGATACAGAATGGACAAGGATGAGGATGGAACTCAATTTCGTCTTTTTTCAAAGAATCATCATGTTATTTATTGTGAGCAGAAACCTTAAATCTAGCTCGCCAGATAGATATTGAATCCCAATTCTCCTGAAAGAAAATCTTATGTTTAAAACACTGTGCCACATTGCTCACTTCCCTAAGAGGAAGGATATAGAAAAGAAAATGACTTCACCATAGCCTCAGATTTACAACGTCTTAATTTCCGTGCAGTATGTACTCAGCTGAAATTTTGTAACAGGTTAATTCTGTGTCTGGCCTCATTTTTTTGTGTATTATGTGTACTTTTTTTAGTTTCATTCGTGTTCTAAATTAGATTACATGTAGAAAAGACAATGGATAAAATCAGCCTTAGGACATAAGAATTACTTTTGAATAATACCTCATTTAATTGTAACGCCTCAATGTCCCAATGTAATCTGATCAGTCACATGGTTAAATCAAGCTCAGAGATGAAAAAAAGTCAGCGAGACGGTGTTTCCTGTACAAGGCAGTGGCATCACCACATAGCTAGCGGGCCGGTGCTGGTAGCACTGTGCCCTCAGTGCGGTATTCTCAATTAATAGAGAGAAATAGTGATGTTCAAATGACTCTAAGCACTATGGGACTTAACATCTGATGTCATCAGTCCCCCAGTGCCTACACTCAGAACTACTAGAACGTAACTTACCTAAGGTCATCACACACATCCATGCCCGAGGCGGGATTCGAACCTGCGACCGTAGCAGCAGCGCGATTCCGGACTGAAGCACCTGGAACCACTCGGCCACAGCGGCCGGCACTGCGGCCGGGATGAGATCGCGCAAGAACGGGACCAACGACGACTGAAGAGAATCGTTCAACGTGACAGAAGTGCAACCCTTCCGCAAATTGCTGCTGAATTCAATACTGGCCATCAACAAGTGTCAGAGTGTGAACCATTCAACGAAACATCATTGATATGGGCTTTCGGAACCGAAGGCCTACTCGTGTATGCTTGAGGCCTGCATGACACAAAACCTAACGAGTTTAGTTTCAAACTGTATCGAGCGGTTGGACGTGTACGGGTATGGAGACAACCTCATGAATCCATGGACACTGCATGTCACCAGGGGACTGTTCAAGCTGGTGGAGGCTCTGTAATGGTATGGGGCGTGTGCGGTTGGAGTGATATGCGACCCCTGATACGTCTAGATACGACTCTGATGACAAGTGACACGTACATAAGCATCCCATCTGACCACTTGCATCCATTCATGTCCTTAGTACATTGGGCCAGACTTGGAAAATTACAGCAGGACAATGCGAGACCCAACACGTCCAGATTTGCTACAGAGTGGCTCCAGGAACACTCTTCTGAGTTTAAACACTTCCGCTGGCCACCAAACTCTCCAGACATGAACATTATTGAGCACATCTGGGCTGCCTTGCATTCAGAAGATATCTCCACCCCGTCGTACTCTTACGGATTTATGGACAGCCCTGCATGATCCACGGTATCAGTTCCCTCCAGCACTGTTTCAGACATTAGTCGAGTCCATGCCACGTCGTGATGCGGCACTTCTACGTGCTCGCTGGGGCTCTACGTGTTATTAGGCGGGTGTATAAGTTTCTTTGTCCGCCGTCGTGGTCTCGCGGTAGCGTTCTCGCTTCCCGAGCACGGGGTCCCGGGTTCGATTCCCGGCGGGGTCAGGGATTTTTCCTGCCTCGAGATGACTGGGGGTTGTTGTGTTGTGTTCATCATCATCATTCATCCCCATTACGGTCGGAGGAAGGCAACGGCAAACCACCTCCATTAGGACCTTGCCTAGTAAGGTGGTGCGGGTCTCCCGCATCGTTCCCCTACGCTCTGTAAAGAAGCATGGTACTTCACTTCCATATTTTCCATAAGTTTCTTTGGCTCTTCAGTGTATAATCTGTTCATTACGCGAGTGTTTAAATTAAGAGGCATTTCTGTAAACATAACAGGAATTAAAAGTCAACATTTAGTCCTAGGGGCGCTAGTTAGCAAACCTGCGCTCATGATCCATCTTGTAGTAACATATGAAGTCCTGAAAATAATAGGCCAGTAATTGTAGGATGTATACTTGTATTTTAGACTCGTATGTGTGAATTAAAGCTTTAGAGGCGTCAGATTCGAAAAAAACAGTAATGTAAATCCCCGACTGCACAACTTTTTCGGGTTTCAATATTACTTGTGTCACCAGGCACAAACTCGACCACGTCAGATGTGACGCAAGAAGAACAACAGCTACTCATTACAACTATATTTGGTGAAATTCTCCAAGATTTTTTCTGCAGTGAAGTAGCGCATGCGGTGCCACATAGCCTCTAAGGCTGTACCTTTCGTGCTTTGGCTCTCCTATAAGAAATGGAGCAGGGAAGCTCCAAAACAAAGAAGCGGCTGGAAAACCTGGACACTGGTCTTTATTTTTTCGTTTTATTTATTTTATTGGTTGTCTACGCTTTTGTTTGAAAATATGAATGCCACAAAGTTGCATTTTTGTGATTTTCAGAGAGAAATAACCATTAAATAGTAATATGAATACTGGTTTATGGCGGTTTGAGCGAATGACACAGGGGCTGTATGAGTATGTGCGTGTCATAATGTAGGACGTACGGCGTACCTGATGAAGGGGGCTTGCAAGAGTGGCAGAAGTGTTAGTTTATTTTAGACCATGAATCTGTCAGCAATCCAGATGAAAATGGATGCCGACTCTGGCCTATATTTTGCTTTTGTTATAAATACTGCAGCATAGGCAGGCGTGTCTAATTAGCTGTGTAATTGTGTTTGTTGCAGCTGATGAACGCTTCCTTCTCGTATTTCATGGTGCTGAGGGAGTTGAACGCCGAATAGTCGTCACTTCCAGAAAGACACTAGCGCCGCCATGTAGCTCTAGCACAAAGTTCTCCACCTCTGTTTAACCAATAAAGTGTTTATCCAAAACTTAGCCTTACCTTTCTTTCTCATCTAAACTTAAGTATGGAGAAAAATATAGAAATATGTTACGCATCAAGAAATAACTAAGTATCTCAAGAGAGCAGCCTAAGAATCATTCACCTAGAGATTACGCAGAAAGAACAGATCCATAGAAAACATTAAAAGCAGCAAAAAAACTCACTTATGAACAGTGGCAGCAGAAAGTTCAATATTTCCCCATCTGCTCCTTTTCCTCGAACATATCCGCAACCTCTACACCTCCCACCGACTTGATTCCCCTGATCCCCTGGTTGCCCCTCTCCCCTCCAACCCCCGCCGTCTGCCGCGCCTTCACCGTTGTGTCCCCCATACCCTCCACCTCTACACCCTTCATCTCCTTCCCTGAGGTGGCTTCCGTCAACTCCTCATCCCGGATGATGCCCTCTGTCCCTCCATTTATCCCTCCTATCAACTCTGATCCTCACATCCCCCTCCCTTCCTCTGTCCTTTTCCCGGGCTCCCTCTCCCCTCCCTTCCATCCTGTTTTTTCCCCACCTACCCTCTCTCTTACGCCCTTCTCTCCCCCGAGTGTTTTTGCAGTCCCCTTCTCAGCCTTTCTGCCATCTGCCCTTCCCCCCCCCCTTCCACTCCCTCCATCAGCTCCTCCCCCCCCCCCCACTTCGTTTTTCCTCTCCTTGCCCCTTTTCTTTCCCCTCATCTGTCCAGGTCCCCCCCATCTGCCCTTGGCTGTGGTGTGACATCTTCGTGGCAACTTTTTAGTGCAGTGTTTTAAGTGAGTGTTTAGTGTTGTGTGTCTTTTCCGAACAGAAACCAGACTGGCACCATGTTTTTTTTTAATTGTCTGTCTACTATTTTACCTCTCTGCTTCCTGCGTATTTTATTAGCATTGCCCCCTTGTTTTATGTTTTACCTTCCACAATTTTCCGCCATTTTACAATTTAAGCCACCA
Organism: Schistocerca americana; assembly: GCF_021461395.2. Lineage (NCBI taxonomy): Eukaryota > Metazoa > Arthropoda > Insecta > Orthoptera > Acrididae > Schistocerca > Schistocerca americana. The sequence goes on from NC_060123.1 coordinate 38,242,202, forward strand.
TTTTTATCGCCTGCTTTTATTGTTTATTGTCTTCTTCTCCTGGCTTAAAAATTCTGTAGGCTGAAGAGCGGCGTACTAAGCTGCTGCCAGCCCGCCCCCTTTGGGGGGAATAGAAATTCAACGAAGGAAAAAAAAGTTCAATACAATAATTACTAACATACTTGTACATCGGCATTATCAACATACATATTTTTAATTACTACGCTATCTGACCATTATGAACAAAGTGCTAGATCGAGTAATGCTGAATTCTTGTGACCGTTCAAAAACCATTAAGGCCTGCTATTTAATTATGCATGGCTAATTCTCAGAAACAAAGAGTTTATCAATAATAACATTGTTCAGAAAGACTCAGATATAGCTGAAATCAAATGAAAACTACTAGTAAAATATTTTGTTGTATTCGGATGATTACTAGCTGATGTACAACACACAGATAATGCATACTGTGCATGTCAGGATGTGACTGAGGTAGAAGTGGGGTCTAAAAAAGAACAAGTGTTAATTTTTCAACTCCGGTCGGCAAACTGCCTCCCGTTTATTGAGAAAACATTTACTGATAGACCTAGCCGGGGTACATTATGTGAGTTTAGTCGTCCTAAGGCGCAAACAGATTGAGCCGGGGCTCGAAAAGTGCACGCAGGCAACCGGCCAATGCGTCTGATCTCGTCGGGGGCCTGTCAGTGAAAGAGGGCGATCCACACGCCTCGTCCGCGCAGCTCGGCGCGGTGGGCGCTCACACGTGATCTCCTGGACCTTTCTGATTGGCTGCTGTAGGAGCTCTGCCTAGGCAAGCGACGCTTCCCTAAGCGTCACCCCGTCAGCAGAAAGGTTGCTTGTTCGTCGAGCACGTGAACAAGCCGTGGGATAGCGGCACATGCTGGGAAAATCTGATGTGTCGCCAACCCAGGGTCCGTACACGGCTTTGTGAAGATCCATTGCCATCCATAGCTCACGCATTTTAAAAAAAAAGTTCCCTTTTCTTTTATTGAAAATAAAGGACTCCCGTACTCAATCTGTCAACACTTGTACAATACACACATTATTAAACACAACAGTGCTAATCATATCAGTTGACTTCGAGCTCAACACCACGATGGAAATAAAACGCACAAATAGTCAACTAAGTCTCCCAAGCCTTAAGACGAATGTCAAGTATACAACTTTTAATCATACTGATAATTTTAATTACGGTTTGTAATACAGCAATCAGATTTATTCTGTTCCAGGACCATTTCATCGAAAAAATAGCTGACTTCTTTAAAAATCCCCACACCCTTAAAATGCCCTGTTACGGCAGACAAAATAGCAGGGCACTTGCACATTTCCAGCATATCAATATCTGACATGCACTGAGATGACGAAAGTCATGGGATAGTGATATGCACATTTACAGATGGCGGTAGTATCGCGTACACAAAACATAAAAGGCCAGATCATCGGCGAAGTTGTCATTTGTACTCAGGCGATTCATGTGGAAAGGTCTCCGATGTGATTATGGCCGCACGACATTAACAGACTTTGAACGCAGAATGATAGTTGGAGCAAGACGCATGGGACATTCCATTTTGGAAATCGTTAGGGATTTCAGCACTCCAAGATCCATAGTGTCAAAACTGTGCCGCGAATTTCAAATTTCAGGCATTACCTCTCAGCACGGACAACGCAGTGGCCGACGGCCTTCTCTCAACGACGGAGATCAGCGCCTGTGTGTAGAGTTTTCAGCGTTAACAGTCAATCAACACTGCGTGAAATAACTGCAGAAATCAATATGGCACGTATGACGAACTTATCCGTTAGGACAGTGCAGCGAAATTTGGCGTTAATGGGCTATGGCAGCAGACTACCGACGCGAGTGCCTTTGCTAACAGCAGACATCGCCGGCAGCGTCTTTCCTGGGCGCCTGACCGTATTGGTTGGACCCTAGACGACTGGAAAACCGTGGCCTGGTCAGATAAGTCCAGATTATAGTTGGCAAGAGCTGACGATAGGGTTCGTAATGGCGGAACCCCACGAAGCTATGGACTCAAGTTGTCAACAAGGCACTGTGCAAGGTAGTGGTGGCACCGTAATGGTGTAGGCTTTCAAACCCCACCGTGTCAAGAGTGTGCCGAGAGTACCAAACTTCAGGCATTGTCTCTCACCACGGACAACGCAGTGGCTGATCGCTTTCTCTTAACGACCGAGAGCAGCGCGTTTGCGTAGAGCTTTCAGTGCTGATAGTCAGCGGACACTCAACAGCAGAAATGAAAGCGGGCTTTGTTTACATGGAATGGATTTGGTCCTCTAGTTCAACTGAATGGCCCATTGACCCGAAACGGTTATGTTCTGCTACTGGGAGACCATTTGCAGCCATTCATGAACTTAATTTTTATGGATGACATTGCGGCATATCACCGGGCCCAATTGTTCGCGAATGGTTTGAAGAAAATTCTGAACAGTCGAGAGAACCATTTGGCCACACAGATCGGCCGACGTGAATACTATCGAACATTTATGGGACATAATCTAAAGGTCAGTTCGTGCACAAAATGCTGCATCGGTAACACTTTCGCAACTATGGACGGCTATAGGGGCAGGAAGGCGCAATATTTCAGCAGCCTCCCAAAGACTTGTTTACTCCATGCCACATCAAGTAGCTGCACTAAGCCGGGCAAAACGAGATCCGACACGATCTTATGAGGTATCCCTTGACATCTCCAGTCTCATTGTGTGAAAACGTCTTGCGCATCGCACGATTCATCCATCTGAATTGCAAATTTTGGACTTCCTCTAATTCTTGCACTAAATTGCTCAAACGGGTCATTGATAATTTCCTAACTACATCTACCAACTGTGTCCCATGGGAGTGGATTTTTTTACTTGGTCTGCGAACATTCGGCCAAGACGAATTTAACTCATTCTTACTGTTACTGCTAACACATAATATTCGCCTATATTACGAGGGTTGGAACTTAAATAGTGGCACTTATTTATTCACAACCGATACAAAAGAGTTACACGTTTGCACCTCTAACTGTCCTTCAAAGTAGTCACCAGCGCTGTGTAGACCCCGCTGCCAGCGAGGATGTGGAGGGCGTAGTATACCGTTAGCAGAGAGTGTTCTGTCGATGGTGCGAAAGGAGCGGTCTACTGCCTATCGAATCTCTGGAACAGTTCTGAAGCGAATGCCACGAAGTAGTTCCTTCATCTTCGGAATCAAATCAAAGTCACAAGGACTTAAGTCCTGTGAGTATGGTGGATGGTACAGTACTTCCCAGTCCCATCGACCGAACAGAGCAGCCACAGCTTGCGCTGTATGCGCCCGCGCATTGTCGTGCAAAATGATGTGTGTGTCGCCGCTTCTTTCGCAAAGCATTATGGGTCGCCGCGAAAGTCGAAAGTGCATCAGAGCCCCAGTATGGTGAAAGTTATGGTGATTCTCGTGTACGGCTGTGATGGTGTTATCCTAACGCATTACGTTCCTCCACGGCAGACCGTCAATGCACAGTATTACTGTTCGTTTTTGGAGCATCACCTGCGATCAGCTTTACGAAAGAAGCAAATGCTACGGGCCCCGCACAATTTGGGAGGGTCGCCGCGACTGGGCGCGAAAACCATTGTCAACTTAGAGGGTTTTAATATCCTGCCAACTGATTAATAATGTTTCTGGCGTCAGATGAACAGGGTAATCGGTGTGTCGGAGCTAAGCTCGATGGCCAGCAATAGCTTCTTATTGACATTTAGTTCATGCAACAAACCCCTTGCATGCAACGAACGCCACGCAGCACAACAATTACTAATGTAAAAGTGCGTTGGCAACAGCGAGTGCAAAAGGGCAGTCGACACAAGTCCCGAGAGGTACAGACATCTAACAATCGGTGCTTGGAGGTCAATCGTCAACTTCTTTTACAAAGTAGAACATTATTAAGTGAGTGATATCGATTTTATAAAGCGATTCCAAAATTGCTGACTGAAAAGAGAGATTCTCTGAAGCATAAGGTAACGTCCTTGTTTGTGTTATATCCTAGCCAGTAATGCCAACCGAGCCCGCTGCCAAAAGGTTGGCAGCATCAAAGTCCGGACGCCGTCCGCATAAGCAGCGCCAGCGATACAGGAAATCGCTGCAAGTCTGCGCGCGCCACCGCTGGCTTCTGGGTTCTTAAGCGGTGGAGTCGCGAGCGCTAGGACAGTTCTGTATTCGCCGCTCAGTTGTATACTCGCCACCGAATTGTGTACTTGCTAGTCAGTTGTGTGTTCATCGCAGCAGAGTTGTTGTTTGTCGTCAGCCGACGCTGACCTAGCCGCTCCGACTCGAACTAGACAGATTTCTGTAGACACCGAGTTCACTACTGTGTTTCTGTATCTTCGTTAATAAAGATAAGTACCGACTTTTATTTAATCAGAGTGTTAGGGTTTTCATCTTACTGTTCACTGTTCCAGCGGACCGGTCGGCCCGCTATTAAAAGTGTGGCGGTACTTCGTAAGCCGTTTCTACAGCGAATTGCTTGTCGCTACGAACGCCGCCACAAAAGTTTGTTCATATATACTCCGAAGTATAAACAATAAAAAAGTACGTTGGTTCTCGGTAACTAGGTAGGAATCAGCTATGTGTTTGATATAATCATAAAACACTGTAGTTTTTATATGGATGATTCCGATTTCAGGAGACATTTATTTAGCGCTCAGAATTTGTTCACCCTTAGCACTGGTATATACTTGAGAGTTTTTAATACCACAATGGAATGTCATAGACTTGAATTCATATTTTAAAGAGCAAAACAGTACGCTGATGAAATAAAAACCTTGCAATCGATTTTGCGTCAAAATTTGAGCAATAATTTTGATAGTGCGCAGCATTGATCATCTGTGATGCACATTTTAAGCATTAGCACGTTGCATTACCCCACCCCACTGTATCCTCATAATGGTAAAGCGTGAAGACAGCTAATTGGTTAAACAATTATTTTAATAACAGGTTAATTATTTTCAATTTACAAATCCGTAGTGTCGAAGAATGGTGTAGCTCTTGAATCTGTACTTCATATTAATCTTGTCAGCTTTACAATTCAAAATAAATGTTCCCTTAACGGTACCTTTAACAATTTTTCAAAAGATGGTGATCTAGAATGACGTCCACCCAGCTATTCAGTACATTGGCAGCAAATATCGTTCAATATTGGACACAGCTTTGCTGCATATAAGCCGTTACTCTTTGAATGATACGCTCAGTGGTTCTCACTGCATTGTAAACTTTAACACATGTAATAAAATTCTAACTTGAAGATGTCTGTACATACGAGATATTTAAGAAAACTGAACATGAGTGTCCTTTTCATATTAGCTATCGAAGCAAAAACAATTATTTTTAGAATTTTTGTGTGTATGTCTGCAACGCGCACTACACAAAAACTAATGCACGGAATTGGATGTGATTTTCAGATCTATTTTTGCAGGTCTAACTATGTGATACAGCTTTCATTTTGACACGCCGGGTAGGACCAAAGTTATCGCAGTTTTGCCATAAAAGCATTTGCTGTTACACAGCATACGACATTGTCGCTTGCTGCAGTCAATTTTGCCGGCAGTATGACAAAGCTTTTTGAGACGCTACTCGCGCCGTCGTCTTTTTATGCGCGGACGAAGTCACGTCGGAGGTGACGAAAAAAATACGCATACAGGAAAGTGGTTAAGTGTGCGTGACACTGGCTTTTTTTAATGTCCGTCGAACGAAATAATGCACACAACTGTCACCATTTAGTAAATTTTTAGCAAAGAATGTTTATTAATGTGTTGTTTTCAATCATTCTAATTTCCCCGACAACAGAAACAAGTCCGGGCTTATCTCAGACAGTCCCTCTCCGCGATGGACAGCCTTGGATGCGGTCAATGCGAAGACAAATCAGAAGAAAGCCAGACTTGTGACAACTCTAAACCAGTAGGCAAACTTCTTCCACCTGGTCTTATCGTCATTCCGGAAATGGCAGACTTTAGTTCCATGTTCTTCATTCATTGGCAAGGTTTCGTGACCTGAAAACTACTTGTTGTTGTTGTTGTTGTGGTCTTCAGTTTAGTTTGATACAGCCCTCCATGCTACTCTATCCTGTGCAAGCTTCTTCATCTCCACGTAGCTACAGCAACCTACATCCTTCTGAATCTGCTTATTGTATTCATCTCTTCGTCTCCCTCTACGATTTTTACCCTCCACGCTGCCCTGCAATACTAAATTGGTGATCCCTTGATGCTTCAGAACATGTCCTACCAACCGATCCCTTCTTCTAGTCAAGTTGTGCCACAAATTCCTGTTCTCCCCAGTTCTATTCAGTACCTCCTCACTAGTTACGTGATCTACCCACCTTATCTTCAGCATTCTTCTGTAGCACCACATTTCGAAAACGTCTATTCTCTTCTTGTCTAAACTTAAAGCTTCTATTCTCTTTTTGTCCAAACTATTTATCATCCACGTTTCACATCCATACATGACTACACTCCACACAAATACTTTGAGAAATGACTTCCTGACACTTAAATCTATACTCGATGTTAACAAATTTCTCTTCTTCAGAAACACTTTTCTTGTCATTGTCAATCTACATTTTATATCCTCCCTACTTCGACCATGGTCAGTCGTTTTGCTTCCCAAATCTAATTCCCTCGCATCACCTGATTTAATTAGACTACATTCCATTATCCTCGTTTTGCTTTTGTTGATGTTCATCTTATAGCCTCCTTTCAAGACACTGTCCATTCCGTTCAACTGCTCCTCCAGGTCCTTTGCTGTCTCTGACAGAATTACAATGTCATCGACAAACCTCAACGTTTTTATTTCTTCTCCATGAATTTTAATTCCTACACCAAATTTTTCTTTTGTTTCCTTTCAAAAATGGTTCAAATGGCTCTAAGCACTATGGGACTTAACATCTGAGGTCATCAGTCTCCTAGACTTAGAACTACTTAAACCTAACTAACCTAAGGACATCACACACATCCATGGTCGAGGCAGGATTCGAACATGCGACCGTCGCAGCAGCGCGGTTCCGGACTGAAGCGCCTAGAACCCCTCAGTCACAACGGCTGGTCTTGTTCCCTTTACTGCTTGCTCAATTTATAGATTGAATAACATCGGGAATAGGCTACAACCCTGTCTCACTCCCTTCCCAACCACCGCTTCCCTTTCAAGCCCCCTGACTCTTCATAACTGCCATCTGGTTTCTGTACAAATTGTAAATAGCCTTCCGCTCCCCGTATTGGACCCCTGCTACCTTCAGAATTTGAAAGAGACTATTCCAGTCAACATTGTCAGAAGTTTCCTCTAAGTCTATAAATACTGGAAACGTAGGTTTGCCTTTCCTGAATCTATCTTCTAAGATAGGTCGTAGGGTCAGTATTGCCTCTTGTGTTCTAACATTTCCACAGAATCCAAACTGATCTTTCCCGAGGTAGGCTTCTGCCAGTTTTTCCATTCGTCTGTAAATAATTCGTTGTAGTATTTTTAAGCTGTGACTTATTAAACTGATTGTTCGGTAATTTTCACACATGTCAACACCTGCATTCTATGGGATTGGAATTATTGTATTCTTCTTGAAGTCTGAGGGTATTTCGCCTGTCTCATACATCTTGCTCATCAGATGGTAGAGTTTATGATGGCTGGCTCTCCCAGGGCTGTCAGTAGTTCTAATGGAATGTTGTCTACTCCCAGTGCCTTGTTTCGACTCAGGTCTTTCAGTGCTCTGTCAAACACTTCACGCAGTATCATATCTCCCATTTCATCTTCATCTACGTCCTCTTCCATTTCCATAATATTGCCCTCAAGTACATCGCCCTTGTATAGACCCTCTATATACTCCTTCCACGTTTCTGCTTTACCTGCTTTTTGGTTTTCCACCTGAGCTCTTGATATTCATACAAGTGTTTTCATTTCACCAAAGGTCTCTCTAATTTTTCTGTAGGCAGTATCTATGTAAGCCCTGGTGATATATGCCTCTACATCCCCACATTTATCCTCTAGCTATCCTGCTTCGCCATTTTTCAATTCCTGTCGATCTCATTTTTGAGACGTTGTATTCATTTTTGCCTGCTTCATTTACTGCATTTTTAAATATTCTCCATTAAAATTCAATATCTCTTCTGTTACCCGAGGATATCTATTAGCCCTCGTCTTTTTACCTACTTGATCCTCTGATTACTTCACTGTTTTATCTCTCAAATCTACAGAAACAAATCCAGGCTTATCTCAGACAGTCCCTCCCCGTAATGGACTGCGTTGGATGCGGTCAGTGCAAAGACAAATCGGGACAAAGCCAGACTTGTGACAACTCTAAACCAGTAGGCTATTACGCAATGAATACTAATCTACTGTAATCTTATATGATTTTCGAAAACATGTCTTCTCGAGACGTCCGTCAGCGTTCCTTGTCTATAAAACGACCTGCCTGATAAAATATTATCCCATAAAACAAACTTTGCTCATCTCGTGACCCTAGTATGGGCGCCGCTACCTTTAAAAGTAGAAACAGAGGCGACAGCAAGTGTCGATCTGCAGATACCTTTGGAATGTTGGTAGCTCTGTATAGTTTTACTGACGCACAGACTGCACGAGTGTGTCGCCTTTAGTCCCTTTTTGATAGGAAGACGACCATACTTGATTTCTAAAATGAAAATACGCTTATACATATTCTGTCTGTCGAAAACTCACATAGGTATAGTAGCTGGGGTGTCGTTGAAAAATTCTTCACACACAGTAAATATGACTGTTTCATAACGATACCTAGTTGTTTTGTTGTAGTACTGTGGGTTACCTTTGGCACCACAATGGAACTCTTATGAATACGTACACCCATGTAACAGATTATTTTTAAAAATTGGTCCCACTTGTATTATGGCTACAACGTCCCATTGCTCAATATGTTAACGTCACGTGCCATCGTGTTATTGTGGCATACGATATTAAATTTATGTAGATCGATTGTGATGACCTTTGAAAACTTTTGCACAGGCGTCCATCGGTTTCTGACCAAAAAAAATGTTCAAATATGTGTGAAATCTTATGCTAAGGTCATCAGTCCCTAAGCTTACACACTACTTAACCTAAATTATCCTAAGGACAAACACACACACACATGCCCGAGAGAGGACTCGAACCTCCGCCGGGACCAGCCGCACAGACCGTGACTGCAGCGCCTTAGACCGCTCGGCTAATCCCGCGCGGCGGTTTCTGACATATTTACTGTTATTTTACAGGTCGTTTTTGTTATAATAATTAAAAAAATCTTAACGGCCCTGAAAGATTCTCTTCTTTTTAGTCTTCCAGAAAGTGACAGACTGTTTCGTATACTCCTTCGCTTATCATTTCGAGCTACTAGTGATGATTTTAAATCTTCAGAACAGTCTTAATTATCGCTTACTTCCACATTTTAGCGTCCATTGCCCTTACCACCATTGAAGGCTGTAAAGAAGCATCGAACGTTAGTCCATTATTTGCATCTTCATATGGAAAGTTGTCTATGATATCTGCAACGAAATTGAAACGTATAAATAAGAGCGCAAAGAAAAGCCCATACATTTCCACTTGCACGTGAAATAGCCGGAAAAAAATGATTTCAGTCAGTCATGTCTTTAGTAGCTCTCGCTATTTTACATTCAGCCTTTTCAGTTTGACCGTCTTTCCGTTCAAACCCAGGAGCTGCCACTCAGTAGCTCGTGGGTAGCCGTTAAGTCGAGGTCACGTGTGTACTTCGTGCTTAGGTTTAAAATGGCTGCAGTGTGGCAGAGCGAGTGACCCACAACCAGAGTGCACGAGTATAGTCAGGTCTTCAATTGCATACTTTCACTATATGGCCCACATTCTGGAGCTAGGTCGTTTGTGGAAGCCGACAATTTACCAGCGTGCTACCCTTATTAAATATAAAGCATGAAGCCAAGTGGATGATGTTTTGTTGGGAGCGCTAATTACGAATAATTTAAAGATGTGCCTTTGCGCAGTCAACTGGCATTGTATTCTATCCCTGATATATCTGATGCAGATCAACTGACTATCATACTGCGCTGTGCCCCACCATCCGGACCAGTGGAAAGATTTGTGAAGTTTTTGGAAATGGAATGTCATACTGCTGAACAACTCTCCCAAAAACTTACTATCTTTTCTAGCAGAGGTTGGCAGTGAAACTTCCTGGCAGATTAAAACTGTGTGCCGGACCGAGACTCGAACTCGGGAACTTTGCCTTTCGCGGGCAAGTGCTCTACCAACTCAGCTACCCAAGCACGACTTGGGTAGCTGAGTTGGTAGAGCACTTGCCCGCAAAAGGCAAAGGTTCCGAGTTCGAGTCTCGGTCCAGCACACAGATTTAATCTGCCAGGAAGTTTGAATCAGCGCACACTCCGCTGTAGAGTGAAAATTTCATTCTAGAGGATGGCATTGATATCAAAGAGTGCCGTGGGCAAAGCTATGACATACCAGTAATGTGAGTGGCAGGTACACCGGCATAGAAGCACGAATTAAAGATATAAATAAGTACACTGAATATATTCCCTGTTTTTCACGTTCGATAAATTTGGTCGCCAAGTGTGCTGCAGAATGTTGTACAGAAGCATCCATTTTCTTTTATTTCCTTCAAAGCCTCTATACATTTTTTCCTCTTCTACCTATCGATGGGGCCTTCTTTCGAAAGCACTGAAAAATGACAGTACTAAAATTCTGATTTTGAAAAGGTTACACACACTAGGTGGTTGGCCAGAGCTGAAGCTTCAAATGCGCGTTTATATGGTTTTCGTACGATCAAACAAGTTTTGAATGACTTTTCTACTAATAGGCATCAAAAGGTAGAGTGCCGCAATCAGACTTCTGGACTGGTTTTGAAAATGAGTAAGTTGGAAACGGTAATAATGTGTGTCGCATAGAACGGAATCCTAGAACGCTTGCAAGCGACTAGCGTTTCGCTGTAGTCGTCTGGGCAAGATCTGATCACCGGATAAGCACTTTATACATCCTTAGATGAATATATCCAAGCAATGAAGTTCTCATTTTCAGAAATTGAGACAAAAGCCAAATCCCTGAGTAGCTGTGAAGAATATCGGAAACAAACTTCAAGACGACATAAGCAAAATACAAAGTACGATCATTTTAGTGGGGCAACTACACTCGACGAAGTTGTAGAAAGTCAAACACCTGAAGAACATTTTGAATTTGAAGTGTTTATTGTGCTAACAGGCAATGTATAGGCCGCATTAGCTAAATGCATGGAAAAATACCACCACCTGACTAATGTTTTTAGAATATTACGGGACTTCAAATCTCTTACAGCAGAAGAGATCTTGAAAAGAACTCCTAATATCGTGAATGCTATCCCAGATGATCTATAAGAGTCGCTAGGCGACGAACTGGTACAGTTCGCTGAGCCATTGACAGAAAAAAAGAACGAAGCCTTGGAACTACAAATTTACAAATTTTTAATGGAAAATTCATTAGGATCGTGTTTTCCTGATGTAGAAATGGCCTTGCGCATTTACTTACGAGGTGCATTCAAGTTCTAAGGCCTTCGTTTTTTTTTCTCCGGACTGGAAAGAGATAGAAACATGCGCATTGTTTTAAAATGAGGCCGCGTTCATTGTCAATGCGTCCCAGAGATGGCAGCACCGTACGGCAAATGGAAATTTACCGCCAGCGGCGGTTTTAAATACTTAAAATGGCGACGTTTTCCTTACTTGAACAGCGTGCAATCATTCGTTTTCTGAATTTGCATGGTGTGAAACCAATTGAAATTCATCGACAGTTGAAGGAGACACGTGGTGATGGAGTTATGGATGTGTCGAAAGTGCGTTCGTGGGTGCGACAGTTTAATGAAGGCAGGACATCGTGTGACAACAAACCGAAACAACCTCGGGCTCGCACAAGTCGGTCTGACGACATGATCGAGAAAGTGGAGAGAATTGTTTTGGGGGATCGCCGAATGACTGTTGAACAGATCGCCTCCAGAGTTGGCATTTCTGTGGGTTCTGTGCACACAATCCTGCATGACGACCTGAAAATACGAAAAGTGTCATCGAGGTGGGTGCCACGAATGCTGACGGACGACCACATGGCTGCCCGTGTGGCATGTTGCCGAGCAATGTTGACGCGTAACGACAGCATGAATGGGACTTTCTTTTCGTCGGTTGTGACAATGGATGAGACGTGGATGCCATTTTTCAATCCAGAAACAAAGCGCCAGTCAGCTCAATGGAAGCACACAGATTCACCGCCACCAAAAAAATTTCGGGTAACCGCCAGTGCTGAAAAAATGGTAGTGTCCATGTTCTGGGACAGCGAGGGCGTAATCCTTACCCATTGCATTCCAAAGGGCACCACGGTAACATGTGCATCCTACGAAAATGTTTTGAAGAACAAATTCCTTCCTGCACTGCAACAAAAACGTCCGGGAAGGGCTGCACGTGTGCTGTTTCACCAAGACAACGCACCTGCACATCTAGCTAACGTTACACAACACTTTCTTCGTGATAACAACTCTGAAGTGATTCCTCATGCTCTCTACTCACCTGACCTGGCTCCTAGTGACTTTTGGCTTTTTCCAACAATGAAAGACACTCTCCGTGGCCGCACATTCACCAGCCGTGCTGCTATTGCCTCAGCGATTTTCCAGTGGTCAAAACAGACTCCTAAAGAAGCCTTCGCCGCTGCCATGGAATCATAGCGTCAGCGTTGTGAAAAATGTGTACGTCTGCAGGGAGATTTCGTCGAGAAGTAACGCCAGTTTCATCGATTTCGGGTGAGTAGTTAATTAGAAAAAAAATCGGAGGCCTTAGAACTTGAATGCACCTCGTACAGCAATGATCGCCAACTGTTGTGGAGAACGTTAAAGCACATTAAAAATGAATTAAGAAATACGATGGGACAGAAACGTCTAAATGATCTCATTATAATGAACATTGAATACGATTTGCTCAGAGACATTGATCTAACTTGTATTATTTCTAAATTTGCCGAAATTAAATCGAGAAAAGTTTATTTGTAGCAGTCTTGTTTTATTTTATATCCTAAATCATACGACCTAAACAAACCGACGGCTCATTGTCAGAATTTGCTGCAGGCCCCGCGCTTGCTTAATCCGGCACTTCTTCTGTATAGAGTTTTTTGTCAGTGTGGTAAAATGCGTGCGGGCGTTGTCGTGGAGTAGAGCTTCATGCCGTCTTCTTGGTCGTTGTTCTTGGACTGCATCTGCAAGACGTCTCGTTTTTCTGACAGTAGATGTCACCAGTGATGGTTACACCTCGGCGAAGCAATCCTTAGTACGCCACACCACTGTTACACCAGATGCATGTGGATTTGCGCACCTCTTTGTATGGAGAGTTGCTCTGCCTGGGCTCAACCATTCCTTTCGTTTCCTTATGTTTTCATGTTGTTGTTGTTGTGGTCTTCAGTCCTGAGACTGGTTTGATGCAGCTCTCCATGCTACTCTATCCTGTGCAAGCCTCTTCATCTCCCAGTACCTACTGCAACCTACATCCTTCTGAATCTGCTTAGTGTATTCATCTCTTCGTCTCCCTCTACGATTTTTACCCTCCACGGTACCCTCCAATGCTAAATTTGTGATCCCTTGATGCCTCAAAACATGTCCTACCAACCGATCCCTTCTTCTAGTCAAGTTGTGCCACAGACTTCTCTTCTCCCCAATCCTACTCAATACCTCCTCATTAGTTACGTGATCTACCCACCTTATCTTCAGCATTCTTCTGTAGCACCACATTTCGAAAGCTTCTATTCTCTTCTTGTCCAAACTAGTTATCGTCCATGTTTCACTTCCATACATGGCTACACTCCATACAAATACTTTCAGAAACGACTTCCTGACACTTAAATCTATACTCGATGTTAACAAATTTCGCTTCTTCAGAAATGCTTTCCTTGCCATTGCCAGTCTACATTTTATGTCATCTCTACTTCGACCATCATCAGTTATTTTGCTCCCCAAATAGCAAAACTCCTTTACTACTTTAAGTGTCTCATTTCCTAATCTAATTCCCTCAGCATCACCCGACTTAATTTGACTACATTCCATTATCCTCGTTTTGCTTTTGTTGATGTTCATCTTATATCCTCCTTTCAAGACGCTATCCATTCCATTCAACTGCTCTTCCAAGTCCTTTGCTGTCTCTGACAGAATTACAATGTCATCGGCGAACCTCAAGGTTTTTATTAATTCTCCATGGATTTTAATACCTAATCCGAATTTATCTTTTGTTTCCTTCACGGCTTGCTCAATATACAGATTGAATAGCATCGGGGAGAGGCTACAACCCTGTCTCAGTCTCTTCCCAACCACTGCTTCCCTTTCATGTCCCTCGACTCATAACTACCAGTTTTTCCATTCGTCTGTAAAGAATTCGCGTTAGTATTTTGCAGCTGTGACTTATTAAACTGATAGTTCGGTAATTTTCACATCTGTTTTCATAAAGGCACTAATTCTCGTCCCCGGAATCGATGAAGAATTAAACCCAGAAGGTCTTCCCGAACGTGGAGAATGATTAATGTCAAAACGATCCTCGGTAAAATGAGCAAACCATTTTCCCGCCGTGCTTTGCCCAGTGGCATTATCTCCATATACGGCCTAAATGTTTCTGGCTGCCTCTGCTGCTGTCAACCCTCTATTGAACTCAAACATAAGAATATATCGGCAATGCTCCGATCTCTCCACTTGCCACTCCATTTTCTAGAGTGCACAACTGCACTCACTATCTCCAAATGATAGAATGAAAATATGTTAACTCAAATAGCAACAGCGAGCTACAAATAAAAAATGATCATTGGTAAAAAAAACTATAACCTCCGGAAAACCGACTTGCAAAACAAAACCACTACGAGCTTATGCACGAGCCACTATATGTACTTAACGATGAAGTGAAAATAGTTCGTTTTATGAAAGGTAATCGTATTAAACATTGAAGTTTTGCAATACTTGTATGAGAAATGAGAGGTATATACAAATTATTATTGAGGTAGGCAGATGTTAGGTGTTCATCTCAATGCAGAACTGTTTTCATATTGTACAAATTTCATCTTTTTCTCAGGACATACACCTTCCCCATGGCAAAGTCTGGCTTCAGACTGTGGCTTATTTGGCAGACATTTTCTAAAAAATCAACAATTTAAATTTATAACTTGAGGAACCAAACACAAACCTTTTTTTACTGTGCAAGACCACACTGAATCGCTCATGAAAAACCTTACAGTTTGAAAAATATTTTCAGATCCCAATCAAACCAGAGTACTTCGATACCCGTCACGATTTCCTAGTAGAAATTCATCTTACTTCGGACGTCTAGTACATAATTAACCAGTACTTGAAGGGACTTGCAAAAACTTTCAACGATTTTTTCCCTACTCTGTCTAGTAATAACAGTTGAATTCGTAGTCTTTTGGAAGAGACAATAATTTTTGAAACTACGAGGGTAATCCCAAAAGTAAGGTCTCCTATTTTTTTATAAGTACATAGACCTGTTTGTTTCTACAATGGTTTACATCAGTTTACGGCATGAACATTTAACTATTTCTCGACATAATCACCATTACTGTCGATGCATTTTTGTAGATGCTGTGGTAGTTTTTGTATGCCCATGTCTTACCAGCTCGCCGCCATGCTGTTCAGAAAGTTATGAACCTTTTCTTTCATCTCGTCGTCGGAGCTGAATCGCTTTCCAGCCAAATGTTCTTTTAACCTACGGAACACCTGATAGTCACTGGGCGCCAAGTCAGGACTATAGGGTGGGTGGATGATTATGTTCCACTGAAACTGTTGCAGGAGAGCAACCGTTTGCCGAGCGATGTCTGGGCGAGCGTTGTCATGGAGAATGTGTATGCACTTGCTCAACATTCCTCTTCTCCGGTTCTGAATTGCCCGTTTGAGTTTTTTCAGAATCTCACAGTACCTGAAGTTATAATTGTGGCCCCAGGGATTCAGCTCCGACGAGGTGAAAGAAGAGGTTCGTAACATTCTGAACAGCATGACGGCGAGCTGGTATGACACGGGCATACAAAAACTGCCACAGCGTCTACAGAAATGCATCGACAGAAAAGGTGATTATGTCGAAAAATAGCTAAATGTTCAAGCTGTAAACTGATGTAAACCATAGTAGAAATAAACAGGTCTATGTACTTATAAAAAAAGTAGAAGACCTTACTTTTGGGATTACCCTCGTATATGAAGTGTAAATGAAAACGACGCATGTTCTCGAAACTTTAACTCTCAGAAGCGTTATAAATGTTTGTCACCGATAAGTTTCTGGTTAACCTTACACGCGGAGTTCCCTATGCTTTCAAATAAAGCTCCAACAAATTTATTATCTGTCTCGTCCACATATAAGTGCAGAAAGGCTTTTGTTTCTTGCATTTATGTAAAAAATAACAACAGAGACAGACTTCTCGCGGAAAGTAATTTGACTGTCTTTAACTCTCGTAGTTCCTGATTTCAAACTTACGTGTCATGCAAAGCAGGTGGATCATTCTCATGTAATTCCAAGAAAGAGTTGGCCAGTTGATTCCGTAATGAAAATGTGTAGGTAAACAGAAAAAGTGTAGAATACTTTAATATTGCATACTAGACCTACCCTTATGCAAAAGCCTTCGTCAGCCGTTTTATGTAATACACCTCAAACGTACATTCTATAAAAGCATTTGGGCTATTAAACCGTTTGCTTGGAATTAAGTTACTTGCCTGGTACTATAAGCATTTCTTTTATTTTTTGTAATTGGAGGTTCGCGCGTATCAGATTGTTTTGAACGGGGGTTACAGTTCAAAAGTGTTTAGGAATCACAGCTTATAGATATCTGCAAAAATACCTACATGATATCGTAGTTGTACAATACAGTCATTAAATTATCTGTTGGATGCAAATATATTTGTTAGAATTAAAAGCAAAATAATGAAGGAATACAAACAGCAGACACGAAAAACATATGAAGATTACTGAAAAAGTTCTTGCTTCAAGTAAATAAAGAAATTTTCTTCACTTCGTATGTTATATCGACCTCCTGGATGAATTTATTCCTGAAACAAACATTTGTCAGAGATCTGTGATAACGAAAATGGACGTTATGTAAATGTATTTGAAACTTTCAATGGTATTGCAGGTCATTCACATTTTCCGTGGATATTCCACTGCATTAATCAGTAACGACCTCAGCTCTGCCCTATCGCTATAGGCACTATAGGCAGGTGAACATAGAACAGAATGCCTCTTCTTACAGTCTGGCATAAGTTGTTGCCGTCGATTTTCCACCACTCCAGAAGCAACTGTCCCTCACCTGGCTTTCCCATCACATGGGAACTTCATCAACAGTTTCCCCTCTTCCTACCACGAAGCATAGACACTCTTCGTACGTTTTGAAAGTGTTGATGCTGAAGCTTCGTCTTCTGTATGACATTTTCCAAATAATACAACATGCCTACATGGTGGATAAATATGTTATATCGCGTTGCTGCTAACAAATTTAGTGCATTGTACACGTGAATTTACGTCTTTTCACTGCTATACGATCAACCTATGCGGACGTCATTACAGACAAAATATTTATGTACCAAACCTACACTACATTTGGCAACTAAGCACAACACATCGGGAACGTGCCGCAGTATAAAACTCCTCTGTCTCTTATGCAGAGTTCAGGCGACGGGCCGTGGTACTGGAAACAATGCGAGCAAATGCACTGACTTTATTTCCATTGATTCGCTGAAGAGATTCCGAGCGCGTGCTTTCAGCAGTGCTGTTTTCGGCAAATGATCGACAGTATTGAGGCACACCTTCATCTTTAAATTCGATCTCTTATACAGTTCTGGGTGTTTAAAATATTTAACCGAACATTTAAATTTTATTCGTTTGTAGATGCATCATTTTAGGTAAATGGGAGTGCTTATCTCACTGTCTGCCACATTCGCAGCAGTGTTCCTGTAGTTCAAACACCCACCTCACAGTCAACTGCACCATCGGATCATTGGCATCTTCCACTGCCTCGGTAGCCTCTTGAAATAAGTACTTCTAAAAACTGAAGTAATTCGTCAGTTATCTGGTAATCCCAGTTCCCAAACAAATGTATTTTCCCGAATTTACGAAAAACTTCAGCAGTTTGTTCATGCTGCATAAACATGGATTTTAGCATGTCACGAAAAGTTATCCATCGAATTTCAACGTGCTGCTTTACAGGTAAATTGCATCACGAGTCTTTTACATGACCACCCCTCTTTAAATAAGTTAAAACAGTAAACGTTGCTTCCATAGCTGAGCAAACATTCGGACGATATTCCTGCAACCATTTATTGTCAAGTGTGTGCCGTAGAACAATGCTAAGAGGGACACTTTTCCACAGAAGGCGACAATGAACCTCAAGCATTTTCCCCCTAATCGGCTACGAACGTAACCCTCGACAGATGCCTTACTTGCTCCTGTTACTTTTAGTCTCCTCTCGTATGTTTGTAGCATCTATCTCTATATGAGACGGGAACTTGGCAACAGAAAGTACGCGATTTTTCCACTGCAACTCCCGCGAGGTAGAATGCGTAGTAAGAGTCAAATAATGCCTTGTAGTGTACACGTCTGTACCCGTGCCAATTATACTTACACACGCAGCATCCTCCATATCTTGGAGCACTTGGGGGACTATAGATTGCGAGAAATTGTTGAAGGATGATGAAACACGTCTCTTGCACTTGCAGTGGAGTACTGTGCTCCTGTTTCTAGCAGTGTTTGTGCGAGATCTTGAAAGCCTTGTCCTGCAGCTGTGCTGAATGTCCACAGATCTCCTGCATATGTTCTTACACACTTCTCCAGAATAATGGACGTTGCTGTCGCCGGGAGGTTGCTACTACTATTGATCTGACTATTAACAGAAGTTTTGCAGGTATTCAAGTGTCGCACCAGGGTAAAAGCGCTGTCAAGAAGACCTAAACTACTGCCAGTTGCTTACGCTCTGATCAGTGTCTTGCGCTGAGCTGTCTGCATAGGGCTCCTTCAGCTGGCCACGCACGAGCGGATGTTAGCGACGGGCCATAGATTTTCCCAGTGGATTCTGGAACACCAGCAGTATCCGTCTGCAATAGTGACAGCGCTATCGTGAGTCCTCCAGCTGCAGTTCTCGGAACAGCCAATCTGGTCTCATTAGCTGGCGCATGCGTGCGGATTACGGCAGCAACGGACCAGGCCACGTTCAGAAAGTTCGTGAGATACCCTGTGTTTCTGAAGGGACAGTATCTACATCTATATCTACATCCGTACTCCGCAAGCCACCTGACGGTGTGTGGCGGAGGGTACCCTGAGTACCTCTATCGGTTCTCCCTTCTATTCCAGTCTCGTAATGTTCGTGGAAAGAAGGATTGTCGGTATGCTTCTGTGCGGGCTCTAATCTCGCTGATTTTATCCTCATGGTCTCTTCGCGAGATATACGTAGGAGGGAGAAATATACTGCTTGACTCTTCGGTAAAGGTATGTTCTCGAAACTTTAACAAAATCCCGTACCGAGCTACTGAGCGTCTCTCCTGCAGTCTTCCACTGGAGTTTATCTATCATCTCCGAAACGCTTTCGCGATTACTAAATGATCCTGTAACGAAGCGCGCTGCTCTCCGTTGGATCTTCTCTATCTCTTCTATCAACCCTTATCTGATACGGATCCCACACTGTTGAGCAGTATTCAAGCAGTGGGCGAACAAGCGTACTGTAACCTACTTCCTTTGTTTTCGGATTGCATTTCCTTAGAATTCTTCCAATGAATCTCAGTCTGGCATCTGCTTTACCGACGATCAACTTTATATGATCATTCCATTTTAAATCACTCCTAATGCGTACTCCCAGATAATTAGCTGCTTCCAGTTGCTGACCTGCTATTTTGTAGCTATATGATAAGGGATCTATCTTTCTATGTATTCGCAGCACATTACACTTGTCTACATTGAGATTCAATTGCCATTCCCTGCACCATGCGTCAATTCGCTGCAGATCCTCCTGCATTTCAGTACAATTTTCCATTGTTACAACCTCTCGATACACCACAGCATCATCTGCAAAAAGCCTCAGTGAACTTCCGATGTCATCCACAAGGTCATTTATGTATATTGTGAATAGCAACGGTCCTATGACACTACCCTGCGACACACCTGAAATCACTCTTACTTCGGAAGACTTCTCTCCATTGAGAATGACATCTGCGTTCTGTTGCCTAGGAACTCTTCAATCCAATCACACAATTGGTCTGATAGTCCATATGCTCTTACTTTGTTCATTAAACGACTGTGAGGAACTGTATCGAACGCCTTGCGGAAGTCAAGAAACACGGCATCTACCTGGGAACCCGTGTCTATGGACGAATAGCGCGAGCTGGGTTTCACACGAGCGTCTTTTTCGAAACCCATGCTGATTCCTACAGAGTAGATTTCTAGTCTCCAGAAAAGTCATTATACTCGAACATAATACGTGTTCCAAAATTGTACAACTGATCGACGTTAGAGATATAAGTCTATAGTTCTGCACATCTGTTCGACGTCCCTTCTTGAAAACGGGGATGACCTGTGCCCTTTTCCAATCCTTTGGAATGCTACGCTCTTCTAGAGACCTACGGTACACCGCTGCAAGAAGGGGGGCAAGTTCCTTCGCGTACTCTGTGTAAAATCGAACTGGTATCCCATCAGGTCCAGCGGCCTTTCCTCTTTTGAGCGATTGTAATTGTCTCCCTATCCCTCTGTCGTCTATTTCGATATCTACCATTTTGTCATCTGTGCGACAATCTAGAGAAGGAACTACAGTGCAGTCTTCCTCTGTGAAACAGCTTTGGAAAAAGACATTTAGTATTTCGGCCTTTAGTCTGTCATCCTCTGTTTCAGTACCATTTTGGTCACAGAGTGTCTGGACATTTTGTTTTGATCCACCTTCCGCTTTGACATAAGACCAAAATTTCTTAGGATTTTCTGCCAAGTCAGTACGTAGAACTTTACTTTTGAATTCATTGAACGCCTCTCGCATAGCCCTCCTCACACTACATTTCGCTTCGCGTAATTTTTGTTTGTCTGCAAGGCTTTGGCTATGCTTATGTTTGCTGTGAAGTTCCCTTTGCTTCCGCAGCAGTTTCCTAACTCGGTTGTTGTACCACGGTGACTCTTTTCCATCTCTTGCGATCTTGCTTGGCACATACTCATCTAACGCATATTGTACGATGGTTTTGAACTTTGTCCACTGTTCCTCAACACTATCTGTACTTGAGACAAAACTTTTGTGTTGAGCCGTCAGGTACTCTGTAATCTGCTTTTTGTCACTTTTGCTAAACAGAAAAATCTTCCTACCTTTTTTAAGATTTCTATTTACGGCTGAAATCATCGATGCAGTAACCGCTTTATGATCGCTGATAGCCTGTTCTGCGTTAACTGTTTCAAATAGTTTGGGTCTGTTTGTCACCAGAAGGTCTAATATGTTATCGCCACGAGTCGGTTCTCAGTTTAACTGCTCAAGGTAGTTTTCAGATAAAGCACTTAAAAAAATTTCACTGGAAATTTCACTGAAAATTTCGACAAAGGTCTTCTTCACTCTGTGCCACAGAGGCAATACGCCTTTTACCGTATTCTGAAACAGCAGATACCGACCTTCCCGCTACTGGCAAGAGACCACTTGGGAACTCCAATTACACATTGGCGGTAGGCGCTCGCTGTCGCTGACAAAGGACAACGCTGGGAGGTCAACAGACCTGGAGACGCCGAGGCGGTGTACTTGCCACGCTCGACAGGGGTCAATACTAGTTGTATCGAAGACATAAATGTAAACAAACAGTAATAAACAGCTTCTTGTGTGCAAGAGCAGACTCCTCTGCTGTAGTAACATCCGTCTCCCATAGAGAATCGCCGTCCACACCGCCTATCCTACACACCCCGTTAAAATAGACGTAGCAGAATAAACGATATGGCTGTAAGATGAGTGTTGACAGTTGGTCAGTGACAGAGCCTTTAAAGACGGTTTTGTGACAGAAATTAAGACGCAAGAAGGCCAGCAGAAATTATGGGCGGCTAATGTGGCTCATATCAGTTAACAGCTGCTATATACATCAAAGAGAAGCACTTATCTTAGCAACGACTGAAAGACTTTTCTTATTGAATACAGCAAGACGAATGCTAAATTTTTCTATCGTAGAAGGCCACTTGGACATCCACAACTACATCTGCGTCATGTTATATCGTCTGTTGGAAACTACGCTTATGCTTTCCAAAAATTGTTTCGTGATACACACGTGATTAATGGTGGAATCTGCGTCATGTTATATCGTCGGTTGGGGATTAATGGTGGAATCTGCGTCATGTTATATCGTCGGTTGGAAGCTGCGCTTATGCTTTCCAAAAATATTTTCGTGATACACTCGCGATTAATGGTGGAACATTCAGTAACTGAGGACCTTCATATACAGGGTGGTCCCGAATTCATGGTACAAACTTTAATGGTAGGTGCAGGACATTGTAACAAGGATATATTGTATAGGAATGTATAGTCCCAGGTGACGCGGTGAGGCGTAAACAGGGGAAATAACGGCCGAAAGGAAAACGAAAGATTTTATTGAAATCGTTGTTGACAAGTGTCATGTTTACAGTAAGTGTTCAAAATTGCGTCCACCATGAGCGATACATGCTTGACAGCGTCGGTGCAGCGATTGGCGTACACGTTCAAAGATGCCTGGTATTTCACGCACACCTGCAGCAGCTACAGATATGCGAGCAACGAGATCCTCATCTGAGTCAACTGGAGTCTCATAAACAAGACTCTTAAGATGTCCCCATAAAAAGTAATCGAGGCAAGAGAAATCAGGAGATCGGGGTGGCCAAGGGACTGGTCCACCACGCCCAATCCATCTAGCACCAAACGTGGCATTCAGGTAATTCCGTACAGCAGTGCTGAAGTGTGCTGGCGCTCCATCGTGCTGAAACCACATGCGGTTACGAATGGCGAGCGGAACATCTTGCAGCAGTTCTGGTAACACTTCTTGCAGAAAAATAAGATAGCTTTCGCCACAGAGTCGCGTGGGTAGTAAGTATGGCCCAATCAAAAAGTCGTTCACAATACCAGCCCACACATTAATACCGAAACGTTGTTGATACGCATGTGGACGCGTTGCATGTGGATTATCTGTTGCCCACACATGGGAATTGTGCGCATTAAAGACACCCTCGCGTGAAAATGTCGCTTCATCTGTAAATAGCACATGACCTACGAAATCCGGCTGCAACGCACATTGCTGCAACAACCACTGGCAGAAGTTCACGCGAAGAGGATAATCTACCGGATTCAATGCTTGTACTTTTTGAAAATGGAAGGGGTGTAAGCGATTTTCATTTAACACTCTGCATACAGTCTGATGACTCACATGTACGTCACGCGCAACAGTTCTTGTGCTTGACTCGGGTCTATCAGCCACTATGTTCAAGATGCGTTCTTCCAGTCTTGGAGTGCGTACAGCTCTTAATCGACCAGCGTCATGTCTGTTGACGTCGAACGTACCTGTTTCACAAAGTTGACGATGTAACCGTTGAAAAATTCTATGATCCGGCATTCGTCGATTAGGATACTCCGCGCGATACATTCGTAACGCAGCTCTGGCGTTACCATTTGCACGGCCGTACATGTAATGCATGTCTGCTTTTTCTGCATACGTAAAGTCACCCATCGTCTACGGCAGCACAATTGTGAATGGCGCTTGTCCCTACTGCGATACATCATGTTCATCTACTGCCCTCTACCGGCAGTGACACCAACCGATCACTCCATTTCTCTTTCCCCTGTTTACGCCTCACCGCGTCACCTGCGACTATACATTCCTATACAATAAATCCTTGTTACAATGTCCTGTACCTACCATTAAAGTTTGTACCATGAATTCGGGACCACCCTGTATAGTCTTTTTCGTAGTAAATAGACGGTTGTGAGCTGCTAATGTGTATAAGCTTTAGTATATATATCTTGTTTACAAAATAATTTTCCTGCGAGTTAAGAAAATATTTGCGAGATTAGTGCGATGTTTCCACCCTTTTTTCCTCATTTATTAGTTTTCTCTTTCAATATCTAAAGATCACGCCGTAAATTTAATTCGTGCGCAGACGACTGCTATTGTGTTATATTGTGTCTGCACTGATTATGAGGGTGATAAAGTTAGTTTTCTCCTTTAACAGCAGTTTTTACTATCTGCCTTTGTTGTGTGATCTGTTAATAATCATTATTTCGACAAAGAAGTTATAGACAGAAAATTCTGAATAGCTTCAGGGAATCAGTAAATTTTATTCCAGGTTTCTCTCGCTTTATGAAACAAACCACATTCTAGCGCGTTATAGTTTCAATTCTTAAATGGAATTATTAATCCCTTTGGCGCACCAGATCTTGAAATTAAAGAAAAGAAAAGAATCCACGTCACCAGTAAAACGGAGCACCACTGTA
Source organism: Schistocerca americana (assembly GCF_021461395.2). NCBI lineage: Eukaryota > Metazoa > Arthropoda > Insecta > Orthoptera > Acrididae > Schistocerca > Schistocerca americana. Next base: position 38,266,617 of record NC_060123.1, read on the forward strand.
AATACTGGTCTCGGATATCTGATAAGTTAATGCTACGCTCATCCCCATTATCATCAGGTATGAGGTGCCGTCCCAAACTGAATTTGAAATTGAACACTTGTGACACACCTCATCCGTCGCAAAGGCTGCTGTTCCCCTGTGTCGCATGCCAGAGGAACCAAAGCGAAATGGGCGTCGGTCTGTTAATCGTCGACAGTTCAACTATAAGGTAAATGATGGTACCCCCACTGTGATCCACAATGGAACAAACACTGCTTATCGTAAGGGTTTCGTAGTCGTACTTACACAATTTGCAATGTTTTCCCCGTTGGTGACCTTGGTACCCTGGTTCTCAATCTGTGGAAACAATTTATTAGATGTTCTGTGACAACACAAGCGTGGCTCTCTTGACTTGCGGTTCAGGATTGAAATCCCAAAGTCATCCCTAAATGCATCATGGTTGCGCTACGTACTAAACGCTACAAACTAGGCAGCTGACTGAGTATGGTATCAATAAAGGTTTTTTTTTCAAATTCTGAAACTCTTGCGCCAAGAACCGCTCGGCCAGTCCGGCCGGCGTATAAGAATCCACAAATAAGTCTGTGCCCCCTTAATACCCAGCTTTTCCAAGCAGTCTCTCTCGCAGCTTCACTTCCGACCTCAGTGGATATAAAACTACTGTGATAAATTTTTTTTTTTTTTGTGTTAACTTCTGAAACTCTTACGAGATTGCTTCGGAATCCGAATCTTTCGGTTTAATTTTGTTTCAAATTCTGAAACTCTTTCGAGACAGTTATGGAATCGAAATCTTTGAAATTCTGAAACTATTTCGAGATTGCTTCGGAATCCACTATCTTTTTTTTTTTTTTTCTGCGAGAGAGACTGCTTGGAAAAGCTGAGTATTAAGGGGTTGTTGTTTTTGTTGTGGTCTTCATTCCTGAGACTGGTTTGTTGCAGCTCTCCATGCTACTCTATCCTGTGCAAGCTTCTTCATCTCCCAATACGTACTGCAGCCTACATCCTTCTGAATCTGCTTAGTGTATTCATCTCTTGGTCTCCCTCTACGATTTTTACCATCCATGCTGCCCTCCAATGCTAAATTTGTGATCCCTTGATGTCTCAGAACATGTCCTACCAACCGGTCCCTTCTTCTAGTCAAGTTGTGCCACAAGCTCCTCTTCTCCCCAATTCTATTCAACACCTCCTCATTAGTTATGTGATCTACCCATCTAATTTTCAGCATTCTTCTGTATCACCACATTTCGAAAGCTCCTATTCTTTTCTTGTCCAAACCATTTATCGTCCATGTTTCACTTCCATACATGGCTACACTCCGTACAAATACTTTCAGGAACGACTTCCTGACACTTAAATCTATACTCGATAGTAACAAATTTCTCTTCTTCAGAAACGCTTTCCTTGCCATTGCCAGTCTACATTTTATATCCTCTCTACCTCGATCATCATCAGTTATTTTGCTCCCCAAATAGCAAAACTCCTTTACTACTTTGAGTGTCTCATTTCCTAATCTAATTCCCTCGGCATCACCCGACTTAATTCGACTACATTCCATTATCCTCGTTTTGCTTCTGTTGATGTTCATCTTATATCCTCCTTTCAAGACACTGCCCATTCCGTTCAACTGCTCTTCCAAGTCCTTTGCTGTCTCTGACAGAATTACAATGTCATCGGCGCACCTCAACCTTTTTTTTCTTCTCCATGGATTTTTCTTTTGTTTCCTTTACTGCTTGCTCAATATACAGATTGAATAACATCGGAGACAGGCTACAACCCTGTCTCACTCATTTTCCAACCACCGCTTCCCTTTCATGCCCCTCGACTCTTACAACCGCCATCTGGTTTCTGTACAAATTGTAAATAGCCTTTCGCACCCTGTATTTTAGCCCTGCCACCTTTAGAATTTGAAGGAGAGTATTCCAGTCAACATTGTCAAAAGCTTTCTCTAAGTCCACAAATGCTAGAAATGTAGGTTTGCCTTTCCTTAATCTATTTTCTAAAATAAGTCGTAGGGGCAGTATTGCCTCACGTGTTCCAACATTTCTGCGGAATCCAAACTGATCTTCGCCGAGGTCGGCTTCTACCAGTTTTTCCATTCGTCTGTAAAGAATTCGCGTTAGTATTTTGCACCTGTGACTTATTAAACTGATAGTGCGGTAATTTTTACATCTGTCAACACCTGCTTTCTTTGGGATTGGAATTATTATATTCTTCTTGAAGTCTGAGGGTATTTCGCCTGTCTCATACATCTTGCTCACCAGTTGGTAGAGTTTTGTCTGGACTGGCTCTCCCAAGGCCGTCAGTAGTTCCAATGGAATGTTGTCTACTCCCGGGGCCTTGTTTCTACTCAGGTCTTTCAGTGCTCTGTCAAACTCTACACGCGCTATCATATCTCCCATTTCATCTTCATCTACATCCTCTTCCATTTCCATAATATTGTCCTCAAGTACATCGCCCTTGTATAGACCCTCTATATACTCCTTCCATCGTTCTGCTTTCCCTTCTTTGCTTAGAACTGGGTTTCCATCTGAACTCTTGATATTCATACAAGTGGCTCTCTTTTCACCAAAGGTCTCTTTAATTTTCCTGTAGGCAGTATCTATCTTACCCCTAGTGAGATAAGCCTCTACATCCTTACATTTGTCCTCTAGCCATCCCTGCTTAGCCATTTTGCACTTCCTGTCGATATCATTTTTGAGACGTTTGTATTCCCTTTTGCCTGCTTCATTTACTGCGTTTTTATATTTTCTCCTTTCATCAATTAAATTCAATATTTTTCTGTTACCCAATGATTTCTACTAGCCCTTGTCTTTTTACCTACTTGATCCTCTGCTGTCTTCACTACTTCATTCCTCAGAGCTACCCATCCTTCTTCTACTGTATTTCTTTCCACCATTCCTGTCAATTGTTTCCTTATGCTCTCCCTGAAACTCTGTACAACCTCTGGTATAGTCAGTTTATCCAGGTCCCATCACGTTAAATTCCCATCTTTTTGCAGTTTCTTCAGTTTTAATCTACAGTTCATAACCAATAGATTGTGGTCAGAGTCCACATCTGCCCCTGGAAATGTCTTACAATTTAAAACCTGGTTCCTAAATCTCTGTCTTACCATTATATAATCTATCTGATACCTTCTAGTATCTCCAGGCTTCTTACATGTGTACAACCTTCTTTTATGATTCTTGAACCAAATGTTAGCTATGATTAAGTTATGCTCTGTGCAAAATTCTACCAGACGGCTTCCTCTTTCATTTCTCTCCCCCAATCCATATTCACCCACTATGTTTCCTTCTCTCTCTCTTTTCCTACTCTCGAATTCCAGGCGAGTTAAGGCAGGCGAATGTGGCGGGATGCATGGCTCTGCTTTGAAAGCTGTGCGGAGGCCAAGTACGACCAGCTGTAGTATGAGAACCAGCTGTTTTGTTGGCACATAAGGGCGACTTTTATGCCTGCAATCGACCCCCATGTTGCTTGCGGGATGATAGCTGACTGTATGGTGGTGTTGGAACCCACACAGCTTGGACAGTTCGAGGAACAGCGTCAACTGAAATTGACACTCTTCTCAGTAGTGACATGAGCTGAACAGCTAAAACGTGATTACACAGGTGCCACTGACGGCAGCGCTTCAGCCCACCAAGGGTATCTATCAATAGCCATAAATATACAGGGCGGTTAGAAATAGTCTGAAAAGCTTGGTGGGATGTCGCAGGGTAGGTCGTGCTGAGAAATAAACGTGACGAAAAAAATTCTATACGTTGCGCCGTTTCGAAGTTCATTAGCGTTGAAGTTCGCCAATCAGGCTGATTCGCGCACGAATTCAGGCAGCCCACCAGCTTCTGGCACGTGTCAGCAATAGGAGTTTACGATTCCCAGGAATCTTCTTAGCTCCTGAAAATCCGTTGGATGTGAGATGTTTTTAAGAACCTATGTCTTCTCTTTCAGTGAACAAACACAGATCACTGGAACAGTACGGCTGAGAAACGTTATTTGTTTTTTACGTAGAACACATTTTGTTTCATTCACTATCAAACTATATTTTCATATTGTAACGTCGCTATATTCTTGAACGTTACTTAAATTAACTTAACTTGGCCTGGAGTTCATTTGATGAATGAAAATAAGTTTCCAACTTCACAAAATTTATTGACAACTTAACTGCAAACTCGTCACGTTAACGAAACACTGACATCACTGATCTCTTTGACTTCCAAAACTAACTTCAAAACTGACTCTCTAAAACTGACTGACTAGCAGCATCGCTGCTTTGCTTTATATAGAATTTTAACAATAAATTACGAAATAGTCATCATCATCATCTTGGACAGTTTCCAGCCACTGGCTGGGTCTGTCGGGAACACAAGCCTCTCCATCGTGTTCTGTCTTTCCACCATTCCCCCTCTTCCACCTTCGTCCAGTTCTCTCCTCTTCTCGTCACACATTCCTTCACTCCCTTCACCCATCTATCTCTTGGTCTTCCTCTGGGCCTCTTCCCTTCCAGTTGCAGATCAAACATCCTCTTTGGAATTCTTCCCTCATCCATTCTCTTCATGTGTCTATACCACTGCAGTCTTGATTTCTCTATCCTGTCCTGTACTGGTTCCTCCTTTAGTCTTTCCCTCACATACACATTTCGCAATCTGTCTCGTCTTGTTACACTCAACCTGCTCCTGTGGAACTTCATTTCACTAGCCTGTATTCTACTTTTGTCGCTTTTGTGCATTACCCATGTCTCACTTCCGTATGCCAATATGGGGACAAAGTAGGTTCGGTATATAATTCCCTTGGATTTCTGTGGCACCTCCTTGCTCCAAATAAGCCCCCTAATGCATTTGTAGAACTGCCCTGCTTTTCTGCACCTTTCATTTATTTCCATTGCGTTTCCCCCCTTACTTTCAATCATGCTTCCCAGGTACTTGAAGTTCTCTACCACTTGTAGTTTTTGCCCTCCACAAGTTATATCCACATTTGGCCTATTCTTCTTCCTTGTTGTGACGAAATAGTCCATTATTAAATTTGTACAATTTCAATGTTACAATTAAAATTTACAAAACGTAAAGAAACGGATGTTACAGCTGAATAAGGTAAAAAATACAATATTAATTGATATACCGTAATTTTTATAGTATCATCAATAGTTTTAAACATGAAAATCGATCTGAACTTTAATTAGAATAATGTCTCTTGTATTATTTTAGTTACGTAATTAATTACAGTTTGGATTTGGTTACCAACATTCAATGACATTTCAAATCTTGTGCTTTATCCGATTGCGTAGGAGAAAGTTTACAAATAAGGCCTCAAATTCTGAAAATCGGAAAATTGTGTGATGTAAACAATTGGAGAGTTAATTAGAAATGTTAATTATAAAGGATATTAATTACAGAGGAGGACATAAAAATAGATAACAAATGAAAATACATCGCTTGGTAATAACTTTTAAGCTGTTTCTCAAGATAAAGATGTTTTCTGTGTTTACTCATTCAATTCTAATTATGATAATTAGAGGCGCCAGCCACTTATGCCAACATTTCCACGGCCTTTTTAAGTTTGTTACTAAATCTGTTACTTCAACTTCTCAACTAGGTTTTTGATTTGAAACCTGTACATAATTTTGTTAATGACAACAATCCCCGGACAATCATGATAATATGCTTGTTTCCATAACCTTCTATATGCTTTCGCAATGAATATCAAGTGTCTTAACATATTGGACAGAATGATATGTATAAAAACACACATACAAGGCCTTAGGAAGCACTAAATTGTCCGATAACTATACGGATGCATATATAAAAAAGGTGGCATCAGACATTTCATTGAAGTTTTAGGGAAGCCTGTATCGTTATAATATCCTGTCGAACACTGCATTGAGGTGTTTCGTGTAATGTTGCTGTCTGAGAAAACACCAAAACATCATCTGGATAGACGAAACAGAAATTCAATCCTCATAGCACTTTATCTACAACATGCTGCCATGACTGGGCGCCTTATTTTATAAGGTTGGTTGGTTGGTTTGGGGGAAGAGACCAAACAGCGAGGTCATCGGTCTCATCGGATTAGGGAAGGACGGAGAAGGAAGTCGGCCGTGCCCTTTCAAAGGAACCATCCCGGCATTTGCCTGGAGTGATTTAGGGAAATCACGGAAAACCTAAATCAGGATGGCCGGACGCGGGATTGAACCGTCGTCCTTCCGAATGCGAGTCCAGTGTGCTAGCCACTACGCCACCTCGCTCGGTTATTTTATAAGGAATGGCATGCATACATACTCGAGATGACCGAAAGATATTACCACTACTATCTTGGAAACGTCTTCTTCTGCCCCTAGAATCTGGTTATGATTTTTTTTTTTTTATAGTCGGTTATGCTAAGCATTGTAGCTACTGCTAATACATTCGTGAAATCCGCTCTATTAGTGAATGGGTAATAGTCAGGGATGGTACTGAATTCAAAGCATCATAATCTGACAGGGCCTCTATGTGCCATTTTCTTCTTCACCAGATGTAAAGTGATGCCCACCTGCTGTTGGCTCTGCATGTGATACACATCTGTAAAATTGCTTCATATTCTGCTTTTGCTGCAGGAAAACGGCCAGGTACGAATTTTCATGGCTGTTGAAAGACTGGTAGCCACATGTTGTCTTAATATTGTGCACCGTGGTATGCTGTACTTCATCTATGTGCCATTAACTTCCTGTCTAGCTTCCAGTACAACACAATTATAGGGTGAGATTACGGTATTTGACTATTTTGCCCACCATCACCTCATACCCATCTTGAGCTGTACCGTAAGAAGCTTTATTTCCAGTTTTCAGTGGTGCATGGAATCCACACCAAATATCTTTTGCTAGTGAAAACACCCATTTGAATCCCCATCTGAACTTTAACTTAAGCCCGGATAAACTTGCGGGCTTTCAAGTAGAAAATGATGTGGTGTGGGTGGCCCTCAACCACGTTCCCTGTGATTAAGCGTTGAAATATTGAAAGCTTTGGCTGGTTTCGTTGCCTAGGGGCTGGGATACGTAGTTGCCGCATTACAAGCCAAATACTGCTGAATCTACGGTATACAGTATGAATATACACATGAATCGAATGGTCGAAGGTTCCCATGACTCGGCAATTGCGAATTTTGAATGTAACATTGACATCTATAAATGAAAATTTGCAATTACATAAAATTTGCAGGTGCTATTCTTAACGACTTTAATATATGAATACGATAGCAGAAGTACCTATAAGACTGCCGTTTATTATTAGAAAATACTTATTAGTGTCGATGGTCCATCAATTAAAAAAAATTTCCTACTTCACGTAATTAGTTATGAACAACAACATAGCTCGCGAGATATTCACTTCTAAACGCATACTACGTCTTCACTGCAGAAGCCACGGAAGTCTCACAAGTGCACGAGTCGGCACTACAAAATATTTCTATCTCCCGTGACCCCTCGCAAACTGCTCCACCCCCCCCCCCCCCCCCCCGCCACACACCGTTGGGAGACTTGCGGAGTATGAATGTAGATGTAGATGTAGATGCACTTCCATCCAGTCTCCCCATTAACGAGCGCAGTGGTTGGTTAGAGTGCTCCCGCCATTTCTTCAAGCCAACGCACACTCACAAACATATAGAAACAAATACGAAATACTGGATTTACATTTAAATAACTTGAAATTAAATAAATATTCCTACAGCTGGACCATAAACACGCTCTGACACACATTCAATACATAAACAAATCAAATAAGCATATATCAAATGGCTCTGAGCACTATGGGACTTAACTTTTGAGGTCATCAGTCCCCTAGAACTTAGAGCTACTTAAACCTAACTAACCTAAGGACATCACACACATCCATGCCCGAGGCAGGATTCGAACCTGCGACCGTAGCGGTCGCGCGGTTCCAGACTGTAGCGCCTAGAACCGCTCGGCCACTCTGGCCGGCAAGCATATATCAAAGGAATAGAAACAAAAGATAGGCCAGTAGCCTAATGTCTCTGTGCTTTCTAAAACACAGTAAATAACCTATTATCTTCATGAATATTATATATCGGCGGCCGGGGTGGCCGAGCGGTTCTAGGCGCTACAGTCTGGAGCCGCGCGACCGCTACGGTCGCAGGTTCGAATCGTGCCTCAGGCATGGATGTGTGTGATGTCCTTAGGTTAGTTAGGTTTAAGTAGTTCTACGTTCTAGGGGACTGGTGACCTCAGAAGTTAAGTCCCATAGTGCGCAGAGCCATTTGAACCATTTGAACAATATTATATATCGGACATAAACAAAGACATAGGCGAATAAATATATTGATAAGCATGCTGCTACCGCTTCTTCGTGTAACTGTGGAGTACTTATGGCAAGACACGATCAATAGTACCGTAATCGGCCACTTTGACCTCCAATAACTCATGTATTATTCAAGTTTCGTGCCTATTTAGGTTTACACTAATAGCTTTCTAAAAACACGTCAATTGACAAAATCGGATGGACCATTTGGATTTTGGAAATCCGTTGCTGGGTGTTACTTGTACAATTTACAGTTAGATACAAACTTTAAACTAATAAAGATATTGAAAATCTGATTACACCATCAGAATCGTAGTGCAAATAATGGTAATGTACATGTTTCTTTTTAAGGTATCATGATTTGTCTGGCTATTATTAATTTCTACATGAGTTGTGAAATGTCTGCTATTATGGTTTCACAAAGTCCGCCATCTTTGGCACTCCTTGCATACAAGTCTCCTTCATCGACGCAAAGCACAGTCCTCGTCACAGCGTCAACATGCAATTCCCACCCACGCAGTCGGCCTGGACCATGCGCTGGGACTACCTCTCTTGCACCAGCCAATGTGTGGCACCATGAGACAGCCGACGAGCCGCAGGCCACCGAGAGGCCCCTGCACAGCCACGCCAACTTCGAACTTAGAATATTTTCGGGGTGCCCCAACTCGCTCATTACCTCACAAGCTGTTACTTCATGTTCACCACATGTCGTAATGAGCAAGTTGTTAGCTGCAGAGAGGAACAGAGGTGTGCTCTCTAGTGGTCCCTTCTGTCTGTACGATAGTGCACTTACATCTGAACCTGAGTGGACAACGTAGCAATAATTCACTTTCCCAACCATCACATACAAAAAGCATAGCGTTAGAAACAAACACGTTTGAGTCGCTGCGAGTGTGGTGGTGATCGATTTATCGCTGCAAACTGGACCAATTTGGAGTGCAGCATCTGGGTTAATTTGGGTTATGTGGTTGGTGGTGCTTACAGGACTAATGATGGCTCCTTTGTTTATGATTTGGCGCTTTTCTGGAACAGTGCAGCCTGCTGTGCCTAGTGCAGGCCTCTGAGACGATTCAGAAACATTCATGGAGACATTCACCTTTTGACCCGACAGCCAAAATGCTGTGGTACTGCACACTGGGTTAACAAAATCTAATACCTTAATATTAACAAAACACAATCTCATAAAACTAACACACCAGTTGAGCATAACAAACTGGGACAAATTATTTCAAAACTGTGATTCCAGTGCCCAAACAGTTTATGAAACATTCCACAATTACTTAACAGGTATTTTAAAAGCCCATCTTGTTCAAAAGAAATACCATAAAACAAGAAAAGGTAAATTTTGGTACACCAAAGAACTGGAGAATCTAAAAAATAAGCTACTGCTGTTGAAGCGCCTTGCCAAAATAAACAATTCTAATGAAATTAAGGATCTCGAAAAAATCACTAAGAAACTGTATAAGAAAGAGTTGCAATTAGCAAAACTAAGATACAACACAAATTACATAAAAAATAGTAAACACCAATGCAAAACAGCCTGGTCAGTAATTAATACTGTTAAAGGTGAAGTCAGAAACTTCGACAAGACAGTCCCAATACAAGCAGATACATTCAATAAATATTTTGTAAGCTGTGCTGATGATATCAAAAAGCTGATCAGTAAACCCAATGTAACATGTATAGATTATCTGAAGAGAGCAAACCTAAATCATAATAGGGCCGGATCATCATTGAAACGCTTCAAAGAGGTATGCCAACAGAAGTTCTTAAATTAGTCAAAGAAATGAAAAATTCATACAGTACAGATATTTTTAATATGTCAAACAATCTATTGAAAGAAATCATACATTACATTGCAGCACCATTAACATATTCTATAAACCTGTGTCTCATAGAACGGTTTTTTCCTGATCCTCTCAAACTATCCAAGGTAACTCCAGTCTTTAAGAAGGGTGTCAAATCAGATCCTGCAAACTACAGACCAATTTCACTAATTCCAGTACTAGGAAAAGTCTTTGAAGGCATAATATATAAGCAGATGTATGAGTACCTAGAACTAAATGGTATGTTAAGTGCATCACAGTTTGGTTACAGAAAAGGAAGGTCAGCTATACATGCCATAGAGCTCTTAGTCAGAAACATTCTAAGAGCATTTGAGGACCATGCGCACACACAGGTAACCTTATGTGATCTGAGCAAAGCTTTTGACTGTGTTGACCACTCACTTCTGCTCTCTAAACTTGAGTACTATGGAATATGTGATAAAAGTTTAAAACTCATCAAATCATACCTCAATAAAAGGAACCAGGTGGTGAGTTCAGGAAGTCATCTGTCAAACATACTCGAGGTTCAACATGGAGTGCCACAGGGATCTAAATTGGGACCCCTTCTTTTCCTTGTACACATAAATGACTTACCAGGAAATATAGATGTAAAGACATATATGTATGCAGATGACACAACTTTTCTATCTGTAAACCATGTACTTGATAACCTTGTAAGTGATATGAAATTGGCAAAAGAAAATGCAACATCATGGTTTAATGCCAATGGTCTGCTATTAAATGAGGAAAAGACCCAGAATATGTGGTTCAGTCTATCAAAGACTACAAAAATAGAAAAACAAAAGGCAAAGTTTTTAGGTATTGTACTTGACAACAGTCTAACATGGAACTCTCATGTTGATCACATAGTGGTTAGGTTGTCAAAGAGTTATATATTTGTTGAAGAGACTGATGTGTTGTGTGACATTTGAGTACGTAAGGACAGCGTACTTTGCCTTTTTTCAATCTGTTTTAAGGTATGGGTTAATACTCTGGGGAAACAGCAGAAAAATAAATGAAATTATGGTGATCCAGAAGAAAGCAATCAGAGTAATGGCTAAGGTAGATAATAGAACATATTGTAAACCATTGTTCACTAAATATAGAATTTTAACAGTAATTAATTTATATATTCTTGACAGTGTTAACTACATACTTGCTGAACTACCTAATTTAAGTGTAACAAATGAAAGACATGGCTACTATACAAGAACGTGTACTTCTTTGCTGTTGCCACAAAATAGATTAGCTAAAACTAACAATAGTCATAAGTATATGGCAATTAAAATATATAACAAATTGTCTAAAAATGGGTCAATCAAGCCTGACAAATTATTTAAAGACAATGTTCATAACTTCTTGTTAACTAATCCATTCTATTCATTAGAAGAATTTTTAGAAATGCGCAATATCAACTTAAATATGTAAAATTTTTTTTGTAAAATTAATAGGTTAAGTGAACTGACGAAGTCTATTGCATGTAACAATGCTGAATGACTAATAAAGAATCTGAATCTGAATCTGAATGTTTCCATTGTTCTGTTTGGTTGCCCTATTGGCTCCACTGGCAGAATGTGTGACTATCTTCTTTAGTTCATCTGCTGTAAACGCACTTGTTTGTTGTCAGTACTAATTGTTCTGGCAGAACCACAACTGCCAGAACAAAGATGCAGAATGCAAGACCAGAGACGGCGGTGAGGAAACGTCGGCCAATGGTGCGTGGAGTGCCCCCTCCGAGAAGTAAATATAAGCACCACTCCTGCTAGCCTCGGCCACTCAGATCGACCCAGTCTACAACGGACATTAGTACTATGCTATCATATTGTTGTGATCCATATCAAGTGCTTAATAGGACTTCGTGTATAGCAAGAACTTTACTGTTTTCTTATTGCCTCTCACTAGCGACATTTGCTGTAACCAAAGTTAAGTATTGTCAATTTGCTTTCTAGAAATAAAACTACTAATGTTATTTGTTTGAATTGTTGTATAACAGTCCAAGAATGCAACATCCTTTAGGTCCCCTATAAGCAACGAGCGGGCAAGACCCCACACTAATAGCTGCTTCTGAAGTGTGTCCATTTGACATTGTAAACTTTAAAGCTTTTCATTAATGCTCCTGTTGTATACTAGCAGTCTCATCTGAACTGACATTGTTACTTGAATGTGTCACCATTGAAGTATTTGTCTGTTCCATTATTGCATGGATTTTTCTGCTACTGATAGTAAAGAATTAATATCACTTTTCTCACATGTTGCCGTGAGTGTTTTCACTGGCAATGGCAGTTGTGTCAACTGTTACAAATGTGAAGTAGTACTGAATCTGACACTGCTTCTTCCTTGATGGAGTATCTCAGGTGAAGTAAGAATTCTGTCGGTGTTCTATTGCCGATATGTTCAAACTGAAATACTTATTGCACACATCGGTCCACTGATTCACACATTTAGCTGACCAAGATGTCCCTCAAATAGGGATTGTAGTTGCAGGAATGATTTTAATATAATGTCTACAATTTAAGTGAGTTTTAACATGGTGACTCGTGAAGAAATTATTGCAAAGAAACCAACAACATTTGCAGAAGCACTTGGAATCACAAGCACATTTGAAGCATTACAGTATACAACTATTGAAGTTCATACAACTAAGTCTCCAGTGTCAATGGAAGGTATTAATCAATTAAATAGTGTTCCATCAAATATGAAATACAGTAAGTAATCATCATTGTCACACAAGTTGAGTCAATGATGTAGCCCTGACACTATGAAACAAGTAAACAAAATAAAAGCAACGACCTGTTACAAATCTAGAGAACGACACAAATGTGACAAATTTTCATTTCATGAAGCCATCTGCAATATATTCAGTGAAAAGTGGCACATACTTGAGATACAAAGTAAGGAAAAAAATGTTTTTCACAATCCAAGTAACAGGTCAAGTTATAGTATTGGCACAATCTAAAGAACAGATCAATACCTAACAGATGTTAAGCAAACCTTATTACATCAGTGCAGTTCATCTGTTAAATAAATGAATGCTTACAGTCAAGGCTGACAAACACAGTTGGCAAATGAAAATATACAGGGTGTTACAAAAAGGTACGGCCAAACTTTCAGGAAAGTTGTTATGTGGACATGTGTCCGGAAACACTTAATTTCCACGTTAGAGCTCATTTTAGTTTCGTCAGTATGTACTGTACTTCCTCTATTCACTGCCAGTTGGCCCGATTGAAGGAAGGTAATGTTGACTTCGGTGCCTGTGTTGACATGCAACTCATTGCTCTACAGTACTAGCATCAAGCACTTCAGTACGTAGTATCAACAGGCTAGTGTTCATCACAAACGTGGTTTTGCAGTCAGTGCAATGTTTACAAATGCAGGGTTGGCAGATGCCCATTTGATGTATGGATTAGCACGGAGCAATAGCCATGGCTGTATGTTTATATTGAGACAGATTTCCAGAACGAAGGTGTCCTGACAGGAAGACGTTCGAAGCAATTGATTTGCGTCTTAAGGAGCACGGAACATTCCAGCCTATGACTCGCGACTGGGGAAGACCTAGAATGACGAGGACACCTGCAATGGATGAGGCAATTCTTCGTGCAGTTGACGATAACCCTAATGTCAGCGTCAGAGAAGTTGCTGCTGTACGAGGTAACGTTGACCACGTCACTGTATGGAGAGTGCTACGGGAGAACCAGTTGTTTCCGTACCATGTACAGTGTGTGCAGGCACTATTAGCAGCTGATTGGCCTCCACGGGCACACTTCTGCAAATGGTTCATTCAACAATGTGTCAATCCTCATTTCAGTGCAAATGTTCTCTTTATGGATGACGCTTCATTCCAACGTGATCAAATTGTAAATTTTCACGATCACCATGTGTGGGCTGACGAGAATCTGCACACAATTGTGCAATCACGTCATCAACACGGATTTTCTGTGAACGTTTGGGCAGGCATTGTTGATGATGTCTTGATTGGGCCCCATGTTCTTCCACCTACGCTCAATGGAGCACATTATCATGATTTCATATGGGATATTCTACCTGTGCTGCTAGAACATGTGCCTTTACAAATACGACACAACATGTGGTTCACGCACGATGGAGCTCCTGCACATTTCGCTTCTCAACAACAGATTCGGTGACCGATGGATTGGTAGAGGCGGACCATTTCCATGGCCTCCACGCTCTCATGACCTCAACCCTCTTGACTTTCATTTATGGGGGCATTTGGAAGCTCCTGTCTACGCAACCGCGGTACCAAATGTTGAGACTCTTCGTGCTCGTATTGTGGACGGCTGTGATACAATACGCCATTGTCCAGGGCTGCATCAGCACATCAGGGATTCCATGCGACGGAGGGTGGATGCTAACGGAGGACATTTTGAACATTTCCTGTAACAAAGTGTTTGAAGTCACGCTGGTACGTTCTGCTGCTGTGTGTTTCCATTCGATGATTAATGTGATTTGAAGAGAAGTAATAAAATAAGCTCTAACATGGAAAGTAAGCATTTCCGGACACATGTCCACATAACATATTTTCTTTCTTTGTGTGTGAGGAATGTTTCCTGAAAGTTTGGCCGTACCTTTTTGTAACACCATGTATAATCCATCCAGGTAGCATACTTATTCAATAAACATTACATTCAGTTAAATCTAATTTCAAATTACACATCATCAATCAAAAATTAGCTTTCTCTTTTGCTCATCAGATCCAGTGTATTAGATATCTTCCAGTAAACGATGCAGTGAGTGAGACGACACACAAACTTAATCTGTAAGTGGTGCAAGAGCAGTTATGCTCCTGGAATACCAAAAATTGTGTTAGTGTAAAGTTCTGGTGGAATGTAAAATTTAAATAATTTGAAGACTGAAGGTAACAACGTAACCTAGCCAATGAAGACCAAAAACGTCAAACAGGTGAAAAAAATTGTGTAATGGCTTGTTATTCTCGACAACAGACAACAGTAAAGTGCCACATTTACCAGTCTAGTGCCTTTCCCACCAGCACTAAAAAAGTCACTGATGACAACAGACTTACAGATTATGTACATTTCTCGGCCACTGATTATAGGAATGTGTTTTACATAAAAGCTCACGTAACAATTCATTTAATAAACTGAAAATAACTACTATATAAACATAAGATCAGTACAGTTATTTTGCCTACTCACATGAGAGAACTGGGCAGGAAATGCTGGGGAGGTTTAGTCTGTCTGTAAAATGCAAGCAAGTGGTGTTCATGGTGTGTGAAGTTGCCTTTCCCAGAAGAGTGTTACAGCTCCCATACAGGATGACTAATAATCAGTTTCCCCTCTAGCAGTGTAGAACAGTGTGCAGAGATTTACGTAGATTCAATCCATGTGTGTTTTTTGAGCTAGTATTAGCAGTATCTCATATCTGTATTCCATGTGGTGTTAATGCATGTTGAGGAAAAGAAACATACCTAGATATATCTGTGCTGTACTTCACCAGTATCTCATAAGATGTGCTGTGCAGGGTCAGTAAAACTTTGTGAACCACCCAGTAGTTGCTTCGTGTGATGTAGTGAGGTAGAGAGAGTGGGGAATCAGCTGCTCGTTCTTCAGTTTGCAGGTCTATCGAGGAGGGAATTACATAACCACAATCTGATGCTCTACCTTCCCTTGTGCTTCTACCCTCAAACCCCTCCCTCCCCCTCCACAGTGGTAAAACCTCAGAGTACAATTTATCTCTTAATATGCTGCTACTGCAGTTAGATGCAGTATACACGTTTAATAGTTTTTCTTAACCTATTTCATTTAACAATAAACATTAATTTTATACCATTTAAACACTATTATTAATAAACTGACAGTTTTCTGCCACCTGCAACACAGAAACTGCTAGTCCAAGAGGAATTATGAGTAAGATCTTTTTTGCAGGAAACTGAATGTAATGTAATTTTGCACTGGGAACCATTTTCACTAGAAGCCACAGTTTTTGAGTTGTTCAAGAAAAACTGTAAAAAAATGGCCTTTAAACGCCCCTCCCCCTACCCTCTCTCCCTCCCCCACGCTCACACCCCACCAGTGGGGATTTGTAATATGTTGTTCAGGACACTCCCTCCTACCACTGTGCTAAAATTTGCAACTACATAACTTTATACCCTGATTTTCCTTTATTGACTACACTAACTGAATAGTACAGGCACTGAATCATTGAAAGGTGAGAGGCAGCAGCTACAATGGGTGAAATGTAGAGGGGAGAGGCAGTAGGTGTAGGGGAGAGCAGCAGTGAACTCTTGCTGGTCACAGGCAGGGAGATTTATGCACAGCACACTATGACACGAGGGAGTGGATTGGGAGGGAAAGATAGAACTCAGGAAGGGAAAATGCAGGGAAGAGGGTGTGGATGAAATACAAGTAAAGTTAGAATCCTGGGGCAGTGGTGGAAGTAACCGTGGGGAGGAGCAGTGAGGTATCTACCATAAGTTCTTCATAAATTTGTGTATTTTTGCTTGCTTATTTTTGCTCTGTTCACCGGTCTGAATCTTTCAGCACATTGAGTTCGTAGTTTGTAGTACCATTTTCTGTTGAAGCATTTTATAGGAGGTATTTCCTTGTGGTGTCCAATATCATAGATGTCCTAAGCTGCTGCAAGAGAGCCATTATACAACTGTCTTCACATATCAATGGAATTAAGTAAAACTTGATCTACAGTTCATTTAATTAAACTGAGATAAAATAAAATAATTAAAAAGTACTGATGTCATAGGGGCTAGTGGAGAGGGAATGCAAGAGGATTACAAGATTGAAAAGTATGTTGCAAAAACAGCTCACATCTGTGTAATTAAGAGAAACTGGTCCTGGAGGACAGATCCAGATGATACCCATTGTAAAGTAGCCACTGAAATCAAGCACAATGTGTTCCACTGGTGACTGGTCAAATCTACATTGTCTGCAGTTTGCCAGATGCCATCCATTCAGGTGGACAGTTAGTTGGTGGTCATGCTGACATAAAATGGTGCACAGAAATTACAGCGGAACTAGTATATAACCTGAATGCTTTCACAAGTGGCTCTTCCCCTGATAGGGATTTGATAAGCCTGTGACAGGACTAAGTGGGTGTGTTAGACAGGTCCTGCACCTTAGTCTTCCACAGAGGTATGACCCATGTGGTAAGGGACTGGGACTGGGACTGGGTGTGACATAAAGATGGAATAGGATATTTTGTAGATTGTGTAGACTGCAGAATACCAATTTGGGAATGATGGAAAGGATTATGGATAGGATTTATGGACACAATGATTAACAGGCAGAGTCTCAGCAAAGGATATGGTTGAGTTGTTCTAGTCCAGGATGATGACGAGGGGGTGCTCCTTTGCAGATATTTCACGTGTGTCACATACAGCTTCCTTTGCCTGGCCTGAACAAATTCACCAGTATTGGTGCTGTCCCATGTACCTGCTGCTTCTCATTTCCAGCTATCAGCTACATTTCCCCAACCCTCCCTCCCTCCCTCTCCCTGCCTCCTTCCTCTCCTCACTCATTCCACCTAACACATCCCATCATACCAGATGAGCTGTTGTACTATCACAGTGTTGTGTTCAAGATTCCCCGGAGCTCCGAATATGAGTAATTTTTGTTATTTAAATTTTACAAAGAGTCCACTTATTTCATCCATCATCTTTCAGATAATGTGATAACAATCAATGAGTTCACCTTAGAATAAGCTGAATCATCATCAGCAAAGACACCTTGCCAATTAAACCATGTTGCGAGATCACCTGACAGGTGAGACTGAGGGCTCTTTCAGCCATGACCAAAAAAGTCTCTCTCTTCTGTTTCAAGCTGCCACTTAGAGGAGATGCTAAATGGCTTAGTTCCTTCATCTTTCAATTTTCCCTTCTCATTTGAGATGGGTTGGGGTCTACTGGACTTATCTTCTCTTTCTCTCATCCTCCTGGCAATCCCCACCATGTAATCTCCAAGAGCAAAAACACAGATATGGGTTCTTTTTCTAAATCTGAGCATCGTGTATTAATTAAATTACAGGCCCACATCACTTTCCAGTCCTGGCTACACCTCCAACAAGGGAGAGTACAATTGTCAACCTATGCTAACAAAGTTCTCAGTCTCATTTATGTGGCTTTTCACAACTTTGAACCTCTATAATCTGTGAGTGTTTACTTCTTATATTTTTTTATTCATTTAGTTGGCTATTTGCACATTCTATGGACCTCAAATGCAGTTACTTGCTATGGTGTGAAATGAGATACCATTTCAAGTCCTACCTTATTTGCATGTTGCTAGGAATAGTGTCAGATATTAGTTCATCCTCGATGTCATCACAGGTTCTGTTGGCCATGTAAAAATGTCTGCAAGAAGTGCATGTACCGGGGGTTGGCTTGATGTAAATGGTCTGTGAATGAAGGCATGTGCAATGGCCTTCATTTGAACGATACCTATATGGGCTGCCTGTAGATCATTCAAAATTCCTTCTTGTACTGCAGATCGAATGATAACATGATTCTATAAGAGTCATAAGTCAGCTTTTAATGTACACTTAACATGTGGTAGCTTGTATCCAGTGTTTATTAAGCTCTTTCTGCCTGCAGCAGTCGCGCAATCCTTCAAATTCTCACCAGTCAGATACAATTTGAGTTTTAATATCAATGATTCCTCTTCCAAAGCCTTGGATTGATAAGCAGGAGCACTACAGTCCCTGAGGCTAGCCACATCTATACCACAATGGCTGCATCACATCATGTAACATTAGAAAAGTGTTGCCAGTCTCCACACTGTTGACCATTACTTGCTGCTCTACAATGGTTTCCACGCTTGTCCATCGTAACAACTTTTTTAAGTCTGGACGATCTGTTTAGCAACTGTTATTCAACAAAAATTATGATTACTTTATCTGTTACTGTATGTTTAATAAAAAAATATTGGCCTTATGATACTTATTTCATAGAATAAGGAAGTACATTTGATGTAAAGGTTGGATACTGAACTAGAAAAATGCTCGGCTGCTAAATATTTTTCAACAAAAGATGACATTTCCTGCAGTTGGTTTAAATGGCACTACTCCAGAGATTGAGGTTAAATTAATTTTGTGTCACTGTAGAAGTATAAACATAACAAATTTTTTAATAGAATATAGTAACACTATTAGTTATTTTTCACACTCTAAATTGTTAAAAAGCCTGTAACTGATATTTATAAACAGTTATTTATAAATAACTGTTGGAGAAATTGGAAATAAAAGAGAGAAAAATACTGAGAAAGATCTTAGGACCTAAAAAGGATGGACAGGATTATAAATTGCGATCCAATAAAGAGTTATACGAGAAAATTGAAAAACTGACAACATCCTTTAAAAAGAGAAGACTGAGTTTCTATGGGCATGCCAAAAGAATGGCACCAGAAAGAACGGCAAAGAAAATCCTGGAATACATGGAAAGCAGAAAGACACAAATTAACTGGCTGAAAGAAGTAAAAGAAGACATTGCAGAAATGAACATTATACCAGAGACAGTTTACAACAGAATGGAATATAGGAATGCCATCAACAAAATACAGGGATTCAAAGACCGAACGCAATCAAAGAAGACGGGAACAACCTGGTCGCAAGAACGTAAAGAAGCCCACTCAGAAAAAATGAAGAAGTACTGGGAAGAACGCAAGAAAAAGCACAAGAAATGACTGATGCTGAGCGTAGTCCAAAGTTGACTGTAACGAATAATAATAATAATAATAGTAACACTATTAGTTATTTTTCACACTCTAAATTGTTAAAAAGCCTGTAACTGATATTTATAAACAGTTATTTATAAAATATTGAAGGCTACTCATTATAGGAGCTCAGTTTTACCTTTGTTGTCCTTGAAACAATGTTTATTGTCAGTATGTGACTCTCAGTTACATTAAACACACATATGCTAGCATTTCTACGGCTACAGAAGCTCTAAAAATAAACTGCCATAACGGTCAGAGAGGTGTATGAGGTTTACTTCCATGTGTGAAAATGTTTACAGGTTGCAATGCACCTCTTTCTCCAGGGGACAAATATTAATTATTATCAGTAGCAGTATATTAAGCTACATATTATCATTTTAAACCTGTGTAGTCTCCCTGGTGTGCCTAGTTGACCACCAGTCCCCGTCACGCTGTTCACTCTAACAACAAAGTACATACAGGGTTGAAGACATGGAGAAAGATAGGTAATATCACAATTTGAATTTAGAGTAATATAACTTTCTTACCTTTATTGGTCGTTGTTGCACGCTTGTCGTCCAGTGATGAATCTTGCCATCTGCTGTTTGTTAAATCAATTTGAGGTCCAGGGTGTGTATTTTGCTGTGTAAGAACTGACACACAGTTAAACTTCCAACTTTTATTTTATAAATGCTGATCATAATGATATTTAATAATTTACAATGTAACAGCTTTTCCAATACATCATTTCGTTCCCTCTATCCTTGACCTTCTCAAAGCATGTGTATTACAAGACTTTCAACACTAACTGGCAACTGCCCATTGTCTCTACACCCACCAACAACCGGCTCCTGTTCACAGAGCTTACAAACTGTGCAGTACTGCCAACCTTGGTTGTATATCGATATTTTACACATCACACTTAAACATATATGAAAACATAGTATGAAAAATGAAAAGTGTTTACAATATAGTTCTGTGGAAATATACCTCATGATTGCCCTCATATTAACAGTTTTGTAACAAAATAATAATATTTCAATTTATCTTTACGTAGTTAAAGTTCACTTGCTCCTTCAGGTTGATTGACGGCACCGCACACCTCACCAGCCGGTGGTATTAGTAATTTCAATAGTCCGTTACATTACAAGGTTTTCTTTTCTTTTCTGAAGACGGCTTTGCCTGAAAGTTAAATGTGTAGCAATATTTTTGTCGTACCTGTATGCAATGCAACTTACCACTATTATGGTGAGTAGCAATCTACGTTGCGTACATAACAATGAAAATAATCAACTTTTGACAATATATCATAATTTGATACACAAAAAAAATCTACTCACCAAGCAGCACTGAGAGAACACACACATAAAAACAGGTGCTGATCAACTAAGGCAGGTAATATATTCAGTGGGTGCCTTGAAGCCAGCTACTATAGAATGGCAGGGATGATGGGATTTGTGGATCTTAGGAAGAAGGTAAAAGGTAGGGGTGCGTGGTTTGGTTGGTCAGTACCTGCAACCCATAGTAAAAGACTTCTTTCCTATATTAAAGACACCAACCACTTCCTAAATCACCTGAACTCTGTGCCCATCCCACTCCCACCACACACCTTGCTTGTCACCATTGATGCCACCTCCCTCATACCATCATCCCCCATGTACATGGTCTGTCTGCTGCTGAACTTTTCCTCAGTCAGCAGCCATCTGATTCCAAACCTATGACATCCTTCTGCTCAGCTTAATCAGCTCTGTAGTTATCAACAACTACTTCAAATTTGAGGGGCAGACATACAAACAGATCAGAGGTATGGCCATGGGAACCAGGACGGCTCCTTCCTATGCCAACCTTTTCATGGATCACTTACAGGGAGCTTTTCTGGGATCCATAAGCCTTCAGCCCCTTGTATGGTTTATATAAATTGATAACATCTTTGCCATACGAACTAATGGTGAGGCTGACCTGTTAAAATTTCTGACATCTTTAAATACCATCCGCACAGTTAAATTTCACTTGGTCCTGTTCCAAATCTCATGCCACCTTCCTTGATGTTGATCTCATTCTCACCAAAGGCCAGCTACACAAGTCTGTCCACATTATACCTCATAACAAACAACAGCGCTTACATTTTGACAGTTGCCATCCTCTGCGTGTCAAATATTCTCTCCCATACAGCCTTGGCATTCAAGGCAAACATATTTGTTCAGATGCAGACTCTTTACAGCAGTACACCACCATTCTCACCTCAGCCTTCACTAAATGTGATTACCCCACCAGCCTAGTTCAAAACCAGATTTTGTGGGCCATCGCATCCAATCCTTGATTGATGACCATTCCAAGAAACAACTTCAGAGCATACCACTTGTCACACAATATTATCCTGGTCTTGAATGTATTAATCAGCTGTATTTCAACAAGGCCATGACTTCTTAAAATCATGCCCTGAAATGAGGTCCATTCCATCTGAGATTTTACCCTCCACACCCAGAATAGCTTTTTGTCACCCTTCCAATCTCTGCAATATCCTTGTCAGACCCTACGCTCCTTCTGCACCCATCTCCATACCCTACAGGTCCCACCTCTGTGACCAACCTCACTGCAAGACTTGCCCCATACACCCTCCTACCTCCACCTATACCAGCCCTGTAACTGGCAAAACATGTTCTATAAAAGGGAGAGCCACCTGTTAAATGACACATATCATATACCAGCTGTTATGTAAACACTGATCGGGCTTTTAAATTGGCATTACTACCACCATGTTATCAGTTAGGATAAATGGGCATGGGTAGAGGATGTATATCAGCAACACACAATATCCTGTTGCAGAGCATGCTCTACAATATGACAGTCATGACCTCATGTCTGTTTCACCATGCACACCGTCTGGATTACTCCCCCACACACCAATTTCTCAGAACTCCACAGATGGGAACTAGCACTACAACATGTCCTTCATTTTCACCGCCCACCCAGCTACATTTAAGTTAACTTCTTCCGTCTCAGCATTTTTTTCTCTGTAACTAGTCCTTTCTTCACTCTGTTTTAGTTTTCTATGTCTTTCATTTCCTTAGCTGTTTATTTTTTGCCGTCCCCCTCCCACATCTGTTACATAGAGTGCACTTACCTTTTCACTCTTATTAACTCACACACAATGTTTTAGCAGTAATCTCTGACTTCTGTATTATCCTGTCTTCCACCTTTAAGCTCTCAGGTTTTCAAATATCATCCGGTGCAGTCCCCAGTAATCAATCTTTCCTTTTCATTCCATCCAGTAAGTCTTGCCTGACCCGGGGATCTGGGTGACTCTTCTAATATCTACCCCTTTTCATAAATCTTCCAGTCCTTTTTCTTCACTCTTCTTCCTTCCCCTTCAACCCTTCTGCTAGAAGAAAGAGCCACTGGCTCTGAAAGCTTGCCATTGTTCATCTGATGATTTTTCTGATGTTTTGCCAGCATGAGTGGCTGGCACTGCCAAAATTTGACCCTCCATTGCTGGTGGCAGACTGGAGCTGAGCTCACGGCCACAGACTATACTCACCTGGCATGCAAACATTCAAGGGCTTCTGTGTTGTCATTTTCAGTGCAGTTCTCCTCTTGCTACTTGCTACCTGCAACGGTCATTTGCTCCAGCACGGGAAGTCAGGAAACATTTACCTTGAGGCTTTCTTCTTTTTAGTTGAAGCTATTCTCACCACTGTGTATTTCTACAGATTCTCTGAACAAACAGGTGTGATAGCTCTTCTCTACAGACAGAACTTTGGTGTCAGCGAATTTTACTACGTAGTCAGTCTCACACAGCATGTGCTCTGTCACAGCTGATTTCTCCACCTGCCCCAATCTGCAATGTCAGTTGTGTTCGTGATCTGCTGTTGACTGATCATCCAATCGTTCCCACATAAACTTTTCCACATGTGCATGGTATGTGGTAGATTCCTGATGTTACAAGTGGGTCCCTTTTCTCCTTTGCCGATCTAAGACACTCTTTAATTTTCTTTGTTGGTTTGTAAATAGTTTTTACTCCATGTCTGCACAATATATGGCCAATTCTGTCTATCACTCTGGGAATGTATGGCAGAAAGGCCATACCCAACATTTACCCGATTGGACTACGGCTGTGGTTGTCTGGGATACTGCCCACATTGAGGCTGACCCCTCACCCGTGATAGAGTGGGAGGTTGTCTCGAGGTGTGGCAGGGGGCGAAAGACATACCAGAGGGCTGAACGGGAGGCCTCTCCAGTTTGTCTGATGAATCAGTTTCAGACTCTGTCTCTGGCTGATACTGATCTTTGGCCAGACATGGCTGCTTGTCCTGTTCCAGAGGTTGCCCCTCAGTCTGCAAGATCCAGGCAGTCGCAGAAGGTGGGCATACTGGTAGTTGGGAGCTCCAATGTCAGGTGTGTAATGGGGCCCCTTAGGGATATGGCTGCAAGGGAGGGGAAGAAAACCAATGTGCACTCCGTGTGCATACCGGGGGGAGTCATTACCAATGTGGAAAGGGTCCTTCTGGATGCCATGAAGGGTACAGGGTGCACCCATCTGCACATGGTCAGTCATGTCGGCACCAATGATGTGTGTCGCTATGGATTGGAGGAAATCCTCTCTGTCTTCCGGCGGCTCTCTGATTTGGTGAAGACTGACAGTCTCACTAGCGGGATGAAAGCAGAGCTCACCATCTGCAGCATCGTTGACAGGATTGACTGTGGACCTTTGGTACAGAGCCGAGTGGAGGGTCTGAATCAGAGACTGAGATGGTTCTGCGAGCATGTGGGCTGCAGATTCCTCGACTTGCGCCATAGGGTGGTGGGGTTTTGGGATCCGCTGGATAGGTCAGGAGTCCACTACACACAGCAGGTGGCTACACGGGTAGCAGGGGTTGTGTGGCATGGACTGGGTGGATTTAAGGTTAGATGGCCTCAGGCAAGTACAGAAAAGGGCAACAGCCTCAAAGGGTGTGGGGCAAAGTCAGGACATGCGGGGACCAAGCAGCAATCGATATTGTAATTGTAAACTGCTGAAGCTGCATTGGTAAAGTACTGGAACTTCAAGTGCTGATAGAAAGCACCGAAGCTGAAATCATAATAGGTATGGAAAGCTGGCTGAAGCGAGAAAAAAATTCCGCCAAAATTTTTACAAAGACACAGATGGTGTTTAGAAAGGATAGATTACATGCAACCGGTGGTGGCGTGTTTGTCACTGTTAGTAGTAGTTTATCCTGTAGTGAAATAGAAGTGGATAGTTCCTGTAAATTATTATGGGTTGAGGTTATACTCAACAACTGAGCTAGGTTAATAATTGGCTCCTTTTACTGACCTCCTGACTCAGCAGCATTAGTGGCAGAACAACTGAGAGAAAATCTGGAATACATTTCACATAAATTTCCTCAGCATGTTATAGTCTTAGGTGGAGATTCCAATTTACCAGATATAGACTGGGACACACAGATGCTTAGGATGGTTGGTAGGGACAGAGCATCGAGTGACATTATACAGAGTGCACTATCCAAAAATTACCTCGAGCAATTAAACAGAGAACCGACTCATGGAGATAACATCTTGGACCTTCTGATAACAAATAGACCTGAACTTTTCGACTCTGTAAGCACAGAATAGGGAATCAGTGATCATAGGGCCATTGCAGCATCCCTGAATACGGAAGTAAATAGGAATATAAAAAGAGGTAGGAAGGTTTATCTGTTAAGAAAGAGTAATAGGAGGCAGATTGCAGACTACATAACAGATCAAAACGAACATTTCTGTTCCTACACTGACAATGTTGAGTATTTATAGAAAAAGTTCAAGGCAATCGTAAAATGCGTTTTAGACATGTACGCGCCAAGTAAGACTGTGAGGGACGGGAAAAACCCACCGTGGTTCAACAACAACTTTAGGAAACTAATGCGAAAGCAAAGAGAGCTTCACTGCAAATTTAAACGCAGCCAAAACCTCTCAGACAAACAGAAGCTAAACGACGTCAAAGTTATCGTAAGGAGGGCTATGCGTGAAGCGTTCACTGTATTCGAAAGTAAAATTCTATGTACCAACTTGACAGAAAATCCTAGGAAGTTCTGGTCTTATGTTAAATCAGTAAGTGGATCAAAACAGCATATCCAGACACTCTGGGATGATAATGGCACTGAAACAGATGATGACGCGCGTAAAGCTGAAATACTAAACACCTTTTTCCAAAGCTGTTTCACAGAGGAAGACCGCACTGCAGTTCCTTCTCTAAATCCTCACATGAATGAGAAAATGGCTGACATTGAAATAAGTGTCCAAGGAATAGAAAAGCAACTGGAATCACTCAACAGAGGAAAGTCCACTGGACCTGATGGGATACCAATTCGATTCTACACAGAGTACGCAAAAGAACTTGCCCCCCTTCTAACAGCCGTGTTCCACAAGTCTCTAGAGGAACAGAAGGTTCCAAATGATTGGAAAAGAGCACAGGTAGTTCCAGTTTTCAAGAAGGGTCGTCGAGCAGATGTCCAGAACTACAAGCCTATATCTCTGACATCCATCTTTTGTAGAATTTTAGAACATGTTTTTTGCTCGCGTATCATGTCATTTCTGGAAACCCAGAATCTACTGTGTAGGAATCAACATGGATTCCGGAAACAGTGATCGTGTGAGACCCAACTCGCTTTATTTGTTCATGAGACCCGGAAAAAATATGAGATACAGTCTCCCAGGTAGATGCCATTTTCCTTGACTTCCGGAAGGCGTTCGATACAGTTCCACACTGTCACCCGATAAGCAAAGTAAGAGCCTACGGAATATCAGACCAGCTGTGTGGCTGGATTGAAGAGTTTTTAGCAAACAGAACACAGCGTATTGTTCTCAATGGAGAGACGCCTACAGATGTTAAAGTAACCTCTGGCGTGCCACAGGGGAGTGTTATGGGACCATTGCTTTTCACAATATATATAAATGACCTAGTAGATAGTGTCAGAAGTTCCATGCGGCTTTTCATGGATGATGCTGTAGTATACAGGGAAGTTACAGTATTAGAAAATTGCAGCGAAATGCAGGAATATCTGCAGCAGATAGGCACTTGGTGCAAGGAGTAGCAACTGACCCTTAACATAGACAAATGTAATGTATTGTGAATACATAGAAAGAAGGATCCTTTATTGTACAATTATATGATAGCGGAACAAACACTGGTAGCAGTTACTTCTGTAAAATATCTGGGAATATGCATACGAAAAGATTTGAAGTGGAATGCTCATATAAAATTAGTTGTTGGTAAGGCGGATGCTAGGTTGAGATTCATTGGGAGAGTCCTTAGAAAATGTAGTCCACCAACAAAAGAGGTGGCTTACAAAACACTTGTTCGACCTATACTTGAGTATTGCTCATCAGTGTGGCATCCATACCAGGTCGGGTTGACAGAGGGGATAGAGAAGATCCAAAGAAGAGCGGCACGTTTCATCACAGGGTTATTTGGTAAGGTGATAGCATTATGAAGATGTTTAGCAAACTCAAGTAGCAGACTCTGCAAGAGAGGCGTTCTGCATCACAGTGTAGCCTGTTGTCCAGGTTTCAAGAGGGTGTCGGGATGAAGGTGGTACACCGAAGTTCTTGAAATGTAAGTAATGTCACCGTCATAATGAAGACCAAAGTTTATGAGTAGACAATCCAGGACCTATTAGATCTGATGATGTACGAAAAACTAAGCACAGGTCTGATGCAGCTTATCACTCGTGCTGGCAAAACATCGGAAAAATCAGCAGACAAACTTCGGCCGAAGAACCCGAGACAGAAGCCAACAGGCAGTTTGTCAACAAATGGCCACGAAAGTCTTAACAGTTTGTAGTAGATTTTTCTATCTATACAGTTACATTATAATTTATGGTGCTTGATTCTATTTGTCTCACCAGAGGGCACAAATATAAATCAATCACAATAACTTTCATATTCCTTTTCTTTCTCATTATCAATCTGTATGAGCAAGTTGTCTGTACATTGTATGTCATATTTTTCCATGTCAAATGGGCACATAATATTTTTCTGTGATATTCTACTAGTTTGTCAGTGATTATGTAACATTTTTCTCCAAGCTGCAGAAGTTTATTTTATACTCTGATGCAGACATTTTATAACACTGCATTTGTAGCAACTGCATTGGAAAACCCAAACAATTATGTTCACAGAAATTTAGTTCATGATCATAACAAAAGAACTGGACTTACAATTAACATACTGTGTGTTAGGCTGGCAAATAGGTACCTGTGAAAATGTTAACTGTATCCATACACCCTGGGAGCACTTTTGGTAGTGACTAACTGCCATGCTATTCTCTGTCAATGGTGTCACTGGGTGCAGTACGGAGGTATGTAGTGGCAGCACACTGCTCTCCCAGGTGATGTGAGTTTTTTTGAAAGAGCCATGAGCCACCACTACTTAATGAAGGAGCTCCTCAATTGGCCTCATGAGGCTGAGTGCATCCTGTTCCAGCCATCCCACTGAGGAAAAATCCCTGGCAGTGCTGGGAACTGGACCATTGTCCTCTGCATAACAGCTGGCTGTGCTGGCAACTTAGCTACGGTGGCGGATGGCAAATATCTGGAACAGTTACTTCAGTTAATTGCCTGAAAGCACCAGCACAGTGTTAATAAATGAATTTAAAACTAGAATTGCAAAATGAATGACAATCAGGAGATTTAACTCTCCTCAATAATTCAGGAACTGTGTGACAAATGACTTACATTTTTCATCCTTATAAGTTGTAAATAAACAACAGGCAGAATTATACAACCATATTTCATGCAGTGAACCTATTTTCTTGTAACTGCTTATGTAATTCTGTTAACATTTTCCCAGTGTTCTGCAAGTATTATTTATGTGATCACAAACCAGCTTTCAGTTTCTTAGTCCAGTGTCTGGTGACAACGGAATGACACAATTAAAAATAAAATGATGTATGACCTGCACAGATATTGCTAATATGGATGACATATAAAATGCCAAAACACAGATTATTCATAAAGGAAAGTATTATTTTTTACATTGTTTGGAAATTGTTACAAGTACAAAAAAAATTGAAAGTAATGTCAGTTTTACAGTTTCAGTCTAGCATTTGCATAACTGAAACACAATTTAATAGGAGGGAAAAACGAAATGGAAAAAAGGAAATTGTGTTCAGTCATTTAAAACTAAGGTGGCAGTTTCTGACATACATTCATGGATTTCAAGTATTTCCTGTAATGCAATCTCTGTGGTTTTCTTAACTGTGTGTCAAATGTCACAGTCAACATCATGTGGATGGTTTTCTGCTAGAAGATTTTCCACAAAGGTTGAATTTGTCTTTCTTAGTCTCCAGTTTCTCCTATATTCTGATCACCTAACTGCCACAGCACTACCTTAGTGACCAGCAATACTTTCATCACTATGTGGCAAAGATTTCATTTTGTCTGTAATATTGAACAATAATTTAGATATACTGTCATTGTTGTAAAATGCACATTTGTATTTGCAAGACTTCAACTTTTTTGCAAGGGCATCTCAGATTTTGCTAACTTATGAGATAGTGCATCAGTTTTATAGCTACTGACTGGTTGATGTTGGCGAGTACACAGAAGTGGTACAATTTTAGATATTTTCCTTATTTTTTTTTAGAACATTATCAATCAGGTCAGAGGTATAACTTTCCCTGAAAGTGATAAGTTTTATTGTGTGTGACAGGAACTGAAATGAAGACTTGTTTTGTCTTTATGATTGTGCAATAATTTAGCTATGTTGTTGTAAAATGCAGGTCTTTAATTGCAAGGCCTTAACTTTTTTGCAAAGGTATCTGAAACTTGCTAACTTGTCAGATAGTACCACAGTTTTGCAGTTACTTATTGGTGTAAGTGATACAATTTTAGACAGTTTCCAGTAGGTCATCAATCAGGTCAGAGCTGTCACTATCACTGAAAGTGGTAAGTTTTATGGTGTATAATTTGGCTTGAAATGAAGATTCAGATAATGCAACTGATAAGAGCCAACACAATATGGAATGAAAAGTTGTTGCCAGGTCACCTGACCATGGACTAAGTAGTCAAAAGCGAGTTCATTATCAAATAACTAACATTTTCAGAACATCTGAAGTTTTCCTTTTTAAACTTATTGTCATGTTCTGTCAAGCAGTGGGGAGACTTCAGTAATAATTTATCAGACAACATAAATTAATGTAAAAATGCTCAATCATCTGATATTTGTGACAATTTGTTGAAATTATGCTAAGACTGCTACTGTTTATGTTTCTGCAATAGCTTACACATTCAGATCAATAGTTTTGATTTTGTGGAGGAGAGTTAGTGAGGACCTGTTCTACTATTTTTGGACCTGTTGCTTCAACTTATCTAACATGCTCTGCCATGGACAGCACAGCTGCTACAGTATCACTGTGGGATCTACTTTTTTCACTCCTTGATTTACTGGTTTTTATGGCAAACAGACAGTATAGTGCTAGGAAAAAAATCACTGCTAATCAGCCTAATATCTAGATTCCAGGATTGAAAAATTCCTCTTATCTATGTGACAAGTACCAGTGATCTTTGTAATATTGTTTCGTAAACAGGTTTCTGTGTTTGGACATAAAACTAACTGTCATTTGAAAAATACTATTGTAATCAAAAAAATAATAAGCCACAAATAGAAGATAAACAACAGGTCATTAATATAACTGAGGAAGCAGCAGCTTATTTCAAAGTAGTGGACTTTCTTCTAATTTCCATTTGGCTAATGTAATCATAATTATTATTAAGCACTACAGTGAAAGTTCATGATAATATTGTGTACAGTTTAAATTCTATGAGTTGCTTGTGGAACCTGGTATTCAAGGGAAGGCAAGATTCGGTTACGATTGCGGACAGGGCCGTAATCAATTACTATTCGTTGCCTTTTACAGTAACACACAATTTATTTTAAACCGGTACTTCCAGTCTCAACAATAAGTAAAAATACCACACGTTATTAATGAAGGAATAAACAACTGTGTAAATAATAGTGTTTTCAGTGAGTTACAATTTAGCAAATCACCATTAAATACAGATACGGCAGATAATGTTTTAGAAGGAAGCCACTGTGATCTGGGCAGAAGGCCTTACACGCCAGGAATGGCAATAAATTAAGAATTGTTTAAAACTCATTGCAGCTTACAAATTAGGTATTGAAATATTAAAGGAAAGTCACCACAAAGACAGCAGAAGGCATCAGATGCCAGGAATGACAGTAAATAAGGTTTTAAGGCTTACTGCTAAAATACAAAAACCAAATTAGAATTTTAAGGCAAATGACCACAATCACCACTGAAGGCCTTACACACCAGGAATGACAATAATATAAAACCTGCTATAAAACAGCAAATACAATAGCAACGGTTAATTTTTAAAAAATCTGCATGGACCTGGCTGCTCCTGAGTCACCAACCAAACTCGCACACTCACCCGAGGCAGAAAAACCATCATGTTGCCCCAAAGATAGGGCAACAATTACTACATATCGATAACCGCTGCTGCTGCCGCTAGCAGAGGTTAGAGAATTCCCTCCCTAGGCCTGACAAGATGCCTCCTGAGACGCGGCAAGGTAGGAGTAGGCAAGATGCAACAGGAAATAACAATATTAATGTGCTAATAGTAAACTGCAGGAGCGTCTATAGAAAGGTCCCAGAACTGCTCTCATTAATAAACGGTCATAACGCTCATATAGTACTAGGGACAGAAAGTTGGCTCAAACCAGACGTAAACAGTAATGAAATCCTAAACTCAGATTGGAATGTATACTGCAGAGACAGGCTGGACAGTGAAGGGGGAGGCATGTTTATAGCGATAAGAATTGCAATAGTATCGAAGGAAATTGACGGAGATCCGAAATGCGAAATGATTTGGGTGAAGGTCACGGTTAAAGCAGGCTCAGACATGGTAATTGGATGTCTTTATAGGCCCCCTGGCTCAGCAGCTGTTGTGGCTGAGCACCTGAAGAATAATTTGGAAAATATTTCGAGTAGATTTCCCCACCATGTTATAGTTCTGGGTGGAGATTTTAATTTCCCGGATATAGACTGGGAGACTCAAACGTTCATAACGGGTGGCAGGGACAAAGAATCCAGTGAATTTTTTTTAAGTGCTTTATCTGAAAACTACCTTGAGCAGTTAAACAGAGAACCGACTCGTGGCGATAACATATTGGACCTTCTGGTGGCAAACAGACCCGAGTTATTTGAAACAGTTAATGCAGAACAGGGAATCAGCGATCATAAAGCAGTTACGGCATCGATGATTTCAGCCGTAAATAGAAATATTAAAAAAGGTAGGAAGATTTTTCTGTTTAGAAAAAGTGACAAAAAACAGATTACAGAGTACCTGATGGCTCAATTACAGATAGTGTTGAGGATCAGTGGACAAAGTTCAAAACCATCGTACAATATGCATTAGATGAGTATGTACCAAGCAAGATCGTAAGAGATGGAAAAGAGCCACTGTGGTACAACAACCGAGTTAGAAAACTGCTGCGGAAGCAAAGGGAACTTCACAGCAAACATAAACATAGCCAAAGCCTTGCAGACAAACAAAAATTACGCGAAGCAAAATGTAGTGTGAGGAGGGCTATGCGAGAGGCGTTCAATGAATTCGAAACTAAAGTTCTATGTACTGACTTGGCAGAAAATCCTAAGAAATTCTGGTCTTATGTCAAAGCGGTAGGTGGATCAAAACAAAATGTCCAGACACTCTGTGACCAAAATGGTACTGAAACAGAGGATGACGGACTAAGGGCCGAGATGCTAAATGTCTTTTTCCAAAGCTGTTTCACAGAGGAAGACTGCACTGTAGTTCCTTCTCTAGATTGTCGCACAGATGACAAAATGGTAGATATCGAAATAGACGACAGAGGGATAGAGAAACAATTGAAATCACTCAAAAGAGGAAAGGCCACTGGACCTGATGGGATACCAGTTCGATTTTACACAGAGTACGCGAAGGAACTTGCCCCCCTTCTTGCAGCGGTGTACCATAGGTCTCTAGAAGAGCGTAGCGTTCCAAAGGATTGGAAAAGGGCACAGGTCATCCCCGTTTTCAAGAAGGGACGTCAAACAGATGTGCAGAACTATAGACCTATATCTCTAACGTCGATCAGTTGTAGAATTTTGGAACACGTATTATGTTCGAGCATAATGACTTTCCTGGAGACTAGAAATCTACTCTGTAGGAATCAGCATGGGTTTCGAAAAAGACGGACGTGTGAAACCCAGCTCACGCTATTCGTCCACGAGACTCAGAGGGCCATAGACACGGGTTCCCAGGTAGATGCCGTGTTTCTTGAGTTCTGCAAGGCGTTTGATACAGTTCCCCACAGTCGTTTAATGAACAGAGTAAGAGCATATGGACTATCAGACCAATTGTGTGATTGGATTGAGGAGTTCCTGGATAACAGAACACAGCATGTCATTCTCAATGGAGAGAAGTCTTCCAAAGTAAGAGTGATTTCAGGTGTGCCACATGGGAGTGTCATGGGACCGTTGTTGTTCACAGTATACATAAATGACCTGGTGGATGACATCGGAAGTTCACTGAGTCTTTTTGCAGATGATGCTGTGGTGTATCGAGAGGTTGTAACAATGGAAAATTGTACTGAAATGCAGGAGGATCTGCAGCGAATTGACGCATGGTGCAGGGAATGGCAATTGAATCTCAATGTAGACAAGTGTAATGTACTGCGAATACATAGAAAGATAGATCCCTTATCATATAGCTACAAAATAGCAGGTCAGCAACTGGAAGCAGCTAATTCCATAAATTATCTGGGAGTACGCATTAGGAGTGATTTAAAATGGAATGATCATATAAAGTTGATCGTCGGTAAAGCAGATGCCAGACTGAGATTCACTGGAAGAATCCTAAGGAAATGGAATCCGAAAACAAAGGAAGTAGGTTTCAGTACGCTTGTTCGCCCACTGCTTGAATACTGCTCAGCGGTGTGGGATCCGTACCAGATAGGATTGATAGAAGAGATAGAGAAGATCCAACGGAGAGCAGCGTGCTTCATTACAGGATCATTTAGTAATCGCGAAAGTGTTACGGAGATGATAGATAAACTCCAGTGGAAGACTCTGCAGGAGAGACCCTCAGTAGCTCGGTATGGGCTTTTGTTAAAGTTTCGAGAACATACCTTCACCGAAGAGTCCAGCAGTATATTGCTCCCTCCTACGTATATCTCGCGAGGAGACAATGAGGATAAAATCAGAGAGATTAGAGCCCACACAGAAGCATACAGACAATCCTTCTTTCCACGAACAATACGAGACTGGAATAGAAGGGAGAACCAATAGAGGTACTCAGGGTACCCTCCACCACACACCGTCAGGTGGCTTGCGGAGTATGGATGTAGACACGCTTGCTAAACCAAGTGGCGCCAGTCAACACGAGAAGAAGACAAACAACCGAATCCATGCCAACTAAACGATACTGTCTGGCCTCCAAGAGAGGGTGGAAACCTACAAACAGCACCAACATGAGCTACAGCACAGCTCATCCTCCACCTCTCAAGGACAAACCTGTGGGCAATCCCAACTAACAGCCTAACCAAACTTAATTTGATTAAGATGGACCTGGTATTGCTTACCGGTACTGTTGTCCTTAACCAGATGATTAACTGGACCTAAAATCCGCATAATCATACATGGACCCAGTAAATGGAGAGTAAACTTACTAAGGTTGCCAACATGCACCTTCCTCCTGGGAAATTTATGGACATACACCTGACCTCCCGGCTTACCCCTGAAGGTTCGCCTATTATGGTCACACGATTCCAGTTTTCTTTGATGACCTAAGGGGTGATCTCTGCAGGCATTAGATCTTCAATCCCCCATAAGTTCGAAAGGGGGGAATTAACAGGATAAGCAAACATCAAGGAAACTGGAGTAGCCTTCAAAACCTCATGTCTGGCGGTATTGAAGGCATAGCTAAGCCAAGGCAGACTAGAATCCCACTTATTAGGAGACTTCTGATGAAAGATAATCAGTGTGGATTTAAGGTTATGATTGACCCTTTCCACAAAGGACCCCTGCGAGTAATACAGAGTTGTAGTTACAAGCTTAACACCGCTTTGAAAACAGAAGGCCTTGAAGGGAGCCGAAAGAAAGGCCGGCGCATTATCACTAACGATTTGCTTAGGAGGTCCAAAAACATAAATACATTAGTTAAAGGTGCAATGGTGTGGCAGCAGTCACATTACGACTCGGAAGAAGCCAGGTAAACCTCGAAAACGCGTCAATAATAACTAATACATACCAAAGGCCTCTTCTGGTGCAAGGTAAGAGACCCACATAATCGATATAGAGTTTGTCTATAGAGCAAGATTCATGCTCAGAACTAAGGAACCCCTGTTGAAGAGCGTTTTTCGGTTTTGCCACACGATACAACTGACACTGAGAAACCATTTCCCTAACGTATCAGTCAATAGACGGCCAAGTCAGATGCTCCTTAATCTTCTGCAAGGTCTTATAGGTTCCTAAATGCCCACCAATCAACGAGTTGTGAAAATAGTGGAAAACAGGGCATACTAGGATGCCTGGAACACAGATCTTAACCTCCTTGATATGTCCCACCCTTTTACACAAAATGCCTTTCCTGATAATGTTTTCATCCAAACACTCCCCCGCTGAAAGCTGTTTCTTAATGGTTCCCCAAGTGGTGTCCTGATCCTGATGGTCAGCAATGTCACTAAACAAATGAGGAATACCGCCTAACACAACACAACTAAGATTGCCTTCCCAAGGTTCTTGGGCGCCCTCGCTAGATGGTTGTCCAGTAAACATACAGCTGAGGACGTCTGTGAGCACATTCTCAGTGCCTCTAATGTGCTTAACCTTGAACTGAAATGCCAAAATGCATACCGCCCACCTTGTGATATGGTCAGTTTTACACAGCCGACTAGCACCCAGCTTAAGGCTTGACTGTCAGTCTCTAGCTGAAATACTCTATGTTCGAGATAAAACCAGTACTTATCCAGGACGAACAAGATGACCAATGCCTCACATTTCGTAAACAGAATATTTAAGCTCGGCGCTGGTTAACCAATGACATGAATATGCTAATGGCTGCCTTTGACCCTCAAACTCCTGCCGAAATTCCTGCATTAGATGCATTGGTTTGGACAATAAATTTCTTATTAAAATCAGGCACTCCAAGAACTGGAGGATTGGCTATAGCCGCCTTAATGCGCTCAAACATGGCCTCTTGAGCAGGTCCCCACTCAAAACGCACCCCTTTTCAGAGCAGTTCAATTAAAAGAGCCGCCAGCTGAGCAAAATTAGGGACAAAATGCCTAAAATAATTCACCATCCCTATGAACTTGGCAATCCCTTGCTTATCAGTGGGCAGCGGAAGGGCTCTCAAGGCCTTAGTCCGCCCCTGGTCAATGCAAATACTCTCACCTGGTACTAGGTGACCTAAGAAGGATACCTGCTGCCTACAACCTAGCAAGAACTTGCTGGATGTTTTCCAAATGCTCTTGAAATGAACAACTATAAATTACCAAATCGTCCAGGTAATTGTAAACACAGACTAATTTCAAGTCTCCAAGAATGTTATCCAGCAAATGAGTAAGGATGGCTGTGCCAGTAGCCAAACCAAAGGGGACCCTATTAAACTCAAACAAATTCCAATCAGTACAAAATGCTGTAACGTGTTTACATTCTTCGGCTAAGGGAATCTGATAATAGGCTTGATTCAGGTCAAGCACAGTAAACCAATTAGCCCCAGAAAACCAAGTAAAAGAGTTATGAAGATCAGGCAAAGGAACTGATTCAAGGAGAACCTTCTTATTTAGGCGATGGTAGTCAACAACAGGCCGAAAGTCCCACCCGTGATCCTTAGGGACAAGAAATATAGGGGAGGCTTAAGCAGATGTAGAAGGCCTAAATACACCCTGCTCAAACATTTTGGAGGTCTTTCCTCTTAGTATCTTCATCTTAGGCAGTGAGAGACAACATGGGGGCTACCTGACGGGAATATGGTCAGGCAGACAAATATGGTAGTCAAGAACATTAGTAACCCCCAGGCTATCACAGAGAAGATCTGGAAACGTCTCCAACAAACCCCCTAGTTCAGAGACCTGCTGGGAAGAAATATGGGTTAGATCAAACTCACTACCCTTAGCATCAACAGCCAGCATTCCCACATCTCACTAGACTTTATGTTTAGTACATTCACAGAACCCAAATTTCTGACCAGAAGGAAACTTAAAGGAAAAAGTGTACCCCAAATATTCCAAGACAAGACCAGTTTTACCAATAAAATCACATCCCAAAATCAAATTGACCAGCAGCTCCTTAACCAAGGCAAAAGACAAGGGCCGCAAGAAATCCCCATCTGAGATACTCCCTCGGACCCAACCATGCAGAGGCAACACCTGCCCTTTGGCAACCCGACATCTCTGCACCAAAGAAGGGACCGGCCTAAGTCTCGCAAGATGACCAAATTCAAGAAACCATTCCAAGCTCAAAAATGAAAAGGAGCTACCAAAATCCAAAAGGGCATGAATAGGTTCACCACCTACTCGAGAACAAATATAAGGCCGTGGGTGTGACGATCAGGTAGCAACACGGGCACACGAGGGTTTAAAGGCTTGACCCCATGGTCGCTGCCCAGCCAGATGTAGTTTATTGTCTCTCGGTGTCTGTGGCTGAACACAAGTACGAACTAAATACCCTGTTTGACCGCACCTGAAACAACTCCGCGATTCCCCTTTGGCAGACTCGGCTGATGTTGGTAATCCAGAGTTCCCCTTGGAGACATCCACGGGCTGAACTTTAACTTCATGGTGTCTATCGTCCAAGAGTGGCAACACGGATACCGCTACAATGGCGGCACAAAGGTCTTCCCAAGTTGAGGAACGACCACGAAAAACAAAATGTGATTTATATGCTGCTCACATTCCCCTCAGGACAACTGAAACTAACTCCCATTCTGGCAAGTCGACTAACAAGGCCAAAAAGGCTGTCTTAACTCTTTCCACGTACTGATGCAACTCCTCCCTATCTTGCTGCATCTGCAAAATATAGCGACACTCGAGCTGTTTATGAACGTGGTCAATCTTTCACTGAACACAAGCTCCCTAAACTGCTGCAATAAAAATCCTTCTGGATGCCAGATTCCTCAATTTGCCTCTAGTTAAGGGATACAATAGAGTGAAAATTACCTGATGCGAAACACCAAATGCATCAGCATACTGCTCATAGCGAACCAACAACCATAATGACCTTTCAATTTGCTTGAGTTGGTCTATAGCTAATTCTGTGATGTCTCGAAACAGATGCACCAGGGGATCAGGCAATTTAGTAAACACCCCGGCTAACCCCTCAGAGGACATAAGGGTATCATTCCTGGGCTCGCTAGTGCACCGCCCAGAGGATAACAATTCCTGCTCCCATCAAGCTCTAAACATGTGACCTTAACTGCAATTTATTAACCAAGGACCTCAATTCAGTGGTTGATTCCTTATCACGATCCTCTGACTTTAAAGCCCTTAAATCAGATATCCAATTGGTTACATGTATCAACTGTGCCCGCACCCTGTCTAACTGACTGCCATTAGGTTGAGTGCCCTCTAAAACGCTGATGTTCTCCTCAAGACTCCTAACACCTTTAAACAAAAACTCAATGGCTACCTTTGTCTCACCCACAACATCTGGCAAGACATCAACCAGCTGAAGAATGGTAGCATGCAAGCAGGCTGCTAAGTCCAGAACACTACCTTCAATAGGCTGGTGTGTGAACCATGATATATTTTCAAAAAATATTCATAAGAATTTATTTTATTTACTAGCGATTCATCAAGAACATTAACACATTTAATCACACTATGTGAGCATGGAAGTAGTTGCCAGGGAGTAACTGACGAAATCATAAGCAAATTCCTTTTTAACAAATGATAATTTATTCACTTTAATGGTGCCTAAAGCATTTTTTAAAAGAAACAGATTTAAAATTATAATCAGAAAGCACCCTCTAAATATCAAGTTACAATTTATTCAGAGGCAGAAAGAAACAGATTTTTGACTGTATGAGCTTTCGGGCTGAGAACCTTGCCGCTCCCTTTTGACACGGCCGTAGTTATGACCGCTCACACCAACCTCTAAAAGACTACACTGGTGCAAATCTGCAACACACCAGATTACTTTAAAAGTTTTAACAATTCACAGAGGCAGACAAACTATGCACTCTGTAGGAGGGATGGAAATGGTAAAAAACACCAACATTAAAATATTAACTTTGCCACCAAAGGTGCAACTTGATTTTAACTTTTAAGAAAAGTCTTACAGTGAAAGGGTGGCAACTTTATATACTAAAATGATCATTTAAATAAAAGCCCATAAAATGCAATCTTATATAAAATTCTACAAGGTTGGCCAAACAAGCTAAGATGCTCTACAGTACACAGATACCGCCTCTCAAGATGATAGGCAAGATCAAAACATATTTCAGGAATTAGTCCGTTACACTCCAAGCAATAAATTCATTAACACACCAAATCCGACAAACATGACAGAGGCAGCTCCGAACGACAGACAGACACTAACTGCCTAACAAATGCGGTCGAGAGACACACGAGCAAGCTGGGGACGAGACTCTGACCAAGAAAACAAATAGAATTTAACAAGAGTAAATCACACAACATATCACCAATCACTTAATTTCTAATAAACTGCGATTTCTCGAGAAGACCTGGTGCAGCACCCCCAAATCGCTCTCCCGAACCGTCCGCTGCCAGCCACTTCAACGGACGCAGGAAGGCGCACCGATCTCCCGTCTCACAGCATCGCAGCCCACACCAGCCAGACCGATGTCGCGGGTTGACTCCTGTTGCTCTCGTGTCGACCGCGAAGCCACTACCCCCTCGCTATAGGGCACGGCCCACTGGACTCATGTGGCGACCTCAAATGTGCCGACCATGACCATTGCCTGAGCAAACTCGAGCAGACTGGTGGTCTGACACGCAGAGTCAGATGCAGGAACTAAGCCCCGACCGGGCTACCACTCGCTGAGTTCTCTCACTGGCGGAGTGGAAAGACTCTCATTTTGCTGGCTTTAAAGGTTGATCCAAACGAAAGACATACTAGCACTCCGGACGACAGACAGACACTAACTGCCTCACAAATTCAGGCGAGAGGCAGACTAGCAAGCTGGGGACAAAAGACTGACCCAGACTGACCACTGGTGAGCTCTTAGTGCCCCTTAAATGCACGTGAACAAGCAACCTTTCTCCTTTCCCACCAGTGGGAGACACCAAAGGTGCGATTGCCACAGCGGCGCCACCGCCAGAAATGGAGGGTGACTGCTTCACACTATGCACTGCGGCACGCTCTTCAAAACAGCAATTTTACCATGGCTCAACCTCCTCCACTCAGACTAGAACCTGGGGGTGATATGCTAAATTAAACTAACTAGCAGCTTCTAAAAAGGCACAAGACAATGGCTGAGAAAGGCCACA
Source organism: Schistocerca americana (assembly GCF_021461395.2). Lineage (NCBI taxonomy): Eukaryota > Metazoa > Arthropoda > Insecta > Orthoptera > Acrididae > Schistocerca > Schistocerca americana. Next base: position 38,306,862 of record NC_060123.1, read on the forward strand.
AGCAAACACTCGGTCGGACCCACCCCTGCAGAGGAAACACGTCCTCTGGCTATCCGACATCCCTGCCCTGGGAAGAGACCAACCTAAGTCCAGCAAGACGACCAATACACAGCCATTGCTAAGCCAGCAATGAAAATAGCGAGATACCCGCTCGGACTTCAACACTGCAGAGGAAACTTGCCCCAGGCTATCCGACATCCCTACACAGTAGAAGGCACCGAGCTAAGGCTCACAAGATGACCAAGGTTGAAGGGACTATTCGAAGCTGACAACCAATGAGCTACCAGAACCTTAAGACCAGAGGCTAATGTCTTAACTTAACGGATTATCAGTGCCCACTAGATTCTTTGGAGCTAGAGTCTAACCCAGTTAACCTAATCTGCAACGCAGCCACCTTTCGCTGCAACTCAACCACTTCCTTATGATCAGCCTCATTTACAGCAACTTGTTCTAGATCAGAGACCCAGTTAAACACGTGTACCAAATGTGCGTGTAGTCTAGCTAACTACTTGCATCTCGGTTGATCAACACAAACCAGTCTAAATGTTGTTGTAACTCACCGACCTCTCCTGCCACCATCGCCATGGCTGTTGGAAAGGAACCAACAACTTCTGGTGAAAGTTGGATCAGATTGAGCATGGCATCTTTTAAGTCCGCAAGCAACTCAGGAACAGTGCCTTGATTGTTTATATTATGAATACGCAACTCATATACAAGTTGAATTCTGTGCAACAAGCCTAATCCTGGACATTCTCTGGCCGCCATGACAACCTGAAACATGCAGCTAAACAGTCACTTGGCCAAAGCGAAATATTACAGAATTATAAAATAAGTAGAACTACAGTTCCATCAGTTACTCAAAGAGTAGTAGCAAGAATGCTAACCACGCTCTGCTACCAATAATGAACCATGATTTATTTTCAAAAAATATTCCTAAGGATTTATTTTATGTACTACCGATTCATCAAGAACATTAACACATTAAATCACACTCTGTAAGCGTGGTAGTAGTTGCCAGGGAGTAACTGACGAAATCATAAGCAAATTCCTTTTTAACAAATGATAATTTATTCACTTTAATGGTGCCTAAAGCATTTTTTAAAAGAAACAGATTTAAAATTATAATCAGAAAGCTCCCTCCAAATATCAAGTTACAATTTATTCAGAGGCAGAAAGAAACAAATTTTTGACTGTATGAGCTTTCGAGCTGAGAACCTTGCCGCTCCCTTTTGATACGGCCATAGTTATGACCGCTCACAACAACCTTTAAAAGACTACACTAGTGCAAATCTGCAACACACCAGATTACTTTAAAAGTTTTAACAATTCACAGAGGCAGACAAACTATGCACCCTGTAGGAGGGATGGAAATGGTACAAAACACTAACATTAAAATATTAACTTTGCCACCGAAGGTGCAACTTGATTTTAACTTCTAAGAAAAGTCTTATGGTGAAAGGGTGGCAACTTTATGTACTAAAATGATCATTTAAATAACAGCCCATAAAATGCAATCTTATATAAAATTCTACAAGATTGGCCAAACAAGCTAAGATGCTCTACAGTACACGTACCACCTCTCAAGATGATAGGCAAGATCAAAACATATTTCAGGAATTAGTCCGTTACACTCCAAGCAATACATTCGTTAACACACCAAATCCGACAAACATGACAGAGGCAGCTCCAATCAACAGACAGACACTAACTGCCTGACAAATGCAGACAAGTAAATCACATAACATATCACCAATCACTGTGAGCTCATAGCACCCCTTAAATGCACGTGAACAGGCAACCTTTCCCCTTTCCCACCAGAGGGAGACACCAAAGGTGCGATTGCCACAGCGGGGCCACCGCCAGAAACGGAGGGCAACTGCTTCACGCTACGCGCTGCGGCGTGCTCTTCAAAACAGCAATTTTACCACAGCTCAGTGTCTTAAGCCAGCTCATAAGTGAGGTGGTCCTTCCTCAATAGGCCGATCCCAGGGCGCTGCCTGACTGCCATTACAGAGTTGATCACCTAAAACAGAACACAATACCAAAGGCAGAAATCGTACAACACTAACAAACTTTAACAAATCAAACCAACAGTAACTGAAATGGCAATATTACAATCGTAACCACGCTCTGCTACCAGTTGAAACCTAGTAGTCAAGGGAAGGCAAGATTCGGTTACAATGTGGATGGAGCCATAATCAATTACTATTCGTTGCCTTTTACAGTTACACACAATTTATTTTAAACCAGTACTTCCAGTCTCAACAATAAGTAAAAATACCGCACGTTATTAATGAAGGAATAAACAACTGTGTAAATAATAGTGTTTTCAGTGAGTTACAATTTAGCAAATCACCATTAAATATAGATACGGCAGATAATGTTTTAAAAGCAAGCCACTGTGATCTGGGCAGAAGGCCTTACACGCCAGTAATAGCAATAAATTAAGAATTGTTTAAAATTCGCTGCAACTTACAAATTAGGTATTGAAATATTGAAGGAAAGTCCTCACAAAGACAGCAGAATGCATCAGATGCCAGGAATGGCAGTAAATAAGGTTTTAAGGCTTACTGCTAAAATAAAAATACCAAATTAGAATTTTAGGGCAAATGATCACAATCACGACTGAAGGTCTTACATGCCAGGAATGGCAATAATATAAAAAATTTAGAAACCTGCTGTAAAAAAGCAAATACAATATCAAAGGTTAATTAATTAATTAAAACAAGAAAAAGAAAAGAAAAAAAGAGAAAAAAAAGAAAAACAAGCAACTGATCACCAAATGGGTGAAATAAGATGATGGTAAACTTAGTAACACAACCTTAACATCCACTGAACACTGCACTGCTAGATTTATCCCAGAAAGTAACCAGAACTATTAACTAGACATATATAATCTTTAATGTAGGTATTGCAAGGTATTGTAGTAAATAATAAAACACAAGGACCACTACATAAGTTCCTAAAAGGGTACTGAGGCAGATTATACGCACAGAAGGCGTGGACTGAAGGAGTGTTACACTGAAGTACTGGTCATCAGACCTACTTTTAGAACACACATGCCTTAAGTGAACCAAGGGGCAACCGACGGTGCTCCAGGAATCGCCCTCTGAGAAGATCCGGCAACAAACACTTTCATGATCGATGAGATAGGCAGCCAAGAGTTGCATTCACTTCACAAGATGGTAACTCAGACTAGCGGCAGTCTAACAAATGACTAATGATAATCTTGCTGAAGCTACCTGACATCTGATAAATCAAATGCAACGATGGAACAATACGCCAAAGCCGGAACCGGCGGCCTGCACTACATCCCCGGAATACTGTGCTTAGAGCACCCAAAACGAGAAAGGAATCACTACCACCAGAGTAGAAGAATCACCAACCGGCCTACAATCAAGAAAGCTGTCAAAACTACATGCCTTACCAGACAGCAGCGGCAAGGTGAGGAAACGTAGACTGCCGTTACATACACTTACCCCCAGGGCAGGTAATTGGGGTGTTAGCGGCCACCAGGCAAGAAAAATTACTGCCAATTGAACTTAACAAATTGTAACAAGTTGAATGCAGTAAATAGTAATAAGCAGTCGAGGAAAGCCAAGCAGATCCGCCTCCCTACTCGCACTCCACTTGCTGATCTTCATGTCGGCCACACTACGACCAGCAACACGAACCCAAGTCACTGGAGAATCATGAGATATCACAATGGTGGAGGTTTCTCTGCTTGGATTGAAATGCACTCATCTTTAAGCTTGCTGGATCCAGTTTACGACGAGGTCGTGCACCCTCATGATCACAGCTCTTCCATCTGGCAGTCCATGCATGCCACCAGCAGTCACAGCGTGTTCTGGCACTGCGTAGACATGGCTCCTCCTGAGTCCCCAACTGAACTTGCACACTCACACAACCTGGAAGAATAACCATGTTGCCCCAAAGATAGGGTTACAGTTACTACATACTGATAACCACCACTGCTGTCACTATTGGACAGGACATGCTCGCAAAACCAAGTGGCACCAGTCAATGCGAGAAGAAGACAAACAACTGCAACCATGCCAATTAAACGATACCATCTGGCCTCCAAGAATGGGCAGAAACCTACAAACAGCACCAACATGAGCCGCAGCCTGGCTTAATTATTACTAAGCACTATAGTGATAGTTCATGATAATAATGTGTACAGTTTAAATTCTATGTGTTGCTCGACTTATGTTAATGCATACCTGTCAAGGTTCTCCTTCTCAATGAGATCCATAGAACATGATGAATGAATAAATGAATGAATCACACAATTTACACATTCATTTTTTAGGAAAATTTGATAGTCAAATGTGGCACATTCTACTCTATAGTCCCTAACTATAGCTGTTTTGTTTGGATGGCAATTTTCATACTCAATGAGCTCAAACGGATAACGACATGCTACTAGCTGAAGCTCTCACTTTATTGTCATTGCCAGGATGTTCCACAGAGCAGTGCAACTGAATGAGCTTTGAGGACCTATTACAGCTAGATCAGCATCTCTTACGATCATTTCAGAAATGGATACTGACACTGGAATTCTTGAGGAGTTGCAAAATATTTTCCAGCAAGTCAACAATTCCTCTGAATTAGTACTACAGAAATGAATTAATGTAGGTCATTTTATTAAGACACTGTGATTAAGAGACCTCCATCAATTCCTGAGCTATTCTATTACCAGTATACAAAAATTTAGGAATGAGAAAATTTGTTGAAGAATCGGCTTTAATTCCACAGTTGCAAAATAGGACATATATTTTTTTTAGTGCATAACAAGACAGTAACAGCATGAGCAACAGCCTGCACATTTTCTCTAGAAAGTTCACATTTAGTTAAAAAAATAAGTACTCCACATTTTACTTCTAGTATAAAAACAACTGACATGCATGTTTTATTATTTTATTAATTGTGTTTGACACTTAAATGTTATGTTTGTCATGTGTGAGATGGTGGAACTTTCCAGAAACCTCATTGTACTGAAAAGCTGCAAAAATACATTTTTCTGTCTTTTTTTATACACATACTGGTAAATATACAAGTAATGCGATGTAATGTCACTTACAGAATATTGAGTGTCCCATTATGTGAAAACTCTCACATGCTAATCACCATGTACACAGCTCATTCATGCTCATTAAAAAAAAACAATTAGACACAGAGCCACAGGGCTATAACACGCACACTACAAACAGAAACACAAATGAACAAGACCTACAGATATAACATTACAGATCAACAACAGATTGTAGACACTACTTTCTCAATGTAAGGAACATTTACAAATTTACTGCTTGCCAAAAAAAAGTGAAGCACCCAAGAGATATAGTGTGTAAGTTTGTACACATCCACAACATTAGCAGGATGTAAATTATGATAAGAGTTGTAACTCTCTGTGATAGGTAGAATGACCACCTGGGCATATTACTATTGTTACCAGGCACGATAGGGTGTTTATGGGGTGCAAAAAGCATCAGATGTTGAATGATTGCTGTGAAGGACATGGGGATGCTATGTATTTGTATGAGACAGCATTATCTGCACATGACAGAGTTTGAGAATGGCGTCACTGTAGCACTCCATTCAACCGGTCGATCAAATAGTGCAATAGCCAGATTTGGGGGGCAGTCACATGTCACAATGGGCCAGTGCTGGAATGTATGGAAATCTGAGGATAGACATACTCATCACCAAGGTTCTGGCTGACCACATCTGACTACCACAAGGGAGAATTACCTTATTGTGCACCAAGCTCTAGGTATGGGAAAAACCAACTGGTTAACACCAGTACCAGTATTTTACTTCTGAGTAATTGGTATTTTCTGGTATTTGTTTGGTCTTGGTTATAACAGATCTTTTTTATTTTTTACTAAAAAACCGAGTAAAAAAATTAAAATATCAATTGGCCATAACAGCAGTGCTAAAATTTTTCGTTTTTAAATAAACCTTCTTTTAAAAGAGGGCTATTTTTAATTGTAAAATTTGCATTATTTTGAAACATTGTATTATTAAAGAAAATGGGAAAAGCAATCAGTGCTATTTAAATACCATTAATACCAATGCTGACAGAAACAAGCAACAACACATGGCGCAAGAATTGGTACAGCATTGTCGAGACAATGATATCCCTGCTGCTCTGTGTTGTGGCTTAAGGTAAGTGTGTATGTGCAATACTTATCACCATCCAGTCTATATGATGATTTCTGATTGTTGTCTCCAGACATCCATTGTACTGCAGAATGCCACCAACCCTAGTCTGAAAATATTTTTACAGAGTGACATAGCAATGAAGTACAATACTTCATTCACTTTAAAAATTAAAGATTTGTCTGTTATTGCTATAAAATAATAAAATAAGAAGGAAATTATGGTAACAGTAATCAGTTAAAAATGTAACAACAATTCATGCGTAGTATACAATAAAAATAGAGAGTAGCTGATCTGCTGTCTGTGGCTACATAACATGTCTTTACCTGCTTGTAACCCTTGAAAACAGACAAATCAACTCAAAAACAGAACTGAACCTCAGTTTTCACCCTTCAGCATTGAGTATTTGTAATGCTCAAATAGTGGTATGATTCCATACTGCAATATGATTTTTGAGCAGAGTTTCAAATAATTAGAATCAACAGGAGAATACCAGTGATTTTTTGTGGTCTTCAACCACTTACTACTTTCTGAGGAAAGCAGTGAATGGTGGATAGACTAAGTTTTCTTTTATTTGTGTATTTAATTTAATATTCTGATTCTATGTATCTTGAAATTGGGTGAGTCAAAATTTTCCACTCTTTGTTCCATTTCTACATTTATTGCAAGAAGCAGTTGGAATAAAAAACTAAAACTTGGTTTTTTAAGAAATTCGTTACTTTAAGTGGTTCAACAGTCAGGTTGAATTGGCATAGGATAAAACTGATATAACCAAAAATCAGTTGTTTCAGTGACAACCACCATCACTAATCTCCACCTGCCATCCGAGAACAAGTAATTGACTCTCTGCAAAATACTGCATCATCCCACACCAGACTAGCAGCAGTAGGACTAGGAAATTACTGTCCCACAGGCAGTGTGCCATTAATACTACAATAGAAGCAGCTGTGTTTAAAGTGGTTCTATGAATGGTATGCACACATTGACAATGAATGTCATCACAGTGTGCTCAGTAACAAATTGTGGCTCTGCACTGCTCCAGATGACCAACGGTGATGGATATTCTAGCAACCTGGGAAGAGGTACCATTCCTGGCATCGTGGTCTGGGGAGAGATTGGTTATGACTCCATGTCACAGCTGGTAGTGGCTGAGGGAACTTTGGTGGCACAAATCTGTGTCATGGATAACCTGCATCCTTATGTATTACCACTCATGTGACAGTATTGTGGCACTATTTTTCAACAGGACAATTCTCGTCCTCACACGGCATATGTCTTTATGCACTGTCTATGCAATGCTGATGTAGCTCTGTGGGCAGTAAGAGCTCCAGATCTGTCCCCAGCAGAACATATGTAAGATCAGCTGAGACATCCAGTTCATCCTGGTGCCAGTATTCAGGATATCAAGGTCCAGTTACAACAGTTGTGGGCCACTTTGCCTCAAGAGAGAATACAATGGTCTTATGACACCCTATCCAGCTGAATTAGTACATGTATCTAGATCAGAGGGGGTGCAATCTCATACTGGTAAGTGGTCTCACGCCACCAAGTTCTTTTTAAATTTTATTCCATACTGTAATCAATGAAATAACCTCACATACTCTCCCAACTTGTGAAGTTTCATATAATTTCCTCCTCCCCTTCTGGATGTTTCACTTTTTTGTCACACAATGTAAAAACAACCTGCTCTAATAACAGTTGCATGATGTCTATTCCCTTGGCATATGCTTTTACATGTGGAGTCAAATGCTTAATGTGATGTGTAGCAGCAGACTCAGTGAGATGTAATTGTCTCAAATCTGTACCAGAAAGATTATGCTGATAAAATTTATTTGACTTTTAATCTTCTTGTGAATTACGAAATCTACTCTTGATATCCAAAACATCATCTGATTTAATTCATTAATTTTAATTTACTTCTTCTTATATTAACATTATAACCTCTTTTAAGACATCATTCATTGCACTCCACACAAGCCCTTAATCATCTCTGACTGAATTCCAGTGTCATTGGTGAACTTAAAATTTTTTTTATTGTCCGTGAAATTTCCTTTACTTTTTGCTCATTGTGCAGACTGAATAACACAAGAGATAGGCTACATCTACATCCAGGGTCTACAAATCATTACGAAGAGCATGGCAGAGAGTACTTCCCATTCTGCTACAGTTTATGGATACTTTCCATTTCCTTTTGAATATGGTACATGAGAAGATTGCCTCTGTATGCATTGTAATTAGTCTAATCTTGTGTTTCTGTCCTTGTGGGAGCATTATGTAAGGAACTGCACTTTATTCCTAGATTCTTTGGTTAACAATAGTTCTCGAAATGTTATACATTTTATAACTTCTATGAGATAGTTGGTGTCTGTCTTGAAGTGTCTCCCAGTTGTGATTTTTCAGCAATTTTGTGAAACTCTCCCAAGAGTAAAATAAACTTGTGTTGCCCTTCTTTGTATAGATTCAACATCTTCCGTTAGTTCTTTATGGTGTCATAGGTTCTACAAATTTGATTAATATTCTAGGATGAGACACTCAAGTGTTTCGTAAACAGTTTCTTTTATAGAGTGACTACATTTTCCCAGTAGTCTGCCCATGAACAAAAGTCTGCCATCTGCTTTACCTGCAACTGAAGCTATGTAATCATTCCATTCACATCACGCAAATGTGTCTTTACAACTCTTTTGCATACCATTAACATACAGATTAATTTTATACATAGCTAAAAATCATGTTCTTAGCTAACTACTTTACACTACAAATTGGAACTACATGAGCCTAGTCTTTATTCTTGAGACCCTGTGGTACCACCCTAGTCAACTGACTTTCTTACAACATTATATTATCAAATTTTCCCATTAGATACATATAAATAAATAGAGACATTAAGGTAAGTTGTTCATGCTGCTACTAATTTTTATAGTGTAAATGTAGAGAAATTGTTTTGAGAGTCAGACACATCTGTTTATAACAGCTACTTAGTCTGTTCTGTACTGGAACAAATATACTCATTTTGTAGCTGTCCCCAAACACTGCCGGATAGTGTGTCACATGCACCTGTAGCAAGTTTACAGCTTTTGTTACCATCATTATAAACAATCCACATACAAATGTTACTATTGTTGACATTTATTGTATAAATGTAGTGATAATGTTACTGAACTCATCTCTTTTTTGTGATTTTAATTCCATCATTAGATTTTCTATAGCTCTACTGGAAATAATTTCAGTGTTTTGGGTGAATATATGTGCTTTAGCTTTTGGCACAGTCAGAATCTCACCATGCTGTCCAGTGTCCATAGCCATGCAGTGGTTCATTTTCACCCTTTCCACCATGGGGAAATCCTCACAATATACAATTACTGGCTTTTCAGGGATGTACTCACCTCCCCACTCAGATTACTGTAGTCTTTTGGATCATGTGAGGACTCTTGCTTACCCGTCTGGCCACATCATTCAATTAGACTTTCTGTTCTTCGATCAAGTTTTGTATAAGAGCTATAGCTTGTAATGTCACATTCCTCTGTAAGTATCACCCCCAACACCTCTCTCCACCAACAAATTAACTGCTTCTTGAAGCCTCACAATGTACTTTATCAACTAATCCCTTCTTTTAGTCAAGTTATATCACAAATTTCTTTTCTCCTCAATTCAATTCAGTACCTTTCATCAGTTATTTGGCCTAATGATCTAATCTTCAGCATTTATACTGTAGCATCACACTGCAAAAACTTTTGTTCGCTTTTCATCTTATTGCTTGTTGATCATGTTTCACTTCTGTACAAGGCTACTTTCCAAACAGTATCAGGAAAGGCTTCATAACACTTAAATTTATTTATGTGGTATCTGTTCTTTCAGGTGTGTCCAATAGAGGAGACACCACTTATACAATTAAGATGAGGGCTATCACTTGATCACTTCAGTGCAGACACACACTGTACTAAGACTCTTACAGGAATTGGTAAAACGTCACAAATAATGAGGATAATGGGCAAGGGGCAGTACATCAGTAGTGTGTGGATAAGTTGAGAATTTTGGTTTCTACCTAGAGGCCTCTTTACGCTGCACAACAGTTGCAGCCCCACAAGAATCATTCGGTATGTATCCCAAGGGTCAAACTGTATTGCCTAATCAATTCGCAGTAGAGAACCAATGAAAATAACAAATACATTTTTTTCCTATGAACTCTGCAGGGTGATCAGAAAGAGTCTGAAAAGTTTGTAAGTGTATTGCAGTGGAGGTTTTGCCCCTGAGTAATAACTGTTAAGAAAAAAAAGTGAGATGTTGCACCATTTCTGAGTTATTTAGCATTGTAGTTAGCTAATCAGGTCATTGCACTTGCTAATCCACCCATCCTTCCAGAGACAGTGTTACCAAACTTGTTATTCATTTGGTTTCCTCAAAATGAACAAACACAGGTTTTGCTCAACTTCTTTAAATTTATCACTTCTGAAAAAGGCACATTTTTACTGGTAATGAGAATTTGAACATGTGGTGTCTCACGAACCCACAGATGTCTGTGCTTTACCATATTTTAACACAAGCAAGTGCTTGAATTTGTGCACACAATGACCTGATTGGCTAATACCAATGCTAAATAATTTGGAAATAGCACACACAACAAATTTTTTTCTTAACAATTATTTCCAGCACGACCTCACCTGCAACATCCTTACAAATTTTTCATACCATTTCTGACCACCCTGTACATTCTATTATACCTAAAAATTAATGATTCTTAAAAATAAATAAATAAATAAGTGTTGAACTCTTGGCCAGTCAACAGATTCTTATTATAGTGATTCACTCCATTGTGATTAAAGCAAAGTAAATGATGAATGGTTGTCTCTCTTATATTAGATTTTGCAAAATCCCCAGTGAATGAAGATTTATTGGAAGTTAATTCTATTTTAAACAAAGCAAACAAGTTATAGTGTTATGAAATACTTATTCCTAGCGTCACTCTCATGATACAGTTACATTCCCTTCCTGGTTTTGAACATTCAGGTGAGATATAAGCTAAGAATTCATGGCACACAATGTTAAATACCTTTCCCCTTACACCAGATAGTATCAATGATAAACCTCTCTGTGAATGCTACGAGCCAGAATTGGAGATAAACACCTGTTGCTTTACTTCTGTTTTTTCAAAGCACTGCAAAATAGTTTATACCAAAATCCTTTTGATATCAAAGGTACCCCTCCCAGCAAGTGCACATGTCTCATTATATCATGAAGAGATCCAAATTTAAACTACCGCTCATTAATTTCAATACACCCAATAAATGACATCTAGTTCTCTGTAGATAAGGTCTAATATCCAGAATGAGATTTCCACTCTGCAGCGGAGTGTGCGCTGATATGAAACTTTACAGAAGCTCTCCTGCGAACCTTGCAGAACTAGCACTCCTGAAAGAAAGGATATTGCGGAGACATGGCTTAGCCACAGCCTGGGGGATGTTTCCAGAATGGAAGGTAGGAGACGAGGTACTGGCAGAAGTAAAGCTGTGAGTACCGGGCGTGAGTCGTGCTTCGGTAGCTCAGTTGGTAGAGCACTTGCCCGCGAAAGGCAAAGGTCCCGAGTTCGAGTCTCGGTCGGGCACACAGTTTTAATCTGCCAGGAAGTTTCATATCAGCGCACACTCCGCTGCAGAGTGGAAATCTCATTCTGGAAACATCCCCCAGGCTGTGGCTAAGCCATGTCTCCGCAATATCCTTTCTTTCAGGAGTGCTAGTTCTGCAAGGTTCGCAGGAGAGCTTCTGTAAAGTTTGGAAGGTAGGAGACGAGGTACTGGCAGAAGTAAAGCTGTGAGTACCGGGCGTGAGTCGTGCTTCGGTAGCTCAGTTGGTAGAGCACTTGCCCGCGAAAGGCAAAGGTCCCGAGTTCGAGTCTCGGTCGGGCACACAGTTTTAATCTGCCAGGAAGTTTCAAGGTCTAATATGGTAGGTATGGCTGGGGAAGCAAAGGAATAGTACAACATTTGTACACATATTATGATTTTTGTTTGTGGCCATCGAGATACAATAGTATCCAACAAATGATGCTGTGTATATAAACATTATGTACCTATCTCATATGTTTGTTTACCTATTTGCCGACGGATGCTGCATCTGGTACACATTTGTTGTTCTCTGTAGTGATGTGGTGTCCACAGCAAATGGCAAGCATTGCTATGATACACAACATGTGGTTTCTGCATGTCAGTTCCTTCATGACAGTTGAAGTGTGCACATCGCTAGTATGGCTCCACGAGTGGAGATATCCATAGAAAAATGTGCTGCAATTGTAGCACTTAGCCAAGCCGGTTAATCTATTTGCCAAATTGCGAAACAGTGTATTGTGTCTACAGGGGGAGTGCAATACACCCTTCACTGCCAGAAGACAACAAGTAGCAATACAGACATACCACGACCAGGATGACCTTGTAAAACAACTAAAAGTGATGATAAATACATCAGAATTACCAGCAAGAGAAATAGATTCAAAACATTGCCCCAAATTCGAGCAGAATTGGTAGAAATGAACACGAAAACAACATATGTTGCAATAGTAAAAAGGAGACTGATTGAAGCCAGCTTGAAAGAATGTGTCACAGCACGAAAACCCCTTCTAAGGCCCATAAATAAACAGAAGAGACTTAAAACAGCTATAAACATTGTAATTGGACATCGGAAGTGTGGACGAAGGTGTTATTCACTGATGAATTGAAGTTCAAGATTTTTGGAACCAGAAGGAGAATATTTGTTTGCCAATTTGTAGGGGAAAGGGTAGCCCAGAAGTGTTCTATCTACAGTTAAATACGATGGAGGTTCTATTATGGTTTGGGGACGTTTTGCCAGATATAGAGTTGGCAACATTGTGAAAATAGAAGGACGCATGGATCAGAAGCAGTACCACTGCATATTTCAGTATCATGCAATACCAAGTGGATTGCCCTTAATAGCAAATGGTTCTCCTCACAACAGAATAATGACCCAAAACACTGGTTGGCATACTGCACGAACTACATTGCATCAAAGGAAAAACAGAAAGTATTGAAAGATATGGTAAGGCCATCCCAGAGCCCCGATTGTAATACCATAGAAATGGTCTGGGATGAAGTGGACAGACACATCAGGAAACTTAATACTTCCAGCAAGGAACATCTCTGGAATATTGTTAAGGTTGTGTGGAATCATATAGATTCATGACACCTACAAAAACTGATTGACCGCATGTCTCGAGTTTGTGAGGCAGTTGTTAAATCCAGAGGAAGATACTTTGATGAAAGCAAAATATAATTATTGTGATTGTACACTCCTGGAAATTGAAAAAAGAACACCGTGAATTCATTGTCCCAGGAAGGGGAAACTTTATTGACACATTCCTGGGGTCAGATACATCACATGATCACACTGACAGAACCACAGGCACATAGACACAGGCAACAGAGCATGCACAATGTTGGCACTAGTACAGTGTATACCCAACCTTTCGCAGCAATGCAGGCTGCTATTCTCCCATGGAGACGATTGTAGAGATGCTGGATGTAGTCCTGTGGAACGGCTTGCCATGCCATTTCTACCTGGCGCCTCAGTTGGACCAGCGTTCGTGCTGGACGTGCAGACCGCGTGAGACGACGCTTCATCCAGTCCCAAACATGCTCAATGGGGGACAGATCCGGAGATCTTGCTGGCCAGGGTAGTTGACTTACACCTCCTAGAGCACGTTGGGTGGCACGGGATACATGCGGACGTGCATTGTCCTGTTGGAACAGCAAGTTCCCTTGCCGGTCTAGGAATGGCAGAACGATGGGTTCGATGACGGTTTGGATGTACCGTGCACTATTCAGTGTCCCCTCGACAATCACCAGTGGTGTACGGCCAGTGTAGGAGATCGCTCCCCACACCATGATGCCGGGTGTTGGCCCTGTGTGCCTCGGTCGTATGCAGTCCTGATTGTGGCGCTCACCTGCACGGTGCCAAACACGCATACGACCATCATCGGCACCAAGGCAGAAGCGACTCTCATCGCTGAAGACGACACGTCTCCATTCGTCCCTCCATTCACGCCTGTCGCGACACCACTGGAGGTGGGCTGCACGATGTTGGGGCGTGAGCGGATGACGGCCTAATGGTGTGCGGGACCGTAGCCCAGCTTCATGGAGACGGTTGCGAATGGTCCTCGCCGATACCCCAGGAGCAACAGTGTCCCTAATTTGCTGGGAAGTGGCGGTGTGGTCCCCTACGGCACTGCGTAGGATCCTACGGTCTTGGCGTGCATCCGTGCGTCGCTGCGGTCCGGTTCCAGGTCGACGGGCACGTGCACCTTCCGCCGACCACTGGCGTCAACATCGATGTACTGTAGAGACCTCATGCCCCACGTGTTGAGCAATTCGGCGGTACGTCCACCCGGCCTCCCGCATGCCCACTATACGCCCTCGCTCAAAGTCCGTCAACTGCACATACGGTTCACGTCCACGCTGTCGCGGCATGCTACCAGTGTTAAAGACTGCGATGGAGCTCCGTATGCCACGGAAAACTGGCTGACACTGACGGCGGTGGTGCACAAATGCTGCGCAGCTAGCGCCATTCGACGGCCAACACCGCAGTTCCTGGTGTGTCCGCTGTGCCATGCGAGTGATCATTGCTTGTACAGCCCTCTCGCAGTGTCCGGAGCAAGTATGGTGGGTCTGACACACCGGTGTTAATGTGTTCTTTTTTCCATTTCCAGGAGTGTATTATATATGTGAAATTTAATATAATTATATTTTGTATTTTAAATCTGAAATACCAGGGAGTATTAAAAATAAAGAGCAGTAGTGTATGAAGCCCTTTTTGATTTTATGTGTGTGTAATGTATGATTATAAATTTTGTTATATAATCATCTGTTACATTAACAATGTAGTCTTCTTATTTTCCCTAAACTATATTGAGATGTCCTCCTTTCTTCTCTTACAGCCATATTTGAAGTCATATCAAGGTTCTTTATCTACAAGATGTCTGCTTATGTCACACAATATCAGACTGTTGTGCAGATTGGCAGAATGGTCCAAGACAAATAAAAAATTACTATGATGTTACAACAGGTGCATTGTTACTATTGATATGTGACCATACACCACTCAAAAGGAAAAACAGATCAAGAGTAGTCCTAGAAGTATAAGGGCAATAAGTAGTGAACTGTAAGGGTATACGGGTTGCACGCAGCCGTACGGAACGTAACGTGCTCGCCAGCCAACCTGGCTGGAATGCTGACAATTTGCTTGGTCAGTACATGTGTGTCTGGCTGCAGTGCGACACAGGGAGTAACCCACTGACCGCCATCTGCAGCATGCCGTATTAAGTAGCATGGTCTCGGGTGTGAACATGTCTCTTTTCTTAGCTCACCATGGAGCCTTTCGATATGACAGTAATTAGGATGTCAGACATAGTGATGATGGGTGCGTGTAGCGTGCATGTTTTATAATCAGCCTTTGTTAGTAAAACTGTTTAAACTGAGATGCAGAAACAAGAACGCAGAGTTATCAACACAACAGTATAATGCTACAGATGCAATAAGCTGGATCACAAATCGGTGTTCGCGTATTGCCGTACCTCAAGGACCCACCACTTACAAATCCCAACAAATATTTCATCTAATTATCACCCGGGGCAACAACACAAACAAGCCCCTTGTAGAAGTGGTGTCAGCATGGAGATAATTGTGGAAAATCTACAGTCCTGAAGAGATGCAACACAACGTGAACTTCAAGCAGCAGCAGCAGCAGCATGAATATCTTCCAACTAGGTGGGGACATCCAACGCTGGAATTCAGGTTGTCTATTCCAGTTTGGTTGGATTACAAAAGGCAGCGTTGAATTTTTATTTTACATTGAGTGGCTCATTGGTGTTAAATTAGACGAAATGTCATAATCGAGTCAGAGTAACGTTGGCGATCTACAAACTGTTATTAATGAACTACAAGAAGAGATTCGGCAGTTAAAAGCAGAAAGAAGTTAGCATAACATTCCGAAAGACTTGTCAAATGGTAGTTCATGCAGTACAGGTACAACTACAATAAAGAATTTTTCATTATTGCCATCAATACCAGTGTTTAGTGTGAAACCCAAAGGTTATGTGAAATTGTTTTTTTCGTAAACTTGAAGGTGCCGCCCTGTTAGGATCCTGGACAGATTTGGATAAGCTAGTGGTTGCCAAATTAAGAATTCAGGGGCAGCACAATATTTCATTAGTGTGGAGCTTACTTGCGTGAAAACATAAGATTACAATGAGTTTAGAATGATTGTTATCCAGAGATTTAAACATAAAAACGAGATCAGGTTTTACAGAGAGCAGCTTTACAGTTTGCGAATGCGACGAGACGAATCTATCAAGCAGTTTGCTGACAGACTTCAAAATATCAATGCTCAAACATATGAGTTAGTAGAAGATGAAAATGAAAATTGCATTCAATTGTTTGAAGCCGACCAGAGAGCCTTGGACATATTCATTCATGGGTTGCACGGAGAGGAAGTAAGCAAAGCTGTTAGATTGGTACGATGTGAAATGTTTCAGGAAGCAATAGAATCAGTTGTTGATTTTGTTGAAGCCTAAGACAACCGAATGAGATGCAGAAACAAGAACGCAGAGTTTTCAACACAACAGTATAATGCTAGAGATGCAATAAGCTGGATCACAAGCGTAGGGATTGAAAAGAGAATCGTATCTGCTATCATTGCGGGATGCAGGGTCATGTTTCGAGAGATTGTCACAACAAGAAGAAAGGTAATGTGAACAACAGACAATCTGCCAGATCTTTAAATGAGTACGGGGACATATGGACCACCATTCCGTTCGCCCCTTGCCAAAGACAGTGATTCCTGTTAGTTCCAGTGAAAATCAAACCAAAAATGACTTTGTGAGAGGTGCTGTATATCCTGTGAGAAATATCAAACTACTTATTCACGCAGGAACACACAACTCATTAATGTGGTGTGGCATAGATAAACAGGATAAATTGAAACTGCCGCTATTAAAAGTGTGAGGGTTAAATGGAGGAAAGGTATGTAACTACGGAGAAGTTGATTATAATAGAGGGAAACATTCCACGTAGGAAATATATATCTAAAAACAAAGATGATTTGACTTACCAAATGAAAGTGCTGGCAGGTCGACAGACACACAAACAACCACAAACATACACACAAAATTCAAGCTTTCGCAACAAACTGTTGCCTCATCAGGAAAGACGGAAGGAGAGGGAAAGACGAAAGGAAGTGGGTTTTAAGGGAGAGGGTAAGGAGTCATTCCAATCCCGGGAGCGGAAAGACTTACCTTAGAGGGAAAAAAGGACGGGTATACACTCGTGTGTGTGTGTGCGCGCGAGTGTATACCCGTCCTTTTTTCCCCCTAAGGTAAGTCTTTCCGCTCCCGGGATTGGAATGACTCCTTACCCTCTCCCTTAAAACCCACTTCCTTTCATCTTTCCCTCTCCTTCCCTCTTTCCTGATGAGGCAACAGTTTGTTGCGAAAGCTTGAATTTTGTGTGTATGTTTGTGGTTGTTTGTGTGTCTGTCGACCTGCCAGCACTTTCATTTGGTAAGTCAAATCATCTTTGTTTTTAGATATATATTCTTACGTGGAATGTTTCCCTCTATTATAACCATACCATTAATTTGAACCCAACAATTACGTTCGTTATTGTCGCTGTTATATTTCGAAATCTTTCCTGTCGTCTTATTTTCTCTTTCTGTTTTTACCAGTAGTCTCACTTTGTATTCACCTTCCCCTTTTTACCGTAATACAATTTTATCCCGCCTATATATACTCAATAATACGTAACCCACTTCCAAACCATAACCAAATAATTTTTATTTTCCGCTTTCGACACTACCGCTGCTATGAAAATCCACCGTTTCCAGTTCAATAACAGCTGATTTCACGTATTAAACAACCATTTCGGCTAGTTCTAATAACTTTTACTTTATTTCCACTTCCGTTTTTCGCACATCACTGATCATTTTTAGCCGCTCCCCACAGGTTTTAACGTCATTATTCACATTTGTTAGCCCCATTTTTGTAATCTTTCACCACAACACCACTCCTTTTAATACATTTACACGTTTTTTCTAAATTTTCCCGAATTTTTTCCGTCCTTTAACGTGTTTTAGCGGCAACACAACCACCTAACCTTCATGCACATTGCTGTCTACCAACCCAGATATGTCTGCTTGTGTCTGTATATGTGTGGATGGATATGTGTGTGTGCGCGAGTGTATACCCGTCCTTTTTTCCCCCTAAGGTAAGTCTTTCCGCTCCCGGGATTGGAATGACTCCTTACCCTCTCCCTTAAAACCCACTTCCTTTCGTCTTTCCCTCTCCTTCCCTCTTTCCTGATGAGGCAACAGTTTGTTGCGAAAGCTTGAATTTTGTGTGTATGTTTGTGGTTGTTTGTGTGTCTGTCGACCTGCCAGCACTTTCATATGGAGAAGTTGATGTAGAATTAATTCTTGTCCCAGGCCAAGATCCAAGATGAAGCTGAAAATAAAGATAAAAATAAATACACAGCAAGAGTGCAAGTAGTTTCAAATAATGAAATGCATTAAGACAGTGTACTTGGATTTGTTTTCTTGTCCGATAACGAGACAGAGATATTTGTCGCAGAAAGAAAGATCAGACTATGCCGTAACAACTACAACCTAGGAAATCATTCTTCAGATCAGATTCAAAGGACCAGCAATACTGATTTCATGGGAATAGACCATCCAAATGATGCATCATTTCAAACCATCCGAGTCGATGTTGAAATTGATCAGCCTCAGGAAATTCCCAAGGGAGCAGGAAAGACAATCTACATTGAAGTTAAGTCGCCCCAATGCAAGGAAGGAACTTTGTTATTAATTGAGCCATCTGAGAAAAGTGAGTTACTAGATACAATGCATTGTTAAGTTGCTAGAAGTGTAGGTGTTACTACAATGGTGAGACAGAATGTTGCAAAAGTCCCAGTTACAATAACAAATATGAGCAATGAGGAAATTGTTTTGCCATGAGGAATGATAGTTGCTAAAGTGTCGAGCATAAGTAAAAGTGACGTAATACAGATTCCAGATGAGGTAAAAAATGCTGCAGTTATAAACACAGATTTTTGTAACAGTACCGCAAAATTGCAATGAGGAGACGAAGTTAATAATGAACTGAAGCACAAGATTTGGGAGAAGATAGAACATTTGACAGCTGATGAACAGAAGACTTTAGTACCAGTTTTGTTGGACTATGAAGATTTATTCTCAGAATGTGCAAATTTACCTGTCACTCATTTAGTTTAGCATCGTATTCATACAGGGAATGCAGCTCCAATCACACAGAAACCTTACCGAATACCATTTAGTCAAAGATAGTTGGTAGAAGACACGGTTAAAGAACAATTAGAAGCTGGAATTATAAAACCAAGAGATCCTTCAGACCCACCATGGTGTTCTCCTGTTGTAATTGTAAAGAAGAAATCAATTTCTGGAGAACCACAGTTCCATTTTTGTGTTGATTACTGATCTTTGAATGCTGTGACCACACCCAACATTTACCCCTTACCAAATTTAGTAGAAACCTTGGATTACTTGGGCGGATGTCAATTTTTCTCAGTGTGTGATTTAACAAGTGGTTACCACCAGTTAACAGTATATCCAGATGATCAAGCAAAAACTTCATTTGTAACAGCAACAGGAGTATACAAGTATCTTTGTATACCATTTGGATTTGGTAATGCTCCAGCTACATTTCAACGCCTGATGGATTCAGCTTTACAAGGGCTCACCCCAACACAAGCACTTATTTACCTTGATGATGTAATAATTTTTGGTGAAAACATGAAGCAGCATACTGAGAGACTACAAACTGTTTTTGAGCGTATAACAAGCCTGAACCTGTCTTTATCAATAGATAAATGTCATTTCGCCCAAAGTAAAGTTAACTATCTTGGTCATGTTGTAACTAGTGAAGGTGTTCAACATGATCCAAAATTAAATGAAGATGTAAAGAATTTTCCTGAACCACAGAATTTGAAAGAACTGCAATCATTCTTGGGATTGTCAAATTTCTACAGATGAGTTATAGCCGGTTATGTGAATATAGCATGTCCAATGACACAGCTACTGAAGAAAGGAGCCACATTTAATTGGTCAACAGAATGCAAAAAAGCAATGGAAGAAATTAAAACTGCTCTAACCACAGCCCCAGTGTTAGCCTCTCCAGATTTCGTTAAACCTTTTCTTCTTTCAACAGATGCATCCAATTTTGCCATAGGTGCAATCTTGTCTCAAGAAGTTGATGGTCATGAACATCCAATCTCATTTGTTTCCAGACAATTAAACAAAGCAGAATATAATTATACTACTGCCGAGAAGTAGACATTTTTCTCCTAAAGTACATAATAAAGTAATCTAGCAGCAATTATAACTTGACTCATAGCTTGAGGGCTCTCATTCATGATGGGAGCTACTGAACACAATTTGTGGATCAATGAACAGTTTAATAACTCTCCAGGACATAAGCCATAATATTAAAGGCAGTTTTATTTTAGGTTGATGTAATGTACTCCCAATCATGCCCAAGGTGCAGCTAATATGACTAAATGACATTTGATTATCTATGGACAAATGAGGGATGTACCTCCTATGCTGAAATATTTAACAATAACAAACTATTTTGAGTCAGCATATGCTTTTTACTTCTTCAGACACCAGCATCTAATCTATACACTTTTTTATATCATGTATAAATTAAAATTCACTGGTCAGCCTAACAAGATAAACACAAAAGGTGTAGGAGGAAACATTTAGTCCCACATCAATATAAATGCTAGCATCTCCTCTCCTTAATCATTATTTACCAATGGTACAACAAAAATCAATAATAATCTGTGTGTTATATTGAGTGAGGTGAAAAAAGTCTTTCAGTTTTGAGTGCAGGATGACCAGCACTAGAAAGCCACATGCCACAACAGATTACAAGTACTACAGTTCACATAGACATATGTCCAATTAACAGTGGTGTTTCAAAATGTGTAGAAGAAAAACCCACACAGCTAGTCACCCATTCTGTTAAACAAAAGAATTCTGTTGAAAATAACTGGTGTTCTTAAGTGCAAATAGTATTTGTAGGTGTAATTTTATCGGTCATAACAATGCAATCAACTTTAAACTCCTGGTGTCAGGAATTGAGGAGAAACACCACAATAAAAGCCACAAGACAGCACTAAATGGGAACAGAAAACTGCATGCAGATTATCAAATGCAGTGCTGCTTTAAGTCTTCGAACACAGAAGCTGACAATTACTGTAAAAACTGCTGACCATTGATTATTTTTACATCTTTGCCGCTTTAAGTCTTCCAACTCTGAAACTTAAAATTTATTTTGAAAACTACTTACCATTAATTCTTGTTACTCCTACTTAGGTGAGTACTATCACTTCATAATAATATTGCTGTTAGAAGATGTCCTCCTGAATATTAAGTAGTGTGTTTTCAGGTTCCAGCATTAGGTTTCAGTATTTAAAAAATGTATAATATA
Organism: Schistocerca americana; assembly: GCF_021461395.2. Classification (NCBI taxonomy): domain Eukaryota; kingdom Metazoa; phylum Arthropoda; class Insecta; order Orthoptera; family Acrididae; genus Schistocerca; species Schistocerca americana. The sequence goes on from NC_060123.1 coordinate 38,328,550, forward strand.
CTAATTTAGAAGAAAGGAACAGTGAGAAGCTGTAAACTGAAAAGTAAAGATACTTTCATGATGTATTCAGAAAATTTAATTTACAACGTGTGTAGAAACTGTTACAGTTGCCACATTTGAGCAAACTCAAAGTCACGTGATGTCGAATAGAGTGTTCTTATTGTGCAATTAGCTGTCTGTTTCATTAAACTGAACTGCACCCTCTGTTCCTCTTAATGAAAAGCAGTAAGTATTTTGAACAAACGCAATGAGGTATTTATCAATTGTGTATCTACTTTTTAAAATGTGTATTGTATGTCAGGACCCACATTGCAGATTTCCAGACAAATGCCGACTTTCATAACTACAATACCTGTAATAGCGCAGCACTCCATACTCAGCGAACATAAAGAACAAATACACAAAGGCATGTGAGCCACATCGGTGCAAAACTGTACAACGCACTGCCAGTCAACATCAGGCAGTTAGAAGATGATGATAAATTTAAAACAGAACTAAAAAAATGTCTAGTAGAACAATGTTTTTATTCTGTAAATGACTATGTAGGTCAATAAATCTTTACTGGTGATATTTATAAAGGCAAAATAGAAAATACTCTATCTGTACCTAATCATTCAAAACATTTACATACTTAAAGGACAGCTGTTGTGTGATGTAAATACATACTTAAGCAGTGTTGTGTATATAAGGTCTTGCTGTTTAGGGAGGACAAAACTAAAGCCTTATAAAAAACAGACTATGCATTTAAAATAACAAGCAGGGATGCATGTAGGCTACATTAATATCTTTGTATTATTATTAACTTCATTGTATTATTGTTTTGTACTTTTTTTACGCATATATTGTTTGTGCCCCATTTCTTTGAAATGGTTTACATGTACCCTTGACAACATCCATACAATATTTACTGTCAACGGATGGATAAATAAATAAATGTTCATTTCATATAGGACGTATTGAACTAGAACAACAGCATAGAAAAGACCAGAGATCAAACAGTTATGTCAGGAGACAGGGACATTAAATTTTGGAATAGATGCTAAAGGTAGATGAGTGAAATAATAAGAAAAAAAGAAGCGATTGTAATTTGAATCGATATTTTATTCTGTACTCTGTGAAGACGGATACAGAACATGTAACAGCGCACACCACATTATCAGACACTGTCCACTTCTTAGACACCATACGCATCTCGTCAAGAGTATCAGTCTTTGCTCACGAAGTACATCGGGCACGGAAGTCACACAGACCGCTCATCTCTTGTATAGCCTGTCCCGCACTCGCGGAGACAGAGGCGGCTGAGCGGGAGCTGTTCTGGTGCGCATGCGCGTACCGCGAACCACCGACACGTCGAGATTCAATTGAGGCGACGGCGCCCCGTGCCCCCCGGAACGGCGGCGATTCACTGTCGAAGGTTGAGGGCGGGCGTAGGCGGGGGGCGTGCCCGGCCGGGAGCCCCCAGAGCGGGCGGCCTCTTGCTCGTCTCTTGCTTGCTTGCGCGCCTGCAGCGCCTCCAGAAGCTGCTGGCCGATGCTGCAGTGGCGGACGACGAAACCCCAGAAGCCCTCGTTCTCGCGAGCCCACCTCTTTAGCACCCGACTCCCACCCGGCGCGCGGCTCGTCCGCTTCAGGAGCTGTTCGGTGCAGTGGCCTGTCGCCTTCCGGAGCAGGTGCAGCCGCCCTTGCACGCAGGCTGCGCGCCGTTTCACATCTGCCTTAGCGTCCGCGGCCGAGCGCTCCTGTCGAACAGAGGACGCGGTCAGACATACAAAATCGCACACATTGTACAACATTCAAAAAGCAGGCAGAGGAAAATCCAAGCAAGTTCCACAGAAAGTAAGGCTTCCACGATTACGTTCAAAGTCTGTTTGCTATATTTGGCCGTGGTTTCAAATTACTGACACGAGTTTATTTGTAAACGAGTGGAAAAACTGGTAGATGCCGATCTCGGAGAAGATCAATTTGGGTTGCGGAGAAATGTAGGAACACGAGGGACAATACTGACACTACATTAGACGATAGGTTGGAGAAAGGAAAACAAATTGTCATAGCATTTGTATACTTAGAGACAGGTTTTGACAAAGTGCACTGAGCTACATTCTTTGAAATCGTGAAGGTACCAGTGGTAAAATACGCGACCAGTAATTCATTTACAGCTTGTACAGACACCAGACTACAGTTATAAGAGTCGAAGGACAGGAAACGAACTCATAGTTGACACGACAATTAGCCATGTTTGCAGCCTATTCCTGAAGTTATTCAGTCTGTCCATCGAGCAAGCAGTAATGGAAACCAAGGAGAAATTTGGAAACGCAATTAAAGTTTAGAAAAAAAAGACACGAAAACTTGGAGGTTTGCCGATGACATCGCAGTTCTGTCAAAGACGGCAAAAGAATCTAAACAGCAGTTGAACGGAATGGGTTGTTGTTGTTGTCTTCAGTCCCCAGACTGGTTTGATGCAGCTCTTCATGCTACTCTATCCTGTGCAAGCTTCTTCATCTCCCAGTACTTACTGCAACCTACATCCTTCTGAATCTGCTTAGTGTATTCATCTCGTGGTCTCCCTCTCCGATTTTTACCCTCCACGCTGCCCTCCAGTACTAAATTGGTGATCCCTTGATGCCTCAGAACATGTCCTACCAACCTGTCCCTTCTTCTTGTCAAGTTGTGCCACAAACTCCTCTTCTCCCGTATTCTATTCAATACTTCCTCATTAGTTACGTGATCTACCCACCTAATCTTCAACATTCTTCTGTAGCACCACATTCCGAAAGCTTCTATCCTCTTTTTATCCAAATTGTTCATCGTCTATGTTTCATTTCCATACATGGCTACGCTCCAGACAAATATTAGAAAAGACTTCCTAACTCTTAAATATACATTCGATGTTAACCAATTTCTCTTCTTCAGAAATTCCCATTGCCTGTCTACATTGCTTATCCTCTCTACTTCGACCATCATCAGTTATTTTTCTGCCCAAATAGCAAAGCTCTTCCATTGATTTAAGTATCTCATTTCCTAATCTAATTCTCTCGGCATCGCCTGATTTAATTCGACTACATTCCATTACCTTCGTTTCGTTTTTGTTGAAGTTCCTCTTATATCCTCCTTTCAAGGAACTGTCCATTCCGTTCAAGTGCTCTTCCAAAGTCTACATCTACACGGATTGTCTGCAAATCACATTTAAGTGCGTGGCAGAGGGTTCATCGAACCACCTTCACAATTCTCTATTATCCCAATCTCGTATAGCGCGCGGGAAGAACTATATCTTTCCGTACGATCTCCGATTTCCCTTATTTTATCTTGGTGATCGTTCCTTCCTATGTAAGTCAGTGTCAACAAAATATTTTCGCATTCGGAGGAGGAAGTTGGTGATTGGAATTTCGTGAGAAGATTCCGTCGCAACGAAAAACGCCTTTCTTTTAATGATGTCCAGTCCAAATACTGTATCATTCCTGTGACACTCTCTCCCATATTTCGCTGTCATTTGCTGTCTCTGACAGAACTTCAGTGTCATCGCCAAACTTAAAAAGTTTTCATTTCTTCTCCCTGACCTTTAATTCCTACCCCCCAATTTTTCTTTAATTTTCTTTACAGCGTGTTGAATGTACAGATTGAAAACATTTGGAACAGGCTACACTGTGCAAGATTTAATAGCCTTTCGCTTCCTGTATTTTACCCCTGCAACCTTCATAATTTCAAAGCGTGTGTTCTAGTCAACATTCTCAAAAGCTTTCTCTAAGTCGACAAATGCTATAAACCGTTCCTACATTCCTCTGGAATCAAAACTGATCTGGAGGTCGACTTCGCCTATTTTTCCATTTTTGTACAATGACACAATAGAAAAAATTTCCAATCTGAACAAGTAAAATCTAGGCTCACAATGAGAACTGAACATTACACTATGGTAAACAGATTAACAACTAGTTGTCTCTAGAAACAAAATAGTTTTTTTAATTTTAAAGTCCTAAAGTCAGATTGAATGCATATTTAACTGATTACTGCGTCTACAGCTTCAACGGCTACTCCTCAGGAAGTACCAGAAACATATTTTTTTATACACAGCAACTACAGCTTCTTTGATAGACCTACTTGCACGCATGTAATGCCAAGAAAGTGGCATGACATGAAATACTTCAACATAATTGCATGTTATTTGACTGTAAAATACTTACCTATAACATTGTCAAATAAAACCTATACCCCCAATACCACCACTCAGTTGACTTGTACATTGTGCAAAACTAGATTAATAGACGAATAAGAAACAAAAAAAACACACACACACAAAATCGAAAACCAGACTGGCAGTGGGATGCAGACGAAAGCTACAACGGTAATAAGCAGTGACCAAGTCATTTAAAATATTCGTTTTAATTGGTTTCATTTATTCAGGCTCATAGATTAGCACGGAAAGGACGAAACTCTAGTTCTGCAAATATTCGATCGCTGGAACATTATTACGCTTCCACAGACATGGCAAGAATATGGCGTGAACGAAATAAACGTACGCCGTGTAGAAACTTCAAGGGAGTTGAAACCCTTGCACCCAATACTAGCATGCTTATCTCTTAAATAGATGTGGCGGCTAAAAATAAAAATAAGTCGTACATGAACTGCACCTCACAGAATCACAATCAGAGACACCAAATTCTGGTATCAAGCTCTCCAACCAGCTACCATCATACACAAAGAAAGCAATTGGGAACCCCCACAAAAGTTCAAAGAAGAACACAGCTAAAAGTAATTGAGGAAACAAGAGATAACGGTGCTTCGTTGAAAGTTGGCTGAATAAGCCCCAATAGATTAACAATAGTTTATTATTAATGTAGTTTTTATAAGCTGTCTGCTTCTCTCAGCAAAAATTCTCTTTCGTTACGATATCAACGGAACCTGATCAATAAATGAATTTTTCTGATCTATTTATTTATCCTTTTATCATTTTTGGTAGTGAACATACACGGATGTGTTACAAAGTATTTCGTACGTACATAAAAAAAGTAGATATACACTCATTTTCATGCATTTGTAAAACAGACTTAGAGATTACACCACACAAAATTATAAACAAACGCGCACTTAGCAGTATCAGACAGAGTTAAGTAAAAATATATTCAAATTGTGCACAGATACGGTGGGCAGCGCAAGGTCTTTACATCGTGCGTAAAAAATTGCACAGACGTATTGAATTCTCGCGAAATTAACACGAACGGTATCTAAATTGCTTCCAGTAACACTCAGGATCTGTTAAAAGGATAAAATAAACTCCTTTGAAACCCAAATCATCTTCAACTGTAGGAGAGACAATCACAAACTTGTCAGTGTACGCGAAGTATCTATCAACGAGGGAGAAAGCACTGTATCACGTCTATGTGGTTACTAGGAAATATTTTGTAGCAATCATCTGTAACAGTATAGATTCATACGAGAACCCACTATCTTGCGAAATATCGGGCGGCTATTGATAGCTTGAAACTGAGAATCGTACCATCGTAAAAGTTTAGTGTCTGTCATTAAGACGGAATTCATTTTTTTAAATGCAACATGTTGTCGTTAGCAAAATTGTAAGTGCCGCACTATCAAAATGGAGAATAAAGGAAGATAATTAAAACGGCATATGGCAACAGATCCCAAAGTAAAATTGAGTGAACAGGCCAATATTTTGCAAGAAATAAACATTTTTGCTTTCGTGACGAAATAAGTTAATATAAGTAAAGACGCACAAAATAATATTTATTTTAATATGTCCGACGTTTCTGGTAGAGCTTTCGAACTAGCGTCATTGAAAGAATACCACACAACTATCTCGAATATTATGTACACCGGCACCTAGCACCGAAAAAAGAACCACATCTTCAGATGACTTATGCCTTCGACACGAACAATGATATGTACTGAATTCAAGAAATCGGCATGAACGATGTCTATATTGGTTCCAGTAAGCATTAAAGATCTGATAAAAGATAAAATAAACACGTTTCAACCCATAAATTATCTTCAATTCTAGGAGAGAACCACACACTTGTCAATACATGCGAAGTACGTATCAACAAGAGAGCATTGTGCCACGTATATACAGTTCCTAGGAAATATTTTTGGAGCAATAATTTGTAACGATTAAGATTCGTATGAAAACCTCGCAGAATAACGGACAGATATTTATATCCCGAAACTTGCAATCTAGCGCTCGAAAACTGGTTTGTAATTCTGAAATGATCACACATCGCAACGAACAGAAGCATAATAGTCGCCGGTACATTGACAGTTACACTGATCGAGAAAGAAAAGGAGTGAATAATCAGCGAGAACAAAAAATTATGGAAGTAAGAAATGACATCAATAGCCGGATGAAGCCGCCAAATTCAGGTTGCAGAATTTCTGTGAACATCTTCTGAGTTATAGACTGCGTCAAGTTGCAAAATGATGAGACCTAAAACGCTGGGTCTCAATTTATGAGTGGACGCGTTCTGCAACGCAGAAGAATTTTATGGGAATTTGTTTCTGGTCTAAGAAAGAGGTTTCGCACCATCGAGGGTACATCATTGGTTGGAATACTATTAAAACAACCAGGGGAAGTTAGTAGCAAACCTAGAAAAAAATGCTTATCACACACGTAGGGTCGTAGGGGTAGTGGAAAGTGGGTTCAGTTTACCTTAGGTCTGATCTCGTCCTTGAAGCACTTGCGATCGGCAGCAGGTGTAGTCATCTTGTCGACTTGCTGGCGCGGCGTCAGAGCTACAACTGAGGAGGCAGGCGGCTTTGCCTAGTCAGCCATCTACCCCCTCCACCTCCACCTCCACTTCACCTAGCTGGAAAAGCTCACCCCACCCAAAACCACCCCCTCCTAAGGTAATACGCACCAGCGTTCACTTATAGCCAACTATCTACCCCCTCCACCTCTGCTACCCCTCCCTTACCGCTAGACAAGCTCACCCCCACGCCAACCCACCCCCTCAAAGGTACTTCATCATCACTGCCGAAGCAGCGACACAAAGCTATTTTCTACGATTTGCAATATGGTTCCGCTTGAATAAACAGTTCGTCTGCTGTCCTCGAAGTACTTTCGTCCATTATTCTCCTTCATCAGAGGATTCTTTAGATTTTTTTTTTCTGTTCCTTACACATTACAACATGAATAATAAATCACGTCATGTGCTGGTCTCGATATACTGTATTGTCACATGACATGTGTTTTGAAGAAATACAGCATGTTAGTGATGTAAGATGCAAAGAACAGAAAAAGAATTTAAAAGAAAACGGATGATGGCGCAATATTGCCGAAAGTACTTTGGGGTTGTCAAACAAAATCAGACTCACAAATCCTAAATTCATTTTTCTGCATACACCGATAGTGTACACTGACCACTCCATCAATTATTTTACGCTGCAGTCACTGTATGTACTGTTACTGACCGTAATTTTACAAAAGCTCTGGTCTCAATGTTTTTATCTGTAGAAAATTATCGCTCATAAGTAAAGCCTCGTTGCCGGGATAAGCTGCAGAAAATCGCCGACGGGGGTATATACATACGACAGTTTTTCTTTTTGAATGGCCATCCTTCTGAATGATAGTCTACAGGACTTCGACCGTTCACTTACAGAATAAAATGAAGCACCTGTAGCCGTCGTTTCGGTGGTTCAGTACACCATCTTCAAGTCTGTAAGCATAAACAATAATGACAGCATCATCCACTTATCAACCACGCACATACAGACACACATTAAAACCAGTCTAAGAATCGAGAACAATACTATAAAAGTGAATTTACAGTAATCATTTGATAAAACCACCTCATACATCGATTGTCACATACCTAAAGTAAAATTATATGTAGTATACAATATAAATTTCCACTCTATTTGTTGTACAAATGTACTATTTATTAATAATATCAGTAATTAAATATTTCGCAATCAAAATTTTCAGGTCTTATTAAACTGCAAAATCCTGAAGTAAGCTACTAATCTACAAAAATAACGCTTAGAGAATAATAAATTTGTAAAAGAAACTATAACATCAGAAATAAGTAAACCAAAGAAATATGCATCTATGTGCAAGTAGTCCTTGCAAAACGACGGCATCAACAATATCTAAGTGTCAATATAGCTAAAGCTATCAAAATGACAGTATAAATATATATATATGTCACATCAAAGTCATAAAATGCTGAGGTGAAAACTGTATATAGGTATATTTATGTCATATACATACAGTGAATGTCCAAGAACGTGTCAAAAGAGCAAATGTAGAAAACCACCTATGCCACACAACATGCAGAATGTACTATATGTTGTACGGTTGTATAATACTAGATTGTAAAATTTACACAAGTTAGATAGTGGTTCTTGTTTGACATTCGTTTTACGGTAGCACATGATACATGGATGTGTGTGTGCGTGCGGGGAGGGGGGTTGAAATGTTCTTCATATGTTATGATATAGATGGTGTTCTACTTTTGGTCTTCTGTTTTGGACACTCATTTTATACATATGACATAAATATGCCCTTCTACAGTTTGCAGCTCAGCATTTTATAAATTTGACATGATATATAGATATACTGAAATAGCTTTTTGATAGCTTCACTTATTTTGATACTTAGATTTTACTGAGGTTGTCCTTTTGCAAGGGCAACTTGCACATAGATAATACATGTCTATATGTTGTTCATCCTGAACATTATCTTGGGTTTTGTATATGCTGTGTATGGTATGACACAGTTAGTATTATATATTTGGTCTTTTGACACTTTCTTGGATATTCATTCTATGCATATTACATAAATATGCCTATATACAAGTTTCACCTCAGCATTTTATAACTTTGATGTGATATATACATTTATTTATACTGCCATTTTGATAGCTTTACCTATGCTGAAAATTTTGCAAGGACTACTTGCACACATATGCATGTTTCTTTGGTTTACTTATTTCTGATGATGTAGTTTCTTTCATAAACCCATTATTTTCAACAGTTATTTTTGTAGGTTTGTAGGTTACTTCAGGATTTTGCAGTTTAGTTATTACTCGTTTGAAAAATTTTAGTCATGGTTCATTTGCACAACGAATAGAGCGAAAATTTGATACGGTGTACTACATAAAACTATATTTTAGGTATATAACAATGGATGTATCAGATGATTTTATCAAATTATTACTGTAAATTTACTTTTATAGTATTTTCCTTGACTCTTATTCTGGTCTTGGTATTTGCATCCTTGTTATGTTGAAGATGGTGTACTGAGCCACCAAAACTGGTTACAATATAACAAAATAACATCAAAACGACGGCTGCAGGTGTTTCATTCTATTAAATACACGACACTTGTTGCTGAATCAAACATTCGTTGGGCAATGGGCAAACAGATTTCAAGTTCCATTTTTCATACGTCGATAATTTTAATGCTAGAGGTGGAACTGGCATAGGGACGCGTTATATAACGGCCCTACTATAATAATTAAAAGTGCTATAGATCTAAATTCGTAAACCGACATATGAAAAAGTAGTGCTGTCCCGTCTTCGATCCCTAGGTTACAACTCTCCAGCCAAATATAAAACTGTAAATTATAAAACGAAGAATACAAGCAGTTTTCAAAACTTTCCATTAAAATACAAAAAATATGACGGGACCGGTATGCCCGCTAAAGTTCCAGATCTTAAAATTATTGTTCATTGAGCATTTACTAACTAAATCGATGGCCCGGTCATCCTGTGAAACATGCAAAAAACGTCTTCCTAATTTTTTGAAGGAATTTCAGTCCTTGAAAATTCCGTTGTAGCACCGAGATATGCCGATCGTTGTATGACCAGTAATCGCCTACCGAAATGTATCTTACTGAAATTTGCTTGCCACAAGCTTCGCATAAATGACTGAAGTTCTCGCCGGAGGAGGAGGCCTTGCATTACTGAGTCGTGTTCGAGCTCTTACACTTTTTCAGATAACAACACACCGCCTAGGATTTTAAATAAGTTTACTGCGTGAAATGTTCGGAAGGTAGCAATATTCTTAGTTTCTTCCATGAAAGACGGTTCTTCAAGTTTTCCAAGTAGCGTCTTGCGTTGTATATGCCACCTTTCCTACTATTTCTGCCAGTAAAGATTCTTCAACATTTATCCGCCATGACCTAAAAAGTTCCATGTGAGGTATTCATGTAGAGTTTGGAAATTACTCTCTTATCTGCTAGGTGGCATGAAGTCACATCATTATTTTCAACACAAATGTGTAATAATCAAACCGTATCTGGACTTTTGAAGCTATCCACTTATTTCTAGGTAGCAACATCTTCATTTTGCCAGTACTGATCATGACACCCCTACAAGGAGAGTAACGATTTATGAGTAATCTTACTTTGTTTGTTGAATCGCCTTGTATTAAAAATAATTAAGAAGCTTTTACGGCGCGAATTCATTGCTCACACAGCTGCAACATACTGTCTTGTTTTTGGTATGTAATTCAGACATCTACACAAACATCATCTGACATTTCCTACGCTCATATTACCTGTTTTTTCGTAACATACTGTCATCGTTTAATTTCTTTACCAGGAGGTGAGAATTTTGCTTACATTCCATTGCGAGTGACTAACAGGTACGCTAGAAGAGAATTGCAGATCCGTAGGAACACGTATGGCTATAGTACAGGTAGATGCTGCATACAGGAAAATTAAATAAGCCTTTCGAGAAAAAGAAGCAGCTAGATGAACATAAAAGAGCTCGTATGGGAAGAAACAAGTAAGCAAAGAATGGTGCACGAGGAGTGTTCTGTACCACACCGATGTGGATAAAGTGGCCGGCCGGGGTGGCCGAGCGGTTCTAGGCGCTTAAGAGCAGAACCGCGTAACTGCTACGGTCGCAGGTTCGAATCCTGCTTCGGGCATGGATGTGTGCGATGTACTTAGGTTAGTTAGGATCAAGTAGTTCTAAGTTCTAGGGGACTGATGACCACAGATTTTAAGTCCCATAGCCTCAGAGCCACCTGAACCATTTTTTGGATAAAGAGAAAAGCGTATTCTCTATCACTAATTACTCGACAGGAAAAGATACGGTAGTATTTGGCAGGTCGAAATAATGTTACTGCCCAAAATGTTGCATTGTTTACGTTTTACGTATACGTTGTATAGCTGGTACCGAGGCGTGTCTTCTGTGAACAACGGCTGTTGCGGCTACCAAGAGGAAGGCCCCAAAACGACTCCACATTCGTAGGCGACGGGCACACATATAGGCCCTACTGCCAGACACACGAGAAAGTGGAGCACCTAGACAGGGAGGTGGGAACTGAATGAAACTTAATGGATTAAGAAATGATAACAAAATCGAGTCAAATTCGCAAAGTTCTTGACTGTACGAGCCTTCGTATTAGAATGACATTGCACCCCTTTGGCCTACACGAGTGCACTGACTCGGTTGAGAAGGGCTTCATAAAGTCGTTGTGTCCTATTCTGAGGAAAGCTCATCCACAATATGGGTTTAGAAAACATCGTTCCTCTGAAACACAAGTTACTCATTATTCACATGAAGTGCTGCTGAGTGCTATTGACAAGGGATTTCAGATCGATTCCGTATTCCTGGATTTCCGGAAGGCTTTTGACACTGTACCACACAAGCGGCTCGTAGTGAAATTGCGTGCTTATGGAATATCTTCTCAGTTATGTGACTGGATTTGCGATTTCCTGTTAGACAGGTCACAGTTCGTAGTAACTGACGGAAAGTCATCGAGTAAAACAGAAGTGATTTCAGGCGTTCCCCAAGGTAGTGTTATAGGTCCTTTGCTCTTCCTTATCTATATGAACGAATTGGGAGACAATCTGAGCACCCGTTTTCGATTGTTTGCAGATGACGCTGTCGTTTATCGACTAATAAAGTCATCAGAAGATCAAAACAAACTGCAAAACGATTTAGAAGAGATGTCGGAATGGTGCGAAAAGTGGCAGTTGACCCTAAATAACGAAAAGTGTGAGGTCATCCACATGAGAGCTAAAAGAAACTCGTTAAACTTCGGTTACACGATAAATCAGTCTAATCTAAAAGCCGTAAATTCAACTAAATAGCTAGGTATTACAATTACGAACAACTTAAATTGGAATGAACACATAGAAAATGTTGTGGGGAAGGCTAACCAAAGATTTACTGGCAGGACACTTAGAAAATGTAACAGACCTACTAAGGAGACTGCCTACACTACGCTTGTCCGTCCTCTTTTAGAATACTGCTGCGCGGTGTGGGATCCATACCAGATAGGACTGACGGAGTACATCGAAAAAGTTCAAAGAACGGGAGCACGTTTGTACTATCGAGAAATATGGGAGAGAGTGTCACAGAAATCATACAGGATTTGGACTGGAAATCATTAAAAGAAAGGCGTTTTTCGTTGCAACGGAATCTTCTCACGAAATTCCAATCACCAACTTTCTCCTCAGAATGCGATAATATTTTCTTGACACCGACCTACATAGGGCGGAACGATCACGACGATAAAATAAAGGAAATCAGAGCTCGTACGGAAAGATATAGTTGTTCATTCTTTCCGCCCGCTATACGAGATTGGAATAATAGAGAATTGTGAAGGTGGTTCGATGAACCCTCTGCCAGGCACTTAAATGTGATTTGCAGAGTATCCATGTAGATGTAGAACTGTTGTGCTCGCAAATGATCTTTGATATCCTGGATATTGGCACTGAGACAGTGTTGGCGTCTCAGCTGGTTCGGCACATGTTCAACCGGGACTACATCAGCACCACGTAGACAGTTCACAGAGAGACGTGTCATGTCTAGGCGCACATTGTCCTGTTGAAAAATGATACCACGGTACTGTCCCATGAGAGGGAACACACGAGGTTACAGGATCTCCATGGCTTATCGTTGTGCCGTCAGAGATCCCTCAATCACTAAAAGCCGCGACCTGAAGTCATATCTGATAGCTCCCGACACCACGACGCGGTGTCTCTTCAAAATACTGAAAGAGTGGGATTTCTCCCCGGGGCGGCACCATACTCGCCGACTACGGTCATCCAGGGCCTCGATTCTCGCCGAACACACTGCGACACCACCATTCATCAGCTGTCCATGCTCGTTGATCACGGCACCGCTTCAAACACAAATTTATAGATGTTGTGATGAATTGCACCAAGCTTTAAATGTGGAAAAATGTAAGCTAATGCGGATGGGTACGAAGAACAAACGTATAATGTTCGGATTCAGGACTAGTAGTGCCCTCCTTGATACAGTCAAGTCGTTAAAGTATCTGGGCGTAACGTTGCAAAGCGGGATGTGAAACGGAACGAACATGTGAGAATACATAGAAAGATAGATCCCCTATCATTTAGCTACAAAATAGGTCAGCAACTGGAAGCAGTTAATTCCATAAATTGTCTGGGAGTACGCATTAGGAGTGATTTAAAGTGGAATGATCATATAAAGTTGACCGTTGGTAAAGCAGATCCAGACTGAGATTCATTGGAAGAATCCTAAGGAAATGCAATCCGAAAACAAAGGAAGTAGGTTACAGTACGCTTGTTCGCCCACTGCTTGAATACTGCTCACCAGTGTGGGATCCGTACCAGATGGGGTTGATAGGGGAGATAGAGAAGATCCAACGGTGAGCAGCACGCTTCGTTACAGGATCATTTAGTAATCACGAAAGCGTTACGGAGATGATAGATAAACTCCAGTGGAAGACTCTGCAGGAGAGACGCTCAGTAGCTCGGTAAGGGCTTTTGTTAAAGTTTCGAGAACATACCTTCACCGAAGAGTCCAGCAGTATATTGCTCCCCCCTACGTATATCTCGCGAAGAGACCACGAGGATAAAATCAGATTAGAGCCCACACAGAAGCATACCGACAATCCTTCTTTCCACGAACAATACGAGACTGGAATAGAAGGGAGAACCGATAGAGGTACTCAAGGTACCCTCAGCCACACACCGTCAGGTAGCTTGCGGTGTATGGACGTAGATGTAGCTGTAGGTGTAGAACTGTTGTAGGGAAGGCGACTGGTCGACTTTGGTTTATTGGGAGAATTGTAGGAAAGTGTGGTTCACATGTGAAGGAGATCGCATATAGCACACTGGTGCGACCTGTTCTTGAGTACTGCTAGGGTGTTTGGGACCCGTACCAGGTCGGATTGAAGGAAGACATCAAAGCATTTCAGAGGCGAGCGGCTACATTAATTGCCGATAGGTTCGAACAACAAGTAAGTGCTACGGACATGCTTCGGGAACTCAAATGAGAACCCCTGGAGGGAAGGCGACGTTCGACGAAGACTACTGAGAAAATTTAGAGAACCGGCATTCGAAGCAGACTGCCGAACGATTCTACTGCCGCCAACATACATGGCACTTAAGGACCGCGAAGTTAAGATACGAGAAATTAGGGCTCATACGCAAGCACATACGTTTCTCCCTCGCTCTGTTTGCGAATGGAAGAGGAATGGCTAGTAGTGGTTCATCGTACCCTCCGCCACGCACCATAGGCTCGCTTGAGGAGTATCTATGTAGACGTAGAAACGCAGCCGTTTGTGTTGTGGTGTTAGCGGCAGCTTGCACATGGGCCGGTAGTTATCTAGTCCGACTTCTGCTCGTGTCCGAACAATGGTGCGGGATTCGCAGAATGTCGCAGACAGCCCATTACGTGCTCTCGGATGCCAGGTGCAGATATGAAAAAACTACGATGTTTCCAGAATGAGATTTTCAGTCTGCACCGCAGTGTGCGCTGATAAACTTCCTGGCAGTTTAAAACTGTGTGCCGGACCGAGACTCGAACTCCGGACCTTTGCCTTTCGCGGGCAAGTGCTCTACCATCTGCGCTACCCAAACACGACTCACGACCCGTCCTCACAACCTTCAATTCTGCCAGTACCTCGTCTCTTACCTTCCAAACTTCACAGAAACTCTTCTGCGAAAGGTACTGCCAGAATTGAAGCTGCGAGGACGGGTCGTGAGTCGTGCTTGGATAGCTCAGATGGTAGAGCACTTGCTCGCGAAAGGCAAAGGTCCCGAGTTCGAGACTCGGTCCGGCACACAGTTTTAATCTGCCAGGAAGTTTCAAACTACCATATGCTTGGTGCAAAATATGGCAATAGTCCCTTGTTGTGCTCAGATGTGATCGACCGGAAGCTTGACGAAGAATCCACTACCCTAACATTCTCAAGCAGTCCAACATCGGGCTAGTGTCACGCCCGAATGCCCCCGAATCTGAGCCGGCCGGAGTGGCCGAGCGGTTCTAGGCGCTACAGTCTGGAACCGCGCGACCGCTACGGTCGCAGGTTCGAATCCTGCCTCGGGCATGGATGTGTGTGATGTCCTTAGGTTAGTTAGGTTTAAGTAGTTCTAAGTTCTACAGGACTGATGACATTAGAAGTTAAGTCCCATAGTGCTCAGAGAAATTTGAACCATTTTTTTTGAACCCAGAATCTGAACACTGCACTATGCTACAAGCCGGCCAAATTGAGACTGACGATGAGGCGCATTTCAAACTCTGTCAGCGGCGATAATGCTGTCTCACACTTGTTCTTCATCTCTGCAGTTATCATTCAATATCTGACACTGTTCATTCTCCTTTATACCCTACCATGTCTGGTAACGATACTATACACGAGCAAAACAAACACTCTGGTCTCCGTTCTGCCAGTCACAGAGAAATGCAGCTCTAATTATTTACATGCATGCCGATATTGTGTACATGTGCGAAGCTACACTTACATGTCTTCTGGGTGATTCGCTTCTTTGGCAGGCAGTATAGATGTAATCTCCCTGTAGGGCGATTTCGGAGATCAGAAGAAAAGCAGAAATTATGCTGTAATAATGGTATGTTACATCATGTCTGAAGCATACAAGGTGAGAGATGTAAGATATGTAACCACAGATGTTCAGAGACAGCTTTTCTCGTGTTGTGGAGAAAGTATACTGATTCATTACAACAGATGACACGTTTTATTATCAAGATTTAATAATTTATTTAGTGTCGTCTAAGATATACAGCAAAAAATTCTAGGTGATGAGGCGACAAAGGATCAATGCAAGCAAGAAGACGTTGAAGTAAGTGATGACATTCGAAATATACCAGCCACGTCATCGTAATATTTATACTGCCGTTACAACACAACACAGGCTTGAAGAGAACTGTTTATGGTTTCCAAGATATATAGGAGCGGGCGAAATACCCTCAGACATCAAAAAGAACATAAAAATCTCAACAGCAAACAGGACAGGTGCGAGTTTTATTATTAGTTTCATAAGTTATAATTACAAAATACTGACAAAATATCTGCAGGAGCTGATATAGGGGAAGATCAGTCCGGGTTATGCAGAAAAGGCAGGAACATGCAATGCTTATTTTTGCACACCGTGGCCGTCGATTTGCCTCGGGCAAAGGTATGCGCACCTGGATACAATCTACGTTCCGTACGCAGCCAGCAAACGTTTTTCCATGAAGACATTGACCGTTTTGGGTCACAGTGGGATAAATATATTAACAGTTACAGAGATTACTTTTGAAATAATAAATATTTTATTTACTTATTTTCCATATGTCTCGTTTTCATTTTAAGGATGGATTGGAAAAAAGAAAGTACGAGGAGAAGAAACAAAAACATCGAACTTTGGCGATGACACTGTAATTCTGTCACAGACAGTAAACGACTCTGTGTATCAGTTAGTTAGTTAATGACATGTTCCATTGATTAGTCTCACGATGGCCTTAATGACGTGGAACGTGTCAAGTGCATAAGAAATGTACACATGAATCGAGGTTCTTCTTTTCTTTAAGCTTAAAATTTCTATTTCCTATCCCACTGCCTTGAATGGCAAAAAAAGCATATATTACACCTAGAGATTTATCTATTCCTATTCAAGAATTCATTACGGCATAAAAGGAGTTGTCAAGGAGATAGGATTTCAATTTATTTTTGAAACTATCATTGCTGTCTGTCAGGCATTTTATTTCATCTGGTAATTTATCGGAAAGTCTTACAGAAGCATATTTTACCCATTTTCTGTGCCAAAGATAGGTTAAGTGGAGGACAGTATAAGTCTTTCTTTTACTCTTCTGGTATTACACACATCAAAAAAAGTTTTGCATCACCTCGGTTCCGAGAGTTCCGGAACATGTACAGAAAATTGTAATAGAGATCAACATAAAAATTTCCGCCTTTTTTTTATTGCTCATGAAAACCACACATTGCATGTTGTACCACCATACAGCGAAACCTTCAGAGGTGGTTGTCCAGATTGCTGTACACACCGGTACCTCTAGTACCCGGTAGCACGTCCTCTTGCATTAATGCATGCCTGTGTTCGTCATGGCATACTATCCACAAGTTCATCAATGCACTGCTTGTCCAGATTCTCCCATTCCTTAACGGCGCTTCGGCGTAGATCCCTCAGAGTGGTTGGTGGGTCACGTCGTCCATAAATAGCCCTTTTCAATCTATCTCAGGCATGTTCGATAGCGTTCATGTCTGGAGACCATGCTGGCACTCTAGTCGAACGATGTCGTTATCATAAAGGAATTCATTCACAAGATGCGTATGATGGGGGCGCGAATTGTCGTCCACGAAGACGAATGCCTCGCCAATATGCTGCCGATGTGGTTGCACTGTCGGTCGCAGGAAAGCATTCACGTATCGTACAGCCGTTACGACGCCTGTCATGACCACCAAAGGCGTACATCGGCCCCACATAATGCCACCGCAAAACACCAGGGAATCTCCACCTTGCTGCACTCGCTGGGCAGTGTGTTTAAGGCGTTCAGCCTGTCCGGGTTGCCTCCAAACAGGTCTCCGACGATTGTCTGGTTGAAGGCATATGCCACACTCATCGGTGAAGAGAACAATGCCAATTCTGAGCGGTCCATTCGGCACGTTGTTGGGCCCATCTGTACCGCGCTGCATGATGTCGTGGTGGCAAAGATGTACCTCGCCGTGGACGTTGGGAGTGAAGTTGTGCATCATGCAGCCTATTGCGCACCGTTTGAGTCGTAACACGACGTCCTGTGGCTGCAGAAAAAGCATTATTCAAAATGGTGGCGTTGCTGTCAGGATTCCTCCGAGCAATAATCCGTAGGTAGTGGTCATCCATTGCAGTGGTAGCCCTTGGGCAGCTTGAGCGAGACATGTCATCAACAGTTCCTGTCTCTCTGTATCTTCTCCATGTCCGAGCAACATCCTTTGGTTCAATCCGAGACGCCTGGACACTTCCCTTGTTGAGAGCCCTCCTGGTACAAAGTAACAATGCGGACGCGATCGAACTGCGGTACTGACCGTCTAGGCATGGTTGAACTACCGACAACACGAGCCGTGTACCCCCTTCCTGGTGGAATGGCTGGGTCAGCTGTCGGACCCCCTCCGTTTAATAGGCGCTGTTCATACATGATTCTTTACATCTTCGAGCGGGTTTAGTGACATCCCTGAACAGTGAAAGGGACTACGTCTGTGATACAATATTGACAGTCAACGTCTATCTTCAGGAGTTCTGGGATCCAGGGTGATGCAAAACATTTTTTGATGTGTGTATAATCACGAATATCACTGTTTTTAAACTGGTCCATGTTCTTGAGAACGAATTTCATTACTGAGTAAATGTACTGTGAGGCTGTTGTAAGAATTCGTAACCTATTAAACAGATGTGCGACTATGAGCGCCACACATTATTCTAATCACTTTCTTTTGAAAGGAATGGTCTGCGTCTTGAAAACAGGTTAAAAGATAAAAATAAAAGTAAAATAATGGCCAATCATTTATAAAACAAGGTAATGAAATGTAGCCGAGTGAAGTCAGTTGATACTGGCGGAATTAGTTTTGGAAATGAGACATCGAAAGCAGAAGACGAATCTTGCTGTTCGGGTAGCAAAATAATAAAAGACAACAGAAAAATTGAGGATACAAAATTCCCACTGGTAATAGTAAGAAAAGCTTTCTTGAAAAAGAGAAAACATTGAAAATCGATTCTTCATACAGAAATGACGTGATCTGCACAGGATATACTGTTGTGTTGAGCTGCACCAACGAGGTCTTCGGAATGAAGACTTCAACTTTGAGGGTGGAACGCATGATAATAATATGACCCTTATCTTTGAGCTTTAAAGGTAAACAGACTTAACAGACAGATGTGAATACTCAAATAATCTCACACATAACAGCTGTTTATTGGAATCCAATAAGGTGAAATTACAGCATCTGTGGTAAAGAAATAGTTTTGCTAGGCATTTCCGCTGTATTTCTGCCGAAACTTGAGGAGACTCTCGCCGTACAGCGTAAGTAACACATTTGTGTTACACATTTCATATGACTATTTTAATACTGCATGGTCCCTGTACGATATAGTTAAGAGAGTCCATACCGAACGATGTCCTTTCCATTTCTTTTATGACAAACTGACATTGTACGAAATTATCCCTTGCATGTCTTTAGATGACATCTTAACCGCGGAAGCAGTACAGCTGCAGAAAACAATATATCCTTTGTAAACGTGTTGTTCGCTTTTATATTTTTAGTTTGTTTTCGACTCTTATCTCGATAACCACCGCAGATGTTCTTCTGTAACACGAGCAGCCAATTAGGCAGATGCTCTCACCGTTTCAAGAGGCTGTTCTCTGACAGCATGTACCAACAAGTCAACCTTACCAAGCGCGAAAGAGCAAACAAAGTACGGTGTATCTTCAACTAAGAAGTGATCTTTTACTACAAAGAGCAAGTAAATCTGATATTTCTGTGCAGGTCTTTGCAAAGATTTTGATCAAGAGGAAGCGGAATACTGGAGAATACTGCATGTTGCGCAAAGTAAAAGTAACAATTTACAAATAAATTTTAAAAAAAGTTAGAAAAAGACAGAGGAAAGAGAGAGATGTACACATTTCAGTGTGCGAAAATTGTTTTGATTGTCTAGTTATACACGCTGACAGTGATTCTTGCGGATTTTACATAACAGCATAAGCAAAATTGAGCACATTTCTGTCACGAAGGTTGAGGAAATTTCTCTTCCCCCTGTTTCTCAGTAACTCCGATACCTGCGGGAACCCCTGTGCCGCTATAACGGTAAATGGTTATCAGCCCGTGGTGGTGCGAGTGCAATGGAGGGGGGGTGTGACCTTTGTTTTCCAGCTTCTGATTTCCTTAGGCCAGGTGGGTACTTATTCCATGGGACATTTGTACGATATTGGGTACTGGCATAGAAGTTACTAATTCGAATGCTGTTCACGTAATTCGTGTTTTGTTATGTCTGCAAGCTGGTCGTTTACTCGTAGTTTATACACCAGTGGAAAAATTTGTTTAAAGCTAGAATGAAATGCATAGCTGTTACGCAATGCGGTAAGATACAAGAATGCTGAATAGATATTATCAAATGTAACATTAATCGCTCAGAAGGAACACGTGTAGTATGTAGATTTACCTTTTGCGTCCGTCAGGAATTTTATGTCATGATGTGCGTGTGTAAGGGTGGCTGAGAAATGCCCCATTACCAAGTCGCAGTTCTTTTAATTCGTTTAGCAGGCGAACTGCTATCAGGGCAGAGGATTTCCCAACTGTGATTAATTGGAAGGAGATTACCAGTTTTGGTATTTGCCTAGGACAATTTTTTAAGGAATCCAAATGAGAGTCAGTATTACATGAAAACTTCTGAAAGCAACGAAGTGTGAAAATATGAAGTAAAGAACTTCAGTTGTAGGTAAAACAAACGGAAGGTTCCGAGTTACTGGTATAACGTAGCATCACCTGCAGTTTGTCCACGAAAGAGATCCCTACAAAACAACTGGCTGGGATACTTCTCGAGACAGGCAGCACTATATAACCGAAGTTACATCTGGTGTTCCCCTACAAAGTGTAGTGCGTCCTCTGCAGTTCTCAGTCTACGTGGACGACTTAGATGACAGTCTGAGTAGCCCACTCAGATTTTTTGCAGATGATGCCGTCCTTTACCCTCTATCAGAACCATTTGAAAGTCAAGAAGAATTACGAAATAATTTAGACAAGACTCTGAACTACAAGAAGTGTGAGGTCATCCAGAACCAAATTCCGCACAATACCGCTTACACAACAAATTACACAATCTCTAAGACTGTCCATTAAAGTAGATACTTACGGATTTAGTAACGAACAACTCAAACTGAGACCATCATACAGAAGGTGTCGTGGGGAAGGCGAGCCACAGACTGCGTTTTATTGGCAGAACACTTAGAAGATGCAACAAATTTACTAAACATACTGCCTACTCTACACTTGTCGAACATCTTTTGGAATACCGCTGCCCGGTACGCCGTAGTTACCAGATAGGATTGACGGAGGAATCGAAAAAGCTCAAAGGAGGACATTTCGTTTTGTATTTTCATGAAATAAGGTTCAAATGGCTCTGAGCACTATGGGACTTAATATCTGAGGTCATCAGTCCCCTAGAACTTAGAACTACTTAAACCTAACTAACCTAAGGACATCACACACATCCATGCCCGAGGCAGGATTCGAACCTGCGAACGCAGCGGTCGCGCGGCTCCAGACTGAAGCGCCTAGAACCGCTCGCTCGGCCACACCAGCCGGCAAGAAATAAGGAAGAGAGTGTCACGGATAGGTCAAGCGAGTTATTGTGTCAGTCATCGAAACAATGGAGTTTTTCGTTGCGGCGAGATCTTATAATCACCATAGGTAGAAAAGATCATTTTGATAAAATAATGAAATCACAGGTTGCACGGAAACAATTTGGTGTTCAATTTATGCAATGTGCTGTTCGAGAATCAACAGTCGAAGAATAGTCTTCCCTGAACCCTCTGCCAAACACTTAACTGGGAATTGCAGAGTATTCATGTAGATGTGGATATTAGGTCAGAGTAAGACGGAACATCGAGGGCATGCAGAGAAGGATAGCGGGAACGGTCCCAGGCTTCTTCGCATGAACGAAGAGAGTAACGGAAGAACATCGAATGGCTTCAGTGTTTCAGCACACATACGTTTCAATAAACACCTACACCTATAAGGATAAGTGCAAAACAATGCACATAACAAATACAAACAACCCGACAGCACAGGATTACAAGACTGGTGGTAAAGCCATTATTCATCTTAACCACATATCTCGAAGTGTACCCGGCCTCATGATTAGTACAAGAGATTTGGGATTGCAGCCGAATGATTTTGATCACTTGCATCGATATTTCGGCTTGAAATCGGGCAGCCACTATCTGGTGAATTTTAAAACTGGAGAACAGTAGTGCGCGTCGCTATTTTGTACCAAAACTTAAACTTGGTAGGAAGGAACATGTTTTTAAGGATCTCTCTAGGAAAACAATGAAATTATACAGACAATTTAGAATATTATTTATTTATTCGTTCATGCACATGACCAGTTCGAGATATTCAATCTCATTATCATAGGTTGTGGAGATCAATACATCGGTCAGACAAAAATTAAACGAAGCTACACATTGCAACTAAACGTTCTCTTTTCGTACATTACGACTGTTAATAAAGCTACAGTAACCAAAACGTACTGTGTCTACATTCTTTGACGAAGCGTGTATGTAACGGGTGGGTTGCAGTTCGTTTCAATACCGTAACACACAAGAAAAGCTCATTCAGCTGTACTGTATCGCTCTATTTGGAGCTTCTCGACTTAATGATCCATGTTTTTAACATCTCGAAACCATTCATGTTAATAAGTAATTAAAAACTGTTCTAACAGTGGCTATGATAGTATTATTCATTGATTTCGTGAACTCGTGTGGCAAATTTCTGAAGGCAAGTACTGAGGTGGAATACCAAGTAGCGATATGAAACTGTACAAACACGTAAAACGAGTAGTGTGAAAGGTGACTGTAGTCTGACTTATTGGGAGGATTCCGTAAAAGTGAAGTGTATATGTAAAGGAAGCCGGAACAAAACGCTAGAGTACTGATCCAACGTTTATAGACCTTATCAAGGAAGGGAGATCAGGTTTTAACGTCCTGACGCAACAGGGTCATTAGAGATGGAACACGATCTCGGATTGCGCAAGGATGGGGAAGGAAATCGGCCGTGCCATCTTGGTATTTCCCTGGAGCAACTTAGCAAAATCACGGGAAACATAAATCTGTATGGTCGAACGAAGGTTTTAACCGTCGTCCTCCCGAACTCGGACCCAACCTACTGACGTGTCGTACCTCACTCGCCTGAAGTTCTCGCGTAGTCTTAAAACGGCAGTCGCGGGACGAATTCAGAGAAGCGCTCTTAGGAGCGTAACGGGCCGGTACAGTGCATACCAGCTTGAGACAGAGGCGGCGAGGAAACCTTAATGGAAACAGGGGAGAAAGACGACGTTGTTCTCAAGAAACAATGCTGGATAAATTCATAGAAGCGGTATTCGAGGAAGAGAGCGCGACACTTCTACTGCCACCATGGTATACCTCGCGTACAGACCGTGAAACGAGAGGGAGCGCGTACTCAGGTACCCAAATAGACATTGTTCCCTCGCTAAATGCGCTAATGAAAGGATGCAAAAAAGGGCAGCTCGTTTTGTGTTATCACGTAATAGGGGAGAGAGTGTGGCAGATATGATACGCGAGTTGGGATGGAAGTCATTAAAGCAAAGACGTTTTTCGTCGCGGCGATATCTACTTACGAAATTTCAGTCACCAACTTTCTCTTCCGAATGGGAAAATATTTTGTTGAGCCCAACATACATAGGTAGGAATGATCATCAAAATAAAATAAGAGAAATCAGAGCTCGAACAGAAAGGTTTAGGTGTTCGTTTTTCCCGCGCGCTGGAATGGTGGAGAGATAGTATGATTGTGATTCGATGAACCCTCTGCCAAGCACTTAAATGTGAATTGCAGAGTAATCATGTAGATGTAGATATAGAATGAAATAAGAATAGAAAACCATCTGTTCTTATGGTTCAAATGGCTCTGAGCACTATGGGACTTAACTTCTGAGGTCATCAGTCCCCTAGAACTTAGAACTACTTAAACCTAACTAACGTAAGGACATCACACACGTCCATGTCCGAGGCAGGATTCGAACCTGCGACAGTAGCGGTCGTGCGGTGCCAGACTGTAGCGCCTAGAACCGCTCGGCCACTCGAGCCGGCATCTGTTCTTGCTTCTCCATGTGTTTCTCTTTGTTGAAACTAAATACTCTCTAATACGGCGTCTTTTTATCATTGTTAAGTTCGTAACAAGGCGATGTAGACAATACGAAAGTGTACCGTAGATGCTCAGGGGACTTACATGGAAGTCTTTGGAAGATATGCGTGAGATCGATATCTGGTGCGGGGGCTGGCGGTTGACCCTTAGCTTAATTGAATCCAACATACTGTTCGATTCCGCTATTGGTGGAAAACAGGAACAACGTTAAAGATACCGAGAACTATGTGAGAGGAGCAACCGGGAGTGGAATGACCATATAAAAGTAACTGTCGGCAAAGCAGATATGAAGCTGCGATTCATCAGAAGAGTACTAAGAAAATGTGAGTCATCCATTAAAAAAAGTGCGTTACGTAACATTAGTAACACTAATTCTTGCATTAATAGAAAAGAGAGACAAGATCCAACGAAGAGTAGCGCACTTCGTCACGGGATCGTTCAGGAAGTGTTACGAAAATGATGGACGAACTCTAGTGGTAATCGCGACAAAGAAGGTGTTGCATATCACGGAGACATTTATTGTTGAAGTTTCAAGAGATTATTTTGCAGAAGGAGTCAGGCAACGTATTGAATGTGTGACGCTGCAGCACTATTTCACCGCGTAGCTGGCAAGAATAGTTGATAGTGGATATGACGATAGCAGGGCATAAGTCTTTGCGAATGTAATTCCGTGTACTCGGAGAGTAACTGTGCATCGCAGACATGCGCGAGAACAATACAGGGTGGTCCATTCATAGTGACCTGGCCAAATATCTAACGAAATAAGCATCAAACGAAAAAACTACAAACAACGAAACACGTCTAGCTTGAAGAGGGAAACCAGATGGCGCTATGGTTGGCCCGCTATATGGCGCTGCCATAGGTCAAATGGGTATCAACTGCGTTTTTTTAAAATAGGAACCCCCATTTTTGATTACATATTCGTGTAGTACGTAAAGAAATATGAATTTTTAGTTGGACCACTTTTCTCGCTTTGTGATAGATGGCGCTGTAATAGTCACAAACGTGTAAGTACGTGGTATCACGTAACATCCCGCCAGTGCGGACCGTATTTAGTGATACATTACCCGCCTTAAAATGGACCGTTTACCAATTGCGCAAAAGGTCGATATCGTGTTGATGTATGGCTATTGTGATCAAAATGCCCAACGGGCGTGTGCTATGTATGCCGCTCGGTATCCTGGACGACATCATCCAAGTGTCTGGACCGTTCGACGGATAGTTGCGTTATTTAAGGAAACGGGAAGTGTTCAGCCACATGTGAAACGTCAGCCACGACCTGCAACAAATGATGATGCCCAAGTAGGTGTTTCAGCTGCTGTCGTGGCTAATCCGCGAATCAGTAGCAAACAAATTGCGCAAGAATCGGGAATTTCAAAAACGTCAGTATTGAGAATGCTACATCAACATCGATTGCTCCCGTACCATATTTCTATGCACCAGAAATTACATGGCGACGACTTTGTACGTCGTGTACAGTTCTGCCACTGGGCACAAGAGAAATTACGGGATGATAGACTTTTTGCACGCGTTCTATTTAGCGACGAAGTATCATTCACCAACACCGGTAACGTAAACCGACATAACATGCACTATTGGGCAACGCAAAATCCTCGATGGCTGCGACAAGTGGAACATCAGCGACCTTGGCCGGTTAATTTATGGTGCGGCATTATGGGAGGAAGGATAATTGGCCCCATTTTATCGATGGCAATCTAAATGGCGCAATGTATGCTGTTTTCCCACGTAATGGTCTACCGCTGTTACTACAAGATGTTTCACTACATGACAGAATGGCGATGTACTTCCAACATGATGGATGTCCGGCACATAGCTCGCGTGCGGTTGAAGCGGTATTGAATAGCATATTTCATGACAGGTGGATTGGTTGTCGAAGCACCGTACCATGGCCCGCACGTTCACCGGATCTGACGTCACCGGATATATTTCTGTGGGGAAAGTTGAAGGATATTTGCTATCGTGATCCACCGACAACGCCTGACAACATGCGTCAGCGCATTGTCAATGCATGTGCGAACGTTACGGAAGGCGAACTACTCGCTGTTGAGAGGAATGTCGTTACACGTATTGCCAAATGCATTGAGGTTGACGGACATCATTTTGAGCATTCATTGCATTAATCATGCTGTAACAGCGTGCGTTCTCGGAAATGACAAGTTGACAAAAGTACATGTATCACATTCGAACAACCGAAATAAACTGGTCAAACGTACCTACGTTCTGTATTTTAATTTAAAAAACCTACATGTTACCAACTGTTCGTCTAAAATTGTGAGTCATATGTTTGTGACTATTACAGCGCCATCTATCACAAAGCGAAAGAAGTGGTCCAACTAAAACATTCATATTTCTTTACGTACTACACGAATATGTAATAAAAAATGGAGGTTCTTATTTTAAAAAATGCAGTTGATATCTGTTTGACCTATGGCAGCGCCATCTAGCGGGCCAACCAAAGTGCCGCCTGGTATCTCTCTTCAAATTAGACAAGTTTCGTTCTTTGTAGTTTTTTCGTTTGACGCTTATTTCGTGAGATATTTGGACCGGTCACGATCAATGGACCACCCTGTATACACAGATGTCAGCATCTGAGAGGGAACTTGTAGTTGGGCTCAAAGAAGTCGGCTGGAGTAATCGGCGAATATCTCAAAATTTGAATAGGAGCGATGCCATTATTCGACGGTGTTGGCACGAATGGGTGAACCGTGGCCGAAGGCAGCGTCAAGAAGGGAGCGATCGATTTAGAGAGACGACAGAACGTGAGGGACGAGCAATCGCCAGAGAGGCACCCACGGCGGCGGATTCAGCATCATCCTCGATCCGCCCTGCAAAGGGTGCTACAGTGACCACAAGGACCGTTACTAGGCGGCTCACAGAAAGGAGGCTGAGCTCACCACTCCACTTGCGTCGACTACCATTGACCTCTGTACACCAGACAAGCCCGTTTCTACATCTACATCTACATGATTACTCTGCAATTCACATTTAAGTGCTTGGCAGAGGGTTCATCGAACCACAATCATACTATCTCTCTACCATTCCACTCGCGAACAGCGCGCGGGAAAAACTAACACCTAAACCTTTCTGTTCGAGCTCTGACTTCTCTTATTTTATTTTGATGGTCATTCCTACCTATGTAGGTTGGGCTCAACAAAATATTTTCGCATTCGGAAGAGAAAGTTGGTGACTGAAATTTCGTAAATAGATCTCGCCGCGACGAAAAACGGCTTTGCTTTAATGACTTCCATCCCAACTCGCGTATCATATCTGCCACACTCTCTCCCCTATTACGTGATAATACAAAACGAGCTGCCCTTTTTTGTACCCTTTCGATGTCCTCCACCCTTTCGATGTCCTCCGTCAATCCCACCTGGTAAGGATCCCACACCGCGCAGCAATATTCTAACAGAGGACGAACGAGTGTAGTGTAAGCTGTCTCATTAGTGGACTTGTTGCATCTTCTAAGTGTCCTGCCAATGAAATGCAACCTTTGGCTCGCCTTCCCCACAATATTATCTATGTGGTCTTTCGAACTGAAGTTGTTCGTAATTTTAACACCCAGGTACTTAGTTGAATTGACAGCCTTGCGAATTGTACTATTTATCGAGTAATCGAATTCCAACGGTTTTCTTTTGGAACTCATGTGGATCACCTCACACTTTTCGTTATTTAGCGTAGACTGCCACCTGCCGCACCATACAGCAATCTTTTCTAAATCACTTTGCAGCTGATACTGGTCTTCGGATGACCTTACTAGACGGTAAATTACAGCATCATCTGCGAACAACCTAAGAGAACTGCTCAGATGGTCACCCAGGTCATTTATATAGATCAGGAACAGCAGAGGTCCCAGGACGCTTCCCTGGGGAACACCTGATATCACTTCAGTTTTACTCGATGATTTGCCGTCTATTACTACGAACTGCGACCTTCCTGACAGGAAATCACCAATCCAGTCGCACAACTGAGACGATACCCCACAGACCCGCAGCTTGATTAGAAGTCGCTTGTGAGGAACGGTGTCAAAAGCTTTCCGGAAATCTAGAAATACGGAATCAACTTGAGATCCCCTGTCGATAGCGGCCATTACTTCGTGCGAATAAAGAGCTAGCTGCGTTGCACAAGAACGATGTTTTCTGAAACCATGATGATTACGCGTCAATAGATCGTTCCCTTCGAGGTGATTCATGAAGTTCGAATACAGTATATGCTCCAAAACCCTACTGCAAACCGACGTCAATGATATAGGTCTGTAGTTCGATGGATTACTCCTACTACCCTTCTTAAACACTGGTGCGACCTGCGCAGTTTTCCAATCTGTAGGTACAGATCTAATGGTGAGCGAGCGGTTGTATATGATTGCTAAGTAGGGAGCTATTGTATCAACGTAATCTGAAAGGAACCTAATCGGTATACAATCTGGACCTGAAGACTTGCCCGTATCAATCGATTTGAGTTGCTTCGCAACCCCTAAGGTATCTACTTCTAAGAAACTCATGCCAGCAGCTGTTCGTGTTTCGAATTCTGGAACATTCCATTAGTCTTCCCTGGTGAACGAATTTCGGAAAACTGCGTTCAATAACTCCGCTTTAGCGGCACAGTCGTTTGCACTCGTGTCGACCACATTCGGCCTGGAGTCTCATTCACTGGAGTATATTTGCCTTGAGTGATGAGTGTCGCTTCGAACCGAGCCCCGATGGCCAGCGAAGAGGTGTCTGGAGAAGCCCTGGACATGGGTTCGGATGCCGACCTGACCGTCACCCGCAATAATACAGCCCGACATCCAGCTGGTATGGTCTGGCGTTGCATTTCATTCCACAGCAGCACCCCTTTGGCTGTCATCCGCAGCATTAGGTGTGAAGGGCTGTTCGTGGAATTCGAAAGTTAGACAAGTTCGCAGGTAAAAGTTTCCGCCGACAGGGAATACCGCAGAGGGCAATTAGGGCTTTGTTTGCTGCGCGGGGAGATCGCCTGCCGCCATAGAGCGGGGCGTCCCTTGCGATAAGAGAATCGGTTTTCCCCCCGCCCCCTCGAGCCTTTTCGCAGTGGCACGCGCCAGCACAATGAGCCGGAGTCGGGGTGCGCGCCAGGCAATGGAACATTTTCCCAAGGTCATTTTGGTCCTACTCAAGCATAGAGAGGAAGGCAAAACAAAGCACAGGCGAGGCGGAATTCTCTCAAGGAAGGAATACTGCCTTTGCTCCTCCTATACATTCTTGCGCATCTGACTTAGAATAGGTCCCGATCCTTAACTCTGCAGGCCGGCATGCTTCAGAGATCATTTCTGGCTCATTTGGAAACAGCCTCGATAAGGATCTCACATCTTATCTACAAAAACGAGCTTAGTTGCGATGTGGCCAATTCCGTTAGTGAAGCGGTCTTGGAGATACTGCGTCTCATAGAAAAAAAGTTATTATACGTATTTCAATAAGTCAGTCACAGAAACGTACAGCTGGGTTCGGCTTAAATGTCTTCTTTAGGTAGCTCACAACGAGAAACTGTCAGATCAGAGATCAGTTGAAGGCACGATGTCTACATAATACTACGCGATTCTTTTTTAGTAATAGCACTTTATTATAACGCACAGTCAAGATCGCAATAATAATTCATAGCCTTCCCAAGTGTAGCCATGTATGGAAATGAAACATGGACGATAAATAGTTTAGACAAGAAGAGAATAGAAGCTTTTGAAATGTGGTGCTACAGAAGAATGCTGGAGATTAGATGGGTAGATCACGTAACTAATGAGGAGGTCTTGAATAGGACTGGGGAGAAGTTTGTGGCACAACTTGACTAGAAGAAGGGATCGGTTGGTAGGGCATATTCTGAAGCATCAAGGGATCAGCAATTTAGTATTGGAGGGCAGCGTGGAGGGTAAAAATCGTAGAGGGAGACCAAGAGATGAATACACCAAGCAGATTCAGAAGGATGTAGGTTGCAGTAGGTACTGGGAGATGATGAAGCTTGCACAGGATAGAGTAGCATGGAGAGCTGCATCAAACCAGTCTCAGGACTGAAGACCACAACAACAACAGCCTTCCCAAATAAAGTTTCGGCAAGTGGCCATCTTCCCAGTAAACTTGGTTTTATCCCCTGATATAGTAGTTCGTCATGTGTCTAATACACATACCCTGTTCAAGTACTAAACATATGTCGCGAACGACGTATCGTGCCACAGACATGAAACTAAAATAACAGTTAAACTAAAAATGTTAGTTGGAATAAAACAGTAAATGAGAAAATACTCAATCGCCTTTTCTTTACCACTGCCATCACATAACCTCTTTTATGGCTAATTTTTAATTGCGAAAATTTTAGGTGAGGGTTACGGTACTTATGAAAGTACTTGAAATGCACAAATAACTGTAACCAGTCACTTTGAAGTAGCAAGTTGCAATAATCACTATGTGAACGATGTGGCCTATTCTACACCTTATTT
This sequence comes from Schistocerca americana, assembly GCF_021461395.2. NCBI lineage: Eukaryota > Metazoa > Arthropoda > Insecta > Orthoptera > Acrididae > Schistocerca > Schistocerca americana. Next base: position 38,359,113 of record NC_060123.1, read on the forward strand.
TAGATCTATGTGGCGATGGTATGCTGATTATATTTATATGTTTTGACGATGCCACTATGGCCGTATCACTTTAGGACATGGTGTAAAAAAAAAAAAATCTGAGGATGGTCATTACAGACTGAAACCGGTCATCGTATAATGAATTCATATTGTGATCAGAGACTGGAATAAAAAAGCATTTTACTTTTAAGGAACTTCCGAAAATGTGTTTGGGAGGATTATACGTCCGCCAGATGAGGGTAATGCAATCCTTTGAGAGAGACGGCGGCTCACGTCATGTCACAGCTCTCTCACGTAACGACATTATTTTGGCGTACAAACAATCCTGTTGGCAGAACATTCGCAACTGAGCATTATAGCAGAGGTTGAAAATACCACTTCAGTTGTAAATTACTTTATTTTCACAGGCCGGTTTCTTACAGTTATATGCCTATCCTCAGGTGTCGTAGCTGTGCTGTGGTACCCGAGCGCCGAGTGTATCAGGCGCGGTGTGCTGCCTATCAGCGCAGAACTCTCTGTTCAGCACAGCTACGACACTTGAGGACGAGCTTATAACAGTCCGAAAACGGCCGTGTGAAAATAAAGTAATTTACAACTGAAGCGGTATTTTCAACCTCTGCTGTGGAGTACAGCTGCAATATGGCGTCGGGTCTCCCTACAACGCGCCCGCCAAGGCGAGAGATTTTTACACCATCCTTCTGCGGGCAGTTGCGCGAAAAATGGTATAAACCAAGTACTCAAATGTTAACTAGCCACAAGGGTGGATAACGATACACCACCAATTTCTTCCAACCACCGTACGTGCGATGTGGTGTCAAGTTGTCCTGGCTGCGTGCAGACAAACTCAGAGATTTCCATACACCCTTTCTCATCTACTGCCTTATAAATGTACACTGTCCCTCATATCCCTCCTCGTCCTTAACGCTTATGTCGGAACGAACATGACAGAAACACACGTTCCCATCATAATAAAATCCACTCTGTTCCACTGCATCGCTCAGTCACCTTCTCCAAGTCCTTTACAGTAGCGGGAACCAGACTCTGGAACAACCTCCCTCGTTATGTTAGAGAGCTTAAAAACATGTCCGGCTTCAAAAAACAGTTAATGACGTATCTACTTAAGCAACAGTAATGCCTTCCTCTGTACATGAATGCACTTCACCTCATTATTTCCAGCTCGTGGTCGTGCGGTAGCGTTCTCGCTTCCCACGCCCGGGTTCCCCGGGTTCGATTCCCGGCGGGGTCAGGGATTTTCTCTGGCTCGTGATGGCTGGGTGTTGTGTGATGTCCTTAGGTTAGTTAGGTTTAAGTAGTTCTAAGTTCTCGGGGACTGATGACCATAGATGTTAAGTCCCATAATGCTCAGAGCCATTTGAACCATTTGAGCCATTATTTCCCTCTTTCCCCCTCCTTAAATCTCCCTTCCCCAAAACTCGCTATACTAGTAAACATCTACTTTACACACCAAGATATTAATGTACATCTGCACAAATCCTCATTACTATTGCCAATTTTTCTCGTGTTTATCATCATTATTTGATTTTTTTACTGTTATTATTGCTTTTTTCATAATTTGTTTGTATAGCACCTGTCGTAAAAATACTGCCAGCATTTACTTTATCAGGTCTTAGTCATTACTCTTTATTCATATTGTCACTAGAGTAATCTAATTTTCTTGTTTAAACTATTGTCATGATGTAACTCTGATGTGTAAAATTCTGCATGTGTGGAACACTGGTCCGATGTTAGAGAGGGCCTGATGGCCCTAATCTGATCAGGTTGAATAAATAAATAAATCTTCGACGAGACACCGGCTCCACGCAATCGGATTAGCCGACTCCCCACTTTGGCCCGACTGCGGCCTCCTGGACTGTGATGAACATAGATTCACGTGCGTGCGTGTCCGCGTTTGGCGACTGACACAGAAGATCTTAGCTTGTTACATACGTGTTCCACCTGATGAGACTAGTCCGCCCCTGGTAGCTGAGTGGTCAGCGCTGAGGAATGGTCCGGGTTCGATTCCCGGCTGGGTCGGAGATTTTCTTCGCTCAGGGAATGGGTGATGCGTTGTCATTATCACCTCATTCCATCCCCATCGACACCCAAGTCGCCGAAGTGGCTTCAACTCGAAAGACTTGCACCAGGCGAACGGTCTACCTGACCGGAGGCCCTAGCCACACGGCATTTTCATTAGGTTAGATTATTTTTTCGTTCCATAGATCCGTGCTGAGGAGATCATCGTGGATGCGGAACATGTCAATTTTTTTTAAACTGAAATAACAATACTAATAGTATGAATATATACATCATTTGTTTCTATTAAAAAATTCGTCAATGGAGTAGAAAGAGTTGGCCACTAGTAAGTCTTTCAGGCTCCTTTTAAACTGATCTTTATTTGTAACTAAATTTTTTATGTTTGCTGGCAAATTATTGAAGATGAGTGTTCCTGAGTAGTGAACCCCTATTCCAACTAAAGTAAGTGCTTTTAAGTCCTTGTGCAGATCATTTTTGTTCCTGGTATTGCATGTATGAACTAAGCTGTTTGTTGGGAAAAGAAATATATTATTTAGGACAAATTTCATTAAGGAGTAAATATACTGAAAGGCAGTAGTTAGTATACCCAGTTCTTTGAAGAGGTTTCTACACGACGTCCGTGAGCTTACTCCACAAATAATACGTATTACACGCTGTTTGACTCTGAAAACTTTAGTTTTACTTGAAGAGTTACCCCAAAATATTATACCATATGACATTATGGAATGAAAGTAGGCAAAGTAAGCAAGTTTTTTTCATTTTTATGTCGCCTACTTGACGAGACTGAGCTTCGATTCCTCCTGTGTCCGAATCACTGCTACTTTCCCCTTGCCATAATCATGTACTTACATGGTTCAAGGAAATGACAATCGCGTACATCTTCGGCGATCAGGAGAAAGTGGAACTTGATTACTGGTGGTATCTGCAAAACGCTCACACCGCTTTTGCACGCACACCGAGATAATGTACGCTCTTTGCAAATTCTTAACTCAGCGTTTTCGTAACCTCCCCCCCCCCCCCTTCCCACGCTAGTTGGGGAGTTCCTGGCTCAGTGTAACGTACGGCGCAGCATCTCATCGAAGACAGAATTACCTGAGTTGCAAGCAGTGCGAAAGGAAAGCGATTAGTTGATTCCAGGAATGCTGCATTCAGTGAAGCATTAGCAATGCAGCATGAGTTTGCTGCAGCTCTTTTAGACTGTGTTGATGAACATAGAAAACGCTAGTGGCAGTGGACAAGAAAACTCCAGTTGCACCATTTCTTGAAGAAAAATTCTTATCGTGGAAGTTGCGCAAGCAGTACACAAAGCTATTGTACCTTATACTTTGAATCACATTTTATTGTAATATTTTGCTGTATAACATTTTCATTTGTACAGATTTACCGATTGTAATCATGTAACTACATAAAACAAATAAAATAATCAAAAGAAACAAATCACAGACCCGTGGAACCTATCCCTTGGGAGAATTTTTGGGAATAGCTAGGGTCAACGACTGAAGAGGGCTAGTCCATTTCTTTTTTTGCGGGAAAGTGATGGTGCAAAGTAGGGGTAGATTCAATTTTTATTTCTTTTATTTTCGGAGATTAAACTTAGCTAGATGGGAAGATAGGTCCACGAAAAAAGTGGTAAACATTGCGCAGTGTAGCCAAGAAGTAGCGAGATGGGATCCACTTCATTCCTTTTTAACTTGCATTTCAGCTGTCTGAGGAAGTACTCAGTCTGATGGAGCTTAAAAATAATTCCCTTTACTTTATGACCCACTTGTAATACCAGAAATCTCCACAAGAATTCCGCCAAACAGGTTTACGCTCGGGACTTTCTTCGCCTTATACAGCGGCCCCCTCATCAGGAGTCGTATGACCAGGTGAAGGCGGTGCTATGATTGTGTTAATCAACTGTAATTTTCTAATTTGAAGTTCTTTTGTATTGCAGTTACATATTGGATTTTCCATGCTCGAAGCTTACCATTTTGTTCGTTGTTGTTGTTGTTGTTGTTGTTGCTGTTGTTGTGGTCTTCAGTCCTGAGACTGGTTTGATGCAGCTCTCCATGCTAATCTATCCTGTGCAAGCTTTTCCATCTCCCAGTACCTACTGCAACCCACATCCTTCTGAATCTGCTTAGTGTATTCATCTCTTGGTCTCCCTCTACGATTTTTACCCTCCACGCTGCACTCCAATGCTAAATTTATGATCCCTTGATGCCTCAGAACATGTCCTACCAACCGATCCCTTCTTCTAGTCAAGTTGTCCCACAAACTTCTCTTCTCCCCAATCCTATTCAATACCTCCTCATTAGTTACGTGATCTAACCACCTAATCTTCAGCATTCTTCTGTAGCAACAAATTTCGAAAGCTTCCATTCTCTTCCTGTCCAAACTGTTTATCGTCCATGTTTCACTTCCATACATGGCTACACTCCATACAAATACTTTCAGAAACGACTTCCTGACACTTAAATCTATACTCGACGTTAACAAGTTTCTCTTCTTCAGACACGCTTTCCTTGCCATTGCCTATCTATATTTTATATCCTCTCTACTTCGACCACCACCAGTTATTTTGCTCCCCAAATAGCAAAACTCCTTTACTACTCCAAGTGTCTCATTTCCTAATCTAATTCCCTCAGCATCACCCGATTTAATTTGACTACAATCCATTATCCTCGTTTTGCTTTTGTTAATGTTCATCTTATACCCTCCTTTCAAGACACTGTCCATTCCGTTCAACTGCTCTTCCAAGTCCTTTGCTGTCTCTGACAGAATTACAATGTCATCGGCGAACCTCAAAGTTTTTATTTCTTCTCCCTGGATTTTAATACCTACTCCAAATTTTTCTTTTGTTTCCTTTACTGCTTGCTCAATATACAGATTGAATAACATCGGGGATAGGCTACAACCCTGTCTCACTCTCTTCCCAACCACTGCTTCCCTTTCATGCCCCTCGACTCTTATAACTGCCATCTGGTTTCTGTACAAATTGTAAATTGCCTTCGCTCCCTGTATTTTACCCCTGCCACCTCTAAAATTTGAAAGAGAGTATTCCAGTCAACATTGTCAAAAGCTTTCTCTAAGCCTAACTTGTTCGAGGCTTGCAAAATAGAGTCCAAAGTGGAAATAAGTCTAACATTTGCAACGTATTGTTTGTCCTTGGTTTAACAGAGGCGTGAAGGCAGCAAGGCAGGTTGGAACACTCTCACTGTGTGTAGTGCGAGTGCTTTTGGACAAAACATGCCAGTAAAGGATTGTACTGTTTCTTGAAACTTCGCTTGTCCTCTGATGACTCATTTTCTGCATTCAGGAAGTCTGGATAATTGTCATACGTGATGAGCCGCGGCCCTTTAAGCACTAAATGCAATTTGCATTCAATCGATAAGATTTGGAAGTCGGGTGTAGGATTACAACAGGCTCTAACTGAAAGCAACAAAAATCAAAGGGGTGACTATTTCTGCATTTTAGTTTGAACGCAATCATTTTGCTAATTGAGAATTCCTATGCAGTATTGTTACTAGTGTCTAGTTATGACGTCTTTATGTTAACCTCTTAAGAGGAAATTGATGGCTGAGCAGTAAGAAAGGACTTCTCCTCGAGCAAAGGACAGGGTAAACATAATATTTTGCAGCTGGTGGCTCAATAAGCATGTTGTGCACTACGATACCCTCCCCAGGGCCGCGTCAAAGGCAGCTGGTGTTTGTTGCCAGCAATTAAAACCTGTAATTCAGCTTACCACGGTAACCTTACGACGGAAGTCTATTGAGCGTGCCTACAACAGCACGAAAAAATAAGGTATTACTCACTCTGGACTTCGAAAGGATGTGTGTTTAGTTGCTGATCTGTGTCAAACTGGAATAGTATGCAAATTTGGCATTTCATAATTATAATTTATTTATTTATTTTGGATCTGCCTGCCTGTAGCTCCGTCACGAAACGGCTAAAAAGTGTGGCCTTCGGATAGAGACTGAAACCGTGACCAAAAGCAGTCTTTGCTTCAGAAGCAAATATGTTATCTTTCTTGTCTTTGATATCTGATTTTGTTCGTTCTATTTGTTCGATGCGGACGTCCCATGATCTCCAGTCAAGTTCATCGTTTTAGTCAGTTTTTTGTTACAGAGAGCGAGTAACCCTTTGACCGAACACGCTGAGCTACCGTGTCGGCTACCTTAATGCCACTGAATCACCTCTTCCTTATTGTCCCTGTGGAGGCTAGAACTGATAAACTGCAACGTCAAAGACGAGAGTAGTTGCAATTTGCGCATGCAATGACCTTCCCGGACTCAAACGCATGAAGTGATATGCCGATGTCATACATTTCACTCAGATTATTCAGTCGAACTGACAAGGAAATATCAAGTGAATTTGTCAGTATATTTTCATGTCATCCAGGAAGTAACTCGGCTGTTACGCCGTTGCCAAACATATTCTACGTTCTTGCCAAGTTTCAGTCACACTACGAGCAGTAAGAAATAGTTTCACCAGACGATATGTAGCTCGGTGCGTAAGTGAGCACTTCTTGTGTCTGAAAATTATGGCGAATGGGGGCCTGAACACCAAAAGTATCTGTCAATGGATTTAATTCGCGTTTCTGAACTACAGCGTAGATACGAACTGAGCTATCCAAGCACGACTCACGCCCCGTCCTCACAGCTTTAATTCCGCCAATACCTCGTCTCCTACCTTCCAAACTTCGCAGAAGCTCTCCTGCATACCTTGCAGAGCTAACACTCCTGGAAGAAAGGATATTGCACATGTCTGAAGTGTCTCGAGTGGTTTTGTTGCATACATTACTACAAAGTAACGCGTCTTTTGATCGTTACAGACTTTGAAAATGTTTCTCTTAGGAATGCTGTCATTGGCAGCGACACCCAACACAGAGAAACACAAATGAAGGGGCAACTCAGCTTTCATTTCAAAACGTGAATATCCACGGAGAATCTTCATAAGCTACGAATAACGTTACGTTCCAAACCAAGAATTGCCTGAAAAGCGGGCTCTAAAAACTGTGTAAAAATTGACAACAGCGAATATGTGCACTGTTAGTCCGATTCGAGTTGCTGCTAACTTGAAAGAAGGACAAGAAATAAGGAACGCAAAATGCAGACAGTAACGTCTGGAATGAATCATTCTTAAGCAAAACTCTCACGAAGCCTATAAATACTGAGAGAATGACAAGTGTCTACTCATAATGGTTGCAGTACAACCACTGCTGATGTTTTGTCAGTAAAAGCGAAGAGCATCCATGTTTAAGAGCTTGTCAACTTGCATTGTGTTTAAGACAGAGAGATAACGAGATAACAATACGTTCACCATGCTGTGCGTTTGGTGATTTTCTACGCATTGCTTCACAGTCGGAGCACGGTGTTATTAACTGAGTCCCTGGTGGTATCATTTGTGAACGACACCTCTATTCTGCCACAATAGTCAGATGAGAATTATCTGGGTGTAATACGACGGCACAGATGGGCAGACAGCTCTAGTACTTGCAGAGACTATCTTTACGCTGGTGATTTGTGACGCTAAATCACCACTACGTCGGGTTGTAGCTCAGACGTATTTTCTGCTCACGAAAGAGTTGCTGAGCAGTCGGTGACTAGCATCCACAACCTGGTACCACACATACCACAGACCCATAACATGCCAATTAATCGCAGTGAAATACCATATGCTCGCGTCTTCCTGGAAGCTTCTTTTTCCTTTTTTCTTCTTTTGCAGCAGACAGTCATCTCGTTTTGGAAGCTCTAAGCAACTGTTACAGTCTATCACACCATAATTCACACGTAGTCCCTCCCGGCCCAACCAGAAAAACAACCGCAGATGTTTCTTAAAATGATATTGGATGCAGTTTCATACCTACCTTGTTGTCAGCTTTTCTGAGTGGTTATTCTGCTGTGACTCTAAAGATAAATACGTAAGATAAACAATAATATTTTGTTGTGGTGAACATCCAACGTCTCCATTCCTCCAACCCCACCATTAAAAATGCAGTGAAAATGAGCGACATAAATGCTGTTATGACTGATAAACAATATCATAGCTGTAACTGGAAAAGTATGGCTCAAATGGCTCTGAGCACTATGGGACTTCATATCGGAGATCATCAGTCCCCTAGAACTTACAACTACTTAAACCTAACTAAACTAAGGACACCACACAACACCCAGTCATCACGAGGCATGGAAAAGTATGACGAACTCCATCGGTTATCTGACGATTACGAACTCAAGTGTTTCAAATGATTGCTTTAGTTGACTTCGTTGTAGTCGTTTTCATTTACAATAGACAAAGACGAAAAACAACTTGCTTTAAATACCCGTTTGTATTGGGATCTGAATATGTGGCTACAGTTCCAGCAGTATACAGCTACTTAGATATCGTCGACAGTGTGAACCTTCTCTCATTACTTTAGTACAGGCTGAGGAAGATATTACACTACTGGTCATTAAAATTGCCACACCAAGAATAAATGAAAATGATAAACGGGTATTCATTGGTCAAATATATTATACTAGCACTGACATGTGATTACATTTTCACGCAATTTTGGTGCATAGATCCTGAGAAATCAGTACCCAGAACAACCACCTCTGGCCGTAATAACGGCCTCGATACGCCTCGGCATTGAGTCAAACAGAGCTTGGATGGCGTGTACAGGTACAGCTGCCCGTGCAGCTTCAATACGATACCACAGTTGCTCGACCACCATTGCCCAGACGTTTTAAATTGGTGAGAGATCTGGAGAATGTGCTGGCCAGGGCAGCAGTCGAACATTTTCTGTATCTGGAAAGGCCCGTACAGGACTTGCAATATGCGGTCGTGCATTATCCTGCTGAAATATAGGGTTTTGCAGGGATCGAATGAAAGGTAGAGCCGCGGGTCGTAACACATCTGAAATGTAACGTCCACTGTTCAAAGTGCCGTCAATGCGAACAAGAGGTGACCGAGACGTGTAACCAATGGCACCCCATACCATCACGCCGGGTGATACGCCAGTATGGCGATGACAAATATACGCTTCCAATGTGCTTTCACTGCGATGTCGCCAAACACGGATGTGACCATCATGATGCTGTAAACAGAACCTGGAGTCATCCGAAAAAATGAAGTTTTGCCATTCGTGCACCCAGGTTCGTCGTTGAGTACACCATCGCAGGCGCTCCTGTCTTAGATGCAACATCAAGGGTAACCGCAGCCATGGTCTCCGAGCTGATAGTCCATGCTGCTGCAAACGTCGTCGAAATGTTCGCGCAGATGGTTGTTGTCCTGCAAACGTCCCCATCTGTTGACTCACGGATCGAGACGTGGCTGCACGATCCGTTACAGCCATATGGATAAGATGCCTGTCATCTCGACTGCTAGTGATACGAGGCCGTTGGGATCCAGCACGGCGTTCCGTATTACCCCCCTGAACCCACAGATTCCATATTCTGCTAACAGTCATTGGATCTCGACCAACGCGAGCAGCAATGTCGCGATACAATAAACCGCAATCGCGATAGGCTACAATCTGACCTTTATCAAAGTCGGAAACGTGATGGTACGCATTTCTCCTCCTTACACGAGGCATCGCAACAACGTTTCACCAGGCAACGCCGGTCATCTGGTGTTTGTGTATGAGAAATCGAAATGGTTCAAATGGCTCTGAGCACTATGGGACATAACTGCTGAGGTCATCAGTCCCCTAGAACTTACAACTACTTAAACCTAACTAACCTAAGGACATCACACACATCCATGCCCAAGGCTGGATTCGAACCTGCGACCGTAGCGGTCGCGCGGTTCCAGACTGAAGCGCCTGGAACCGCTCGGCCACCCCGGCCGGCTATGAAAAATCGGTTGGAAACATTCCTCATGTCAGCACGTTGTCGGTGTCGCCACCGGCGCCAATCTTGTGTGAATGCTCTGAAAAGCTAATCATTTGCGTATCACAGCATCTGCTTCCTGTCGGTTAAATTTCGCGTCTGTAGCACGTCATCTTCGTGGTGTAGCAATTTTAATGGCCAGTAGTGTAGCTGTTATAATTATTTATTTTATGTTTACTTCACCATTTTGCAACCCAATTCAAGCATGTTTTGCTCATCATTAGGCGTTTATGCATACTGAAGATTGTTATTTAAAGATAAATTTTCTTAACACAGAACTGTTTTGTTCACAGTTGGCCACTCGAGTGGCCAGTGGAGTATAGAGGGGAAGCGGTGCCAGTGTGTGGCCAGACGTTGATTGCCGGTGATGCCTTCTGTTCGCGTGGAGCTGTGTCTAGTCGTGCGTCGTGATTGAAATAACGGCCTGTGCGAGTTGGGAACATTTCTTCAGCTGTTGATACACTCTGTAAGTCAGTTGTTCACTTACATTTTTGGCATTCTACGCTTCATCTGCATCCATATTACGCTGGATGAGTGGTTTATGACATTACGCTTCTGCACACAGAATTAATTCTGTGTCTGCTTACTAATAATGAGATAGGTGCCTCGCATATTGGACTGAGCAGACTGAGGGCGTTTCCCTTCAAGTGTAACGGTTTTTGGTTCCATTCTCTGCTTGTTCTTGATGGAAACATGAGGCAGCATAGTAGCGAAGGTGTTCGTTTTCGCACAATAGTGTATAGCTTGTGGAGATGATGGTAACAGGCAGAGACTCATAAGAGCAGCTGGTCATAAGAAGGGAAGAAAACACCATGCTGTCTTTATTCAAGTAGTCAGGCTGGATTAAAGGCACCAACACTAACGTCAGGCAAAGCTGGTGGACTGCGTGACGCTGCCACATTGTCTGAGCAACCGTACCATTCCGATTATACAGTTGTCACTGCCATCTATTAGCGATGGGTACAATGTAACTGCTGCTGACGCTTTGTCAAGAAACGTGTAAGGTGCCGTATAGATGATAATTTATATTTTCGGTATCCCACCATTCTTGAGTTTGATCTGAATAAATTCACGACAGTTTCACACTAACTGGCCCTTTCGGTTATCAAATTATTCGCATGGGAATTACCAAAGTTTTAGTCGCTAGAACACTCGACTGCTTCGAGGAATACTCCATTTTGGGATGAATATGACAGAGAGAGAGACGTTAATTTCATTTTCAGTCCGTGTCCTGTCGACTGAATGCTTCCTGAATGACCTGTCAATTGTGTTGCCTCTTGTATGAATTCTGTAAAGTGTTGTGGCAAATGTGATCCTGTTGAGTCAGTGCTGAATGCACCATATGCAGAGATGTTCACTGCAGTAAGGGGTGACGAGAGAGGCGGGGGGGGGGGGGGGGGGGGAATGTGTATCCTTAAAGAGTCCGTATCCCCTACCATAATGAGTAAAGTAACACAAGGTTCAATCACAAGAAAAACTCAATGTCCGCAAATCCATAAAGAAGAGTTTGTGAGCGGCAGTTATGTATCAAAGAAGAGAGACTCTTGGGTCTTGTAATGTTTTCGATCGGGACTGCAATTAGAGTTTGGTATCTTATTATGCATCACACACTAAAATGTTTTTCTCACTTCATACTAAAACTCGTGCCTCGATGCGAGAGAAGGAAATGAAGTATACGCTTTTCAGAAAAGCTATACACTTGTGCACTACTATCGATTGCAGAGAACCTCTTTAGCTCCGTATGTGTATGTTGCTCAAATTTTGATGTAACCTCATGTTCCTTTGCGAGTAGGTTCTCTTCCTATTGGGGTAAGAAGAGAGTCGCCCATCATTGTTTAATATTCTGATGACTTTCAACAAGATACTGGTTCCATATGCTCCATTGGATCTAGGAACACAGTTTCACTTTGGCTACGCTAAGAATGTGCAGATAGTGATGTCGGCTCACTGCGTTCAGAGACAAGACGATGTCTTCCTGTTTGTATCTTAGCGAGTGCTGGAGTGTCCGCCAGTTAGTCAACCTAACAATAGTTTTGTTTTTGCAGAGAGCAGCCAACCCACTGATCTAACACGAACAGCTACCGTCCCAGCTTCACTAGGCCACGAGCAGTTACAGCCTTACAGCCTCTAGAGGAAAGGACAGTACCTCCGCTAGACACTTCAGCATTCTACACAGTTGCCAGATCGTGCATATAGCCGGCCTTAGAATTGAGGGGCGATCGACTGTACTTCGCTGTCTTAGTGAACGACTCGGAGTTAGCCTCTGTGGCGGGCGGCCGGCGATCACTTTTTTTTGTCTAAGACTGTACATCTCGTGAAAAGGCCATGAAGATAAAATTAGAGAGATTCGAGCCCATACGGAGGCTTACCTGAAATCGTTGTCCCCGCGAGCCACACGCGACTGGAACAAGAGAAATGGCGAAGGGACAATGGTATACAAAGTATCCTTCACCACACACCGCAAGGTGGCTTGCAGAGTATTAATGCAGATATAGAGATAGATGTAGTGAAGAACACCACCACAGCGCACCGCAACTGCTCGCTGGTTCAAATGGCTCTGAGAACTATAGGACTTAAAATCTGAGATCATCAGCCCCTAGAACATAGAATTACTTAAACCTAACGTACCTAAGGACATCACACACATCCATGCCCGAGGCAGGATTCGAACCTGCGACTGTAGCGGTCGCGCGCTTCCAGACTGAAGCGCCTAGAACCGCTCGTCCACAAAGGACGTCAACTGCTCGCTGATTGACACCATTGTCTTCAAGGCACGAAGGAATTAAAGTCATTAGCTACCAACGGATATTATTTAAATCAATGCGGAAACTTGAAAATTTGTGCCGGACCGAGATTCGAACCCACGTCTCCTGCTGACTAGCCAGATACGCTGGCCGCTACGCCATATGGTGAAAGTGGTCATCGCAACAGCATGGAGTACCGTACTATGCCTCCCGTGAGAACCAAGTTATCACTTATGCTGATGTTGTGCACCTTGTCCATTGTCCTCATTAGTCGTGGCATTTCGCAGATTCCCGTAAGAGTCCGAGCTTGGTGTGCGTCTGCATTGGAAGAATCATTGACGTCATCGCCTTAGTTATACACGTTGTCTCCGTTCTTTCGGGCATGTCCGAAAGAACAGACATCACATACCGGGTGATCAAAAAGTCAGTATAAATTTGAAAACTGAATAAATCACAGAATAATGTAGATAGAGAGGTACAAATTGACACACATGCTTAGAATGACATGGGGTTTTATTAGAACCAAAAAAATACAAACGTTCAAAAAACGTCCGGCAGATGGCGCTTCATCTGATCAGAATAGCAATAATTAGCATAACAAAGTAAGACAAAGCAAATATGATGTTCTTTACAGGAAATGCTCAATATGTCCACCATCATTCCTCAACAATAGCTGTAGTCGATGAATAATGTTGTGAACAGCACTGTAAAGCATGTCCGGAGTTATCGTGATGTATTGGCGTCAGATGTTGTCTTACAGCATCCCTAGAAATGTCGGTCGATCACGATGCACTTGCGACTTCAGGTAACCCCAAAGCCAATAATCGCACGGACTGAGGTCTGGGGACCTGGGAGGTCAAGCAATACGAAAGTGGCGGCTGAGCACACGATCACCATCAAACGACGCGCGCAAGAGATCTTTCACGCGTCTAGCAATACTTTTTTTTTTTTTTTTTGTTCTAATAAAACCCCATGTCATTCCAAGCATGTGTGTCAATTTGTACCTCTCTATCTACATTATTCCGTGGTTTATTAAGTTTTCAAATTTATACCGACTTTTTGATCACCCGGTATATACACGTTTTTTTCCAGTTGCTTAGTTGCTTCAGTTGCCTCCTGTTGAGGGGCCAGCCCCATTTGGCGCTACAGTCATGCTAACATCACGCCATGTGACATCCAGATTTCTGTGAGGTACGGGGAGACCTCTGGCAACATGCTCCCGCACATTTATTGTTTTCCAAAGAGTAATTAATAAGTTACGTTACTTTATCTAGTTGCTACCTAAGTTTTGCGGAACAGTGTAGTTCCGTCGACATTTTGTGGAATACCGAGAGAGCTCGCAGCTTGTTCACTAGCAGCTCTGATGACACACGGCTGGTTTACTGGCTAACCATCCACACGTAAGCCTGGCTGTCAACTTTTTTCGTACACTGTTTACAGTCTGTCAGTTAGCTATTGAACATGATTACACTGGGCCAGCTTACTATCGGACAGTGAACTCGCCGGCTAGTAGCTATTAAACTCACTCAGTGTCATCATCTTTTCATCATCATCGACGCGCAAAGCTCCTTGTGAGTAGCGTCATGGCCGGCCTTTCTGACCGAGCGGTTCTAGGCGCTTCAATCCGGAACAGCGCTGTTGCTACGGTCGCAGGTCCGAATCCTGCCTCGGGCTTGTATGTGTGTGATGTCCTTAGGTCAGTTTGGCTTAAGTAGTGCTAAGTCTAGGGGACAGGACGTCAGATGTTAAGTCCCTTAGTGCTTAGAGCCATTTGAACCAAGTAGCGTCATGTGATGTGCCAGCAGCAAGTAGCGAGGTGCTGTCAGCGAGGCTACAGCATAAACGTACCATAAATGAACATTCACCCAAGGGCCCGCTGACTGGTCCAGTTCGCAAATGTGTAGCAGAGTGCTTACGACGCGGTAGTTAGGAGACATACCTATAGAATGCCGCAGGGAAGGCACAAATACCGTCTGTGCCTCTAGAACGGACTTCAATGCGAGATGCCTCTAATAGGTTCCACAACGAAACATTGTCTCGAAATTTGGTAGAAAATCCGAAGAAATTCTGGCCGTATATAAAGTACACAAGCGGCAAGACGCAGTCAATACCTTCGCTGCGCAGTGCCGATGGTACTGTTACCGACGACTGTGCCGCTAAAGCGGAGTTATTGAACGCAGCTTTCCGAAATTCCTTCACCAGGGAAGACGAAAGGAATATTCCAGAATTTGAAACACGAACAGCTGCAAGCATGAGTTTCTTAGAAGTAGATACCTTAGGGGTTGCGAAGCAACTCAAATCGATTGATACGGGCAAGTCTTCAGGTCCAGATTGTATACCGATTATGTTCCTTTCAGATTACGCTGATACAATAGCTCCCTACTTAGCAATCATATACAACCACTCGCTCACCGATAGATCTGTACCTACAGATTGGAAAATTGCGCAGGTCGCACCAGTGTTTAAGAAGGGTAGTAGGAGTAATCCATCGAACTACAGACCTATATCACTGACGTCGGTTTGCAGTAGGGTTTTGGAGCATATACTGTATTCAGACATTATGAATCACCTCGAAGGAAACCATCTATTGATACGTAGTCAGCATGGTTTCAGAAAACATTGTCCTTGTGCAACGCAGATAGCTCTTTATTCGCACGAAGTAATGGCCGCTACCGACAAGGGATCTCAAGTTCATTCCGTATTTCTAGATTTCAGGAAAGCTTTTGACACCGTTCCTCACAAGCGACTTCTAATCAATCTGGGGGCCTATGGGCTATCGTCTCAGTTGTGCGACTGGATTGGTGACTTCCTGTCGGGAAGGTCGCAGTTCGTAGTAATAGACGGCAAATCATCGATTAAAACTGAAGTGATATCAGGTGTTCCCCAGGGAAGCGTCCTGGGACCTCTGCTGTTCCTGATTTATATAAATGACCTGGGTGACCATCTGAGCAGTTCTCTTAGGTTGTTCACAGATGATGCTGTAATTTACCGTCTAGTAAGGTCATCCGAAGACCAGTATCAGTTTCAAAGCGATTTAGAAAAGATTGCTGTATGGTGTGGCAGGTGGCAGTTGACGCTAAATAACGAAAAGTGTGAGGTGATCCACATGACTTCCAAAAGAAATCTGTTGAAATTCGATTACCCGATAAATAGTACAATTCTCAAGGCTGTCAATTCAACTAAGTACCTGGGTGTTAAAATTACGAACAGCTTCAGTTGGAAAGACCACATAGATAATATTGTGGGGAAGGCGAGCCAAAGGTTTCGTTTCATTGGCAGGACACTTAGAAGATGCAACAAGTCCACTAAAGAGACAGCTTACACTACACTCGTTCGTCTTCTGTTAGAATATTGCTGCGCGCTGTGGGATCCTTACCAGGTGGGATTAACGGAGGACATCGAAAGGGTGCAAAAAAGGGCTGCTCGTTTTGAATTATCAGGTAATAGGGGAGAGAGTGTGGCAGATATGATACGCGAGTTGGGATGGAAGTCATTAAATCAAAGACGTTTTTCGTCGCGGCGAGATCTATTTACGAAATTTCAGTCACCAACTTTTTCTTCCGAATACGAAAATATTTTGTTGAGCCCAACCTACATAGGTAGGAATGATCATCAAAATAAAATAAGATAAATCTGAGCTCGAACAGAAAGGTTTAGGTGTTCGTTTTTCCCGTGCGCTGTTCGGGAGTGGAATGGTAGAGAGATAGTATAATTGTGGTTCGATGAACCCTCTGCCAAGCACTTAAATGTGAATTGCAGAGTAGTCATGTAGACGTAGATGTAGAAACAGTCAGGTCGACATTATGGAGGGCATTGATGTATACACTACGATTACCAACATGGGTTCCGAAATTCGGTTTTCCGTGAATCGCTTTCCCAATTCTGCTTATTGCTGGTCTTGTAAACACTCCTGTATCGATTGTGGAAAGGTTCAACAGCATTTGAGCTGTGATTGGGTTGTCAAGCTGCTACCTGTCTTTAATCTATTGATTACTTGGAAGAAGTGATTTTCTGTAGAGTGAAGGAAATGAGAATTGTACTGATAATGAAAACTTTTCTTTGCAAATTTAAGGAGAATCACATTTTAACTTTATTTGATGATTCAAGATACACAAGCTACGAAATATTTTCTCAGTTAGCAAAACTAAATTAATTGGCAACAACCGTATTATCCTTCGTGGTAGGCTTAATAGTTGACTGTTATACTCGCTTTCTCTTACTGGCAAACGCTCTCGTCCACTATCATTTGCCAGCCGGAGTGGCCGAGCGGTTCTAGGTGCTACTGTCTGGAACCGAGCGACCGCTACGGTCGCAGGTTCGAATCCTGCCTCGGGCATGGATGTGTGTGATGTTCTTAGGTTAGTTAGGTTTAAGTAGTTTTAAGTTCTAGGGGACTGATGGTCTCAGAAGTTAAGTCCCATAGTGCTCACAGCCATTTGAACAAATTTGAACCACTATCATTTGCTCGTAAAGCTGCATTCAGTGTACAGAAGAAGGAATCTGCCTTTAGCCATTCAGAATCTTTCGAGCCATTCGAGTTGCCTAAATTCCTAAACAGTTTGATTGCTGTAATGTTCAACCAGTGATCATTTCGCAGATTTTTTCCATTATGTGCGAGATCCAGCTGATCTCGCGTCAATAAGATTTTTAAACGTCTCTTCTTCAACAGTCTTCTCTCTTTATTATAAAAAAAAACAAAAAAAACAAAAAAAAAACGCAGGCACTGACAATGTCACTTCACTGAGTTGATTGAATCGGAAAAACTGATTGACGTAATACATTCGTGTTAGACGAGTGATATTGGGAAACTGAAATTTGATATGCCTAGCAAAATAGATATAGGGTTGGGTTGGTTTGTTTTGAGGGAGGACACCAGACTGCGAGGTCATCGGTCTAATCGGATTAGGGGAGGGCGGGGAAGGAAGTCGGCCGTGCCCTTTCAAAGGAAGTATCCCAGCATTTGCCTGGAGTGATTTAGGGAAATCATGGAAAACCTAAACCAGGATGGCCGGAAGCGGGATTGAACAGTCGTCCTCCCGAACGCGAGTTGAGTGTGCTAACAACTACACCCCCTCGAGTGGTAAATAGATTTAGGCCTAATATACAAACAGAACAGCGAACATAGCGTTCGGATTTCATACTTATTTTCGTCTTCCGCAAGTTTTGTCACTCGTAAACGTGGTGATAGAAGGTGGCGTGTGACAGCGCTCCACTTGAATAATGGAGTGTACTCCAGTACTTTAAAAAGGACGTACTACAGTTCATATCTTCGTAACGAACAAAGTTACAAGAAAGGCAATATTGCTGGTTAGTGTCCAACTGGGCCGGCCATTGTAGCCGAGCGGTTCTAGGCGCTTCAGTCTGGAACCGGGCGAGCGCTACGGTCGCAGGTTCGAATCCTGCCTCGGGCATGGATGTGTGTGATGTCCTTAGGTTAGTTAGGTTTAAGTAGTTGTAAGTTCTAGGGGACTGATGACCTCCGATGTGAAGTCCCATAGTGCTCAGAGCCATTTGAAACTTTTTTTTTTTTTTTTTTTTTGTCCCGCTGGTACCCACACAATATGCGCGCAATACATGTTTTACATTGCTTCTGGACAAAAAAAGTTATTTGGGGCTGTCAACTCAAATGGGACACCCTTTATCTGTAGATACAAGTGCAGAACGCGAAACTGTCCCTCACGTTGTTCTGTCTCCATATTGTTGTGCTATAGCCTCGGAAGTTTCATGTATTCCCGCTCTACCCTTTTCTCATTGGATTTCGAATGGAGATTGCCAAGAGAAAAGTGTTCCTCGACAACTCCAGTTTCACAACACTTCACGGCACATAACGCTTTTTGATCAGCACGGCAAACGGTAGAACATTCACCACCACTTGGAAATACCGAGATGCTGATGCTTGTAAAATACGCGAGGCGATAATTACGTTTTTCCACTGATAGTGGACTGCCTCATTCGTTGTGGCTTGTGCGCGGTCCCGTTATTTAGAAGACATTAAGAAAGCCAGCTTAACAGCTCGAGTGAGCAGTGAGTCATACAATTCTGCTAAACTGGACTGCCTGCGCCGCAATAATCTGCGCCTGACTCTTCGCGAGTGCTGTTGCTTTATCGCTTCAACCCGAGTTCTCCGAACAGCAGATAACGGACCTCCACCTCGTACCTATCAGCTCTTTGTGATGACAGCTACCTGAAGCGAGGAATGTCGACAGCTCGTAGCGTCATGTAAGGGTTCTGGACACACACCCCGATGTCGCCAGATGTGACCGTGTATCTGCTTCATTCTGCGTGTACGGAGGAGGGTTTGACAAAAAATATGGATACACCAAAAACACAATACATTAAATGTCAGTCAGCTTAGATCCATCCTTTACTCAAATAAGGCGATAAATAGAATGCCATCTTATGCATCTCATTAGTATCTGATCCATATAAGATTCTCTCCAAAGCTATACGGAACAGAATAGGTCATCTTGACCAATTGATTGGGGGAATGTAATGTATTGCGAATACATAGAAAGAAGGATTCTTTATTGTATGATTATATGATAGCGAAACACTGGCAGCAGTTACTTCTGTAAAATATCTGGGAGTATGGGTGCGGAACGATTTGAAGTGGAATGATCATATAAAATTAATTGTTCGTAAGGCGGGTGCCAGGTTGAGATTCATTGAGAGAGTCCTTAGAAAATGTAGTCCATCAACAAAGGAGGTCGCTTGCAAAACACTCGTTCGACCTATACTTGAGTATTGCTCATCAGTGTGGGATGCGTACCAGGTCGGGTTGACAGAGGAGATAGAGAAGATCAAAAGAAGAGCGGCGCGTTTCGTCACAGGGTTATTTGGTAACCGTGATAGCGTTACGGAGATGTTTAACAAACTCAAGTGGCAGACTCTGCAAGAGAGGCGCTCTGGATCGTGGTGTAGCTTGCTGTCCAGGTTTCGAGAGGGTGCGATTCTGGGTGAGGTATCGAGTATATTGCTTCCCGCTACTTATACCTCCCGAGGAGATCACGAATGTAAAATTAGAGAGATTCGAGCGCGCACGGAGGCTTTCAGACAGTCGTTCTTCCCGCGAACCATACGCGACTGGAACAGGAAAGGGAGGTAATGACAGTGGCACGTAAAGTGCCCTCTGCGCCACACAGCGTTGGGTGGCTTGCGGAGTATAAATGTAGATGAATATCAAGCTGGTTTCCGAAAGGGCCGTTCTTGCGCAGAACAGATCTTTAACCTGAAGAACATCATCAGGTACAAAAAAAACTGGAGGCAGTAACTACGTGGTCGTGTTTGCTGATTTTCAGAAGGCATATGATTCCATCGACCGACAGGCATTAATGAATATTTTGGAAGAGTGTGGGGTGGATGATACATTAAGAAAGCTGATCAAAGAAACTCTCACTAACAAAGCAACAAAAAGAAAATTTATGGGTGAGATATCAGAACCCTTTACAATCAGAATGGGCGTAAGACAAGGAGGTGGACTATCCCCTCCTTTTCAACTGCGTCTTGGAAAAGGTCATTCGAGAGTGGAGAAAGCTGTTAGCCCAAGAAGAAGCAAATGAAGAGCGGTTCAGACTTGGTTCTAAGAATAAAGGGGTGTACATTGACTTCTTGGCCTTTACGGGTGACCTGGCCATTTTTGCTAACAACATAGAGTCAGCAGTCAACAAGATCAATAGGCTGTCAGAAACTGCTGAAAAAGTTGGACTCTAGATCTCTATTCAAAAGACAAAATATATGACGAACATCTGTGATGGACCTGCATGGATGATCACCAATCTGGGAAAAATCGGACGAGTTAAGAATTCCTGACAAGCACAAATTTAGAAGGTTGGTGAACAACTACCAAAATGGCATCAACGACCAAAATGGCATCAACGACCACAAGACGGAGAGGACCACACTGTGTGGCTATGGAATATCGCCTCATTTGTGTGACTGGATTCTTGATTTCCTGTCGGAATGGTCGCAGTTCGTAGTAATAGACGGAAAGTCATCGAGTAAAACAGAAGTAATATCCGGCGTTCCCCAAGGAAGTGTTATAGGCCCTCTATTGTTCCTGATCTATATTAACGACATACATTGTTTGCAGATGATACTGTCACTTACCGTCTTGTAAAGTCATCAGACGATCAAAACGACTTGTAAAATGATTTAGATAAGATATCTGTATGGTGCGAAAAGTGGCAATTGACCCTGAATAAAGAAACGTGTGAAGTTATTCGCATGAGTACTAAAAGAAATCAGCTAAATTTCGATTACACGATAAGTCACATTAATCTGAGGGCTATAAATTCAACCAAATACTTAGGGATTACAATTACAAATAACCTAAACTGGAACGATCACATAGATGATATTGTGGTTAGAGCGAACCAAAGACTGCGATTCATTGGCAGAGCACTTAGAAGGTACAGCAGGTCTACCAAAGAGACTGCTTACACTACGCTTGTCCGCCCTATTCTGGAGTATTGCTGTGCGGTGTGGGGTCCGCATTAGATGGGACTGACGGATGACATCGAAAAAGTAGAAAGAAGGGCAGCTCGTTTTATATTATCGCGAAGTAGGAGAGATAGTGTCACAGACATGATACGTGAATTGGAGTGGCAATCATTAAAACAAAGGCGTTTTTCGTTGCGACGGGATCTACTCGTGAAATTTCAATCACCAGTTTTCTCCTCCGATTGCGAAAACATTCTGTTGGCACCCTCCTACATAGGGAGAAATAAGGGCTCGCACAGAAAAAATTAAGTGCTCGTTTTTCCCGCGTGCCGTTCGAGAGTGGAACGGTAGAGAGACAGCATGAAGGTGGTTCATTGAACCCTCTGCCACTTTATTGTGAATAGCAGAGTAATCACGTAGATGTAGATATGAAGAGCATGAACAGGCACTTCTTGCGGGGGGGGGGGGGGGGGGGCTCAGAAGATAGTGGCAGAAATGAAAGCTGGAACAAGAACAAGATCAAGACCTGGATACTACAGTGAAGTTGGTTGTAACCACGCATTCCACAGAGGCTGAACTCGATAATGACAATAATAATAATAATAATAATAAAACACGTTAAAATGCCTAATAGAGTGTACAAAACCGTTGGCATTCAAAACGGGTGCCAGTCGCCTCGGAACACGTCCTCTATGGTTTTCAAGCGAACCTCACTCGATTCTTCGTGCAAAATAGTGGCAACTTCAGGTATAGATGATCGAGGTCAGTGACGGCAACCCACCCTTCTCTCCAGAGCAGCCCGAAAAACCTCAATAACATTGAAATCTGGTCACTGTGGTGGGCACGTGAAAGGCGGCAATTCGTCCTCGTGCTCATAAAACCAGTCCTGGATGATGCGAGCTATGTGTAAAGGGACCTGTCGTCTTAGAACGCAACTTTACCATGGGGAAGCAAACATTGTACCATGGAAAGGACTTGATCAGCCAAAAAGGCTCACATTCGACCTTGCAGAGTACCCATGAATTCCATCCAGTACCGACGAACTGTTCCCGAATCATCACCGAACCCCACCATGTAACTCTTGGGACGAAAATTCGGCGCGAAATTAGAAACTGTGTGCAGCGAGACTCATCCCACTAAATGACTTTCTTTCATTGCTCCTTACTCCAGATTTTATGGCTTGGGCGCCACGTTTTCCCGTTTTCCCGTTTCGGGCGTTTCTATTACTGTTCTGTGAACGGCTGACACTTGCAACGTGCTGAGGACGCAGCACAGTTGTTGGTTGTGGTCAAATACAACAGCGCAACCTGCAGGCTTGCCTAGTATCCGCATTTATGATAAAGCATGCATATCTTGCGGTGTTTCCATATTGTTGTCCAACCCTTGCTTATTCAACTAGGAGTGGACGACACTCCTTCACAATTAATGAGATACCTGGGAAAGCCATCCGTGGCAACATTATTCTACCTGGTGTGCAAAATATATGAAATAGATGATGTACCCTCAGATTTTAAAAAGAATGTAATAACGCATGTGTTGAAAGGTATCAATATTACAGATCTACCAGTTCAAGAAGTCATGGTTTCAAATTACTGACACGAGTTGTTTGTAAACGAGTGGAAAAACTGGTAGATGCCATTCTCAGGGATCAGGTTGGGTTGCAGAGAAATGTAGGAACACGCGGGATAATACTGACACTATATTAGACGACAGGTGGGAGAACGGAAAACCTACTGTTATAGCATTTTTATACTTAGAGACCGGTTTTGACGAAGTGCACTGAGCTACATTCTTTGAAATCTTGAAGGTACCAGTGAAAAAACACGCGACCGATAGTTCATTTAGAGCTTGTACAGAAACCAGACTGCAGTCATAAGAGTCGAAGGACAGGAAACGAACTCATAGTTGATAAGACAATGAGGCATGGTTGTAGCCTATCCCTGAAGTTATTCAATCTGTCCATCGAGTAAGCAGTAATGTAAAGGCAATTAAAGTTATAAAGAAGAAACGAAAACTTGGAGGTTTGCCGGTGACCTCGCAGTTCTGTCAAAGACGGTAAAAGACTTTAAAGAGCAGTTGAACGGAATGGGTAGGATCTTAAAAAGAGATTATAAGACAGATATAAAAAATTAAAAGAAGGTTAAAGGAATGTAGCCGAGTCAAATCTGTCGATGGTCAGGGAATTAATTCAGGAAATGAGATACGGATATAAAATGCAGGAGAGCTATAGCAAGAAAAGCGTTTCTGCAACAGGGGAATTTGTTTTTAACTGATATAAACTTACGTGCTAGGAAGTCTTTTTCTGAAAGTATCTGGAGTGTAGCCTTACACGAAAGTAAATCGTGGACCATAAGCAATGCAGCTTCAGAAATGTGCTATATAGAAGAACGCTGAATAATAGTGGGGTAGATTGAATAATTAATGAAGAGGTACTGAATCGTATCACCGAAAAAAACTTTGGCACAATTTGATTATAAGAAGGGACTGGTTGATAGGATGCATCAAGGGAACGCCCCGGTTTGGTAATGAGTGGAAGTGTTTGTGTGGCGGGGGGAAGGCGGAGGTAAGGGTAGTAAAAATTACAGAGGGAGATCAAGGGATGAATAAAGTAGGCTGGTTGAAATATTAGGTTGATGCATAAGTTCATAGCGTTTTTCCAAAAGTTTAATAAACACAACAGGTACACCTAACAGAGACTTTAGAAATCAATAATGAATTCTCCTTCACTACTTACAACAGTCTGCCAACAGTCAGGTAAATTTTCGATTCCGCGACTGTCGAAATCACGTGTTCTGGAGAGAAGGACTCGTCCAGCCATGTTCGGAGTGCATTTTCATCCGGAAAGGAAATTCTTTGAAGATTGTTCAATAGAGAGCGGCAAAGCTGAGGGCTCAAGACTAGTTGAATAAGATGGCTGCGGAATGACTTCTCATTCCGAATCCTGTATAGTGCTTTTTGCCAGTCCAGCAGAATGCGGGTGGGCGTTATCATGGAGTAGCAACGCATTAGACAGTCCTCCTGGTCGTTGTGCTTAGATTGCGTCTGTAAGACGCCTCAGTTCAAATGTCTTTGAGTTCCTAAGCGACCGAACTGCTGAGGTCATCGGTCTCTAGAATTACACCCTACTTTAACTCTATCTTGTGCAAGCTTTTTCATCTCCCAGTACCTACTGCAACCTACATTCTTCTGAATCTTCTTAATGTATTCATCTTTTGGTCTCCCTCTACGCTTTTTACCCTCCACGCTGCCCTCAAATACTAAATTGGTGATCCCTTGATGCCTCAGAACATGTTCTACCAACCGATCCCTTCTTCTAGTCAAGTTGTGCTACAAATTTCTCTTCTCCCCAATTATATTCAATACCTCATAATTAGTTATGTGATCTACCCATCTAATCTTCAGCATTCTTCTGTAGCACAGCGTGGTACCTACAGGGTGTTTGAAGAATTTGGTACCGGGGTTGCGTAGACAAGAGCTTTCAAATGCCCCCATAAATGAAAGTCAAGAGGGTTGAGGTCAGGAGAGCGTGGAGGCCATGGAATTGGTCCGCCTCTACCAATCCATCGGTCACCGAATCTGTTGTTGAGAAACGTACGAACACTTAGACCGAAATGTGCAGGAGCTCCATCGTGCATGAACCACATGTTGTGTCGTACTTGTAAAGGCACATATTCTACCAGCACAGGTAGAGTATCCCGTATGAAATCATGATAACGTGCTCCATTGAGCGTAGGTGGAAGAACATGGGCCCCAATCACGACATTACCAACAATGCCTGCCGAAACGTTCACAGAAAATCTGTGTTGATGACGTGATTGCATAATTGCGTGCGGATTCTCGTCAGCCCACACATGTTGATTGTGAAAATTTACAATTTGATCACGTTGCAATGAAGCCTCATCCGTAAAGAGAAAATTTCCATTGAAATGAGTATTGACACATTGTTGGATGAACCATTCGCAGAAGTGTACCCGTGGAAGCCAATCAGCTGCTGATAGTGCTTGCACACGCTGTACGTGGTACGGAAACAACTGGTTCTCCCGTAGCACTCTCCATACAGTGACGTGGTCATCGTTACCTTGTACAGCAGCAACTTCTCTGACGCTGACATTAGGGTTATCGTCAACTGCATAATTATAGGCCTATTTCGCTTACGTCAATCTGTTGTAGAATAATGGAACATGTTTTGTGTTCTCGTATTATGACGTTCTTAGATAATACAAATCTCCTTCATCATAACCAACATGGATTCCGCAAACAGAGATCATGTGAAACTCAGCTCGCCCTATTTGCCCAAGAAATTCACAGTGCCGTAGACACTGGCGAGCAGATTGATGCCGTATTCCTGGACTTCAGGAAGGCATTTGATACGGTTCCGCACTTACGTTTAGTGAAAAAAATACGAGCTTACGGAATATCGGACCAGGTTTGTGATTGGATTCAGGATTTCCTAGAAGAAAGAACACAACATGTCATTCTTAACGGTTCAAAATCTGCAGATGTAGAGGTAATTTCGGGAGTACCGCAGGGAAGCGTGATAGGACCTTTATTGTTTACAATATACATAAATGACTTAGTTGACAACATCGGTAGCTCCGTGAGGCTATTTGCAGATGACACGGTTGTCTACAAGAAAGTAGCAACATCAGAAGACTCGTACGTACTCCAGGAGGACCTGCAGAGGATTAATGCATGGTGCGACAGCTGGCAGCTTTCCCTAAACGTAGATAAATGTAATATAATGCGCATACATAGGGGCAGAAATCCATTCCAGTACGATTATGCCATAGGTGGTAAATCATTGGAAGCGGTAACGACCGTAAAATACTTAGGAGTTACTATCCGGAGCGATCTGAAGTGGAATGATCACATAAAACAAATAGTGGGAAAAGCAGGCGCCAGGTTGAGATTCATAGGAAGAATTCTAAGAAAATGTGACTCATCGACGAAAGAAGTAGCTTACAAAACGCTTGTTCGTCCGATTCTTGAGTATTGCTCATCAGTATGGGACCCTTACCAGGTTGGATTAATAGAAGAGATAGACATGATCCAGCGAAAAGCAGCGCGATTCGTCATGGGGACATTTAGTCAGCGCGAGAGCGTTGCGGAGATGCTGAACAAGCTCCAGTGGCGGACACTTCAAGAAAGGCGTTACGCAATACGGAGAGGTTTATTATCGAAATTACGAGAGAGCACATTCCGGGAAGAGATGGGCAACATATTACTACCGCCCACATATATCTCGCGTAATGATCACAACGAAAAGATCCGAGAAATTAGAGCAAATACGGAGACTTACAAGCAGTCGTTCTTCCCACGCACAATTCGTGAATGGAACAGGGAAGGGGGGATCACATAGTGGTACAATAAGTACCCTCCGCCACACACCGTAAGGTGGCTCGCGGAGTATAGATGTAGATGTAGATGTAGATGCACGAAGAATTGCCTCGTCCACTGCAGGTGTCCTCGTCGTTCTAGGTCTTCCCCAGTCACGAGTCATGGGCTGGAATGTTCAGTGCTCCCTAAGACGCTGATCAATTGCTTGGAACGTCTTCCCGTCGGGACACCTTCGTTCTGGAAATCTGTCTCGATACAAACGTACCGGGCCACGGCTATTGCCCCGTACTAATCCATACATCAAATGGGCATCTGCCAACTCCGCATTTGTAAGCATTGCACTGACTGCAAAACCACGTTCGTGATGAACACTAACCTGTTGATGCTACGTACTGATGTGCTTGATGCTAGTACTGTAGAGCAATGAGTCACTTGTCAACACAAGCACCGAAGTCAACATTACCTTCCTTCAATTGGGCCAACTGGCGGTGAATCTAGGAAGTTCAGTACATACTGACGAAACTAAAATGAGCTCTAACATGGAAATTAAGCGTTTCCGGACACATGTCCACATAACATCTTTTCTTTATTTGTGTGTGAGGAATGTTTCCTGAAAGTTTGGCCGTACCTTTTTGTAACACCCTGTATAAACGATTTAGGAGACAATCTGAGGTGCCGCCTTAGAATTTTTTGTAGATGCTGTCGTTTATCGTCTAGTAAAGGCATCAGAAGATGAAAACAAGTTGCAAAACTATTTAGGAAAGATAGCTGTATGGTGCGAAAGTTGGCAATTGACCCCAAACAATGAAAAGTGTGAGGTGATCCATATGAGTGCTAATAGGAATCTGTTAAACGTAGGTTACACGGCAAATCAGTCAACTCTAAAGACTGTAAATTTAACTAGACACCTAGGAATTTCAATTATGAACAACTTAAATCGAAAAAGAATACATAGAAAATGTTGTGGGGAAGGCAAACCAAAGACTGCGTTTTATGTCAGAACACCTAGAAGAGGTAACAGATTTACTGAAGAGACTTGGCCGTTCTCTTTTCGAGTACTGCTGCCCGGTCTGGATCCTTGCCAGATATGATTGACGGAGTACATCGAGAAAGTTCAAAGACAAAAAAATGGTTCAAATGGCTCTGAGCACTATGGGACTTAACATCTGAGGTCATCAGTCCCCTAGAACTTCGAACTACTTAAATCTAACTAACCTAAGCACATTACACAATCCATTCCCGAGGCAGGATTCGAACCTGCGACCGTAACAGTCACCCGGTTCCGGACTGAAGCGCCTAGAACCGCACGCCCACCGCGGCCGGCAGTTCAAATACAAGCAGCACGTTTTATATTATCAAGAGATAGGGGAGAGAGTGTAAGTGATGTGGTACAGGATTTGGAGTGGACATCATTAAAACAAAGGCGTTTTTCCTTGCGCCGAAATCTTCTGACGAAATTTCAGCCACCAACTTTTTCTTCCGAATGCGAAAATATTTTGTTGATGTCGAGCCATATAGGGAGAATCGAACATCATGCTAAAATAAGAGGAATCAGAGTTTGCACGGGAGGGAACAGGTGTTCGTTTTTTCCGCAGGGAGACTTGAATAATAGAGAATTATTGTGAAGGTGCTTCGATGAACTCTCTGCCAGACACTTGAGTGTGATTTGCAGATTATCCATGTAAATGTAAATGGAGATCCGCTCCTTGGTCACGTAGCCATTCGAGAATCGCTTTGTGAACGTCCTCATCGACGAGAAATATGCGATTGCTACGAACCAGTTCCTCAACTGCCTGGAAAATGTCCTCTGTGGTCGATATCTATGGCCTTCTTTCCCAACTAGCACCAGCTACCTCTGTGCGGCCTCGATGAAATTGTTGGCCCTCAAAATGGTTCAAATGGCTCTGAGCATTATGGGACTTAACATCTAAGGTCATCAGTCCCCTAGAACTTAGAACTACTTAAACGTAACTAACCTAAGGACATCACACACATCTATGCCCGAGGCAGGATTGGAACCTGCGACCGTAGCGGTCGCGCGGTTCCAGACTGACGCTCCTAGAACCGCTCGGCCACAACGGCCGGCTATTTGGCCCTCATTCCGCCAGAATTTCACGAGACGTTTTGCTCACAATAATAGTACTGTACCGCGTACTTCGACTTTGGAGTACGTTACCAGTTGGCGCCCCATTTCACTCCCACACTGTGACGCATCTGTTATCCACAACGGAGGCGTATTCAGGTAGTCTGGAAGACGTGCTCTCTCTTGACAATATGCCAGTCTTGTTGGGCAATATCTCAGCGTGGAATGATGTGTATGACTTACTTCCTGAAGGCCCCATGTACTTGGTGCTGAAACCAGGAACCATTAGACAAAATGAAAGTGCGACTGAGTAAAAGAAATAATTATTTTCTGACTGTATTGGTCGCTGTTCCAACCGCTTTTAATCTGCCCACGCTTGCCTGTTAGCCAGGCAGGCAAGCTGCCTCATGTTATCAGCAGAACGGGTAGGCTGTTTTATTCCCATCCGAGACAGCTTGTGCCCAACCCGAGCAAGCTGCAGAAATCTTACTGGCCTGCCCGTGTTTGCGCTGTGCTACGGAACGTAGCAGTTTATTCTGCACGCTTTCACTGTAGTGTTGCGAGTAGGATTGGAAGTTGATGAAAAGACTTTTTTACCTGATAATCACGAGACGTGGATCGATGAAATATATATTCATTTTTGGTCATTGTTGGCCATAAACTGGTGGTTTTATATGTTATTTCTCATTTTCGACGTATTTCGGGCTTATTTATTTATTTACTTATTTCGATAGGTACGGTACTCTCTGCAACTTTACTCTTCCTGCGACTAGTACTATCTATTCTCAATTCGAAACATCATCAGATCACCTCTAACACCTGCTTTCTGTAGTAGTGAGAACCATTTCTGAATGTCGGGATACTTTGCAAATGGTTCAAATGGCTCTGAGCACTATGGGACTCAACTGCTGTGGTCATCAGTCCCCTAGAACTTAGAACTACTTAAACCTAACTAACCTAAGGACATCACACACATCCATGCCCGAGGCAGGATTCGAACCTGCGACCGTAGCGGTCGTGCGGTTCCAGACTGTAGCGCCTTTAACCGCTCGGCCACTCTGGCCGGCCGGATCCTTTGCACCTAAGACCCTGGAAGATGCTTATTATACCACAACAGCAACGAAAATGAAGTTTTGGAGTTCTGTTTCTGTAAACATCGTGTTTTCCGGCCAAATACGACCCCAGCTATACCATTTTAATTACTTTTTTCCAGGAAATATATTGCCGGTTTGTTGAACTCATTGTAAGTCGCAAAAATAGATCATTATAAAGTCCGCTACTGCACTTTAGTAAGCACGAAGTTGGTTTTTGATATTACGTTAATGTAAGAAGTATGCGTCTGAAAGAAGAAGCTTTTCTTTCGTACAAAGCTTTCTTCACACTACGTTGCATACTTTCAGAATGTGGCTTTTTTTCCTATTTCACTCCACGTTTGCCCTAAACTTGGAAACCCTATGCACTGCTATAGGGCCTCAAGTCCTTAGCACACGTTTCCACACATTTGTCAGTCATAAAGCCTTTGTCTTCTTTCAAAATATTCCTGGAGTGAGGAAACCGTTGCTCAAATTTACAAACATGACGTAACATGTCCGAGATTCCGAACGTGTGTTTGGAAACTTTTTTCACTATTTGTGTTGCAAGACACACAGCGATTTGTTTGAAGCTGCCTCGTAAACAAACAACTTTTCTTAAATTTCCCCTCAATCTCCCTAAGTTTGGTTTGTTCATTTTGCTGCTCCCCTGGTTATGATAAATGAGCTGCGGTGGAACTACCTAAACACACACACACCTGACTAGTCACGTTGCATTGATAATGCGGAAGGCTGGAGGAATCCCGTTAAGTTTGCTAGGCTTGAGGAAATCCAAGGTGGCGCGCTTTTAACCACTGCGCCTCAGTACGCATGTACTCTTGCCTCTCCTTTGCGGCAGGTTGAGCTGCTTTAATGGTTGCGGCACAGACAGGGCAGGCAGACTGGAAGCAGAATTTGTACATCTCTGACATTATGCTCGGGTGATTCAGTTACTACGAGCCCTCCTTTATAACGACAGACAACAACCTATTATTTCATCCTGCTTGTGGAGATAGGAGATAACGTTTTCCTTCCAGTGACACAGCTTCCAACATAGCATAAATTAAATACGTAGTGTAACAAGAGAGCTAACATCTGTTTTACCCATTCTACGACACTAGTGGAAAGAAACTGATTGAAATATCTTCCGTGTGCCTGCTGTTTCCGTGCTCGAGGACGCTTGTTTTCCCACCGGCCGTCAGAAACGCTGTTCCGGTGAAATCTCTTATGGTCAACATGAACCCGTTCACTGCTCCACTACTCAGCTAATCGGCTGAGGCGTGATGAAGTGTAACACATTGACATTGTCTAGCGAAAAATGGATTAACATTGTCAGGATTAGACCTGCAGGCGAAAGAAATCCCCCGCCCTCGACCGATCGCGCAGAATATGGACAACGATTAACACAATACCTACCAATCAGGCCAGAAGCGCAGACTCACTCTATAGATGGATTAAAGCTACATCTTCAAAATGCGATTGTGGAGCATCCCTGCAAACCATTGGCCACATTGCTAAAATAATGTCCGAGCAGACCATATCGTGGAACTTTCAACGATTTCCTAATGGAAACGAACGACGCAAATGATTACATTAAACAATTAAATGTCTGTTTGTGAGTTACGTCCTCTACTGTGCGTGTTTTATTTAATATTGTGCTTAAAAGACTGTAATATCTCTTTATATTCGATGAATTATTCTGATAAAATTCTACCCTTGAATGACGTTTACTAATTTTCTATCTTCATACTCGCAGGATCCATGCGCAAAGTAGTTTCATACAATAGCTATGCCATGAGCGCATAATTATTCTTTGTAGTACTCTCTCTGGTGGTGGTTAGAAAAAAGCTTCCGAGATTGTCTTCGTGCCGATTAGCCTGAGCATTGTTTGAAGAATTATAATCTGAATATTGAGATTTATGACAAAAGATAACTGATACGAAATTGTACGATTAAAAGGGAAATATATATATTGCTCCTTCATATAAAAGGTGTGTAACAATTTACATTATTTGACATTTGAGAATTAATGATATTCATCGATATATTGCGTAGTTGTTAATCTGAAGGGAACTTCCGAAAGACTGGATACGAACCTGCATTTAATAATCCAAGAGCTCCATTACTTCTTCGGAAGGTTAAACTTCATCAAAGCCAAATATCCGCTTGAACTGAGGTTTCCCGATTGATTATACAACGCTCCCAAAAATGCGAGGCATTTTATTTGTACAGATTAGCAGACTGCCGCAAAGCACTAGCCTGCAGAGAAGAAGAATCATCGCCTGATTTCATTCTAACAAGTAAAATTTCTGAATCATTTTGAGTGACTGAGTTATGACTGTGTTCCCTATTGCCGGCCGCGGTGGCCGAGCGGTTCTAGGCGCTTCAGTCCGGAAGCGCGCGACTGCTACGGTCGCAGGTTCGAATCCTGCCTTGAGCATGGATGTGTGTGATGTCCTTAGGTTAGTTAGGTTTAAGTAGTTCTAAGTTCTAGGGGACTGATGACCTCAAATGTTAAGTCCCATAATGCTCAGAGCCATTTGAACCATTTGTGTTCCCTATTATAAATGATTGGTGCTCGAACGAGTTGAGAACTACATAATTACATAGATAAGAGGAAAAATTACAAGACCACTCAATAAATAAATGAATATGTAACGAGTTGGGGTTTGTTTTTTTAAGAAATTGGGAAAGCAACGGGCTGTGTGAAAACAAATTATGAACATTGGTCTGGAGAAAAAACAGAAACGCACTAGGTTCAAATGGCTCTGAGCACTATGGGACTTAGCCCGCATCTCGTGGTCGTGCGGTAGCGTTCTCGCTTCCCACGCCCGGGTTCCCGGGTTCGATTCCCGGCGGGGTCAGGGATTTTCTCTGCCTCGTGATGGCTGGGTGTTGTGTTCTGTCCTTAGGTTAGTTAGGTTTAATTAGTTCTAAGTTCTAGGCGACTGATAACCTCAGCAGTTGAGTCGCATAGTGCTCAGAGCCATTTGAACCATTTGAACCACTATGGGACTTAACATCTGGGGTCATCAGTGGCCTAGAACTTAGAACTACTTAAACCTAACTAACTTAAGGACATCACACACATCCATGCCCGAGGCAGGATTCGAACCTGCGACCGTAGCGGTCGCGCGGTCCCAGACTGAAGCGCCTAGAACCTCACGGCCACACCGGCCGGCAGAAAGGCACTAGGCTCAGCACCGGTGTAGCGATGAGGTAATGCCCAGATTCTTGATTGCGTTGAAAGATAAACGGATAATGGGACCTTGCTTTTCATTCGAATAAAACTGTCAATGAATCCATACTTTTATTAACCTTCTCTATCATAAATTCGTAGGATTTTCTAAGCGCCAAGGATGGCATGACAATGGAAAACAAATTTACGTCTAGATGGCTAAAATTGGTTACGTTGATTACTAGTTTCGACCTCTAGGTTTGATCATCTACAGAACCAGTTCCTGCAAGTGTAGTACGTCAAAATTGTAAATTTTCATGTCAAAGTGAAAACCATCACAGTAAGTGAATGTTGGCGGTAGATGCGTGAATTGCGCATTGTCCTGGGCGAAGTTCTGGTGGAGGTGGTTGTGCGTTGCCTTCTTCCCACCCGCTACTTACAGTCAGATGAATGTTGTGGACTTCCCGTCAGTGGGCTTTGTAACTCGTGACGTCAGTGTGGTGTTCCAAATTACATATATTTTACACGTGAGTTCTCCGACAATAAATGAAGTTGCCGCAGTGGGGAAGCTCTCCGACCGTTTTGTTATGACAACATCCCTTCACATTCTATCCAGTCTTAAAACTGGCTGTGCACAGGGTCCATACGCATGTTCAATTTTTTTTCATTTCTACGTTTTTATTCTCTTATTACTTTTATCTTTTTCTTTCTGCAACATTACTGCAGTAAACTACACTCCTGGAAATTGAAATAAGAACACCGTGAATTCATTGTCCCAGGAAGGGGAAACTTTATTGACACATTCCTGGGGTCAGATACATCACATGATCACACTGACAGAACCACAGGCACATAGACACAGGCAACAGAGCATGCACAATGTCGGCACTAGTACAGTGTATATCCACTTTTCGCAGCAATGCAGGCTGCTATTCTCCCATGGAGACGATCGTAGAGATGCTGGATGTAGTCCTGTGGAACGGCTTGCCATGCCATTTCCACCTGGCGCCTCAGTTGGACCAGCGTTCGTGCTGGACGTGCAGACCGCGTGAGACGACGTTTCATCCAGTCCCAAACATGCTCAATGGGGACAGATCCGGAGATCTTGCTGGCCAGGATAGTTGACTTACACCTTCTAGAGCACGTTGGGTGGCACAGGATACATGCGGACGTGCATTGTCCTGTTGGAACAGCAAGTTCCCTTGCCGGTCTAGGAATGGTAGAACGATGGGTTCGATGACGGTTTGGATGTACTGCGCACTTTTCAGTGTCCCCTCGACGATCACCAGTGGTGTACGGCCAGTGTAGGAGATCGCTCCCCACACCATGATGCCGGGTGTTGGCCCTGTGTGCCTCGGTCGTATGCAGTCCTGATTGTGGCGCTCACCTCCACGGCGCCAAACACGCATACGACCATCATTGGCACCAAGGCAGAAGCAACTCTCATCGCTGAAGACGACACGTCTCCATTCGTCCCTCCATTCACGCCTGTCGCGACACCACTGGAGGCGGGCTGCACGATGTTGGGGCGTGAGCGGAAGACGGCCTAACGGTGTGCGGGACCGTAGCCCAGCTTCATGGAGACGGTTGCGAATGGTCCTCGCCGATACCCCAGGAGCAACAGTGTCCCTAATTTGTTGGGAAGTGGCGGTGCGTTCCCCTACGGCACTGCGTAGGATCCTACGGTCTTGGCGTGCATCCGTGCGTCGCTGCGGTCCGGTCCCAGGTCGACGGGCACGTGCACCTTCCGCCGACCACTGGCGATGACATCGATGTACTGTGGAGACCTCACGCCCCACGTGTTGAGCAATTCGGCGGTACGTCCACCCGGCCTCCCGCATGCCCACTATACGCCCTCGCTCAAAGTCCGTCAACTGCACATACGGTTCACGTCCACGCTGTCGCGGCATGCTACCAGTGTTAAAGACTGCGATGGAGCTCCGTATGCCACGGCAAACTGGCTGACACTGACGGCGGCGGTGCACAAATGCTGCGCAGCTAGCGCCATTCGACGGCCAACACCGCGGTTCCTGGTGTGTCCGCTGTGCCGTGCGTGTGATCATTGCTTGTACAGCCCTCTCGCAGTGTCCGGAGCAAGTATGGTGGGTCTGACACACCGGTGTCAATGTGTTCTTTTTTCCATTTCCAGGAGTGTATTACACTTCTTGTTTTGCTTATTGAATTTTAATTTTTCACTCAATTTTTTGTAAAAGAGCCAGAGATTTTAATCATCATCGTAAATCCCCAAACTCGCTGTAGCTACATTCTTATAACATCTTTTAATCTTTTAAGACACAAAGAAATTACAGGCATTGACTGCGAGTCGGCATTGATTGAAATCGATTGGGGAAGCTGAAAATTTGTTCACTAGTAGGAGTAATCCACTAAATTACAGGCCCATATCGTTAACGTCGATATGCACCAGGATTTTAGAACATGCATTGTGTTCGAACATAATGATTACCTCGAATAAAACGGTCTATTGACACACAGTCAACATGAGTTTAGAAAAAGTCGTTCCTGTGAAACACAACTAGCTCTTTATTCACATGAAGTGCTCAGTGCTATTGACAAGGGATTTCAGATCGATTCCGTATTTCTGGATTTCCAGAAGGCTTTTGACACTGTGCCACACAAGCGGCTCTTAGTGAAACTGCGTGCTTATGGAATATTGTCTCACTTATGTGACTGGATCTGTGATTTCCTATCAGAGAGGTCACAGTTCGTTGTAATTGACGGAAAGTCATCGAGTAAAACAGAAGTGATTTCTGGCGTTCCCCAAGGTAGTGTTATAGGCCCTTTGTTGTTCCTTACCTATATAAACGGTTTGGGAGACAATCTGAGCAGCCGTCTACGGTTGTTTGCAGATGACGCTGTCGTTTATCGGCTAATAAAGTCATCAGAAGATCAAAACAAACTGCAAAACGATTTAGAAGAAATATCGGAATGGTGCGAAAAGTGGCAGTTGACCTTAAATAACGAAAGGTGTGAGGTCATTCACATGAGTGCTAAAAGGAACGCGTGAAACTTCGGTTACACGATAAATCAGTCTAATCTAAAAGCCGTAAATTCAACTAAATGCCTAGGTATTACAATTACGAACAACTTAAATTGGAAAGAATACGTAGAAAATGTTGTGGGGAAGGCTAACCAAAGACTGCGTTTTATTGGCAGGAGACTTAGAAAATGTAACAGACGTCTTAAGGAGACTGCCTACACTACGTTTGTCCGTCCACTTTTAGAGTACTGTTGAGCGGTGTGGGATCCTTACCAGATAGCACTGACGGAGTACATCAAAAAAGTTCAAAGAAAGGCAGCACGTTTTGTATTATGACGAAATATGGGAGAAAGTGTCACAGAAATGATACAGGATTTGGGATGGACATCATTAAAAGAAAGGCGTTTTTCGTTGCGACGGAATATTCTCACGAAATTCCAATCTCCAACTTTACCCTCCGAATGCTAAAATATTTTGTTGACACCGAATTACATAGGGAGGATCGATCAGAAAGATAAAATAAGGGAAATCAGAGCTCGTACGGAAAGATATAGATGTTCGTTCTTTCCGCGCGCTATACGAGGTTGGACTAATAGAGAATTGTGAAGGTGGTTCGATGAACCCTCTGCCAGGCACTTAAATGTGATTTGCAGAGTATCCATGTAGATGTAGACCTGGATTCAAACCCAGGTCTCCAGCTTACTGGGCAGATGCTCTAACCACTGAGCCGTCCGGACACAGCGGTCGTTGCAGCTGCACAGACTACGCTTGCACGTCTCCTGCCAGAGGCAAATTCTCAACTTATCCACACACTACTGAAGTAGTACCCCTTGCCCATCGTCCTCATGACTCGCAGCATTTCGCCGATCCGCGTAAAAGTTTGAGCGTGGTGTATATCCGTGTCTATACATGTTCAAAAGTGCTGCCCCTTGCCCGTTCCCTTACTAATCGCGGTATTTCGCCGATTCCCGTAAGAGCACAGTGGTCAGCGCATCTGCCTAGTAAGCAGGGACCTAGGGTCAGACCCCACCTAGCACAAAATTTTCAAGTTTCCTCATTGATTTAAATCAATGCCCACTGGCAGCTAATGTCATTAAGTCCCTTATATCTTGATTCATAGCAGCTGCACGATGAAAAGGTGTCCGTTGTCCGTTCTTTCGGACAAGGCCGAAAGAACAGACACCACATATAATTTAACAAATTATCTCATACTGAAAGCATTTTCAAACCTAACTTTATGAATATTTGTACTTGGCCTCTCAGTTAGAAATTAAAAAAAAAGTGTTTCACTGTTTTTCAAAATTCCACTCCTAAGGGAGTGAAACAGAGGATGAAAATATATAAGAAGTTATTTCATTACATTAAAAAAATTTAAAGCTAAATCTATGAAAATTAATATTTGACTTCTCGGTTAAATATAAAGGAATAAGTGTTAGGAGATGAAAATTTCTATGGAAATAACACCACAAGAACGCAAAAGACATGATTAGCAAAAACCTTGGACTGCAGCTAGCGGAACAACTTTTTTGTCAGAAGTACATCGGTTAAGACCGTGCTTCTATTAACTTAATAAGCATGAAAAGATTAAAAAGTGTTGCAATTTTGTGAACAGCATACAAATTCGATTGAAGAGGAAGAACGGAAAATATATCTGTGCAGGAATGAATCGAGACTTTATGACCACACTACACAATAATTTATTAACTTATTACGTACCAAATAGCATAAAATCAAAATTCAAAAAGATCCAGACGGTAGACAACTCGTCCCATACTTTTGCGAGAATGTCTGAAGTTACTGCGTTCACTGCTGTTGCTATTCGCCGGCCGCGGTGGCCGTGCGGTTCTAGGCGCTGCAGTCCGGAACCGCGGGACTGCTACGGTCGCAGGTTCGAATCCTGCTTCGGGCATGGATGTGTGTGATGTCCTTAGGTTAGTTAGGTTTAAGTCGTTCTAAGTTCTAGGGGACTGATGACCTAAGATGTTGAGTCCCATAGTGCTCAGAGCCATTTGAACCATTTGTTGCTATTCGGCACCGCACTTCACCCGAAGTTGTAGGAAGAGAAAGGAAATACAGTCTCTCACAAACCAAAAAAAAAAAAAACCTACCGTGACATCAGGCAACCCTGCAGGCCAAAAATGTAGCGCGAGATCCTTCCGGCGCTTACGCTTAAGAGCTGTCACTCTCGACGAAAATGGCACAACAAAGTTGTAACAGAGCTGCACCTGTGGAAAGGAGAACGCAAACTGCCATTATTTTGTTGCTCTGGCAGCGACGCCTCTACTCGAGGTACATCTGGATAAGAAGAGTGATAGTGCGAGCCAGCTGCAGGGATAAACCTACTGGCATCTGAAGTACGGGGGTTGGACTAAAATACGGAAACACCGCGAGAAATGCATGCTTGGACACAAATGCAGATGTTAGCCAAGATGTCAGGTTGCTCTATTGTATTTGACCACAAGCGCCAACTGCGCAGTGTCCTCAACACGTTGGTTTTGTCAGTCGTGGTTAGAACAGTGTTCTGTGTAATTATGAGTGCATTATGTCGGAGCTGAGTGTATTCGAACTTGGGCAAATTGTTGTAGCTCGTATAGTGTATGCCTCTGTAACCAAGGGAGACGAAGTTTTTCGTGTTCGAAAAGGCTCCGTATCGAAGATTTATACCCCATACAGGGAAAGAGGAATAACATTATTCGCTAAGTCACAACGTATACGGAAGTGTATGTTGAATAATCGGGACAGATAGTCGTTGCAGAGAATTGTGACTGATAGTAAGAAGACGACAGCTGCAAAAGTCGTTGCAGAACTGAAAGTCGCAAGTGCGAACCCTGTCAGTACCATAACAGCACGAAGCGAGCTCCATAATAGTCCAGTCAACGACGGAAAATTAAGAAAAAAAAATTAGTGTAGTCGCAAAAATTTTTATACAGTGGTCGTGGAGAGCGCCATGAACAACATACTAAAAACCCAAACACGCGGGGTGTGAACGCTGGGGTGGGGGTAGGGGCGTTTAACTGTCACTTTTTTTGCGTTTTTCTTGAGTACCTGGAAAACCGTGGCTTCTATCGAAAAAATATCCCAGTAAAAAAATAATAATTTTTTTCTCTAGAGCTAATAATTTCCTGTTGCAGGGTGTGGAAAAACTGCGAATTATTAAAAATATCGTTCTGATGGCATGAAATTAATGTTTAATACCCACTAAATGGTTCAAATGACTCTGAGCACTTTGGGACTTAGCATCTGAGGCCATCAGTCCCCTAGACTTAGAGCTACTTAAACCTAACTAACCTAAGGACATCAAAC
This sequence comes from Schistocerca americana, assembly GCF_021461395.2. Classification (NCBI taxonomy): domain Eukaryota; kingdom Metazoa; phylum Arthropoda; class Insecta; order Orthoptera; family Acrididae; genus Schistocerca; species Schistocerca americana. The sequence continues at coordinate 38,398,155 of NC_060123.1, forward strand.
ACATCCATGCCCGAGGCAGGATTGGAACCTGCGACCGTAGCAGCAGCGTGGTTCCGCACTGAAGCGGCTAGAACCGCTCCGCTACAACGGCCGGCTGCCCACTAAACTTTGAAATAACACAAAACTATATTATTTATTATAAAATAACATCTTATCTTGATTAGGGTCAGCTGTATCATCGTCATCATCTACATCTACGTCTACATACATACTCCGCAATCCACCATACGGTGCGTGGCGGAGGGTACCTCGTACCACAACTAGCGTCTTCTCTCCCTGTTCCACTCCCAAACAGAACGAGGGAAAAATGACTGTCTATATGCCTCTGTACGAGCCCTAATCTCTCTTACCTTATCTTTGTGGTCTTTCCGCGAAATGTAAGTTGGCGGCAGTAAAATTGTACTGCAGTCAGCCTCAAATGCTGGTTCTCTAAATTTCCTCAGTAGCGATTCACGAAAAGAACGCCTCCTTTCCTCTAGAGACTCCCACCCGAGTTCCTGAAGCATTTCCGTAACACTCGCGTGATGATCAAACCTACCAGTAACAAATCTACCAGCTTGCCTCTGAATTGCTTCTATGTCCTCCCTCAATCCGACCTGATAGGGATCCCAAACGCTCGAGCAGTACTCTAGATGGGTCGTGTTAGTGTTTTATAAGCGGTCTCCTTTACAGATGAACCACATTTTCCCAAAATTCTACCAATGAACCGAAGACAACTATCCGCCATCCCCACAACTGCCATTACATGCTTGTCCCACTTCATATCGCTCTGCAATGTTACGCCCAAATATTTAATCGACGTGACTGTGTCAAGCGCTACACTACTAATGGAGTATTCAAACATTACGGGATTCTTTTTCCTATTCATCTGCATTAATTTACATTTATCTATATTTAGAGTTAACTGCCATTCTTTACACCAATCGCCCGCAGCTCGTGGTCGTGCGGTAGCGTTCTCGCTTCCCACGCCCGGGTTCGATTCCCGGGGGGTCAGGGATTTTCTCTGCCTCGTGATGGCTGGGTGTTGTGTGATGTCCTTAGGTTAGTTAGGTTTAAGTAGTTCTAAGTTCTAGGGGACTGATGACCATAGATGTTAAGTCCCATAGTGCTCAGAGCCATTTGAACCATTTACACCAATCAGAAATGCTGTCCAAGTCATCTTGTATCCTCCTACAGTCACTCAACGACGACACCTTCCCGTACACCACAGCATCATCAGCAAACAGCCGCACATTGCTATCCACCCTATCCAAAAAATCATTTATGTAGATACAAAACAACAGCGGACCTACTACCCCTGCGGCACTCCAGATGATACCCTCACCTCCGATGAACACTCACCATCGAGGACGACGTACTTGGAGATCAAGTATCGCTGAAGCATTCGAGCGAGATGGCGCAGTGGTTAGCACACTGGACTCGCATTCGGGAGGACGACGGTTCAAAAATCTGCTTTAGGCGGTGGCGTGGCGAGGCGCGACGTGTTATCCGGGCCGCGGGTGCTCGTGGATGAGGAAGTGTTTACACCGCCGGTACTCGCGCGTGTTGTTGTCTGACTAGATCGCCATGGCACACAATTTTGGAAAGACTACGCTCCAATTTACGTTTGACAACGAATTGTCACACGAAAGGCTTTCGAAATACAGCGTTTTTTGAGGGAAGAAGTTCGTTTACCTGCTACAGACCTAATTGGAATACACCTATCCATTGTAAACAGTACAATGTACGTCAAGATGATCGGTGAAGCTGAGTGTGAAAGAACTCTCGCCGCTGCTCAAAGAGGAATTAAATTTCGACGTTCTAATGGCCATATCAGCGATGTAAAAGTATCTCCTTCAGGCTTGGGTGTGAAGTTCATTCGAATTTTTGAATTGCCGTTTGAGGTACCAGAATCGATGGTTACTGAACGCTGGGCGAGTTTTAACTCCTATCCCGTGCTAAACGGCGTCCGACAGGTGCGGATCGTCCTTAACAAACATATCCCTTCTTCCAGAATGAGATTTTCACTCTGCAGCGGAGTGTGCGCTGATATGAAACTTCCTGGCAGATTAAAACTGTGTGCCGGACCGAGATTCGAGCTCTGGACGTTTGCCTTTCGCGGGCAAGTTGTAAGGTAACAGGGGATAATATGGAACTCTTTCAAGCAATTTAAAATTTAAAGCACGGCAGCAGAGATAATATGCTGGGCAAAAATAGACCGGAAAATATTTGTTTGTGTTTTGATGGACGTTGTAGTTCCGTTGGATAGTGTTTTGGTTTTCTTTTAATTGCAACGAATTATATAAGTGTGGTGATAATTTGTAAAATTATATTATGTATTTAGATTTAAGTATTTAAATATTATAAAATACTGTAAACGAATTGTGGCCATGTTTAGCAATTATTTTGACTACTGTGGTGTCATGTGACCCGACTCAGGACTGTGGATGTGAGCGGGAAAATCGGGGTCTTTGGTGGTTGGCCGTTGTGGTGGCGAGTTGGGAGCGGCAAAGTGCCGCGAGTGCAAGCATGGACGCCAGGGTATGCGAAGGAACGAAGTGAAAGTGTGTGGGTGTGAGACAAACAGTGTACGAATTGCACCGATTATTATTTGTGAACTTAAAAATGCATGGCCACAACGTTAAAGTGTTTCTTTTGAATAAATAAGTTTCAATCTGAACGTGTATAGTTCAATTCACTGCTCTTCAAAAGCCAGCCAATACCAGACTCAATAATAGGGGCGCAAATGCAACCGTTTACTACCAACCCCCTTTACAGATGAGCCACGTGAAAAATAGGTAGTAAACGAGCCCGAGTTCAGGTGCAAAGTGCTCTACCAACTGAGCTACCCAAGCACGACTCACGCCCCGTCCTCACAGCTTTACTTCTGCCAGTATCTCGTCTCCTACCTTCCAAACTTCACAGAAGCTCTCCTGTTTTAATCTGCCATATCCCTTCTTATTTATATATTGGAGGATGTCGAGCTATTGTGATTTACGATGGCCAGCCACGGTCGGAGTGCATCAACGCCGCGTTATGCAAGTGCCACATGGAGAAGCGTCACTGGGGTAAGTTCCCACGCAGCTGCCGATGACGTGCGTGTCGGTGGCCCGCCGGGAGGTGTTGCCAAGTTCGAGTGTGACATATTGATGCAAGAGCAGACGAGTTAGGAGAGCACAGAGGTGACACGGAGGATGCCCCTAGTACCACGTCACGTCAGATGAGGGAGGAACTTTCCGCACCCTCACATGTAGCACGCGGCGTGGAAGTGGAGATCGAGACAGTGGCGGCAGCAACGGATCAAGAAACGCTCGGCGAACACAGTGAGGCGTCGCCTACGGCGGCAGAGGACAGGGCGCGCAAACAACGATCGCCGAAGCGTCACAAAAAGGGTCACCATAGTTCGGGTGGCAAGTCCTCTCCTAGCCTAAGGGACGCGGAAGTTGTTCTAGCGGAAGAAATGTCTGACACTGAACACGTGCCTTTAGAGGACGCTGACAGGATTCCTTCACATAGTGACCAGATGTCCTGCCTTTCAGACGGTCCCTCTTCATTGACACCGACTGACCCAGAGGAGGAGTCAGGGACACCAATGTCGCGGCAGCCACATCGAAATACACCAGAGGACGTTTCTGGGAATGATGACCACTGCGACTGGGCGGAACCAGTCGAAGACATACAGGAATTGGCACCCCCAATTGATGACGACTCACTTACAGGATGCACACCATGCAATGAAAACAACGGAGGGCAACCCATTGGCGGGCACCCCTCTGAGCACGAATGGTGGACTAACGCCCACAATGACATGAGACGAGCATGACAACGACAACGAACCAAGCATGTAAGGTGGACACAGTGAACATTAACACAGCACATTCGCTTGCAAAGATGCAACTTTTCCGGGATATGATTTACGCCACAGACGTGGATACTCTGCTGGTGCAGGAAACCTGCAATGCTGCCTTTCCCGACGTGTGTGGGTAAAACACTTACCTAGCGCCGACTCCAGACGGAGGACGTGGCACAGCGATATTAGTCCGGGAAGGGATTTCGATGTGTGACCTCGGTTACCTCCCTTCGGCTCGTGGTTTGGCGATGACCGTGAACGGCATTCGTTTTGTCGACATTTATGCGCCCTCCGGGTCTGACAATCGACGGGCGCGAGCGCGATTCTACTCGGAGGATACAGTGCGCCTATTTCACAGGAGATATGGCCACATCTTGGTAGGAGGGGATTTTAACTGTGTTCTCACACCGAAACATCAAACCCCTAATCTCAGTTCCTGCTACGCATTGCACACGATCTGCCGGGACATGGCACTAATGGACACGTGGGATAAGATCCATGGGCAGCGAGAGGGCAACACTTTTTACTAGCCACTCGGCGAGCAGGCTGGATCGGATTTATGTTTCTGATGGATTAAGAGATCACGTGTTGGCTACTGAACGTTGGCCCACAGCTTTTACGGATCACCTTGCATATTTATGCACGTTAACGCTCCCACGGCAACGGGTTTGTTGGAGCCGTAGTTATTGATAACTTAATTCATCCTTGCTGGTGGATCCGGAATGTCGCTAGTGGATCGAAGAAACAAGGCAGGCATATACTCGCCGTCAGTCGATGCACCATACGGTACTATCATGGTGGCTGCTTTGTGCAAAACCGGCGATACGAAGAGCTCTCATAACGCATGGCAAGGAAAAGGCGAAATGGCTCCGAGATACACTTGATTATTACTACACGGTGCTCCATGACCTGTCCTCCTATCCTCCGGGGCCCCATCGCCCGAGCATCAAGCGGAAGTCCATCCCATTCAGACGTGCATTTTATCGTTCACGAGACGTCGACTGGAGGGACTTCCGATCCGTGCTCGGTGCTTGGACAACGTCGATGGAGAACGTAATAGCACGCATCATGTGTCCAAGGGACATGTGCGTAATCGCCTAACCTTGATCACAGTGCTCCATGGTGGTGATGGTCGATCCTTGACGTCACAACAGGACGTTGCTGATGAGTTTCCGGAGCATTGCCGCCTCCTTATCGCTGGGACGCCGACGGACAGTGGGTTAGGGGAAGAAATTTTGCGACAGATGCAAATGGAGGTGGATGGTCCGGATGCAGAGGCGTTATTAGAGCCCCTAACGGAAGATGACATACGAAGGCCACTCACGAAGGGTGCGGTGCATAAATGCCCTGGGACAATTGAGTTGACACTCCAATTTCATTGCGAATTTGCGGATTTAATGATGTCCCAATTGGCGTTGACGTATAATAAGTTATTGAGCCATGACACGGACGTTGCGTCGCAGTTCATGGCGGGGCTGCTTATAACAATATCGACATCTGCAGGGAGTGTCAGTGCCCATCAATTTCGACCGGTCACAATGCTCAATATTGACTATAAGATCTTTGCGCGAATGTTGGCGGCAAGGCTCAAGACTGTAATATCCGAGACATTGCCACCAGAACAGGCTTGTCAAGGGGTTCGGAGCAACATCCATTCTATCCTAGGTGAATACCGTGAAATAATTTCCCTGACGGAAGCTTGTCGCATGCGAGCGGCGTTCGTATCAGTGGATTTTGAACGTGTCTTTTAGAGGATCAACCATGATTTCCTTGACTCGACCATGCGACGCATGGCGATACCTCAGGATTTTATTACCGTCCTCATGCGCCTCCTTCGCGGCCCTCCTTCGACGGTGAGAGTCAATGGCTGGGAAGTAGGAACGATTCCTGTTTGCAGCTCAGTTAGGCAAGGATGTCCCTTCTCAACGATGCTGTTTGCAATAGCGCTCGAACCATTGATGCAGACTCTTAGATGGACTCTAACAGGCGTCCGACTCCGTGAGAGTTCCTTCACGTGTCGTGAGTATGCCGACGACTTGATGATACTCGTCCGGTCGAAGAACAAATTACGTAAGGTTGTTGCCCTTCTTACTACGTACGGAGGAGCGGCGGGTAGCAGGGTCAGCATGAATAAAACCAAGATTGTGCACATCGGACGAGGGCTGGACGCTCTGCACAGTCCGTTTACGACGGTGGACATCTTGTGATACTTAAGAGTATTGTTCACCCAAATCGCTACGATATCAGCGGCGGCGAGCTACCGACGTCTGCTCCAGCACGTCTGCCTGCATATACGCAACAATTCACTCCGAACCCACGACCTGCTCCAAAGGGTGGAATCTGTCCTCGCGACTGCCGCACCTGGCACAGGTACTGCCAATGCCAATGGTATTGCTAAGAGGCTAATAGCAGCCTTTGCATACTATGTCAGCCAACGTATGTTGTTTAAGGTCAAACAGCCGGCCGGAGTGGCCGAGCTGTTCTAGGCGCTGCAGTCTGGAAACGCGCGACCGCTACGGTCGCAGGTTCGAATCTTGCCTCGGGCATGGATGTGTGTGATGTCCTTAGGTTAGTTAGCTTTAACTAGTTCTAAGTTCTAGGGGACTGATGACCTCAGAAGTTAAGTCCCATAGTGCTCAGAGCCATTTGAAACATTTTAAGGTCAAATACGAGACTTTAATTCTCCCACACCATTCTGGAGGACTTAGTCTCACGAATGTGCAGAACACGGCTCTAGATCCATACCTGCGAGCGACGCTACGGAGATGGAACCACCGGCAACACGCCATCACATCGGCGATCCTGGACGTGCTTCTTCCCCCGTTCTTTGAACCGCACGTCACGCGATTCTTTGTTGATTTTAGTTACGCTCAGTTACAGATACTTTCTACAAGGATCGCCACTACCCGTGAGATATATCGATACCAGAGGCGTCATCATGGCAGCAATGTTGTCGATCTTAAATACCCAACCAGGGATTGGAGACAGATTTGGCGGGCTGTCCATACGCCTCTCCTCACCACGGCAGCGAGATCGTCTTGGTATGCCTTAATCAACCGCAAGACAGTCAACCGCCAACGATTGTACGACATTCACGCGGTAGATTCCCCGCTCTGGCTTATTTGTGGCATGCAGGACACCGACGAATATTCTCTGCAGTGCGGTGAGGCAAAGGATGTTTGGCGGCTTACGCAACGCATCATGGCACTCTTACGACGCACCGACGACTCCACGCTCACGACGGAAGCTTTATTTTTCCCTGACTCTGTCTTTTTTCCCTCACAGAAAAAGCCGGCAATCCGCTGGATTGGAGGACAGGCATCGCACTACGTGCTCTCGCGGACCGTGATATCGGGCATGGACTATTGGCATTATCTACTAGAACAATACGAAATCATCCGACGTCACTCTAAACACAAAACGCCCTTTACAAACTTTCTAGGCAGCATGTTTCATGACCCCTAGCAGCGGTGGGGAGTCCCAGGTTTACGTAGTTTCGCGGGATAGGATATTACTCGCAGTTAAGTGACGTGGATGTCACTCCGGCCCTATATTTCATTCCTTTCTTTCCCATATGTGATTTTTTTCTGGGACAAAAATTAAATAAATAAAATAAAAAAAGAATTCCTTCCCGCTGCCTCTCCCTTATCCTGTCAGGGTACGGGGACGCCGTGGCCAGGCCTTCAAGTACGATCCCTGGCCCGTCCCCCGGCTACGTGGGGTTTCCACAGCAACCGGTTCCCTAACGAGGTGTTTGCCAACTGAGCCTCCCCCACTGCCTGTCTACCCCAGTCGCTCACCCTCAGATCAGGTGTTGTCACCGTTTCTCAGACAGTATCGTCGTCGATTAGCATCAATAATTTCGCAAAGTTAATTTGCCGATTCTGGAGAGTTTCGTCATATATGTCACACGAAACTAATTATTTGTATTTGGCGGATCTCATTCACAAAAGTACGGTTTTAACGGTATTTCTAAAGTTCTAATACACAATCTGCTATTTGTTGAACTTTTATATCAACAAAACTGAAATTGTACTTGGTAAATTTCTTACATAACGTGGTCACTCGTCCTGTGAAGCTTCCAGAATTTTTGGTGAGGAAGGCGGAATGAGGACTCAGACAGCTGGTTGCCCACTTTTCTGTCACAGACTTTTAAACACGATCACATTTGCCGTTATTGTGCTTCAACAGGAGCATTTTTCAGCTGACTATTATGAAGTTCATTTTACAAAGATGAAATTCCAACTAGATGAACTTTGGTTGGAACGAATTTTATCATCTGTATTCATCAAGAACAACACTCTAGTTATCGAGACTTTATACGCCGCATCTAACCATAGGGAAATATTCTGTAATTTCTTTCAGATGAACACTCCCATTGTCGCGTAAATCTTTAACTACTAACTGTAAACCTGGCGTTGCCCGGATGTTTATTCATCCCAGTTTTTTATCCGTTCATCCCCTCCTCCTCATCTCTCTTGTCCATTTAGTCCTGTCTCGTCTCTCCATCCACCTCCTCCTTCCGCCCATCCGTCTCTCTTTCCATCTCCTCCATCTGCCGCCCCCCCCCCTCTCACAACACTTCATCCTCCTCTCCATCCATCTTCCCGTCTCTGTCCACCTCCTCCTTTTCTAATAGTACATCAAATTCACAATAACACCCCGAATTTATGTATTTATTACAGTGTTCCATTAGTCATTCATCACCTTCCCCCTTTTTCTGTTTACCTGCTGCTCCCTCTCTTTTTAATCTGCTTCTCTCACTTCTGTGGATGCACCTCCTTCCCCCTTCCCGCCCCCATCATGTTCTCCTCTCTCCGTATATCTCCTCCTCCGCCTCCGTCATGCCATCTCCTCTTTCCCCGTCTATGAAAAAACATGTATATCTGCCAACTTTCATGCTGACTGACGAGACGATGTTGAATTTATTTGAAGGTAGGCCAACCATCCGTCATCCAGCATACGTTGGCTTGAGTAAATACCTTCACCACGAAAACATACATACATGAGCCAACTCCCAAGCTGATCAGTCAAATGGTATGTAATTCTGTTGTAAGCACCCTCAGCCATACACCGTATGAAATTTCACGTAGACGGTGAGGTTCCCCTTGTTTTGAAGATCAAAAAATGGTTCAGATGGCTCTGAGCACTATGGGACTTCACATCGGAGGTCATCAGTCCCCTAGAACTTAGAGCTACTTAAACCTGACTAACCTAATGACATCACACACATCCATGCCTGAGGCAGGATTCGAACCTGCGACCGTAGCGGTCGCGCAGTTCCAGACTGTAGTGCCTAGAACCGCTCGGCCAGTCCGGCCGGCTTTGAAGATCAAATGTACAAAATTTCATCAAGATCGGAGCAACACTGTGGCTTTTGTTGAAATCCATAAGTAAAGTACCTTCCACCACGCACTGAACTAAGTTATGTACACAGTGACCTTCCTCTTGGTTTGGGAAATAGGAATTCATTTTTATACACCCCGCCCACTCTATGCCAACTTAGTTGCGAATCATAAATAATAGATTCAAACAACAGAAATCATGTAATGTTTTCTGTCGTATAAGGGGCAACATAGCTATTAAATAATAGTAACGACATTACGAGAGCAGTCACTTACAGTGTTACGTAAAATAACGTTATACCTTATAAATTATCACGACACAAAATGAAGATGATAAGCAATGTGGGACTTCCTTCCGTTTGCTTTGAAACTCTCGGAGTAATCCTGTGTGGTGAGGAGAGTGGGAGGGGGGCAGCAAGGGGAGCCTCGATTTGTTCTGCCGGCCCGGGCCTCTGACAGGTTTAGTGCGCCACTGTTGGTAGGAAACAACATGGTAGGAAACCCCACGACACCCTGTCTCCTGATCTACTATACTTCAGAACATGTGCTCCGTCTCTAATGACTTTGTTGTTAACGGTACGCTAAACACTAATCTCTTCCATGTGCCGCAATCTATGGAACACGTAATGCCAGCTTTTCGGCATCCACATCGTCCCCCACGTTCAGCAGAACATCGACAAAAGATATTCAGTATAGCTTCAGCTGCCACTGGGTCTTTGTTGTCAGGGTGTAGAGCAATCCATCCTCCCCTCGATTCCATCCTCACACGGTCTGCGGCAGGGCGTTAGTGAGCCATTGTCGTATCTGTAAATGGGCAACCAAATACACGTAATTTACAAGAAACGGTGTTGTAAAAAGCATTATATAAGAGCAGAAAGTAGTAATTGTTGTTTCTATTCCCCTCCCTGTCATTTGGTCATTGAGGAGTTACCATTTGCGAGAAAAAGCTACTGTCGAACAGTGACAGTCATCCTTTCATTAAAACTGGTGTCAACTGAAGTTTTGTGTGGACGATTTTCATCTTCTCTGCTCGTTTTATACTGGCGACGTCACCATAACCATGGAAAATCACAAGAAATTTTGACCATAATGTTTCTGCTATGTACTGAATGCAAAGTACGCAAAACTTGATTGCCACATCGCATTCCACGCGGTGAACGAGAAAGCCTCCATCTACAACATTGGCGTTCGTTCGTAGGTCATGAGTCATAACCGTCCTCGTACCGTCCTCACCGACCTTCATTAAAAGGAGACAATGGGAATTAAGGTAATTCGTATTCCATAAGCTTTGCAATGTCTTCATCTCTCTGTTTTTGCATGGCTGTTCTATAGAAAATTTTCAGAGGGTCTACAGTTACTGTTTCATTGTGCACTTTTATGACACTGTTCATACTAACCAAAGACAACACTACATTCTTCTTAGATTGTTTTACGTCATCAAAGTTACAACCAATATGATTTTGCATGGTTCTTGTACCAATTTCTAGGACTAGCGTGTCCGTTGAAGATTGTTCCCCTGCAACAGTCCCTCAGATTTCTTTTAACTGACTTAGCGGTGGTGTGCTCTTTTCTGCGAGTTGCATAACAAAACAGTACGTTTTGTTATTGAAAAAGTAACTGGCATTTACCAATCCACAAATTCCTTTCTCATCAGCACCGCAAAGGTCACGAGCAATATCACTCACGCAGAATGAACACCTATCGGTCGTTGTTTATAGGAACATATTTTATTATTAAAAAAACTCTTGATTACGGCAAATTTAGTGCACACTCAATAACCGAAAGTCACCCTACTATTTATAAACACGAATACGGTGAGGTTATTTTGTCTACTCACATTACAGAACTGAACAGGAAATGCTGGGAAGGGCAATAGTCGATTATTCTGTGTGTAAACTGAAGAACGAGCAGTTCTGGTGGCGGGGAAAGTGACATTTACCAGAAAAAAAGCCACAACAGTTGTACATGATGACTAAGAATCTATTTCCTCACTAGCCGTGCAACTCGCTGTGCGGAGATTTAAGTAGATTCTCTTCGTATGTGCAGTTTTATTAGTAACTAATATATGTATCCCATCTACTGTTAACGCATTTTGTGCAAAATAAACGCTTCCCTGACGTGTCCGCGCACAGTGCATTCTGTGAAAATAAACACTCCCAGGTGTGTCTACGTATGATTGTGAAACAGCATGTAGTTGTTTCCTGCGACATAATGGCACGGACAGAGTGGTGACTCACGTGCTCGCCCTCTGTTTTGCAGACGCACAAATGAGGAGAGTAAGTGACGTCATTCTGGCGACCTGTCTCGCCATCCATCGCCGCTCCCTCCCTCTCACACCAGCCCCATCCACAGGACACAATATAACTCTCAATATGGCTATACTGTACGCATATACCGTGCAGTCTAATATTTGGCCTTAACCCACTTAATTTAACACTAAACATTACTTTTATATCATTGAAACACAATGTTTTATAATCTGCGATTTTTCCATTTCCTGCAAAACAGAACCCTTTAGTTTTAGAGGAAACACGAAGAGGGCTTTTTTAACAGTAAATTTAATTTAGTTTAATTGTGTACTGGGAAACATTTCCGGTAGAAACTGTGGTTTTGTAGTTATTCAAGAAAAACTTACAAAGTGCCTTTGAAACACCCGCCCTTCCCACAGCAGGGTATGATGTTCACACTACACTAGTCTATTAATCTATTCGTCCTTTTTTGATCTTCATTGACTGGACCATAAGCAGGCTATTGCAAGGTGATCTGGAATTCCAGAACCACTTATCAGTGATGTAAATGCCCGTGACAGGAAAACGTGGTACGGAAACCACGGAACCTGGACTATGAAGCAATGGAAAAATATCATAAGGTCGGAGGAGTCTTGTTTCACACTGTTTCCAACTTCTGGTCGAGTTTATGTCCCAAGAGGGAAACAAGGCCGGCCGCGGTGGCCGAGCGATTTTAGACGCTTCAGTCTGGAACCGCGCGACTGCTACGGTCGCAGGTTCGAATCCTGCCTCGGGAATGGATGTGTGTGATGTCCTTAGGTCAGTTAGGTTTAAGTAGTTCTAAGTTCTACGAAACTGATGACCTCAGGTGTTAAATCCCATAGTGCTCAGAGCCATTTGAACCACGTGAAGGGAAACAAGGCGGCGGTTCGGAGATGCTTTTGGGAAAGTCCACTGGACCTGACGGGATACCAATTCGATTCTACACATCGTACACGAAAGAACTTGCCCCCTTTTAACAGCCGAGTACTGAACGTCTCTAGAGGAACGGAAGGTTCCAAATGATTGGAAAAGAGCACAGGTAGTTCCAGTTTTCAAGAAGGGTCGTCGAGCAGATGCGCAAAACTACAGGCCTATATCTCTGACATCCATCTGTTGTAGAATTTTAGAACATGTTTTTTGCTCGCGTATCATGTCATTTCTGCAAACCCAGAATCTACTCTGTAGGAATCAACATGGATTCCGGAAACAGCGATCGTGTGAGACCCAACTCGATTTATTTGTTCATGAGACCCAGAAAATATTAGATACAGGTTCCCTGGTAGATGCCATTTCCCTTGACTTCCGGAAGGCGTTCGATACAGTTCCGCACTGTCGCCTGATAAAGTAAGAGCCTAAGGAATATCAGACCAGCTGTGTGGCTGGATTGAAGAGTTTTTAAGCAAACAGAACACAGCATGTTGTTCTCAATGGAGGGACGTCTACAGACGTTAAAGTAACCTCTGGCGTGTCACATGGGAGTGTTATGGAACCATTGCTTTTCACAATATATATAAATGACCTTGTAGATAGTGTCGGAAGTTCCACGCGGCTTTTCGCGGATGATGCTGTAGTAAACAGGGAAGTTGCAGCATTAGAAAATTTCAGAGAAATGCAGGAAGACCTGCAGCGAATAGGCACTTGGTGCAGGGAGTGGCAACTGACACATAACATAGACAAATATAATGTATTGCGAATAGATAGAAAGAAGGATCCTTTATTGTACGATTATATGATAGCGGAACAAACACTGGTAGCAGTTACTTCTGTAAAATATCTGGATTTGAAGTGGAGTGATCATATAAAATTAAATGTTGGTAAGGCGGGTGCCAGCTTGAGATTCATTGGGAGAGTCGGTAGAAAATGTAGTCCATCAACAAAGGAGGTGGCTTACAAAACACTCCTATACTTGAGTATTGCTCATCAGTGTGGGATCCGTACCAGGTCGGGTTGACAGAGGAGATACAGAAGATCCAAAGAAGAGCGGCGCGATTCGTCACCTGTCAATCCTAAGGGCCCGGGTTCGATTCCCGGCTGGGTCGGAGATTTTCTCCGCTCAAGGACTGGGTGTTGGGTTGTCCTAATCATCATCATTTCATCCCCATCGACGCGCAAGTCGCCGAAGTGGCGTCAAATCGAAAGACTTGCACCAGGCGAGCGGTCTACCCGACGGGAAGCCCTCGTCACACGCCATTTCATTTCATTTCATTTCATGTCACAGGGTTATTTGGTAAGCGTGATAGCGTTACGGAGATGTTTAGCAAACTCAAATGGCAGACTCTGCAAGAGAGGCGCTCTGCATCGCGGTGTAGCTTGCTCGCCAGGTTTCGAGAGGGTGCGTTTCTGGATGAGGTATCGAATATATTGCTTCTCCCTACTTATACCTCCCGAGGAGATCACGAATGTAAATTTAGAGACATTCGAGCGCGCACGGAGGCTTTCCGGCAGTCGTTCTTCCCGCGAACCATACGCGACTGGAACAGGAAATGGAGGTAATGACAGTGGCACGTAAAGTGCCCTCCGCCACACACCGCTGGGTGGCTTGCGGAGTATAAATGTAGATGTAGATGTAGAACCATATCGTGATATTCCGTGCACCACATGGGTACTCTGCCAGGTCGCTTTACTGCCAAGGATTATGTGACCATTTAGACTGAGGAGATCCACCCCACTGTACAATTTTTGTTCCCCAATGGTGACGCTGTGTCCCAAGAGGACACGGCCGCACCCTGTTCACACAACTCCCACAATGCAAGACGAGAATAAGCTGTCGCGTCTCCTATGGCCACCACAGTCTCCAGATCTCAATATTAAAGTGGTCTACTTTGAAGAGAAGGGTGCCTAATCAAATGGTTCAAATGGATCTGAGCACTATGGGACTTAACATCTATGGTCATCAGTCCCCTAGAACTTAGAACTACTTAAACCTAACTAACCTAAGGACACCACACAACACCCAGTCATCACGAGGCAGAGAAAATCACTGACCCCGCCGGGAATCGAATCCGGGAACCCGGGTGTGGGAAGCGAGAACGCTACCGCACGACCACGAGCTGCGGACATTCGGGACCTGCATTTATCCATTTCGAGACCGTTTTATGCATGGTAATGTGTTGTTTGCCCTTTTTTGTTTTGTGTTTCCACATTTTTGTCCACCCTTGTATCTAGACTCTGGATTCTAGAGGTATTCTTCAGTTTCCTACAAACCGCTTCCATAGGGAGCAGCCGGCTTTTGTGGCAGAGCGGTTCTAGGCGCTTCAGTCTGGAACCGCGCGACCGTTACGGTCGCAGGTTCGAATTCTGCCTCGGGCATGGATGTGTGTGATGTCCTTGGGTTAGTTAAGTTTAAGTAGTCAAAAGTCTAGGGGACTGATGACCTCAGATGTGAAGTCCTATAGTGCTCAGAGCAATTTGAACCATTTGAGACATAGGGAGCAGGCAGTCATCACCATGTTCCACGCGGCACAGATACGCGCCTGACACAATTACATCAGGCACAGAGGCATTTAAGCATTCTTCCTGCGCTCCGCAACCGATTGTAAGGGGAAGGATTTTTAACATGTGGTACCATCTTCAGTACCCTCTGCCATCCGTTTTGCAGTGGTTTGCTAAGTATGAATGTAGGGAGTATCGAGACGAATACAGGAATTAGCGACCACAAGGCAGTTGCTGCTAGGCTCAATTCTGTAACACGTACAACCATAAAAAAGAAACGCAAAATATATCTATTTAAAAAAGCTCATGAAAATGCTCTTAACGCCTTTTTAAGAGACAGCCTTCGCTCTTTCCGAACTGATCATGCAAGCGTACAAAAAATGTGGAACGATTTCAAAGAGATAGTATCGACGGCAATTGAGAGATATAAAAAAACTAAACTCTCTCCGTCTTCAGGTCACGAGTGGCCCATCGGTACCATCCGGCCGCCGTGTCATCCTCAGCTGAGGATGCGGATAGGAGGGGCGTGTGGTCCGTATACCGCTATTTCAGTCGTTATGATGGTTTTCTGTGACCGGAGCCGCTGCTATTCGGTCGAGTAGCTCCTCAATTGGCAGCGCGAGGCTGAGTGCACCCCGAAAAATGGCAACAGCGCATGGCGGCCCGGATGGACACCCATCCAAGTGCCGACACGCCCGACAGTACTACACTTCGCTGATCTGTCTGGAACCGGTGTATCCACTGCTGAAAGGCCGTTGCCGAGAGATATATACCACATAAATTAATAAGTGATGGTACACGAAACGGGTCAGATCGCTGTTGGGAAAAAAAAAAAAAGTTTCAAATGGCTCTGAGCACTATGCAACTTAACTTCTGACGTCACCAGTCCCCTAGAATTTAGAACTACTTAAACCTAACTGTCCTAAGGACATCACACACATCCACGCCCGAGGCAGGATTCGAACCTGCGACCGTAGCGGTCGCTCGGTTCCAGACAGGAGCGCCTAGTACGGCACGGCCACTCCGCCCGGCAACAAAAAAAAGCATGCCAAAATTAAAAGAACGCAAAAGCCCCAAGACTGGCAAAGTTTTGCAAAAGTTCGAAATATATCGCATACTTCAATGCGAGATGCTTGTAATCATTTCCACAACGAAACTCTGTCTCGGAATCTGGCAGAAAACCCAAAGAGATTCTGATCGTACACAAAGCACACCAGTGGCAAAGCGCAATAAATACCTTCACTGTGCGATAACAAAGGTGAAGTCACTGATGACAGTGCCACTAAAGCTGAGTTATCAAACACAGTTTTCCGAAACTCCTTCACCAAAGAAGACGAAGTAAACTGCCAAGATAAGAAACATAGAAGTAGATATTCTCGGTGACGCAAAGCAGCTTAAATCACTCAATAGTCAAGGCCTCCGGTCCAGATTGTATACCAATCAGGTTCCTTTCAGAGTATAATGATACAATAGCTCCATACTTAGCAGTTACATACAACCGGTCGCTCACAGAAAGATCCGTATCCAAAGCCTGGAAAATTGCTCCTGTCACACCAGCACCCAAAAAGGGAAGTAGGAGGAATCCGCTAAATTACAGACCCATATCACTAATGTCGATTTTCAGTAGGGTTTTGGAACATATACTGTGTTCTAACATTATGAAGTGCCTCAAAGAAAACGATTTATGACACATAGTCATCACGGATTTAGAAAATATCGTTCTTGTGAAACACAACTAGCTCTTTGTACTAATGAAGTAATCAGTGCTATAGACAGCGGATATCAAAATTAATTACGTATTTTTAGATTTCCAGAAAGCTTTCAACGCCGTTCCTCACAAGCGTCTTCGAACCAAACTGTATGACTATGGAATATCGCCTCAGTTGTGCGACTGGATTAGTGATTTCCTGTAGAAAGGTCACAGTTCGTAGTAATAGACCTAAAGTCGTCGAGTAAAGCAGAAGTAGTATCCGGCGTTCCCCAAGGAAGTGTTATAGGCCCTCTATTGTTGCAGATCTAATTAACGACATAGGAGATAATCTGAGTAGCCGTCTTAGACTGTTTGCAGATGATGCTGTCATTCACCGTCTTGTAAAGTCATCAGATGATCAAAACGACATGCAAAATAATTGAGATAAGGTACCTGTATGGTGTGAAAAGTGGCAGTTGACCCTGAATAAAGAAAAGTGTGGAGGTATTCACACGAGTAGTAAAAGAAATCCGCTAAAATTCCAATTACGCAATAAGTCACACAAATCTGAAGGCTGTAAATTCAACTCAGTACTTAGGGATAACAATTACAAAAATCTAAATTGCAACGATCACATAAATAATGTTGTGGGTAGAGCAAACCAAAGACTGCGATTCATTGGCAGACCAGTTAGAAGGTGAAACAGGTCTACTAAAGAGACTGCTTACAGGACGCTTGTCCGCCCTATTCTGGAGTATTGCTGTGCGGTGTGAGATCCGCATCAGGAGGGGCTGACGGATGTTCAAAGAAGGGCAGCTCGTTTTGTACTATTGCGAAATAGGGGAGTTGGTTTTACAGACATGATATGTGAATTAGAGTGGCAATCATTAAAACAAAGGCGTTTTTCGTTCCGACGGGATCTTCCCATGAAATTTCAATCACCAGTTTTCTCCTCCGATTGCTAAAACATTCTGTTGGCACCCACCTACATAGGGAGAAAATGATCATCACGATAAAATAAGAGAAATTAGGACTCGTACAGAAAAACTTAAGTGCTCGTTTTTCCCGCGCGCCGTTCAAGAGTGGAACGATAGAGACACAGCATGAAGGTGGTTCATTGTACCCTCTGCCAGAAACTTTATTGTGAATAGAAGAGTAATCACGTAGATGTAGATGATGTCCACTGGGGCTCCCTGGCCTGTAAAGTATACTACAGATTCTAAACGTGATGTTTCATCGCTTCTCTGACGAGCTCAACTGTATATCCCTTCGCCTTCGCTACATAGTGGGAGTGTTAAAGGCCCACTGTTATTCCTGGGCTACTACGTAAACGATTTAGGAAACAATCTG
The DNA here is from genome assembly GCF_021461395.2 of Schistocerca americana. Taxonomy (NCBI): domain Eukaryota; kingdom Metazoa; phylum Arthropoda; class Insecta; order Orthoptera; family Acrididae; genus Schistocerca; species Schistocerca americana. The sequence goes on from NC_060123.1 coordinate 38,416,071, forward strand.
GGTAGCATTCAGATTGTTTACAGATGATGCTATCGGTTTCCGTCTTATAAAGTCACAAGCTGATCTAAACAAATTGCAAAGCGGTTTAGACAAGATAGCCGGCCGGAGTGGCCGAGCGGTTAAAGGCGCTACAGTCTGGAACCGCACGACCGCTACGGTCGCAGGTTCGAATCCTGCCTCGGGCATGGATGTGTGTGATGTCCTTAGGTTAGTTAGGTTTAAGTAGTTCTAAGTTCTAGGGGACTTATGACCACAGCAGTTGAGTCCCATAGTGCTCAGAGCCATTTGAACCATTTTTTTTAGACAAGATATGGTGCGAAAAGTGACAGTTGACTCTAAATAATGGTAAATGTGAAGTCATTCACATGAATACCAAAAGGAATCCGCTAAATTTCGGTTACACGGTAAACCACACAAATCTAAAGGCTGCAAATTCAACTAATTACTTAGGGATTACAGTTACGAATAACTGAAGTTGGAAGGATCACGCAGATAATGTTGTGGGTAAAGCAATCCAAAGACTACGATTTATTGGCAGAACACTAAGGAAACGCAACAGGTCTACTAAAGAGATTATCTGCAAAATGCTTGTACATGCTCTTCTGGGGTACTGCTGTGAGGTGTGGGATCCGCATCAGTCAGGATCGACGGAGGTCATCGAAAAGGTTCAAGAGAAGGGCACCTCGTTTCGGACTATTGCAAAATAGGGGAAGAGCGCCTCAGGTATGACACGTGAATTGGTGCTAACACACATTACAACAAAGGCGTTTTTCGTTACGGCATGATCTCGTGAAATGTCATCGACATCTTTCTCCTCAGCGTGTGAAAATAGTTTGTTGGTGCCCACAAATTTAGGGAAGAATGGTCATCATAATAAAATAAGAGAAATCAGAGCTCACACGGAAAGATTTAACTGTTCCTTTTTCCCCAGCGCTGTTCGAGAGTGGAACGGCGAGAAATAGCTTGAAGTTCACTGAACGCTCTGCCACGCACTTAATTGTGAATTGCAGAGTAATCATATAGAAATAGATGCAGACTTACGATGTCTGCGTTGGATAGGCGAAAATTATATGCTATACACAACAGGAAGTTTGCCAGAGGATGTGTGAAACGCCCGTGGATTTTTTTCTTAAGAACTCTAAGACATCAAGTCGAAAATTCAGTACCAGATGAACCAGTTATCTCAACACACCGTGTAGCAAATTAGAGGAATGAGAATCTTTCAATAGAGGGTTCTTATGAAGCACATGAAACATTTCAAAAAATAGCTACAGGTAATCGGCCAAGAAGAACGTGACAAATAAAACATTATGTGAAAGACAAATTCCTAAAGGTATTTTTAGAGTGTCTGTCACACGGCACATATCTAATCGGTGATTCAATTCTGCCCATACCAGACCAGCAAATAAAGAGTGACGGTAAGAGCAGCTGCTGCGATGCCGTGTCGCAGGTCTTGAAGTTCTGTGGTTGAGGTATAACATAAACGGTATAGTAGATTTAAATTGATAAGGAAAAATAGCAAAGCGTCAAGTCCGGCGACCTAGGTGGCAGCTCAAGTAGAACGAGGTCGGCACCCTTAGCACAGCGCATCCAGCGACGTGGCAGCATCTCAGTCAGGCAGGTAGTCTCATACACAGTCGTGGAAAAGTGGGGAGGCGCCATCCTGTTGAAAGATGGAATCCCTGCTATCAGTCTCACAAGGGGAGGCCGCCAATTGTGAAATTCAGATTCGATTCATACTGCGCATAATAAAAGCTCATGGCCAGAGGTGTAATGTGGCAAAGCACCAAGATCCACTTCTCAGCCGTTGTCGAGAAAATCGACAGTTACAAGAAACCGTGGCGCAGCGGTAAGCGCTCGGGTTCGTAATCCGAAGGTCGCCGGATCGAATCTTGCGCCATGCAACCTTTTTTTTTTTTAGTATTTCTTTTTTGTAATTGAAATATATATATATATATATATATATATATATATATATATATATATATATATAAATTCACGGCAATCAGTTGCAACAATTATGCATATAATAAGTTGTTGAAACTCGTTTGTCGTGGAAAAACTGGCGACTTCGAACATCATTATGTTTTCCGCAAACAAAGTTGTATTTCACAAATGTTATTAATTATCTTCATAATGTTATCCACGTATAGTTAACGGAAGACGTAGAAACGATATTCCGAAACGAATACGTACAGGGTAAGTCAAACGTTCGAATTAGAATAGAGACACCACGAACACAAATTTGCTGTGGCAGGTATGAAATATAAACTCCGTTACTCGCTCGTTACGCTTGAAGGACAGATGTTGAATGGGCCGAAACGAGCCGCCGCATAAGAGCGTAGTTGCCTGCTAACTTCGAAAGAAGGTAGATGCGGTCCCTAGCGCAACTTATAACATTGTCGAAAATCGTGCGGACGGGAGAGCTTTGGTACACCCTGTTAAACAAACGGAAAAATGGAGCCGGTACAATTGGAGAGCGATCCGCCTTCACCAACATGCATAAGCAATTCATTAATAGTTTATATATATATATATATATATATATACTTGAATTACAAAAAACTAATGATAAAAAAAAATTTGCATGGCGCGAGATTCGATCCGGCGACGTTCGGATTACAAGCCCGAGCGCTTACCGCTGCGCCACGACGCTATGGAAAATTATTAATCGTAGAGAGTATTTCACCGCAACGGTTTCTTTTAACTGTCGATTTTCTCAACAACGGCTGAAAAGTGCATCTTGGTGCTTTGCCACATTACACCTTTGGCCATGAGCTTTTATTATGCGCAGTATGAATCGAATCTGAATTTCACAATTGGCGGCCTCCCCTTGTCAGATCGCAACACACGCCACCATCGCAGCATGTCTACGCAGGAGTCACCACCGACATTTCTCTCAAAAAAAGAAGGGTACATAGACTATATCGTTGGATACGGCGCAGAACATGCTAAATTTCTCGAAATTCCGGACGTGTTCGACAGTTGCACGTGGATTCTCTGTCCCCCATATGCGCGTGATGAGCCGGTTGGCCTATCCTAAGAGGTGAAACGTGGCTTCGGCACTGAAGATTAATTTGCTTGCAAAGTCTTCAGTGCAGAACTGCAGATGGCGTAGTTTGTCGTCATAGCTTATGACTTGCAGGAGCTACAATTTGCACCCTACACTCTTAATCTAATATAAAAGATTTTGCGCACTGCTGCCTGAGGCATGTTCAGTTCTGTTCTATCTCAATTGGCAGACTTTGTCGGACTTACATCACGTGCCTCTCACGGTCCACTGTCTTATGATACATCCGGTCGTCCTCAACGATTTACATCGCACAAATAACACTGATCTTCGAATTTCTTGTACCACTTCACTGTACTGTTGCAAACCGGTTGTGTCCAGTGGAACTTACCACGGAAAGCTCTTTGCATACTCACTACCGATTTGCAACGTGGCCGAGCGTTTCTAGGCGCTTAAGTCTGGGACCGCGCGACCGCTACGGTCGCAGGTTCGAATCCTGCGTCGGGCATGGATGTGTGTGATGTCCTTAGGTTAGTTAGGTTTAAGTAGTTCTAAGTTCTAGGCGACTGATGACCTCAGCTGTTAAATCCCATAGTGCTCAGAGTCATTTCAACCATTTTTTTAAATTATTATTGGCAACAGCCTAATTCTACCACACAAAATGATATCTCTGCCTGGTTCTCCATTATTTTCAGTAACTACGGTCGGTGTCGCCCCTGCCGGCAGTTTTACACCTAATTTGCCGGCACCACTACCAAAAATGACTGACAGTTCGTCTTTTACTTAGTGTATCATTTGTTACATTATGTTTAGACGTTTATCAATATCACTTTTCTAAATGTTTCATGGACCTTATAATTACCTGATAGTGGTTGTTGATTGCCGGAGAATTCGCAGGAAAGTTCCTAAGCTATTGTCTCTCCCAGCAAGCAGTTGCACCACATCCTACAAGAGTTGGCTGAAACCCTTAGTAGAGCGCAGGGAAATTTTCGACACGTGGATCAATATCGGAAAGAAAGGTTAAATTATCCAGAAGAAGGAATGTGAAATGGAATGATCACATAGATTCAGTCACAGGCAAATCAGGTGGCATACTTCGATTCATTGGTAGGATAATGGAGACAAGCAGTTAGTATACAAATGGGACTGCTTACAAAACACTCGTGCAGTCCAGTGAACTGAGTGGGACTGTTACAAAGGAGCACTGACAGAGGGTATTGAATGTATTCAAGGAAGTCAACACCAATGGCAATAGGTTTATTTGACTGTTTATTTCACTTCAAGGAGAGCTTCGTGAAGACGCTGAAAAACCTGAAGAGATATACGCTTCAGGATAGACGCCAACTATTCCGCGAAAGCCCATTACAAAAATTAAGGTACCAGCATTAAGTGAAGAATCCAGACATACACTTCAGCGTCCGACGAATCGCTCCTACTGAGACCGCGAAGACAAGATTAGACTTGTCTACCGCACGAACCATTATATGGGAAGGCAGCTGGTGTGATATTACGCAACTGTCATCAGTGTTACCGTTACAGAAAAGGGAAAATTGTGGCGAACAGACGGTAGTACGAAGTAGCAAAACACAGTATCAGCTGTTACCGATTTCAAAGTAAGGCGAGGAAAATATCTTTATTTTTTTCACGACTATTTTTTTAATGCATAGTTGTGAAGAGTGACCGCAGACAGCCAGGTGAGGGGAGCCTGACTCCCGAAACACGCGGCTATGGATTACATGCATCGCATTGTGTGTTGTATGCTACATAACGACAACGAACACTGAACAGTTTTTTCATTCCTTTCTAAAAAACGAGGTGAATGGTAATAACTAGCGTTTCTGGTGCTATACCTACCCAATGAAAAATTAATACGATACAGCGCGGAAAGTATTATTTGATTCTTTTTTCGTGACGTTCTCAGTTATTTTCGAAACAATTGTATTTGTGGCTCCTTAGCTGACAAAATATTTTTCTGGAAATGTCAGTTCCGCACGTACATTTTATTGTTTTCATTTAGTGGCTTAGTAGCCAAGAAAACAGAATGCGAGGTAAGAGACACTAGCACCACTAGGAGATGGGATGCGAGTGAACTGGAGGTAATAAGTGAAACTAATCGAAAAAGGCAGCTACCAGTGTCGAACCCACAGCCTCTGCCGTCGCTAGCCTGACTAGAGACCGCTCCTCTGACATTTTAGTCCAAGCTTAGGCGAACAGAACTCTGTAGCATCTTCTAGAAGGAATGAATCTGGAACAGATCCTTGACCAATGACCTTATGCCTTAACAAGTCATTCATCTTCCTGTACACATAAATACAAACAGCGGTATTTATAATCGGAGGTGTGAGGTGTTTACATCTGTATTCTGCAAACTATTGCGAAGTGATGGCGGAGAGTACTTCCCACTCCACCACGCGATATCACTATTTCGGTTCTATTCGCGTATGGAGCGCGAGAAGAAAGATTGCTGAAATGCTTATGTGCGCGCTGTCATTTAGTTTTGTCTTTGAGGTCCCTAAGTGAGCGATCCGTGGGTGGTTGTGGTACCTTACTACATTATTACTGCTTCTTGAAACTTTCTGTAAGAGGTAGACAAATGAAAACGAGATAGATGGGAAAAACTAAGTAAACTGTTTATTATATCAAAAATAAGCGCCATAACTGTTGATACACTATGTGATCAAAAGTATCCGGACACCTGGCTGAAAATGACTTACAAGTTAGTGGCGCCCTCCATTGTTAATGCTGGAATTCAATACGGTGTTGGCCCACCCTTAGCCTTGATGACAGCTTCCATTCTCGCAGGCATACGTTGAATCACGTGCTGGGAGGGTTCTTGGGGAATGACAGCCTATTCTTCACGGAGTGCGGCACTGAGGAGAGGTATCGATGTCGGTCCGTGAGGCCAGGCACGAACTCTGCGTTCTAAAAACATCCCCAAGGTGTTCTATAGGATTCAATTCAGGAGCATGTGCAGGTCAGTCAATTACACGGATGTTATTTTCGTATAACCACTCCGCCACAGGCCGTGCATTATGAACACGTGTTCGACCGTGTTGAAAGATGCAGCGGCCATCACCGAATCGCTCTTCAACAGTGCGAAGCAAGAAGGTCCTTAAAACATCCATTTAGGCCTGTGCTGTGATAGTGCCACGCGAAACAAAAAGGGTTGCAAGCCCCTTCCATGAAAAACACGACCACACCATAACACCACCGCCTCCGAATTTTACTGTTGCCACTACACACACTGGCAAATGACGTTCACCGGGCATTCGCCATACCCACACCCTGCCATCGGAACGCCACATTGTGTACCATGATTCGTCGCTCCACACAACATTTTTCCACTGTTCAATCGTCCAATGTTTGGCGTTTACCGGCTTGATGTGTGACTTACGAGCAGGCGCTCGACCATGAAATCCAAGTTTTCTCACCTCCCGCCTAACTGTCATAATACTTGCAGTGGATCCTGATGCAGTTTGTAATTCCTGTGTGATGGTCTGGATAGATGTCTGCCTATTACACATTACGATCCTCTTCAACTGTCGGCGGCTTCTGTCAGTCAGCAGACGAGGTCGGCCTGTACCGTTTTGTGCTGTACGAGTCCCTTCACGTTTCCACATCACTATCACATCGGAAACAGTGGACCTTAGGATGTTTAGGAGCGTGGAAATCTCGCGTACAGACCTATGACTCAAGTGACTCCCAATCACCTGACCACGTCGAAGTCCGTCAATTCTGCTCTCTCACGATGATGACTACTGAGGTCGCTGATATGGAGTATCTGGGAGTAGGTAGTAGCACAATCCACCTGATATGAAAAACGTATGTTTTTGGGGGTGTCCGGATTCTTTTGATCATATAGTGTACACTTATCCCGCAGTGAGACAAGACGGTCAATGCCCTCAAGAAAAAATGTTTGTGGTTGCCTACGGAACCATGACTGACAGCCGTGTACCTCTTCGTCCGAAGAAAATCGACAGCCACGGATGCCTTTCTTCAAGGTTTCAAACATATGGAAATCGCATGGAGGGAGATCGGGACGGTATGAAGAATATTTTTGGTCCAAGGATTTTCCAGGAATGCTTTTGAGGTCCAGGAAAGCTTTTGCAGCGTTGTCGAAGCAGCCTTGGCAAAAGGCAGGCGGACATTATCCTACAACAGAATGATGACGCCATTTAACATTCCTCTGCGTATGTGTTTGATGGACTTCAGTTATTGCGAAGTTGAAAGGTTGCCTTCTGAATAATTAGTAGAATATGCCCCAAACGTTTAATTAAGGATAAATTTTCTCTGTGTCAATAAATCTGTTAAGTAAGGAGAAAGGGTCATGATTTAATATAGGGGATGTATTTTTGTGCTATTCCGATAAAAAAAATGTTCCAGAGAAGTGTTTATATATTGCTTTGTAAAGTAAGTTGAAGGCGGTCGCCGTCATTTGTTTTGGACTATACAGGGTGTTACAAAAAGGTACGGCCAAACTTTCAGGAAACATTCCTCACACACAAAGAAAGAAAATATGTTATGTGGACATGTGTCCGGAAACGCTTACCTTCCATGTTAGAGCTCATTTTATTACTTCTCTTCAAATCACATTAATCATGGAATGGAAACACACAGCAACAGAACGAACCAGCGAGACTTCAAACACTTTGTTACAGGAAATGTTCAAAATGTCCTCCGTTAGCGAGGATACATGAATCCACCCTCCGTCGCATGGAATCCCTGATGCGCTGATGCAGCCCTGGACAATGGCGTATTGTATCACAGCCGTCCACAATACGAGCACGAAGAGTCTCTACATTTGGTACCGGGTTTGCGTAGACAGGAGCTTTCAAATGCACCCATAAATGAAAGTCAAGAGGGTTGAGGTCAGGAGTGCCTGGAGGCCATGGAATTGGTCCGCCTCTACCAATCCATCGGTCACCGAATCTGTTGTTGAGAAGCGTACGAACACTTAGACCTAAATGTGCAGGAGCTCCATCGTGCGTGAACCACATGTTGTGTCGTACTTGTAAAGGCACATGTTCTAGCAGCACAGGTAGAGTATCCCGTATGAAATCATGATAACGTGCTCGATTGAGCGTAGGTGGAAGAAGATGGGGCCCAACCAAGACATTACCAACAATGCCTGCCCAAACGTCCACATAAAATCTGTGTTGATGATGTGATTGCACAATTGCGTACGGATTCTCGTCAGCCCACACATGTTGATTGTGAAAATTTACAATTTGATCACGTTGGAATGAAGCCTCATCCGTAATGAGAACATTTGCACTGAAATGAGGATTGACACATTGTTGGATGAACCATTCGCAGAAGTGTACCCGTGGAGGCCAATCAGCTGCTGATAGTGCCTGCACACGCTGTACATGGTACGGAAACAACTGGTTCTCCCGTAGCACTTTCCAAACAGTGACGTGGTCAACGTTACCTTGTACAGCAGCAACTTCTCTTACGCTGACAGGGTTATCGTCAACTGCACGAAGAACTGCCTCATCCATTGCAGGTGTCCTCGTCGTTCTAGGTCTTCCCGAGTCGCGAGTCATAGGCTGGAATGCTCCGTGCTCCCTAAGACGCCGATCAATTGCTTCGAACGTCTTCCTGTCGGGACACCTCCGTTCTGGAAATCTGTCTCGATACAAACGTACCGCGCCACGGCTATTGCCCCGTGCTAGTCCATACATCAAATGGGCATCTACCAACTCCGCATTTGTAAACATTGCACTGACTGCAAAACCACGTTCGTGATGAACACTAACCTGTTGATGCTACGTACTGATGTGCTTGATGCTAGTACTATAGAGCAATGAGTCGCATGTCAACACAAGCACCGACGTCAACATTACCTTCCTTCAATTGGGCCAACTGGCGGTGAATCGAGGAAGTACAGTACATACTGACGAAACTAAAATGAGCTCTAACATGGAAATTAAGCGTTTCCGGACACATGTCCACATAACATCTTTTCTTTATTTTGTGTGAGGAATGTTTCCTGAAAGTTTGGCCGTACCTTTTTGTAACACCCTGTATAAAAGCAGGAGCTGTGAGCTCTCTCTGCCCCCCCCCCCTCTCTCTCTCTCTCTCTCTCTCTCTCTCTCTCTCTCTATATATATATATATATATATATATATATATATATATATAGTTTGTTATGCTTCATTTTAGAACCTTTTCAGGCTGCAGCGAAAGAGAGTTGCCGACGAATTGTTTTGTGGCCACAGCCGAACGCTACCAGTGTTCGATCGGCATTTACTTTATAAAACTTTTATTTCAGCGTCCCTGAGTGAGGTCTCTTTTACCGATCTTTTCTATCAGCATCCGGGCAAGGTAATTACGCGAAGTACGTAATTTTGAGATCGGTCACTGGCCCCTAAACAAACCGGTCGGTCAACGGTCTCGTCGCGCTGATGGGAATCTGATGCTGAATGACGGAATGAAAATTCATTTCTAAGCAAGTAAAAATCTTCTTTGTACCATTTTACCATTTCAGAAGCTCTACCACCAGCAGACGTCATAAATAAAGCCGGCCGCTATGGTCGAGCGGTTCTAGGCGCTTCAGTCTGGAATAGCGCTGCTGCTACTGTCGCAAGTTGGAATCCTGCCTCGGGCATGGCTGTGTGTGATGTCCTTAGGTTAGTGAGGTTTAAGTAGTTCTAAGTTCTAGGGGATTGATGACCTCAGATGTTAAGTCACATAGTGCTCAGAGCCATTTGAACCATTTTTTTTATAAATAAGTTTTATAATACTATTTTTTAAATACCAGTAATAGTAGAAAGTGCACGTACCGTTGTGCGTTAACTGTAGCGGTATGTTCCAGAAAGTCAATGAGCAGCGGGCCCTTGCAGTCTAAGTTAAATGTCGTTATGATTTTCCCGGAGCAGGCGTGCATGGTTTTGGACTTTTACGATGGGGTTTAATCAATGTGCTTCCATTGTTGGCTCTGAAGGATGCTCTCCGGCTCAATATGATGATATCGTGTCCCACATCCCGCGACAATACGAGACAGGTAACAATGTTCTTCATGGTGATGCTGTTCCAGGTGCTGTAGTGATGTCTACATTCTCTTCAACTTTTGCCCCTCTGTCAGACTGTGGGAACCCACCGCGCGCAGATTTTCCGGAACTTCAGGTACTCTGTCACGATGGCGTGAGCGGTACCGCGACTATTGCCCAACATGAGGCGAATGTCCTCCGCCGTCAGCCGTCGGTCATTTCTGCCGGCAGCAGCCACAGCAGCGATTGCAGAAAGGCTGTTCATACGATGCGCCTGCCTTGCCTGACTGCCGACACCTGACACGGAAGTGGCCGCGCCGTTTAGGGCGCCATGTCACGGATTGCGCGGCCCCTCCCGCCTGAGGTTCGAGTCCTCCCTCGGGCATATATATAAGATTAAACATTATAATTCAAGCAACGTATGGATCAGAGTGCCTAACATTGAATAAGAAAGGTGAATTAAGAGAACTAGAAAAAAGAGAGCGAAAAATACTAAGAAAAATTCTAGGTCTGAGAAAAACAAGGAAAATAGGTGGATTAAAAGGAGAAATGAAGACCTGTACAAAAATGCAGAAAAGATCACAGATACAATGAGGAAGAGACGGCTAAAATTTTATGGACATTTAAAAAGAATGGAAGAAACACGGATTGCAAAGAAAATTTTTAATTACGTTAGTAAGCTGAAAAAAACTGTGGCGGATGAGCAGAGACGAGGAGTTGGCGAGAAAATGAAGAGGTACTGGGAAGAACGGAAGAAAAAGAAACACCATAAGTCTTACGTTGTATGCGGTCCATAGCTGGCCAAATTCGTAATATATATATATATATATATATATATATATATATATATATGTGTGTGTGTGTGTGTGTGTGTGTGTGTGTGTATTTAGCGTTCCTTTGAGTAGTGTGTAAGTCTACGGACTGATGACGGCAGCAGTTTGGTCCCTTAGGAATTCACACACAATTGACACTTTCATTGATACTCAACCTTCTCGGAATCGTCTATCCCACGCAAATACACGAGCCCTGTGTTCGCCATACTCGACACACATTGGGGCAACAATTTCACTTCTTGACACGCGTTCCTCTATCAAAACCCGCGCTATACTTCGCTGTTGTTCTTTTCCGGCCCCCGTAATGAAGTCTGAATCATGCACGACTCGCTGACCTCACTTCGAGCCCGTTTCACACTGGGACACTGCTGATGGTCACCAGTGACGGTCACCGGTAATTGTGACGAACACTACTGGATAACGGGTGCCCGACACCGCATGTATCGCCAACTGATTAATTAGTGAAATGGACTCGAACGAGGAGGAGGAGAATGAAGACAAAACGTTCCTTACACTTACTCCACTGCTACGAAGTCGGCTGGAGAAAATAATGTTTTATACTCTATGTCGTACTGAGACAAGATGAGAAGAAGTTTTTTAAGTACTTTCGAATGTCGAAAACTTCATTTGATCAACTGCTACGAGAAGTTAAAGAAGAAATCACAGGAATGGACAATAGTATTTAAGGCGATAAGACGCACACATAATTTTGTTATGAAAATTTTGAAATATAAGTATTTTTTTTTAGATTTATTCTTCAATCGCCCTGTAGGGGTGAGTTCATTGTTTCCACGCTCGTCCATTTTGTGCCGTCTTATCGCATCAATACTGCGTAAAGATACACTCAATACTGCTAAGTGCAAAAGAAAAGGGGTGAGGGATGCAAATCTGCTTGAAGGTTACTGTCCTCCTAGCCTTTACAGGCGTAGCAACTAAATTTCGCTACTCTTTTATGGTCCGAAAAATAAAGTGGTCTATTAAATTTGAAAGACAACATACAACTTACCAATTTTGTTATTTTTTCATCCCTACTCTTCTCATTGAAATCAGGCACAAGCTTCGTTATAATTTCTTGCCAAGCATTCGTTTTCACCACTTTGCTGCTATAGTAATCGATTTTGACATCCCAAATAGCAGGACGACTTTCTGCTCCACTTATAAAGTCTTCCGTGTTAATCAAATCTAAACTCATGCCTACAATGTTTACAGTATAATGGTTCAAATGGCTCTGAGCACTATGGGACTTAACAGCTATGGTCATCAGTCCGCTAGAACTTAGAACTACTTCAACCTAACTAACCTAAGGACAGCACACAACACCCAGTCATCACGAGGCAGAGAAAATCCCTGACCCCGCCGGGAATCGACCCGGGAACCCGGGCGTGTACAGTATAATGGACAATGAATGTTTCGCGTCACTGCCTGAAAAACGACTGCCGTCTGTTGGCAAATCTGCAGCGCTGTGTCTGTGATCTGTGTCCCAGTGCGAACACTCCAATTCAATCCAACGCATCTCCGGCGGTGACTGCTGTGAACACAGAGACGGTGTCCGTCACATGTGGCGAGGGTGAGTCACTGCTGGGTCTCAGTGGCTCGGTGAGCTGGTGTAGTGTCCCGGTGTGAATGCTTCAACTGGCTCTGAGCACTATGCGACTTAACTTCTGAGGTCATCAGTCGCCTAGAACTTAGAACTACTTAAACCTAACTAACCTAAGCACACCACACACATCCATGCCCGAGGCAGGATTCGAACCTGCGACCTTAGCGGTCGCTAGGTTCCAGACTGAAGCGCCTAGAACCGCTCGGCCACTCCGGCCGGCGAATGCTTCAGTTCAAACGAATGTATCTCTGTCGGTGACCGTCGCTGGTGACCGTCAGCAGTGTCCCAGTGTGAAACGGGCCTAAAAGATAAATTGTACAGCGGTAGAAGTTCGCGCTGTTCCTTCCTGATCCCACCTACCTCAGTTACCAACGTCAGCGCCATGCTTGTTATATGGTCTGTCGTTTTCATTTGACTGCCCCTTACACGAAGGCTATCACGGCATACCTGGTGTGTGTGTTTATTCTTACCCGGCGCCTCCACCAGAATGTCACGTAGAGGAAGGTGGAAGTAGATGAATGACGAACTTCACTGAACGAAGGTTTATTCAGCACTTGCACGTACAAGAGAGCAGAGCGAACAGCCTCCGGCCAGAACCAACACCGACTCAAAGGAAGGCCTCGGCGCTTGTTCGTGACGTCACGTCAGCTAGGCACGGCGAACGCCAGGTCTGTTGCAGGCATACTCATAATGGTGGTGTCTTTCTCTCTGACGCAGCAAAATGTGAAACTATTGGCGGTAGTTGATCAACACACATTGTTCTGAGAGATTTCTGCAATCAATTAATTGTGCAATTCATTACACTTCTTAACAAATAGTATATTCCTAAACTTAAATTTCCACCTGTTTTAAGGATTGACATACAAAAACAACTTCATGGTCCAGCAGCAACAGAATTCGTGCTTCTCTACCTTATTTGTAAATCTGAGGAAGTTACGTTTGTACTGGGTTGCTTTTACAAGAAACTGTGAACATACTGGTGCTCTTGTTTAGGTATCTTGGTTGACTATGGGGCGAGGAGCACTGAATGTCAATGAAATATCTTGCGATTGTACACGTTGGGGGTGGGGGTGGGGGACAGAAGAAGAGGCAAAAGAGAGATACCTGTTTTATCAAATAAAATTTTTCTATCTTATAAAGTTTCTCCTTTCAGTTGCAAGAGGGAAATATTTATCTTTTCTAATGTGCGTGTTTAAAAAAGTTTAAGCTCAGCACTGTTTGCGATGTATGAAGCTATTTTGTTTCCTGTTTAGAATTCCTTTCGTTGAAAACGACTGTAATCTAATGACTGGCAACAGTTGGATATTTACACATGTAAATTAGTTCACATGTCCATTGACGATATCAAACATAATAAATAAATAAAACAAACGAGTTCATTGTAAGGGAGTTGGGGTAAGTTTCGATAGCAAAATGGATCAAGTAAATATAGTTACTTGAATGTAAAATTTCCGAAGCTTGCATTGGGGCAAAGCATCTTCTCATATTGATCTACGTTTGTTTCGACAGGATGCAGTAATACAGAACTATGATCTTCATTTGTAACTTTACGATAGTAAGAAAATCTTTCATCTAAATAAAACTGCAGAATCCGAAACAATACCAAATATTTTGTCCAAAAATAAGAGATTTATTGTGATAAGCACGCCCAGGCGCTTCTGCCTGCAACAGCAGACCTGGCGTTCGCCGTGTCTAGCTCACGTGACGTCACCAACAAGCGCCGAGGCCTTCCTTTGAGTCGGTGTTGCCAGAACACATACTGTGTACAGGGTGAGTCGCGTAAGACGTAACACCCCCTTTATTCCGGGGGCGATTGCACGTATCGGCATGCCGTTTTCGGCGAATCATAGCGGACTATGGGGCACATACGTTGGTACATGCACAATAATCACAAGGTTTATATTGACCGAGATAATGAGGCAAGTACATGTTTTTTAAATGGGACGCTGTACTTTTTTTTACCATCATTCGAACGCTCTGGAAAAGACGCGTATAGTGATGTAACGCATGTTTCTATTGTGATTCGAAGTTTGCTTAAAAGAGGGCGGATGAGGATTTACCTACGTAGCGTAGGCAGTGCATGCTGCATAGAGCGCGGCAACTCGGCCTGTGGGTCGCGCGAGGCGTGTTTACAGTCTGCAGCCGCTTCCCACCGCCTCGACCTTCAGTCGTACAATATTTCCCAGAGTCTTTTAAGCAAAGTTTGAATCACAATAGCAACATGCGTTACATCACACAGCAACACAGCAGGAGTGAGACTGATGACAATCTGACTTACCTCTTGAACGGTGGCGGGCGACATGGCGACGGTCTGCCATTCACCGCCCTGGGAGGACAGCTCAGTGACGAGGGCGCCGCCACATCATGGTCAGAGCCCCAGGCGAAAGCCGCAGCGCCCGGCATGGCACAGCCACCGACCCGAACGGCCCCTCCCTGTCGCGCACCAGCACGACAGCCCGGAACCTGTGGACAGGGGTCACGTCACGCTCTGGCTTAGAGAGTAAAATCAAATTTCCTGACGGGTAAAAACGAAATGGGTTTGACTGTGTTTCAGTCGTGGAGTTATATTTAAAAAAAAAAAAAAAAAAAAAAAGACGATACTGATTACGTAAGTTATTAATAATTACTTTTTTCAGTCACTTGCTTTAATGCGTGACACTATGCGGTAGAGGCTACAGAATCCTCATATGCTCCACCAAGTACGCACATGCTTTGTGCTTTCTACCGTACATCGACGACCCTAAAAACGAGACATAGGGGCCTATACATAACAAACGCTGGATATAGGCCTGTGCTGAAAATGTCTCCTACAAGTTGTAGATATATCACGCAACAGACCAGAACCATTACTCACTTCGAAACCGATAAATGAATCAATTGACAGAATGACACAGCAGCAACTACATAAGGGCTACTACAATGATGTACACACTATTAATGTTATCATTATCATTATCATCATTATTATTATCGTGACCAGACACAAAGCATTAACACCCTGAAGTCTTTCAGTTTCTGTCAGCGTGGAAGTAAAGAGTTTAACAGTCAAGTGATTTAAAAACAGGATGGAGCACACATTTTAACTCGGTTGATTTGAAATGGGGTTGTAAGTGAAGTAGCTGTCGCTAGGGAGAGCAGCAGTGCAGAGGAAGCATGTTTTGTGACAAGTGTCCACCCACACAGTGGATAATCAGCATTCTTATCCGAGAAGGATATGTAGTGGCAGTCCCGATGCACTGGGAACTGCTACATTATTCATTGTAAAAAATGGCTCTGAGCACTGTGGGACTTAACATCTGAGGTCATCAGTCCCCTAGAAGTTAGAACTACTTAAACCTAACTAACCTAAGGACATCACACACATCCACGTCCGAGGCAGGATTCAAACCTGCGACCGTAGCGGTCGCGCGGCTCCAGACTGAAGCGCCTAGAACCGCTCGGCCACAGCGGCCGGCATTCATTGAAAAAACACGCACACAAGTGCGCGCGCTCTGAAAAGAAATGTGCCGTTCAAGAGTTATAGATGTGGAAATAGATGTCTGATTACGATAACAGTTAAAATAAAAACACGGGACTGAATGGATTGGGAACATAATTTATGATCTGTAGTGACTGAGAAACACTCAAATATGATAGAGCTCGTTAGACACAATCAGTACCAATCGTATTACTGAATCGCTAGTCGGTGGCTTAATATAACACAAAAACTAACTACAATTCATCTTTCGTCATTTTAGAAATAATAGAGCTTAAAGAAAATTCTATTTCGTTCTAAAGTTTATTAGCCGCTGAAGAGTGTGATGGGGCGGAAGGAGGGAGAGGGGGGGGGGGGGGAGGGATTTCTATTCAGTAAAAATATTTCATTTTTACCTTGCTTGTAGCGTTATATGTCAGCTTCATGGCGAAGCGCCCATCATCTCTCTAATGGTCATACTTATTGTGGTATACACATTTTAGTAAGACGCTACGCAAAAATCGTAAAGTTTGCAATCAAAAATAGGGGGCACTATGATCTTCCGTTTCGTGCATATTAATAATGTATTGTTGCGTATGAAATTTAGCTAACATATTAAATTTTTTTTTAGACTCGGGAGGGGTTCTCTTATCTGTCTCCGATCTAGGGGGTCTCTATCTGTCACCGATCTCGAGAAAATGGATCCTATGCAGCATGCTTATTCCCGATCTAGCGCCCGCCTGAATGAAATATTCACAACAACCCTCGTATCTCCTAAACCGATCGAGACATCGAAACGAGATTTTGGCGAATGATAGCACACAAGGAGGAGATTATTTTCGCAATTCGTAAACACACGGAACTTTCTTACCTATGGCAATATATGAGTAATTACACTTCATTTTTAATGCTTTTCACTCCAGTGACTGTAATTTTTAAGAGTTATCGACAGCAAGTGAAACAAGAGTTCCCTAGTACGAAAATAAACAGGAACTTTCTTCTCTTATGTTACTGCAAACCGACACTATGAGGTTTTTTGTAAGCTATTGAGCAGTCTGATTGCCAGTTACTTGTATAACGAGGCACTCTGTTTATGAATTCTGTCGCAATAGCTGTTGTGAGATGAGTTTGTGCAAGTTACACTGTATTTTGACAAAGGACGTATAGTTAAACATGTCAACAAGAGAAATGTGGCAGTTACTCATAAATGGCGATGCTTCTTCAAATGAGAAAAAGTTAACAGTTCACACAAAAATAAATTGCCAGTTGTGTTGGAATTTTGGTAGAATCCCCGTAACCCATCGTAGTTTTAACACTGAACGGCTGGAATGGAAACTTACCAAAGGACTTTATTCCTTTTCTTGATCTGAGCAAATGGTTCAAATGGCACTGAGCACTATGGGACTTAACATCGGTGGTCATCAGTCCCCTAGAACTTAGAACTACTTAAACCTAACTAACCTAAGGACATCACACACATCCATGCCCGAGGCAGGATTCGAACCTGCGACCGTAGCAGTCGCGCGGTTCCGGACGGAGCGCTTAGAACCGCTAGACCACCGCGGCCGGCTTGATCTGAGCAGTATTAAAATAATGACGAGCGTTCTTTCAGGCGGAATGATAGGCACATGCCAGATGCCGGTTACTGACCTACGGCTTGCCAAACTGACAATGTGTGATTCCCCAATAAAATAGTTGTTATTGAGAAAAATAAACTATTGATCGGTCGCACCACACAATGGTTAGAGTATTGTCAGCAGCGTGGAATAATGCGCGCAACAGGAATGCGGAAGCTAGCCATGTGTGCCTTGTGATTTGGAGTTCGAAAAACATTGTCATGAAAGTAGATCTGCCTTTGTCAGCAGTACAGTGATAGCATTAGTGATTCTGAACAAAAACCGTGATGTGGACATTTGCCCTATTCCGAATGGTTTCCGAGATAAAACAATTTTAATGTGCCGGCCGTTGTGACCGAGTGGTTCTAGGCGCTTCAGTCCTGAACCACGCTGCTACTACGGTCGCAGGTTCGAATCCTGCCTCGGGCATGGATGTGTGTGATGTCCTTAGGTTAATTAGGTTTAAGTAGTTCTAAGTTCGATTTAAGAACCAGGTTTTAAACTGTAAGACATTTCCAGGGGCAGATGTGGATTCTGACCACAATATATTGGTTATGAACTGCAGATTGAAACTGAAGAAACTGCAAAAAGGTGGGAATTTAAGGAGATGGGACCTGGATAAACTGAAAGAACCAGAGGTTGTACAGAGTTTGAGGGAGAGCATAAGGGAACAATTGACAGGAATGGGGGAAAGAAATACAGTAGAAGAAGAATGGGTAGCTCTGAGGGATGAAGTAGTGAAGGCAGCAGAGGATCAAGTAGGTAAAAAGACGAGGGCTAATAGAAATCCTTGGGTAACAGAAGAAATATTGAATTTAATTGATGAAAGGAGAAAATATAAAAATTCAGTAAATGAAACAGGCAAAAAGGAATACAAACGTCTCAAAAATTAGATCGACAGGAAGTGCAAAATGGCTAAGCAGGGATGGCTAGAGGACAAATGTAAGGATGTAGAGGCTTGTCTCACTAGTGGTAAGATAGACACTGCCTACAGGAAAATTAAAAAGACCTTTGGAGAGAAGAGAACCACTTGTATGAATATCAAGAGCTCAGATGGAAACCCAGTTCTAAGCAAAGAAGGGAAGGCAGAAAGGTGGAAGGAGTATATAGAGGGTTTATACAAGGGCGATGTACTTGAGGCCAATATTATGGAAATGGAAGAGGATGTAGATGAAGATGAAATGGGAGATAAGATACTGCGTGAAGAGTTTGACAGAGCACTGAAAAACCTAAGTCGAAACAAGGCCCCGGGAGTAGACAACGTGTAACCTCCCCCTCACTTACCGACCTTAATGACAGTGAAAAATGAAACCGCGTGTACCTAATGGGAGTTTTGGAAAAGCAATCGTCACCGAAGTTAACCTGTCGGTAAAGAGGGAGGAAAGGGTTACATCTAAATGAAAGGAAAAGTGCTAATGAAACTGGTGGAAATTAATTTTGAAAAGGGGTAAAGTTAATAAAGAAGGTAAAATGTGCAGCCGTTACGTTAACAATTAACTAGCGGTAATTAGGTATTTGAGATTTGGGGGAAATCACGGTCGCCAGTCCTAAGGACAATTACTATAGTAACTGAAAAAGAAAGGTTATTACACATATAATTAACACTAGAAGCGTGGCAACTGAAGGTTGACATGTGTAGTGTGAAAACTGAAAGTTTGTCAGAAGTAATAAATTTCGCTACACTCTGACTTAATTTAGCAAAAGAATTAATAAAACCGGAAAATCGAAAGTTAATTTAGTGACTGAAGTTAATAGTGAGCTTTCTTTCTGAAGCACATCGAAATCCAGTAAAATACGGTTAGTCTTGGACTACCTCAACAATCATTTCAAAAGCTACTTGAATCTACGCAATTTAGAAATAAGAGAATTAACTTTGAACTTGAATTAAATGATTCTGAACAATTAACAATAGTAAAATGTAGTACGTACCAAGCTGAGCTGCAGTCACAGGTAAGCTAAAATACGGTAACAAAGCTCGCACTCTTAATTCGTGCTTGTGTAATCTGAGACTTTAACTGAACTTTGAAATTAAAGCAGTGAAATGGAATTATGCTGGCGTTTGAATTTCAACGACACTCGGGTTCATTTCGGAAAAGGAAGGGACCCTGCTTGGCAATGCAATTGGGACAATGAGCAACAAAGGTTCATGCTAAGTTGCTGTAATTTTGCGAGGCAAATGGAACAAGATTAAAAGCTGAGGTCTGCCATACAGTTCTAAAACTTTACGTGCTTCCAGTCTTCCTTGTTGGTTGATTGAAGGTTCGAAGCCGTCGATCGAGGAGGTGGCGACAGTCACTCA
Source organism: Schistocerca americana (assembly GCF_021461395.2). Classification (NCBI taxonomy): domain Eukaryota; kingdom Metazoa; phylum Arthropoda; class Insecta; order Orthoptera; family Acrididae; genus Schistocerca; species Schistocerca americana. The sequence goes on from NC_060123.1 coordinate 38,435,875, forward strand.
TTGTCGGCCGTCGCTGTTGCAGAAGCTGGATGTTGGCGGGCCTTCTTCTCGACACGGTCACCAGACGAAACGGGCTCTTGATGTGCGCTAGTTAATGTTTCCCGTCCGCGACACCATGTCAGAAACTATCATCGCAAGTCGAGCGCAATTACATGCTGCCAAACCCCGAAAGCGCGGCAACTCGCGGGAGCGTCACACAACACACCTGCTCCACTCGCTACTCCCGCCACACTCCCACTGTTCTGCCCCACGCGGCAGAGACCACACTACCAAAGATCCTACACACTTTGAGTCTTCACACGACCCATCGATGTAATCGTTCGATAGCAGTTTTCCCTAGGCAAGACCCAGCGTAAAAATACAAATAATATTTACGAAACAAACCAATTATACATCGACATAAGTGCATAAATATATATATATATATACAAACAGTGAAACAATTACAATATACAAAGAGACAGAAATGTCATATCTTGAGGTAACAAAACAAGGAAAAAAATAATAGTACAATAGATGGAAATAGGAGGATATGCATTTCCGGCGTTACACGTGCCCCACATTGTCTGAGGATGTTCGTGTAACGTAAACAGACTCAGAAAATGTCCCAAAAAAGAAACAGCGGAAATGCATATGCTCAAAACATCAAAAAAATTTAGCATTCGTCTAATTAACCATAAACCAATTTGGAGACAATAATAATTGAGTGGAGAAACTCCTAATCTTATTCCACTCTGTCATCTTGCACAAAATAAAACAGGTTGACAACATATCAAAATTCATAGAAAACATAGAAAACGGTTTAGCTATTCCAAAATCATTAAAATTCGTAACACTATAAGAAATGGAATACTATTTGCAAAATTGATCAGAGTACATGGTCATAAAAAACAGGTATATCAAAATACGCAAACTAATAGTTAATTACATAGAATACACATATTTATGTAACCTTTTCATAATTAATATTCTCGTCATGTCCAATTAACGCTAAACAAGAAAATAATATACAGCAGATAAAATAAAACATAAATATTGACAGCAGAATCCTTTCACATCAGCTGTCCGGGAAGAAAAGCAACTCCACATTCCGTACTCGCGAGTACAAAGGATGCCGACAGCGGCACAAGAGCCAACAGCGGCACAAGAGCCGACAGCGGCTCGCATTGCCAGTATTGTTGCGCCCGCGTGTGCGGCACGCTTGATCTCACTCGCCCTTATGACGGCGTCTCCAGAACGTCCGTTTCACTGAATTCTTTAGGAAAAACTCACTCCCGAGTAATCTCAAGGAGTCCCTTAAACACTGTCACAGTGGATAACTCAACACTGTCCATCATCACACGCATGTACTAGCCTGAAACTTAAAACACCGTCTAAGTGCATCGGCAATGACTAGTAAAACACATATTCATGAAATCTTACAGCTAGTTACAAAATCATATTTACATTGCTTAATCTACTGTGACTCAGCTGAAAACTTAAACTAGCAGCTTGGATTTTTAAATTGATTAATATTCAGTAACTCTTAAATCATTTAATCAACATAAATTACTTATTAATTACAACTTCTTTAATGACCTCTAGGTCAGGCAAAAGCATCGCCACATGGCACATCCTTAAATCTTACACTCTATATCTACATACTGTGCAAATTACCCTATCTGTGGTACTAATCAATCCTTGGTTGGTACAATTTCAAGTCTACAATATTCCGTAAGCATTTGTGTGAGGTATACCAATGACTTTATATGGTCCTTTATAAAGAAACTTAAATTTAGAGATTTCATGGTCTATCTCGCTCGATTTCTCATGAGCTTTTACAAGTACTAAGTCTCCGATTGCAAACTTAGCAAAACGCGCTTTAGCGTCATGACGACGTATGCGAGCATCAGCTTTTAGCTTCGTTACTTCTCGCAAACGATCTTTTTTCACACCAATACTAATGTCAATCCGTGGAGGGAATTTGATTATCACTTCCACTAAACTTTTACTTCTGTCACCCAACAGGATTTCCTCTGGAGAAAATCCCGTAGATTCATGTCTCAAGGTGTTCATAATTCTCTTAAATTCTGCTTCATATTTGCCCCATGCCCTATGGTTGTGATGGCAGTAGGTACGGGAAAGTCGGCCTCGTCTTTGTTCGTGTGTTACGTTTGACACACCTTCTACAATACTTTCCAATTCACTTTCTACATTATTGTCAATGCCGAGATTCTTCACATTACAGTAGTTCAGATTCATACCTACGTCAATACCATCCGGCCAGTTAACAATGTGTATAGGCTGGTATTGCCTATGCACACCGTCTCCTGCCTCGTCAAAACTAACTACTATTGCTTTATCTTGGGACGTACATGTCAACGTTTTGCTTTCGCAGTTAATCACTGCACGGTACTTTAATAGCCAATCTAACCCGATAATTACTTCCGTAGTTAAGTCTGGCACGACGACAAACTCTTGTTCAAATCGTGCCCCACATATCTCGAAGTTGACAAAAATCTGTTTTATGACCGGTTTACTGGCCTTCCCAGTAGCACTGATAATTTTCACTCCTGTTACTGGCATAACTACGATGCCAGGTCTGTCTTTCAGTAACTCAAATATTTTCCCAGATACAGCACTCAATTCCGCACCGGTGTCAATCAACACGTTTAGTTGTAGGTCGTGCATATTAACAGACACTACTATCTGTCTACACTTGTCCTCGACTGTTTCTTTATTTTCCCACAGTAAATCCTCGTCTATATCCCGGTCATTCCAGAAAAAACCATCCGGCTTTGATCCCAAATCCGGTTTATCTGGCGGCTTTTTCAGCCTCTGTTCACATACAGTTTTAATTTCAACACGTTTGTCCTGAGGCTTAGTCTCTAGCTTCGCCTCCAATACCGAAACCTTTTCCTGTAACTCGTCAACTAGTGAGTGTTGCTTTGCTATCAATTCACTAATTGTCACCTTCGTTGATTCCACTTTGGTCAGATTGATCTCATCTGCCAATCTACCTGGAGGAATGTGCCCAGTAGCATCTGAAATTACTTCCTCTGGATCTGCGCAACCCACACTGCTATCGTCTGACTGTATAATGTCAGCTCTAACCTCATACACGCTGTAATCTATGTGCTTTTCTACCAATCGTGTCCGGCTATCACTAAAATTTTCGTAATCTTTCTCCTTAATACTCTCGCAATGTTTAAACTGGAGGTTTGCGTCGGATGGGTCGGCTACTTCTACCACTATAACTTTCGGTAAAGTCTGCCGGTTAGGGCCAGAACTTTCCGTTACTACTTCAACATCTAACTCCTGCGGGACGAAACACGACGAATCTTGCTCGTGCTCCCCATTAACATCAACTATTTCTGGTAAAGTCTGCCGGTTAGGGCCAGAACTTTCCATCACTTCACAAATACTATCTTCCTGTGGGACGAGACGCGGCAAATCCTGCCCGCGCTCCCTATAAACACTCCTCCCGTACAGGCCCCTATAATCTCTTAGTTCGTCGTATAAGCGACCGAACTGCCTTAACCAGACCTCATCCCTCTCTGCATCCCCTCGCTCGATGACGGACGTTTTATCCGACATCTGATCTTCTCTCAACAATTGCGAATCATTCTTAAACTCAATCTCCAGTTCCGCTGTGGGTATTACAGCTGCCACTTTATAATCGATTTCCGGAACACTACTTAAATTGTTCTCACTGACAGTGAATGTATTTTCTGCTGCCATGTATACAGCTGATTTACTACTTGTGGGCGCACTCCTTTCTCCTAACACTGGCACACTCTCCCGCCGTTGATTATTCCATACGGAATTTTCATAACGACGACACCTGGGTTTTCTCCTGTTATTGGGCCGCCAAAATTTCTCCACGCCCGGTCGGCCCCTCACCGGCGCGGCTAATGGTTTCCCTGTCTCGTCCCAGCAGATACGCTCCCCGGATACTGCTGAGGCGGCTGGTCACACCCTCTGGCGTTATTACTATTCTGCGCAGCCCGTATCACGTTTGTATGATACTGGTTTCCGTCATTCCTGTTATTATTTGCATTGTACCGATTGTTATTACGGTCCGAACCATTATTGTTATTGCTGCCATGGTTGCGGTATGCATTATTCCCGTGGTTATCGTTGTTGTGGTTGCTGTGGTACCCGTTGTTGTTACCACGGCCTCTGCCACTGTCGCGATTATTGCACCAATTGTCCTCGTCCTCCACTCTTTCCAGGAAATCATTTATTGTCCTGTAATTGCTTCCTACGTAGCGTTTTGTATCATCTGGAAGCTTTTTGTAGAGTTCCCAGACTATTTCGGATTCCGTGCGGCGATCACGCAAATATTCCAACTTGCGGATCCAGCCCTCACAAAACTCCCTCATCGAACCGCGCGAATTCGCATCGAAAGGCCTCGATACGACAAATTCGCGCCAGACACTTTGCTGCTTTTGCTCTGACCAGTATTCAGCCAGAAACAAATTTTTAAACTCGTCAAAAGTCAGGTTCGTAATGTTGAGGTTTAAGCCCCAACGCTTGGCATCACCAGCCAGAACATCAATAACCGCATTAATTTTTCTCTCATTAGTCCATGATCTGGGTAAAACTCTTTCACAATTTTTAATGAAATCCGTCGCGTGTATACCGCCTTTTTTCAAGGGGTCGAACCGCTCCTCTTTCGTCAACAATTCCGAACTATGTGCACAGATTGGCACATAGCTCTGTTTTTCGTCAAGTTTCTTTTCTAATTCCGACACTCTCGTAATTACTTGGCAAGTGGTTGTCGCAAGCGTTTCCACTTCCCTCTTTTTCTCTTCGCAGGTATTAGCCTGCTCCCTCACTTTAGTGTCTACTTCGGACACTAAAGCCTTTAAAGTTTCCACCTTCTGTTGATCCTCTTTTTTCACTAATTGAATTTGTTCCGTCACCTTATTCTCGATGATCGGAGCAATTGCTTCTCCTACACTTTTCTCGATTCTGCTAATTTCGGAATCAAAACGAGTATTTATGCTCGCAATTTCCGCCTGAACGCCTATCATTTCCTGTTTAAGATTACCGATTTCGGTATTAATTACAACAATATCTTCTTTGATTTTATCAACTTTTGTATTAACAACTCCAACATTGTTGTTAACAACATTAATAGCTTTGTTCTGATTGTCTAGCTTTCGTTCAATTTTTTCAGACTGAGCTTCTTGCTTGGCAGACAGAGCTATAATTTCTGCCGATTGACTCTTGATTTCATTAATCAAAGCATTCAATAAATCAGTTAAATTCCCGGAGACTACCGGTTTTACTTCCGTAGCTGGTTCCTCTATACATGTTCCCCCGTATTCATCATCAAGGGGTACAGATTTGATTTTCGCTTCCGATTCCGAAACATTTTCTAAAGTTTGGAATTCCATTTCTGCTCTTTGTTGCGTTTCGGCGGTCGCGTCTTTCATGCTAGCCGCCTGTCCCTGAACAATGGGAACCGCCGTGCGCGTTTCCCACTGTTCGACCGATTGTTCCGTATCCAAGTCTACCAAATTTTGGTAATTGTTGCCTTCACTCATTTTAATAATTTTCAATATAAATGACAAATCTCAAATATAATTAGGATGTCTCCCACGACTTAATCTCGCTGACGTATCGACCATTTCGTAACCAGTACTTCGTTACGAGATTTGCACAATGCAAAATTCGTGTCCAGAACAACCTCAAAATTGAAGATTGTCCTGTCACCAGGTCGCCACGTGTAACCTCCCCCTCACTTACCGACCTTAATGACAGTGAAAAATGAAACCGCGTGTACCTAATGGGAGTTTTGGAAAAGCAATCGTCACCGAAGTTAACCTGTCGGTAAAGAGGGAGGAAAGGGTTACATCTAAATGAAAGGAAAAGTGCTAATGAAACTGGTGGAAATTAATTTTGAAAAGGGGTAAAGTTAATAAAGAAGGTAAAATGTGCAGCCGTTACGTTAACAATTAACTAGCGGTAATTAGGTATTTGAGATTTGGGGGAAATCACGGTCGCCAGTCCTAAGGACAATTACTATAGTAACTGAAAAAGAAAGGTTATTACACATATAATTAACACTAGAAGCGTGGCAACTGAAGGTTGACATGTGTAGTGTGAAAACTGAAAGTTTGTCAGAAGTAATAAATTTCGCTACACTCTGACTTAATTTAGCAAAAGAATTAATAAAACCGGAAAATCGAAAGTTAATTTAGTGACTGAAGTTAATAGTGAGCTTTCTTTCTGAAGCACATCGAAATCCAGTAAAATACGGTTAGTCTTGGACTACCTCAACAATCATTTCAAAAGCTACTTGAATCTACGCAATTTAGAAATAAGAGAATTAACTTTGAACTTGAATTAAATGATTCTGAACAATTAACAATAGTAAAATGTAGTACGTACCAAGCTGAGCTGCAGTCACAGGTAAGCTAAAATACGGTAACAAAGCTCGCACTCTTAATTCGTGCTTGTGTAATCTGAGACTTTAACTGAACTTTGAAATTAAAGCAGTGAAATGGAATTATGCTGGCGTTTGAATTTCAACGACACTCGGGTTCATTTCGGAAAAGGAAGGGACCCTGCTTGGCAATGCAATTGGGACAATGAGCAACAAAGGTTCATGCTAAGTTGCTGTAATTTTGCGAGGCAAATGGAACAAGATTAAAAGCTGAGGTCTGCCATACAGTTCTAAAACTTTACGTGCTTCCAGTCTTCCTTGTTGGTTGATTGAAGGTTCGAAGCCGTCGATCGAGGAGGTGGCGACAGTCACTCATTGTCGGCCGTCGCTGTTGCAGAAGCTGGATGTTGGCGGGCCTTCTTCTCGACACGGTCACCAGACGAAACGGGCTCTTGATGTGCGCTAGTTAATGTTTCCCGTCCGCGACACCATGTCAGAAACTATCATCGCAAGTCGAGCGCAATTACATGCTGCCAAACCCCGAAAGCGCGGCAACTCGCGGGAGCGTCACACAACACACCTGCTCCACTCGCTACTCCCGCCACACTCCCACTGTTCTGCCCCACGCGGCAGAGACCACACTACCAAAGATCCTACACACTTTGAGTCTTCACACGACCCATCGATGTAATCGTTCGATAGCAGTTTTCCCTAGGCAAGACCCAGCGTAAAAATACAAATAATATTTACGAAACAAACCAATTATACATCGACATAAGTGCATAAATATATATATATACAAACAGTGAAACAATTACAATATATAAAGAGACAGAAATGTCATATCTTGAGGTAACAAAACAAGGAAAAAAATAATAGTACAATAGATGGAAATAGGAGGATATGCATTTCCGGCGTTACAAACATTCCATTAGAACTACTGATGGCCTTGGGAGAGCCAGTCATGACAAAACTCTACCATCTGGTGAGCAAGATGTATGAGACAGGCGAAATACCCTCAGACTTCAAGAAGAATATAATAATTCCAATCCCAAAGAAAGCAGGTGTTGACAGATGTGAAAATTACCGAACTATCAGCTTAATAAGTCACAGCTGCAAAATACTATCGCGAATTCTTTACAGACGAATGGAAAAACTAGTAGAAGCGGACCTCGGGGAAGATCAGTTTGGATTCCGTAGAAATGTTGGAACACGTGAGGCAATACTAACCTTACGACTTATCTTAGAAGAAAGATTAAGAAAAGGCAAACCTACGTTTCTAGCATTTGTAGACTTAGAGAAATCTTTTGACAACGTTAACTGGAATACTCTCTTTCAAATTCTGAAGGTGGCAGGGGTAAAATACAGGGAGCGAAAGGCTATTTATAATTTGTACAGAAACCAGATGGCAGTTATAAGAGTCGAGGGGCATGAAAGGGAAGCAGTGGTTGGGAAAGGAGTGAGACAGGGTTGTAGCCTCTCCCCGATGTTATTCAATCTGTATATTGAGCAAGCAGTAAAGGAAACAAAAGAAAAATTAGGAGTAGGTATTAAAATTCATGGAGAAGAAGTAAAAACTTTGAGGTTCGCCGATGACATTGTAATTCTGTCAGAGACAGCAAAGGACTTGGAAGAGCAGTTGAACGGAATGGACAGTGTCTTGAAAGGAGGATATAAGATGAACATCAACAAAAGCAAAACGAGGATAATGGAATGTAGTCAAATTAAATCGGGTGATGCCCTGAGGGGATTAGATTAGGTAATGAGACACTTAAAGTAGTAAAGGAGTTTTGCTATTTAGGGAGTAAAATAACTGATGATGGTCGATCTAGAGAGGATACAAAATGTAGACTGGCAATGGCAAGGAAATCGTTTCTGAAGAAGAGAAATTTGTTAACATCGAGTATAGATTTAATTGTCAGGAAGTCGTTTCTGAAAGTATTTGTATGGAGTGTAGCCATGTATGGAAGTGAAACATGGACGATAACCAGTTTGGACAAGAAGAGAATAGAAGCTTTCGAAATGTGGTGCTACAGAAGAATGCTGAAGATAAGGTGGGTAGATCACGTAACTAATGAGGAGGTATTGAACAAGATTGGGGAGAAGAGAAGTTTGTGGCACAACTTGACTAGAAGAAGGGATCGGTTGGTAGGACATGTTTTGAGGCATCAAGGGATCACAAATTTAGCATTGGAGGGCAGCGTGGAGGGTAAAAATCGTAGAGGGAGACCAAGAGATGAATACACTAAGCAGATTCAGAAGGATGTAGGTTGCAGTAGGTACTGGGAGATGAAGAAGCTTGCACAGGATAGAGTAGCATGGAGAGCTGCATCAAACTAGTCTGAGGTCTGAAGACCACAACAACAACAACAACAAGTTCGAGGGGACTGATGACCTCAGATGTTAAGTCCCATAGTGCTTAGAGCCATCTGAGCCATTTGAACTTTTAATGTACATTTCTATTTATTTTCCGTATTATTCATAGTAATTGTTTACAACGTACAGCAGTAGAATAGAGGACATTTTGATACAGGACTCCAGTGGTCTACCAAGTCGGAAAACTACCTCAATATGTCCTACAGAAAGTACTTAAGCTACAGCGCACGAGCGTCGCGCGAGATTTTCAATATTCTCGCGTTGTCTTCGCGCCAACTGTTAGTCCTACACGAAAAATAGATAGAACTTTTTTGTAGCAAATTTAATTTAGTTTAATGTGTACTTTTTCGTTAGAGTGTGCGGTTTTCGAGTTGTTAAAGAAGAACGTAGAATAGTGATATTAAATGTGTTCTATCTCGGAAACCATTCGTAATAGGGCATATGTCAATATGAAGTTTTCTATTCAGAATTACTAATACTATCGCGTCTCAAAGCATGTACCTTTCCTCCTCACTCACCCTGTATAGCTAATCACCACACTCTTCCAGGATATTCCTGCTTTCGTAATAAGGTCGATTATTTTATTCCTTTGTGTAGACTGTTGTATAACTAATTTAATAATGCTGATAATGTGCGTGCAACAATTGAAATGCCTTTTCTCATCACGGCGAGCCAATTAAAACAGTTATTTGTGTCTGCTTTTCGACTGTTTCTAGCTTGCAGTGGAAATCTGATGTCCATATGTTCATAGTATAGAGTCTCTTATTTCATCCATATCCAAGCAATGACTGTGAATCGGTACTTCTATCTTAGACGCTTTTTACCAGAAGCACAAAGGGGTCATATCTGTGAAAATTATGCCTTTTCGACTTTTTGCGACAGATCGTAGGGATACGTTTGCATAACAGGGGCAGCAAGTAGATAACCTTGTTTTACTTTCCTGCCTTCCTTCTAAATCATGTGATTTTATAATATTCCTTACTTCCTTATTCACTACCCTCACGATGAATCGTCTGTCTCTTCTTACGATCAAAAACATTGTGGAGGCAGAATATATAAACCCAGTGGTTAATGGCTCACCAGTTGCTGAACTGTGCATTGTTCTTGAGAAAAGAATAAACAACACAAAAGAACTTTACAGATATGCGTAACTGAAAACTAGTATATACCAATGAAAAGAGATAGAGCGCTAAAACACTACTCACAAGGGAACCTCCCCATCGCACCCTCCTCAGATTTAGTTATAAGTTGGCACAGTGGATAGGCCTTGAAAAACTGAACACAGATCACTCGAGAAAACAGGAAGAAGTTGTGTGGAACTATGAAATAAATAAGCAAAATATACAAACTGAGTAGTCCATGCGCAAGATAGGCAACATCAAGGATAATGTGAGCTCAGGAGCGCCGTGGTCCCGTGGTTAGCGTGAGCAGCTGTCGAACGAAATGTTCTTGGTTCAAGTCTTCTCTCGAGTGTAAAGTTTAATTTTTTATTTTCAGACAATTATCAAAGTTCAGGCACTCACACATAATCAACTTCACTCTCCAAAATTGCAGGACATGTTCAGATTTGCTTGGACATACGCAGGGTTTGACGGTCTATACACGGAAAAATTTGAAAACGTTAAAAACATATGTTTTGACAGAGCACGGGGGAAACTGTGCGACTGTGAAACTGTTGCATTCATTTGTTGCAGTTTATGTGACAAACTCTTATGTTTTCATCACTTTTTGGGAGTGATTATCACATCCACAAGAAAACCTAAATCGGGCATGGTAGAAGAATCTTTTCTCCCATTCGCCAGGTGTACAAGTTAGGTGGGTCGTCAACATATTCCTGTCATGTGACGCACATGCCGTCACCAGTATCGTATGGAATATATCAGACGTGTTTTCCTGTGGAGGAATCGGTTGACCTATGACCTTGCGATCAAATGTTTTCGGTTCCCATTGGAGAGGCACGTCCTTTCGTCTACTAATCGCACGGTTTTGCTGTGCGGTCGCAAAACACAGACACTAAACTTATTACAGTGAACAGAGATGTCAATGAACGAACGGACAGAACTTTTCGAAAATAAAGAAAGTAAACTTTTCACTCGAGGGAAGACTTGAACCATGGACCTCTCGTTCCGCAGCTACTCACGCTAACCACGGGACCACGGCGCTCCTGATCTCACACTATCCTTGATGTTGCCTATCTTGCGCATGGACTACTCAGTTTGTATATTTTGCGTATTTTTTTCATAGTTCCACACAACTCCTTCCTGTTTTCTCGATTGATCTGTGTTCAGTTTTTCAAGGCCTATCCACTGTGCCAACTTATAACTAAATCTGAGGGGGGGTGCGATGGGGAGGTTCCCTTGTCAGTGATCATAAAAATCAATATACAGAAAGGCCCTTTTTTTCGGATGGGCAATACTCCCTCTGCCCATAAGCGCCATGCCGGAGTGAACACACGGCAGGACTGCCTTCCTGCTTTCCGCCTCACCCATCCCACAATACTGGCGTGGCAAGGCTAGGCGCAAATTGAGACGTGATAGCCCGTGTGGCGCGGCTCGGCGTAGCGCGCTTTTTTGTAACTTCACAGGTTCACATGCGACCGCGTAAGTTCCGACAGGCGCCTGCACCAGGTTGCGCGGCGTTGTGGTTGTGGCACAGTTTCTAGGGCCGCGCACCACGCGAGTACTGAGGGAGGGGTGCGGAGGGGAAGGGGTAGGCAGTCCTGCCACGTGCTCACTTCGACATGGCGCATATGGGCAGTGTCACTGAGTAGCGTTTCGTTTTTCGTTTTCCACCGTTTAAGCGCACCATATCTTCCCATTAGTACATTAGTTTCAGCTTCATACAGGGTGTTTCAAAAATGACCGGTATATTTTAAAAGGCAATAAAAACTAAACGAGCAGCGATAGAAATACACCGTTTGTTGCAATATGCTTGGGACAACAGTACATTTTCAGGCGGACAAACTTTCGAAATTACAGTTGTTACAATTTTCAACAACAGATGGCGCTGCGGTCTGGGAAACTCTATAGTACGATATTTTCCACATATCCACCATGCGTAGCAATAATATGGCGTAGTCTCTGAATGAAATTACCCGAAACCTTTGACAACGTGTCCGGCGGAATGGCTTCACATGCAGATGAGATGTACTGCTTCAGCTGTTCAATTGTTTCTGGATTCTGGCGGTACACCTGGTCTTTCAAGTGTCCCCACACAAAGAAGTCACAGGGGTTAATGTCTGGCGAATAGGGAGGCCAATCCACGCCGCCTCCTGTATGTTTCGGATAGCCCAAAGCAATCACACGATCATCGAAATATTCATTCAGGAAATTAAAGACGTAGGCCGTGCGATGTGGCCGGGCACCATCTTGCATAAACCACGAGGTGTTCGCAGTGTCGTCTAAGGCAGTTTGTACCGCCACAAATTCACAAAGAATGTCCAGATAGCGTGATGCAGTAATCGTTTCGGATCTGAAAAATGGGCCAATGATTCCTTTGGAAGAAATGGCGGCCCAGACCAGTACTTTTTGAGGATGCAGGGACGATGGGACTGCAACATGGGGCTTTTCGGTTCCCCATATGCGCCAGTTCTGTTTATTGACGAAGCCATCCAGGTAAAAATAAGCTTCGTCAGTAAACCAAATGCTGCCCACATGCATATCGCCGTCATCAATCCTGTGCACTATATCGTTAGCGAATGTCTCTCGTGCAGCAATGGTAGCGGCGCTGAGGGGTTGCCGCATTTGAATTTTGTATGGATAGAGGTGTAAACTCTGGCACATGAGACGATACGTGGACATTGGCGTCATTTGGACCGCAGCTGCAACACGGCGAACGGAAACCCGAGGCCGCTGTTGGATCACCTGCTGCACTAGCTGCGCGTTGCCCTCTGTGGTTGACATACGCGGTCGCCCTACCTTTCCAGCACGTTCATCCGTCACATTCCCAGTCCGTTCAAATTTTTCAAACAGATCCTTTATTGTATCGCTTTTCGGTCCTTTGGTTACATTAAACCTCCGTTGAAAACTTCGTCTTGTTGCAACAACACTGTGTTCTAGGCGGTGGAATTCCAACACCAGAAAAATCATCTGTTCCAAGGAATAAACCATGTTGTCTACAGCACACTTGCACGTTGTGAACAGCACACGCTTACAGCAGAAAGTCGATGTACAGAATGGCGCACCCACAGACTGCGTTGTCTTCTATATCTTTCACATCACTTGCAGCGCCATCTGTTGTTGAAAATTGTAACTACTGTAATTTCGAAAGTTTGTCCGCCTGAAAATGTACTGTTGTCCCAAGCATATTGCAACAAACGGTGTATTTCTATCGCTGCTCGTTTAGATTTTATTGCCGTTTCAAATATACCGGTCATTTTTGAAACACCCTGTAGATGCGTATACTTTTTTGTTTTATTTATTCTTTTGTCAAGAACAATGCACAGCTCAATAAATGGTGATCCATTAGCCACTGGAATTATACCTTCTGCCTTCACAATGTTTCCAGATCGTAAGAAGGGACAGACGATTCATCGTGAGGGTAGTTCAAATGGCTCTGAGCACTATGGGATTTAACATCTGTGGTCATCAGTCCCCTAGAACTTAGAACTACTTAAACCTAACTAACCTAAGGATATCACACAACACCCAGTCATCACGAGGCAGGATTCGAACCTGCGACCGTAGTGGTCACGCGGTTCCAGACTGAAGCGCCTAGAACCGCACGGCCACACCGGCCGGCGTGAGGGTACTGAATAAGGAAGTATGGGATATTATAAAATCATATGATTTAGAAGCAAGGCAGGAAAAAATCATGTGATCTAGAAGCAAGGCAGGAAAAAATAACAAGGATATGTACTTGCTGCCTGTTATGCAGACGTATCTCCACGATCTGTTACAAAAGGTCGAAAATGCTTAGTTTCCACAGGTACAGCACCTTTGTGGTCCAAGTATAAAGCGTCCCAGATATGAAGTACGTAAGTTTCACTATCATTATTTGTATATGGATAGAATATGAGATATTATACTACGTACATGTGGACGTCACATTCCCATTACAAGCTAGGAACAGTCGAGAAGCCCTCACGAACAACGACGTTTTAATCGGCTCGTCGTGACGATAAAAAGCGTTTCAGTGGTTGAATATGCACTATCAGCATTGATAAACTAATTATGCAACAGACTATACAAATGAAGTAGTGGCCAGTATTATCAAGAAAGTATGAGTATCCTGAAATGTGTGCTTATCTGATATATTTAATTTGTTGAAATGTATTGCTGACAAACGCAGATCTGCTTTCATGACAATGTTTTTCGAAAGACTGACCTCTTCCTCTCACAAAGCACACGTGGCTGGTTTCCGCATTCCTGTTGCGCGCATTATACCCCGCTGCTGACAATACACTGATCATTGTGTTGTGCGACAAAACAATTGTTTATTTTTCTCAGTAACAACTATTTTATTCGCGGATCATGCATTGCCAGTTTGGCAAGCAGTGAGTAACCAGCATCTGGCATGTGCCAATCATTCCGCCTGAAGCGAACGCTAGTCATTATCCTACTCAGATCAAGAAAAAGGAATAAAGTCCTTTTTTTGGTCAGTTTCCATCCAAGCCTTTCATTGTCAAATATATGATGGGTTACGGGATTTAACCAAAATTCCAACAGAATTGGCAATTTATTTTTGTGTGAATTGTTAACTTTTTCTCATTTGAAGAAGCAGCGCCATTTATGAGTAACGGCCACATTTCTCTCGTTGACAGGTTTAACTCTACGTCCTTTGCAAAACACAGTGTAATTTGCACAAACTCATCTCACAGCAGCTATTGCGACAGAATTCTTAAACATAGTGCCTCATTAAACAAGTAATTGGCAATCGGGAGCACAATAGCTTACGAAAAACCTCATAGTGTCTGTTTGCGGTAACATAAGAGAAGAAATTTCATGTTTATTTTCGTACTAGGAAACTCTTGCTTCACTTGTTGTCAATAACTCTTAAAAAATTAGTCTCCGGCCAGAATGGCCGAGCTGTTCTAGGCACTACAGTCTGGAACCGCGCGACCGCTACGGTCGCAGGTTCGAATCCTGCCTCGGGCATGGATGTGTGTGTGATGTCCTTAGGTTAGTTAGCTTTAAGTAGTTCTAAGTTCTAGGGGACTGATGACCTCAGAAGTTAAGTCCCATAATGCTAAGAGCAATTTGAACCTTTAAAAAAATAATAATAAAAAAATAATAAAAATGCACTGGAGTGACAAAGATAAAAATAAAGTATAATTACTCATATATGCCATCATTCTCCAGAATCTGGTTTTGATGTCTCGGACGGTTTAGGAGATACGAGGGATGTTATAAATATTTCATTCTCGTGGCCGTGATATCGGGACTGAACGCACTACATATTATCCATTTTCTCGAGATCGGAGACAGATAGAGATCCCCTCCCAGATCTAAAGAAAAATACCACATGTTAGCTAAATTTCATACACTGCAACAAGAGGTGTATTACGCACCAAACGCAAAATCATTTCCCGCAGTGTGCATTGTGCTGCCACCTACTGTCAGGTACTCCATATCATCGACCTCAATAGTCATTATCTATCGTGAGAGAGCAGACTAGGGCGCTCCGCGGAACTAACGGACTTCTAACGTGGTCAGGTGATTGGGTGTCACTTATGTCATACGTCTGTACGGGAGATTTCCGCACTCCTAAAAATCCACAGGTCCACTGTTCCAGAAGTGATAGTGAAGTGGAATCGTTAAGGGACACGTACAGCACAAAAGCGTTCGAATGGTTCAAATGGCTCTAAGCACTATGGGATTTAACATCTGGGGTCATCAGTCCCCTAGACTTAGAACTACTTAAACCTAACTAACCTAAGGAAATGGCACCACATCCATGCCCGAGGCAGGATTCGAATCTGCGACCATAGCGGTCACGCGGTTCCAGACTGAAGCGCCTAGAACCGCACGGCCACAGCGGCCGGCCACGAAAGCGGACAGGCCAACCTCGTCTGTTGACTGACAGAGACCGCCGACAGTTGAAGAGGGCCATACCGTCTAATAGACAGACATCTATCCAGACCATCACAAAGGCATTACAAACTGTATCAGGAGCCACTGCAAGTACTACGGCAGTTAGGCGGGAGGTGAGAAAAGTTTGATTTCATGGTCGAGTGGCTGCTCATAAGCCACACATCACTCCGGTAAATTCCAAAAGACACATTGGGAAAACGTTGTGTGGAGTGACGAATCACGGTACACAGTGTGGCGATCGGATGGCAGGGTGTGGGTATGGCAAATGCCCGGTGAACGTTGCATGGGGGCTTAATTAATTAAATTTGAAAATACTTTTAATTTTAGTATGTCCGATTACGTAAGTCTCGTAATCGGTTGGCCCTGACTAGAGTTGTTACGCTATCTGACTGCAGAGAACAATGTAAGAAAATTTCAGTAAACACAGTTAATTAATTAAGTCCCCAGCAACTAAAAAACCAACAAAACCAATAAGCACAAAAGTAACTGTTCTGTATGTGGGAGTGTGACTCAACGTCCACATCTGGCACGGTTCTTCTCAAACAAGACAAGAATTCTTAAATACCAATTATACCGACGTGACAAAAGAAATTTAGAAAAACTATAATTACGCAAGAAAACCAAAATTCACTCTAATACAAGAAC
This sequence comes from Schistocerca americana, assembly GCF_021461395.2. Taxonomy (NCBI): domain Eukaryota; kingdom Metazoa; phylum Arthropoda; class Insecta; order Orthoptera; family Acrididae; genus Schistocerca; species Schistocerca americana. The sequence continues at coordinate 38,452,303 of NC_060123.1, forward strand.
ACGAGCCAGATGCTTTGTTGACTGAACCTGTAGTGACACATTATTTCAGATACACAAAAAAATAAAGGAACATTATAAATTTTACCTTCATATATATTGACGAAATGCACTCATTACAATAACATCTGCTATCTCTCCCATCAAATAACTGCATAAGACATGGAACTATACTCTTTACTACAACATCTTGCTCCAACTTCACAACCACCACGAGCTCTCGACAAAACTGTCCTCTACGATCTCTTCACAAGCACTGACTTCTACGATCTCCTAACACGCACTGTGGAGGCGGCTTAATAGTACTCTTTGGCGCACTCTCTGGCGCAGTGGCACAGTGTAGCCACCTTTCATATGCCCCTCCTCCACAGGCCAGAATTTGATGGTATTTTTGCCAGCATTGGTGGTGAAAATACCACCAAATTCGTCCACAATAATACAGACAAAAATAAAGATAATATTAATACCTAAACATCACATAATTAGTTAAAATTTTGGCTTTGCACTGACCTTTTACTAACCTAATATATGAAATACAGTAAGCAATACAACTTCTTTTCATACATGTGACTTTACATAATAGTTTACACAATATACAAAAAATCAGTTTATACAAATGTTCACATAAAATGCTTTCAATGATTAGTTTATACAAAAAAAAGACACTAACAGGTGACATCTTTTCAGTAGAAGCAGTCCATCAGTTGCACCCAGTAAAGTTTAGCAGGTACACCCAGCAACAAGTGACATTATTTCAGTAGAAGCAATCCATCAGTCGCACCCAGTAATGTTAAGCATGTGCAGACACCAACAAGTGACTTCATTTCAGTAAAAGCAGTTCACCAGTTGCACCCAGCAATGTTGAGAGCAGGTGCAGACACCAACAAGTGATACCATTTCAGTAAAAACAGTCCATCTGTGGCACCCAGCAATGTTGAGTAGGTGCAGACAGCAAAAAGTAACATCATTTCAGTAGAAACAGTTCTAACAGTGGCACTCAGTAAAGTTCAAGAGGTACACACAGCAACAAGTCACATTAGTTCAGTAGAAGCAGTCCATCAGAGGCACCCAGCAATGTTGAGTAGGTGCAGACACCAACAAGTGACATCATTTCAGTAGAAGAAGTCCATTAGTGGCATCAGCAATGTTGAGCAGGTGCAAACAGCAACAAGTGACTTCATTTCAGTAGAAACAGTTCATCAGTTGCACCCAGCAATGTTGAGCAGGTGCAAACAGCAACAAGTGACATTATTTCAGCAGAAGCAGTTCATCAGTTGCACCCAGCAATGTTGAGCGCAGGTGCAGACACCAACAAGTGATACCATTTCAGTAGAAGCAGTCCATTAGTGGCATCCAGCAATGTTGAGCAGGTGCAGACACCAACAAGTGACTTCATTTCAGTAAAAACAGTCCATCAGTTGCACCCAGCAATGTTGAGTAGGTGCAGACAGCAAGAAGTAACATCATTTCAGTAGAAACAGTTCTAACAGTGGCACCCAGCAATATTGAGTAGGTGCAAACAGCAAAAAGTCACATCTCTCAGCAGAAGCAGTTCGACAAAATTCACTAACACTGATCACACAGTTCATCAGCAGAAATTAAACATGACTAAATGTTACACATCATGTTGAAAAGTGCAGGTAACAGTTCAGAATATTTATCTTCACTAATCAGACAGTTCAGGCATGAACAATAGTTTGAATGCACATACAAATGCTTTTACAGTAACATACAAATCATAACAAACACACAAATTATGTCAGATAATTGTCCTATTAACTATTACAATACACAAATACCAGTAAACCTATAATATTCATGGGTGTCAGTGCAAGCCACTACCAACACTAAAATAATATTTAGGAGATAGGTGGGTAGGATTAGGAAAGGAAAACACACAGAACACACTCACTCATCTCTCATCCACATTAAGTACTACTGTGTAACTGAATAGTGTTAACTGTGTAAATGTAATTCTGTCAAAATCTGATGTTCATCATGTGTATCAAGTAGTACTGGCAGCAATGTATAACAGTCAATAATAGTTAAGTCAACGTCATAGTCATCATGTCAAGACCAATGTTTGCAAAGCCAGATCAAATGTACTGTTGCTGAACAACTGTCAGTGAGCCACGATATGCAATTACTTCCTCTCTCCAAAAAAAAAGTATATACTGCTTAGTTATTTAACAAAGTGTGTGTATAGACTATCTTCCTTCTATTTTAATGTTCTAGTCTGCTATCTTCATCCTCCTGTTCCATAAGACCAACAAAAAAAATATACTCCTCACTTACTTTACCTCTTATCCACCAAAACTCCAATAATTATCAGCATCACATAATCTCAATAATACCTCAATAATACGTCGATAAATGTAAACCTCAGCACCAATATCACCTTACCTCTTGTCCACAAACAACTTCATATACTCTCAATACCTATAATAATACATCGATAAATATAAACCTCATTGCCAATATCATCTCACTTCCATCACAACTCTTTCCTCTAGTCAGTCTCCTCGAACAAGTACAGATAAAATCCTAATGCAACTTCAATTCAGCATCCCATACAATCCGAAGACACAGTGTCCACACACAACCTCTGTGTAATCCATCTGACCCAAATTTTCTACTCATTATAAATTATAAGATACATTTTGGTTCCTTGTCCATCATTAAATAAAAGAAATGCATACCTGACCTCTAACAGACTTAGTTCGAATAACTCTCAGTAATTAAGTACGATTACGGAGTGTGAATGATCATAATATTTCACAGTGTGTACACCACTTCAAGAATCATAGCAGAAGCAAACATGTGGAGTATTTTTTGTGTCAAGTGTCACTTCCTATTTCAATTGCTTACGAAAAATGCAGTCTAATAATTGTTAATGGTCTAAACCTAGTTTCGGTCTGTCATGTCGTTAGCCTCCTTCCTATTTGCATAAATTTATACAGCTTCCATAAAACCTCAGCTCATGTGACTTCAATGACTTTCTTGTACTAATGTCGTTCGTCGAATTATAGCAGTGAATTTTCTTATCTTAAAAATATAAGGCACTGAGCGTAAGCAAAACAAGCAATAGCGAGTAAATAGACCAGTAAAGAACAGAATGTCAACAAGTGGATGCAGCACAATTCCTACAACGAGGCTCTGCCAAGCGAACAATCTATAATTAATACAGTAATGTGACCTAAACTCTATGTTCATACACAGTATATCAGCATTTCTATATACCAAATTAAAGAGCAGTTATGGCAACAAAACAGAAATGTGTAAATATGTAATCCATGCAGAAAGCAGCAAACATATATCTTACGTAATAAACAAGTCATTAGCATCATATCAGCATAAGCAAATAAATGTTCATATGTCATCCTAATAAATAAACATGAAGGCGCAAGCAGATAAATCACAAAGTATAACTTACATACATATCAGCACAATAAATCAGGTGACAATTATAATTTAAATAACTAAGCACAGCAGGCACACAATTAAAAAAATAGGACATCAGTGAAAAAGCATAGCAGCCAAGCGATGCATAATATACACAAGTTACAACCCAGTTCATTAATAATCATTGTCAAAATCAGTTAACGTACGCAAGCACGTCGCTTCACAAGTAAATTCATAGAACCTGAAATTAGCACAAAGTATGAATCACGTAATCGCGAGCAGCAAATTACGTCTAAAGTACGTACCTAAGTGGAAATATGTTACCTGAAAAATGAACTCAATTAATAGTTACCTTTTTTAGTTTATTAGTTTCTTCTTCGAAATTACATTCTTCCTGAAAATTTCTCGATAGCAAGTCGTCTTAACGTCGGACACGCACAGAATTTACCTGAAGGTCTTAAATATTTTATACAACCGTATCCTGCAAAATACTGAATGTTAATAACACAATTCAACAAGTTCTTATAGCTTTATACAGAATTTAGTCGGAGAAATTAGACTGTGTGTTTGTTTACGGCTGTCAGTGCATTCGCACTGAGCGCTCGATCAGCTGTGGGCGCGTGACGTATGAAGCTATTGTTCGCGGTCAACGACTGCCTTGTGCGGCGCGCAGACTTGACTGTTGCTTTGAGTATGTGCCGCCGCCAAAACACAGCGCGGTATCCTTGTACTCTCTGCGTGTTTACATGTAGCTGTTAGTTTCTCACAAGTATGTCATTCCACAAAAATTTTAACGTTTGATATATGATGTATTCCTTTAGAGCGTCGTGATTTAAGAGTTTCTACTTCAACAGTGTTATCATGTATAATTTTGCGAATTCTGTATGGACCGTTATAAAGCAGAAAAAATTTGCGACACAAGCCTTTTCCTTTGTGAGACAAACGGTGGGATTTAATTAATACCTTTTGACCAACCGACAAATTTTTTAAACGACCAGGACGCTTCGCCGATTTCTTTCTTCTAGCAGCCGCAGATGCAATATTTTGTAGAGCCAGGTTAACAACTTCAGAATGCCGCAGTTTCCGTGAAGGCGGAAAAGGAACGATTTCAGATATGCGATTTGTCGGTGCTTTATTTTTTAATACCAGTATTGGCGGTAAAGAAGTTGAATCATTAGAGAGTTCATTCAGAATGTTTTGAAAAATATGAAGATACTGATCCCAAGTTCTGTGATTCTGATGACAATAAAGACGGCACAATTTATTGATTTCCTTCATCCATCTCTCTGAAGCGTTAGATTGAGGGTGAAAAAGTGAAATGAAGATTGGTTTAATTTTACGACGCTGTAGAGTACGAAGCCAAATTTTAGAACGAAACTGTGATCCATTATCTGATATGACCTTGTCAACATGACCAACTTCTTTAAGAAAATGTTTGATGAAAGCGTTAGATACTGAACGAGCTGTTGCTTTGCGTAAAGGTGTAAAACACACATATTTTGACGTCAACTCCACTGCTACGAAAATGTACGCAAAACCATTAGTAGAACGAACCACTGGACCGAACAAATCGACTGCACCCATCTCCTTTAATTTCGCTGGAATAATGGGAAACAACGGTGCTCTGTGAGAAATCGTTGGAGGCTTAGCCATTTGACATAATTTACATTTGGCCAGAACAGATCGAATACGTTTTTCCATATTACTGAAATAACAATTTTCTCGTAATTTATGAAAGCATTTTCTGGGACCAAAGTGTGCATAACTGAAATGCGTATACCAAATCAATTTATTGACCCACTCATCAGGAATACAAACTAACCAAACAGAGTTGTCGACCGATTTTCATTTAAAAAGAATGTCATAGCGAACTGAATAGCATCTAGTTTCTCTGGATCAGGAAGAATACCTTCTGTAGCAATAATGTGACCGACAAATTTCACCTGAGAACGACCAAATTCAGATTTTTCCAAGTTTACTGTAATGCCAACTCTTGCAAAGATACGTAACAATGAATCCAAAATTTTGTTGTGCTCACTCCAAGAACGTTTAGCAATAAGAATGTCATCAACATAAGAAGTAATATTGTCACGAAGATAAACAGGTAAAATTTCATTTAAACTACGAATGAATGCTGCAATAGGTACAGTAAGTCCAATCGGTAATTTCCAAAGTCACTTTTGGGTACATTAGTCAAATCCGGTTATTGTTCACTTACTCACTAGATAGATTGATAGTCGAAGAGCTGGTTTGACAGATGCAAAGAATAGTAAAAGAGTAGGTAGCGGTCCAGAAAACTAAAAGAGAAATAGCACCGCTACAGCTCGGGGCCCTATGCTCGCTACGGCACATATTCACTTAGGAGTAGTGAATCCCCTGAGGACCTTAATAACTGCACATAATTTCCAGTTTGTGTCTTTGTGGCACATCTGGCGGAAGTGTGTACGCAAATTGACCTGACCATGCACATGGATGTATGTCATTCTTATAATTGCGGAAGATCTTAAATTTCCGGACAGTCAAAAAGTGTTTATAATCAAAGTTTTCGCCTCGTGGCGACAAAGACCTACCGCGTCTGTCCCGGTCCGAATGTCGATTATTGTCAACTTCGCGCGCCTGGCGCTCTCTTGTTGCATCCCGTAAATGAAATAAATTATTTTCTTCATACCCTACTGCTAAACTAACACTTGTCAATTTATCTGAGATCATCTCAACTCTTTCCAATGAGTCACTTAATTGTCCTTTCTGTTTATTTATGTCTTCTGTAAATGTCGCGACTCGGGTTTCGGTGTTGTCACATTTAGTAGTTAACTGTTCACACTGTTGCGTTAAGTTATTTATTCTGTCATTTGGTACGAATTCCTCGATTCTTTCAATTACTTCTGCCTTATCTTGTGCACGTTGTAAATTTAACTCTGAAAAATTCTGTACTATCACGCGATCTTTTTCTTCCTGTTCTCTGTCCTGTTCCTCTTGTCTAATTTCTGTTGAAATTAAGCTATTATTGTGAGCCTTCAAAATCGGTTGTACTTCTTCTCTAATTTCTTTCTTTAATTCATCTTTCATATTTTTGAAACATGTCCCTATTCGTGAATCTATCCGTGTTTCCATAGTTCCCATCTCTGTTTTAATTGTTCCTATCTCTGTTTTTAATTCAGATCCAAACCGTGTTTCCATTGTTCCCATCTGTGTTTTAATTGTTCCTATCTCTGTTTTTAATTCAGATCGTAACTGTGATCCCAAATTTAATATTGCACTCATCAACTGCTCCGTACTAACTTTTTCGAAATTCCTTTCGCCCCTAACATTTCCCTCAAAACTAACTTCCTTCTGCATAGCCATAAGGCTATCTGTGTTCGATACTATTTCAGGATCTTCTATCGCTAATCTCGTATTCTGTGAATTTTCTGATTGAGAAAAATTTTGAAATGGTTCTGGACTATTTTCCCGACTTATTACATTGTTTTCAACTCCATCATCCACCATACTGTTGTCCTGTGTTGGCGAGTTCGCCATGTCAACAATTTCGTTATTCTCACTATTCATCATTTTCGCCTTTTTCATAGATCGCGTAATCATTTACAAAATATACGAAAGATTCGTCACTGTACGAAAATTACACACAATGACTCTTTATCTCCAACAATACTATTCACACTAGATGTCTCCCTCAAACACGATTAACGAACAATTGAAATAATTACACAAAATTGTCAAACGCGTATACAAGGCAATAAAAATTAAATTTTGAAAAATACCATTAGAAGAATGCCAATTACCAAATCTACACACTCAATACAGACTACAATCACTAAACTCAAAATTACTACAACAATACTACAGTCTACAATTTTCACAATCAGAAAAATTCCAAGGGACGATCCTGGCAGGGTCGCCACGTGCATGGGGGCTTAATTAATTAAATTTGAAAATACTTTTAATTTTAGTATGTCCGATTACGTAAGTCTCGTAATCGGTTGGCCCTGACTAGAGTTGTTACGCTATCTGACTGCAGAGAACAATGTAAGAAAATTTCAGTAAACACAGTTAATTAATTAAGTCCCCAGCAACTAAAAAACCAACAAAACCAATAAGCACAAAAGTAACTGTTCTGTATGTGGGAGTGTGACTCAACGTCCACATCTGGCACGGTTCTTCTCAAACAAGACAAGAATTCTTAAATACCAATTATACCGACGTGACAAAAGAAATTTAGAAAAACTATAATTACGCAAGAAAACCAAAATTCACTCTAATACAAGAACACGAGCCAGATGCTTTGTTGACTGAACCTGTAGTGACACATTATTTCAGATACACAAAAAAATAAAGGAACATTATAAATTTTACCTTCATATATATTGACGAAATGCACTCATTACAATAACATCTGCTATCTCTCCCATCAAATAACTGCATAAGACATGGAACTATACTCTTTACTACAACATCTTGCTCCAACTTCACAACCACCACGAGCTCTCGACAAAACTGTCCTCTACGATCTCTTCACAAGCACTGACTTCTACGATCTCCTAACACGCACTGTGGAGGCGGCTTAATAGTACTCTTTGGCGCACTCTCTGGCGCAGTGGCACAGTGTAGCCACCTTTCAACGTCATCTGCCAACATGTGTAGTGGCAACAGTAAAACTCAGAGGCGGTGGTGTGGTCGTGTTTTTCATGGAAGGAGCTTGATTATTATATCACAGCACAGGCCTAGATTGGTGTTTTAAGCACCTTCTTGCTTCCCACTCTTGAAGAGAAATTCGGTGATGGCGATTGAATCTTTCAACACGATCGAGCACATGTTCATTATGGACGGCCTGTGGCCGAGTGGTTACACGACAATAACATCCCTGTAAGGGACTGGCGTACACAGAGTCCTGACCTGAATCCTATAGAACACCTTTGGGATGTTTTGGAACGCCGACTTCGTGCTTGGCCTCACCGACAAATATCGATACCTCTCCTCAGTGCAGTACTCCGTGAAGAATGGGCTGCCATTCACCAAGCAACCTTCCAGCACCTGATTCTACATCTACATCTATACTCCGCGAGCCACCTTACGGTGTGTGGCGGAGGGTACTTATTGTACCACTATCTGATCCCCCCTTCCCTGTTCCATTCACGAATTGCGCGTGGGAAGAACGACTGCTTGTAAGTCTCCGCATTTGCTCTAATTTCTCGGATCTTTTCGTTGTGATCATTACGCGAGATATATGTGGGCGGTAGTAATATGTTGCCCATCTCTTCCCGGAATGTGCTCTCTCGTAATTTCGATAATAAACCTCTCCGTATTGCGTAACGCCTTTCTTGAAGTGTCCGCCACTGGAGCTTGTTCAGCATCTCCGTAACGCTCTCGCGCTGACTAAATGTCCCCATGACGAATCGCGCTGCTTTTCGCTGGATCATGTCTATCTCTTCTATTAATCCAACCTGGTAAGGGTCCCATACTGATGAGCAATACTCAAGAATCGGACGAACAAGCGTTTTGTAAGCTACTTCTTTCGTCGATGAGTCACATTTTCTTAGAATTCTTCCTATGAATCTCAACCTGGCGCCTGCTTTTCCCACTATTTGTTTTATGTGATCATTCCACTTCAGATCGCTCCGGATAGTAACTCCTAAGTATTTTACGGTCGTTACCGCTTCCAATGATTGAACGTATACCTGCGATAGTGGAAGCTGTCATCAAGGGTAATGGTAGGCCAACACCATATTGAATTCCAGCATTACAGATGGAGGGCGCCACGAAGTTGTAAGTCATTTTTAGCCAGGTGTCCGGATACTTTCGATCACGCTTTTGTTTGCATTTGGTGGGCGAAGAATCTGACATTTGTTTCAACAGGACACCACTGTTTTATAACTTAATATTTTTCAATTACCGTTTGTATGTTGATAGGAAACGGACTTCTACAATATTACTGTTACAGGTCCAATAGGAGATCTTCGAGAATTCCCGCCGATGACCGATGTTCAAAAGTAATTCCTTAAAGACAAAAGGCGTAAGGAATAAAAGTATATCATCAGAGTTAGCATTATTTTTTATTTTACCCGAGAAAGCCACAATCACCACCTACTCCCCACGCGTTGCGTTCAGGGAGTGCTTCTCCCGTACCATGAAAACACTCGGCCGGACAAAATAGGTGAAGCGTCCAGAAGACATGGTCAGGTGCCAGTGTAACGTAGTACAAGGACACACCGTACGGCAACTGTGTAAATAATTAGAGTTGCAATTTTCTCTGCCAGTTACAAAGGCAAGCAGAGTGCATTATAGTTATTGGTGTTGTTGTCAGGCTTGATGGGGCGTACGAAACGGTCGTGAATTGCGTCATATGCTAAGTGACCACATGAACTACAAGATGATGCCACGTACTCCTGTGAGACAGCGCTATCAGCACCTGGCAGAGTTTGAATGGGACCTCATAGTGGGTCTCCATTTTGCCAGATGGTTGTCCGGGTTTGTGCGGCATTCGAATGTGACAGTGGACCGATATTGGACAGCTTTGGAACGTACGGGCCAGCAAACAGATCGTAACGCCTTCACATCCGAGGATAAGTAATGGACTCCCTTCGACATTCTGTGTTATTTTGCACAACTGCTCTGAGATTAGCAGGAGCCAAACTAGGATTACCGTCCCTTTTGTAGGCTGCCGTTATAACAACACAAATTGCTGCGTTTGGGTTGTGCCAGCCAAGGACGCCTATACACAGGGACAAGCGGGTGGGGGGGGGGGGGGGGGTGGCAGAGTCAGGTTTTCTTTTTTTTTTTTTTTTTCTTCAGGAAAACGATTTAAAAATTGATACCAGTTTTTTTACAAGATCGTAACTTGAAGTTTTTTATGCCATTTACAAGCCGCCTTTCGTCTTCTAAAATATCAAAAATACTACATAGCCCCTTCCCCCCCCCCCCCCCCCCCCCACCCAACAAAGCATCGTACGGGCGCCCTTGTTCACAGCAGACTGCTTTCGGGGTTCTGGGACCTTTCCACAGCCACAAAAACGAAACAAGAGGCGATCACGCTCCGCGCTCTCAAAGCAAAGTTCACGAGGTGAATGTGAATACATAAAATATGCAAACGAGACGAGGTTGTGCGTTAGTACAGTCCAGTGTGTTAAGATTTGAGCGCCTGTGTGCCGAAGAACGCGTGGAAGCAATGTGGGAGCCAAAAAGACGTGAGTACTGAAAGTGATTTTAAACACGAGAACCGCTTATGATCTCATTAAATCGACAGGTAAACAATATCACGTTAGTTACAGTAACCGCTGAAGCTGTCTATTCAAAGTGAAAAACATCCGGTCCAGTTAAGACTTTATACTTTCGTACCAGACCAAATAACTCCCATATTACTTGTAAAACTACAATTGCGCAAGACAGGCATAAAAAAAAAGACTGCATTGATAATATTTATTTCCGTTCGATGCAACATTCGGGAAGGGAAAACGTTTGCAAACTGAATAACAATAGAGATATCACATCTTTTATTACATTTGTTCATACTCGCAGTCTGATTGCAACCAGGGACAGAGCTGCTATTGGCTAACAAAGCGATCGATATAACGGCGGCTGTGGGTTTCGGACTTCGCTGCCGGAACAGGCTGTGTCGAGACTGATGGCGAGGCGTGTGAGCTGCCGGGCCCAGGTCGGCTACGGCTACTGCCATTGGAGCGTCTCTCCCGCCCGGCAGCCAATCACGTTACTATCAGTTACTGAGCTGACGTAGCTAGCGATCGGGCCTATACAGGGAACTTGAGCATGCCTACAGATTCGTGTCGTCTGCAACGTTCGCCATATCGAAGTTGCATTACGTTACTACTTGTTCCATAGATCATGAAGCTCCCTCCTCACCCCTCCACAGTCGTACCTTCTGATACTTTTCTGTATGCATAGGGGCCTAATTAGGAAATTTTGGACTTTAATAAAACTCAAGCATTACTGAAAATATTACTTAAATGAATTATATTGATGAAAAATACTGCACAACACAAATTAAATTAGCCCTATCACTGTAGTAAATAATTTATACTTTCGAAAAAATTGTCAAATCTACGGGACGGTGAACGAGATGCGGGCGCAATGGAAGGGAGGATAGTCAAGCGCGATTCAAAGTCATACCTTCATGGAAAATTCTGCTTTTATTAGTCTGTAGTTTAGGGCTTACGCCAGGACTCTGCAGGATAGATGCACTTATACATTACACCAGTTGGAAAGGCGGCAGGTTGGGGCGACCAAAAGTTAAAACATACTACAGAATTGATTACAGAGCGAATACTGAATAATGGAGAAAAGCGCAGACGAGAGTTACAAGAAAGACAAGATCAGATGGGTCAAGCCATCTGCTCTGGAGTCGAGCTAAAATAAAAGAGAGCGTAATTCGTAAGCGGAAAACTCCCACGCCTCCTGATGGTAAGTAAAATAATGCTGTGATTTACTGCGTCTTAAGCAACGTTTCCCCAGCTGCGGGAATTTCCTGCAAAGCGCTGCGTGAAACGCGAGCGGGATCAAGCGCCTGCCCCGGATCTACGTTATTTCCGAACTGGAGCAAAAACTTGACAGTGCCCCAGTGAGACAGGACTGAAAATTTTTTTAAAAAAATCGATTTTCCACAAGTGTGTTCATTTTGTCGCGCACATCTTTGCGAAGAGCTTGATGTATAAAACATATATGTTCGAGGAAATGGAAGACATGTCATATGCCAGCCGGATTGGCCGTGCGGTTCTAGGCGCTACAGTCTGGAGCCGAGCGACCGCTACGGTCGCAGGTTCGAATCCTGCCTCGGGCATGGATGTGTGTGATGTCCTTAGGTTAGTTAGGTTTAATTAGTTCTAAGTTCTAGGCGACTGATGACCTCAGAAGTTAAGTCGCATAGTGCTCAGAGCCAATTGAACCATTTTTTTGAACATGTCATTTGGTCTTAAGTGTGCCAGAGTGCAGTGCCGCCCCTCTTTACACAGAATTCTTCTATCGCACGTAACTGAATTTCGCTCAGTGGAATTCAAGCTTATATATTGTGTAACGGAAGCCATCAAGCTCTTATGCAGCACAGTGGAAACTGAAATGTTCTATGGGCCTCTCCTGCTCCCAGTCAGCTGGTTTGACATCCTACGCCCTCCCCCCTCCCCCTTACAAAAAACTCACAATTACTACTGGGTGGGATTATTTGTGACAGATAGAATAATAACTCTTCAGAAAATTTCCACTCTTTATTGCCTATTAACTAATAACTTTCTCTGACATATAACATAAAATTAAATACAGCAAACACAGAACCAGTAAAGACAAGAGAGAAGCAAGACAGTACACATTTCTTCAATCCATAGGTCCCAGCATTTTTTTTTCTCTCTAATCTTGCTACAGATTTACACGGCGTGCTTTCCTTTCTGCGAAAGAATCTGTTAAATCACCAAAATTCGTTTAACGTTTTGCTACATGAAAAATCCAAATATCGTTGTCTAATACTGAAAACGCTGTTAATACGAATAGTACCCAAGACTGGTGTGGTTTCCCGATCAGATTACGTCTATTTTATCACTGTCTGCTACATAAAACGAAATAGGCTTTTCAAATATTGCACGAATTGTAGCACGCGCCAAATAAGCGAGACCGTTTTGGCACAAATGTTCGTTATTATGTACCTCATTTACATAAACATAAGTAATACGACAGAATTTAATTAACGAAGTACCAATATCAAATGCCTATTAGGTTAGGTTAGTGTTTAACGTCCCGTCGACAACGAGGTCATTAGAGACGGAGCGCAAGCTCGGGTTAGGGAAGGAGTGGGAAGGAAATCGGCCGTGCCCTTTCAAAGGAACCATCCCGGCATTTGCCTGAAACGATTTAGGGAAATCACGGAAAACCTAAATCAGGATGGCTGGAGACGGGATTGAACCGTCGTCCTCCCAAATGCCTATTAGGCCTACTACAAACAAAAAGTTTTATGTTAGGAAATAGTTCCGCATTGCGTTCATACGCTCTAGTTTCTCAACATGAGATCGAAAAATAGTAGTTGTACGAATTTTTTATATGTATTTGGAATCGTCATATACTTTCATATAATTTGTGTGATGTCCCGGTTTCTTCCCCTTCCTCATTCTAAAAAACTATCATGTCATCATCGATTCTATAACTATTCCTGCCATTGTCAAAACTTATCGTCCGGTTAACTTCACTAACCCAGCCAGAATCATCGGTTCAGTTACTCCGCGTTTATTCTCTGGTTAGGCGTTATTACGTTTTCGTAAAAAAGCGTTTTCGGCGCTGTTCCGAGAATAGAACTTAAGCAGCTGCTAACCGAGGACTCTACAACTGGCTCTTAGTATTGTAGCGATCTGGTAAAAACTTTGTCGTAATTTCATTCTCTTGGATATACCGAGAAGATTACATATAATCTTTCTTACCTGTTACTGTACTCGTTTATTTCCACTCTGGTGTCCGCCCCTGGTAGCTAAGTGGTCAGCGCGACGAAATGTCATACCTAACGGCCCAAGTTCGATTCCCGTCTGGGTCGGAGATTTTCTCCGCTCAGGGACTGGGTATTGTGTTGTCCTTATCATCATCATTTCATCCTCATCGACACGCAAGTCGGCGAAGTGGCGTCAACTCGAAAGACTTGCACCAGGCCAACGGTCTACCCGACGGGAGTCCCTAGCCACACGGCATTTCCATTTCCATTTACACTCTGGTAGCCTGAATCCATGGATTTCGCTAATAATTATAATAACGCTTATCATTCGCACACCCAATGAACCACATAAACAGCATGGACATTCACCCTTTCGAATTTATTCGGTGCAGCCCTTACAGTCACTTTCCTCTTTGTCTGCGTGATAGTTTTTTTTTTTTCTGGATGCGACGGGAATTCCCCTGACAGAGACATTACGTGCACTAGGCACGCATTCAAAAGTCTACTTACGATTCGTTCAGAAATCAACTTCGAATGTGCTCAAAAACCAACGGGGATGCGTTTCAAAATCGTATGAATAATCGATAGACCAACGTACGCCGGATGCTAGGTGCTTTGTGAAACAAGGCTTTCTTCAAGAATATGAGTTTGGCCCCTCTGAAATTGCCACACGGGGCGAATACCCCGGTTTGGCGCTCCCCCCCCCCCCCCCCCCCTAGATCCACGCCTGTCACACGTTCCCTACACGCGCCCGCGTTTCGGGCACTACGAGCTACCTGCGTGAGACGCTTCAGGAGGGGTTGTCCAGAACTTCGTAGCGATTTGCTTGTTTGGAGGAGTGCGGGAAGTCGAAGTGAGAAGCAAGCAACTTCTATATTGGAGACAGCTGCGTTTTTTGTTTGGTGTAAGCACGGACAGCAACAGAGAACCTAATTGTTCCAATCTACTAATTGAAACATTCACCCCTTTGAGGATGAGCACCTTATCTAGTTGATATCCGAACAGTGTATTTTGTGGAACATGGGCGACATCGAGTAGGCAAACCAAATAAACAAGGAGTTAATTTGGGCAGAAATTGGAAGAAAAATGAGCAAAACAAGTAGAAATGTCTTCATTGTGCCCAATGTAGTACATCTGTAAATACATTTTTACTGATTATGTAGCCAAAACAATAAATTGGATGTTGTTATTGCGATGAGTACTGTGAAGGACGATCAAAATTTGGTCCTTCGGAATAATTAAAGAATCCGCTCCTCACAGTGAATCCTTGAGCCGACTCGTACCAATGGCATCAAGTTGTCCTGTCCGCAGCCCGTGCTCTAGAGGTTAGCGTTGCTGCCTCTGAATCATGGGGCCCCGGGTTCGATTCCCGGCCGGGTTGGGGATTTTCTCTGGCCAGGGACTGGGTGTTTGTGTTGTTATCATCATCATCATCAGCATCATCATCATCATCCGCGACAGTGGCTAGATTGGACTGTGTAAAACTTAGAACTTTGTATGGGCGTTGATGCCGCGCACTTGAGTGCCACACAAACCAAGCCGGCCAGAGTGGCCGAGCGGTTCTAGGCGCTTCAGTCTGGAACCGCGCGACCGCTACGGTCGCAGGTTCGAATCCTGCCTCGGGCATGGGTGTGTGCGATGTCCTTAGGTTAGTTAGGTTTGAGTAGTTCTAAGTTCTAGGGGACTGATGACCTCCGAAGTTAAGTCCCATAGTGCTCAGAGCCATTTGAACCATTTGAACACAAACCAATCATCATCATCATCATCATCATCATCATCATCATCAAGTTATCCTTTGACAGTTCATTAATTTCTTATACGTATGCATTATGAGGCAGTGGGAACTGCCATTCCTGTCTAAGATAGCTGTGGAAGTACTCTTCCCCAATCATATACAGTCTGCTTCCTCTTCCCTAACTTCCCTGAACTTTCGCAGTGCCAAAATTAACAGTTCTTTTTTAGATCGAACACTGCGCTGCGTGCTTAGCCGCAGCTGTCTCCGCTACTACCGTCACGCCACAATGCCCCACACGAGCAAAACGTACCTCGGATCGCTCTGGATCTCGCGTAGCGCCAATGAACCACACAGTAATGCTCTCGTCTTGTAGAAACCTTCAACAAACTTTCACCCCCACCCCCCCACCCCCTCCAACACAAAAAAATGTAAAGGGTAAATATTTGATGCTTACCACATTTCGGATGTTGGCTCGGTAAAAGCTCTGCATCACACGGGATATTTAGGTTTATTTCTTCACTGTCACTGTGTCTATTGGCCAGGAAGTTTGCAGACGTTATCCACGTATGCTACTGAAGGCAACTATAAAATTATATTGTTGTACGACACGTAGTTTAGGATATATAGTGCGATAAATATCGAGTAACGCGAAAAGTCAACTTTACTTGAAACTTAACATTAACCCCTAACCTAACCCAAGTCCCCTTAACCTAACCTAACCTCTTGACGCCTCACGTTTGATCGCTTAACCTAACTTTGACGCTTAACCTAACATTAACCCTTAACCTAACCCAAGTCCCCTTAACCTAACCCACGTCCACCTAACCTAACCCACGTCCACCTAACCTAACCCACGTCCACCTAACCTAACCCACGTCCACCTAACCTAACCTAAACCTAAACGTAAACCTAATCTCTAACGTATAACCTAACGTATAAGGTCGGCGGTAAGTATTTCTCTATATCAAGAGCACAAAAACTTCATTGAATCGAAAAAAGATGTTGGAAGGTAGTTTTCGTATCGCTCTCATGTACAGTTGCCAATTTATAAAAAAACTTCCATTTTCTTAGCCGGCCGCGGTGGCCGAGCGGTTCTAGGCGCTACAGTCCGGAACCGCGCGGCCGCTACGGCCGCGGGTTCGAATCCTGCCTCGGGCATGGATGTGTGTGATGTCCTTAGGTTAGTTAGGTTTAAGTAGTTCTAAGTTCTATGGGACTGATGACCTGAGAATTTAAGTCCCATAGTGCGCAGAGCCATTTGAACCATTTTTTTATGTTCTGACGCGCACAGCCCCCCGGCTATGTTTACGCGGCGTCATGCAGCCATTTTCGGATAGTGGAAGACGCATGCGTATTCCGCAGCACGCTGCGGTAAATTTCCACACCTAACAAACATGGCTTTGGCACGTGCGCCGCGCGGGATTAGCCGAGCAGTCTAGGGCGCTGCAGTTATAGACAGTGCGGCTAGTCCCGGCAGAAGTTCGAGTCCTCCCTCGAGCATGTGTGTGTGTGTGTGTGTGTGTGTGTGTGTGTGTGTGTGTGTGTGTGTGTTTGTAGTTAGGCTAATTTAGGTTAAGTAGCGTGTAAACTTAGGGACTGATGAGCTTAGCAGTTAAGTCCCACAAGATTTCACACATATCTGAAAATTTTTTTTTTATTATTATTTTTCGTACGGGCTCTGCAGGACTTACGGGCTTGGGTAAGGGGGAAGGCGGGTTTCCCCTCCTCCCTCCCTTGCTCTCAGGGCAGGACAAAATATAATGCAGTCAGGTGTTTTTCTTTACAGAAAATGATTTAAAAGTCGGTATTACACACGTTTTTATCTTGGACAGAACTAGATTTATTATGGCTGCTTAAAAGCCGCCATTCGTCTTCCAAAATTTTAAAAATGTTGCATACCCCCCCGATCTAGCCCCCCTCCCCCCCCCCCCCCCCCCCACCCCAAAAAAAAAACTGTCGTATGGGTGTCTCGCTCTGTAATGCACTTGGACTTTGGTCCATCAATTGAGCACTCAAGTAGCCGCATGGGTAGCTGGCTAGAACTGTTGGGTACTGAATGTGAAATCTTGACGAGGTCAGAATTTTTTATTTGTAGCAGTCCGTGATGCGACCGGGCCTTTACATAAGTAAAAGAAAATCTGTATCTTAATGTTTATGGCAGCTGCTGCACGCTGGTTTTAATATTATGCGTAACAGACTTTCTTTGCTCCGCATCAGTTAATCGTGTATAAATTGCTGAAAATAAATAAAAGAAAAGTTCATAATTAACACAAAATGTCCTTTTTACCTTTGCTTCAACGGTGCTTCAATTTGGGTGTTGGGACGACGACTAACAACTCAGCAGATCCTACCAACCGAAACTTGAGAGCAGAAAAAGTACTGCCAGAAGAGGCATTACATATCCCTACAATATTTTTTTACTCGCTCCTTTCACGATAGCATCTCGCCCGGTCCTCAGTCGGCAGAAATCGCCAAAAATCGGGAGGCTTCGGTCAAATAGCATATTATCTCGCAACAAGTGTTTCGAGATCCTACAACGCCAAGGGTAGCGAAGTACCAGTAACAACTCAATTGTTAGGACATGAGCGATCTGTGCCGACGACAGCCGTGTGAACCAGGCGAACTGTCGTCACATGAACCATGTTAGCGAAGACGTCTGTTGGGTAGCAGTCTCTCTTTCGTTTGTTAATTGGACGCAGTGGTATTGTAAAAATGACACTGTGGCAATAGTGTGCATTTACAGTCGCGCGCCGAAGAAAGGCGTGTTCTAGACGGCATGAAGTATTGGCGTAACCAGCAATTTTTGTTTGGGAGGGGTCATATCGCTATAGTGTACATCGGCAAAGACGTCTAAACGGGAAAGCCCTTAAAAAAAAGTTGAAAAAATTAGGACGTAAAACCGCTTTTTGATGCATTCTGGATGCCTCGGACCATACATTTCAGTGGCACTTGAAACTCCTAAAGCGTGCACATTTTAGCCTGGAGTGTCATTATCGCGTGGCGTTCGATTGTTAACCGCCTACATCACGGCCAGGGCACCCCTCCCACAAACTTAACAGCAAAGCCTAGCAGATTCGTGCTTATCTATCACGCTCTTTCATAAATCGTAGTCGTGCAAACACAGTTCATTAAAACATGGAATATTAACTTTTTAGTGAATAATGTAAGTGGATTTGGTTTAATGGCACCTTAATAAATCCTGGAAACCATTAATTTTTATTGCACAAGAGTTTTTAGTACGTGTAATTAGTTAAGCTTAGATATATTTGTCCAACGGTGTCGTTTTTCGTCAACTAAGATTCAAAAAATTGTAACTGCTTTTCAGAAAATATTGAAGGGAGGGAACATAACGTCCCCAGTCCCCCACCATTGGCGACGCCCATGGCACGAAGTAACAACAGGGGACGTAGAGGAACTCGCGTAGACGCCTTCTTTTCCCGGTCAATTCTTAAACCATCTTCATTTATAGTTTTTTTTCTTAAGTTACTAAGTTTTGTTTTTAATATTTCTCCTTACTTTTATTTGTTTACTTATTTTGGTTCAAATAATTCAAATGGCTCTGAGCACTATGGGACTCAACTTCTGAGGTCATCAGTCCCCAAGAACTTAGAACTACTTAAACCTAACTAACCTAAGGACATCACACACATCCATGCCCGAGGCAGGATTCGAACCTGTGACCGTAGTGGTCCCGCGGTTCCAGACTGTAGCGTCTAAAACCGCACGGCCACTCCGGCCGGCTTTACTTATTTTATTTAACATGATCTGACTACAGCCATCTGGCCCTCTCTTGCATCGGACCAACGTTTCGCACATACAGTACCTTTTCACATAATAATTACCTACGGAAACAAAATTTTAATATTACAAAACTGACAGTACTTGCACTGGTACTGCTGTCATTGATAGTGATAACGGTAATAATAATATGGAAATAATAACATTAATGATAGTGGCAGGTATGGAAAGAATTTATATGTGTGCAAAATAGAAGTTTTCCGACATAGCGAGTTCTGGGGAAAGGAAATTTAAGAAGACTGCGTCAGCTAAGAATACTGAGAATGTGAGGAAGATATGGTTGGAAAGAAGGATGTAAAGGATAACGAGTGCGTACGGGGAAAATGGTAATGTTACTTTAGCAGATATGTCATTAGGCGTCTTCTAAGGCTGGTGATGTTATTCAGTCCTATAATATAATGTGGGAGATTATTCCACAGCCGGGTTCCTGCTACTGAGAAGAACTTCGAGAAAGTGGCCCAATGATGGAGTGGGACAGAAAGGATTTTGATCTGATAGGAATCCGCCACGTTGTACAGACAAGAGTATTAAAGGTCGGGAGAGGTATGAGGGATAGTGTATGTTGATTATACAGTAGAGAAGACAGAGGGTATGGAAATCTCTACGCTTGCTTGCACGCAGCCAGGATAGCTGTGCATATGATGGTGAAACACGATCAAAGAATCGAACATCACAGATATAACGAACACAGCCAGTCATAACCAGTTCCAGGCGCCATGAGCTCTCCTGAGACATACCTTGCAGGATAACATCGCTGTAAACAGTAATTGGAAGTATAAATATTTGTACAAGTTTCTTTTTCAGGTCAAGCGAGAAGAGCTTTTTATATTTTTGTAGGACGTGGAGAAATGCTGATGCATTCGTGCACAATGCAGTTACGTCCTGAGTTAAGTGCACAGTATACTTTATATTTTCATCTATTATTGCCCCTAGACTCTTTGCTCAAGGAGAGAAGTTGATATTTGTCCCATTTAGGGTCAAAGATTGAAGGGATTCCCAATAATTCAGGCTAAGGAGCTTGGGATGTCCAACCAGTGGCTCTTCGGTTTTGGATGGCCGACACTGAGATTCTTGGTAGTTGTCTTATTGGTTTTGCACATAAATGTGACTGGAGGCCATCAGCGTACATGTGGTGCTTGCAGTAGGACAAAACTGATGACACATCACTGATATACAATAAAAGGAACATAGGACTTAATACCGAACCCTGGTGGACGCCTGATACTGCCTGCCTCCATTGTGACTTGATGGTGTCGTACGTGATGCATTGCTAGCGAGACATAGGTGTGAGCGAAACCGTTGCCCTGCACGTGTCGAGAAGTACAGGCTGCTAAGTTTGACAAGTAAAATGTTAAAGTCGACAATGTCAAACGTTTTCCTCAAATCTAGGAAGCACATGATAGTCGCCTCTTGTGTATCCATGGGAAGCTTCAGGTTATATGTTAGCTTCATTAAGGCAGACATCGTGCTGCGTTGTTTACGAAACTCTGATTGCTATTTGTCTAGTGGATTGTTTGTAGTTCGTTTGTTAGCTGTATGTGGATAACATATTCTAAAGCCTTGGACAGTGGAGGAAGAATGCGAAAGTAGTGGGATGATGGTGGCGTGGGTGTACTTTTGATTTCAAATAGATATGCTCATTAATTAAATTGATTAGTTAATTACCCCACCCGCAGCTGACGCCATGCGTTTTGCTCAGCCGGGACGGGGGTCCCCGAGCCTCCTCCTTCCCACCCCCACCTGCCCTAATGTTGGAAATTAGGAATTTTGGCGGGACTTTCGAGTTTTGGCGGGAATTTCAAAAATGTTACGAGTTTCTTTGTTCAAGATCTGTGCTGATAGCCCACTCCACCCCCCTCCACCTGGGAATTGGCAGGAAATTAAAACTGGCAGTGCCTTTCCGGGACTCAAAACCCAGCTCTTCTGGATGGGAAGCCCACGTGCACTCCCCCAAAACATGAAAACTGTCCAGGTGCATAACACGAAGGTTAGTCTAGTGTACCTTATTTATTTTGGTTGGGTAACAGGAGTAAAGATTGGTCCTCATTATTTAATTAATCATAAATATCTGGTCTAATTACACAATTATATGCATGGTGCTAGACCAGGAGCACTTAAAATCACAATACAGTTCAAAAATTGATGATGCCATAAAATTGGTGTTATCCTGCAGGGAAAAAATTTCACAATACCACTGTAAACTAGTAGCAGACGTACTCAAACTTTACCTTTCACCTACAAACTGTCGGAAAAAGGCTGGAGCGAGCGGTACTATCTATATTTTTGGTGGGAAATAGTTCAACTGGCGAGATGCTGGTGTAGGACAGAAGGAGTTTAATAAGTGTATTACATGTAACCATACAGGTGTTTGACGTCAGAGTTCACCACAGATGCCTCCCGCTGCATTGCTCGACAATCACCCTGCAGTCCAGGTAATCGAAATTCTGGAACGTTAATATGCCCTACCACAACTGATGGAAAATGCTTCATTGTTCTAATTACACATCGAAATTAAAAAAAAAAAAAACAGCACTCATAATCAACAATTCATAATGCAGCAAATTACTGGGGATGGGGGGAAATTGTCGTCCCAAAAGATTGCACCACGAGAGAGGGGCGGCAGCTGCAAGTGTGGTCTCATCGATGTGTGGTCACGGCCTACCCAACTTAGAGCCACTCTTACCTCCCCTCCCTACCACCCCTCACCTCTTCATCACGCCACCATAGGTAGATATACAAGCCTCTTCCATTTTGTAGTCGGTGGTCTGCAAAGAGAACCAACTGGTAAATGTATTACTCAGAGTAACTGGAACAACAACGAAATTCCAGACAACTCTCCTCATCACGTTTTCAAATGGTCAGCTGTTACTGCTTATGCGTGCCGCCTATGCTGACTGCAGCCAGCAGCCATATTTGAGGGCAGAGTCTTCAGCTCAATGCATCTCGAGCAAGCAAGTGGCTGCACGGTCTAGGCAGTCAGTCTGCGTTAACGATGCCAGTATACACAATAGGCCGCAAAGCCAGCGGCCCTGCTGAACAAAGTGAGGTAAATGACAGCCGTGCTGAGTGCAACTTGTTTGTCTCTGCGCCATACCACCTCCCACACTGACCACATGCCACCAGCAGTCCCAAATGCAACCGCATGCCATTCTGCGATGGAGAACACTTACTGAACATCACCACACATCCTATAAGCGAGCATCAACTACAAAAAAACGAAAACACAATCGTGACAATAATAAATGTCCTATTTTCACGAAAATAGGCGCGATCCATTTTCTTTTAGTGTGCCGTGCGCCAGCCTTTAATTTCGCTTAATTCCCACGGATTTTGAATCCCTCTAGCCGCACACGTCCATGGAGTGTTACTGCTGCCGGTAGAAAAAAAAAAAAAAGGTTCAAATGGCTCTGAGCACTATGGGACTTAACTTCTAAGGTCATCAGTCTCCTAGAACTTAGAACTACTTAAACCTAACTAACCTAAGGACATCACACACATCCATGCCCGAGCCAGGACTCGAACCTGCGATCGTAGCGGTCGCGCGGTTCCAGACTGTAGCGCCTAGAACGGCTCGGCCACCGCGGCTGGCTGCCTGTAGAGGGGAGGTCAGAGGAGAATGTAGTTGAGGACTGCGGCGACCTGGAGAAAAGGAGAGTGTGACATGGGCGACTAAGAGTGCAAGTGAGGTGACGTGTTGGTGTGACCAATCATCTGCCGTGGCCCGTTGGGAAGAGTGGTGCCTATGCTCACTGCAGGTTTGGCGGGGCCGAGTGTTGGTCACAGTAGTGAATATTGCTCATTAAAGGCTACCTTGGCAGGACGCACAGTGTTCGGTGTGTCCTCTGCTATTGAAGTTGCAAGCAGTTTGTGTCTATTGTGGTGCCGGATTGGAGTCCGGTCTGACCTTTGCAAGTACTCGATGCAGTGGCGTGTGCTGGACGATACCCGTGGGTTTCGGGTAGCATACATTTCACGCTGGGGGAGGAGAGCCCTACGTCATAGTGACGTAGGTTCGCGTCATCGTGACGTAATTAACCTAAATCGACTACATGAGAGCACGTATCGATCTCTGCAGTTGTATCGATAACATCGAAGGTAAATGTAAATACATGTGTGATGTGTACAATCGAAGTGACAGGAGTTGTGTGATATGCATATCCTAGCTGAATGAATGCCTGAACGAAGGAACCATAACTAAAGTATAAAAATCGTGTGTTCAGAAATGTGTGTGTTTCATGAGCATAACGAATGTCTGAAGGAAGGAACCATAACGTTAAAAAAACTTTTTTTTAATCCGATGAATCGTGCATAAATCGTGTGGATAGAAACGTGAAATATTAAGCTACAATCCAAATAAACTGTAATTTTATTGTGTTTCATGAACACCGAATATCTGAATTAAGGAATCATAACCTCAACGAAAGTTAAGAAAAGTGTCTAGTCATTTTTTAAAATCCGATTAATCGTAAGTAAATCATGTGAATAAAAACGTGAAATAGGGAGAAAGTAAAGTGATTCGTATTTTTAGAAAAGCCAATGAATTGTACACAATTCATGTGGGCAGAAACATTAAACTGAAAAATTGTGGTGGCTCTGATGTTGGTGGAAATATTATACCATCTAGTTCCATTTAATTTTGCCTTCATGTTGTAAATCAACTAAACAAATTTTGCTTTCCAGAAATAAATGTTTGCTGCTGATCATAATGTACTGACCTTTTACAACATACGACATTATTTTGCTTTATAAGCTGTATATTGTGAAAAAACAACGAGAAGTAAGTCTCATTTATCAGCATTTTAAGCATCTGAAAGCAGTGAGTACTGTGCCATTTTAGCTACTTTTTGTATGACTTTCACTCAGTATGGAAGTAGCTACAGTAATCATGCCATACACCCACAAAATGTATGCCATGTCTATTGAGAATAAACACAGTATGCCACCATCACATAGTACAAGAATCATTCACAAGTACTCTTTGGACACAAACAGGAACTTCTTCCTTTGTGTATTGTGTATTGATAAACAAATGTGCAGTTACTCATAAATTTTCCTATTATGTGTATGACCGACATTCATATGCTTCTAAGAAAATTCTTAATGCCTCGGCACATTATCACATTCTTCCATATTACAAACAATCGAAAGTTTTTTAATGGGAAAAGTGTGACTGAAGCTGAGAAGGTTCAAGGAAAATTTGGGCGTTGTGCCATTTATTTGGTTAAAGATGCAGTGGGTACCTGGTGCTTAAAAGTGACAGACATCTCAGTATTTGGATCTAGCAAGTGCACCTATCCTCTATGTGATTCTCAGGCAAATCAACAATGGTACTTTGATACATTTGTTTTTGGCTTCCAGATACTGTGATAAAAATGGCATTTCAACAGAAACTTAACCTTATCTCTGATTTCCTGCGGAAGTTTGTAATAAAATGATAATACATCTGCTTGCTCTGAGTACATGGGGAAACGCCATATACCTGTACATCGAACAAACTTCCGTAACAAGTATTGTAAGCGGTGTATAGCCAGATCTGCCATTATATAGGTATCACAAAGGCAGCACACCGTGTGAATTGCTTTAAATTTTAGTCTGGATTTTATACTTCAGGGAAACATACAGAAAACAATGGAAAATTTAACAGTGAGTAAGAAAAGTGTGAGTGGCACACTCATAAACTTTAATTCAGCGACTCACCTCCTAGAATGCTATATCAATAAATAATATGCCATGATATACCTTTTCAAGAGCACATACAGATCACCACTCATAAAACCTATCAAAATTAGCACTAGGTTGGTTGGGTTAAAGATTAAAGGGACCAAACTACAAAGGTCATCGGTCCCTTGTTTCATAAAAACACAGAGCACGGGGAAATTATCCACCAGTCAAGCGAAGCACTAAAAGGAAAACTCCGGGGGAAGAAAAGCCCCATGGTCCAGTGTAAGACAACACGGAAAACAGAGCACAGCAACAAAAAACAACATAGAGAACAAAGGCAGAAGGAATTAAAGCTGCACAGCAGAGGACTGTGGCTGGGTGATCACGAAAATAATAGGATGAGCCAGCCACTCTGCAACACATTAAAACCTCCAGCCTAAAAGTTTAGGGTGGAGGCGAATGACAACACAAAACTAATTAAAAGAGACAGCTCAAAAGAGGGTGATGTTACAAGAGTTAAATGGACCTATAACAGCCACTTGCGCGAATAAAACTTAAAACCCGATCTGCCATAGAGACATTGTCACCTAAAAGAGATGATAAAGCACCCTGGAGATTAAAAGTTCGCCTGAGGGCGGTTAAAAGAGGACAGTCCAACAATATATGGGCCACCGTCATATTCGCACCACAGCGACAATGAGGGGGGTCCTCTCGACGCAGCAGATGACCATGTGTCAGCCAAGAGTGGCCAATGCGGAGCCTACACAGAACAACAGAATCCCTGCGAGAGGCCCGCATGGAGGAACGCCACACAGTCGTTGTCTCCTTTACCTGCCGCAGCTTGTTGGGTGCAGAGAGAGTGCGCCATTCGTCGCCCCACAACCCAAAGACCCGACGGTGCAAAACGGTTCTGAGATCAGTTTCCGGGAGGCCGATCTCCAACGGCAGTATGCGGGTAGCCTCTTTGGCTAACTTGTCGGCGAGTTCGTTTCCCGCGATCCCAACGTGTCCCGGGGTCCATATGAACACCACTGAACGGCCACGTTGTTCAAGAGCATGAAGGGACTCCTGGATGGCAACAGCAATGGGATGGCGTGGGTAGCACTGGTCAAGAGCCTGGAGACTACTGAGAGAGTCACTGCAAATGACAAAAGACTCGCAAGTGCTGGTACGAACACGCTCAAGGACACGAAAAATAGCTGTTAGCTCTGCGGTGTAAACACTGCAGCCGTCCGGCAAGGAGCGCTGGTCGACATAGTCCGCATGAGCGTAATCATACCCCACACGGCCATCAACCATCGAGCCATCGGTGTAGATAACCTCCGAGTCACGGGATGCGTCGAGGAGAGCAAGAAATTGGCGGCGCAAGACTGCAGGAGGAACTGAATCCTTTTGCCATTGGGAGAGGTCCAGCCGAAGCTGCGGCCGACGAATACACCAAGGTGGTGTACGTGGGTGGACCTGGAAAGCAGATGGAAGAGGCAAACACTCGAGTTCATTAAGGAGCGACCAAACACGGTTCCCAAGTGTATGGCCTGATCGTGGCCGCTGGTGTGGGATATGGACTGCCGCATTTTCGAAAAGGAGACGATAGTTAGGGTGACGGGGCGAACAACGGACGTGGGCAGCATAGTTGGCTAACAGTTGTTGACGCCGAATACGAAGTGGAGGAACCCCAGCCTCAGCAAGGAGGCTATGAACAGGACTGGTGCGAAATGCTCCTGTCGCCTGTCGAACCCCACAGTGGTGAACGGGATCCAGCAGTTGCAACGCTGAGGGCGATGCTGAGCCATACGCCACACTCCCATAATCCAGTCAGGACAGCACAAGGGCTTTGTAGAGCTGCAGCAGCGTGTGACGATCTGCACCCCAAGTTGTGTTGCTGAGGCAGCGGAGGGCATTCAGATGCCACCAGCACTGTCACTTGAGCTGACGAATATGTGGAAGCCAAGTAAGCCAGGCATCAAACAGCAGTCCCAGAAAACGGTAGGTGTCAACAACCCTGAGCATGGCATCCTGAAGATAGAGCTCAGGGTGGGGATGGACAGTACGACGCCAACAGAAGTGCATAACACAAGTCTTCGCAGGAGAAAACTGAAACCCATGGGCTAGGGCCCACGCCTGCGCCTTGCGTATGGCTCCCTGCAACCGACGTTCTGCAACACCAATGGCGGAGGAGCTGAAAAAGATGCAGAAATCGTCAGCATATAACGTGGGGGAGACAGACGACCCGACTGCTGCTGCAAGGCCATTAATGGCCACAAGGAAAAGGGGCACACTCAATACAGAGCCCTGTGGAACGCCGTTCTCCTGGATATGAAGTGAACTATGGGATGTGCCAATTAAAACGCGGAATGTCCGAATAGATAAAAAATTCTGAATAAAAATGGGGAGAGAGCCCCGGAGACCCCACCCGTGCAACGTGGCGAGAATATGGTGCCGCCACGTCGTGTCATATGCTCTGGAGAGATCGAAAAAGACGGAGACGAGGTGTTGGCGCCTGGAAAAAGCAGTGCGGATTGCAGACTCAAGAAAGACCAAAGTATCGGCAGTGGAACGGCCCTGACGGAAGCCGCTCTGGCAAGGAGCCAGAAGACCCCGAGACTCGAGCAGCCAACACAGCCGTCGACTCACCATGCGTTCCAAGAGCTTACACAGAGTATTTGTCAAGCTGATGGGCCGATAGCTATCCACATTAAGTGGGTCCTTACCAGGCTTCAGCACTGGAATGACGGTACTCTCCCGCCACTGCGACGGAAAGACACCATCGCCCCATATGCGGTTGAAGATGACAAGAACACACCGCTGACAGTCCGGGGAAAGGTGTTTGAGCATCTGATTGTGGACGCCATCTGGCCCAGAGGCTGTATCGGGGCACTGTGCCAGGGCGCTCTGCAGTTCCCACAAACTAAATGGGGCGTTATACGCCTCAGGGTGGCGAGAAGCAAAGGAAAGCCGTTTGCCTTCCTCCCGGCGTTTGAGCGCGCGAAACGCGGGCGGGTAATTCCCCGACGCAGAGGCCCGAACATAGTGCTGAGCGAAATGCTCGGCGATTGCATCAGCATCGGTGGATACCGCCCCGTTGATGGTAAGCCCTGCGACACCTGTAGCGTGCTGCAATCCAAAGAGGCGCCGAATCTTCATCCACACCTGGGAGGGTGAAGTACGGGAACCAATGGTGGAAACGTACCTCTCCCAGCACTCCTGTTTCCGCCGTTTGAAAAAAATGAGGTTCTCCAAAGACGGGTGCCGCTTATGCCGCTGAAGAGCCCGCCGACGTTCTTTAATGGCTTCAGCGAGCTCTGGAGACCACCAAGGCACCGACTTTCGCCGGGGGCACCCTAATGAACGAGGAATGGTACGTTCCGCAGCGGAAGCAATCACTGCAGTCAGTGTCTCAACCGCCACATCGATGGTACCGTGGGGGAGAGAGTCAACAGTGGCAGCAGAGGAGAACGTTTCCCAGTTTGCCTTGCTAAATGCCCATCGAGGCAAGCGTTCATGGGAGCGACGCTGGGGTAGTGAAAGGAAGATGGGAAAATGGTCACTACCACACAAGTCGGCATGGACTCTCCAGTGGACAGATGGTACAAGCCCTGGGCTGCACAATGACAGATCTATGGCCGAGAACGTGCCATGCACCACACTGAAATGTGTGGCGGCGCCAGTGTTTAAGAGGCAGAGGTCGAGTTGGGAGATGAGATTCTCGACCTCTCTGCCTCAGCCAGTAACCTTCGTTCCACCCCACAGGGGATTGTGGGCGTTAAAATCCCCCAGGAGAAGAAAAGGCGTGGGGAGTTGGGCGACAAGTGCAGCCAAGTGGTCAGGGAGACTGTACCACCTGGAGGGAGATAGACACTGCAGACGGTTATGTCCTGGGTAGTCCTTACACGTACAGCCACAGCTTCCAATGATGTTTGAAGGGGCACAGGAGCACTATATACAGAGGTAAGGACATACACGCAGGCTCCACCTGACACACAATGGTAAGTGCTACGGTTGCAGTAATAACCCCTGTATCCACGAAGGACAGGGGTCCGCATTGCCGGGAACCAGGTTTCCTGGAGGGCAATGCAGAATGCAGGGGTCAGGCTTAGAAGCTGTCGTAGCTCAGGGAGATGGCTAAAATAACCACCACAATTCCACTGGAGGATTGTACAAAGCGGGTCCTGTAGGGGCATTCAGGTACTGAAAAGGCAAATTACTTTGCAGGGTCACATGCTGCCACCGACTGAGTGACGGACGTCACTACGGGCATGGCGTCTGAGGAGACGGTGAGATCCAGGTCATCAGGGGACGCAAAGAGCTCGACCTCGTCATCAGAGGCTGAGCTGACAGGGAGCGTTGGTGCGGGAACCACTGGGTCCTTATCCTTCTTGGAGAGCTTCCTCTTCTCTCTCTTGTCTTTGGGAGGAGGGTTGTCATGCTGGGAGGGCTTTCCTGACGCATTGTCAGGAACAGAGGAAGAGCGTGAAGCCCTTCGACCAGCAGCTGGTGGCTTCTTCAGCCACTGGCTAGTGTCTTCTGAGACACTGGGGAAGTCCTTGGAAGGGACGCCCCCAAGGGATCCCTTCCGAACAAGTGAGGCCGGAGGAGGCTGTTGCGTCCCCGGCTGAGCAGCCGGAGGGAGCTGTCGCTTCCCCGGCTGAGGAGCCGGAGAGGGCTGTCGCCGCTCCAGCTGAGAGGTGGGGACCAACGTCCCCGGTTGCTTGGGGCGCACTGCTCCCAAACTCGGTGTTTTGGGAGCAGTGGAACAGAGAGCGGCCTGTCCCAGCGGTGGGGCAGACGTTACCTGATTTCTCTGTGGGCCAACAGAGAAGGGAGTCTGTGCAGGAGCTGGTGGCGGCAGTGTGACAGTAGCATAACTCCTCAACATAGGTGTGGGGTTGAGTCGTTCTAATTTCTTCTTTGCCTCTTGGTAACTTAAACGGTCCAAGGTCTTAATTTCTTGTATCTTCCGCTCTCGTTGATAGACTGCACAGTCTGGTGAGCAGGGAGAATGATGCTCCCCACAGTTAACGCAGGTGGGAGGCGGAGCACATGGAGCATTAGGATGTGGAGGTCGTCCACAATCACGACATGTGGGGCTGGAAGTGCACCTGGAGGACATGTGTCCGAATTTCCAGCACTGGAAGCATCGCATAGGGGGCGGGACATAGGGCTTGACATCGCACCGGTATATCATGACCTTGACTTTCTCAGGCAAGCAGTCGCCCTCAAAGGCCAGGATGAAAGCACTGGTAGCGACCCTATTATCCTTCGGCCCCCTAAAGACACGACGGACAAAGTGTACACCTCGTCGTGCCAGGTTCTCACGTAGCTCGTCATCAGACTGTAGCAGAAGATCTTTATGAAAAATAATCCCCTGGACCAAATTTAAGGACTTATGGGGAGTGACAGTAACGGGGATGTCACCAAACTTCTCACAGGCGAGTAATGCCTGGGACTGCGCAGATGAAGCTGCTTGTATCAAAATGGCCCCACTCCTCATTTTGGAAAGAGACGCCACTTCCCCAAACTTATCTTCGAGATTGTGCACGAAGAAAAGAGGCTTAGTCCCCAAAAACGAATCCCCATCAGTTCTGCTGCATACAAGGTATCGAGGCGAATACGGCTCCTGTCTGCCTGCAGCCCTACGTTCCTCCCATGGTGTGGCTAGGGAAGGGAACGACTTCGGGTTATACGTCACAGCGTTAAATTCCACCTTACCATGCTTAGAGACATTGGCGGTCGGACGACCACCAGATTGAGATTTCACCCGCTTCATTGCGGGGCATCCGCCCCGATGCCACCCACTCCGACCAGGGGCTCTCCCCACGGGCGCCACCCAGCCACAGCAAAGGCCACCTGGCAGGATGGCCGTTGCCGGGAGTCCCGATGCCCCAGAGAGACGAGCATCTACTCCTTGGCTTACGTGGGGAGGTGTCAGCTCAGGCATCGGCAGTACGATCCCTGTGTTGTCAGGGGGCTACAACCTAGAGGGTACATGACGACCCCACAACAACGGGCTGGCTACCGTGCTGGATTTTGGGTGCCATAGGTAGTCCATAGTGATCGTGGGTGCTGGTGGTGACGCACTAAGGGCGGTACTTACACAATACATCAGGTATCTATGCCCAAAATGAGGGATGCAGGTACGACGCCAAGACGATCAAGAGTGCCAAGGTCGTAGGGCACAGAGGACTGATGGTGCACCACGTAAGGTGTCCTTCCCCAAAAGGCTCGTACTTCTGTGGAATTTGGAAAAATGGAGGTCAAACCCTAATGGGGACCATCACATTAAGGCCAAAACGTTTGAGACTCCTTTTAGTCGCCTCTTACGACAGGCAGGAATACCGCGGGCCTATTCTTACCCCCCAACCCGCAGGGGGGGATTAGCACTAGAATACAGGGAAACTTGTTTGGCAAAATCAGTTATGTCAAACATACAAACTCTGACCTCAGCCAATTGGGAAATATGAAAGTCACATGACACAAAAACAGCGCATTTGTTGCAGGAAATGCGGAACTGTCAAGACACCTAAGTGAAATTTTCATACTTTCTGCGTTATGATTGGCGCTTTTGCGCCTCATTTGTGTTTATGAGACAATATTTATACAGTAGACACCCAATATGATATAATGTGTAGGCCTATACAATTACGAAACACAAACGGTTTCACTGTTTGAAAACATTATATCGTACTGTCTCATTTGTTTTGTAACAGTTGTGTGTTTCAGTTTGCCCATGTCTAACACAAGCAAATAGCAACGCATATCAAAAAGGCACACAACAATCGATCGGACATCTCGTGAAACATCATGACGAGTGCCCACCTCACTATGACGTAGGGCTCTCCTCACTTGGTGTGAAATGAATGGTACCCGTGGGTTTCCAACTACGAGTAATCTTTCTTACATTCTTCTCTTGGCACTCTCTAAGCAAGAGTTTGTCAATGGATGATGGATTTTATGAGAAATCACGGTGATTGTTTCTCTTGTTAATTGTGGTCTTGATAAAGATGCCTGAGTACCATGACTGAAATTTAATGAAGGTTTCTAGTACCGTGGTAGCAGTAACTGCAGTCCTATGGTAGTAGAGATGGAGGAATTATTGGTTGGTTGGTTGGTTGGTTTGTGGGATTAAAGTAGGGTGTCCATTCGTCCCGTTTTTCCCGGGACAGTCCCGTTTTTTATCAAAATGTCCCGCTGTCTCGAAAGTTTTTTTGGGGACGCTCAAATGTCCCGTTTTTTTATGATTCCTCTTGGCTAGAGTACTTTACACTACTGGTTGTTTGACTTGCTATTACCTGCGCAATTATTTACGCTAGGAAGCGGGTGATGAGTTTCAGCATACCCCAAACATGTACCGAACTGTCAAAAATTGCAAGTAATTTTAAATGCACTATAGGTTACGAATATCAACGAAGATTCATCTAAATCTATCCACTGAATCCGTCCTTTCGGTCCAGAGATACTCTACGCCACTGATACTTGCTCTCTGTCTTTCATGTCCATTGTAATTATCCGGGCTGTTATGCCGTGGTCGGTTGATGAAATCTGTGATGATTCCCAACGTTTCGTCTCCGACTGCGGGAGACATCTTCAAGGGGGTCCGTAGCTTGATGGAAGGTCCAACACACACACTGGCTTTCAGTAGCGAGCCAGTGTGTGTGTTGGACCTTCCATGAAGCTACGGACCCCCTTGAAGATGTCTCCCGCAGTCGGAGACGAAACGTTGGGAATCATCACAGATTTCATCAACCGACCACGGCATAACAGCCCGGATAATTACAATGGACATGATATTTCCGGCCGTGAAAGTCTACATTTTAGTATCTCTGTCTTTCGTCACCACACTGTTAATGTTTTGCACAGTGCAATCACTATTTCATTATGCCAAAACGCAAGTGTAATTTTAACAGCAATGTAAAAAGCGAGTGCCCTTGTCATCACTGGTAGTGGAGAAACTGTAGAATGTACGTTGTGCAGATCAAAATTTGCTATAGGTCATGATGGAAGGTCTGACATTGTGAATCACATTAAGACGAAGAAACTTGGCATAAGTGATCAAACGAAAAGGGCAAATAAATGCGTGAGTGACTACTACGTAAACTTAAAATCAGTAACAGAAATAGGTAGTTGGCAGCACAAGAAGCTACGTTTGCATACCACAGTGCAATGCATAACCATAGCTTTAAGTCAATGGACTGTACTACAGCAGTTGTTAAAAAACTTTTCAATCCTAATTTGACATGCGGACACACAAATTATAATGCAATTATTTCAAATGTTATTGCACCGTATGCAGCTCAGCAGCTTTTAAATGAACTGAAAAGTGCTAGATTCATCTCTGTAATGATTGATACATGGAATCATCTGAATTTGAAGTTGGTTCCTCTCCTTATCAGGTATTTTCACCCTGAAAATGGCATTGCGGTGAAAGTGCTCGAATTGGTTAATTTAGCTGGAGAAACTTCAGATTTACTTCAGAATTGATGGTAGGCAGAGGAAAGGAAAAAACAATTTGTTCTATAAACTGCAACAGAACACAGTGAATAATATAGTATGTGTTGGCTGTCCAGCACATGTGGTGCACAATTCCTCACAGACTGGCTCAGATTGCCTACCCATTGACTGCCAATTAATTGTAAACAAAATCTACCAGCATTTCCACATATATACAGCAAGGGTTGAATCTCTGAAGTCATTCTGTAAGTTTACTGAAACTGAATACAAAACTGTACTTGGGCACAGCAAGACAAGGTGGCTATCTCTGCTACCGGCATGGGAAAGAATTGTTGTGATATTTCGTGCTTTGAAATAATATTTCATTTCTCTTGATAAGTGTCCTGTAATCCTTAAACAATTCTTTGATAACCCTGTGTCTATTGTTCTTCTACACTTTCTTGTTAGCCAGCTATAACCTTTCTCCATACCAATTAATGTATTGAGATACAAGAAATCACAATAGTGGAAGTTTATCAAGAAATAAACAAATTATTGGGCAAATTACAATGTAGAAAATCTGAAAGATTTCTCACATCCTTTGTACATGAGACTCTAAGAAAGCTGGAAGAAGAGGGTGAAATTACTGTAGAACAATTTCATATTTATGCTGGCATTTTCTACGACTCTTGCACCGAGTATATTAAAGAATGGTGTTTACCATTTCTCACACCTTTTAAAGCTGGGTTAATACTGAAAAGGAGCAGCTACAGCGGAAGGATATTCAGGACTGTTGTGTTTTTGTTAAAAGTATTGTACCAAATTTTCCTGTTGATGAAGACGAACTGTTCGATGAATTTTCATCTGCACAGAACTTCATAAAAAGTGAAGAAGGAGACAAAGAAAGTGTTAGTGCAACGTGGTGTAAAATATTTGCTTATTTCAAAAGTAAAAACATTAACATGAAAAAAATGATTCATTTGGTGGAGTTTTGTCTGGCAATTCCTGGGTCAAATGCTGCTGTGGAACGTATGTTTTCATTAGTGAACTCTTTGTGGTCAGATGAAAAAAACAGAATGAAAGTTGAAACAGTGAGAGCCTTGCTCATTGTCAAAACACACTTTAATGGTGTATCGTGTACTGACTTTTATGATACAATTTCAAACGAAAATGCACTTCTTGATAAAGTACATAAAAGTGAAAAGTACGGTGATAGTGTGGCAGAATAATTTTAAAAAGTTGTTTGGGATCATCTGAGTGCACGTTGTAAAGGTAAACATGTATGTGTATTAAATTTAGTCAATACAATATTTATGTCCCGTTTTTTTCTTCATTGCCCCAGGTTTTTCTTTAATTTATTTTAAATGTCCCCTTTTTCAATGAAAATGAAATGGACACCCTAGATTAAAGGGACCAGACTGCTACGCTCATCGGTCCCTTTTTCCAAAACTTGAAAACACCCACACAGAATAAAAACGAATAATGGAGACAACAATAGACAACACATCACAAGAAAGACAGACAGAGACCAGACAGAGGGAATTAAAATCACAAAGCCAACCACCGAGAGACACATTAAACACGCAGTCTAAAGTCGCAGGCTAAAGGCCAGAATCAACCCAAAAAACATAACAAACACTCAGATTAAATGATAAAAAACCCCTGCCCGAATAAAATGCAAAACTAAGCCTGCCATAGCATTGTCATCAGTTAGAAGGGCAGGGAGTGTATCAGGCAGCGCAAACGTCTGCCTGAGCACACTTAACAGTGGAAAGGCCAACAAAATGTGGACCACCGTCAAAGACGACCCGCATCGACATAGAGGCGGGTCTCCATGCCACAGTAAATGGCTGTGTGTCAAGCGAATGCCAGAGTAAATGGCTGTGTGTCAAGCGATTGTGACCAATGTGGAGCCGGCAAAGGACTACTGAGTCCCTGCGAGTGGCTCGCAGGGATGACCGCCACACATCCGTTGTCTCCTTGATAGGGCGGAGTTTGTTTGGTGTGGTCAGGTTGCGCCATTCAGTGTTCCAAAGTTCAAAAACTTTGCGGCGTAAGAGTGCTCGCAAATCAGGCGCCGGGAGGCCAATGTCCAGAAATGGTTTACTTGTGGCCTGTTTCGCCAGCTGGTCAACATGTTCATTGCCGGGTATCCCAACATGGCCTGGGCTCCACACAAAGACCACAGAGCGGCCGCAACGTGCAAGAGTATCCAGGGACTCCCGGATAGCCATCACCAGACGAAAACGAGGGAAACACTGGTCGATAAACCGCTCAGTGAGTCGCTACAGATAACGAAGGACTCACCTGAGCGGGAGCAGATATACTCTAGGGCACGAAGGATGCCGACCAGCTCAGCAATGAAAACGCTGCAGCCAGCCGGCAATGAATGTTGTTCATAGTGGTCCCCTAGAGTGAGAGCATAACCGACACGACCAGCAACCATCGAACCGTCAGTGTAAACAACGCCAGAGCCCTGATACAGGGCAAGGATGGAAAGAAAGCGGCGGCAGAAGGCCTCCGGAGGTACTGAGTACATTGGGCCCCATGCCAATTCGAGCCGAAGGCAAGGGCGAAGCACACACCACGGGGGTGTATGCAGAGGGGCCCGGAAAGGAGGTGGAAGAGGGAAAACCCCAAGCCCAAAGAGAAGCTCTCCGACGCGGACCGCGATCGTACAACCCGACCAGGGCCGACATTCCGGGAGATGGACAACTGACTGTGGGAACAGAAGACGATAATTAGGATGCCCGGGCAAGCTACAAACTTGCTTAGCATAAGCGGCCAGTAAATGTTGGCGCCGTAACCGCAGTGGAAGGATACCTGCCTCCACAAGTATGCTGTCCACAGGGCTGGTCCGGAAAGCACCAGTCGCAAGTCGGGTCCCGCTGTGAAGGATTGGGTCCAGCGCCCGCAATGCAGATGGGGTTGCTGAACCATAAGACAGGCACCCATAATCCAGATGGGACTGGAGTAATGCCTGGTAGAGCTGTAAGAGGGTAGAGCACTCGGCGCCCCAGCTGGTGTGACTCAAGCAACGCAGAGCATTAAGATGCCGCCAAAAAATCTGTTTAAGGTGCCGAATATGTGGGAGCCAAGTCAACCGGTAATCAAAAACCACACCCAAAAACCGATGTGTCTCCACCACAGCAAGAAGTTCGTCGGCAAGATAAAGCCGGGCCTCAGGGTGAACTGTTCATCGCCGGCAGAAATGCATAACGCAGGTCTTGGCAGCCGAAACTGGAACCCATGCGCTACAGCCCAAGACTGCGCCTTGCGGATAGTGCCTTGCGGCTGATGTTCAGCAGCTGCAATGCCAATGGAGCTATAGTAGAGGCAGAAGTCGTCAGCATACAACGAAGCTGAGACAGACGTTCCCATCGCCGCAGCGAGCCCGTTAATTGCAATTAAAAACAGGCAGACTCTGAGGACAGATCCCTGTGGTACCCCATTCTCCTGAACTCGGGAGGAACTATGAGAGGCTGCGACTTGCACGCGGAAGGTACGATGCGACAGAAAATTGCGTAAGAAATTCAGCAGTAGACCCCGAAGACTCCAACCATGAAACGTAGAGAGGATGTGATGGCGCCATGTCGTATTGTACGCCTTCCGCATATCAAAAAAGACAGCGACGAGGTGCTAACGGCAGGCAATGGTAGTACGGATGGCTGACTCCAGGCTTACCGGATTGTCGGCAGCAGAGCGGCCTTTACGGAACCCACCCTGAGATGGAGCCAGAAAGCCCCAAGACTCGAGTACCCAGCTCAAGCTCCGGCTCACCATGTGTTCGAGCAACTTGCAGAGAACGTTGGTGAGGCTAATGGGGCGGTACCTGTCCACCTCCAATGGGTTCTTGCCAGGTTTCAAAACAGGCATATCAATGCTTTCCTGCCATTGCGATGGAAACTCACCCTCGACCCAGATACGATTGTAAAGGTCGAGGAGGTGGCACTGGCAGTCCACTGAGAGGTGTTTCAGCATCTGACAGTGGATGCGATCTGGCCCGGGAGCTGTATCAGGTCAAGCGGCCATGGCACTGTGGAATTCCCACTCAGTGAATGGGACATTGTAGGATTCAGGATGGCGCGCGGGAAACGAAAGTCACCGATGTTCCAACCGCTCTTTAAGGGAGCGGAAAGCCAGTGGGTAATTCACAGATGCGGAACTGAGAGCAAAATGGTCTGCCAAGCGATTTGCAATTATGTCGGAGTAAGTACAAATTGCCCCATTCAGTGACAGCGCAGGGACGCTGACAGGGGTCCGATAGCCATAGAGGCGTCTAATCTTGGCCCAGACCTGCGATGGAGAGACATGGAGGACAATGGTGGAGACATACCGTTCCCAGCACTCTTGCTTGTGTTGGCGGATAAGGCAGAGGGCCTGCGCATGCAGCCGTTTGGAGGTGATGAGGTGTTCTATGGAGGGATGTCGCTTGTGATGCTGGAGCGCCCGCTGGCGATCTTTAATCGCCTCAGCAATCTCAGGCGAACACCAAGGCACAGTCCTCCACCGAGGGGACCCAGAAGAATGGGGAATGGCGATACTGCGGCAGTAACGATGCCGGTGGTGACCGAGTGAACCACTGCATCAACGGCTTCATTAGAAAGAGGCGCAAAAGCGGCCATGGAGGAGAACAAGTCCCAGTCAGCCTTATTCATAGCCCATCTGTAAGGGTGCCCAGAAGAGTGACACTGTGGCAGTGACAGAAAGATCGGAAAGTGGTCACTACCACACAGGTCGTCATGTACACTCCACTGGACAGAGCGTAAGAGGCTAGGGCTGCAGATCGAAAGGTTGATGGTGGAGTACGTGCCATGCGCCACACTGAAATGTGTGAAGGCACCATCATTTAAAATGGAAAGGTCGGGCTGTGTCAATACATTCTCAACAGTGGCGCCTCGACCTGTTGCCACTGACCCACCCCACAGAGGGTTATGGGCGTCGCCCAGTTACAGGAAAGGCGGTGGCAATTGGGCTATCACCGCAGACAGGACGTGCTGCGGGACAGCACCATCCGGTGGAAGATAAAGACTGCAGACGGTAACAGCCTGTGGTGTCCACACCCGAACAGCGACAGCCTCTAAAGGTGTCAGCAGAGGGACAGACTCGCCGTGAAGGGAGTGAAGGACATAGATGCAGACGCCACCAGATACCCTTTCATAAGCTGCCCAGTTCTTATAATAACCCCAATAACCAAGGAGGGCGGGGCTTCGCATCGTTGGAAACCAAGTTTCTTGTAGAGCAATACAGGTGAAAGGGTGAAGGCTGAGAAGTCGTCGGAGCTCAGCTGGATGGTGGAAAAAACCGCTGCAGTTCCACTGGAGGATGGTATTGTCCATGGCTGAGAAAGGCGTGAACGGACTGGGGAGGCAGTTTACGCCACTGGGTCACTTGCTGCCACCGATCCAGTACCCGCGCGAGCGACACTCATTGCGTCTGAGGGTCCGGCGAGATCCAGGTCTTCAGCAGACGCCAGAATCTCGACCTCATCCTCAGACGTTGAGTTTGTAGGAAGCAGAGATATGGGTGCCACCGCAGTGTCGGGATTCTTGGGAACCTTTTTCTTCTTCGGTTTCTCTCACTGTGCCTTCAGTGGTTCTGGCTGGGAGGGCTTCCCTCGGTCAGTCTCAGGGACGGACGACGACCGTGAGGCTCTACGACCAGCGACCGGCGGTTCTTTCAGCCCCTTGAGGGTATCTGCTTTTCCGCTGGTTAGAACTTGCGAAGGGAGGTCTCCAAGGGACCCCTTCCTGGCGAGAGGAGCCAAAGAAGTCTGACACTTCTCCGGCTGGGAAGGGGGAACAGATGTCCCCGATGGTTGGGGGGGGGGGGGGGGGGGTTGCTCCTTAAGTAGATGGAGCAGGAGCAACAGGGAGTGAAGTGCCCCCCACAATCAAGGGGGCCGGTGGATTCTGAATGATCGTAGAGCCAACCGTACGTGACGATGGGAGAACCATTGTTGCAGCAGCAGTGTAGGTCGACGTCATTGGCACAGGATGGAGTCTCTCATATTTCTGATTAGCCTCGGTGTAGGTCAGGCAGTCCAGGGTCTTATATTCCATTATCTTCGTATCATTCTGGAATATCCTACAGTCCAGCAAGCAGTGGTAATGGTGTTCTCTGCAGTTAACACAGATGGGAGGCGGGGCACATGGAGTATTGGGATGCAAAGGACGTCCACAATCTCGACACGTGATGCCGGAAGTACATCGGGATGACATATGCCCAAACTTCCAGCATTTAAAACACCGCATTGGAGGAGGGATATATGGTTTCACATCACAGCGGTAAACCATCACCTTGACCTTTTTGGGTAAGACGTCACCCTCAAAGGCCAAGATGAAGGCACTGGTGGCTACCTGATTATCCCTTGGACCCCGATGGACGCACCAGACGAAGTGAACACCTTGTCGTTCTAGGTTGGTGCGCAGTTCATCATCCGACTGCAGAAGAAGATCCCTGTGGAATATAATACCCTGGACCATGTTTAAACTCTTATGGAGCGTGATGGTAACAGAAACATCCCCCAACTTATTGCAAGCGAGCAACTTCCATGACTGGGCAGAGGGTGCTGTTTTGATTAGAACTGACCCAGAGCGCATTTTGGACAAGCCCCCCACCTCACCAAACTTGTCCTCTAAATGCTCCACAAAAAACTGGGGCTTGCTCGAGATAAATGATTCACCATCAACTCGCGTACAGATGAGGTACTGAAGTGAATAATCTCCACTGCCTTCTTTAGCCATACGTTCCTCCCATGGAGTGTCCAGGGAGGGAAATGATCTCAGATCATATTTCTTCCCGTTGAGGCTCTACCTCAATCGCTTAGAGACTGCCTGTGGAGGCCCACCAGCGAGAGATGATGTACCACGCTTCATGGCGGGTCATCCGCCCTGATGCCACCCACTCCGACCAGGGGCGCCACCCAGCCACAGCAAAGACCACTTGGCAGAATGGCCTTTGCCGGGAGTCCCGATGCCCCAGAGAGATAGGCATCTACTCCTCGACATACGTGGGGAGGTAGCAGCTCAGGCATCAGCAGTGTGATCCCTGTGTAGTCAGGGGGCTACCACCAAGAGGGTACATGACGACCCCACCACAACGGACCGGCTACCGTGCTCGATGTCAGGTGTCGAATATCCATGTATAAGATGAGGGCGAAGATGGAAGTGCACAATGGAGGGGATGTATGCTACTCGGAACACACTGCAGCCGATGTGCCCGGAAGCTCGGTGTAAGTCCAACTCCATGAGAATAACGAACATGCCAG
Source organism: Schistocerca americana (assembly GCF_021461395.2). Lineage (NCBI taxonomy): Eukaryota > Metazoa > Arthropoda > Insecta > Orthoptera > Acrididae > Schistocerca > Schistocerca americana. Next base: position 38,493,001 of record NC_060123.1, read on the forward strand.
ATTAGGACAAGATGGAGAGAGAATGCACCACGTATGGTGTCCTTCCCAAAATGGTTCGCACTAATGGAAAATTTGGAAATATAGTGGTCAAACCCCTTAGGGGACCATCACATTAAAGGGCGAAACAGTTGAGACTCCTTTTAGTCGCCTCTTACAACAGGCAGGAATACCGTGGTCCTATTCTAACCCCCGAACCAACAGGGGGGGGGAGGAATTATTGCTACTGGTGTTGCCTCTGCCGCCACCTCTATCATCACAAATTTGAACCACTTTTGTCAGTCAGTTTGGCTACTTTGAAGGCAATAATGTTTTTATATAAATGTTGGAACACGTGAGGCAATACTAACCTTACGACTTATCTTAGAAGAAAGATTAAGAAAAGGCAAACCTACATTTCTAGCATTTGTAGACTTAGAGAAAGCTTTTGACAACGTTAACTGGAATACTCTCTTTCAAATTCTGAAGGTGGCAGGGGTAAAATACAGGGAACGAAAGGCTATTTACAATTTGTACAGAAACCAGATGGCAGTTATAAGAGTCGAGGGGCATGAAAGGGAAGCAGTGGTTGGGAAAGGAGTGAGACAGGGTTGTAGCCTCTCCCCGATGTTATTCAACCTGTATATTGAGCAAGCAGTAAAGGAAACAAAAGAAAAATTCGGAGTAGGTATTGAAATTCATGGAGAAGAAGTAAAAACTTTGAGGTTCGCCGATGACATTGTAATTCTGTCAGAGACAGCAAAGGACTTGGAAGAGCAGTTGAACGGAATGGACAGTGTCTTGAAAGGAGGATATAAGATGAACATCAACAAAAGCAAAATGAGGATAATGGAATGTAGTCAAATTAAATCGGGTGATGCTGAGGGGATTAGATTAGGAAATGAGGCACTTAAAGTAGTAAAGGAGTTTTGCTATTTAGGGAGTAAAATAACTGATGATTGTCGAAGTAGAGAGGATATAAAATGTAGACTGGCAATGGCAAGGAAATCGTTTCTGAAAAAGAGAAATTTGTTAACATCGAGTATAGATTTAAGTGTCAGGAAGTCGTTTCTGAAAGTATTTGTATGGAGTGTAGCCATGTATGGAAGTGAAACATGGACGATAACCAGTTTGGACAAGAAGAGAATAGAAGCTTTCGAAATGTGGTGCTACAGAAGAATGCTGAAGATAAGGTGGGTAGATCACGTAACTAATGAGGAGGTATTGAATAGGATTGGGTAGAAGAGAAGTTTGTGGCACAACTTGACTAGAAGAAGGGATTGGTTTGTAGGACATGTTTTGAGGCATCAAGGGATCACAAATTTAGCATTGGAGGGCAGCGTGGAGGGTAAAAATCGTAGAGGGAGACCAAGAGATCAATACACTAAGCAGATTCAGAAGGATGTAGGTTGCAGTAGGTACTGGGAGATGAAGAAGCTTGCACAGGATAGAGTAGCATGGAGAGCTGCATCAAACCAGTCTCAGGACTGTAGACCACAACAACAACAATTACTGGCAATAGCCGATGGTTGATGTTTGTGACATAATCATTTGATCATATGTTTTGCTGTTTGTAATGCAAATGTATTTTTTTGTTTACTTCATTTGATATTCTTTAGAAAAAGGAAGTGATTTTATACTGTAGCCCTTCTGAGATGTTTGTTAGCAGTTGGTTATTGAAATTTAGTCTCTTCAATTAATGTTATCTTTGGATATTTACTTTTAAAAATAAATTCATTAGTGCTTTTGGAAATGTTAATAAATTCATTATGGTTCAGTACCTTTCCACTGAACACCAGCTCCATGCCGCATTTCATTTAGTTTTATGAGCAAAATTGTTTCTGCATAATGTCAAGCGCCAGTACGATGGTCAAGAACGGAAGAGCAGAGGGGGCTGTGTGACAACGTCAGTCAATAGTAGACTGACAGACCCCTCTAGTATGACACCAAGACATGAACGGCATTTAGGACAAGATAATACAAGCAACTCTCTGCCTGGCTGCATCTGAGTTGAAGTCTAGCCGATCTACGAGGTCTACAGCAGGGACTTATAACTATACTGGACTTATATAGGAATTGCATGTACTGGAGGACATTGATTACACAGGCCAATAATGGAAAAACTTTTTTTGCTGGAAATACCTTATTCTTATGTTTTCTGGGGTGGGAAATCCAAATACAATACTTAAAAACTGTATCACCCACCATTTCTTCACATTTTACAGTTAAATTTATTAAATTATGCGATTTTTTAAAACAACTTTTATATAGTTAAAATAATTTAAAAAGGAGGTATAATGAATGTAGATGATGTTGCTAGCTCTGCTCAAAAACATTTGATGGCAAAAAAGGTTGATTCTATTTTTGTGTTAACAGATGGCGTTTTGTTTAAAGTCAACCTAACCTCATTTTCTTGTTTCCTGTATATGTGCTCAGTACTATGTCTAATCGTGGTTGTAAAAACTCTGCTGACAGTTTTTGTTATATTTGTGGTGAATTTGTGATTAAAAAAACACCAAAGCAACATTACAGTCTTTGTGAAAAAGGCTTATCTATCATACTTAGGATATAAACTTGGTGGTCAAAATAAATCTTGCGTGCCACACAAGGTAACATATGTTATGTGTGTGTTGGAGATCTGAGAAAATGGTCCAAAAAGGAGAAAAAAGCTTTTAGATCTGCTGTTCCTATGATATGGATGGAGCCAAGAAATCATTCCGACAATTGCTACTTTTCCAGTGTTGATATTACTGGTCATAATTCGAGAAATAAGAAGGTAATAAGCTACCCTTACCTTCCATCCACCATCCGACCAGTAGGGCATGGTGTAGATTTGCCAGTTCCTGAACGACCAGATGATTTAAATTCTATTCCAACAGAAGTATTTTCTGATGTACAACATGATTTAGATGAACCAGATGATGATGAATTCCATTGCAATACAGAAAGTCTTGAGCCCATATTGTTCACACAGACCGAGCTTAACGATTTGGTTAGGGATCTGGGCTTAACAAAAGAAAACGCTGAATTGCTTGGCTCTGGATTAAAATAAAAGAACTTCTTGGCAGTTGGAACCAGCATATACATTTGTAGAAAGAGCGAGCAGAAATTTTCCGAGGTTTTTCAACAAGAAGGTGATTTAGTGTACTGCTCAGACATTTCTGGTCTGATGAATTAGTTTGGTATTGAATACAAAAAGGAAGACTGGAGGCTGTTTTATTATGCAATGGTAACATGTATGCATCTATACCTGTTGAACATTCTGTACATATGAAAGAAAGCTATGAAAATCTAGAAAGAGTGCTAAATAAAATAGGCTATTCTGCTCATGGTTGGATGATATGTGGTGATCTAAAAGTAACATGCATGCTCCATGGTCAGCAAGATGGCTTTACCAAATTTCCATGTTTCTTGTGTGAATGGGACAGTAGGGCTAGGGATCAACACTGGTGGAGAAAGAACTGGTCTGTGAGGGAGTCTTTAAATCCTGGCAAGAAGAACATTATATGCAAAAACCTTGCAGATCCAAAAAACATACTCCTACCAACTCTACATATAAAGTTAGGCCTAATGACAGTTTGTAAAGGCTTTGCCTAAAGATGGATCATGTTTTAAGTATCTCTTCCAAAAGTTTCCACATCTTTCAGAAGCTAAACTAAAAGAAGGAGTTTTTGTCAGACCTGACATTAGAAAATTGATGTTTGATGTCAACTTTGAATCCACAATAACCTTAAATGAGAAAGAAGCATGGGTATCATTCAAGCAAGTCGTTACAAAGTTCTTAGGACATGAAAAAGACTCATAACATGTTTCTATTATAGCTACACTGTTAAAGAAGTTTAAAACTTTAGGATGTTTAATGAGCCTGAAAGTTCACTTTTTGAATGGTCACCTTGATTACTTCCTGGACAATATGGGAGATGTTAGTCAGGAACCAGGACAGCGTTTTTACCAGGACATTAAAGTGATGGAAAAATGCTACCAAGGCCGCTGGAACACCAACATGATGGGGGACTACTGTTGGTCACTTCACCGGGAAGTTCAGCAAGTGACTCATTGTGGAAAAAACTGCACAAGAAGCTTCAAAGAAAAAAAAGAGAAAGAAAATACAAACTAATTCCAGCTGACAAGTGAAACCTCTATTAACACATATCCTTGTTTTAAGTAGCTTACTGTAAATACAAACCGTGCTTATGTTGCAACAAAGTGTTTCATTAATTTCCTCGTTTACCATATAGCGTAGGATTTTTATACTATATAATAAAAAGCATATTGCTCCAAAACTATGGGTGATACAAAAAAACTAAGGCTAGATTTGGATTCAGCTCATAAAAATCTATAAAGATCAGCTATCAAAGAAAAAGAAGTTTTTGAAAAAAAAATTTTCGTTGGCCTGTGTTATTTGCAAGTCACCCATTGCTTGCGATATCACCTTTGTAAAGTCTCAAAAGTTAAGTATTGTCATTTATCTTAGTGTAATAAAAATCTATTAATACTATTTGCTTGAATTATTGTCTAGCGATCCAGGAAAGCAGGCTTCCGAAACACCCTATATTAGATAAGTTGGCAGTACACAACGCTGGCGATGAGGAGGTCCACAAATTCCATAGTGACAACCCAGAGCCTAGCTGCCAGAAATTTTCTTTTGTGTTTTACTGGCGTCTTAATTCTCTATTGTCTTTTCTTTGTAGGGGTGTTTACTTGCTTTAACAGTCTCTTACAGTGTTTTTGCTGATCAGTGTTTCCAGGTGGGTGTTGCAGAAATTTTCTTTGCTTTTGTACTTATTGTTCTTGCTTGCCTTGTCTGTTTATTGCATTTGTTTCTTCCACCATGCCCACCCCACCTGTCCCAACCCCTGCTCAGGCACCACAGTGGGAAGAGTTAGATGCAATGCAGCTAACACAGATGTTTCAGTTTCACATGCAACAGATTGCATCTCTACTAAATACGATACAACAGCTCCTGGCAAATCAAATGAATGCAGTACAGCAGGCACTTACAGTGGCTCAAAGTGCTATACTGCCTTTTCGCCAGTTTCATGAACAAGAAGAGGAATGGCTCGAGTGGTTGCAATAGTTTCAAGCTCATAATTGCTCACAACGTACCAGGTACTGTGAAACACCATTATTTTCTCTCAACAGTAGGAAGTGCAGTGTTTGTGCAGTGTTTCTCCTCATTCAAAAACTCTTTCCCAACACCACTCTGACTGAACTTCCGTTTAATCAGGTTGTCGATTCGCTAACTACCATGACCAACAAGTGAATGTGGTATCAGATAGGTAAAAGTTCTTTAATTGCAACAAACGGTCAGAACAAACTTATCATGAGTGGGTAACAGATTTGCAGGGTGTGAGGAGGAAATGCAAATTCAGGTGGGCTTGTGGTGATTTATATTCAGATGTAATATTGCATGATGCAATTGTGTACAATGTAGCTGATGTCAGACTTAGAGAACAGATTTTGGAACAGTCCGATCCATCATTCCAGTATGTTGTGCTAATACTAGATCAGTGCGATTCAGGTGCCATGTCGGTTAATACGTTTTAGTAGCCACAAATTTGTCCAGTTGAGTTCCTTGCTTGCAACTAGTCCATTAGGCAGCAACAGCTTGTGCGCGCCACGTCGCTTAAACAATTCTCCATGCCATGTAAACAAGCGACTACACAGGCGAACAGAATTAAGTCATGTCCTCGGTGCTATTCATGGCACAATCGCCAAGACTGCCTGTCCTGACAAGCACAGTGTTATGCTTGTGGCAAGAAAGGCCACGTACAATTCATATGTTTGTAATGGAACAAATGTACGGCTTCTGCCAACTCACAAAAATCTAGTCACAAGGCCCATGTCATAAGTGCAATGTATTCAGTTTCTTCTGTGCTATGCTAATCCAACAAACTTTTTTTTTATTTGCTTCTTTGTGGAAAACATGTGAAATTTCAGTTGGACATGGGTGCCTCTGTTACATTGCTGAATCTCAACACTCCTTTTTTTTTTTTTTTTTAGGTGCTTTCTAGAATTTGCTCAAAAAGCAGCCACACTCATTGAGTTACATAAAAAGAACAGAAAGTTTCCGTGGGGAGGCACGCAACAAGAAAACTATCAGGAGGAACAGAAAAGCTGCCTACTGAAAGTATTGACCTAATTCTGACTGACACATTCCAGTTATTTAAAGCTATCAAGGAGTACCAGAATTACAATGAGATCTGCAACATCAAGGAGAAGCTTCAAAAGGAAGAGAGTGTTAAGTCGTATTTGATGAAACAGGGAGAGGGGGGGAGGGGGGTGTTGCACAGCTCAGTGTGACAAAACTACCATGACCAACAAGTGAATGTGGTATCAGATAGGTAAAAGTTCTTTAATTGCAACAAACGGTCAGAACAAACTTATCATGAGTGGGTAACAGATTTGCAGGGTGTGAGGAGGAAATGCAAATTCAGGTGGGCTTGTGGTGATTTATATTCAGATGTAATATTGCATGATGCAATTGTGTACAATGTAGCTGATGTCAGACTTAGAGAACAGATTTTGGAACAGTCCGATCCATCATTCCAGTATGTTGTGCTAATACTAGATCAGTGCGATTCAGGTGCCATGTCGGTTAATACGTTTTAGTAGCCACAAATTTGTCCAGTTGAGTTCCTTGCTTGCAACTGGTCCATTAGGCAGCAACAGCTTGTGCGCGCCACGTCGCTTAAACAATTCTCCATGCCATGTAAACAAGCGACTACACAGGCGAACAGAATTAAGTCATGTCCTCGGTGCTATTCATGGCACAATCGCCAAGACTGCCTGTCCTGACAAGCACAGTGTTATGCTTGTGGCAAGAAAGGCCACGTACAATTCATATGTTTGTAATGGAACAAATGTACGGCTTCTGCCAACTCACAAAAATCTAGTCACAAGGCCCATGTCATAAGTGCAATGTATTCAGTTTCTTCTGTGCTATGCTAATCCAACAAACTTTTTTTTTATTTGCTTCTTTGTGGAAAACATGTGAAATTTCAGTTGGACATGGGTGCCTCTGTTACATTGCTGAATCTCAACACTCCTTTTTTTTTTTTTTTTTTTTAGGTGCGTTCTAGAATTTGCTCAAAAAGCAGCCACACTCATTGAGTTACATAAAAAGAACAGAAAGTTTCCGTGGGGAGGCACGCAACAAGAAAACTATCAGGAGGAACAGAAAAGCTGCCTACTGAAAGTATTGACCTAATTCTGACTGACACATTCCAGTTATTTAAAGCTATCAAGGAGTACCAGAATTACAATGAGATCTGCAACATCAAGGAGAAGCTTCAAAAGGAAGAGAGTGTTAAGTCATATTTGATGAAACAGGGAGAGGGGGGGAGGGGGGTGTTGCACAGCTCAGTGTGACAAAAACCTAAAATAATGGTGCCGCGAGGTCTGGTGCAGTACCTGTTTAAATTTTACTCAGGTGGACACTTGGGGGTATTTAAAACTTGGAATAAAATATGTGAGAAGTTTATGGCCTCATACGGGTGTTGACATTTGCAGCAGAACTGATGTGTGTGTGACGTTTGAAAGCAAGCTGGCTCAGGGTACCAAGGTTAGTCTATTAGCATCTAAATTGGCTGGCATGGTATTTGATAAGTTTTATGTCAACTTTATGGGACCCTTACCCAGATCTTAGGAAGGACTGGTATATCCTCATTTGTGTAGTTGCATTTTCACATTTCATATGGTTCTTCCCAATAAGGAATGCCATGATTAATCTGTCATTTCTGCTCTTAAAAGTATAGTAACAATGCGCAGGCTGACCAAACCATAAGTAATGGATAATGTCATGTGTTTCACATCAAAGGGGTTCAAGAACTTTTGTATTGACCTATGTACTATCATAGTAGGACTACCCCATACCAAAGAATAGGGAATATACAGGATATAAACTCAGCTGCAATCTTTGTGCCAAACTTTAGTGAGCAGTGGTAAAATCTGCCATTTCATAACTGAGTAAATAGCTGTGTTTGAAGCCAAACGCAAACACATACATTTAGTTTATTTCATTAATTGTGCATTTAGCTGCTTGGCTTACCTACAAGTAAACATTGTCTTATGTACTGTAAAAATTAGAAATATATAATGAGTGGTAGTAAGAGAAAAAAACCACACAGGAAAGTAATGAGTGGTGCCCACAGAGCATCTGATAGCAGTAGGGGCCTACGGGAGAAGTGTGAGTTTCCTGATTTTCTTTCTGTAAACAATACAATCTCACTGAAATGTAAAAAATACTGTATGTAAACATAGCAAAGCTATGCACATTTTCTTCACTACTGTATATAATATCTCTCACTCAACTCCGGGGAAACTAACTGGCACATAAAACTGAGTTCTTCTGTGCCTTATAGTTTTATATCACAGCTTGATAATGAAGTATCTCTCATTGGATATTGGTCATAGTTACTATGATACTTTCCAAGTGCTCTGTGGCAGCAGCAGTTGGAAGTGGTGACCCCAATGTGATTTACCCGGATAGTAACATTGGATTAATGAGCACTTATGAAAGAGATTTGTAAAATTACTGATACTAATCCCATCATGTCATGAATGACTGTAAGACTATCACCTATTTGGCCACACAGCTTTGTAGTTTGTGTAGGTGGGGACCATTTTTTCTATTCTGGAATTTCAGTAAACACTACCCTGTTTGCACTAGTAGTAAGCCAATTAGACCACCAGTACACTGTAGAAGTGCAAGATATAATTACCTTGCCACCAGAGGATAACTCCTATGACTGGCTTAAGGCAGAATTTATCTGACAAGTGTCAGCATTGCAGGAAAAGCTAATCCATCAGGTTTTCATCCCGGAATATATCACAGACATAAAAGCCTTTGCAGTACTTGTGGTACTTAAGAAGCAAGGTAGATGTGGGAACTGATCTAGAACGCTTAACTGCACGCAATATGGAGCAGTCATTTGCCACTGCCTGTCAAAGCAATCATAGTGTCACAAGCTGACACATCCTTTGATGTAGAAGCAGAGTTGGTCAATAAAATCCATGATGTTATGACACTGGCTCCTGTCAGTACAGTCACCTCGCTGTGTGCTAGCACGACACTAACTGTTTCAGGTGAAGATTATTATGTCTTGGCACCCAGTGTGGCTCTATTGTCACAGCAGATAGGCAAACTGACAATACTCCCCAAGTCTTGCACACCACAATGTTTGGCTCCCGATCGTCTTAAAATTGCAAAGGCAGAGTTCAACAGTATTATGCGTGAAGGCATAATGTGGCTTTGCAACAGAAACTGGTACTCACCGCTACATTTGGTCCTGAAAAAGTGTGGTGCATGGTGGCCTTGTGGTGACTACAGAGCCCTGAATGCCAGAACAATTCTGGGTAGATATCCAATGCCATTGTTACATGACTAAAATTACACATTGAGTGGTGCAGTTATTTTTAGCAACCTAGACTGCACAAAAGCATACACATAGATCCCTGCAGCTGAACAAGATATTCTGAAGACAACAATCATGCTTCCCTTCAGCCTGTTGAGAGAAAATTTATAACTTTTGGACTCAGGAATGCTGTTCAAACATGGTAGTGCTTCACTGACTCTGCACTACAAGGCCTAACTTTTTCTTTCACTTACCTGGATGATATTTTAGTTTTTTTGTCATTGGCAAATCAACATCAGTAGCATTTAACGGAATTGTTCAAGCTGTTGGAACATCACAGCATTGTCCTAAACACTACTGAATGTGTCTTTGGCCAGCCACAAGTGAATTTCCTAGGACATAGGATAATAGCAACAGAATCACTACTGCAACCAGAGAGGGTGAAGTCATCTTACAGATTTTATGCCCAAACACAGCCAAGGGACTGCAGTGATTTCTCAGCATGAAAAGCTTTTATCACACTCACTTGCGACACTCTGCTGAGCTACAGTAACCGTTAATCACAGTGCTCACCAATCTGAAGAACAAGGGTAACTCACCTAAAAGCATGGACTGACAGCATGTGTGTGGCATTTGAAGCCTACTGCACCTTTGACATTAGTAGTTGACATTAGCCATATGGCAACTGGTGCAGCATTGCAATAATGTTTTGGTGACACATGGAAACTGCTCCTGTTTTTCTTATGCAAACTGTTGCCCTAACAAAAGCTGCAGAACACGCACAATAGAGAATTTCTGGCCATTTATGAGTCAGTCAAGTACTTTAGGCCTCACCTAGAAGCTAGAGACTTCATTATCTACACTGACCACAAACCTTAAACTTATGCCTTTCACCAGAATAACACAGCCTGTTCCCCTAGGCAACACAATTACCTAATGTTCATCTTGCATTTCAGCATGGACATCTGGCGCATCTGTGGCACTGACAGTGTGACAGCTGATTGTTTATCTCAGGTCAGGGGCATTACTAGCATGATTGATTACATCAAACCCGCCACTGCTCAACAATGAGATCAAGAACTACAAGGACTTTGAGCAACAGGAATATCATCATTGGATCTCCAACTTATCCAGATGCCAAGGGGTGATTTCAAGCTGTATTGTGACATGTCCACATCAAACCTGGGGCTGTTCCTAACTATTGCCTTTGGAAGGGACCTCTTCAGTATGCTACATTACTTGTGTCACCTTGGTAGTCGATCAACATCTCGCCTAGTGATGAATCATTATGTGTGGCCGGGAATACAGAAAGACTGCATTGAACGGGTGAGGTGTTGTCTTAAATCCCAATGCACTAAGATACACTGCTACGTGCACGCACTAATAGGGTATTTTCCAATGATGACAGCCAGTTTCAGTCATGTGCACAATGACATCAATGGTCCACTGCCATCTCCGACAGCCAATGTTACATACTTATGATGATAGATTGCTACACCTTCTGGCTGGAAGCTGCACTGGTGGACAACATTACAGCAAGTACTCTGGCTTTCGTTTTTGTGTCAGGCTGGATGTTACATTCTGGCTGTCCATTACATGTCACGACAGACAGAGGATGACAGTTTGAAACTGACCTGTTCAGTCAGCTCATAAAGTTTTGTGGCATAACTCACCTCATAGTGGTGAGCTACCACCCAGCCAGTAATGGGATTACCGAGAGACTGCCCTGCTCACTTAAGGCAGCATTAATGTGCCACAGAACTGAGTGGGAAAAGGCCCTACCCACGGTACTACTCGGCCTCAGAAACACTTTCAAACCAAATCTAGATATTCTTCAGCAGAACTACTGTATGGCAAGAAGCTGAAGCTCCTAGGAGAATTTGTGGAAACAAACACTGTCACAACCAAAGGAAGATCAGCCAGAATTCCTACACTGACTGCTAGAGGACATGGCCTAAATACCCCCACACCGGCCAAACAGACATGGTACCATTACCACCTTCGTGCAGCAAGCTTTGAAAACCAGGAAGGCATCAAACTGCCATTTTAGCTGCCATACACAGGAGCCTACTGTGTAGTCACAAGGGCAGAAAAGCAACTGACATTTCAACTAAAAGAAATGCGACCACTGTTTCTATAGGTGGGATTAAACTGGCTTATGTTTTCGAAGAGGCAACAATGCCAGAGCTTCCAAGACTATAGCCTCACTCAACAGCTGCCTCATTACTGATTCCACAGCCACTGTGCAGGTTACAAAATCAGACCTGCCAATGTGTTGGTCACCGCATACACTTTCCAGTCCACTATTTGGATGAATGCTCCACTTCCACTATCTTTCGTGTGTGTAATTAGTTGGTGCATAGTTATGGAGTAACTAATTTTTTGTTCTCTGCATTTTACGCAATTTTGAATTGCAAGCTCTGAACAAGCAATGTACTTTTTGTGGTCTCCTGTGACCGCAGTCAATAAAGCTACCATTAATTGTTTGAAGGAGTTTTTGTGTAGTTTGGTTGCATTGTATCAAGTACATGCAGATTCTAATAGTTGATCAATAGTCTGAATGGCTTTTACCGACACTGTGTCATAAGATTTGAAGGGTTTGCAGTGAAAAATGTGGTCACTGGCTACTTTACATTTGGTTCATTTTAGATGATTCACTGCTGTGTACAAAATGTAGCTAACATTTTGAAACTGTTTTAAAGTTGGAAGGAAAGCCACATCTCACTTCACTGTCTGACAGCACAATGTGCAAGTAACCTGCAGCACAGTCAGGAACAGTTCATGCAAGTAGATAGACATTTCTCTAATTTGTGATCAGGATTTATTGTTGTACGTACTGCTAATATGAGCCATGGACCTTGCCGCTGGTGGGGAGGCTTGCGTGCCTCAATGATACAGATAGCCGTACCGTAGGTACAATCACAACAGAGGGGTATATGTTGAGAGGCCAGACAAACATGTGGTTCCTGAAGAGGGGCAGCAGCCTTTTCAGTAGTTGCAGGGGCAACAGTCTGGATGATTGACTGATCTGGCCTTGTAACACTAACCAAAACGGCCTTGCTGTGTTGGTACTGCAAACGGCTGAAAGCAAGGGGAAACTACAGCCGTAATTTTTTACCGAGGGCATGCAGCTTTACTGTATGATTAAATGATGATGGCGTCCTACTGGGTAAAATATTCCAGAGGTAAAATAGTCCCCCATTTGGCGCTCCAGGTGGGGACTACTCAAGAGGACATCGTTATCAGGAGAAAGAAAACTAGCGTCCTAAGGATCGGACCGTGGAATGTCAGATTCCTTAATCAGGCAGGTAGGTTAGAAAATTTAAATAGGGAAATGGATAGGTTAAAGTTAGATATAGTGGGAATTAGTGAAGTTCAGTGGCAGGAGGAACAAGACTATTGGTCAGGTGAATACAGGGTTATAAATACAAAATCAAATAGGGGTAATGCAGGAGTAGGTTTAATAATGAATAAAAAATAGGAGTGCAGGTAGGCTACTGCAAACAGCATAGTGAACGCATTATTGTGGCCAAGATAGACAAGAAGCCCACACCTACTACATTAGTACAAGTTTATATGCCAACCAGCTCTGCAGATGGTGAAGAAATCGATGAAATTTATGATGAGATAAAAGAATTTATTCAGGTAGTGAAAGGAGACGAAAATTTAATAGTCATAGGTGACTGGAATTCGAGTGTAGGAAAAGGTAGAGAAGGAAACATAGTAGGTGAATATGGATTGGGGCTAAGAAATGAAAGAGGAAGTCACCTGGTAGAATTTTGCACAGAGCATAACTTAATCATAGCTAACACTTGGTTCAAGAATCATGAAAGAAGGTTGTATACATGGAAGAACCCTGGAGATACTAGAAGGTTCCAGATAGATTATATAATGGTAAGACAGAGATTTAGGAACCAGATTTTAAATTGTAAGACATTTCCAGGGGCAGATGTGGACTCTGACCACAATCTATTGGTTATGAACTGTAGATTAAAACTGAAGAAACTTCAAAAAGGTGGGAATTTAAGGAGATGGGACCTGGATAAACTGAAAGAACCAGAGTTTGTACAGAGTTTCAGGGAGAGCATAAGGGAACAATTGACAGGAATGGGGGAAAGAAATACAGTAGAAGAAGAATGGGTAGCTCTGAGGGATGAAGTAGTGAATGCAGCAGAGGATCAAGTAGGTAATAAGACAAGGGCTAGTAGAAATCCTTGGGTAACAGAAGAGATACTGAACTTAATTGATGAAAGGAGAATGTACAAAAATGCAGTAAGTGAAGCAGGCAAAAAGGAATACAAACGTCTCAAAAATGAGATCAACAGGAGGTGAAAAATGGCTAAGCAGGGATAGCTAGAGGACAAATGTAAGGATGTAGAGGCTTATTTCATGAGGGGTAAGATAGATACTGCCTACAGGAAAATTAAACAGACCTTTGGAGAAAAGAGAACCATTTGCATGAATATCAAGAGCTCAGATGGAAACCCAATTCTAAGCAAAGAAGGGAAAGCAGAAAGGTGGAAGGAGTATATAGAGGGTCTATACAGGGGCGATGTTCTTGAGGACAATATTATGGAAATGGAAGAGGAGGTAGATGAAGTTGAAATGGGAGATGTGATACTGTATGAAGAGTTTGACAGAGCACTGAAAGACCTGAGTCGAAACAAGGCCCCCGGAGTAGACAACATTCCATTATAACTACTGACAGCCTTGGGAGAGCCAATCCTGACAAAACTCTACCATCTGGTGAGCAAGATGTATGAGACAGGCGAAATTCCATCAGACGTCAAGAAGAATATAATAATTCCAATCCCAAAGAAAGCAGGTGTTGACAGATGTGAAAATTACCGAACTATCAGTTTAATAAGTCACAGCTGCAAAATACTAACGTGAATTCTTTACAGACGAATGGAAAAACTGATAGAAGCCGACCTCGGGGAAGATCAGTTTGGATTCCGTAGAAATGTTGAAATACGTGAGGCAATACTGACCCTATGACTTATCTTAGAAGAAAGATTAAGGAAAGGCAAATCTACGTTTCTAGCATTTGTAGACTTAGAGAAAGCTTTTCACAATGTTGACTGGAATACTCTCTTTCAAATTCTGAAGGTGGCAGGGGTAAAATACAGGGAGCGAAAGGCTATTTACAATTTGTACAGAAAGCGGATGGCAGTTATAAGAGTCGAGGGACATGCAAGGGCAGACGTGGTTGGGAAGGGAGTGAGATGGGTTGTAGCCTCTCCCCGGTGCTATTCAATCTGTATATTGAGCAAGCAGTAAAGGAAACAAAAGAAAAGTTTGGAGTAGGTATTAAAATCCATGGAGAAGAAATAAGAACTTTGAGGTTCGCCGATGACATTGTAATTCTGTCAGAGACAGCAAAGGACTTGGAAGAGCAGTTGAATGGAATGGACAGTGTCTTGAAAGGAGGGTATAAGATGAACATCAACAAAAGCAGAACGAGGATAATGGAATGTAGTCGAATTAAGTCGGGTGATGCTGAGAGAATTAGATTAGGAAATGAGACACTTAAAGTAGTAAAGGAGTTTAGCTATTTGGGAGCAAAATAACTGATGATGGTCGAAGTAGAGAGGATATAAAATGTAGACTGGCAATGGCAAGGAAAGCGTTTCTGAAGAAGAGAATTTTGTTAACATCGAGTATAGATTTAAGTGTCAGGAAGTCATTTCTGAAAGTATTTGTATGGAGTGTAGCCATGTATGGAAGTGAAAAATGGACGATATATAGTTTAGACATGAAGAGAATAGAAGCTTTTGAAATGTGGTGTTACAGAACAATGCTGAAGATTAGATGGGTAGACCACATAACAAATGAGGAGGTATTGAATAAAATTGGGGAGAAAAGGAGTTTGTGAGTTTGTGGCACAACTTGACAAGAAGAAGGTACCGGTTGGTAGGACATGATCTGAGGCATCAAGGGATCACAAATTTAGCATTGGAGGGCAGGATGGAGTGTAAAAATCATAGAGGAAGACGAGGAGATGAATACACTAAGCAGATTCAGAAGGATGTCGGCTGCAGTAGGTACTGGAAGATGAAGATGCTTGCACAGGATAGAGTAGCATGGAGAGCTGAATCAAGCCAGTCTCAAGACTGAAGACCTCAACAATAACAACAACAACAACAAGGGAAAAGGTGAAACACATCTCATATTTAGGACAAAGTTTGACAAAAGTTTCTATGCGATACTTCCCAGTCATCATTCACTAAACGAATATGATTTGTATTACATAATATTTTAAGAGTTGACTAATAGGTCTGGCCTAATTCAAAACATTTGTACAAATTAAATTTTAATGCACTGTACTGTCTTCATTTAAAGCAATACTTGTGTGTTACATTCAGGTTGAAAACCTGAATGAAAGTTCCAGCAGTGATACAAGCACTGAAACTCCTCAGAGTGTCCCTTAACAGCTGTTTCTTTTTGAAATGAAGCTGATTTATAAGCTCACAGTCCCAGAAAAGAAAAATTAGGAGAAAAACAATTGCTGCAAGGAAAACCCCAATATTTACAAAGCCAAAATAGATTCACTATCTGAAGCTAACAGCAGCAGCAGTTCACAGCTTCCATAGGAACAAAATGAATTTAAAAGCTTAAAAGATCAGTTTTTAACTAAAGATTTGTCACAACTTGTTTCATTAGCAATCTCATTTATAAAAGTGTTCATTTATTCAGTTAGATTAGTTCCATTTGCGGAGAATGTTTATTTTGAGCTGCCACACACCGTCAGGTGGCTTGTGGAGTATGGATGTAGATGTAGATGTAGATGTAGCTATTGTTTCGCATTTACTCAATTTCAATATGGCATCATGCACAATGCTTTACTGCATTCAAATCAAAGGAGCACCCCCTTTATTCTGTGCCCATATTACTCCAGTCCATCTTACACAGGAAGAGTGAACAGGAATTTGTGTTCTGTTTTAATAGCCTACCATACCACTGGATCAATCACTACTGCAGCTTATATTGGCCTTCAGTACTGTGGAACATGGAAGTTACTGGCCCAACCACAACCAAGTTGTTCATCATATTTAAGATTACAATCCCACTGAGTAATTTTTGCCTAAAGGATAATCTATCAGTGGGGACAAGCCAGAAATAACATAAAAGCCCATCAGATGGAAAGGAGAGGTGTGACAAAAACTGGCAACCAAACACCTACTGGGTTGATGATTGCATAATGGTGCAAAACCTGGGAGTAACTAGTATGGCACCTGACAATATTACAAAGAAATTATTACCAAAGGACACTGGACACTGGTAAACCGCAGGAATTTTAACTCTTGTCACCCTATTATTGTTTGTCCCAAGGGGAAAAAAAAGATATTTAGACTTCATCTCTCCCATGTGATGCGGATACCTAGATCCATAAATAGTTACCATCAAGACAGTTACTCTTTGAGACCTCTGGTTCTGTTTGTGTGTGTTTAAGAGGAGGGGGGAGGGGGGGGGGGGGGGGAGCGGAATGTGCTGTAAGTTGGCAAATTTTTTGCTTGTGTTGTGGGGCTGACATCTTCACAGTGCAACGGCTGGCCCCAACACAAATGCCATTGGAAGGCTGTGATGAGAGGAGAGAAGGCTGGGCACGGAGTAAGTTGGAATGAGCTGTCAGAAACACATGTGACCAGTAGCAGTGATAGGTATGACATGATGTACATATGTTAAAATGATATGATAAGGAATTAGCTGTCAGATGGTATGACCAGTGTTTCAGAAGCATTTCAAATAGCAGCAATCCGATTGCGTTTTGGTGACAGGATATACCTATGCTTATGGTTTAAAGTTCTGATATTGCACAACTGAGGTGGGCAGCCAGCCATACAGTGGAACAGTACATGTGAGTTTGTTGGTGAAACTTATTGTTGCTTATCATATCACTTTCCAAAATATGCTTCAGCATGCAGTTACTCAGAAAGTTGTGTGCCAATGTGACCACAGTAACAATGCTGTGTCTACGAATTATTCTCAGCAACCACCTTCACACGCACATTCTGCTGCATTGAAAAGGTTTTGTTTCAGACAGTTTTACATGAACAATTTTTCTAATAGACCATAGCTCTGATGTTAGCAAACTGCCTGTCAGCATCATATGAGACAATAAGCAGGATGTTGAAACCTGGTTGAAAGCAGTAAACAACTCTGTAATTAATATTTACGGCCAAAAAGTTTTCACTTTCGACATTTGTCTCTTCAGTCCTTTCACTTGATCATATACAGAGTGATCCATTGCTCGTGACCGGGCCAAATATCTCACGAAATAAGCGTCAGACGAAAACACTACAAAGAACGAAACTTGTCTAGCTTGAAGGGGGAAACCATATGGTGCTATGGTTGGCCCACTAGATGGCGCTGCCATAGGTCAAACGGATATAAACTGCATTTTTTTAAATAGCAACCCCCATTTTTTATTACTTATTTGTGTAGTACGTAAAGAAATATGAATGTTTTAGTTGGACCTCTTTTTTCACTTTGTGATAGATGGCACTGTAATAGTCACAAACATATGGCTCACAATTTTAGACGAACAGTTGGTAACAGGTAGGTTTTTTAAATTAAAATACAGGACGTAGGTAAGTTTGAACATTTTATTTCGCTTGTTCCAATGTGATACATGTGCCTTTGTGAACTTATCATTTCTGAGAATGCATGCTGTTACAGCGTGATTACATATAAATACCACATTAATGCAATAAATGCTCAAAATTATGTCAGTCAACCTCAATACATTTGGCAATACGTTTAACGACATTCCTCTCAACAGCGAGTAGTTCGCCTTCCGTAATGTTCGCACATGCATTGACAATGCGCTGACACATGTTGCCACGCATTGTCGGTGGATCACGATAGCAAATATCCTACAACTTTCCCCACAGAAAGAAATCCGGGGACATCAGATCCAGTGAACATGCAGGCCATGGTATGGTGCTTCGACGACCAATCCACCTGTCATGAAATATGCTATTCAATACCGCTTCAACCGCATGTGATCTATATGCCGGACATCCATCACGTTGGAAGTACATCGCCATTCTGTCATGCAGTGAAACATCTTGTAATAATATCAGTAGAACATTACGAAGGAAATCAGCGTACATTGCACCATTTAGATAGCCATCGATAAAATGGGGGCCAGTTCTCCTTCCTCCCATAATGCCGCACCATACATTAAGGTTGCTGATGTTCCACTTGTCTCAGCCATCATGGATTTTCCGTTGCCCAATAGTGCATATTATGCCGGTTTACGTTACCGCTGTTGGTGAATGAGGCTTCGTCGTTAAATAGAAAGCGTGCAAAAAATCTGTCATCGTCCTGTAATTTCTCTTGTGTCCAGTGGCAGAACTGTACACGACATTCAGAGTCGTCGCCACGCGCTTCCTGGTGCATAGAAATATAGTACGGGTGCAATCGATGTTAATGTAGCACTCTCAACACCGATGTTTTTGAGATTCCTGATTCTCGCGCAATTTGTCTGCTACTGATGTGCGGATTAGCCACGACAGCAGCTAAAACACCTACTTGGGCATCATCATTTACTGCAGGTTGTGGTTGACATTTCACATGTGGCTGAACACTTCCTGTTTCCTTAAATAACGTAACTATCCAGCGAATGGTTCAGACTCTTGGATGATGTGGTCTAGGATACTGAGCAGCATACATAGCACATGCCCATTGGGCATTTTGATCACAATAGCCACACATCAACATGATATCAACCTTTTCTGCAATTGGTAATCAGTCCATTTTAACACAGTTAATGTATCACGACGCATATTCCGTCCGCACTGGCGGAATGTTACGTGATACCACGCACTTATACATTTGTGACTATTACAGTGCCATGTATCACAAAGCGAAAAAAGTGGTCCAACTAAAACAAAACTACACAAATATGTAATAAAAAATGGGGGTTCCTATTTTAAAAATGCAGTTGATATCCGTTTGACCTATGGCAGCGCCATCTAGCAGGCCAACCATAGTGCCATCTGGTTTCCCCCTTCAAGCTAGACAAATTTTGTTCTTTGTAGTTTTTTTGTTTGATGCTTATTTCATGAGATATTTGGCCCGGTCACTATCAATGGATCACCCTGTATAGCTGCCAGCTCCCTTTCACACTTTGCACTAATAGCTGATTTGCAGGGAACATGCCTACTGAGGACATCTGACAACAGTGCAATAGCAGGGACCAGAGGCTACCATGCTGATGGTGCAGTATAGAAAATTGACAAAGCATACACCTCTAAGGAAAACATCACAGCTCCGACACAGAACCCTTCTGAGAACCACACCATTGAACCACCAACTGAGTTCCAGTGTTGCATGGCTGTTTTTCCAAAAACTATACCGTAACTGAAATAAACCAGAAATCACTGATACTGAGGCTTGCCCAAACACTATCCTATGTAGCTTCAATTTCTATCTCAGCAGATATTATCCAAACATCTCACTGCTGTCAGTTTTGGGCTGTAACCAAATTTCTGTACCTAGTACTATGTGAGGTTCACTGGTCTCATCGAATGTTTATTCCGTTAGGTCTACAACTTTGCTTGTGCCATTTTCTCTCAAAGTTCAAGGCTTTATTGTGAAAAACATACAAAAAATTCTGATTCAAAGTACTGGCCTTCGCTGGTCACTACTGTCTTCAGTCTTTTGGGGAGCATAAAAATCTGCAGCAGAAGAACTGGTCTTCTTTTGAGGAGATTCATTAATGATACAATTTTACACTTATCCATATTATCAGCAGTGCTGATAAGTGAGGCCATGTGCAATTGATCAAAAAAGTTGGTAGTCAGAGGGACCAATGTCTGTAGAAGACAGTGAGTGGGTTGGAACTTCCCATTTCAGTGTTTACAAGTATGCTTTGATGGCTTTTGCGAAATTGGATCGAGCATTGTCATGCCACAAAAATCACCTTTTCTTGTCTACTTCTGTATTGTGGCCATTTGTCTTTCAATTCTCAGTTCAAGCACATCAATTCATTTCTGTAACAATCTCTGAGATGGTTTCTGTCAGTTTCATTAGCTTGAAAAACATACTATCTTCCACTGCTGATCTTCCATTGCTGTGCTGGTCTTTGACATCAAAATAATCATTATTGAAGTGCTGTAACTATTATCTGCAGTAATAAGTGCTTGCAGTAATAAGTGCCTCACCTTAGGTCTTACCCAGTATTTTATTAGCCTCAGCTGCAGATTTCTTCATGTTAAAGCAGAAAATTAAATTTTTCGCTAATGATGAGAATCGGGCCTGTGAGTTAATACATTCAATTGAGAATAACTTTATGACACCATCACAAATTGACTGCTATTTTGTTAGCATTAGGTTTATACACTCATCAACCAGAACATTATGACCACCTACCAAATAGCCGGTATGTCTACCTTTGGCACAGATAACAGCTGTGATTCGTCATGGCACGGAAGCAATGAGGTGTTGATAGGTCGCTGGAGGTGTTGGCACAACATCTGCATATACACGTCACCTAATTCCCATAAATTCTGGGGAGGGGGCTAATGAGCTCTGATGCCATGTTGAATCACATCCCAGTTGTTTTCAGTTGGTTTCAGATCTGGCAAGTTGGGAGGGGGGAGCAGCACATCAATTGGAACTCATCACTGAATTCCTTGAACCACTTGGTCACACTCCTGGCCATGACATGGTGCATTATGTTGTTGAAAAATGTCGCTGATGTCAGGAAACATGATCATCATAGAGGGGTGCACATAGTTGACAACCAGTGTACATACTCCTTGGCCATCACAGTGCCTTGCACAAGCTCCACTGGACCCTTGGATGCCCATGTAAATGTTCCCCACAGCATAATGGAATTGTCGTGAGGTTGTGTCTGCACCTGCAGTATGGGTGTCAAGGAGCTAGTCCCCATAAGACGATAAATTCGTGCCCTTACATCGACGTGATGAAGAAGGTATCAGGATTCAGCAGACCATGCAACACTCTGCCACTGTGCCAACATCTAGTGCCAATGATCACATGCCCATTTCAGTCATATTTGCGGATGTGATGGTATTAACATTGGCACACACATGGGTCGTCGGCTGCAGAGGCCCATTGTTAGGATTGTTCAGTGTGCTGTGTCAGCCACCAGCCTGCACAGCCTACAACATATGACATCCATAATGAGGGGTGGCTCCCCAACCCCATGATGTCTGGAAGTGGTTTCAACTTGTTTTCATCAAGTGTTGAAGACACTCACCACAGCACTCCTCTAATACCTGACAAGTCATGCAATTTCTGAAATGATTTCTGAAATGCTCTTGCCAAGCCTCTGGGCATCACTATTTTTTTTTTTTTCATCAGTCTACTGACTGGTTTGATGCAGCCCGCCACAAATTCCTTTTCTGTGCTAACCTCTTCATCTCAGAGTAGCACTTGAACCTCTTCATCTCAGAGTAGCACTTGCAACCTACGTGCTCAATTATTTGCTTGATGTATTCCAATCTCTGTCTTCCTCTACAGTTTTTGCCCTCTGCAGCTCCCTCTAGTACCATGGAAGTCATTCCCTCATATCTTAGCAGATGTCCTATCATCCTGTCCCTTCTCCTTATCAGTGTTTTCCACATATTCCTTTCCTCTCCGATTCTGCATAGAACCTCCTCATTCCTTACCTTATCAGTCCACCTAATTTTCAACATTCGTCTGTAGCACCACATCTCAAATGCTTCGATTCTCTTCTGTTCCGGTTTTCCCCCAGTCCATGTTTCACTACCATACAATGCTGTACTCCAGACGTACATCCTCAGAAATTTCTTCCTCAAATTTTAAGGCCGGTATTTGATATTAGTAGACTTCTCTTGGCCAGAAATGCCCTCTCTGCCATAGCGAGTCTGCTTTTGATGTCCTCCTTGCTCTGTCCATCATTGGTTTTTTTACTGCCTAGGTAGCAGAATTCCTTAACTTCACTGGCTTCGTGACCATCAATCCTGATGTTAAGTTTCTCCCTGTTCTCATTTCTACTACTTCTCATTGCCTTCGTCTTTCTCCGATTTACTCTCAAACCATACTGTGTACTCATTAGACTGTTCATTCTGTTCAGCAGATCATTTAATTCTTCTTCACTTTCATTCAGGATAGCAATGTCATCAGCAAACCGTATCATTGATATCCTTTCACCTTGTATTTTAATTCCACTCCTGAACCTTTCTTTTATTTCCATTATTGCTTCCTCGATGTACAGATTGAAGAGTAGGGGCGAAAGGCTACAGCCTTGTCTTACACCCTTCTTAATACGAGCGCTTTGTTCTTGATCGTCCACTCATTATTCCCTCTTGGTTGTTGTACATATCGTATATGACCCATCTCCCCCTATAGCTTACCCCTACTTTTTTCAGAATCTCGAACAGCTTGCACCATTTTATATTGTCGAATGCTTTTTCCAGGTCGACAAATCCTATGAAAGTGTCTTGATTTTTCTTTAGCCTTGCTTCCATTATTAGCCGTAACGTCAGAATTGCCTCTCTCGTCCCTTTACTTTTCCTAAAGCCAAACTGATCTTCACCTAGCGCATTCTCAATTTTCTTTTCCATTCTTCTGTATATTATTCTTGTAAGCAGCTTCGATGCATGAGCTGTTAAGCTGATTGTGCGATGATTCTCGCACTTGTCAGCTCTTGCCGTCTTCGGAATTGTGTGGATGATGCTTTTCCGAAAGTCAGATGGTATGTCGCCAGACTCATATATTCTACACACCAAGGTGAATAGTCGTTTTGTTGCCACTTCCCCCAATGATTTTAGAAATTCTGATGGAATGTTATTTATCCCTTCTGCCTTATTTGACCGTAAGTCCTCCAAAGCTCTTTTAAATTCCGATTCTAATACTGGATCCCCTATCTCTTCTAAATCGACTCTTGTTTCTTCTTCTATCACATCAGACAAATCTTCACCCTCATAGAGGCTTTGAATGTATTCTTTCCACCTGTCTGCTCTCTCCTCTGCATTTAACAGTGGAATTCCCGTTGCACTCTTAATGTTACCACCGTTACTTTTAATTTCGCCACAGGTTGTTTTGACTTTCCTGTATGCTGAGTCTGTCTTTCCGACAATCATATCTTTCTCGATGTCTTCACATTTTTCCTGCAGCCATTTCGTCTTAGCTTCACTGCACTTCCTATTTATTTCATTCCTCAGCAACTTGTATTTCTGTATTCCTGATTTTCCCAGAACATGTTTGTACTTCCTCCTTTCATCAATCAACTGAAGTATTTCTTCTGTTACCAGCTGCCTTCTTTGTACCTATGTTTTCCTTCCCAACTTCTGTGATGGCCCTTTTTAGAGATGTCCATTCCTCTTCAACTGTACTGCCTCCTGCGCTATTCCTTATTGCTGTATCTATAGCGTTAGAGAACTTCAAACATATCTCGTCATTCTTTAGTACTTTCGTATCCCACTTCTTTGCGTATTGATTCTTCCTGACTAATGTCTTGAACTTCAACCTACTCTTCATCACTACTGTATTGTGATCTGAGTCTATATCTGCACCTGGGTACGCCTTACAGTCCAGTATCTGATTTCGGAATCTCTGTCTGACCATTATGTAATCTAATTGAAATCTTCCCGTATCTCCCGGCCTTTTCCAAGTATACCTCATCCTCTTGTGATTCTTGAACAGGGTATTCACTATTACTAGCTGAAACTTGTTACAGAACTCAGTTAGTCTTTCTCCCCTTTCATTCCTTGTCCCAAGCCCATATTTTCCTGTAACCTTTTCTTCTACTCCTTCCCCTACAACTGCATTCCAGTCGCCCATGACTATTAGATTTTCGTCCCCCTTTACATACTGCATTACCCTTTCAATATCCTCATACACTTTCTCTATCTGTTCATCTTCAGCTTGCGACATCGGCATGTATACCTGAACTATCGTTGTCGGTGTTGGTCTGCTGTCGATTCTGATTAGAACAACTACCCTCAGTCAAACTCAGATAGATCACGTGCTTTCCCCATTCTACACAAGAACAGCACACTCACTGATACTACATGCACCATGCATGTATCTGACCAGCAGTCATTCCCCATAAGGTGATGCTGCTATGGCCTGGATGGGTTTATATCGATAGTAAGTTGATGGTCATGAAGTTCTGGATGATCAGTGTAAATGTCTAAGCTTATTGTATGACACTTACCACCTACATAACATACCACCTGCATCACCATTTGCCTTTACTGCCATCTATTGCAGAATGATAGGGTAACACTGTAGACTTAATGTTTATTTTTATGTTAATTTTTGTGGCTGTCAAACTATCAGGCTCAAGTGTGAGAGCTTTACATAGAGAACATGCTTTGCTACTAAAGAAACATGACCATGTTCCCTAATACAAAAAGACATGTCTTACGCTTTTCAAATACTGAAGTTATTCTGTTAAAAATTGGAAAAATCTCAGTTTGAAATAATAACAGTACAACTTTCTGGCAGATTAAAACTGTGTACCACGAAAGGCAAAGGTCCTGGGTTCAAGTCTCAGTCCGGCACACAGTTTTAATCTGCCAGGAAGTTTCATATCAGCGCACACTCCACTGCAGAGTGAAAATCTCATTCTGAATAACAGTACAAGTCAAATTACTTAGTTTTATTGTCCTTTTGGAGTGTAAGGTTATTTCGTAACAATGCCTAAGCTTATCCAGTCTCGTATTAACAAATGGCTCTGAGCACTATGGGACTTAACTTCTGAGGTCATCAGTCCCCTAGAACTCAGAATTACTTAAACCTAACTAACCTAAGGACATCACACACATCCATGCCCGAGGCAGGATTCGAACCTGCGACCGTACCGGTCGCGCGGTTCCAGACTGTAGCGCCTAAAACCACTCAGCCACTCCGGCCGGCTCATATTAACATTTATGCTTGTTTCACATTCACACTAAAATAAGCATTTCTATAGTCATTGTCCTCTCCCATCCAGTCCCTACTCTGTTCCCATTTCAGCACTACACAGCCCTCATTCCTCCATTGCACCCAGTCTTTCTACACCTCTCCTTTTCCACTATCTCCCCTCCCTCCCCACCTCTCTGCTCCCTCAGTCTAACTTCTTGACTGCACATAGCTGCCCTACACTCTTTCCACCTCGTCCCTCTGCCCTCCCTAACAGCATGTCACTGTCCGCCATGCCTACCCCACTATCCCTCCCCCTCTCTGCCCCAGCCTCCTCCTTAACCCAACCCATTCGCCACTCCCAGTCCCCACACTGCTGCTCGCAGTGTGGCCTCAATTGCCTGAGACTGCAGTCATGTGTATGTGAGTTGCATTTGCGTGAGTTTGTATGTGTGTGTTTGCTGTCTAATTCTGATGAAGTCCTTACTGGCCGATAGCTATATTTCTGACAGTCTTTTTGCTTTTTACAATATTGTTACATTCCATTCTGGATTTTCCATTGTTTGATCATTGCTATGTTGCATTTTCACAGGTAATCACTGATCACAGACACCTTCACATTTAATTCTACTTTCAATATGTTCCTCCTTGACAGTTCATGATTAACTAACACAACACTGCTAGAGCCATAATTCTCATAATTAGTCCCATGCACCTTTCCATGAAAAACCCAAAAACCTACATCTATGTCTACATCTAGATAGATACTCCCCAAGCCACCATAAGGTGCATGGGGTACACTGTACCACCACTGGTCGTGTCCTTTCCTATTCCACTCACAAATAGAGCAAGGGAAAAACAACTATCTGTATGAGCCCTAATGACCTGTAGCTTATCTTCATGGTCCTTATGTGCAACATATGTTGGTGGCAGTAGAGTCGTTTGGCAGTCAGATTCAAATGCCAGTTCTCTAAATTTTCTCAACAGTGTTTCTCAAAAATCATGTCACCTTCCCTTCAGGGACTCCCCAGTTCCTGAATCATCTCCACAACACTGACGTGTAGTTCAAACCTACCAGTAACAAATCTAAGGGCCTGCCTCTGAATTGTTCGATGTCTTCCTTCAATACAACCTGGTACGGATCCCAAACACTTTAGCAGTACTCAAGACTAGGATGCACCAGTGTCCTATATGCCATCTCCTTTACCAGCGAACCACTCTTTCCTAAAATTTTCCCAATAAACTGAAGCTGACCATTCACCTTCCCCACCACTGTTCTCACATGCTCGATCCATTTCATATTGCTTCGCAGTTTCCAGCCCAGATATTTAAATGACTTCGCTGCATCCAGCAGGACATTATTAATGATGTATCCAAACAATACAGGTCTGTTCTTCCTACTCTTCCACATTAACTTACATTTTTCCACATTTATTGCTAGCTGGTGTTCTCTGTCCACCCTGTCCACCAAATCATTTATGTGTATAGAGAACAGCAGTAGTCCTATCACACTTCCATGGGGCACTCCTCATGATACCCTGGTCTTTCACAAACACTCACCATTAACATACTGGGTTCTGTTATTAAGAAGTCTTTGAACCACTCACAATCTGTGAACTTATTCTGTACTCTCATGCCTTAGTCAATAGTCTGTATTATTCCATATGCTTGTACCTTCAATAACAATCTGTAATGGGACCCTGTGGAAAATGCTTTCCGGAAATCTAGAAATATGGAATCTGCCTGTTGCCCATCATTCAATGTTTACAGTATATCACGTGAGAAAAAGGGCAAGCTGACTTTTCCGTGAGTGATGCTTTCTAAAACCATGCTGATTCACGCAGATAAACATCTCAGTTTCAAAAAAGTTTATTATATTTGAACTGAGAATATGTTCAAGGATTCTGCAGCAAACTGAATTTAGGGATATTGGTCTGTAATTTTGCAGGCCCATCGTTTTACCTTCCTCTGCTAACAGGTTATGAGCCCAAAACAGTAAATCTGTGCAGAACTATGTATGTTTTGTGGGAAGGAAGCTAAATAACTGAACAAGCAGTTTAGGGTATGTGACCACGTTGTGAGTGATGCTCGTTTCGATTCGTGTTTTCTCAAAGTCTTCACTGTTTGAACTCATGGTTTTCAAAAGAAATCAGTCACTGATTTAGTGCCTATAAATCTGGGTTTCCTTAAATGCCCTCAAATGATAGTTTGACCAAAACCACTAATCCAGTGGTAGACAGACTGGCAAATAAGGATGATTACAACACATGGAAGTTTGCAAGAAACTCATTTTGATGTGAGAAAAATTATGGGATTATGCCATTGTTGCAAATAATGCTACAAATGCAGTGAAGGATGATGCTTGACACTTCTTATTTTACACGTGGATAAAAGTATGTGTGCACCTGTGTAAAACTCAACACAGGCAAAGGAAGCTTGAGATATCCTGGAAATTCTGCTTGTCAGTAAGGATAAAACCAGATGTATGAATCACTGGGAATCTCTGTTGGATACCACATTATACAAATTTGTAGGAAATGTTCAGAGTTACATTACTCATATCCTGGACGTAGCCAACAAACAGTAGAACAAGGGCAAACCAGTTACTGGTGGACTAATTGTACTCATGAAGCTTAGTGGTTTACTAAAAGTTTGTCTGCCTTGCCTTGCCTGTACAACAATCAAAAATTTCATGTCAGAAAACATCAAAGTAAAGTTGTTAAATGTAAGTGTGAAAGAAAAAGTTGGACAAAGATGGAAGTGGTAGTGCTTCATTCACAAAGCTCTGTGAGAAATCGCAGCAGGGTTTCTCCAAAGATGTGTGAGAAAAGAAGAAAATAAAATGTTTCAATTGTTGAAAGTACGGTCACTTCAGGTCCGACTGTCGCCATAAGCAAGAATCATCAAAGAAGGATTCCAATGCAGCAGGCAAATCTTTGTTTTGTGCATTTGGTCCTTGGGTTTCAGCCAGAATGATTGGGTTACTGACTTCAAGAAAAAAAAATGGCTTCAGGATTTTGTTCCAGAAAACCACAAACAAAATATTGTGATGTGGGCTAGTAATGTTGAATTAGTAAGTGAAGGGACCATCTTGGGTCCGTTGCTTTTTCTTGTGCGCATTAATGACCTCTCATCTGTCACATTGCCAGATGCTAAGTTTGTTTTGTTTGCAGATGATAAAAACATTGCAATAAGTTGCAAGTCAAGTAAAGATTTAGAAATAGCTGCTAGTCAAATTTTCACAGACATTAACAAATGGTTGAAGGATAATTCACTGTCATTAAACTTTGAAAAGACCTACTATATACAGTTCAGAACCTGCAAGAGATTTCCCTCCAACATTTGCATAACATATGAAGACACGCATATTGAAGAGGTTAACAGTGTTAAATTTCTGGGATTACGACTCTATAATAAATTCAGTTGGGAAGGGCATACCACAGAATCGCTTCAGTGCATAAACAAGTCTGTATTTGCTGTGAGAACGATGTCAGCTGTAGGAGATATAAATATAAAAAAACTTGCATACTTTGGTTACTTTCATCCTATTATGTCATATGGGTTCATATTCTGGGGAAACTCATCATACCAAGCAAAAGTTTTTAGGGTGCAAAAGCATGTGATAAGAATCATTTGTGGTGTAAATTCAAGAACATCTTATAGAAACCTGTTCAAGGAACTTTGTATTCTAACCACTGTGTCTCAATATATTTATTCCTTGATGAAATTTGATGCAGGTAATACACCTCTATTTCCAACCAATGGCTCCATACATAGTATCAATACTAGGAATAAAAACAATTTACATAAAGACCCAAAATCACTTACCTTGGTCCAAAAAGGGGTCCAATATTCAGGAACACACATTTTCAATAAATTGCCAGCAACCATTAGAAACTTTGTTTCAGATAAAGCATGGTTTAAACAGGGTTTGAAAGTCTTTTTGATAGGCAACCCCTCCTACTCCATAGGTGAGTATCTTAACAGAGACTGTTAAGCCAGTTTAAGTAAAAATGTCAGTTAGATTTCAGTTCTGACAATACTTGGTCACAACAGTCAAGATTAGGTATTTTGAGTATGATAAATTTATTAATAGTGCATAACAGTGTTTCATTCTTACAGAGTGTTAATTCTGTAAATATTAGCTGCTCCAGTTTAGTGCAGTGTACTAACATATTTCGATTATCTCCTGATAAATGATCAGGGTAGTAAGTATTATAGCCAAATGTTTTATGTTATATTTTCTGACATATTCCACTCCCATGAGAATCATCTCATTATTTGGGTCTATGGAATGAAAACTGAATCTAATCTAATCTAAGTGACGGCTGCAGTCATGACCAGCCTCTGTGATTATGGCCTTATTACTATACCGTTTCATGAGGTGACTTATGACAGCTCTGTTGTCAGGCTTGCAATCACTTTTTATTTAATCTATGAGGTCATTCAACAAGAACTGACCATCTTCCCTGTCTTAAGCAATGTATTTATAAATATATTCCATGCATTCTGCAATGTTTGTTGGCTCTGAATAGTTTCTTTTCACTCTAACAGTTGTTGGCATGCTGTACAACTTTTTGTGACATGCAGAGTGTTATGTGGAATCAGCAGTGACTAGGTCATCAAATTGATGATTTGCCACTTCAAAAATCGTTTCCTTTGCACCCAATGTTTGCACTTTGTACATGCTATTCCTTCATGATTGAGCAGTTTCTTTTGATGATTGATACATGCCTCCATCATATTGTCTCCAAAGAGGAAGCAAAGATTTGGAGGTCCATGAATGCCCTTGATAATCTTGAAATGGTGGCTCAGGAAGTGTATCACCACAACGACAATAGTCGCTGCATTACTTTGAACTGTGTATCTCCTCCTGCACATGAACTTTGTCTAACACTTGTAAAAACTGTTGATTCTTCTTAAGGCCACACATCACAATCACTTCAATTAGCAAAAGCACACCACGTTTCTCAGTTTTTTTACTTTCCCGTCCTCAAGTGCTCTTTGACACATAAAACAAACACCTGATGCAATAGACATTTTACGTAACACACTGAAAAATGTTTTTCAAATGTGTGTAAAATCTTATGTGACTTAACTGCTACGGTCATCAGTCCCTAAGCTTACACACTACTTAACCTACATTATCCTAAGGACAAAGCACAGTCCATGACTGCAGCCACTTAGACTGGTAACACGCTGAGAAACTCATGGAGCAGAGAACCGAATTATACTGTAAAGTTAACTGGGCGAGGGAATTGGCAACAGAACTTTAATAAGGAACTTATTGTTGCAATAAATAGGGCAGCATTACAACAACATAAAGAAGCGATGACTTACTTTGTTTGTCCATATTTAGGTAGGTGCACTAGAATTTTCAGTTGTTATCATCATCATCATCATCATTTAAGACTGATTATGCCTTTCAGCGTTCAGTCTGGAGCATAGCCCCCCTTATAAAATTCCTCCATGATCCCCTATTCAGTGCTAACATTGGTGCCTCTTCTGATGTTAAACCTATTACTTCAAAATCATTCTTAGCTGAATCCAGGTACCTTCTCCTTGGTCTGCCCCGACTCCTCCTACCCTCTACTGCTGAACCCATGAGTCTCTTGGGTAACCTTGCTTCTCCCATGCATGTAACATGACCCCACCATCTAAGCCTGTTCGCCCTGACTGCTACATCTATAGAGTTCATTCCCAGTTTTTATTTGATTTCCTCATTGTGGACACCCTCCTGCCATTGTTCCCATCTACTAGTACCTGCAATCATCCTAGCTACTTTCATATCCGTAACCTCAACCTTATTGATAAGGTAACCTGAATCCACCCAGCTTTCGCTCCCATACAACAAAGTTGGTCGAAAGATTGCACGGTGCACAGATAACTTAGTCTTGGTACTGACTTCCTTCTTGCAGAAGAGAGTAGATCGTAGCTGAGCACTCACTGCATTAGCCTTGCTACACCTTGCTTCCAGTTCTTTCACTATGTTGCCATCCTGTGAGAATATGCATCCTAAGTACTTGAAACCGTCCACCTGTTCTAACTTTGTTCCTCCTATTTGGCACTCAATCCGTTTATATTTCTTTCCCACTGACATTACTTTCGTTTTGGAGATGCTAATCTTCATACCATAGTCCTTACATTTCTGATCTAGCTCTGAAATATTACTTTGCAAACTTTCAATCGAATCTGCCATCACAACTAAGTCATCCGCATATGCAAGACTGCTTATTTTGTGTTCACATATCTTAATCTCACCCAGCCAGTCTATTGTTTTCAACATATGATCCATATATAATATGAACAACAGTGGAGACAGGTTGCAGCCTTGTCTTACCCCTGAAACTACTCTGAACCATGAACTCAGTTTACTGTCAACTCTAACTGCTGCCTGACTATCCATGTAAAGACCTTTAATTGCTTGCAAAAGTTTGCCTCCTATTCCATAATCTCGTAGAACAGACAATAACTTCCTCCTAGGAACCCGGTCATATGCCTTTTCTAGATCTATAAAGCATAGATACAATTCCCTGTTCCACTCATAACACTTCTTCATTATTTGTCGTAAGCTAAAGATCTGGTCCTGACAACCTCTAAGAGGCCTAAACCCACACTGATTTTCATCCAATTTGTCCTCAACTAATACTCGCACTTTCCTTTCAACAATACCTGAGAAGATTTTACCCACAACGCTGACTAAAGAGATACCTCTGTAGTTGTTACAATCTTTTCAGTTGTTATAATACCAGTAATTCGTGTAAACGTACAACCCAACCTTTAAACACAATGCTATGCATTTTGCTTTCGTTGAATGGCCGCAATTTGTTATTAGACGTCTTTAGGCCCATTATTTCATAAATTCAGTTTTCTGACATCGTGTTTTTGTGCAATTTCAAGAGAACTACTGGGCCTGGAGACTTCACTTTGAGCTTAAATTAAAGCTAATAAAATTTACAACAACTTCAGTTACACTGGCCAAAAAGAATCACAACACCAAGAACGAGTTGCGTGACATAAACTGAATTTGCTAGCATGTTTCTACATGTGGAAGATGTATTCATATTTCAGGCCAGTCGCATAAGAGTGGCGCTAGTGGCCACCACTACGACGAATGATTTTTTTTTTCTTTTTTCTTTATTGAATTTCGATTCCCCCCTAAGGGAGCGAGCTGGCAGCAGCTTAGTATGCCACTCTTCAGCCTATAGACTTTGTTTTAAAAAAGGAGAAGATAATATATAATAAAAAACAGGCGACAAAAATGGAGACAAAGGGTAACATGGTGAAAAAAAAATCGTGGAACTTAAAACATAGAACAAAGGGATGATGATGCTAATAAAATACATAGGAAGCAGACAGGGAAAATAATAGACAGACAATTAAAACACACGGTGACAGTCTGGTTTCTGTTCGCAAAAGACGTAAAATCACACCCAGCGACAGCATAGTTTCTGTTTGCAACACAGGAAAAGATGAAACAACACTGAACAGTCACTGGAACACTGCACTAAAATATGACATACCACAGCCGAGAGCAGGGGGGAGGGGGGAGGGGCGGGGGGAACTGGCCAGAGAATGGGAAAATAAAAAAGGGGGGGAAAGTGAGGAAAAGCGAAGGGGGGAGGGGGAGGGAAGGAGCCAATGGAGAATGAGGACCCATAAGAGGGGTGGGGGGTGCTGGGCAGACGCGACAGGGAGTGGGGAAGGCAGAGGAGGGGAATACAAAGGATTCGCGGAGGGAGAAGGGAGGTAGGGAGAGGTTAGGTGGGAAGAAACACGGGATTGAAGGGGGGAAAGAGGGAGCCCAGGGAAAGGACAGAGGAAAGGAGGGGGGGGGGGGGGTGAGGATCAGAGTTGATAGGAGGGATAAATGGAGGGAGAGAGGGCATCATCCGGGAGGGGGAGCCGATGGAAGCCACCTTGGGAAAGGAGATGAAGGGTGTAGAGATGGAGGGTAGGGGGGACACAACAGTGAAGGCTTGGCAGGGGGCGGGGATGGGAGAGGAGAGGAGCAACCAGGGGGGTGAGGGGGATGAAGGCTGCAGGAGCTGTAGAGTATGTGGATATGTTCGAGGAATGGGAGCAGATGGGGGAAAGGAATGAGATCATAGAGGATCCGCATGGGGGACGGGAGGCGTATACGGAAGGCGAGGCGGAGTGCATGATGCTCAAGGATCTGGAGGGACTTCCCACCTAACCTCTCCCAACCTCCCTTCTCCCCCCGCGAATCCTTTGGCGGGGGGGGGGGGGGGGGAGGGGGGGAGGGCAGATATCCAGGCGGGACTGGCATAACAAAGGATGGGACGGAATCAGGATTTGTAGGTGTGGAGGATGGTAGAGGGGTGCAACGCCCATGTCCGACCAGAGAGTAGTTTGAGGAGTCGGAGACGGTTGTGGGCTTTGGATTGGATGGAGCGGAGATGTGGGATCCAGGTGAGGTGATGGTCAATGGTGAGGCCAAGCTAGGTGAGGGTGAGGGTGAGGGTGAGGCAGACAGGACAGGCGCAGACGTTAAGGGAGAAAATCCAGGAGCCGGAAGGAGCGAGTGGTACGACCTATGATGCCTTGGAAGGATTGATTTTCAGGAGCCACTGGTTACACCAAGCGGCAAAAAGGTCAAGGTGATTCTGGAGAAGGTTTTGGGACTGTTGGAAGGTAGGAGCGAGGGCGAGGAATACGGTGTCATTGGCATATTGCAAGAGGTGTGCTGGAGTGGGGGGGGGGGCATATCTGCCGTGTACAGGAGGTAGAGGAGAGGGGAAAGGACAGAGCGCTGGGTCACACCTGCAGAGGGGTAGAAGGTGTGGGAATTGGCATTATGGATGGTAACATAGGAGGGGCGGCGGGAAAGGAAGGAGGCCATCAGACGGATGTAGTTGACAGGAAGGGCGTGGGTTTGGAACTTAAACAGGAGACCGGGATGCCAGACGTGGTCGTAGGCCTTTTCGAGGTCGAGGGAGACAAAAATGGCGGAGCGATGTGAGTTAAGCTGGAGGGAGAGGAGATGAGTGCGGTGGAGGAGTTGGTCATCAGCAATGAAGGGAGGTCGAAAGCCACATTGGGTGTCGGGGAGGAGGTGGTTTTGGTGGAGGTGGTGGTGGATGCGCCGGATAAGGATGGAACGATGAATCAAATCAGGTTTGCTTTAAACGTGGTCGCGAGCATTAGTTACATATGAGATTGGACGTGATGACCTGATGTTAGTTAACAATGCCTTTAAGGTAACATAGACGCCATTATCAACACCTCATTCCGTCACTCAGTTTGAATGAGGTTGTGTAACAGGGCTATGAGAAGATGATTTTCTGCAAAACTGCAGAAAGACTTTGCAGGAATGTTGCCCCTCTAAATGACTACTGGCAGTGGTGGTCGCGAGAATTTAAGGTCGTAAGAAGACAGGGCTCAAGACGGCTATGTGACGCAACTGACAGTGAAGAAAATTGTGTTCGGCATATGGCTGTGAAGCATCGTACTGCATCTGCAGGTGCTATGTGAGCAGGAATTGGCACCACAGTGACACAACGAACTGTTACAAATAGCGTACTTCAAGGACACCTCCGAGCCAGACGCCCTGCACTCTGCATTCCACTGATCCCTAACAACCGCCATTTGCGACTTCAGTTGTGTCTAGCAAGAGCTCATTGGAGGGCACGGAGGAGGTCCGTTGGGTTTCCTGATGAGAACTGGTTCTGTGTCGGTGCCAGTGATTGCCGTGTGTTGTTTAGAAAGTGGCCAGCGGAGCGCCTGAAACCAACCTGTCTGTATGCTAGACACATCTGAAGTTATGGTTTGGGGTGCGGTTTCATATGACAGCAGGAGCACTCATGTGGTTATCTCATGCACAGTGATTGCAAATTTGTACGTCAGTCTGGTGATCCGACCTGTAGTGTTGCTACTCATAAACCGCATTCCGTGTTTTCCATCAACATAACGCTCACCCCTATACTGCCGTTGTAATCCAACATGCTCTACAGAGTACGACATGCTGCTTTGGCCTAGTCAATCACTAGACCTGTCTCCGATCAAGAGCATACAGTGAGGTGACAAAAGTCATGGGATAGCAATATGCACGTGTAGAGATGGTGGTAGTATAGTTTACGTAAGGCAGAAAAGGAGAGTTATTGCCAGAGCTGTCATCACGGTGTTAAAGGTAACAGCCTTAAGCTATTAAGATCATATTTACAAAACCGTAAGCAAGCCGTCTGTGTTGGGAAAGAAATGTCCAGTATAGAACAAGTTGAGGTAGGTGTTCCACATGGATCCGTGCTGGGCCCTTTCCTTTTCCTAATAATGATAAATGACCTGCCATCATTTATCAAATCCAGAACAGTACTCTATGCTGATGATACAACATCTCTGAATAGCAGTAATGATCTTAATAGCCTTAAAACGTGTTACAGAGACAATTGAGCAAGCTTCACTCTGGTTTAAAGCAAATGGGTTCTCGCTTAATGAAAGCAAAACCCAGCAGATAGTATTTAGTTTAAAAGACAAGTTTCCATCAGGTGATCCTAGTTGTGTTAAATTTTTGGGGGTATATTTGGATGATAAACTTTCTTGGAATCCACATATTAAGTATATTAGCGGTAAATTGTCTAGGGTAATCTATTTGTTAAGGCGATTAATGCACTGTGTACCTAAAAATTATGTTAGAGTATCTTACTACTCATTTTTCCAAAGCATCATATCCTATGGCATTATTTTATGGGGAAACTCCACTTGTGTGCATGATATACTATTGCTGCAAAAGAAAGCTATTGGATAATTACAGGCTCACCATACAAGGCTCAATGTAAACCTTTGTTTACTCAACAAAAAATCATGACAGTAATAAACCTATATATTTATTATGTTTTAATCTACACAAAAAAGAACTTACGTAAAGTAAAACGCAGGGCAAATATACATTGTTACAGCACTAGGACAAACAGTTCTATCTATACGCCCTACCACAGACTGTCAAAATCAGTTAAAAGTTATGAACTTATGGGCCACAAATTATTTAACAAACTTCCACAAGGTATACAAAATTTACCAGAGCAATAATACAAACAAACACTTTATGACTGGTTAGTTGTAAACCCATTCTACAATGTAAAGGATTTCATGACCTGTGATATTAAACTGTAAAGTTCTTAACAATTCTGTCCTTCTATAGCACGTACTGTACTGTATTGTATTATATGTATGACTTTGTCTATTGCTGCAATGGCTTAAAGACAATAAAATTATTATTATTATTATCATCTGCACTCAGGTGGTTAATGTGAAAACGTTTCTGACATGATTATGGGTGTACGACAAGAATTAAAAGACTCTGAATACGGAATGGTAGTTGTAGCTAGGCGCACGGGGCAGTCCGCTTCGGAAATCGTTAGGGAATTCACTATATCGAGATGCAGAGTATCAATAGTGTGCCATGAATACCAGATTTTAGGCATTACCTCTTACAGACAATGCAGTGACGACAGTCTTCACTTAAAAACCAAGTGCAGTGGCGGTCGGATAGGGTTGTCAGTGCTAACAGACAAGCAACACTGCGTGACGTAACTGCAGAAATCATATGGGACGTATGACGAATGTGTCAATTATGACAGTGCAGAGAAATTTGGCCTTAATGGGCTATGGCAGCAGATGACCAACATGGGTGCCTTTGCTAACAACTCGATTAGATTAGATTAGATTAGTTTTTCGTTCCATAGACCCGTGCTGAGGAGATCCTCATGGATGTGGAACATGTCAATTTTTTTTAAATATAAAAAGCTGAAATAACAATGCTAATAGTATGAATATATATACAATACATCATTTATTTCTATTAAAAAATTGGTCAATGGAGTAGAAGGAGTTGGCCACTAGTAAGTCTTACAGGCTCCTTTTAAACTGATCTTTATTTGTAACTGAATTTTTTATGTTTGCTGGCATATTATTGAAGACGAGTGTTCCTGAGTAGTGGACCCCTTTTTGAACTAAAGTAAGTGCTTTTTAAGTCCTTGTGCAGATCATTTTTGTTCCTGGTATTGTATGTATGAACTGAGCTGTTTGTTGGAAAAAGATATATATTATGCAGGACAAATTTCATTGAGGAGTAAATATACTGAGAGGCAGTAGTTAGTATACACAGTTCTTTGAAGAGGTTTCTACAGGACATCTGCGAATTTACTCCACAAATAATATGTATTACACGCGTTTGGACTCTGAAAACTTTTGTTTGACTTGAACAGCTACCCCAAAATATTATACCATATGACATTATGGAATGAAAGTAGGCAAAGTATGCAAGCTTTTTCATTTTTATGTCGCCTATGTCTGCTAACACTCGAATTGCAAATACAGATTTGTTAAGGCGTTTCTGCAGTTCTGTAGTGTGCTCCTCCCAACTGAATTTATTATCAAGTTGCAATCCCAGGAATTTAAGACTGTCAACCTCTTCTATCTGCGCTTCCTCATACTTTATGCATATGCAGGGTGGAAACCTCTGCAGCACTTCTACTGGGCTTGTGATCACATCATTTGGGCCTTGCAGTTAGCAAACCGTGGTCTAGTCAGATGAGTCTCGACTTCAGTTGGTGAGCGGTGGTGGTAGAGTTTGAGCACGGTACTAAGCCATGGACCCAAGTTGTCAACAAGGCAGTGTGCAAGCTCCATAATGGTGAGGGCTGTGTTTACATGGAATGGACTGTGTTGTCTGGTCCAACTGAACCGATCATTGACTGGAAATGGTTATGTTCCGATATTTTGAGAAAATTTGCAGCCATTCCACGATGCAATTTTTGTGGGTGACAGTGTGCTATGTCACCGGGCCACAAAGGTCGCAGTTGGTTTGAAGAACATTCTGGACAATTCGAGCAAATGATTTGGCCAACCAGGTCACCCTACATAACTCCCATCAAAGATTTATGGGACGTATTCGAGAGATCCATTCATGCACAAAATTCTGCACCGGCAACACTTTCGCAATCGTGGACGGGTACAGAGGCAGCATGGTTCAGCATTTCTGAAGAGGATTTCCAGTGACTTGTTGAGTCCATGCCACGTTGAGTTGATTTACTACGCTGGGGAAAAGGAGGTCCAGACACGAATTTAGGAGGTATCCCATGACTTTTATCATCGGACGACAATTCCGGTGTCATCCACAAACATTAACCGTCCCTGTACTGACCGACCAAGTGCAACAGCCATAGAACTCCATACCACAAACTGACCTCAGACACCTGTACAACAATGCATACAAGTTTGCATGCTTGCATTCAACATTCTGGCGGTTACACTGACTATTGTGTATTGGACTTGTTGAGTCCATGCCACATTGAGTTGCTTTACTACGCTGGGGAAAAGGAGGTCCAGACACGAATTTAGGAGGTATCCCATGACTTTTATCGTCGGACGACAATTCCGGTGTCATCCACAAACATTAACCGTCCCTGTACTGACCGACCAAGTGCAACAGCCATAGAACTCCATACCACAAACTGACCTCAGACACCTGTACAACAATGCATACAAGTTTGAATGCTTGCATTCAACATTCTGGCGGTTACACTGGCTGTTGTGTATCAGCATTTCACGTTTGCAATAGCTTCTCTCAAGGTTACATTAAATTGTGATCTTGCTGTGTTAATCACTCAAATATTTTACCTTGACGAACGTACTCCCGAAATTTCTTTACATTAGTGATGTATTGGCGCAGCGGTTTTTTTCTTGCAGGATGAGCAGTTATGCCGATGTTCAGGTAGAAACTAGAGCAAAATTTAACATTTTCATTGTTGATAAAAAATGGCCAATATTTGAAGTTTCATATGTTGGAAACTACTGACCGTATAGAGCTGCAACTGTACTTAAACTGTTGCATATTTAATGTACTTCAAAGACAGCTATCGGAAAACCCAAAGTTTATGAGTTATAAGGTAACAACTAAAAAAAAGAATCGCAGTTTTTCGCGTATTACGCAGGAAGCACAGGTTTTTTCGATGCTTGGATTATTACTTAATATAACTGATCCCAATAATCTACCAAAAAATCAGAACTACATCCTGCTTTGCTATTTTAGCCTTTTTTGTGTACGTTTTGACTGGCGTATGTAATAAATTTTGGGATCTGTGACATTCCTCAATTTGACCTGTACGACGATGTTAATCTGTAGTCTACTTTTGTGAGTGAAGTTGTGTAAATATTTTTTAATTAAATAACATACATATTAGGTTATGAAATCCAACTAATCTTCACATAATCGCTAAGAACATCTCTTAAATATTTCCCAGTTTCAGGCACAATCAATGAAATGCTTTGTTTTGAAATACGAAATAACCAGCTCGAACTCGTATATGAGTCACCAGATAATGAAATGTAACTACCAGCCTTATTAGCTGCAGAAATTGCGTTACCAAAAATAGTATCATGCCTAGAGACACAAGTTCTCATGCTCCCAAGCAGAAAATCAAATGCTGTTTGTTGAGGACTCCCCTTCCCCACCAGAACCGAACCTGGGTCCTCGCCTGCAAAGAAGAGTGGCGCGTTTCGTCGCGGATTTATTTGGTAAACGTGAGAATTTTATGGAGTCAGTCATGAAAGTGTATTGGCAGACACTGTAAGACAGGTAGTGTGCATACAGGGTCGGTTTAAAGACCCAACTGACACAAGCCAAACTGTGAGAGGTGCCATGTTTTCTATACAGGACGTATCCCAGTTATTAGCGACCGCTTGTATCACCTAACTTAGAGGAGCTCCCAAGTAAAAGTTTTGTATACAATGCATATTACAATTAGTAAAAAAACTTACTCGAGTGCAAGTGTACGAGGAAAAAGGAGGAAAGACGGTGTTACGACGGGGCACGGTACTAAGTGATAAGTCGTTTGTGTAAAGATGTTCTGAGCAACATGTTACTTCCGCCAACATAGTATACTCCGCAAAATAATTATTAGATGTAAATCAGAGAAATTCGAATTTATACGGAGACTTACCGGCAGCTGTTCTTCCCGATCATCATTACCGATTGGAACAGGTAAATCATAGCGGTACCAGCAATACTCTCCTTGCAGAGTACAAATGTAAATGTACGAGTATTTTATGCGTGTGTTGTGGTTAATCAGTGCAGACAATACCGTAGTTTAAATATAATGTAAGTACCTAATTGAAAACCACTCCTAAATCACCAACATGTAGCCATATTTTCACCAGTTTTGTAAGGTGCATGGCACTTCCACAACATAACGACACATTCCTCGAAGAGGTAAAGTATGATAAACAAAATCGGCCGTAGCGATTTCGAGGACCCATCCCAGACATTTGCCTTAGCTGTTGTCGGGCAACCGTGAAATTCCTAATTCTGCACGAACAACACTTTGCTCTCCGCTCTTTCCGAATGTCGGTCCAGTGCTAATGAAAACATCTTGATCGGTTATTTTCTCATTTGAACTACCGGGCAAGGTGACACCGGGAGAAATCTGTGGAGAAACTGGCCTTAAATTCTTGTCCGATCATCCTGACCTACTCTCCCCGTCTTCTGCTACCAAGTCTGTGTTTGACCGAAATTACTGCCGAAGAATTCGCAACGAAATGTCAGAGTTGGAAGCGCAGTGAAACTTACATACTAGGTACAGGAAGCTGGTTAAAACCCGAAACTGACGGGAGGGAAATTTAAGCGCATACATCGACTTGGAAAATGGAGGTGATGTAGTGCTCGCAATAGGCCAGAAACCCAGATCTACCGAGATAGAAATTGAAGATGCATGCGAAATTGTTTGAGCAAAACTCAGCATTACGTGTGAACACAAAATTAACACTGGATCCTTTTATCGACCAACGTACACACCTCCTGATGTAACTGAAAACTTTACAGTTAAGAGAAAATCTCAGTTTGCTGGTACGTAAGTACCCCAGTCACACCGTAATCATTGGAGGAGCCAACAATCAGTTGGTATAAAAAAAAATGGCTCTGAGCACTATGCGACTCCACTTCTGAGGTCTTCAGTTGCCTAGAACTTAGAACTAATTAAACCTAACTAACCTAAGGACATCACACACATCCATGCCTGAGGCAGGATTCGAACCTGCGACTGTAGCGGTCACTCGGCTCCAGACTGTAGGGCCTAGAACCGCACGGCCACTCTGGCCGGCTCAGTTGGTGTAATACTATTTTGATACACCCTGTGAAAAATACTAAATGCCTTCTCTGGAAACCACCTAGAACAGATGTTTCTGAATCCCATTCGTTATGGAAACAGAATATGTCTAATGACAACAACTAGACCTGACCTCTTTGAGAACGTTTACGTCGAAACTGGTATCAGTGACCATAAGGCAGTTGCAGCAACAATGATTACGAATGTACAAGGGGCAGTTCAAACAAGGAAAAGGATTTATATTTTCTCAAACTACATAAAAAGCAGTAGTGTCGTATCTCAGAGAGGAAGTTAGAATATTTAGAGTGGAGAGGAGCATGTAACAGAATTGTAGCACAGCCTTAGAAGAATAGTTCACCATACACTTGATAGATATTTACCTAGCAAGGTAGTTTATAATGGGAGGGATGCTCCATGGAGCACAGGCACAATAAAGCAACTTCAAATGAAATATACACTAGTGCATAATAGGCGGAAAACAAAACATAGCTTTAGATAGAGAGCGATGCCGAACGACACGCGTTTGGCTATCAGACGAGCAGAGCGTGAATCTTCAGTGACTACCGTAGCAGAGAATTGTTGAAAGATCTTACACAAAACTCAAAGAACTTCTGGACGTACGTACAGTCTGTTAGTGACACCGAGGTTAGTGTTCTGTCACTAACCGACGAGACACGAACCGAACTAGAGAGTAGCAAAGCAAAAATAGAAATGCTTAACACCGTTTTCAAATATTCCTTTACAAAGATAAGTGTTACCCCAATCCAATTCCCCTACCATTGAAAAGACGGGTGAATTACGTATTAGTGCCAATGGCGCTCAGAAACT
This sequence comes from Schistocerca americana, assembly GCF_021461395.2. Taxonomy (NCBI): domain Eukaryota; kingdom Metazoa; phylum Arthropoda; class Insecta; order Orthoptera; family Acrididae; genus Schistocerca; species Schistocerca americana. The sequence continues at coordinate 38,535,128 of NC_060123.1, forward strand.
GCTGAAGTCACTAACATTGAAAAAAGCTCCTAAGTCCGATAGAATTCGTATCATATTCTATACTGAATTTGGGCGGAGTTTAACTATAATCTACCGCAGATCCCTCGAACAAAAAAACAATGCCTCGTAGTCGGAAGAAGGCAGAGGTCACAACGTATGCAAGAAGGTTGGCAGTACTGAGCTACAAAATTACCAGCCAATATACTTGATATTCATTTGCTGTAGAGTCTTAGTCGTATTCCGGGCTCAAAATTACCTTTAACAGAATGACCTCCTTCATGCCAGTTAGCATGGATTCCGAAAACATCGGTCATGTGAAATCCAACGCACTTTTCACATATTGAAAACCAAGGATCAAGGCAGTCAGGTAGATGCATTATTTCTCGAGTTCCGAAAAGCATTTAACAAAGGACCATATCTACAGTTATTATCGAAAGTACGATCGTATAGGGTATTAAGCGAAATTTTGTGACTGCATTGAGGATTTCTTTGGTAGGGAAGACGCAGCAAATTGTCTTAGATGGAAATTCATCAATAGATGTAGAAGTAACTTCGGGTTTCTTCAAGGAAATGTGTCGAAAGCCTTGAAGTTCATGTTGCATAGTAATGACCTCGCAGACCATATTAATAGTAACCTCAGATTTTTCCGGATGCTGCAGTCGTCTATGGCGAAACTCTCCCTGAAAATTCAACTAGATCTTGATAAAATTTGAAAGTGGTGCAAAGATTAACAACTTGCTTTAAATGTTCAGAAATGTAAAACTGTGTACTTCACAAAACGAATAAACATACGATCCTATGAAGATAATATCAAAGAGCCACAGTTGGAATCTAACTCTTATAAATACCTGGGTGTAACATGTACATTTTTTACTTCTTGTGGTGTAATTAATACTTCATTAAATTTCGGGCGTGCAGTAACGCAGAGACTACTTTTTCCACTAATATTTTGGCCGCGTAACGTCTGGCCATCCTCAGAGTGAGTCGCAAATCTTGATAGACTCTGGTTCATCGGTCTACAAAAGAGACTACATGCAAAACACTTCCGAGACCCATTGTAGAATATTGCTCAACTGTGCGGAACCCGTGCCAAACAGGACAGACAGGTGGTATTGAACGGATACAAAGAATGGCTACCCAAATTGTCACAGGTTCGTTCCATCCCTGGGAAAGTAACGACGATACTGAGGGAACTAATCTGACAGACGCTTGAAGATAGACACAAATTATCCCAGGAAAGCCTACTTAGAAAGCTTCTAGGACCAAGTTCAAGTGATGATCTAGGTATACATTACAAATGGCTGAAATGGCTCTGAGCACTATGCGACTTAACTCCTGAGGTCATCAGTCGCCTAGAACTTAGAACTACTTAAACCTAACTAACCTAAGGACATCACACAGATCCGTGCCCGAGGCAGGATTCGAACCTGCGACCGTAGCGGTCGCGTGGTTCCAGACTGTAGCGCCTAGAATCGCTCGGTCACTCCGGCCGGCAGTTATTAGTAGTCCACAATCGCTAAAATCCTGCGAATAGCTTTTTAAATTATCATTGAAACCTGAAATAAACCTATTACACTAGTGGACGGTTTAGTTCATGGATAAATATTGAATATAGTGATATAGGTACCATTGCAATGTTCTACGTTCATTATTGGCTATTTCCATTGGCAAAATAATTGTGATTTTTATCTTACCTCCACAGATGACTACTCGCCGCACCTCATATGTATTCCTGGTGGTCTGAACAGCAGTCCCTCATCGTCGACACTTAATAGCAGCCGTGAAGGAAGAGATATTAAATTACTCCTCAGACATTTTCTGTCTGTGTTGCCTTTTGATTACTTTTTTTTGTAGGAAGCGAACATCTGATCATGGCAGAATCACTGGAGCATAAACATTACGTACTTTTGACAGAGAACAGAATGTATGTATGGCTTTGCTGGGCTAATCATCAAACTGATTTCCAGAACCCTGTATAACAAACGAGATAGTCGGCCACGGGGTGACTCACCTCAACTTATTCCCCGGTTATTTTTGTAGCACCCAGAACCATTTTTTTCCCTTACAAATTACCAGTTACGTTGACAGCTATGGTGATGGCAGAAGGGGTAGGTAAGAGAACGGGATCTTCCTAGTTTATGAATGCTTTATTGATCAAATGTCATTCGACAGTCATATTTACGAATCTAGTCTAAGAATTAATTCAGTTGTGCGGGGCGGGTCCAGCTGCTATTTGTGAATGCGAGTCAATAACATAACTATAGTAATTTAACTACAAACGCAAATCTTCTAACTACGCGTCAGTTATTACGAATTATACTAGACGTTACGAGAAAAATAAACAAACGTGTTTACTTCGCGAACTTAATTCAAATACGCGTAGAAACTATACGGGAAAACGTCGAACAAATGCGAGATAACAGAGACAGAGCAACTACCAATTATAGGCAGGTACCCTGGTCAGTCAGTCGATGAAAGTATTTTGAAAGATAAATGGGAAAATGAACCATTATCAACGCCAATTTTACAAATTACGTTAAATATTGAAAACTACCGGTACAATCTCACTGTAACTTAGAATACTGATTGTGAGTTAAAACAGGGCGCACTGTAACGTTAGGTAGATGAAAGTAATGGAATTAAATAGAAAATGTAACTTCGGTAATCTAAGCTATATCCGTCCGTTGATCGTCTGCACGAGGTGGCTATTCAAAGCCAAAGTTCATATTTGTTCCCAAACCGTCAAGAGAAGACAGTTACCGGTTGAATGACTAGGAGCTCGTCGTATTGAACAGCTTCGTCTTCACATTTTACAGGAACATTGCCCATTACAGCAATTACCCTCCATATTATGGGTGTTGAATGAAGGCATCACAGCGCCGGTGCTGAAAGCTACTTGTTTATGAATAGAGAGCGTTGTATTTTAAAATCAGCGCCTGAATACACGCAACGTCGTCCGCGCGCAAGAATTGGCGCGCTCGTGGATTTCGTCTGCACAAAATTAGTTTTCGCCTTCTAGTAACCATCAGAATCATCAAATTAACGTGAGACGGACCAGAGGAGAGCAAAAATCTCTGGGAAGATTTGTAATTACTAGAGCTGCAGAAATACGTAGCTATTCCTCGTAATGAAATCCCGTTTTAGGGTCATAAAAATGCCATATATGTATTTCGAAAAAATGTATGTACAGTAACTTCAGTGGACCTCAGTCCCGTATTAATTTAAGACTTAAAACTGGTCATGCAGGTATTGCAACGAAATATCTGTGTATAGGAGTTAAAAAGTAGTGGACTACTTTTCGGTCGCTCTCGTACACTAGCGCGAAGCGGTTTCATTTCCCGCCAGCTTGACGACAGTGAGTGGGTGCTGTAGGAGGTGTTGGTGTGGGTGTGTGTTTGGGAAGTGGCTAAACGACGATGGGGTTACTGGACAATCCCGAAGAAAACACGTTTAAAAGATATCAAGAATTATGTACGAACCTGAATATGGATAAAGATGCCGCAGAAGAAGCATGGCAAAGTTACGAAACGATACGGCAGAATTACACATTAGAGGCCAGTATACACATAGTAGCAGTGTGAAATATTTGTGTGAAAAGTTTTATGTGTACCCCTAGTGCATATGCGATTTTTAGATTTCATTTGTAGTGACACTTATATCTACTCCGCGCGTCCATCAAACTGAAAATGATTCCAGATGTAAAGAATTTTACTACTACATTTGCTCCTGCTAACCATGCAGTGCTCATTACAGTAATATTTCAAAAGAGCATAGTTTAGTTGCATTTAAATTTTCATAAACCTGGTATATGAGGCTCTACCTGTATCTTATTCCATCATATTGGGAAAGCAGTACCTCTATGTGTGAATGAAAGTTTTCTTATAGCATTTACAATGTATTAATCAGAACTGTGTTTGTGGTTAGATACGTACGAGTTAGTGACCGATCCTTCACAGTGAATTGTGTGTGTCTGCCTCTGGCATTTGGCATTATAAAGTAATATATTTTTAATTTTAAACCTTTTTTTATAATAGGGTGATCAGATCCATTGGTTAGGCTGTGCCCTGTATGTAGCCTGTCGAAGAACATCCTTGCCAACAGTAGGAAGACCAGGATCTGTAATTGAAGGCAACTGTGTGAGTTTAACTAGATTACTTCGACTTTGCAAACTGAGGTAAGGAGAAACTACCAATTATTAGGAACAGCTGTGCCATAAAAAGTTACAAGTGCTACATTACCTTAAAATTAGTCTACCATCACATTTAGGCATAATAAACAAATCATTGTTATTCAGTAAGTGTCTCTTAAAGCATACATTGCTTCTGTTTTGGGAATAGCCTGCCAAACTTGCCCATTCCGCAGATGATTTGTAGGCAGATGATAGTGCACTGAAACATATTTGCATATTGGATGTGTAAATGACCCAGTTCGTCTTAAAACACAGTAATAGACAAATTGTAACAACTGTCGTAAGTAGTTAATGGCATATGTGAGATTCTTTTTTATGTCTAAAATTGATCAGTCATGTAATATGTCTCTAACTTATTATAATTGCCTGTGTTTTTTCTGCCATCTCTCTATACTTTTTCCATCTTCTTTTGTTTAACTTCCAGCAGTGAAATCCTGTGTTCCAAAAGACGTTAGGGGTGTGATCTTTTACGTAGCTATTTACAGTGCACCAAATGTGCTTCTTTCACCATGGAGCCTACTCATGAAGTAAAATATTCATTACTGACAGTCAAAGACTGCCCAGATAACACTTGATGATTGAGAATGTAGCCGGACATTTCAAACTGTTAAAATTGAAATGAATCGGAGAATTTAGACTAGACCTGAACATCATGTTGTTGCTATTAGGCATACAGCAAAAGTTGAGAATGGACACATTTAAAAGGAAATTTTCTGTATCATTAAGTGATTTACAGATACCACAGATAACCTAACTGAGGATTCGTCCACAGAGCTTTGTAACCAACACCTCCAAAACATATGTGCTGTAACTTAACCACTGGGTGTTGTTGCATAGTCCAAATGAAATGCTGTATAAGAGAATGTAATCACTAGTCTTGTCTGCTGCGTAGCATCATCCTTAAGAGGAAGGTGTTACAGTGTTTAAGGCATTGAACTCACTTTTGTTAATTATTATTAACCTAAATTGTCCAAGGAAAAAAAGGTGATTAGGCTTTTGCTGTTTCTAACTTCTCATTTCTTAAATACTATGACCTTTCAATGTAAGAATAGTGATATAATTAAATTACCTCATGTGGTATGTGTGCTGACTTGAAAGATTGCTTAGCTCTTTTAAATGCCCTTAAAACCCAAACAAATTTAATGCTTTTATGTCTAAATATTTAGCCTGTTTGCAACCAGTATATACGGCAGTGAAATATTTTGTCATCAGTAAACTATTTTGTATGATGTATGCTACAAGTTTAAAATGAAAATTTGTGAACAGTGTAGGAATTATCAGCACCTCCAGTTTGCAGAGTGTCCTTAATAGCCTACTTTTGTTTGTGTAGCCATCTTTTGCAGCAGTTGTTACAGTTAAGCACTGCAGGCCTGTTTTTCTTTCACATAGATTTCAGAATAGTGATATTTTTTGTGTGTTTATCATCAAAGGGGCATCTGATGATGTATTTGTCATTGTAAATACAGTGAAAATAAGTAGCTCAAAATATACAGACACACACAATATATAAGTATGGCCGCAACCTTGATGAAGGAGCCATTCGAGCCTTTACCTGAAATGATTTAGGAAAACCTATATCAGGATGACTAGACAGAGGAAACTCCAACCTTCCAAATATGATGTCAGTGCCTTAACTGCACTGCCTCATTCAGTTGATCCCTATTGTAGAATATTCTTAGATTTATATAGAATTTTATACAGAAAATGTCCTCCGTCGCCTTCAGAGTAGTCAACCTGGTCACGTAAACAATGATCTCAGCATTGTTCCCATTTTTGGATTTTTGGAAGCACTCCTTGAAGTCTGCAGGTTGAAAAGTGTTCAGGGCCCATTGAAATTCCACTTGGATGTCTTCAATCAAATCAATGCGTCCCCTTTTAATGAAGTTTTCATCTTTAGAAACAGGCAGAAGTTGCATGGGGTATGTCTGGTAAGTCGGGAGGGTGTGGGGCTGTTGCAAAGTTGGATGTAGCTAGGAATTCTTCACAATGAGTGAGATGTGTGCGACTGTGTTGTCATGGTGCACCAACCAGTCTTCCTTTTCCATTGCTCTGGCCTTCTGTGCTCACTCAGCTACCTCAAAACCCCGTAGTAAAACTGCCCATTGACAGTTTGGCCAGGTAGATATACACCTTGAATGTCGAAAAAAGATCAGCATTGCCTTCATCTCATTGTGAACTTGTCAAGCTTTTTTTGCCCTTGGAGAAGATGGCATTTTCCATTGTGGTGATTGCTGCTTTGTTTCAGGGTCAAAATCATAGACCCAAGATTCATCACCTGTTATGACTCTGGATACAACTTTTGGACACCCTTGAACTCTTTGTTGCAGCTCAATGCACGTCTGAATCCTGAGGTTTTGTTGGTTGATGCTGAGAAGGCAAGGGATAAACTTTGTTGCAATCCATCTAATGTTCAGTCCATCAATTAGAATTTGTTGACAGATACCGTACAACAGCCCAAGTCTGTTACAAACTTTGTGAATCACGTTACACATTTGCATGATCATTTCTGATGTTGTGCATGTCTACAGTCAATTAGAATGTTTATTATTTTCCACGGATTCTCTGCCTTCCGTGATGCACTTGAACCACTTGAATGTTTTTGGTTGACTCAGTGCACTCTCACTAAATGCCTCTGTCAGCATTTGGTGGGCTTCAGCTGTAGTTTTCTTCTATCTAAAACAGAAGTTAATGCAAATCTGTTGCTCTTTCACATTATCCATGTGACAATTCACAGAAGCGCTGAAACACATCCGGACACCCACCACTGCAACTCACAACTGCATAGCCAAAGATGACACAAGTTTGTGTCCCAGTAGCTAAGACGTGTACCTTGAAACATGCTTTGGTAGCATGTCATACTGCTAAAAGTTTGACCATTGCAGTGAAAGTCTCAGATGTTTTGGATAACACCTCATACAGCTATCCACTATGGACGTTTTCATGACCTCACCTCATTCCACCTGAGAAATTGAATCGGCATCTTCCCCTGATGAGTGAGATGTTGACCTCAGGAGAATAACAATACATTATTGTCATCTATTGTATATCTTGGTACATGCTTTTTTGTAAAAGCATTTAGGCCCTATGGTGTATGTAGCTCTTCTGTTTTGTGCTGCAGTTGGCAATTCATTTCCATTAGTCGTAGTCAATCAGTTGATTGTATATTATAACCAATGAGAGTTGCTGGATGTAATGTCTTGTTTTGGTGGAGATACAAATTGATTGCTTTTTGTTTTCGACATGGAGAGTGCAAGATGGACTATTATTGAGGGTATTACGGATTATAGGGTTGGTTGTTGGTTTTTGTCTTTAATATTGTTATTGTATGTTTGTCAGAATATGACAGGATTTCCTGGGCTAGTGTTTCATATTCCAGTGTTATAGTTTCATTGTGAGTTGGCGAAGCCAACAAATGTGACTGTAGGAGAAAGCAGCCTGATGATCATTTCAATAACTTTCTGGGATATTTTCAGAATGTCCCAGTTTTTGATAGGATTAAGCAGGAAGTGTACAGTTTAAATTTTACAGAATATTCTGTTATATCTCACAGCATTGTGCACTACATGTTCAGCTATGCCGTTACATAATTTCATACACTAGACATCATGACAATTACCTAACTATATTTTCTCATTGGTTCCACACCATCTTGTGTTAACTGTCCAATGATTTGTTGTGTTACTTCCCATCATTTACTACGCCAATAATCAACTGCAGTGCAAAACGGAAAAAGCAACCAACACTCTTTAAGTGCATTTTTACTGACCGGATGTTAGTTATCCCCTTTCATTATTAACAGTTACTGCATGTTCTCTGAGTAACCTTTAACTGTGTAGTATGGATTACTTATGAAGAATGTTTTAGCCACCTTTTTAAACAGATATGTGTTTCAATAATCCTCTTTTTTCCATCTCAGTGGGCAATTTATTATACTATTTCATTCCCTGATAGAAAATTCTGCTTTGAGCTAAAAACTGAATGTTTGTAAGAATAGTATTTCGCCCTGTGTAAGCAAAGAACCTAGTTGCCATGGTGATCGGTAGTTTAGCCTGTTTGAAACAACCGCCGCTGATATCATCTTATAGTTGTCATATTGTTTATGGCATTTGTGACTTGTTTCATACATCACTGATCAAAGCCAGTGACTTAGTTTCGAATATTCCTCTTTATCAAATTTATCATCTATGCTTAAAGCATCAGAGTTGTCTTCCCTCTTTATTCTGAAACGTGTACTGCATATTTCCTCATTGTTCATTGTTAATTTATTACAGACTGCCAAATCGTAAACATTCTTGAAAGTTTCATGTGCTTTCTCTTAAGGGTGTTCCGATGTTTCATAAGTGAGTATGATGTTGGAGTCATCAGGAAAGAGAATTTTTTCTCCATACCTTAAACTGACTGGAAAGTCCCAGATATACATAAGGTACATAACTGGATCAAATATGTTAACCAGAGGGACACATATCTGTATTTGTTTCTTGCCTGACAAATATTTTACTAAAAATTTATCATTAGCGGGTGTGTAAACTACGCTGTGATCAAAAGTGCCCGGACACCCCCAAAAACATATGTTTTTCATATTATGTGCATTTTGCTGCAACCTACTGCCAGGTACTCCGTATCAGCGACCTCGGTGGTCATTAGACATCGTGAGAGAGCAGAATTGGGTGCTCCACGGAACTCACGGACTTTGAACATTGTCAGGTTATTGGGTGTCACTTGTGTCATAAGTCTGTACTCGAGATTTCCACACTCCTGGACATCCCTAGGTCCACTGTTTCTGATGTGATAGTGAAGTGGAAATGTGAAGGGACGCATATAGCACAAAAGTGTACAGGCCAACCTCGTCTGTTGACTGACAGAGACCGCCAACAGTTGAAGAGGGTCGTAATGTGTAATAGGCAGACATCTATCCAGACCATCACACAGGAATTCCAAGCTGCATTAGGAACCACTGCAAGTTCTTTGACGGTTAGGCGGGAGATGAGAAAACTTGGATTTCATGGTTGAGTGGCTGCTCATAAGCCACACATCACGCCAGTAAATGCCAAATGATGCCTCGCTTGGTCTAAGGATCGTAAACATTGGACGATTGAACAGTAGAAAAACATTGTGTGGAGTAATGGATTGAGGTACACAATGTGGCGATCCGATGGCATGATGTGGGTGTGGCAAATGCCTGGTGGACGTCATCTGCCAAGGTGTGTAGTGTCAGTAGTAAAATTCGGAGGCAGTGGTGTTATGGTGTGATCGTATTTTTCATGGAGGGGTCTTGCACCCCTTGTTGTTTTGTGTGCCACTATCAAAGCATTGGCCTACATTGATATTTTAAGCACCTTCTTGCTTCCCACTGTTGAAGAGCAATTTGGGGATGGCGATTGCGTCTTTCAAAACGATCGAGCACCTGTTCGTAATGCACAGCCTGTGGCGGAGTGGTTACGCATCAACAACATCCCTGTAATGGACTGGCCTGCACAGAGTCCTGAACTGAATCCTACAGAACACCTTCGGGTTGTTTTGGAATGCCGACTTCGTGCCAGGCCTTACCGACTGACATCAATACCTCTCCTCAGTGCAGAACTCCGTGAAGAATGGGCTGCCATTCCCCAAGAAACCTTCCAGCCCTGATTGAACGTATGCCTGCGAGAGTGGAAGCTGTCATCAAGGCTATTGAATTCCAGCATTACCAATGGAGGGCACCACAAACTTTTAAGTCATTTTCAGCCAGGTGTCCGGATACTTCTGATAACATAGTGCACATCAATATTTTGCAACCTAATTGCAGCTAAGACTAACTTGGGCAACTTCGTGTTGCAACATACCAATTTTTAAACAGGGATGGGTCTTAAAAAGGATTTTTAACAGTATTTTATGAGAGTATTGTGAGCATATAGTGATTTTGTGTGCCTTCCACATCCCTCTGTAATGTACGTACTGATCTAAGCATAAAACATTCTGACAAAACCTATATGCCTGAGTGCTGTAATATAATAAATTTAGAAAAAAACAGCTTATTTTTGTCTTTCCATCTTGCAGCATGTTTCTCCTTCAATGTTAATCTGACTTAACAACAAGTCAAGGGCATCTTTTTTTAAATATCAGGATCCTGTCGTCTTAAAAATTTCTTTCTCCTTCTTCACTTGATCCTTCTGATACAGTTTCTGTTGCTGTCTAATGATAGGCATTTTCCTTGTTCCGTAATAGTTTTTCACGAAGTCTAGCGATCTGCACATTCTGCCCCTTCACAAGCTTTTGCAAGACACGAATAACTGCACTTAATCGAACTACGTCATCATCGAAGGAGATCTGTGTTCACAATTCAGATGAATCTGGCACTGATGTATGGGGAGTTGAACTGGCTGCTTCTGTGCCATAGGACTGCTTTACAGCTTTGGACACATTATGGAACCATTGTGGCAGTTTCCTCTTCGTAAGTTGAGGTAGCTTATTCGGGATGTCAAACAGTATGGGTACTGCATTCCACATGGGTTTATTATTGCCTGCATTCATGAACTGGTTTGATTCGAAGTGTAGCAAACAAAACATAACATTTCTATAAAGGTGAACAGGGATTTTTTTTCATAAAATCTTCTCGTCTGCTATTCATTAGCCATTTTCTGCCCCTAAAATGAAACATTAATCATTAATACACCTGTAGTTTGCAAGGGAATCCTGACGATACAGTTCAGTAACATGGTGGTTTATACCTCTCAGGGTCCGTAAGATGCCTAAAAAAAGACAGATGTGGTATATTCTTCTTGTTATTGCTGCAATTTATTGCACTACAGACGCTCCTGTTTGTAAAAACCATTGCACAAACCAAAATAAACAACTACCATTCCCTTTCACGATCACGCCGAGCTCAACAGTTTTACTTACTGTCCGATTGGTGCACTGCTGGTGCAGGAGGCAATAAAATTGAGGCAAAGTGTTGCAACTGTTATGTTAAACAGTGGTTCAGGTGCTCTAGGGCACTGTCCACCTCCTCCACAGGAAGAAAAAGGAGGTGGCCTTCAACTGTGTTCCCAAACACATGGGAACCAGAGGGAATGAGGAAGCCAACAAAGCAGCAAAAGTAGTCCTCCAGGAAAATACCACAGTTCAACTTAACGTACCCCTGCAGGCTGTCTTGTCGTTGATGACAGAGTGTTGCCTGAGTGGGAAACGCAATAGCTGGAACTGGCCAACAGCAAGCCGTGGGTCAGTCATACCAATTATTAGCCCGTGGTGCATTTCCTTACAGACTTTGCAAAGGGATGAAATGGACCTCTCTGCACAGTGGTGCATGCTTATCAGTTGCGGCTAGAAGACCCACTGAAATTCAATGTTTGCAGAGTCACATACACAGTACACCATGGTATCTTTTTATGCTGATAGAAGGGAAGCCTTTGGTATACCAAGTGACCTAGTCTTGATTTTAGGTGCTGATGAAACAATAGCTAGAAAATTGTTGACATTTTGTGTGGTGTCAGGTGTCATGCCTAATTTAATTGGATGGAGGTTGTAATTTATTACCATTATTATTATTTCTTTCCTTTCTCAGACGTTATGTCTGGTTCAAAATGGAAAGTGACGCGGACCTTGATCAAGCGTGACTTCCTTTTAACTGTACGGTATGTGTTACATTGCATTTAGGAACTTTCGGGTAGTTGAACATGTATCAATAATTACAGATTTCTGTTGTTGTATATATACTTTTGGATGTAGCTGTATTGCGTTGATGTACTAGTGGATATTGTGTGGTATGACTCCTGTAGTTGATAGTATAATTGGTATAATGTCCCACTTTATTCTGATGCCACATGGCCTACTCATCTGGTTAGTTCTACTGCCAACTAGCAATTTTACTGACTTCCACTTTTATTAATAAATCTATTCGAGATTAAAAGTGGTATGTTCCATTACTGTGACTGTAGTTATGTGGCCTTGACCTATCATTTTAAAATGAGTGAATACTCATTCACCAGTACCACTATCATGTAAAAAGGTGCTGATGACCACCCTTTTTATTGCTCATCAGTTTTCAATCCATCCATCATTGTTAACTATTTCTCTTACACCTAGTGCTTTTAGCTTGTTTAATATTGTTCTGTTTTGCATCCGGTTACTATGGGTTTATTTATCAGTTGTCATTTTTCATTTGTTGTTCACCCTTGCTATTTGAGTTTATGTATTATCATTTTGTCATTTGGAGTTACTGAGTGGAGCTGTGGGTGCTATAAAAAGTAGTGCCAAGCGGAAAAATCGGAACATTTCATTCTTATTTTTCTGTTTTGAGTTCAGTGGAGGCAGCCGGAAAAATTTGCACCTTGTATGATGTTAATAGTATTGGACAGAGCTTGGCAAGAAAATGGCTTTTTCATTTTAAGGAGGAATCTTTGGACGTAAGTGATTTGTTATGTTCACAAACACCTTCAGGGTTTGAAGAAGATCATTTGAATGCACTAATCCACACTGATCTATGTCATTGTACTCAAGAACTGGCAAATGTGATGAACTGTGATCATTCCATCATCATGCGACATTCGCATGCAATGGGGAAGGTTAAAAAATTGTGTGTATGGGCACTGCAACCTCTAAGGCAAAATCACCGGGTGGCCGTATGTGCCTCTCTGTGTGCTCATCATCAGTTGGCTTTGTGAGCAACATCAACCATTCCTATCTTGTACATCACTGGTGACCTGAAATAGTTTCTTTGTACTAACAGAAGAGAAAGGAATGGCTGAGCCCAAACAACACAGCAACTCCCCATACAAAGGCCTGCACGTATCCATAAAAGATAATGTTATGCATCTGGTAAAACAGCAGTAGTGTGGTGTTCTACGAATTGCTTCCTCGACGTGTAACCATCACTGCTGACATTTATTGCCAACAACTGAATGTCTCGCAGATGCAATCCAAGAACAGTGAGCAGGGAGACTACATGAAGTGATGCTACTCCACGATGAGGCCCATCCGCATTCTTCTAGGCAGAAGAAAAAAAACACTATATAGGAGTTGGGTTGGGAAGTCATTCTGCACCTGCCTTATTCCCCTGATATTGCGGCCTCAGATTTTCACCTTTTAGCCCTTTCTTCAGGGAACTTCCTTTCTGGATGAAATGCACTCCCAGCATGGCTCCATGAGTTCTTCACCTCAAAACCATATGATTCTAAGTCGCAAAATCAAAAAGTTACTGCAGTATAGGCAGGATGTTGTAAACAGTGAAGGAGAATATATTATTGATGACTAAAGTCTCTGCTATATGTATCTGTTGTGTTTATTAATCTTATGGAAGAATGCTTAGAATGTATGCAACAACCCCATAGTATGTTACAGTCAACAGTGTCAAAAGCCTTGGACAGATCTAAGAATGTACCTGCAACACAGTCATCCTTGCCAAGAGCTTCAAGTACCACTTTTGTGAAATCTGTAAGAGGCTGAAATTGTACTTCTTCCACTTCAAAAACCAAAGTGTGTTTCGTTAAAAAAACTTGTATATACTCATGTAATTCGGCAGTCTATCTTTCGTGGTTGATTTGATTATTTTTGAGAATGCAGACAGTAGTAAACCTGACTTAAAGTTTTCAGTACTATCTGCTTTACATTTCCTGTAGCAAAGGCAGTACTCGTGTTTGCTTTAGGGATTCTGGATAAGTACCTGAATTCAAGCACTGCTTTATTATTTTTTGTTAATGGGGCTTGTGTACTTCGTTGCACGCCTTCAGAATAGTTGACTAGAACCTCATCTATACTTGCTTTATTTTTTTACTTTCTATATTGTTTTCCTGATTTCAAGCTTTGGTGTGGGAACATTATAATTGTGGGTGCTACATGACTTTTTGGGAAGATTCTTTGGGAACTTCTCTGCAGTATTAGAGAAACAGTAATTTACAAATTTGACAATTCCTTTGGATTTTCATTTTAATTTACCCCCAACTTTGATTTGTAAGTAGCTACACTTGTTTCTGCCTTTTCGTTTCATGTTTTATCACATTCTGCACTATTTTACTTTTTCTTTTCTTTTTTTCAGTAGGCAGTGCTCTCCTGTATCCTTTTTTTGACTAAATATGAAGACAAATGCTGAACTTTTTGATACCCTATTAGCAGCATCTACCTATCATGCCACACCAGAAGTGCTCAAAGTTCTTACTAATTTTATGCTCAACAACTGTGATAATAGCCGTGTCTCTACATGTTATTTTGTCAGTTTTGGGGCCCAAAAAACTTTTCAGGTCTTCAGTTAATTGGTTGAAGACTGCGTCCACATTACCACTAGTTGAGTGGTGCACATACAGAATCAGTATGCCCGTCTAGTGTTTTTAGTTAAACAGCTACTAATTTGAATTGTTTACCTGCATTAATTGTGATCAGATCTTGTCCATCTTTGTAACATGTCTACCTGATGTAAATACGTGATGCCCACCCTTGAAGGTAGTTCTGCAATAGCAACTTGCACATTTATATGATGATAGCACTAAATGCTGTATTTCATTGTGTCATAGACAATTGCTATGTATAGCAGACCACTATGCTGTTTAAACTGGTGTGCCTTATTTTTAATAGACTGCACATTTTTATGTGGTGTTTGTGTACATCAGTGAGATACAGCCTATCATTTGTGTACACATTGACAAAATCTCTAAACTTGTTCAGATACTTCTGAGGGAGGGGAAACTGTTGGTGTGATTTATCCTAAAAAGCCCTAGTCCTCCTACCGATGACACCAAGTATTTGACCATGTGTGGCACCCCATCCACCTACTGCACCCTCACTGATTAACTCCATCTTCCCTTTCTCATTCCTGTTGAGAGGCAGACCATGTCTTGTGTAGCATTAGTTTCACGCTCTCTGTCTGAAGAGTAGGTTTAGATATGGGCGTGATTATTTAGTTAGATTATATGATTTGCATTGAACATGTTGCCTCAGATTGTCGAAATTGCTCTTCTTGCTAGTAACAGAGCTAATTTTAATGTAATCTCTCAGGTTTTTTCAGTGTGATTGATTAATGGTATGCTTCCAGGTGTCATGCCAAGTTGATGTTTCCATTTTATGCACAGTATTTCAATGACCAACCCAGTCGTCTTCTTTCGGTTCTGTGCGTATTGCTGTAAAGTGTACTCGCTGTAAGGACTGGTTGGTGTCCAGGCAGCGAGTATGTGTAACTGCATAACTTACAGCATCCAATGAAAACTTCTTGGTTATCATTGAAATATTGTGTTTAAAATGGGGAAAAAATCTTTACAGAACACCTGAAAGTGCACCATTAATAATTTTCACATAAAAGTATTTTTTCACTTGTAAGTGCAAACTTGCATACTGTCCATTTTCAAAAGTTAAACTTAGTTTGAGTGTCTTAAAATATTTATTAATGATTCTATCAACAGTTGCAGTACTTACATTAGGCGACTGGTTTCACACTGTGCAAGTTCATGTTCAGGCCTGGCCTAATGTGCCTGTACTGACAATGCCTGATCTTAGTATTGTATGTCAAAGTGGCAACACATGCTTCATAAAATATATACAGAATGGTTGTCACAATTCGACTTGGTAACTGTCGTGTGTGGTTTGTGGCATTTATTCTGCAAACATTTTATAAAGTATTTGTTGCCACTTTGATGTTTATTATTAAGACCGAGCAGTGTCAGCGCAGCCTCAGTAAGCCAGGCTGGAAAATTAACCTGTAAAGTTTGAAACTAGTCGCCTAATACAAGTACTGCAACTGTTGATAGAATCATTAATAAACACTTGAAGAATCATTAATAAACACTTGAAGAAATTAAATAAATTTGCCGATTCCCTGTCAACAAAATGTTGAAACTGAAAATAGAGTTTTACAAAAGCACACACACTTAACCAATTTTGGATGGCAGTGTGTATTGACTAAATGATCATAATTCTGATAACATTGGGTAATTAACACACAATTTAGGAGTAATGTCTTGGTGTGTATAATTAGCTCTTATTCCTTTAAGAATATTACTTCTGGATGTGCTTCTAGAACTATGTCAGCATTGTTCCTTAAACATTTTATTGAACAATGTTAAGAGTACCTGACATGAGGTTTAATGGAAACACAATAGGTTCACTCGAGATACGGTTGCAGCTGTTGGAACCACGTGACTGTGTTAGAGACAGGCATTCTCCTAGTTCCCCATAGTTTGTGGCTGGACGAAAGCTGTTAAAGTGATGGCCAGTGGACAGTTGCAAGCAGTTTCTCCTGATGAGAGGAAATTCTTCTGACTGACTCTAAATCGTTTAATTATCCTGCTCCAAATGGATCAGTGCACACGTGGCAGTAGCTTTTTGTGTTCAGTCTCGTCACCTTCTCATTGAAGAAAATAAGTATTAGGTTTCTGCTTGTCTTTTAAAGG
Source organism: Schistocerca americana (assembly GCF_021461395.2). Taxonomy (NCBI): domain Eukaryota; kingdom Metazoa; phylum Arthropoda; class Insecta; order Orthoptera; family Acrididae; genus Schistocerca; species Schistocerca americana. Next base: position 38,551,670 of record NC_060123.1, read on the forward strand.
AACAGTACACTTCAGCCTCATGGATCTCAACATCTTCTGTTAACTTCACTTTCAGAATGATTAAATTTTCTGTCTTCCATACAAGGATCGGATCCCAAAACACAATAATTGTGTCACATACTATACTCATTGCTATAGATGACATGCACACATTAACTTGGCTAACTTTGGAGGGGGTGGCATAGGTAGAAATGTGCTGTGATATTTGTCTTCAGATTAAATAATTTCCTGCATTTGTAATGTTTTGGCATTCACTACTTTGTAGTTTATTGATATTGGTTCTAATTATTGGCAATGTATTATCAATCAGCAACAAAGTTTATGTTACTAATATTAGTGAGTCAAGCTTATTTAATTTTTTATCATGTAAATATAATCAAAATTTGTAAAAAGTGTCAGGAAAAGTGGGTAAGTGTGAGGAATAATTCATACCTCCTTCAGTTAACATTGTGTGTCACAGCTTCTCCAAGAAGAGCCGATCACAAGTGGGAAGTGGAAACATTTGACTCAGTTTCATTCATCATAATAGATTTTTTTTGGAAAATGGGAAACTGTCATTCATTATTAAAATAACAAAACACTGTACTATTTATGTATTTTTTGCATTCTTAGCACAGCGTGTTTAGAAAATTTCTCAGTGTCACGATCAAATGTCATGTTCGTGTTTTGTGTGTAGTTCTGCCTCTCTTGCGCTGTCTTTCTGCATTATGGAGGAGGCACAGTACCGTATAACCTCAAAAAGGTGCCACAGTAATGGCACAAAAGAGGCACAAAAACATACAAACATCACACACAACACTTACGTAAATATGTGCACTTGAAAATGAGAATAAATTATCAAAACGCTTAGTACAAAGCACAAAAAATATGAGGTGCAGTGTTTCATTATTTAAATCATAAACATTTGAGCAATGTGAAGACAGCAAAGGAGTCAAATAGCACTAGAGATGGCCAAACGCCGAAACATGCAAAATATGCACTCAAGTAAAGCAAAGGTTTCTGGTGGTCGAAATTACCTCAAAGCTGCAAATACTTGTTAGAGACAGTTTGAAAACTGTTCCGCTTGTTTGTGATATGTTTACTCGAATAAACCGTATGTGGTGTGCCAACAGCTGCTTGTGAGTAGTCACTGAGAGGGAGCAGAGAGACACTATGTTTGTTGTAATAAGTTGAAAATTTTGTTGTATAGTGACTTAAATGTAATCATAATACATACTAAAACATAAAAAAATGTTTGTCTTGTTCACAGTAATACATTACTTCATCTTTCTTTCCCCTCTATCCAACATCTGGTTGGATTGAGGTATCAGTGGTACTTTGCCACTTTAATCGGTCTTTCCACCATTCTTCTTCCACAATTTGGTTCCATAGCAGGTTTCTCCTCCTTAAACTCATCTTTATTGTATCAATCCATCTTGTTCTCAGTCTTCCTATGCTTCATCTCCCTTCCTTTATGGGCTTCTTTCGTCTCTCTGACTAGTTCATCCATCACCATTATAAATAGTAGTGGTGATATCACACTTCCTTGTCTTAGTCCTGTAACATTCTTAAACCATTCAGTTCTTCCAACTGGTGTCTGCACACAACTAGATCTTTTTCTTACGTTACCTGGATGACTTCAAGTGTTTGCTTTCCAACTCCCTTTCTCTTCAAGGTTGCCCATGCCTTTTCCCTGGGAACACTGTCATATGCTTTCACTAGGTCGAGAAATGTCATCACCAGATCTTCCCCATACTCCCAATGTCTATACATCAACTGTCTCATTGCAGTAATACATTACTATACGATAAAAATAATTTCTACACTGATGTGCAAAACTTAAAGGTGAAAGTAACTTTTGTATGATGTGTCACTACCAAGTACCATAGGTCAGTGAACCTTAGGTCACATTTAGAAAGAACTACTAGAATGTAGTACAGAAGGTAATTGAAGGAAATACACAATGAGATGAACAGAAATGATACTTTTATTCAAAGACAGTAATTACACTGAAGTCACTGCAATTTGTAATTGGCGGATGCTCTTCAACGGGCCCCTGTAGTTGAATATTCTGATAGGTGCAAATGGTGACAGACATGCTTTGGCCAACTTTGAATACCTATGTTTTATTATGAAAGTTTTGTATTCTGTAATGAGAACGTTTCAACATTGTACTCGGGCACACCTGTTAATAAGTATGGTTCAGACTTGCCCTTTGTAACCTTGTTGGTATATCCAACAGTTTATTGAAAGCTTGCCTCACTGATGAGAATTTTTCGAGAAACACTTTCAGATGATGGCGTTGTAACCTATTGTGAACATAAATAACAGGGTCTAGCATGAGTGATCTGAAGGGGCTCTCTAGCAACCAAAAAAGTAATATACAGAGTCAGCCATAAAACTGTATACACACTTTAAGGAACGAAAATTATTACTTATGTGTTAATTTTACATTTAATAATTGATCACACACATTGTACAGCCTTCAGTTTAGCACATGGTTACTTTAAATGTTCACAGAATGACGAGCGGTTGCCGCAACTACGTCAGTCAGTGTTACAGTGGAGATCGCTGCACATGTTGCTGTAATCTCCTGGCGAAGTTCCTCCAGCGTGCATGGCTTACGTTGATAGACATAATCTTTCACAGTTCCCCACAAGTAAAAGTGCTTAGGTGTTAGCTCTGACGGCTGTGGAGAGAACTCGTTGGATTCTCTTCACTTAAAACTTCCAGGCTGATAGGCCGTGGCCGAAGTACAAAACTGTCTCCTGACGTTTCGTCTCCGACTGCGGGAGACATCCTCGGAGGTAAAGCGGCGAACTGCGAAGAGAACTCGAGGGAGCGCTGATTATATAGGCAGTACAGAGGGCGCCACTGTCGATCACGTGGCGTCAGGAGACAGTTTTATACTTCGGCCACGGCCTATCAGCCTGGAAGTTTTAAATGAAGACAATACCGGCCGTGAAAGCTTACACTGTATGTTCATTGGATTCTCTTTGTCCAATCAAGTGCCCGGGAAAGCTCGTACGGCTAGGTAGTATAGTGGTGGCGCCCCCTCCTGTTGAAAGAGGGCCTTTTCATCAGTTCCATAGAGCACTCGTATACCTGGAAAAATTGATGTGCATAACATTCCCAGGTACACTTATTCAGTGACAGTAGCATCAAAGAAAAACGGTCCTACTAAGCCCCTAGATGCTAGTACACACCACACATGAACCCCAGGTAGATTGACAGCTTAATCCACATAAACATGCAGATTTTCTGGTGCCCAGTACACGCTTTTATGCCAATTCACGTTTCCATTAAGTTTAAATTGTACCTCGTCACTCTACACTACCTTCTTCACAAATTGTTTGTCATCAGTTACCACTTGCTGCTGCTGCTGCTGCTGCTGCTGATGATGATGATGATGATGACGAGGTCCCATATTCCGAGGAGCGTAGGGGGCGGTGCGGGAGACCCGCACTGCCGTACTAGGCAAGGTCCTAGTGGAGGTGGTTTGCCATTGCCTTCCTCCTGCTGTAATGGGGATGAATGATGATGATGAACAGGACACAACAACACCCAGTCATCTCGAGGCAGGGAAAAATTCCTGACCGCGGTGGGAATCAAACCCCTAACCCCGTGCGCGGGAAGCCCAAGGAAGCGAGAATGCTTCCGCAAGACCACGAGCTGCGGGTTAAGTTTAAATTGTACCTCGTCACTCCACACTACCTTCATCACAGATTGTTTGTCATTAGTTAGCATTTGCTGATACCATTCGCAAAATTGCATTCGGCGATAAGGCTAGTCGTCATTAATTGCGTGCAGTAATCATGGAATGTAAACTTTCCACTTTGCAGCTTTCAGAATTCTTTGTACACTTGTACTGCTAACCCCCACCTCACTTGCATATTGCATAGCAGACTCCTGTAGAGATTTAACAAAGGTTTCCAAAATGAGACCTGACAAAGCGGGACTTGTAGCTGTACGCTATCTTTCTGATCTTCTTTTGTGAATATCACAAATCGTTCCACATAATTCAAAGTTGTCAATGATGCATTTACTTGTTAGGCGGGTTGGTGGTTCGGTTCCAAACTCCCACCTCCACTGACGTTTCACTTCAACATTATCAAACTTGAAAAACCACTTCATAATACCCTTTCGTTGCTTGTATGTTACGCATGCTCCAGCCACCTTGTTTTCTCAATACCGAGATTAAAATACTAACATCTGTTGAGCCAAAGACCATACTACAACTCACTCTTAATTCAAATCGAACGACAATTTTGATATCTTGATAGAGCCTAACAAAGAGTGTATACATTTTTCTGGTGGACTCTGTATTATTGCAATCAAGATAATTAAAAAAAATATGTTTTGGAAACACAGCAGATTGCTTATCTCTGTCACCTTTTCATGTCTGGGCTGTCTCATAATATATGCAATGTATTTGGAAAAACAGCAGTCACAATTGAAAAGATTGCAAGAGATGCACTGTAACAATAAGTGCATTTTTTTTAGTATGTTATATACAGCTGAAATTAATATTTGGACTGGACTGTAGCTGAGCCTTTACAACCAAACTAAATTACTTTCCAACCTACCTTAAACACCACACTTTACCATAGACCTGTCTGTCATGGCATATTTATTCCAAAACGTAGAAAGTGTAAAAACTGTGGCATTGGCAATTTCAGGCAATTGTTCATAATTCAGTATCTCCCCGAATGATCTTGAATATTGTGTAATTTTAATTTCATTACTCAAAATACAGCACATCTCATTGGTTACCTAAGATAAGTCCTCACATAGGCTACATGAAACAGGCGAGTTGCCAACCATTTGTACCATGCAGGTAAAACAGTGTAGCTAGAGTTGCCCCTGTTATAAAATGTCGTCCAGTTTTTGGAACACTTTATTTCACTATTAAACTTAGAATAAGGAATTGCAAACAAGAGTGAATATAAAATAAACAGCAGCTTTTATAGGGGCCAAATCAGTAATTGCTTGATGAAATTGTAGGGAATGACAAACTTTCAGGTTGATGGACATTGCCCGAGAAGAGTGGAAAAGGTAGGAAACGAATATAAGGGCTGCTTAAGGAGCATTAGGGAGTGAAATGAATAAAATCAGTAATAACATGCCATTTGATAATTTGTTTTCCGCTCTTGCTGTTGATGTGATGAATGTATCATAACAATAATGAAAGTTTCTCAACAGAGACTTCACAATAAAAGATGCTGTACCTGTGGAAAGTTCTTTGTACATTCTGTTTCAACTATCCATGGAGAGAATAATCAAAAACAATCCTTTCTTGTTCCAGTTTGATTCAGTTTTTCAATAAAAGCAAAAAATGGGCTGACATGGCAAGCATGCCACCAGAATTTCGCAGCAAAATCGAACGTTTGGAAAGAAACTTTGCTGTGTCAATGGTAATCTTCAAGAAGTTTCAACCAATTTTTGTAGATATGTTCCAAAAGCCCGCAGATGAACAGCCAAGACAGCAGAGGTCGAGAAAGCAAAGGTAGGATACTGGACCAACTGCTTTATTACAGTGTAAAGTAAATTAGAAAAGAAAAGACAGCCACTCACATTACAGAAAAGTATCGAGTATGGACACAAACGAGATCGATAATTGTGGCCTACCTATCAAGTTTGTATTTGTCAGCATCTGTGAACTTGCATGATGTGTAATGCTTTTATTAAAAAGAAATTCCTGTACTCTAGTCTTAAGTATTCTGTTCAGCTTACATAATGAAGAGATTTTTTTCATAATCATACATCAGTTTCTTTTTCCAGGAGTTTGCCTTGCACACCTTCTAAATTATTTGACTTCAGCTGGACGTTATTTGTTTGCGTGAAGAGTGAATTTAGAGATATAAGTGATGATTTAGTCAACTCATATCACCTGCTGCTTGCGTGCTGTGATCTGATTTTTGGAAATGCTCTTCTTGCAGACAGAAGAGATATTTTTAATCATAATTTTCCAGGTAAGACTTCTAGGTTAAGTATCTGAAATATAGTCTTTTTCACCACAAATACCAAGCTCTTTTTCACCACAAATACCAAGTGACATGGCACACTGGTTAAGATTCCGGACCCATATTCAGGATGACAACCATCCAAATCCCCATCTGACCATCAGGATTTAGGTTTTTGAGATATCCATAAATCACTGAAGTTAAATGGTTCCTTTGAAAGGGTGTGGCTGATGTACATCTCCAATCTAATTTTGCATTCTGCATCTAATGACCATTTTTGACTACACATAAAGCCCCAATTCTCCTTTCTTCCTTCACTGTAAATCAGTGTTCTAATGATTTGGATTTTCCTACCTAGTTCGTCATATTTGAGCATTATTGGGATGTCGAGATGGCAAGTGTCTAAGAAATTGAGGTTTGTCATGATAATGTAAAAAGTCATGGGTTAAACGGCAGTGCCCTTGACAGAGGTGGGCTAGAATGATTTCATTGTATTTGTGTGTCTGGATGTTTGTACATCATAGATGTGATCACCTTAGATGTCCAAGAGGTTTATTTTATTTTTTTTATTTTTCATTGGTTTTCAGATACTCACTCTGACATTCCATGACTGTCCTTTCTATCAGTGACATACTTTACCACAGTGAGATTTTGCACTGAATTCTCATAATAAACTTTCTTGGCAGCTGAGTCTGAAATCTCGTAACAGCAAATTCTATTATGTTCCTGTACCCAACAGAATGGCATCTCTTTACCCTGCTTATGTAGAGAAATTGAGCCTGTCCTGGATGTTCTAGACAAGGTTCTCTCCTGTGTACAGTCTTTGGATCCTCTGTTGAACGCTGTGGGAGTCTGATCAGTTGGGGCATATTTCATTTGCGTGAAAGCCATCAGTATTCCACTTAATTCAGCAGCGAAAATGGCGAATTCTGTTGGTAGGCAAATTCTTAGGATGTTGCTTAGGAAAACAACATAACAGTAAACTAAGCATCTTTACTTGGAGACATCTGTGTAAACTTCTGTATCATTACAGTGCTTAGTGAAAGTGTGATGCAAAGAAATATATGCTTATAGATAAAATTTGACTTTTCATCTTGAATTATTATTGGCAGTTCCATGCAGTGACAAAGGTCTCAGTCTTTCATGAGGATGTCATGGCTATTGTCATTGGACTAAAGTGACACATGAAGTTCTGAGTTGATGGAATAACCGTGTTGCTTACTTCAGCCGAGATTACCAGGAAAGACGACAGTCTCAGTTCACAGTTGGGAGACTGAGTTCATGAATGTCAGGTTTAGCATGCAAGCTTCCAGGCTTGTATCAAACTCACCAGACAGTCTTCTGCTTTTAAGATCATATGAACGACACTTTGCACCTATATTTTATTCAGTAGTGTGAGAGTGTTTTTGAAATAAAGTGAACTACATCGTGCACCTGCATTTTATTCAGTAGTTTGCCTGCGCTGGTCTGAATGTTGAACCTCACCAACTCCAAACTTCAAATATTAATGAAATTATTGAATTCCCAACAACTTTCACCACCATTAACCTGAACATCATATTTATTAGACATGGCAGCAATTACAGAAAAAATACAAATTGAACTTCTCAGGCTGTAGGCAGCTCAACAACTTCTACGTAAGAGAATGGGAATTACTTTTACAGCAAGTTTCATAAACTGCTGTATGAAATAGTTCACCATACATCTCTTCCTTGACAATTTTTCAAGGCTTTCACGAGGTTTGCTGGCAGTGGTTGGTAATTGCATCTATGCATGTACTGTCCTGTTTTCCCAGATACACACCACTTGACCCATGCTACCATGCCATACCTTCAAGGAGGTTTTACGACTCATAAGATAACCCAAATCACCAACAATATTCACATCTCAAGAAATGGAAACCATATGCATATGCACTTGTCTGTAGAGGAAAAAAATGACATTAAGGAATTGTAGGTTATACCTTTAGGTGATGCGAAATTAATTACTGCTGTACGGAACCGCTGATCAGGATAACTAACTTTCTGGATCTGTGGTTTAATAAACTTGGTGATTTCTTGAAACATTTCAAATTTTTATGCTTAATTGTAAATCATATTTCGAAGAATCTTTTAATATTTGTGCGACAATTTTTCAACTAGTGGATTAAGAGTGTTTACGAGCATATCAGCTCTTAGGTGTAAGCATCCAACACAGATGGCTGTAATTTAATGAATGTTGTTTTTATGTCCGTTACTGTACTTTCTTTACGGATTTAATTAACCACTGAAGCATTAGTAACAGTGCTTCTGTCAGTCAAATTAAAATGTTTAATAAAATATTGAGACTTATCAGTCAACCACTGTCTAGTAATGTGTATTGGTCAGCAATTTGCATTTTGCTGTGAAGTTATAATAGTACTGCACAAGTTCTCGCATTCTACTGGCTTCCACAATGCATTTAAAGCAGCATCTAAAACAAATCAATTGACAATCATAAATTACTGCTTAACAAGCTTTTTTTCCGGTGCTAGCCCAGCAGCAATCGCTAAAGCCAGAAATACCAACTTTGACAACAAACAGTAAAGATGGAGAAGACTTAGATACCTCTCTGGAAGGAAATCTCCTCTTGCTGTAATCCGACTCACGAGTGATGGTGCTTCACATATGTTGAGATACAGGCAGGAATTGCATTGTTGCTGGTTCGAAGAAACTGTTGCGGTATGCGCATACATGAACTTTTTGCTGTGAAAAAAGCGTGTCCTGCAAATTATGTTCTCGCTTGTTTGTGTAGAATTTGTCACTTAACCACCACCATCAGTGATGACAACTCACAACAAATGGAATAAAAATTCACTAAACAACTTAGTACAATCCTGTTTAATGCTCGCATTGACTATGACAGAGCCATCAGAGCACTACAGACCGCTACTAGCTGTTGAATACGTGACACGAGTGCGCAGAATAAGCCTAACCTCAACTGTTGTTGGTGACTCCGGTTATTAAAAAAAAAGTCAGTCTGAGCACATATCACCAGGCAATGTAGGGATATTGAAATTGTTGAGAACATATCAACTGATCACTTGTCTCTTATACAAACAAGCAAAGATGTGATGCATTGACACTGGAAGTATCATAGACATAAACATTTCAGTGTGGAATAATTTAGATCTAAGCACATTGAGGGGGAGGGGGGGGGGCGGCATAGAGGAACTTACACAATCCGATCTTTCTTTGCAAAATTTTTAGTGAGGTCATATAATCAATAGGGAACAAGCAGTGGTTGTCTATTATGACAACTGCAAAAAAAAAACATAACTTTTTTGAAATGTACTAAAAAATTTATGAACATCCAGAAGGAAAAAATAATTAAGGTACATGAAGAAACAATAACATTCAAACTACCTCTACTGCTTGAAAAAATGAAAGCACCAGCTGAGCATCCACTTCTTTCTGCAATGAATTGGAAAGCAGAAATCCACACAGTCATATTCATCAGTACAAACTCTGACCCCCTACGATGGATGGAATCACCTGCACAGTCCTCGTACAATGAAAGCAAGCCAAGAGCAGGATGTTGTCAAAGGCAGACAAGCCAAAACACAGCCCTGTACTGTACACACCAATTACCCTTCTAAGTGAGGTAGGGCAAATTGTTGAGTAAATCATCGCACTCAGATTACAAGAAAAAAAAAAAAAAAAAATTTAAGAGAAACAAATCCAGGGAGATAACATAGTAGGTCACAAAAATAAGTAATTAGCAGAACAGCAAAGTGGAAAGCATAGATTGCTCGCCATATAGAGGAGGCATTGAATCGCTTGTGATTGATTATCTATGGTGGATAGCAATCTATCCTTTCAACATTGTTGTTATTTCATCCTAGGCTTTCCATTGTTTAATTAGTGAAACAAACAGAAAAAAAACAGTCTCAGCTCCTACAGATAAACTAACCTGGTGTCTGTGATAACTGTAAACTTTTCTGGCAGTATTTGGCACTTGAGGAAATCTAGAATGCAGGTCTGCTATGCAAAACTCTAAACTTAGACCAGCCCGATGAAGTTGTACAGCTGTGATCAAATCAAAATGACTGCAGCTGTGACAGTGAAATATAAATTGTTTAAACAGAAGAACGTTATGATATTAGGAAAAAATATTAACATGTGGGTCAGTTTCACAAAGTCAACAACCATTCTTATTTATATGAGTAGCCTTGATAACTTGACATGCCTTTACAGCAAACACTCTCCTACAAAACCAGAAACTCGGTCTTTTTCAACCTACAGCAGGATTGCATAGTAATCGTAAATATATTTTCTGCCAGCAGTGCAGGTGTCATATTTATTACCTGTCTTCATATGATCTCTCTCTCTCATTCTTAATTTAAATATCACTGTTTAGTTATTAATGTGGTGTCACTGCCAGACACCACACTTGCTAGGTGGTAGCCTTTAAATCGGCCGCGGTCCATTAGTATACGCCGGACCCGCGTGTCGCCAATGTCAGTGATTGCAGACCGAGCGCCACCACACGGCAGGTCTAGAGAGACGTCCTGGCACTCGCCCCAGTTGTACAGCCGACTTTGCTAGCGAAGCTACGCTGACCGATACGCTCTCATTTGCCGAGACGATAGTTAGCATAGCCTTCAGCTAAGTCATTGGCTACGACCTAGCAAGGCGCCATAGCTTTGATATTTAATATTGTGAAGCATGTATCATCAAGAGCGATGTTCTACAAATGTGGATTAAAGTTAAGTATTACAGCAACTGCGTCCATTTTCTAAGTTCTCATTTCCTTTCAACTGTTCCAGACCTCACGCCAATCTGCGTGAGCTTAACGCGTGCCTTTCGGCTTCCTCTCGATGTGACTTGGCTGTCGTGCTAAGTCACAACAATTAACATTATCTGTAATTACCCAACATTCTGTAATTTTTCTTTGCTCTCTTCCATCGATTAAAATCCAAGACTGAATGGAGGAGTGAGGTTCAAATTCCCATGCAGTCATTTGGTTTGAGGTGTCACATGCCAAGACCGTTTCTTCAACAATGTTGTCATCCATCCCTTAATCTGTATTGATTCAGTCAGCTAATGCTCTGTTTTTTGTTATAGTTGATGTATGTAAGATGTTTAACTTTTATTCTCTCTCCCTTAATTCATTCTTTTGTCATCTTTCTGAAATTGGTGCTTCATCTACAGTGCCGTGCTGTGGAGAGGATGTTAACTTTAAAAAATTCAACAGTGATCATCACCTGTTAACATTCTAGAATTCCCTAACCTCGAACCTTGCCTTCCAGTCGTTCCGCAAATCTCTCACCATGGAAACCAACCTCACATCCACGGAAGGAACCGCAATCCACCGCCTTATAACTGATCCCGACCTTATAATCTTTGCTGGCAACAAAGGTTCCCCCACTATAGTTAGGAATCACAAGGATTACTTGCTGGAGTGACTCAGCCATCAGTCGGACACGTCCACCTACAAATGCTGCCACAGTGACCCCTTTTCAGAAATCCAGCAGATCTCTAGTCTCTCCTCAAACCCTTGGGCCCATCCCAGAACCTCTCCCTCCTCACCTACACTTCTACTTTCTACATGCTTCCTCAAGTTCTTAAAACCAACAACCCAGGATGCCCCATTGTGGCTTGTTACTGTGCCCCCAGAGAGAATCTCTGCTCTCATGGACAAACACCTTCAGCCTATTACCCATAACCTACCCTTCGAAATAACACTCCAACCATTTCGTCTACCAACTGTCCACAGTTTCTGTTCCTTTACCGTTCACTGCTCATCACTCGATGCCACGTCTATCTACATTGACATCTCCATTGCTCCCCTGGTCCTGCCTCTACTAGACACTGTTTCACAACAACTGACTGATTCCAAATCTGCTATCTCCATCTTGATCACCATGACCAACTGTATCATCACCCACAGCTACTTTTCCTCTGAAGGCATCACCTACAAGTATATGCGTGATAAAGCAGTGGACAGCCACAAGGGACACACTATCCATATTCCTCCAGAATCTCCCCCTGCGGGTCCGGGGGTTAGAATAGGGCCGAGGTATCCCAGACTGTCAGAAGAGGTGACTAAAAGGAGTCTCACACTTTTCGCAGCTGTAAGTTCAGGTCCCATTTTATGGTTTGACTTGCCACTTTCGAAATTCTGCAGAAGTGCGGGCCATATGGGGAAGGACACCTTAAATGGTGCACGAGTTATCCATAGTGCCCTTAGATTCGATCTCCTGAACCTCTTGTCATGGCTTTGCGTCTCCACCTTTCTGTGGTATGTCATCTTCTTGCATTGTCTCCTGTCCTCTTTCGTCCCCATGACAGTATTGAATTTCTCTGTGCTCAATATCCAGCATGGTAGCCAGTCCGTTCTGGTGGGGCTGTCATGTACCCATTTGGTGGTAACCCCCCGACAACACAGGGATCGCACTGCTGTTGGCTGAGCAGTAAACTCCCCACTTGTGACAAGGAGTAGATGTGTGTCTTCCTGGGGCATCAGGACTCCCGGCAAGGACCATTATGTCAGGTGGCCTTTGCTGTGGCTGGGTGGTATCTGTGGGGACAGCCCCTGATTGGAGTGGGTGGCATTAGGGCAGATGACTCACAATGAAGCGGACTGAGTTATCTCTTGGTGATGACCACAAGGCGCCAGCATTCTTTAAAAAAGGCAGGATCGAGTAAAATTCTGACGGGTACGACTTTAAATTGTTTCCCTCCTTCGCTACACCATGGGAGGAATGTAGGGCTACAGAAAGAAGAGAGCCATATTCGCCTCAGTATTTAGTCTGTAGCAGAATTGATGGGGACTCCTTTCTACCTATGAAGCCTCAATTTTTTGTTGAACATCTTGAGGGTAAGTTTGGGGAAGTGACAGCACTGTCCAAGATGAGAAGCAGTGCAGTCTTGATTCAGACAACATCCCCAACCCAATTCCAGGTGTTACTCGCTTGTCACTAGCTGGGTGATATTCCTGTTTCCGTCACTCCCCATAAAAGCCTCAACATAGTGCAGGGGATTATTTTCCATCGCAACCTCCTCTTGCAGTCTGACGACGAACTCCATGCCAATCTAGAACAGCGGGATGTTCATTTCATCTGGCGCATTTACAGGGAACCCAAAGACAACAGGGTTGCTTATGGTGCTTTAAGTGCTGGAAATTCGGCCACATGTCTTCCCGCTGCACTTCGAACGCCACATGTAGAGACTGTGGACGTCCACTGCATCCAGATCTTCTCTGTGCGCCTCCTCCCACTTGTATCAACTGTGGAGAGCAGCACTCCCCTGCTCGCCAGACTACACAGTACTCCAAAAGGAGCGGAAAATCACGGAGTACAAGACCCTGGGCCGGTTGACTTACCAAGAGGCTAAATGTAAATTTAAACGATTACAGCCCGTTCTGTTGATGTCCACATACGCTACAGCTACATTACCATCACCATCGCCAGTCATACCACACTGTGCTATGAACAGTGGGCCCTCTGGGCCTCCAGAATACATCCACTCTCTTGCTGGTAGGGGGAAAATCTATTTCCGTTGCTTCCAAAGTACCTACTTCGGGAACAAGGCTCCCCTAAACACAGGGAACAATGGTCCTCTCCCTCCAGCTGGAGAAGCAACAGCCTCCTTCGGCTCCTCTCATCCAGAAGGGGTCCCTTGGAACCCTCTGTCACAAGGTCTCCACTAATGCCACTGCGGACATTCGCCTGTGGCTAAAGGAGGCAAAAGCTGCTGGACGAAGAGCTTCACAGTCTTCCTCCGTGCCTGAACTATTTCGGACAAGTCCTCCCAGCAAGCCCCTAAAGAGAAGCGAGAGGGCAAGCAAACATAGAAGTCTTCTAAGAAAAAGTACCCTCCAGTGGCCCCAACACCACCACTCCCTACCAATTCTGCACCTGCAGATGAGGTGGAGATCTCAGCATTCCCCTGAGGACGTGGATCTCACTGATGCCTCATCCACAATAGGAATGGATATGAATACTCAATTGGTGGCAGCAGGTAACCCTGAGGCATAACCTGCCTCCTTGCATGCTTCGTGCCCTCCCAGCCTCACAATAATGTCATCCTCCAGTAGAATTGCTGTGGTTTTCTCCACTACCTGGCTGAGCTACGGCAACTGTTAAGCTTTCCACCTGCTTTCTACATTGGCCTCCAGGAAACATGGTGGCCGGCAATGCAGACCCCTGCTCTTCGTGGCTATAGGGGATATTACAAGAACTGTAGCGACTATAATAGTGTGTCAGGTGGAGTTTGTGTCTATGTCCTGAACTCAGTATGTAGTGAACGTGTGCGCCGTCAAACCCCTCTTGAAGCTGTGGGTATCAGGATAAGGATGACACAGGAAATAACTGTCTGCAACATTTATTTTCCTCCCGATGGTGAAGTACCCTTGAACTGCACTGATTCATAAATCCCTAAACCTTTCCAACTTTTGGGAGATTTTAGCACTCATAACCCCTTGTGGGGTGGCACTGTGCTTACTGGCCGAGGTAGAGATGTCGAAACTTTCCTGTCTCAATTCTACCTGTGCCTCTTAAATATTGGAGCCCCCACACATTTCAGTGTGACTCTTGACACTTACTCGGCCAATGATGTATCCCAGGACTTCTCCCATCTGTCCACTGGAGAGCCCACAATGACTTGTGTGGTAGTGACCACTCCACTTCTCATCTTCCTGTCACTCCCCCAGAGCTATTCCGCTGGACGTCTACCAAGATGGGCTTTAAACAAGGCAGACTGGGGAAAACACGATCCCTTGTTCTTTAGGGCGTCCTTTGACGAAAGTCAATACCTTGGTGGTCACCGTAAATCGCTGAGGCCGTTAAAGAGCGTCGGTGAGCTCTACAGTGACATAAGTGGCACCCTTCCCTAGAGCACTTAATAACTTTTAAACGGTTCTGTGCCCGCATTCGCCAGCTTATAAAAACAGGAGTGTTGGGAGAGGTACGTCTCGACCGTTGGGTGCCATACGTCACCTTCCCAAGTCTGGATGGAGATCAGACGTGTTTGTTGGTACGAGACCCCGACAGGTGTTACTGGCATTAACATCATGGCGTGTTATCTACCGACACAGATGTGATTGCCGAGCACTATACTCGAGCCTCTGTGTCAGAGAATTATCCCCCAGCGTTTCGCACCCCCAAATGGCAGATGGAAAAGAAAGCCCTCTCATTCACTGAATATCACAGTGACCCTATAATGCTCCATTTACAGAGTGGGAGCTTCTCAGCGTCCTTGCACATTGCCCCGACACAGCTCCTGGCCCAGATTGGATCCACAGTTAGATGATCAAACATCTCTCGTATGACTACAAGTGGCATCTCCTCGTCATCTTCAACTGGATCTGGTGCGATGGCGTTTTTCCGTCACAATGGCGGGAGAGCACAATCATTCCTGTGCTCAAACCTGGTAAAAACCAGCTTGAAGTGGATAGCTATCAGCCCATCAGCCTCACCAACATTCTTTGTAAGATGTTAAAACGTATGGTAAGTCGGTGGTTGTGTTGGGTCCTGGAGTCACGTGACCTACTGGCTCCATGCCAGGGCAGTTGCCGCCAGAGTCGCTCTACCATTGATGATCTAGTTTCCCTCAAGTCTGCCATCCAAACAGCCTTTTGCAGACACTAACACCTGGTTGCCATCTTTTTTGATTTACAAAAAAAGCTTGCGACACAACCTGGCGACGTCATATCCTTGCTACATTATATGAGTGGAGTCTCCGGGGTCCGCTCCTGATTTTTTTTTTTTTTTTTTCCCAAAAGTTCCTATCGCTCTATGCTTTCCATGTCCTAGTTGGTACCTCCCATAGTTCCCCCATATCCAGGAGAATCCCGCAGGGCTCTGTATTGAGTGTATCTCTAGTTTTAGTGGCCATTAAGGGTCTAGCAGCAGCTGTCTGGCCGTCGGTCTCACCTTCTCTGTATGCAGATGACTTCTGCATTTCGTACTGCTCCTCCATTACTGGTATTGCTGAGTGGCACCTACAGGGAGCTATCCAAAAAGGCGCAGTCGTGGGCTCCAGCCCACAGCTTCCAGTTTTTAGCTGCAGAGTTGTGTGTCATGCATTCTGTTGGCATCGTATCGTTCATCCATAGCCAGAACTTTACCTTAATGATGATCCACTCACGGTAGTGGAGACATATCGATTTTTAGGACTGTTTTTCGATGCCCGATTAACGTAGTTTCCTCATCTTCTTCAGCTTAAGCAGAAGTGTTGTCTGAGCAACACCAACAGAGGTGCAGATCGCTCTACACTGCTGCAACTCTACAAAGCCCTTGTTCAATCCCGCCTTGACTATGGGAGTCTGGTTTATAGTTCGGTGGCTCTCTCAGCATTGCGTTGACTCGACCCAGTGCACCACCGTGGCGTTAAACTGGCAACAGGAGCTTTTAGGACGAGTCCGGTGACCAGTGTCCTGGTGGAGTCTGGAGACCGTCCATTGAAGGTTGGGTGTGCACAACTACTTGCCAGTTACATTGCACATATTCATAGTTCGCCTGAGCATCCAAATTACTGTCTCCTTTTCCCATCCACGGCGGTTCACCTCTGGCATTGGACGCCCAGGTCAGGGCTTACAATTGCAGTTCGCGTCCGATCTCTTCGGTCTGAAGTGTAGTCCTTACCTTTACCTCCTATACTCGAGGTCCATTCATGTACGCCTCCATTGTGTGTGCACCTAGGCCGAAGCTTCGTCTGGACCTTTCACATCGATGTAAGGACTTGTTTAACCCCGCAGCTCTCTGCTGTCACTTCCCCTCGATTCTTGACATGTATGGAAGTGAAACAAGGACAATAAATAGTTTGGACAAGAAGAGAATAGAAGCTTTCGAGATGTGTTGCTACAGAAGAATGCTGACGTTTATATGGGTAGATCACATAACTAATGAGGAGGTATTGAATAGAATTGGGGAGAAGAGGAGTTTGTGGCACAACTTGGCAAGAAGAAGGGACCAGTTGGTAGGACATGATCCGAGGCATCATGGGATCACAAATTTAGCATTGGAGGGCAGCGTGGAGGGTAAAAATCGTAAAGGGAGACCAAGAGATGAATACACTAAGCAGATTCAGAAGGATGTAGGTTGCAGTAAGTACTGGGAGATGAAGAAGGTTGCACAGGATAGGGTAGCGTGGAGAGCTGCATCAAACCAGTCTCAGGACTGAAGACCACAACAACAACAACAACAACAACAACAAACCAGGTCCATGAAGTGGTTTACACTGACAACTCGATGGCTGATGTTCACGTTGGCTTTGCGTATGTTCATGGAGGACATATTGAACAGCACTCCTTGCCAGATGGCTGCAGTGTTTTCACTGCAGAGCTGGCGGCCATTTCTCGTGCTCTTGAGTGCATCCTCTCCTGCCCTGGCGAGTCGTTTCTCCTTCGTTTCTCCTCTGTACTGACTCCTTGGGCAGCCTACAAGCTATTGACCAGTGCTACCCCCGCCATCCTTTGGTAGCGACCAGTCAGGAGTCCACCTATGCTCTGGAACAGTCCATTCGTTTTGTGGTGTTTGTGTGGACCCCAGGTCATGCCGGAATCCCAGGAAATGAACTTACTGACAGGCTAGCCTAACAGGCTACACGGAAACCTCATCTGGAGATCGGCACCCTATAACTGACCTGCGATCATTATTATGCCACAAGGTCTTTCAGCTTTGGGAGATGGAATGACGTAATCTCAGTACACACAATAAATTGCATGACCTTAAGGAGACTACGAATGTGTGGGAGACCTCCATGCAGACATCTTGCAGGAACTCTGTGGTTCTCTGCCGGCTCCACATTGGACGTATGTGGCTAACATGTGGCTACCTCCTCCGTCGCGAGGACCCACCTTGATGTCACTGTGGCTCACATATGACTGTCATCCATATCTTGCTGGATTGCCCACTTTTAGCCGCTCTGCAGCGGGCTTTTAACCTTCCAAGCACCCTACCTTCAGTGTTGGGCGATAATGCCTCAAAGGCAGATTTAGTTTTACGTTTTATTCATGAGGGAAGTTTTTATCATACGATCTAAGGAGGGGCATTTAGCCTTCTCTCTGAGGTCGCCACCCTCCCTCTATTTTAACTTGGTCGCATTTTCTTTGCATTTGTTTGTCTTGGTGGTTGTCTTTTCCCTACATGTGTTCACCTCGCCTTGTCTTTTTGGGATGTTGCAGAGTGGCTGGCTCATCCTCTTTTATTATTGTGATCAGCTAGCCCAGACAATCTGCTCTATGGTTTTAATACCTCCTCCTACTTTTCCTTGTGGTTTATGTTTTCCCCATTTTTTGTTCATTCCATTTGTTTTCTTTTTAGGTGTGGTGTTGGGTGTTTTTTGTGCCTTGAACCTTTCTTGCGGTGGGAAAAAGGGACTGGTGACCCTGTAGTTTGGTCCCTTTATACCCCCCACCAATCTCCAGAATCTCAACACCTTCTCCTCCATTCACTTCACCAGCTCCTCCTCAACCCAACAACCACCTTCCTTGAGGTTGACCTCCACCTCTATGATGGCTACATTGGTACCTCCATCCCTATCAAACCTAGCAACCGCCAACAATACTTCCACTGCAACAATACTTCCAGCTGTTACCCATTCCACACAAAGAAGCCTGATAGTAACAGGTGGGTGAAGCATTCGCATCAGTGGCATGTTGATCCAAATTGTCTTTTCCCAAGTTGTTACATGTAGATGAGGTTTGATTATATATAGGTGCTATTGCACACACCACGTTCAAGGAACGAGATTTCACCAATAACATTAAGATGAAAGACTGTTAAAGAATTCTGAAAAAAGATTGGTCCCAAGTAGACTGCAGGAAGATCTGAAACAGGTGATGAGGGGGAACAGGGGGAGAAAAAGAAGACACAGGCATTTACAGTTCATTGATAAGTTCTTCATCCCCTTTAGTTTTCCATGGTGGCCAGAGTGTCTGCTTTTAAATGTGCCTTGTCTTTACATTTTGGAATGACAGCTCTGTGTGTTGTGAGTGCTGAGTGTGTGAAAATGACACTACAGAGTTTCTTCTGTAGCTGTTCTGATGTTAGTGAAGATGGAATGCTTTCTCTTCAAAGTTTATTGCTCATTATACATAATATATATCTGCATGTGTGAGACTTTTTTACTTTGACCAGTGTGGCCTGTATTTAGTAAATGCTGGTGTAATAGCAGTTACTGATCTATTCATGTTTTACAATAGAAACTAGAATCCTGATTTGGCAGAAATACAGAATTGTGAAAATTCTGTTCATTGCAGCTTTACTTTATTCTTATGTCATTTGCATTAGTTTTCATATTGTTCTTTAATAAATATATAAATGTACTGTATTGGAATTTTTGTGTGTACATACAGGTATTCCAAATGATTTTTGGGATGAAAACTATAAGCCACCTGAGGTGGCTCTATGTATTATTGATCATTTGTGCACAAATCATGATGGAATACCAATAGAAGCAAAAGCTATCAAAGAGTACTACTGGAAAAACCACATAAAAAAACTCTTTGAAAGAAAGGTATTTCGAACATTTGTTCTCAAGTAGTCTTAAACTAACTGAAGTTGGAGAAAGGTCTATTGGTCAAAAAATAGTTGTTCGCAGTAGTTTAATAAAAGTATCTAAGTGACAGTAGAAAAATTGCAGACTGATCATTATCATTCATTTTATCAAATTTAGAGGAGAAAGATAATGAAGAAAAGTTTGTAAGGTGGTTGAAGTTATTCTTAGTTTCTGTTCGACAGTCTGTCCATTAGTGACAGATGGGACATTTAAAGTTTTAGAAATAAAGATAAAATGTTTATTTTTTATGTAAATTCTTGGTTTCTTTCTGAAATCTGAACTTTTATTATTTGGTAAACAAGATTAGTGGGCAATTTCAGTAATTCAGGAAGATTTGAAACTGGTGATGAGGGGGAACAGGGGGAGAAAAAGAAGACACAGACATTTACAGTTCATTGGTAAGGTCTCCACCCCCTTTAGTTTTCTGTGGCGGAAGGGACAAAAAAATTGAGCCTCAGGTGTAGCAAGCTGCAGTATATTGCATCATTTCTTTAATGTAAGACCATTAATAAATTTAAGTTTTTATGTTGTTATGTGATTGACAGGACAAGTGATTTGACGAATAGGACATATCCAATGACTGGTCCTCTAAAATAATATTAAGCACCTTTGAGGTAGATAAAACTAAACAAAATGGTAGTAATAACAGAGCTAAAACTTCACTAATAGAATAGTGTCTTGAAAACAGTCCACAGGCCAATTTAAAAAATGGAAACACAAAATTTGCTTTAAAAGTCATCTAACTTGAAACCCCCCCCCCCCCCCCTCCTACTATTTACCACAACAGCAGCAAAAAAATTCAATGTTCCATCTTTGTTATAGCATATACAATATATGGACCAAGCCCATTCATACAGGAATGGTAAACATGTCTCTACCATCACTGATAAGTCAAATTTATTTGGAAAAATCACTCAAACCACATCACCATGATAATGTTTTCCTTCATATGTCACAGCAACGCATTTCCCCAGTGCAGTATGTGAAACAACTTGCATAGAATCAGTAATGTCACTGCTGTTTTGAATCCCAGGAATATCACAGCCTAAATCATCTGACTCATCCAAAGAGTAAACTTAATGCATTCTTTTCTTTTTTACGATTTCATCTCTTTCTGTATGCCACATGTGTCTAAACTTTTCTTGTAACATTCTTACCAACTCTATTAGTTGCTCCTTTCTGTGAAATGTTGCAGAACAAGACCAGTGAAGCTCTACACTGCTCATCTTCCAAGTAACGTAATGAGCTTATGATAAATGTATTTTTAAATTGGGATGCTGCCCTGTCATAAAGACAAAAATTGTTTATAGTTCAGGTAGTTTCTCTTTCAGCTCGTATGTTACATTGTGCAAGAAGTTCCAGACTGCATATTTGTCATACACAAAGTGGTCAATAATTATTGCAAAATATTGCACTCCTACATCAGTACAAACACATGCAGTGGAGATACACACTTGTTCATAACATTAATGTGCTGATTGTGTTTATGTCATCTTGGAAAATCAACGATAGGGGAAAGCAAATTATTATTTGTGGGGACTTCAATGTTGATTCACTGAAAGAGTGTAATAGGAAGAATGACTTGGAAGTCTTGCTTGGTTCTTTCAATTTGACATCTGTCATTAATTTTCCTACTCAGGTAGTAAAGGACAGCAGCACATTGATAGATAACACATTTATAGACCAAGATAAGTTTAATAACATAAATTCTTGTCCTGTTGAGAATGGCCTTACTGATTATGGTGCTCAGCTAGTTACAGTGTAGGACATAGCTCCATTCAGTAATTCAGAACTACCCTCCAAAGTTGTGCGTTCAATTAATGACTCAACAATTAGAAATTTCAGGGAAAATCTTCAGCAGTTGGACTGGGATGATGTGTACAAGGAACCCGATGCTAATTTAAAATATAACTTATTTCATGATACACTTGTAAGAGAATTTGAAAATTGTTTCCCCAAGAAAGTAGTTAAATCTAGTTATAAGAAACCATGCAAAAAACCTTGGCTTACTAAAGGAATAAAAATGTCTTGTAACCACAAAAGGGAACTGTATCTAACAACAAGAAAGAGTAATGACCCAGAAACAGCCAAATATTATAAAAACTACTGTGCTACGTTAAGAAAGGTCATTAAAAAGTCCAGAAGCATGTGCATCATGTCTGAGATTAATACCTCTGATAACAAAATCAAAACAATTTGGAATATTGTTACAAGGGAGACAGGGCCACCAAGAGTACAGGATGACGGCATTACCATCAAAGCGAATGGAAACTTGACTAACAACAAGCCGGAAGTCGAAAACATTTTGAATAATCATTTTTTAAATTTTGTAGAGAAAACAGGATCTAAATGTTCATTAGAAGAAGAAAGGCAGTTTATGGAAGAGGCCTAATCCACACCATTTGATACAATTGAAATTCCACCCACCTCTCCTTCTGAAATTAAGGTGATGATAAACTCTCTCAAGAATAAAAGCTCACATGGAATTGATGGCATTTCCAGCAGGATTAAAGCTTGTTCCCAAGAGATAAGTGGGATTCTCAGCCACATATGTAATAGCTCTCTGAAGAAGGGTATTTTGCCAGATAGAATGAAGTATGCCATTGTTAGACCACTGCATAAAAAGTGGTATGTCTAATGTCAACAACTACCGTCCAATCTCTCTTTTGACTGCCTTGTCCTAAATTCTCGAAAAAGTAATGTATTGTAGAATAGCTTCACAACTTTGTAAAAATAAAGTTTTAACAAAATGTCAGTTTGGTTTCCACAAAGGTTTTTCAACGGAAAATGCCATATATACTTTCGCTAATGAAATATAAATGCTCTGAGTAACCGGAAGTCACCCGTTGGGATTTTTTGTGATCTCTCAAAGGCTTTTGATTGTGTAAATCATGGAATACTTCTAGATAAGCTCTAGTAATGTGGTATGAATGGAACAGTGCTCAAATGGTTTAAATCATACCTCACTGGAAGAGTGCAGAAAGTTGAAATAAGCAGTTCACATAATATGCAAAAAACTGGCGATTTCTCAAATTGGGGAACAATCAAGAATGGGGTGCCACAAGGTTCGGTCTTGGGTCCTCCGCTGGTCTTAATATATGTTAATGACTTGCCATTCTGTGTTCACGAAGATGCAAAGCAGGTATTTTTGCCGATGATACAGGTATAGCTATCACACCTGACGGACAAGAATTAACAGGTGAAATTGTAAACGATCTTTTTCAGAAAATCATTAGGTGGTTCTCTGCAAATGGGCTCTCATTAAACTTTGACAAAACACAGTATATTCAGTTCCACACAGTAATGGAATGACACCATTAATAAATATAGACTTCGATCAGAAATCGGTAGCTAAGGTAGAATATTCAAAATTTCTAGGTGTATGCATTGTTGAGGAGTTGAACTGGAAAAAACTCATTGAAGATCTGCTGAAACTTTTTCAGTTCAGCTACTTATGCTATTAGGATCATTGCAAATTTTGGTGATATACATCTCAGTAAACTAGCTTACCATGCCTATTTTCATTCTCTGCTTTGGTATGGCATCATATTCTGGGGTAACTCATCATTGAGTAAAAGAATGTTCATTGCACAAAAGCGTGTAATCAGAATAATTGCTGGAGCTCATACAAGATCATCCTGTAGACACTTATTTAAAGAGCTAGAGATCTTCACTGTAGCCTCACAATATATATATATAAATATATAGGTGTCTGTATGTGTGGATGGATATGCGCGTGTGTGCGAGTGTATACCTGTCCTTTTTTCCCCCTAAGGTAAGTCTTTCCGCTCCCGGGATTGGAATGACTGCTTACCCTCTCCCTTAAAACCCACTTCCTTTCGTCTTCCACTCTCCTTCCCTCTTTCCTGATGAGGCAACAGTTTGTTGCGAAAGCTTGAATTTTGTGTGTGTGTTTGTGTTTGTTTGTGTGTCTATCGACCTGCCAGCGCTTTCGTATATATATATATATATATATATATATATATATATATATATATATATATATAAAAACAAAGATGATGTGACTTACCAAACGAAGCTGAAGCGCTGGCAGGTCGACAGACACACAAACTAACACACACAAACACACAAATTTCAAGCTTTCGCAACAAACTGTTGCCTCATCAGGAAAGAGGGAAAGACGAAATGATGCGGGTTTTAAGGGAGAGGGTAAGCAGTCATTCCAATCCCGGGAGCGGAAAGACTTACCTTAGGGGGAAAAAAGGACAGGTATTCACTCGCGCACACACACATATCCATCCGCACATACACAGACACAAGCAGACATTTGTAAAGGCAAAGAGTTTGGGCAGAGATGTCAGTCGAGGCGGAAGTAAAGAGGCAAAGATGTTGTTGAAAGACAGGTGAGGTATGAGTGGCGGCAACTTGAAATTAGCGGAGATTGAGGCCTGGAGGATAACGAGAAGAGAGGATATACTGAAGGGCAAGTTCCCATTTCCGGAGTTCGGATAGGTTGGTGTTGGTGGAAGTATCCAGATAACCCGGACGGTGTAACACTGTGCCAAGATGTGCTGGCCATGCACCAAGGCATGTTTAGCCACAGGGTGATCCTCATTACCAACAAACACTGTCTGCCTGTGTCCATTCATGCGAATGGACAGTTTGTTGCTGGTCATTCCCACATAGAATGCATCACAGTGTAGGCAGGTCAGTTGGTAGATCACGTGGGTGCTTTCACACGTGGCTCTGCCTTTGATCGTGCACACCTCCCGGGTTACAGGACTGGAGTAGGTGGTGGTGGGAGGGTGCATGGGACAGGTTTTGCACCGGGGGCGGTTACAAGGATAGGAGCCAGAGGGTAGGGAAGGTGGTTTGGGGATTTCATAGGGATGAACTAACAGGTTACGAAGGTTAGGTGGACGGCGGAAAGACACTCTTGGCGGAGTGGGGAGGATTTCATGAAGGATGGATCTCATTTCAGGGCAGGATTTGAGGAAGTCGTATCCCTGCTGGAGAGCCACATTCAGAGTCTGGTCCAGTCCCGGAAAGTATCCTGTCACAAGTGGGGCACTTTTGTGGTTCTTCTGTGGGGGATTCTGGGTTTGAGGGGATGAGGAAGTGGCTCTGGTTATTTGCTTCTGTACCAGGTCAGGAGGGTAGTTGCGGGATGCGAAAGCTGTTGTCAGGTTGTTGGTGTAATGATTCAGGGATTCCGGACTGGAGCAGATTCGTTTGCCACGAAGACCTAGGCTGTAGGGAAGGGACCGTTTGATGTGGAATGGGTGGCAGCTGTCATAATGGAGGTACTGTTGCTTGTTGGTGGGTTTGATGTGGACGGACGTGTGAAGTTGGCCATTGGACAGGTGGAGGTCAACGTCAAGGAAAGTGGCGTGGGATTTGGAGTAGGACCAGGTGAATCTGATGGAACCAAAGGAGTTGAGGTTGGAGAGGAAATTCTGGAGTTCTTCTTCACTGTGAGCCCAGATCATGAAGATGTCATCAATAAATCTGTACCAAACTTTGGGTTGGCAGACCTGGGTAACCAAGAAGGCTTCCTCTAAGCGACCCATGAATAGGTTGGCGTACGAGGGGGCCATCCTGGTACCCATGGCTGTTCCCTTTAATTGTTGGTATGTCTGACCTTCAAAAGTGAAGAAGTTGTGGGTCAGGATGAAGCTGGCTTAGGTAATGGGGAAAGAGGTTTTAGGTAGGGTGGCAGGTGATCGGCGTGAAAGGAAATGCTCCATCGCAGCGAGGCCCTGGACGTGCGGAATATTTGTGTATAAGGAAGTGGCATCAATGGTTACAAGGATGGTTTCCGGGGGTAACAGATTGGGTAAGGATTCCAGGCGTTCAAGGAAGTGGTTGGTATCTTTGATGAAAGATGGGAGACTGCATGTAATGGGTTGAAGGTGTTGATCTACGTAGGCAGAGATACGTTCTGTGGGGGCTTGGTAACCAGCTACAATGGGGCGGCCGGGATGATTGGGTTTGTGGATTTTAGGAAGAAGGTAGGAGTGCGGAGTGTCGGTGGGGTCAGGAGGTTGATGGAGTCGGGTGAAAGGTTTTGCAGGGGTCTAAGGTTCTGAGGATTCCTTGAAGCTCCGCCTGGACATCGGGAATGGGGTTACCTTGGCAAACTGTATGTGGTGTTGTCTGAAAGCTGACGCAGTCCCTCAGCCACATACTCCGGACGATCAAGTACCACGGTCGTGAAACCCTTGTCCGCCGGAAGAATGACGATGGATCGGTCAGCCTTCAGATCACGGATAGCCTGGGCTTCAGCAGTGGTGATGTTGGGTGTAGGATTAAGGTTTTTTAAGAAGGATTGAGATGCAAGGCTGGAAGTCAGAAATTCCTGGAGGGTTTGGAGAGGGTGATTTTGAGGAAGAGGAGGTGGGTCCCGCTGTGACGGAGGACAGAACTGTTCCAGGCAGGGTTCAATTTGGATGGTGTCTTGGGGAGTTGGATCATTAGGAGTAGGATTAGGATCATTTTTCTTCGTGGCATAGTGATATTTCCAGCAGAGAGTACGGGTGTAGGACAGTAAATCTTTGACGAGGGCTGTTTGGTTGAATCTGGGAGTGGGGCTGAAGGTGAGGCCTTTGGATAGGACAGAGGTTTCGGATTGGGAGAGAGGTTTGGAGGAAAGGTTAACTACTGAATTAGGGTGTTGTGGTTCCAGATTGTGTTGATCGGTATTTTGAGGTTTTGGAGGGAGTGGAGCTGGAAGTGGGAGATTGAGTAGATGGGAGAGACTGGGTTTGTGTGCAATGAGAGGAGGTTGAGGTTTGCTGGAAAGGTTGTGAAGGGTGAGTGAGTTGCCTTTCCGGAGGTGGGAAACCAGGAGATTGGATAGTTTTTTGAGGTGGAGGGTGGCATGCTGTTCTAATTTACGGTTGGCCTGTAGGAGGATGCTCTGAACAGCCGGTGTGGATGTGGGAGAGGAAAGATTAAGGACTTTTATTAAGGATAGGAGTTGACGGGTGTGTTCATTGGCTGAGTTGATGTGTAGGTGAAGGATTAGGTGGGTGAGGGCAATGGATTGTTCAGTTTGGAACTGGTATAGGGACTGATGGAAGGAAGGGTTGCAGCCAGAGATGGGAACTTTGAGTGTGAGGCCTTTGGGGGTAATGCCAAATGTCAGACAAGCCTGAGAAAATAAAATATGCGAGCGTAATCTGGCTAGGGCGAAGGCATGTTTGCGGAGGGAATGTAAATAAAACTTAATGGGGTCATTGTGGGGGTGTTGTGAGGGTGACATGGTATTAGAAGGTGGAAAGTGTAACATGAGGTGAAATGAAAATGAAAATAAAAATATATGGGGAGAGATAAAGGTGAACTGGAAAGTAAGTGGAGATCTGGAATGAAAAAAGGCGAAAAGGTGTTGGTTACAGCTGGGCTATGTTGGACTCGGGTTGGTAGACAACGATGTGCATAAAGGTTAGGTGGTTGTGTTGCCGCCAAAACACGTTAAAGGATGGAGAAATTCGGGAACATTTCGAAAAAATTGCATGTAGTATATTAAAAGGAGTGGTTTTGTGGTGGCAGATTATGAAAATGAGGCTAACAATAGTGTGACGAAGAAATAATGACGTTAAAACCTGTGGGAAGCGGCTGAAAATTATAAGTGATGTGGGAAAAACGGAAATGGAAATAAAGCGAAAGTTATTAGAACTGGCCGAAATGGTTGTTTAAAAGGTGAAAGGAACTGTTTGTGGACTAGAAAACGGTGGATATTATAGCGGCGGTAGTGCTGAAAGCGTCAAAAAAATTTTTTTGGTTATGGTTTGGAAGTGGGTTACGTATTATAGAGTATATATAGGCGGGATAAAATAGTATAGCAGATTACGGTAAAAAGGAGAAGGTGAATACAAAGTGAAACTACTGGCAAAAACAGAAAGAGGAAAATAAGACGACAGAAAAGATTTCGAGATGCAACAGTGACAATAACAAACGTAATTGTTGGATTCAAATTAATGATATCAATATAATAGAGGGAAACATTCCACGTGGGAAAAATTATATATAAAAACAAAGATGAGGTGACTTACCGAACGAAAGCGCTGGCAGGTCGATAGACACACAAACAAACACAAACATACACACAAAATTCAAGCTTTCGCAACAAACTGTTGCCTCATCAGGAAAGAGGGAAGGAGAGGGAAAGACGAAAGGATGTGGGTTTTAAGGGAGAGGGTAAGGAGTCATTCCAATCCCGGGAGCGGAAAGACTTACCTTGGGGGGGGGGGGGGGGGGGGGGAAATAAATATATATATATATATATATATATATATATATATATATATATATATAAAAAACAAAGATGATGTGACTTACCAAATGAAAGTGCTGGCAGGTCGACAGACACACAAACGAACACAAACATACACACAAAATTCAAGCTTTCGCAACAAACTGTTGCCTCATCAGGAAAGAGGGAAGGAGAGGGAAAGACGAAAGGATGTGGGTTTTAAGGGAGAGGGTAAGGAGTCATTCCAATCCCGGGAGCGGAAAGACTTATCTTATGGGGGAAAAAGGACGGGTATACAATCGCGCGCGCGCACACACACATATCTATCCGCACATACACAGACACAAGCAGACATTTTCTTTCATAAAATATTGATAATTAAGAATTTATATTTGAAATGAAAACAGGAATATTGTGTGCACTATGTAATTGGAAACAAGAAGACGTGCAGTATTCATAAAAAATGAAACTGATGATAAATTTTAGAATTACGAGATGTAGGTATTTAAAATTGAATGAAAAAAAGCTGACCGAGGCGAGACTTGAACTGTCGAATACAGTACCTCAAAAAACCTCAAATCCAGTTTTTCTCTGTAAATTTATGGAAAACATTAAGAACGACCTATTTCCTGGCACTTTTTAACAGCGTTCTGCATGCATGTTTCACTGCGGAGCAGGAGGCAGCCTAGCCATTTTCATACTGCTTGTTGACAGTGTGACAATCAGAGCACATCAGTACAGAGACTGTGACTACAAATTTTTCAAATAAAAACTGCATAGCTAAATCATGATAAAGAAAAACGGTCATGACTACTAATGCATTAGAATATATTAAAATTTCCGTTTAATGTAACTTAGTATTAAGATATCTAATTCGTAATTAGGACCTACTTCCAAGAGCAGAACACCACCAGTGTATGCATGCTATAGCTTCTGACCAATCATTGTGTTCGCGTTTGTTTACATCAGGTTCATTCTTATGATGCGCAGAGTTTAGATCATCAACAGTTTTAGTGGAAAGACTGCTCTACTGGAAACAAGCCTAACAATGAACTGTTTGCTCAATAATGGTGGGAAATCATTGCCAACTTCACAACCAAGTTTCTACCAGTATGACCCATGAGAGTAACTTCTCTCTTGGTTGATGGTGTTAAATGAAAGAAAAGATGAAATTGAAGTATGTTTCTATACTCTGCATTTAATTCCAGTGCATTAGGATTTCATTGAAGCTACTCACAGTGATGGCTTTCAGATTTTTAAATTTCACTCATGGGATGTCTGTCAACGTGTTTTAATCCAGCTTGTCTCTTCAGTTAATTCTCATCTTTCCTCTCTAAATCTAGAAAGCGAAACACATTTCATACTAATTCCTTGTTTGCTATTGCATATTACATTTGTAAGCAGACCCTTCTCTTCCTTTTAGTATGACCAATTTTAGCTTACATTTCATGCATTTTACACATGAGTTCATGTTGTTAATAATCAGAAATTATTATTACAGATCTTGAGAGGCGATGCATCAAAATTTAGTGGGATTTTAGATCCAGGTATCTTCGAGCTGAACTCAAAGGCTGTAAATAAGGCTTATGAAGAATATGTGTTGAATGTCGGTGATTTTGATGAAAGGATATTTCTTGGTAAGTTTTTCAATTTTGTGATCTTGTACCTTGAGCTGTCGTTGTCTTCTGTTACATGTTTATTAACTGTGGGTTTATATTGGCGATGGAGCACATACTGTATCTGGGACAGTATAGTCAGTTGTAGCAGTTTTGAAAGCAACAAGAGCTTGTTCATCCTTGTAGAGAAATTTTTAGTTGTGGAATTCCAGAATGTTGTTCATTTCCTATTCTTGGCACCTACTGTACAGGCATTGTCTAAACTAGCTGTGTGTGCTTTCTGGTCACTGTCATGCATTACCTTCAGAAACTTTACTTCCAATCTCCATTGTAATGTGAACTTGGGATCTCTTAACTGAAGAATTACTTTGTATAAGATTGTGCTTTTCTAAGTAAAGTGAACATATAATGAAAGAACACAATGCTCACCAATTTTTAAGAAAAATCAGTCTTCAGTATATGGTATTCCATGTATAGTGGTTATGTGGTGCCATAAGTGCTGTTGCTCTGTATTATTTTTTGTCCATATTAATATATGTTAAATTTCAATAATGGATATTCCTGGGTGGAAAAATATGTAAAATCACTTACCTATGGGTGATAGGTGTATGACACACAGAAGCATATAATAGAAGACATTTAACACTTGCTTTCATGATGTTGCTCTTTTTCTAGTAAGAGTACACACAGCTACCCAAAAGTCACACTTGCAGTAGCAGCAAGTCTCGTTGCTACCAAGAGCACATACTTTTGGGTGTCTGTGAGGTTGTGTGTGTGAAAAGGAGTGAGATCTTGAAAGCTAGTGTTAACTGTTTCATATTACATGTTTCTGTGTGCCACACACCAATATTATGCAGGTAAGAGGTTGGTTTCCCATATTTTAGGTATGTTAAGTTTCAGTGTTTAGTACAAAAATATGCTTTTAAGCATATTTTCGCTTTTCAGTCCATTTTGTGTACAACCTGCCATCTTCCTTCCATTGGTCTTACTTTGAACTTACTGGCTAACTCAGGTGCAAATTACGAATAATTAAGAAATTGTTATAAAGATGTTTTCAATGTTGAAGTCTGGGACCGTAATTTATCCTCCTAAAGTTTATTTGGTTCAGTATGTATAGCAGATGCAATTGATATTCCCTTTTCATATATAGTTTTGTAAAATAGTAAATGAAAACCCATATATTAAGGTGTTGCAGTGCTAAACAAGTAGTTCACAATAGTGTGTTCCTAGCAGTGCAGTGTGTCAGTCATGGAAAGGTGCTACCACTAATTAGGGAAATGAAGGAGTCATTACCATTTGCTGCCTAAAAGATAAGATGGAAAAAAGTATTTGAAACAGATTGGACAGCCGCCCGGAGTGACCGTTCGGTTCTAGGCGCTACAGTCTGGAACCGAGCGACCGCTACGGTCGCAGGTTCGAATCCTGCCTCGGGCATGGATGTGTGTGTTGTCCTTAGGTTAGTTAAGTTTAATTAGTTCTAAGGTCTAGGCGACTGATGACCTCAGAAATTAAGTCGCATAGTGCTCAGAGCCATTTGAGCCAGATTGGACATTCTGGATCTTGCTGAAATACATTTTGTATCTGAAAACAGAATGCGGACCTGTAAAGTGACAGTTGAAACATTACCCCAGAGCTACATACATACTCCACTATTTTCACCATGTTGCCACTGTTCAAGATGTGGCAGAAATAGTTTTGAAAAGTGGAAATGAGCTCAAAAAATGGTGCAAATTTATCGTATCACTTTTGAAGATAACATTACTCAAAAGGGACCTCTCTCTATCTGCTGTGGTCATCTGTTTTTCAATAGTGATATAAGTGATCATGACTCAGCAATGAATGCTTTTGAGCAAGATTGTCTTAAAAAATCCTATCATGGAGAAAAGTTTTTTATGCAGTTTTCCGTGTGGCTCTTATCCCCCCCTCTAGGATGTGAAAATTCTTCATGCTACACCTGTGTAGAAAATGCCATGTTTTAAAAGCTGATATTTCTTAAAAAGACTCACATTCAAAATGTGTTTCATGTGGTGTATTGTGTCACAAATAATAATCAGTTGAGTTGTCGCAAGTTCATATCTCTCTGTTACATGTTTATGTCTATACAATTGTTTGTTTTTGTGATTCTTACTGAGAAAATATGTCTTTTATGTGAATGTCCATATTTGATATAGACTGGCATGTGTAAATTGTAAGTATTGGATAACATAAAAATTATTTCTCATGAATCTTCCTGCATATAAATTAATTCGTCCCCATGAAACTAATATTCCAAAAGCCTTTTTTGGGTGTTGAAAAATGTCAACCATTTCTTGTAGAAAACGACATTGAATTATCAGGCCTACGATGAAAGTTTCTGAACTGTAAATTAAAATGTGCAGTGACTGTATTCATTGAAAATTATAAGATTGGTCAAAAATGACTGACAGGCATAAAGAAATTTTCTTAACCTTCCACAGTTTTATTGCTCTATACCTTGATCAGGAAACAAGTGATTGACATTGAAGCATGTTGGGTGTAAAGTGTGAAAGAGATTGGTGATGTCAGTTCATCAGTGCTTGTGTGTGAAGTATGGTTGTAGCGTCAACAGCTATGTGGTTCTGTACGGACTAACTCTCTGTTAACATGCAGTATTGAGTTCACTTTGCAGCATGTAGTATCTGTGTTGCTTAGTGAATGCAGTCCTGTGTGTAAGATATCATTGTCCTGATATTTGTATAGCTGAATGAAAACCACAGGTCGCATACTGTCTTTTACAATTATAAGGATGATTCATTTTAGGTGATATACTCTGTATGAAAGGGATGCTCAAATGGGTTAAATAATAGACACCGCAAAAAAAACTTACGCATTACGTCATACTTGTGCAGACGGGGTTTCCTTAATAACAAGATGAGATTTATTTTGGAAGTGCTGTAGATGCAACTCATTCAAAATATGAAACACAGACCTTGACTACAAACACTGATAAAAGAAAAATTACAGCACAGGGTAAATGCCACTTAGTTCAAAGTCACCTCCTTCACGCCACTGCATGTTTTTGTGAGGCTTACAACATTACTCCATTTCTCCAGCGTTATTTGTGTCACTGTTTCCTCTAACAATTTCTGAGTTCCTGCCACAGTGAAGCTTTTATTATTGATTGCCACATGATGTTTGATCTGCTCGCAAATCATTTCAATGTTGTTAAAGTGGCAGTGATATGGTAGAGTCCTAAGAACCATATGACTGTGTTCTTTAGCCACCTTGTCAATTACATACTGTTGAAACTGTGGCTTATTTTGTTTCACAATTCCAAGAATTCCTCCTTACATTGCTCATCCCAAACTTGTACATTGGGATATTTTAATCATTCAAAGATGTCAGCTTTTTTGTTGCCATTGTTAGAGCTTTATCTTTAGTGGTTGGATGGTATGGGGAATTATCCATAATGATGACAGGCGAATGATTTAAGTGTTACAATAGTTGGCTCTTGAATCGCTTTAGATAATTTTCACGATTCATCTCATGTTAGTTGCTTGTCTTCTTTGTTTGGTAAACAAGGAGACAGTTTGTTGCAGAACCAGAAGTAGCTTCAGCTTGCAAAACAATAATTCTTGCACCTTATACTGTGAGAAGCGCAGTACTTCCACATATATTGTCATCTGTTCAGTCTTTTCTGATGAAATGACCAGCATTTATTTGTATTTCATTGAGCCACACTACGTCTTCAAATGTCGTCTTAACAACCTTTCTTTCCTTGGGCCTTGTACTGCACCAACGCGGGGTCGGCCTTGTTATTACTGATTTGGCAGTGTTAGTTGCAGAGGGTGGCCGGATGCCCTTCCTGCCGCCACACTGAACCCCCCGGGACGTAAACAGTGTACCCCAGCTGTCTGCGTCTAGTATAAGCCATGAAATAGTACGAACTTGTTCAAACGTCTGTGAGTCGTGTGACTGAGGTGGAACGGAGGGTCCAGCCCGGTATTCACCTAGCGGGATGTGGAAAACCGCCTAAAAACCACATCCAGGCTAGCTGGCTTAGCAATCCTCATCGGTAATCGGCCGGGTGGATTTGATCCAGGGCTGGTGCGCCTACCCGAGTCCAGGAAGCAGCACATTAGTGCTCTCGGCTACCTTGGCGGGTCAAATGCTATCTTAACAATGTCCCTTAAAAATCAGCAATGCCACTTAACAAAATCCATTGTCTCCATTTTAATTTTGCATCCATTAATTTTTTTTTATACTTGAAACCATGGCCACTGACAACTGTTAACAATGAATCTTGCTGAGACTTAATAATTCTTCCTCACAAAAAGTAACTTACAGTTTTTTCATAGTTGCGTGTTTTTTCCTCATTTTTCCCCCCATCTTTTTACCAGCCATCCATAGCTTTTGCCAACTTTCACAGCAGTGTTTTTATGAATCTTCAAGGTGTTTGCAGTTGTTTCAGTTACCTTTGTTAGAGGCAGCAGAGCTGCAACATTGTCTCTCTCCTTCTCAAAATATTCCCACACCAAGCACACAGACTCACGTGTCTGACCAAGCAAAATATGAGCAGATCACTAAACTTTCCATTTAGCAACCACACATTCCTGCACACTTCCACTGCAAGCTTCAGACATTTTGGATTTTAAAATAAACTTGCCACCCAGAGAAAAAGCTCACAATGAAAATGGATCACAACTGTTAGGTTACAAGCTGCAAGCGTAGCCTGCAATTGGCTCTTGCCACTACCTGGCATAGTAGAGTGATTGGGCAATGGTGAATGGAACGGAAGGTGCAACAGAGCACATTCTATAATTGATTTTTGCTTTAAACAGCTAGTGGACCGTCACTTTGTTATTTTGATCTAGATGTAATAAAGCAATTGGAAGAAGTAGTGTCTGATGATAAAACTGTTGAATCTAGTTTTACTGATAGTCTAGTGAAGAGAAACTTATGGTAAAATCAAATTTTGTCAGTGGAGTTCGGACCAAGGGATTAGTTGGAAGACAGGTGATACCAGACCATCATTGAAGCAAGGATCTATGCTGGCAGAGAGAACTCCAAAAGAAGTCGTAATAATAGTAATAATAGTCTAGAAGTAAATAGGGGAAAGTATAAGTATAGGAAAGGGAAAATAGATAATTTCAGTTACAAACTGCAGTGGCAAAACTGACAGGTAGGTAGGAAATATTTGGTATAGACATTGTATTCCAGGCGTTTTCTTTTTGGAAATATTCATGTTTGATCATCAGTGATGTGTCTTCATGTCTTAACTTCAGCTTACGTAATATTTATTTTCTTTCTTTGCTATAACAAATACTTTTCTCTTAATTTTGATTGTAACTTATTCGTGAAAGAAGTTGCTTAGAAAACACTCGTTCGACTGAGTCTCAAGTGCTCGCCATTCAAGGACCCTTGCCATGTAGGATTGGTAGGGAAGTTCCAAGGCAGGATGGAACATTTTTTCATGGGCTCATTTAATAAGCGTGAGAGCATTACAGACAAAATTACTGTTCATATTCCAAGAGCCTACATTACAAGAAGTCTGGCAATATATTATTTTGTCTCGTAAAGGTCTTGTGAAATGACAACGAAGAAATTAGTGCTCATATGGAGGCATACTGACAGCTGTTCTTCTTGTGCACTGTTAGAAACCGCGTGATCTGAGACGTCGTGTCACGGTCCGGGCAGCTGCCCCCATCAGAGGTTTGAGTCCTTCCTCAGGCACGAGTGTGTGTGTTGTCCTTAGTGCAAGTTAGGTTAAGTAGTGTATAGGCTTAGGAACCAATGATCTGAGCAGTTTGGTCCCTTAAGAATTGACACACATTTGAACACTGTTTGAAAATGGAACGTAAAAGACAGAATTAAAGTTTTACCTGAAGTACCATGTGGCACCCTCTCATAAGTTGTTTAGCAGAATAGAAGTAGACATACTTAAATGATACATTAACAAAAATAATCAATTTTTGAAAATATAAGTAATTGGACAGATAAAAAATTACTCACCAAGCATTATCAGGAGAACGCATATATAAAAGGTATTAAAGTTTGCAAGCAAGCCAATGACTCATCCTTTTATCAGAAGGGTTGAAGAGAAAGGAAGAGGGGTGAAGGAACATGACTGGTGTGTTCTAGGAAAAGGGGTAGAGTTTGAGTTACCCAGAGCCCTGGGTCGGAGGAGACTTACTGGATGGGGTGAGAAGGGAAGACAGTTGGGGGCTGCACCGGACGAAATTCGAAAACCTGAGAGCTTAAAGGTAATATGCATGACAGAGATTACTTCTAAAGCATTGTACATGAGTTAATAAGAATGAAAAGCTAACAGCAGTGTATGTGATGGAGGTGGGAGGGAACAGCAAAAAATAGAAAGTTCAGAAAATAAAAAATGCAGAAAACTAAAGAGGGAGTGACGAAAGGAATAGCTACTGTGAAGAATTGCTGAGGTGAAAAAATTAATCTAAATTAAACTAAGATGGGTGGAGAGAAAAAAGGACAAGTTGTAGCGCCAGTTCCCACTGGCGGAGTTCTGAGGAACTAGTGTCTCGGGGAAGATTCCACGTTGTGGGGAAACAGGCTCTGGGATCATGACTGTCATGTTGTAGAGCATGATCTGCAACAGAAGAGTGTGTGTTCCCAGTGTACACCCTCTACCTGACAACACACATCATCCTGTTGCAGAGCATGCTCTACAACATAAGTCGTGATTTCGATGCCTGTTTCACCACACGTGCCCTCTGGAATCTTCCACTAGACACGAGTTTCTAAGAACTCTGCTGGTGGAAACTGGTGCTACACCATGTCCTTGGTTCTTGCCATCCATCTGGTCTTCATTTACGTTAATTTCTTTGGCCTCATTGCTTTTTCACAGTAACTATACCTTTCTTGACTTACTTTTTAGTTTCCTACATATTTTATTTTCTAACCTGTTTATTTTTCACTGTCCCCCTCCCACCTCTATTACATACAATGTTCTTAGCTTTTCACTCGTATTAACTAATGTACGATGTTTCAGCACCAATCTCTGTCTTGCATATTACCCTATCTTCCACCTGTTAGCTCTCAGGTTTTCAAATCTCATCCAGTGCAGTCCTTGTCACCCTGTCCAGTAAGTCTCCCTGACACAAGGCTCTGGATGACTTCTCTGAACTCTACCCCTTTTCCTGAACCTCACCTCTCTTCGTCCCCCTTCAGCCCTTCTGCCAAAAGAAGGACTTACTAGCTCTTAAAGTTTTCAAACTTTAATACCTTTTATATGTGTTCCCCTGCCGCTGCTTGGTGAGTAGATTTTTTTATCTATCCAGTTACTTAAACGATATATTATGTTATATGAGAGTTTGCAAATGTTGCTTTGGGACAAAACTGTGCTATCACAACAGAAATTCTTAGGTCAGAAAAGGATATCAGAACAATGTATGGTGTCACTTCATGAACTTAGTGCAGGCAATTGTCCAAGCAACTTGGAACTGTAACTCTTTTTATCTCTGTTCATATGGCTGTCTAAGATTATGTACTGATTCAAAAGGAGCTGCAACATTCACTCGGTGAACATTAGTCAGGGAAAAAAAATTAGTCTGGGACTCATGTACAGAAAGATGTACATTATTCTGCAGGATCCATGTACATCCATACATCATGTTCCATAATTCACACCCCAAAGAAGACCCTTCAGTGGTGTGGAACAAGTCAGATCATACATCAGTTGGCAGGGGCAGTCTCTGCAGGCCACTGCTGTAAAATATGCTAATAACAAGTGCTAATCTACTCTTTAATTAGCTTTCCAGCATTACTAAAAAGTGTTATAAAAAAAGAAAGATATTGACTACTAACTTTAAGGATTTCCTTGTGCCACATTAGTTTTATTCTGCACAGAGGGCCCTTGTCCACAGATGAATGCTGTCTGTCTTTTTTGGTTAGTCTCAGATAATCACACATGAAACAGAGAAAGCATTGAGCAGATCACATTCTCTCTCCCCCTCCCCCCTCCCCACTCCATCTCTTCCCTCTCCCCCTCCCCCCTTCTCAAACCTGACTTTGAAAAATGGTTGTATTCAATAGATCATGTTTTGTATTTATTGATAAAAGGGAGAAATTTAGGAAATGGGGGGGGCTAGATGGAGATGCTGGAAAATGTAAAATTATTTGAAGCTACCATGCCAGAGGGAGGGGTGGAGATAAACAAGAAATTTAGTGGGAAGGGATTTGGGAGAGGAGCAAAATGTAATGGTGCAGGACAGAGGTCTATAGAGAACAGATGCAATGGGAGACAAAGGAGATTGTTTGACAAATAATTCTCCAGTAAACAATTTGGAGAAGATTGCTAGAGACAGGGATTCATGGTGAGGCAGAGGGGTCAAACTGAATGGTATGGGTTGAAGCAACTAGTGAAGTTGATCTGGTTGTACTGAAAAATGTACTATGGAATTAGGTCATCAAACTTTCCCTGTGCCGCAATGTGCCATTGCCATTTGTAAGGTAGCAGATGATTGGTACTCATATTCACATCTAAAGTTTCTAGTGGCTGCTGTCACAGACTGGGCTACTTTTAGAGCTGTAGCCTTGAATTACAGAGAGGAAAAAAATTTACCAACTATAAGGATTTTGTACAAACAAATTGCTTTGAAACATGCACATAAAGCACAAAAATAAAACGAGCATGTTGTTGTTTCATTCTGACCTTATCTTCCCTAGGCTTTTGTATGAGACTAGGCATTGAGCGAAACACACACATCAGAGGGTGTGATAAGCACTATCCATGCTTTCATTGACACTCGAACATAAGTTCATGGTGGTGGCAGCATGCTGTTGAGATTGGGGATGCTTAACTCGCACCTGTTAAGGTGACAGTACTGTGTGGCTTTGTAGTTTCATTGTTGCAACAGTCAAGCAAATTCATTGTGATGAGCTCTTGTGCTAAATGAGCCTATCTTGCTAAATGAGCCAGTCTGATGTTCATTGTGCAAATAATAATTCTTTTTGCTCTCAGAGATTAAATCTTATATTACTGCAGATTTAAGAAAAACTAATATTTGTGGTATTTTTAAGCATTTTTTTATCACTTTCATCAGGGAAATAAGGTAAGCAGAAAGTGACTCTTTTCTCTAAAGAGAGAAAAGTCACTTAATGTATTAGGAGAGAAAAGGCGCAGGAAACAATCAGAATTATCAGTGTATGTTCAGATTACTTAGTGTTCATGATCATGAGCTGATGGCAATTAATAGGTCACGGGTAGAGGTCACAGATGGGAGCTGAAACTATGAGAAAAATATAGACAAGTCATTAGGACAAAAATGTAATTAATGTAAATATATACCATAGCAACAATTTAATTTATTTTATTATATCTGTAAGGCGCTTGTGAGGTTTGTATCCTTGGCTGAGGGTGTTCCTTAATATTTGTCAGGACTACTGCAGATATGGGGGCCATGAGGCACACAAATCTACAAACTAATAAGAGTTATTAGCTATCACCACTTCGTTTCAATGAAGAGATTTATAATAACGTGCTCACCACGCTGACCCGTCATAACTGTGTCTGACGTCCTACCATGAATAAATATGGATTTGTCAATACTCCATTGTGAGTCAAAAGACACAC
Organism: Schistocerca americana; assembly: GCF_021461395.2. Taxonomy (NCBI): domain Eukaryota; kingdom Metazoa; phylum Arthropoda; class Insecta; order Orthoptera; family Acrididae; genus Schistocerca; species Schistocerca americana. The sequence continues at coordinate 38,590,525 of NC_060123.1, forward strand.
AATTCCATGTTGGAAACTGTTCTGCTTGTGCAGGCGGCCAGCGACACGACTACTTTCGTACCCGCATGTGGCAGTCCTCTGACCCTTACACCCCCCCCCCCCCCCCCTCTCCCCCCAAGGAAGATGAGCTACTGAATGTGATTCTAGACAACCACCTGGGCGTCATGAATCCATTCGCCCATTGTTACATCAGAAGGCACTGCCTCATTTATTTCATTCGCAGACACAATAACAATTGGTACTGATGTGTGAGCTTTCAAACTCACAACTTGGTACATGACTTGCACTGTAGACACAAGACACACAAATAAAAATAACAACAACACAGTACTGACAATTACCAGGTGTACTGATATGAAATGAGCGTTAAGATACAAATGTGTCGATAGGGAACATTTGTTGTGAATGAGCCTTATTTTATTTATTTATTTATTTTTATTTTATTTTTTGTTGTTGTTGGTGTGACATCTGCCAAAGATATTTAGTATACATCAGGTCATGGAACAAACATCATCATATGTTTTCATCATGTTAACACATTAATTTTTTTGTTTTCATTTGAAAAAAAAAGTGCTACAGAGTTGCAGCGAATGTTTGTCGAGGCATATGGTGATCATGCTCTATCAGAAGCGACGTGCAAAAGATGGTTTCAACAGTTAAGAAATAATGATTTTGATGTAAGAAATGAAGAACGTGGAAGACCACCAAAAAAATTTTGAAGACACTAAATTGCAAGCAATATTGGATGAAGATGATACTTTGAGTCAGAAGCAAATGGCAGCAATGCTAAATGTTGCACAACGAACAATTTCTGACCGTTTGAAAGCTATGGGAAAGATCCAAAAGTGTGAAAAATGGGTGCCACATGAATTGAATGAAAGACGGATGGGAAACTGAAAAACCATTTGTCAAATTTTGCTTCAAAGACATGAAAGAAAATCAGTTTTGCATCGAATTGTTACTGGCGATGAAAAATGGATTTATTTTAAGAATCCTAAATGGGAAAAATCATGGGTTAATCCGGGACAACCATCAGCATTGACTGCAAAACCAGATCGATTTGGCAAGAAGACAGTTCTCTGTGTTTGGTGGGATCAGAAAGGTATGGTGTATCATGAGCTTCCAAAACCCGGCAAAACTGTGAATACTAATCACTACAGACAACAAATAATCAATCTGAACTGTGCATGGATCGAAAAAAAGATCAGAATGGGCCAGAAGACATGGCAAAGTAATTTTTTTACACGACAATGCACATGCACACAAAGCAAAACTGGTTCAGGATACAATCAAAACACTTGGCTGGGAGCTGCTACCCCACCCGCCGTATTCACCAGACTTGGCCCCTTCTTTCTACCATTTGTTTTCATCAATGGGGCACGCATTGGCTGAGGAACACTTCGATTCCTACGAAGAAGTCGAAAATTGGGTGTCTGATTGGTTTGCTTCAAAAGATGAACATTTCTATTGGCGTGGTGTCCACAAATTGCCAGAAAGGTGGTCAGAATTTATAGAAAGCAATGGTCAGTACTTTGAATAAAATGTTTTTACTTTTCAATTCAAAATTAGTGTTTCATTTTCACAAAAAAACGCTCATTTCATACCGGTACAACTGCTAAGTATGGATTAACATTACTTGAAGATCCAAAAGAGTCAATCCAATTTGCTGCTTGAATGAAATTCAGCTCATTGTTAGTTGTCATCATAAATTATAAGAATGAACAGGGTAAATCATGGTAGATGTAGCATCGAATATACGTTCAGTTAGTAGCAGTATCTCTAAGAATTGGTCTGGATGCAGTTGTACAGAAATAAGAAATCAGATGAACTACTTTCTAGAGTTGTTTTTAAATTAAGAGCATCAATTCCAGCATTCGATACACTTCAGAAATTCTTAAAAGCAGTGTGTTTAAATTTAAGTGAGCACTTACAGTGTTTAATCCTTCGAAGAGCTCGTGGATTATTGCATTCATCTCACCAAGAATCATGTTGAAATGCATAAGAAGTTGCTTTACAATTTGTTCAATAAAACTGTGTGATTAGTAACGGTTCTTTACATATTCCTTAATACAGTTCTTTCATTAGGCAGGTTAATTGAATTCGTACTGGACTGTTGTTCAAGGGCTACAATTTTGTCTTGAACGTCCAATAGATCTCAGCTTGTTAAAGTGCCGAATACAGTAGAAGGACACTTCCTCCAAAATCAAACCAGGCACGTTTGTGCTTAATCAAGATTTTATGTGGCAAAAGGTTTAAGAAACAGTTAATTTCTTTTTCATAATTAGCAAACGTACACTCTGCATACATTTTGGCAGTAATCCAGTTGTTATACCAAGTCATTCCTATTTCCAAAACTGTGTCATTATCTTTGACTGAACAAGTCAAATCAATTTGCATTTTAATAGAATTGAATTGTTGTGGGATCTCACTCAAATTGGATTTAAGTACAAGGTTAGCATTATTTGTTGAAACTACCATGTTCGATCCTTCTAGTACTAGAAGGTATCAGATAGATTATATAATGGTAAGGCAAAGATTTAGCAACCAGGTTTTAAATTGTAAGACATTTACAGGGGCGGATGTGGACTCTGACCACAATCTATTGGTTATGAACTGTAGATTAAAACTGAAGAAACTGCAAAAAGGTGGGAATTTAAGGAGATGGGACCGGAATATACTGACTAAACCAGAGGTTGTACAGAGTTTCAGGGAGAGCATAAGGGAACAATTGACAGGAATGGGGCAAAGAAATACAGTAGTAGAAGAATGGGTAGCTCTGAGGGATGAAGTAGTGAAGGCAGCAGAGGACCAAGTAGGTAAAAAGACGAGGGCTAGTAGAAATCCTTGGGTAACAGAAGAAATACTGAATTAAATTGATGAAAGGAGAAAATATAAAAACGCAGTAAATGAAGCAGGCAAAACGGAATACAAACGTCTCAAAAATGAGATCGACAGGAATTGCAAAATGGCTAAGCAGGGATGGCTGGAGGACAAATGTAAGGATGTAGAGGCTTATCTCACTAGGGGCAAGATAGATACTGCCTACAGGAAAATTAAAGAGACCTTTGGAGAAAAGAGAGCCACTTGTATGAATATCAAGAGCTCAGATAGAAACCCAGTTCTAAGCAAAGAAGGGAAAGCAGAAAGGTGGAAGGAGTATATAAAGGGTCTATACAAGGGTGATGTACTTGAGGACAATATTATGGAAATGGAAGAGGATGTAGATGAAGATGAAATGGGAGATACAATACTGCGTGAAGAGTTTGACAGAGCACTGAAGGACGTGAGTCGAAACAAGGCCCCGGCAGTAGACAACATTCCATTAGAACTACTGACGGCCTTGGGAGAGCCAGTCATGACAAAACTCTACCATCTTGTGAGCAAGATGTATGAGACAGGCGAAATACCCTCAGACTTCAAGAAGAACATAATAATTCCAATCCCAAAGCAGCTGCAAAATACTAACGCGAATTATTTACAGACAAATGGAAAAACTGGTGGAAGCCGACCTCGGGGAAGATCAGTTTGGATTCCGTAGAAATGTTGGAACATGTGAGGAAATACTGACCTTACGACTTATCTTAGAAGAAAGATTAAGAAAAGGCAAACCTACGTTTCTAGCATTTGTAGACTTAAGAGAAAGCTTTTGACAATGTTGACTGGAATACTCTCTTTCAAATTCTAAAGGTGGCAGGGGTAAAATACAGGGAGCGAAAGGCTATTTACAATTTGTACAGAAACCAGATGGCAGTTATAAGAGTCGAGGGGTATGAAAGGGAAGCAGTGGTTGAGAAGGGAGTGAGACAGGGTTGTAGCCTCTCCCTGATGTTATTCAATCTGTATATTGAGCAAGCAGTAAAGGAAACAAAAGAAAAATTCAGAGTAGGTATTAAAATCCGTGGAGAAGAAATAAAAATGACATTGTAATTCTGTCAGAGACAGCAAAGGACTTGGAAGAGCAGTTGAACGGAATGGACAGTGTCTTGAAAGGAGGATATAAGATGAACATCAACAAAAGCAATTGCTATTTGGGGAGCAAAATAACTGATGATGGTAGAAGTAGAGAGGATATAAAATGCAGACTGGCAATGGCAAGGAAAGCGTTTCTGAAGAAGAGAAATTTGTTAACATAGAGTATAGATTTGAGTGTCAGGAAGTCGTTTCTGAAAGTATTTGTATGGAGTGTAGCCATGTATGGAAGTGAAACATGGACGATAACCAGTTTGGACAAGAAGAGAACAGAAGCTTTCGAAATGTGGTGCTACAGAAGAATGCTGAAGATAAGGTGGGTAGATCACATAACTAATGAGGAGGTATCGAATAGAATTGGGGAGAAGTGGAGTTTGTGGCACAACTTGGCAAGAAGAAGGGACAGGTTGGTAGGACATGTTCTGAGGCACCAGGGGATCACAAATTTAGCATTGGAGGGCAGCATGGAGGGTAAAAATTGTAGAGGGAGACCAAGAGATGAATACACTAAGCAGATTCAGAAGAATGTAGGTTGCAGTAAGTACTGGGAGATGAAGAAGCTTACACAGGATAGAGTAGCATGGAGAGCTGCATCAAACCATTCTCAGGACTGAAGACAACAACAACATCATGTTTGATTGTGGTTCAAACACAGCACCTGTTGATGTGGCACTACTATTATAGCATTAGTAGAACACATTGTAATAACAGAAATTAGAATTACAGCAAACATGGTTAATTATTTCTAAACACTAGAAATAAACAATGAATATAATACAAATGTGTTTCTTGTGGTAACCTGTGGAGTAAGATTTAGTTACACGTGCACGCTTTAGGTAGTAACTGCAATCTATATTTGCACAACACATTCATATGTGCAAATGGCTGAGAAATAAACACATCTTTTACACTCACTTACACTACACACGTCTACGAAGATTGTAGGGGTGTCTGGGACTTGATCACTCGATGTATAGCGATGCCTCAGTCTTGGAAGTCTGAACTGTGACCTTGCACTGCTTGTGTCCTGGATTTAGGAACACCTGGTTAGGCCCTAGGTTTGTCCCTGTCGTCGTCTCGTGATGCTGCAGGAAGTCACTCAGAAATGGCTTTGCACAATTGACATGAATGACAGTCAAATAAAAAGGCAGCTGGAGTCTAAGAGTGACTAGTGGCAACACCTCGAAGATCAGATATGGTCCTTTCCAAAACTTCTTAACTTTTTGACCTAACTCTTCTTTAACACCACAGATCTCTGGCTTGATACTGTGGCAAAACTGCTTGGTGACCATGTTGTTTTGTTTGCTGCAGAAAAGGTTGATGATTCCACCATTTCATTCCCTTCCATGCCTTCTTTAGCTTATGTGCTAATTGCTTTATATATTCATTGCTAATTCCAGTGGTTAACAGTGGAAAGTCCAAGTGTGTATGCATTCTGCATTGTAAGCGCTCAACGAAGTACGGAAGACACACGTCCCAATTGTCATGCTTGCTACTTACATAGTTGCTAATCATCTTAATGATAGTTCTGTGAACTCGCACAATGTGTCCATTTCCATATGGGTGTGGTGGTGTAGTTCTTAGTTGTGTTATTTACATTTGCTTACAAGTCTGTTTAAGCAATTCACTCATGAAATTTGATCCTTGGTCACTGATTATTGTTAATGGTGGTCCAGACTTCAGAATCCACTCCTTTACGAAAACCTTAGCCACAGTGTCGGCACTCTGATCAGGTATTGGTATCAGGAGATGATGTCTGGAGAAATGATCTAACATGGTCAATATGTATTTATTACCATCTGTAGTCTTAGGCAAAGGTCCAGCGACATCAAGTCCAACACTTTCGTATGGTTCACTAGTCTGGCAGTTCTCTGCAGTTTTTCCCGAATTATAATGTCTGTTGCAGGAATCACACTGTGAAACAAGCTCAGAACTGTCAGCTTTACGTCTTGGCCACCAATATACCTCAGCTATTTTAATGTTTGTTGCTTTCTTACCACAGTGTCCAGATAATGAAGAGTCATGCTGTTCCATCATGATTTTGTACTCTCCAGTGCTTTCCGGAATAATTAGGTGGTTTTCTTTACTAGTTATCTTGTACGGCAGTCCACCTATTTCGACAAAACATTGATCTTTTTCGATATTTTGCATTGTGGATGCTCCTCCTGAACTGCTTTTAACTCTTCCTCGCAAGTTATTGTAACACAGACATGTACCTTTCAGCTCGTTGCATCAGCATTTACGTGTAGTTTACCAGGTTGATGAATAACTTTAAACTGAAACTCACTCAGTCTCAAAGCCCACCTACATAGTGTGGAACTTGGGTCTTAAAGCACAATAGCCATTTAAGTACGGCATGGTCTGTAACCATTGTGAATTCTCTTCTTGTCAAAAAACATCTGTTATGTGTTACACCAAAAACCAAAGCACAAAGCTCCTTTTCTGTTGTAGAATAATTACATTCTGCTTTGTTTAATCGTCTGGATGAAAATGATATTGGTTGTTTATGGCCATCAGTTTCTTTAGACAAACTACCATCAACAGAAAATTTTGAAGCATCTGTTGAAACAATGAATGGCTTGCTGAAATGTGGATAGGCTAACACTGAAGCTGTGGTTAGGGCAGTTTTAAGGTTTTCTATTGCCGTCATGCATTCTGATGACCAATTGTGTATTTCCCCTTTTCAGTAGCTGTGTCATTTGATGTGCTATATTTGCATAAGCGGCAATGAAATGCCTATAGAAGTTAGCTAATCCTAAGAATATTTGTAATTCTGTGGTTCCAGAAAATTCTTGACAGCTTCAATTATGTTGGATCGGGACAGACGCCTTCACTAGTTGATAACATGTGCAAGGCAGTTCAGTTGCTTTTTTGTGCAAAGTGACATTTATCTATAGACAATGACAGTGTTGCGCTGCTTATAAGTTCGAAAACTGCTTGAAGTGTCTCTGTATGCTGCTTCATGTTTTCATTGAAAATTATTACATCTTCGATGTATATAAGAGCTTGTGTTGGTGTGAACCCTGGTAAAACGGAATCCATCTGGTGATGAAAGGTGGCTGGCGCATTGCGAAATCCAAACGGGATATGCAAGTATTTATACACTCCTATGGTAGTAACAAACGAAGTTTTCACTCAATCAACTGGATGCAGTGTCAGCTGATGATATCCACTTGTTAGATCACAAACCAAAAAAATTTGACATCTGGAGTAATACAGGGCTTCTACCAGATTTGGTATGAAGTAAATGTCTGGTGTGGTTACTGCACTCAGAGCATGATAATCCACTCAAAAATGGAACTGTGGTTCTCCAGAAACAGATTTCTTCTGAACTTCTGAACAATGACAACCGGTGAACACCATGGTGGATCTGCAGGATCTCTTGGTTCTGTAATTCCGCTCTCCAGTTGTTCTTTAACCATTTCTTCTACCAGCTCTCTTTGACTAAATGGTTCTGTAAGGTCTCTGGGTGATTGGTGATGCATTTCAGGTACGTATATGATGCTGAACCAGATGAGTGACAGATAAATTGTAACGCTCTTGGAAAAGATATGCATGCTCCAATAACACAAGTGCTAGAATCTTCTACTCTTCAGCTGTCAAATGTTCCGTCTTCTGCCAAATCTTGCTCTATATTTGTTCTACTCTTCAGCTGTCAAATGTTCTGTCTTCTGCCAAATCTTGCTCTATATTTCTATTTCGAATCTTTGCTGCAATTTTTCAGCACTGCTAGTAAAATCTGTCTTTGTAACTGTGAAGTGTGAAACTTCATTTGGGATCACTTTTATTTATGCTTGACACTTCAGCAACTTTTGTTCCTCATGGCAGTACAGTGTCTTCATCGCTCATGTTAGTTATTGTTATTGGCACTAGCTACATTGTGTCTCACCGTTGTAGCTACGCCAACACTTCCGGCAACATAACAATGCATTTTGTCCAGTAACTCACACTTATCTGACAGCTCGGTCAATAACAAAGTTCCTTCATTGAATCGGGGTGAATTGACTTTGATATAGATTATTCCTGTTCCCTGGGGAATTTGCTGAGGCTGATCAATCTTTATATTGACTTGAAGGGTTTGAGCTGATGCGTCGAGCTGATGCGTCGGTAAGTTGATTGATCCCACGACATCAGTGTTTCTGCTACTTTGAGTACAATCTGAAGAATGATTTTGTAGGTCGTAGTTTCTACAGCTTAGTGTTATCCTTCTATCAGTGAAAAATATCTCAGCCCCGTTAGCGGTCAAAAAATCAAATCCAAGTACACCACCGTAGCGCGTTTCATTATTTGTAACTACTTGCACCATTGCGTGTATTTTTCTTGGCCTAAACATAATTCTTTGTCACCATCTCCGTGGTTACGTATGTTCCTGCCGTTTAACCAATGCACCTTTAGCTATGGCAGTCTTAACTTATCCCTTTTGTCAATGTAACACCACATCAGTGAGTTATGTGCTCCCGTGTCAATAAGTAGCTTGATCTGTCATCCACAATATACAGCATTCATCACAAAGTCATTGTCGATCTAATTTTCGGTGGAGCTAACAGGAATTACTGTCTCGGGCAGGGGGCAGACGATGTGGTGGCCCGTATGTCCCAGCACTCATTTAACGCTCTGCCAAGTTGTCTGTTGCTTGCTTTACTCTTTCTCTTATTGTGGCAATCTCTCGATATGTGACCCTTTACCCCACAGTTGTCACAAAGTCATCTTAATTGACCAGTCTTGTTACATCTGTAACATTCTGCATTTGTGTTGAATACATGGCGTTCTTCTTTTCGCATATCATTTAGTCGTCTTATGCTTCCACGAAGCTAACAGCTGCTTCTACTACTTCCTGAAAGGTCTTCCATCGCCCCAGACTGACTGCCTTGCCTACTTCCTAGGCATATATCCCATGAATGAATGTGTCTAACGCTCTCTGATCGGCTTCGAGCAGCTTTGAGCAGCTCTTATATTTGAGAGTTAAAGTTTTGAATTCTGTCAGTAAACTGCTCAATAGATTCGTCCCGTCACATTCGTAGACTATAGAGTTGTTGTCTGTAGAATCTGGTAGCATTTTTGCGTATGAATCTCTGAACTACCATCACTTGGAGTTCATTGTAATTTTCTGATTTCACACAAGTGGTCTTTGCACTGATGAAATCTTGTGCGGCTTCTTGAATTATTAATTTAGCAACTGCCAATTTATCTGAATCAGTCCACGAAACCAACAAGGCAGGTCCTTCGAGTTTATGGAAGAATACTTGTACGTCTTCCTCGGGTTAACCGCTAAACACTGGCACTCATGGCAATAATGAGAAATGCTTTATGGGGCCAGCATTGCAAGAGCTATCATTTGACAAGTCATGTGAAAGGCTGCACCCATTTTTGTCTGCTTTAACCTTTGAATCTCTTTCCTCAAATTGTTCATAACGGTTTGAGATCGGCTGTGTCACCCAGGTTAGATTCTGCATACTGATTTATGTACGCCAGCAAAATCACACTATTAAGGCAAAAGTTATAGGAATCCATTGCTGCTTTTCGTATTGGAGCCAAATTTAAGTAGACTAACCAGGATTCCAGTGTTGGATGACCCCAGATTGTCGGATGAGGTCCCCACTGCTGCTGCTGCTGATGATGATTCACCATGGAGACATATTATCAGAAACTCGGAAATTCTCGAAAGTTCAGACATCACTGCACCTCCTCAGGACTGTAGCATTCCACAATTGGTTCCCACACTGCCACCACTTCAGTACGGCATTTATGAGGTTTGTGTCCTCATCTGAGGGTCTCCCTTGCTATTTTTCAGGATTATTGTGGGCATTGGGTCCATGAGGTACAGAAATATGCGAGCTACGAGTTATTAGCAATCACCATTTCATTTTAATAAAGAATTTCATAACATGCTCACTATGCCAACCTGTAATGATTGTGTCTGATGTCCTACTATGAACAAATATGGATTTGTCAGTACTGCATTGTGAGTTGAAATAGGCATAATTCTGAGTCGGAACCACACGTGTTGGGAACTGTTCTGCCCGTGCAGACGGCCAGCAATGTGACATGACAACTGCGTGTGTGAGGCACTCTACAGCCACTGTATACAGACACCATAGTTCGTCAGCATTCCCTGATACCGCCAGCTCACATTTGTACCCGTACATGCCAGCTGCGTCCAAGCCTGTGACCGTTACATATCTACATTTATTTCCTGTTGCATTTTTCAGGTGGTTGTTTTCCTCTTTACAATATACAGGGTGTATACGACCTGGGACAACCAGGAGATCCGGGAAAAACCCGGGAATTTTTTCATCCGGGAGAAAACCCGGGAATTGTTTAGAATTCCGGGAATTTTTCATCGTTTCAGATTTCAGTTAAATTTTTGTGATTTTGAGTGGTAAGAACCAATAGAACCAATACTCAGCAAAGGATATTACTGTACCCCGCTAATGCAGAATAACACTGCTGCAACGAAACATGAACGGGAGAAAAAAAAAAACTTAAGTTGCAAAGGAAATGCGCCATATACAGCAACATAACACAGTGCTCATACAAGCATCTGCCAACAGCAAAGTGTGTCAAAAGCTTTAGGAAGACTATGCAATGATTCATAACGACAGATTGCCTCTGATGAGCGTGACGTGACAACTGTTGACGTTAGATTATTGAGCAGTTGCGGGCGGGCTCTTGGGCATTCGCAGTTGAGTCGCGTATGAGAGATTTTGAGTGGTGACAGAAGTGTGGCTGGGTGCCACTATCTAGTATTGCCCCGGTTTGGAAATATCGTACATCCGGGGCTGATGCACAGAGCAATCTGAGTTGTGGTGGGGAGGTGGGTCGTCTCCACGTGACCTGCGTTTACGTTCAGTGATTTTGTTGTTTCCTTTTTGTTTATTGCTCTCATGTAATATGATAACAAAACGGATTTTTGTGGTCAGGAGCTATCGAATGAATTAAAATACGTTCGCATAATTACAGATGGCTAAAATATGTCATTAGTTTCAGATTTTATTTCCACCTTTCTGACAGTCAAGCATTAATCGCCTTGCAGTACGACGAAGTTATCTTTTTCAGTTTGCTAAAAAGAGTTGGCTTTTGTTAATCTTTTCTGCTGAGGCAGTCAGCTTATTTGAAACTAACTGTTTAATTTCACACTGTTGGCTGGTTTCAACTGTTCTCTGATTTCAAGTGCACATATGACATTATGCCATAATAAATAAGCAAACATAAGATAATACAGTACTGGTACTCAAAGAAAATTTGCATCCGAATCTGGACATACTAATGTACACTTTAAGACGAATTATGCATTTTATTATGATACACGAAATTCTGATCCTCTTGAAGTATCCATTGATGTCTTGTTTCTTTTATGACATAATGTAAGATCTTTTAATGTTTTACACATACGGACATATGGCCTTCCTGCGTCATCGCATGGTGATCACTGTTATCTGGCGCTCTCTTGCAACTGCTGAAACGAACCTATTTCTAACAGGTAGCGGGAAAATATTGCGATAGGTGGTTTGAAAAGCCTTACATACATTGAAAGCAAATTTCCTTTTATGCAAGATGAACTATATGCGAGAATGTACGATGAATTTCGTAAATATGAAAGCGTTTGACTCTCATTTAAAAATCAACTCTTTGAGGACAGACATTTAGAAGAATTTCGAACTCAGAAGATCACACATTTACGTTGTTGTTAAAAATTTTACTGGCACATTTGTGTGATGTATCTTAAAGTGTATCACGCGCAGAAAAGATCAACATTATATGTGGAAGCTTAGCTTCTCTTTCAGCTTATTAATCTTGGAGACCAATATTATGTGTGAATGCTATGTATATTAATTTAAACCATTAACTTTCCTTATTTGTGTTTTTGCGCTACTTAAGAGTGATCTTGCTATTGGCTGACTTCATCACGTGTCCTCTGCTGTTATCAGCTGGGGAGATCACGTGACATGAGTGGGAGTGGCTTACAAAAGCGCATTGCAATCTCGATTTCAATACTGCGGAAAGTAACACACGGTATTTGTTGGAATTCAAATATATACCTTCATAATACAAAAATATGCAGCGTACATATTCCTGCGCATCAAAGGTGTTTCAAAACTTGTTTTTTCCCCCGCTGAGTTTCATTTTCTAAAGTGGCGGGACATTCTACGTCGGTATATAAAACCATAAACATTCAAAGCATTAATGAGTTTTACAGTGCCAAAGAATAGTATACGGTCACTTAACACGGAAAAAGTGTATTTTTAACCGAGAAATCCGGGAAAAGTCCGAGAATTTTTTTCCTTGTCCACGTAGACACCCTGAGTATAGTTTCCACTTCTGTCACATCCATCTTTTCTCTCATTTTTGTTGCCTTCATTTATCTTTTCTCTGTGTCGATCCAACCTCTCACACTTTGACATTGTTGTTAGGAGACATGCCGCAGCTTGTGATAAACATGAAATGCTCGGTTATCGTCATCAGCATCATCAACAGCAGCAGTAATCATTTGATATTCACTGCAGAATAAATGCTGCCTGTGGACTTCTCTTTGCATTAAGGTCTTCAGTTACATTCATCCATGCTGCTCGCGCATGTTTTCTAATGCCAGCTACCCACCTCTCATTGGTTTGTTTTCTCAGTCTTTTTGTATGTTCTGGAACCCAATGAAGAAATAATTTGGTTCATTTCTCAAAATTTTGCAATGTACTTACATTAAAAACACTAGGCAATCAAACACATATTGAGCCTTGAATGTAGGTGACATTTTTTCCACTTAGGCTGTGTATTTATTAAGTCCTCTTCTTAGTTCAGGCAAGTGTTTACAAAGAAAACTTAATGCTTTTTCCCTTCCTTAAGTCCACTGACTGATAAACCATCAACACTATAATTTGTTATGCATGATAAATGGTAACATACCATGAAAGTTTGCTACCATTTTCATGTATATGATTCCTTGCTCTGTGTAGACACTGTGTAGGCTTTGTAAGCTAAATTAGTTATGCAATACAGCTAATGTGGGAAAATGTCACCTTCATTTGACAAATTCATGACTGGTGTCCACTCTGAAGAAGATACGGAACCTTGACAAACGCAGTGTGTGACGTTTCCTCATTTTTGACTTAATTTCATTGTCATGTTAATTTTCGTTAAACTGATCCTCTCTATTTATTACACGTGTATGTAGTTGTTTGAGTATCAATACTATGTTACTGTGAGAGAAAATGTGTTGCAAAAAGTGCAAGATTTGATTTCTCATATTAAAAAAAAAAAAAAAAAAAAAAAAAAATTAAGATTTCTCAAAAAACAATTTGAAAGCCAGAAGTGTGAAGTGAAACTACAATGGAAAATTTCAGGTAAAAAAAACTAAAAGAATACCTGAAATAAAAAACAATTGGTCTATTTGTTTTTCACTGGGAAGATAAACTCAGTATATAAGAAACAGGCAATTTTTGCTTTATTTCAGATACTATTTTAGTTTATTTTACCATTAAAAGTCCCAAAATATTTTTGTTTTACACTCTTTAAATTTTAACTTGCAGTACATGAATTGTATTGTTTGCCGTTTTGATAATGGAATTCAGATCTTGCATTGTAGTAATTGTAGATGAGTATTGCTCGTTCTTTGTTTTCTGACCCTATCTCTTATCAATGGCTAGGTCTCTATATTATTGTGCTCTTATCAGTGGCTCAGTGACACATCAGTACTGTGTGCCAGACTATGGTAATAACCTGGACACTAGCCTCTTGTTGGTAATAGTCTTCCCAAGTGAGCTATCAAGGCCCAGCTCATGACTCATGCGCTACATGTCAGGCAGATTGTGAGTCATGCCTAGAATATGCCCACAAAACACAGAATTATTAGTAGTATTGTGCATTTCTGAATGTGGTGGTGTATTAAAACATTCTTACAACTCCTCAGTACAATATTAATTTAGAGTTGTTGTTGTTTTAAAAATATTTTAATTACCACATCATTCAACATCTTAAACACTATAAAGCCAGGATGTGTGGTTTGATGCTGTGTCTGTGTTTTGCACTGAATGCATTGTTGTTTGAAATTCTACGTGTATACCTACATCTCTATAATCGGCAAATCACCATGAAGTGCACGGTAGAAGGTACTCGCATTGTACCAGCTTGCTTTGTGTTCTATTCCTGTAGGAGCACAAGAAGAATGATTGCCTGAATGTCTCTGTGCATGGAGTAATTGTTCTGATCTATGTAGGGGATTGTAGCATATTCGTAGAATCACCATTTAAAGCCAGTTCTTGAAACTTTAACAGACTTCCTCGGGATAGTTTACGCCTATCTTCAGTAGTCCACCAGTTCAGTTCTTTCATTATCTCTGTGACGTTTTCCCATGGAGTAAACAAACCTGTAGCCATTCATGTTGCCCTTCTCTGTATACATTCAATATTCCTTGTTAATCCAATTTGGTATGGGTCCAAACACTTGAGCAATATTCTAGCATGGGTTGCAAGAGTGATTTGCAAGCAATCTCCTTTGTAGACTGATAGTGCTTCCTCGGTATTCTACCAGCAAACAGAAGTATATCACCTGCTTAACCCACAACTGAGCTTATATGATCATTCCATTTCATATCCCTACAGAGTGTTACACCCAGGTATTTATATGAGCTGCCCAATTTCAGAGGTGACTCATTGACATTCAGATATTCATACAGCTTTGTTCAGACAATACTTCATTGTAGATAACTGCATCAGCTGCAAAAAGCCTGATGTTATTATTAATATTGTCTGCAAAATCATTATTATACAGCATGGGTCCCAGCACACTGTCCTAGGGTACACCCAATGCTACTTCTACATTTGACGATGACTCTGCATCCAAGATAACGTGTTGTGTCCTCCGCTGTATGTACCAAGGCAATTTCTCACAGTTCATATGAACAAACATAAAGTTGTGAGTTTCATTTCTCCCTACTTTTCCCAGTAATTTTGTAAAAAGGTGATACAATCAATTTCACACTTCCTACAGTTAGTCCTCTGAAAAAATTTGCATAAAAAATTTTAATTCTACTGCATCTGTTGTTCATGACATTATGGAAAATTTAGTAATGTTTTCTGACTGTCATAGGTTTTGTTCTACAACTATTTGTAACAATTTATTGCTGGAACCTACTTTTGCCTTTTGAGCCAGGACCTTGTAAGCCTCATGAGGAGTAGTTACTGTCGACGCATATATCAAATCGTAACCATAATGCAGATTAAACTGATATAATGTACAGTCCATCTCCAGTGATGAAACCTCATTCTCATTATTTAATGCAAGGAAATACAGTTTTCACCATATGCTTACATAAATTCTGCTAACAGTTGCTTAAAATCAGGATTGTTACTAATATAATGTCCCCTTCATAGATATGTAACTGATTTTGCTTCATCACATATAATACTGTGTTTTGTCTGTTGTAAAGTTTTCTACTGTCTGCAATGATAGTAATTTTAACATTTCTGTATTGGATGTTCTCATCAAACTTTTTCTTCTTCCTTCATAATTGTGCTCCAATGCGTATTCATAATTGCTTAAATTCATTTTCCTGACACACTCTAAGTGTTCCCGGCTATTTTGTTTCAGACTTTAAATTTTTGTTGATTTTTTTTTTTAAATTGTTGTACCTGTATGTATGCATGGTGTTGAACATGGTTGTGGGATGAGGTATGCAGTATTTGATAGTAGATAGCTCTGCCTCTGTGTTTCACTTTCATAATTTAACAGAAGACAAATAAGTTTGCATTTGACCGTGCTCTTGAGTATGTAATTTGAGCAGAAGTGTGCTGCTTTCTTCTTGTTGCATATATGCTGGACATCTCCGTGCTGCTTGCCTTGGTGTAGATGGTTGTTCAAAACTATTTGCTTATTCCCTGTTTAAAATGTCAATACCATTTGTCTCAGAATTTTGTATTTGTATATTAATATGCTGCTGAAATGTGTGTAGAAGCTGTTATATATTGCTTTACATAAAGCAAAACAACTTAAGTAACTTTCATTTTAATTTAGTTAATGTAGGAGGCTTTTTGTTTATTTTTCTATAGAGTCCTCCAATCATTCTAATGTCTTTTTTTGAAGTACGAACTTATCTAAGAGGCATGGGTTTCCTCAGCTGAATATAGGCGATTGCAAGCGATGCCGGGTGCTAGGCGGAGCCACTTGATATCTGCTATAATCTCTGCTGATCCAAGACCTGTACTCAGAGCTTGGAATTCTCAAGGTGAGGACTGGGAAAACACCTGAAGTATCTGCAAGATGAATTCTTAGTCTTGGAATAACATTTTTATTATTTTGGCAAGTGTTTTCTTTTTCTTTTTTTTACTTTTGGTGATCTTCCTGACTACAGCTGCTGTGTTGTAGGATGGGAAGTATGTACCCATTGGATCAGTTTGTGCCATTTTAACCCCATTGTGGATTTCAGTAGGACACTTTTATAATTTCTTTTTGTTTTTATGTCTCTTGAAATGAAAAGTGAAATTTATCTTGAGTTGTTTAGTATAGACTTTATTTTGATAAAGAATTATGTATGTGGGTTCCAGGCAGTGGCTTGTTGACACGTTTCATTCATCAGTTTCACAGTTTTGATTATTTTTTGTAAGATACAGGTTGTCAGCAGAAGCAAATGAGGAATTGCAAAACTGTATTAAATGCAGGTTCTGAATGTAATGGATGTTCATTGTTGTCTTCTCAGCATAAAGTCCTCATAGTTTGAAGGATGTTATATTATGAGATTGATTTTTTTCTTTGATGTTGGTGATTATAGTTTCAGTTTATTCCTGCAGTGCTTTGGGAAATTATAGTATTATTAAGATATGCCTGACAGTGACCAGTATGCAGACTTTTAGTAATCAGTATTTGAGAGATTTTATGCATGACTGCATACCCTCATTGTGTTCTAGTAAGTGCTTTTGAATCAGTTGGGATATATCCCACTCCTTGCGTTTAGCAGCAACGTAACTTGCATGGCCTTATTTACAATATACTTTTGCATTTCATCAGAGCATGCGTACTAACTCTCTTCCATTGCTAAAGAATACGACTAGATCTTTTGCCAGCTACCTTGTTAGAGCTGATGTACTTCACCATTGATGCGCTTCTTTAAAAAGATGTTCATTATTAGTTTAGTTTTGTTAAATACAATATTTTTGTTTAATTGTGGCACACCTGTCAAGATTTCCAAATTATGTATAAAATTTGGGGATTTGTGGTGTGTTTTATGATTGCACAGATGATTCACAGTGCCTGCATTTCCAATATTTACACTTGTCGTTTTTACATTGTATTGAGGCATTTCAGTTTAAAATTTTGATAATCGCTTATGTTCTGGTATGCAAATTTTTGTCAAAACTCGATTAGTATGTAAAGAGCGACTTACGTTAATTTATTGTCATGCTGTGCTTTTGTCCTTTCTTTTGGTGGCAGTATTTAGGGCTTACAGCAGTGCAGCTCTGTTTTGTGTACTGAAGTTATGATGTGTATGTGAAAGTGAGGCATTGGATTGTCATGAATATGTGAGCAATAAAGTTGTTATGTTATATTCGTGATGAATAAAACTAAGAAACATTGTTATCAGTTCTATAGGATTGCAAAATGTAGAGTTTTCTTGTGATGTTCAATTGTGAAGTGGGTTTTTCCTTTATGTTCCATGTAATTCCTAAAAATTAACATTGCTAACTGACAGACAGCAGATTTATGTGCTTCTTTGCTCATGTTAAATTTTTTGAAAACCAAATGCAAAGTTTAAGGAAAGCAAATACAAAGTTGAACGAAAGAAATCAGAAAATTAGATCTTTGTTACAGTTTCTCACTTTATGAACATACGGATTTTTGTTTCTGAAAGTTGGCAAGTATTTTGTAGATAAGTTTCTCAAACTGTCTTTTGTGGAACACTGGTGTTCTGTGGGAAATGAATAAGTACTTCATGAAAAACTAATAATAGTGTTTCTTTTCCCCACCACCACCCCACTCCAACATTCTGATGATACTAATTACTTTTTTAAATTTTATTATGATTCCTTCATTATCATTTAAAATTGAAGTAATCACATAGTAAAACATCTTATTCTGATTTGTTAAAATTTTAATAACCTTTAAAGTAAACATTGTGTTGTGTCATACTATCAGAATTCTCAGTGTTCCGTCAGTTTGGGTACTCCTGTTGTATAGGAACCTAGGGAAATTCGTAATCAGACAGTGAACATTTTTAATAGCTGTAAGCTATTCCCAAGAGACATTATAATGTGAATGTGATGGACAAGAAACTCGAGGAATAATGCAAGCTGAGTAGTTAGTTAGTTTAAATTCTGTTACAAATATTGTATTCTAATAAGACTGCTGTATTTGCTGTTGAATGGAAAAAATATGTATCTTTTCAACTGATGCTTTCCCTTGCCCAATTTAACACAATGATGCATCGAGAACCTACAGGACTGATTTCTGCAAGACTAATAGGATGTTCATGTGTAGCACTATTAAGATTTAACTATTATAATTATGTGCCAGGAAGTTTCATATCAGCGCACACTCCGCTGCAGAGTGAAAATCTCATTCTGGTATTATAATGTCCTTTCCAGGCTGATCAGCAGCTGTCCAACAGAGCTACATCTCACCCCTAAGTGCTATCTGGAACTGCATCTTCAGAGGTGCAGTTCTCCTCTTAGCAGTGGATAGCTTCACGGCCATTGGAGGAATACCACACCTCTGAATATGTCTGATACTTTTCCAAGTGGAACATTAGGGATGAGATGCTAGCTAATCCTTGTAGATTTGTAATAATGTTTTGTTTTCACTCATTTGGACTTGTAGCTTAATGTACAGGGAAAGGGGTTGGTCAGGGTCTGTAGTATAGAACTACGCTAACATTTACCTGGAATGCTTTGGGAAAAAGTATGAAACCCAGATTGTGATAGTTGGATCAAATACTTATTACTGCTGTGAAAGCTGTAGTATTTAGAAATTAATGAAAAAATAACACCTTGACGCAAGTGACTTAAGGCAAGATATACTAGTGCAGGACACTATGATAGGGCAGTTAATGTGATAATCAAATGTGCAGTGCTGTGGACAAAGCAGGAACTGCATTATCAGCCATGGAATGTTTCAAGCTTTGAAGCAGTTGTTCACCTCCAGAGCCAGTTTGCAGTTGCTCACTGAGCTCTGTCTGTCTCTGCAACGTAGCATTCCACAACAGCATTGACGTGAACCGTTCGTGCAGTTGACAGAGTAGCGAAAGCAAGTAGTGGGTGTTTGGGAGGCTAGGCAGTCATACCATAGAACTGCACTACACATGCCGCAAGGTCTCCACACTGTATAGATGTTGTTGCCAGTTGTCAGCAGAAGGTGCACGTGCCCGTCAGCCAGGGTCCAGATAGCGGCACTACACAGATGCACACCAGAACTGTCGCATCTTACAAAGTGGTGTATTGGACCGCACTGTGACTTCATGACAAATTAGGGACACTGTTGTTGTGAGGATATTACTGAGGACCATTCACAACCATCTCCGTAAAGCAGGACTACAATCCTGCATTGCCATTAGAGTGGCTTTACTTATGTGCCAGCATCGTGTAGCCTGCCTGAAGTGGTGTTGCAGTAGGTGCTTATGGAAGGATGAATGGAGGCTTGTTCTCATGAGTGATGAGAGTTGCTTCTGCCCTGTTGTCAGTGATGGTTGTACATATGTGCAATGTCATGAAGGTGAGCACCAATGTCTGGTGTGTATACAACAGAGCCACACAGGGCCTACATAGTACTAGCACTGATATTTTACATTCCCTGTTGACTGTACGCAGATGCATAAGCCTCTGTTAGTGTGGTTGTTTGTTATCTATGTCCTCAAAAGTGTATCAATAAAATTTCCCTCTGCTGTGTCAACAAATTCTAGGTGTTCTTTTTTCATTTTCTAGTAGCGCATGTTGATAATATTTTACTTTTAAACAGAACAATAATTTATAAGCATCTCAGTTTGGATATTGGTTATAAGGAGGTTATGATTCCATGTGTATTTTGGAAAATGTTAATCAAACACTGCCTTAACACCATTATTCTAAGCATTTATTCAGTAGCTCAAAAATAAATAATAAATTCTTTCTACTGTCTGATATGTAAATGTGAGTTTTTATTTTAAATTTCTGCTTAAGACATCTCGTGTAATACAAATGTTTTGGTAATGGCGAGGCTGTTACTGCAGTTTATCAGTTTATGAATCACTAGTTACAAACATCTTTAAGAAAATGTAAATCAGGTGGCATTTATTGCATGTGGTACAATAGTTTTTATTGAAATAGTTTTTTTATTGAAAGTTGAAAATATGTTGTACATTATTTTTAAGGTGAAGATGCCAATGCCGATATAGGCACCCCTACAAAAATGTGGGGCCTAGGCGAGTTTGCTGAACAGTTACAAGCAAAAAGGAATGGTCAGCCATTTGGTGGAGTAAGTGAAAAATAATTTTTTCCCTTCATTAATATATCTGTTACACAAAATACCATGGTTCTATTATTTTTCCATTAATGTAATAGCAGATGCACCATTTGGCTCCTTCAACACCGCTCACAGGAAGAAAGTATTTGAAGACCAAAGATCTACAACCTAATGTCACACCTCTTTCAACAGCAACGCAGAGTGTCAGCCGACTACAGACACTCCTATCTGGTCGCCAGGCAGCTCCCAGTGAACCTTTGCTAGAAATTTTCAGGTATGTTTCCTAAATATTGTACTTATGTGTTTTATGTCATTGCTCATCCACAAATGCAAATAAGAGCAACCAGGTTTGTGTGTCTTGTAACTGTAATGCTTTTGAATTTACTTGGTTATATTATCACTCCTGACACACTGTGTATATTCATCAGTAAGATAGCATAAAGATAATTTGTCTGTTGAAAGATATCTAGATGCACTTTGTACTTTAAGACTGATTTGAACACCACAGTATTTGACTAGCCTCAGTCTTATAACAGATCATGTGACCTGAGACCAAGCCAATTACAGGGTACGTAGAGCTTAATGTAATAATCTAAGCTGAGGTGCAACGTGAGATTTCTCAGTTAAACAGAGCGTACCACAGTGATCCATAAGTGCCACACTATAAATCCAATGTCTGAACTGAAGTCCTAGGATTCTTCCTGTCACTTATTTTAAATATGTCTGCTTGTGTCTGTATGTGTGGATGGATATGTGCGTGTGTGCGAGTGTATACCTGTCCTTTTTCCCCCCTAAGGTAAGTCTTTCCGCTCCCGGGATTGGAATGACTCCTTACCCTCTCCCTTAAAACCCACTTCCTTTCGTCTTCCCCTCTCCTTCCCTCTTTCCTGATGAGGCAACAGTTGCGAAAGCTTGAATTTTGTGTGTATGTTTGTGTTTGTTTGTGTGTCTGTCGACCTGCCAGCGCTTTCATTCGGTAAGTCACCTCATCTTTGTTTTTATATATAACTTTTACTTTGTTACTGTGATAAATGCAATACTGCACCATAGTTCAAGAGTCCACATTAAACTGTTGGTCTCCCTATGATTAGCTGGTTAAGTAAGAGCAAAGATTGAAGAAAGGCAAGGGTGTACCACCTCCAGTAGATCATGCCTAGTAAATCACTACATTGTTCCAATGAAATAGGGCTGTGTCAGTTTTACCTAGTCAAAGCATTATCAGATGAGAAAGTCATATTAACTGTTGGAAAAGAAAAGAGGTGAGAAAATTCAAAAATAATGTTCATTGAGAATTATAAGTGCAATAACAATGTCCTGTAGCTTCTATGACCAGGCTGACTGATTGTAATTAGTTTTATTAAGGTTAATTGAGAATGAATTTAATTTTTAAACAAGTCATATCATTTGAGAATAAAAGTTGGCATTAGGAGTGGGTGATGTTAGCTAATCAACAACATTCGTTTTGATTTCATCTAGACATCAGTGACTGATAATAACTGACCCGACAAGTAGACTGGCTCAAAAAGAAACATACAGGTAAATTTATTACCATATTTATTTATCAATAAATACAGCAATAATCAACATTACATAACCCATAACTTCTGATAATAACTGACTCCAAAAGTAGGCTGGCACAAAAAGAACAGAAAGAAACATACAGGTACATTTACAGAGTCCATTCAACCTGGGACAACTGGGAGGTCCGGGAAAAACCTGGGAATATTTTAGAATTTCGGGAATTTTTCATTGTTTAAGTTTCAGTTAAATTTTTGTAACTTTGACTGGTAAGAACCAATACAATTCGCTACTGCCTAATAATACTGCAGAAATAGAACGTGAACGGGGGAGGAACGAAAATAAAACTTAAGTTGTAAACAAAATGCACCATATAAAACAACAAAACACAGTGCTCAGATAAGTGCCTGCCAACATCAAAATGTGTCAAAAGCTTTAGGAAGACTATGCAATTCTTTATACAGTGAAACCTCTTTATAACGTTCCTCCATATAATGTTTTCCTCTATGTTACATTTTTTTTTTCGGTCCCGACTAAAAGCCCATATAAACAATGTTAAATTTTCCCCTTTACTGCGTTTCCTCTATATTACAATTTCCTCCCTGTAACGCTCATATTTTTGGAACCCTAGTCAATTATTTACCTCTTTATAACATTTAAGTGACTGGATGTAGATACATCGTTTTCTGTTCTGTGGATTCACAGTTTGCACCGGCTTGGAAAGCGCGCACTCAGTGTGTTTCATATGTCAGCGGCAGAACCTGGTCACGTGACATGTGACGCAGATTCTGCTTGCGATCTTGTTGGTGCCATTTACTTTCACCCATCCACCTACCGGGCCCCATGTTTTAATTACAAAAAACTAATCATTTGATACATTGATCATTTGCAATGAATATCATATTACAGTGTTGTGAAAATTTAAAATGTCATCTATGGCACCATTTGTCAAAGCTGATTAGCGGTATCCCGATCTTCAGCAATGCCCTGTAATTATTATTTGGGAGCCTTCCTCTTTATAGTGTTTTCCTCTATACAGTGTTCAGAATTTGTCGTCCCTTGAAAAATTTTATATAGAGGTTTCACTGTAACAACAAATTGCCTGCAATGAGCGTGACATCACAACTGAGTACATTAGATGCGTTCGAGCAGTTGCAAGAAAGCTCAGGTGCATGCGTGCCGGCCGCACCAAAGACACCAGGAGAGGAACGGTGGAGGGGGTAACAGCTAGTATATATAGGACCCAAGAAGAACAGCACTGCATTTGTCAGGAACCACCTGAAGATGGTAGCGTGTACGTCTGCTGAAATATTGTGGAGAAATTACGACACTACCTGGTCGGATACCCGAGAACTGTTCAATTTGGAAATACGCCGAGAAAACTTCAGATCACTTATCTAAAATATGTTATTAGTTTCAGATTTTATTTTATTTCCACCTTTCTGACTGTCAATCTTTAATCGCCTTTCAGAACAATGAAGTTATTTTTGTCAGTTTGCTAAAGAAATTCAGCTTCTATTATTCTTTTCCACTGAGGCAGTCAATTTATTTGAAACGAAATGTTTAATTCCACACTATTGGCTAGTTTCGTGTGTTTGCTGCATTTCAAGTGCATGTTTCCATCTTCTAGCGCATATGCCATAATAAAGAATCAAACACAATACAGTACTGATACTCTTAAGAAAGAAATTTTATCTGGACATATGAATGTGTACCTTAAGCCAAATTATGCATTTTAGTATGGTTCACGAAATTCCGATGCTCTTGAAGTATCCCATAATGTCTTGTTTCTTTCATAATGTAAGATCTTTTAATGTTGTACATGTACGAACATATGAGCATCCTTCGTCATCGTAGCTGTGCAAGCACGGTGACACCAGTTATCTGGTGCTCTCTGGCAACTGCTGAAGTGAACCTATTTCTAACAGGTAATGGGAAAATGTTGCGAATGGTTGTTTGAAAAGCGTTACTTTCAGAGTAAATTCCCTTTTACACAAGTTGAACTATGTGCGAGAATGCACAATGAGTTTGTTAAATCACAGAGCGTTTGACTCTCATTTAAAAATATACTCTTTGAGGACAACTATTTAAAATAATTTCGAGCTCGTATCAGATAGTTATGTCATTGTTAAGAATTTTACATGTTTGTGTGGCGTATCTTAATGTGTAACACTTGCCAAAAAGATAAACATGTGTGAAATCTTAGCTTCTCTTGCAGCTTATTAATCTTAGAGACCAATGTTATATGCGAAAGCTTTTCTTTTCTTGTAAAAACTGTATGTATATTAATTTAAACCATTAACTTTTTCTGTTTGTATGTTTGTGCTAGTTATCAGTGATGTGATGTTGCTATTGGCCGACTACATCATGTGACCTATGCTCTGAATATAAGATGTCATCAGCTGGCGAGATCACGTGACATGAGCTATTACTGGCTTAGAAAGCGCATCACAATCTTGATTTCAATGCTTCGGAAAGTAACATGCGGTGTTTGGTGGAATTCGAATTTATAGTTTCATAATACGAAAATTTGCAGTGTACATATTGCTGCACATCAGACATCTTTCCAAAACGTGTCTTTTCCCATGAGTTTAGTCTTCTGAAGGGTTGGGAATTTCTACGCCAGTGTATAAAAAAAACCATAACCATTCAAAGGATTGATAAGTTTTACAGTTCAGGGGAAAAGTATACTGCCAGTTAACATGGAAAAAATGTATTTTCGTCAGGGACAAAGAGTATTTTTGACCGGGAAATCCGGGAATTTTTCCTCTCGTCGTTTACACATCCTGATTTAATACTATATTTATTTATAAATAAATACAACAATAATCAACATTACATAACCCATAACTTCTTGTTTACAGATGTAAAAATAAAATTTTTGATAGAACTTTCCCCTTCAGTCTCCTGTGCTGCTGACAGAAAGCACATCCTGTTTTTGAAAATGAACTCTTAGAAGCTGTTGATGTGGTTGTACAACTCAAGTATTTAAGTGCAGTTTTTTGTAGCTTTGGATAGATAGTGCCAATAATGTGACTTCATTCTTCTAATGGATGTTGTTTAAGAAATAGAAGACAATCTTTCACGTAATTGAACTGTGATTGTAGGTCTGTTTCTGCTCCAGTTTGCAAATTATTTCTTTCTTGTGCTATGTTATAATATTCACTCCATATATCAGGTTTGATTTCTCTGTTTTCATTTTTCTGTTATGTATTATGGTGAAGCATTTTGCAAGTTCTGTATGTGCTTGAATCTATGAGTGAGCAATGTTGATATCAAAATGTTAACATGTTAAGTTGCTAGTAAGTGCTTCTTAATTTCTGTGATGTGCTACTCTTCAAATTCTCTCCAACATCCAACATCATTGGTTGCAAGCCAGATATTTTGATATTGGACATACTTGTTGTTGAGATTACTTTATTGCTTGCAACATACTTTTTGTACACAAATTTCGCAAATAATCAGTTCTATAGGCTGCAGAATGTCAGAGAAGTCTGTCAGATCTATAGTGTCTGCCACTGTTAGCATGGTTGGTGCTCTAGTGTGGGAAATAATGATATTATTAACCACTGTGGGAATTAATGATATTGTCAGTCACGGGATGGAGCTGCAAAAATTATAGTCATATTGAATCTTCCATCTAGTAAATACTTTCTGAATTAATTTATCTGATTCTTTTCTTAACTCGTCACTTGCTGCTACACTTTGAATCACATTACAGCCCTTTTAACAGCAGTAATCAACTGTGGCAATTAGTCACTCATTTCAATAGAAGCTATTGTTACCAAATTGAGCATGTCAGTCAAGCCCAGTTGTCCCCCCCCCCCCCTTCCCCCTTTCTCTCTCTCTCTCTCTCTCTCTCTCTCTCTCTATCTATCTAAATATGGAAAGCAAAGTGCTTGCAGTAGAAGAGATTTGTTTCACACTGTTGAAGATCAAATATAGTGTGATGAAAATCGCTCAAGGGTTGATGTCCTATCACTTCCTGCTGGATTGTTGCCACATCGGCTGCCACCTAATGCTCAGTTATGGCTGACACACAAATATGACAGGTCACTTCACAAATACTGTTAATATGTAACATGAAGCAATGTTGGAAGCGGCAGCCATGAGGTATGTCGGAAATGCGAGATGCTCTGTCAACAGCTTATTTTAAGTGACCAGTGACCAAACTGTGCCAGACGACACAAGCTCTTGATGGGCAATGAATCCAAGAAAATTGCAATTGACAGTCTGCGGCAGAACTAAAAACACAATCGTTTTGTTCACTGCGATTAAAGCTAACCTATAAGAGCAAACTTAAAATAGAAAAAATTCTGTTTTGGCACTAAAAGCAAACTGTAATTTTTAGCTATCATTTATTACCTGAAAGTATCCTTACATTGGCCACAAGAACTACTGCCTTACCAAGTGATGAGCAGTTCTCGTTGGCACTTGCTTGGAGATTGTAAGTGACATAGGCAGATTCAAAATGAGAAAAGAATGAGATGAAGAAAAATAGGATCAAATAAAAAAAGTCAATATGATGGCTAAAATGATGTGGCAAAGTATTAGAAATAAAAAATTGCACTGAAACAAATTAATTTAAAAAAAGTAATAATCAAACTCTTCTGACAAGATTTAGAAATAAAATAAATTTGCTAGATGTGAGGAGAGTCAAACCTATGACCTTCTGTGTGTCAGTTTTCTATGCTAACCAATGCACTATGCTATAACAGTGGGTTACATAGTTACATTTATAACTGTCATCACCCCATCACAACAGTGAATTGCATCCTTCAAAATTCAGTTTCATGCAGTGTCGTGTGAAGCTTTACTAATGTAAGCTGATCTCTCTGATTATTATAACTCTACATGTGATGCTGAATCGCATCTTGTGCCGAAGTATCCAGTAGTGTTTGGTTAGTGCTGCATAAGAAACTTGCGTATTTCATTAGCATCATTGTGTGTGTGTGTGTGTGTGTGTGTGTGTGTGTGTGTGTGTGTGTGTGTGTGTGTGTCTCATGTTTGATGAAATACAAAGTAAAAGTGCCAGATCTATGAATCGGGATCCAAACACTTCAAGAAAGAAAGCCGGACAATGAATTGGAAGCGAAATGACCAATTGCTGTGGCAGTTTGGCAACAGCAAATAGTTCCAGGCACTATGTTGAGTACTCTGATTGGAGGAAACCGACTCCAGTGTTGCCTGTCAAGTAATTTAAATTAGGCCACAGTGCTCAAAGCTCTTAAGATATACATTTTAGAGCCTGTGTTCACTTTTTTGCTTTGATTGATTGTTCCTGCTGTATCCCTGAACATTGACCATTAGTCGTGGTTAACGTGTATGTCTGGAAACGGTCCATTCCATGTTACAGTGAAAACAAAATCATTCATAATTTTACCTCTCTCTTATATTGATGTTTCAGATGTTGATTTTCTGAATGAATGGTAAGCTACTCGATTGTATTTACTTTAGATTATAATATCATCTTTCAAGGTTACTGGCCTGTTTATTTTGATGCCTCGTACAGGATATATACATACACACACACCGGTAAAAACTGGGATTTTTTTAAATTCTGGGAATTTTTCATTGTTTTAATTTTGAGATGAACCATGGACCTTACCGTTGGTGGGGAGGCTTGCGTGCCTCAGCGATACAGAGGGCCGTACCGTAGGTGCAACCAGAACGGAGGGGTATCTGTTGAGAGGCCAGACAAACATGTGGTTCCTGAAGAGGGGCAGCAGCCTTTTCAGTAGTTGCAGGGGCAACAGTCTGGATGATTGACTGATCTGGCCTTGTAACATTAACCAAAACGGCCTTGCTGTGCTGGTACTGCGAACGGCTGAAAGCAAGGGGAAACTACAGCCGTAATTTTTCCCGAGGACATGCAGCTTTACTGTATGATTAAATGATGATGGCGTCCTCTTGAGTAAAATATTCCGGAGATAAAATAGTCCCCCATTCGGACTCCGGGCAGGGACTACTCAAGAGGACGTCGTTATCAGGAGAAAGAAAACTGGCATTCTATGGATCGGAGCGTGGAATGTCAGATCCCTTAATCAAGCAGGTAGGTTAGAAAATTTAAAAAGGGAAATGGATAGGCTAAAGTTAGATATAGTGGGAATTAGTGAAGTTCGGTGGCAGGAGGAACAAGACTTTTGGTCAGGTGATTACAGGGTTATAAATACAAAATCAAATAGGGGTAATGCAGGAGTAGGTTTAATAATGGATAAAGAAAATAGGAGTGTGGGTTAGCTACTACAAACAGCATAGTGAACGCATTATTGTGGCCAAGATAGACACAAAGCCCATGCCTACTACAGTAGTACAAGTTTATATGCCAACTAGCTCTGCAGACGATGAAGAAATTGAAGAAATGTATGATGAGATAAAAGAAATTATTCAGGTAGTGAAGGGAGACGAAAATTTAATACTCATGGGTGACTGGAATTCAACAGTAGGAAAAGGGAGAGAAGGAAACATAGTAGGTGAATATGGATTGGGGGAAGAAATGAAAGAGGAAGCCGTCTGGTAGAATTTTGCACAGAGCATAACTTAATCATAGCTAAAACTTGGTTCAATAATCATAAAAGAAGGTTGTATACATGGAAGAATCCTAGAGATCCTAAAAGGTATCAGATAGATTATATAATGGTAAGACAGAGATTTAGGGACCAGGTTTTAAATTGTAAGACATTTCCAGGGGCAGATGTGGACTCTGACCACAATCTGTTGGTTATGAACTGTAGATTAAAACTGAAGAAACTGACAAAAGGTGGGAATTTAAGGAGATGGGACCGGAATGTACTGACTAAACCAAACGTTGTACAGGGTTTCAAGGAGAGCGTAAGGGAACAATTGACAGGAATGGCGGAAAGAAATACAGTAGAAGAAGAATGGGTAGCTCTGAGGGATGAAGTAGTGAAGGCAGCAGAGGATCAAGTAGGTAAAAAGACGAGAGCTAATAGAAATCGTTGGGTAACAGAAGAAATATTGAATTTAATTGATGAAAGGAGAAAATATAAAAATGCAGTAAATGAAGCAGGCAAAAAGGAATACAAACGTCTCAAAAATGAGATCGACAGGAAGTGCAAAATGGCTAAGCATGCATGGCTAGAGGATAAATGTAAGGATGTAGAGGCTTACCTCACTAGGGGTAAGATAGATACTGCCTACAGGAAAATTAAAGAGACCTTTGGAGAGAAGAGAACCACTTGTATGAATATCAAGAGCTCAGATGGCAACCCAGTTCTAAGCAAAGAAGGGAAAGCAGAAAGGTGGAAGGAGTATATAGAGGGTTTATACAAGGGCGATGTACTTGAGGACAATATTATGGAAATGGAAGAGGATTTAGATGAAGATGAAATGGGAGATACGATACTGCATGATGAGTTTGACAGAGCACTGAAAGACCTGAGTCGAAACAAGGCCCCGGGAGTAGACAACATTCCATTAGAACTACTGATGGCCTTGGGAGAGCCAGTCATGACAAAACTCTACCATCTGGTGAGCAAGATGTATGAGACAGGCGAAATACCCACAGACTTCAAGAAGGATATAATAATTCCAATCCCAAAGAAAGCAGGTGTTGACAGATGTGAAAATTACCGAACTATCAGTTTAATAAGTCACAGCTGCAAAATACTAACGCGAATTATTTACAGACGAATGGAAAAACTGGTAGAAGAGGACCTCGGGGAAGATCAGTTTGGATTCCGTAGAAATGTTGGAATACGTGAGGCAATACTAACCTTACGACTTATCTTAGAAGAAAGATTAAGAAAAGGCAAACCTACGTTTCTAGCATTTGTAGACTTAGAGAAAGCTTTTCACAATGTTGACTGGAATACTGCCTTTCAAATTCTGAAGGTGGCAGGGGTAAAATACAGGGAGCGAAAGGCTATTTACAATTTGTACAGAAACCAGATGGCAGTTATAAGAGTCGAGGGGCATGAAAGGGAAGCAGTGGTTGGGAAAGGAGTGAGACAGGGTTGTAGCCTCTCCCCGATGTTATTCAATTTGTATATTGAGCAAGCAGTAAAGGAAACAAAAGAAAAATTTGGAGTAGATATTAAAATCCATTAGAAAAAATAAAAACTTTGAGATTCGCTGATGACATTGTAATTCTGTCAGAGACAGCAAAGGACTTGGAAGAGCAGTTGAACGGAATGGACAGTGTCATGAAAGGAAGGTATAAGATGAACATCAACAAAAGCAAAACGAGGATAATGGAATGTAGTCGAATTAAGTCGGATGATGCTGAGGGAATTAGATTAGGAAAAGAGACACTTAAAGTAGTAAAGGAGTTTAGCTATTTGGGAGCAAAATAACTGATGATGGTCGAAGTAGAGAGGATATAAAATGTAGACTGGCAATGGGAAGGAAAGCGTTTCTGAAGAAGAGAAATTTGTTAACATCGAGTATTGATTTATGTGTCAGGAAGTCGTTTCTGAAAGTATTTGTATGGACTGTAGCCATGTAAGGAAGTGAAACATGGCCGATAAATAGTTTGGACAAGAAGAGAATAGAAGCTTTCGAAATGTGGTGCTACAGAAGAATGCTGAAGATTAGATTGGTAGACCACATAACTAATGAGGAGGTATTGAATAGGATTGGGGAGAAGATAAGTGTGTGGCACAACTTGACTAGAAGAAGGGATTGGTTGGTTGGACATGTGCTGTGGCATCAAGGGATCACCAATTTGGTATTGGAGGGCAGCGTGGAGGGTAAAAATCGTAGAGGGAGACCAAGAGATCAATACACTAAGCAGATTCAGAAGGATGTAGGTTGCAGTAGGTACTGGGAGATGAAGACGCTTGCACAGGATAATTAGCATGGAGAGCTGCATCAAACCAGTCTCAGGACTGAAGACCACAACAATAACAACAATTTTGACTGGTAAAACTGATACTCTAACAAAGAGTTTTACTCTAGCCTGATACTGTAGAATAATACTGCAACAGACATAAATGAGAGAGGAGCACCAGTACAAAACTTTTAAGTAGCCGAGAAAATGTGTCGTTTACAACAACAAAACACAGTGAGCGCACGAAGTAGTCGAGAAAATGTGTCGTTTACAACAACAAAACACAGTGAACGCACGAGCATTTGCCGACAGCAGAACGTGTCAGAGACATTAGGATGAAGGCCACGCAATACTTCGTAACAGCCAACTGCTTTCAATGACCATGGCGTCACAATTGGGCAGTTGTCAGTGGACTCATGCAGCATGCGCAGAGCTGAAGTCGGTTGAGCAGCACATTTTCCTGCTTCTCACTACTTGAAGTGTGACTGGTAGATATATAAGCAGCAGCTGAAAGCAGCCAGATGCTACCTGGAAAAAATTTTCTGGAACACTCAAGCTACCAGATTCATGCATGCACAGAGCAGTAAGAGTTGTAGTGGGGAATAGTTTCCATGTGACCCGCATGTACATTTTGTGACCGGGAGCTATGAAATGAATTAAAATACACCTACATAACTACGAAAGACTAAAATGTGTTATTGGTTTCAATTTTCTGATTTATTTCCACGTTATTGGCAATCAAGCCTTAATTGCTTTGCAGAACGATGAAGTTATTTTTGACGTTTTGCTAAAGAAATTTGGCTTTTATTAATCTTTTCCGTAGAGGCAGTCAATTTAGTTGAAAGGAAGTATTTCATTCCACACTGTTAGCTAGTTTCAGCTGTTCACTGAATTTCTGGTGCACATGCTCATCTTCTGGCACGTATAGCCTTATGCCATAAAAACCAAACATGGGATAACAGAGTAATGACACTCCAAGAAAACTAGCTTTTCAAAAACTACATTGAAAAGCTTTAACAGAATTTTACATACCTGCCTTCTGTGAAAGGTAATGTTTTTTTGATCACGGGAAATGTTTCCAACACCTGACTGGTACCTCCTCTAGGCTTGACATTATTTCTCAGTTTGTGTCATTTACGTCGTAAATTTACAGAGCACTATTCTTCAGTAAATAATAGCGTGGCAGCACACCATGTTTTATCATTATAACTCCCATGAAGTCTTCATATTTACTCCTGGAGTAGAATATAAACCACCAGTTATAGTTTCTTGCCTTCACAAGTAACATTGTTAATTTTTATGCAGTTTGATAAAGTCATAAAAAGCTTAATTTTCTTAGTTCTGGTGTATACAAACACCTCCCCCCCCCCCCCCTGCCCCCCCTCCTCCCAAGAAATTTATAGTCCTTCTTACTAGGTTTTTCAGTGCTGTGTGATTGTAAAATTCATTGGAAATGCTACAAAACAATATTGTAGAGTATGAATAAAAGAAACAAATCTTTGTTAAAGTCACCACGTAGCAAAATATTAGGGTACTTTGAGTTTTAGAATCTAGTTCAGAAATGAGTAAAGTGTCAAGGACGGCTTTCTAATTTTACATTCCTTATCTGGTTAGGCTATGATAAAACACTTATTCTAAGTACAGTAACTCTGAATGTCCCCTCCTAACAATATGCTGAACATGGTCACATGATGCCCCACTAGAAACGAAATTCCAAATGGAAATGTGGCAAAAGGCATGCGAGTAGTGCAAATACCGCTCATGGGCTTCCTACATCATCATAGCTGTGCTTGCACAATAACACCTGTATTCTGGTGCACTATGGCAAATACCCAAACAAACCTGTTTCTAACAGACTGTGGGGAAAGTATTGCAAATGGTTATTTGAGAAATATTGCTTTCCTTTTATGCAAGATGAATTATGTTACATGTGCAATTAATTTCTTAAATCACAGAACGTTTGACTCTTATTCATAACTTAACACTTTGAGGACCAGCCACTTAGAAAATTTTCGGCCCAGAAGATCAGACATTTAAGTCCTCATTTAAAATTTTACTAGCAATTTGTTGTTTGATTTATTTTGAGGGATAACACACGCAATAAAGGCCAATATAATATTTCAAAGTTCAGCTTTTTGTGTAGCTATACTATACATTTATGAATTTAAACCATGAACTTCTCCTATTTGTGTGCACGCGCTACTTAACAGTGATGTTGCTATTTGCTGACTACATCATGTGTCTTATGCTCTGAATATCTGATGTCATTGGCGGCGAGATCACCTGACGTGAACTATAACTGACTGACAATAGCTCGTTGCAATCTCAATTTCAGTGCTCTGGAAACTAACGTGCTGTGTTTGACGGAATTCATATTTATATCTAAAGACAAAGATGATGTGACTTACCAAATGAAAGCGCTGGCAGGTCGATAGACACACAAACATACACACAAAATTCTAGCTTTGGCAACCAACGGTTGCTTCGTCAGGAAGGAGGGAAGGAGAGGGAAAGACGAAAGGATTTGGGTTTTAAGGGAGAGGGTAAGGAGTCATCCCAATCCCGGGAGCGGAAAGACTTACCTTAGGGGGAAAAAGAACGGGTATACAGTCGCGCGTGCGCACACACACTCATATCCATCCACACATATACAGACACCAATTCATATTTATATTTTCATGTTGTTGTTGTTGTGGTCTTCAGTCCTGAGACTGGTTTGATGCAGCTCTCCATGCTAATTATCCTGTGCAAGCTCCTTCATCTCCCAGTACCTACTGCAACCTACATCCTTCTGAATCTGTTTAGTGTATTCATCTCTTGGTCTCCCTCTACGATTTTTACAATCCGCACTGCCCTCCAATGCTAAATTTGTGATCCCTTGATGCCTCAGGACATGTCCTACCAACCGGTCTCTTCTTCTAGTCACGTTGTGCCACAAACTTCTCTTCTCCCCAATCCTATTCAATACCTCCTCATTAGTTACGTGATCTACCCATCTAACCTTCAACATTCTTCTGTAGCACCACATTTCAAAAGCTTCTATTCTCTTCTTGTCCAAACTATTTATTGTCCATGTTTCACTTCCATACATGGCTACACTCCATACAAATACTTTCAGAAATGACTTCCTGGCACTTACATCTATACTCGATGTTAACAAATTTCTCTTTTTCAGATACGCTTTCCTTGCCATTGCCAGTCTACATTTTATATCCTCTCTACTTCGACCATCATCAGTTATTATGCTCCCCAAATAGCAAAACTCCTTTACTACTTTAAGTGTCTCATTTCCTAATCTAATTCCCTCAGCATCACCCGACTTAATTCGACTACATTCCATTATCCTCGTTTTGATTTTGTTGATGTTCATCTTATATCTTCCTTTCAAGACACTGTCCACTCCGTTCAACTGCTCTTCCAGGTCCTTTGCTGTCTCTGACAGAATTACAATGTCATTGGGGAACCTCAAAGTTTTTATTTCTTCCCCCTGGATTTTAATACCTACTCCGAATTTTTCTTTTGTTTCCTTTACTGCTTGGTCAATATACAGACTGAATAACATCGGGGAGAGGCTACAACCCTGTCTCACTCCTTTCCCAACCACTGCTTCCCTTTCATGCCCCTCGACTCTTATAACTGCCATCTGGTTTCTGTACAAATTGTAAATAGCCTTTCGCTCCCTGTATTTTAGCCCTGCCACCTTTAGAATTTGAAAGAGAGTATTCCAGTCAACATTGTCAAAAGCTTTCTCTAAGTCTACAAATGCTAGAAATGTTGGTCTGCCTTTCCTTAATCTTCCTTAGAAGTTAAGTCGTAAGGTCAGTATTGCCTCACGTGTTCCAACATTTCTACGGACTCCAAACTGATCTTCCCCGAGATCAGCTTCTACCAGTTTTTCCATTCGTCTGTAAATAATTTGCCATAGTATTTTGCAGCTGTGACTTATTAAACTGATAGTTCGGTAATTTTCACATCTGTCAACACCTGCTTTCTTTGGGATTGGAATTATTATATTCTTCTTGAAGTCTGAGGGTATTTCGTCTGTCTCGTACATCTTGCTCACCATATGGTAGAGTTTTGTCATGACTGGCTCTCCCAAGGCCGTCAGTAGTTCTAATGGAATGTTGTCTACTCCCGGGGTCTTCTTTGGACTCAGGTCTTTCAGTGCTCTGTCAAACTCATCATGCAGTATCGTATCTCCCATTTCATCTTCATCTACATCCTCTTCCATTTCCATAATATTGTCCTCAAGTACATCGCCCTTGTATAGACCCTCTGTATACTCCTTCCACCTTTCTGCTTTCCCTTCTTTGCTTAGAACTGGGTTTCCATCTGAGCTCTTGATATTCATACAAGTGGTTCTCTTTTCTCCAAAGGTCTCTTTAATTTTCCTGTAGGCAGTATCTATCTTACCCCTAGTGAGATAAGCCTCTACATCCTTACATTTGTCCTCTAGCCATGCATGCTTAGCCATTTTGCACTTCCTGTCGATCTCATTTTTGAGATGTTTATATTCCTTTTTGCCTGCTTCATTTACTGCATTTTTATATTTTCTCCTTTCATCAATTAAATTCAATATTTCTTCTGTTACCCAAGGATTTCTGTTAGCCCTCGTCTTTTTACCTACTTGATCCTCTGCTGCCTTCACTACTTCATCCCTCAGAGCTACCCATTCTTCTTCTACTGTATTTCTTTCCGCCATTCCTGTCAATTGTTCCCTTACGCTCTCCTTGAAACCCTGTACAACGTCTGGTTTAGTCAGTATATTCCGGTCCCATCTCCTTAAATTCCCACCTTTTGTCAGTTTCTTCAGTTTTAATCTACAGTTCATAACCAACAGATTGTGGTCAGAGTCCACATCTGCCCCTGGAAATGTCTTACAATTTAAAACCTGGTCCCTAAATCTCTGTCTTACCATTATATAATCTATCTGATACCTTTTAGGATCTCTAGGATTCTTCCATGTATACAACCTTCTTTTATGATTATTGAACCAAGTTTTAGCTATGATTAAGTTATGCTCTGTGCAAAATTCTACCAGACGGCTTCCTCTTTCATTTCTTCCCCCCAATCCATATTCACCTACTATGTTTCCTTCTCTCCCTTTTCCTACTGTTGAATTCCAGTCACCCATGAGTATTAAATTTTCGTCTCCCTTCACTACCTGAATAATTTCTTTTATCTCATCATACATTTCTTCAATTTCTTCATCGTCTGCAGAGCTAGTTGGCATATAAACTTGTACTACTGTAGTAGGCATGGGCTTTGTGTCTATCTTGGCCACAATAATGCGTTCACTATGCTGTTTGTAGTAGCTTACCCACACTTCTATTTTTTTATTCATTATTAAACCTACTCCTGCATTACCCCTATTTGATTTTGTATTTATAACCCTGTATTCACCTGACGAAGTCTTGTTCCTCCTGCCACCGAACTTCACTAATTCCCACTATATCTAACTTTAACCTATCCATTTCCCTTTTTAAATTTTCTAACCTACCTGCTTGATTAAGAGATCTGACATTCCACGCTCCGATCCCTAGAATACCAGTTTTCTTTCTCCTGATAATGACGTCCTCCTGAGTAGTCCCCACCTGGAGATCCGAAAGGGGGACTATTTTACCTCCGGAATATATTACCCAAGAGGACGCTATCATCATTTAACCATACAGTAAAGCTGCATGCCCTCGGGAAAAATTACGGCTGTAGTTTCCCCTTGCTTTCAGTTGTTCGCAGTACCACAACAGCAAGGCCGTTTTGGTTAATGTTACAAAGCCAGATCAGTCAATCATCCAGACTGTTGCCCCTGCAACTACTGAAAAGGCTGCTGCCCCTCTTCAGGAACCACATGTTTGTCTGGCCTCTCAACAGATACCCCTCCGTTGTGGTTGCACCTACGGTACAGCTATCTGTATCGTTGAGGCACGCAAGCCTCCCCACCAATGGCAAGGTCCGTGGTTCATGGGGGGTATATTTTCATATTATGAAAATATTCAGCGTAGATGTTGCTGCACATCCAAAATCTTTCTAATATGTGTTTTTTTCTCCATTACCTTGCTGCACTGATTACTAAATAATTGCTTTGATTGTTTATCAGATAACTTGAAAGAACACAGCTGAATTTAAGTTTTAATTGGTTTAAATTTTCTATTTGGCCAGGCCTCCAGCATAGACTACGTCATAATATGACATTTTATATTGAATTATTCTAGATAAGTTGCAAAAAGTTAATTAGTAGTGCTTGTAGCTACAAGCTTACTACATTTGCAGGTTTACTTGAGAATGGCACTGTAGCTGAAATAAGGTTGTAGTAAGAAAGCACTACTGCAATGCTAACTGTGTAGTAATGACTGTTACAGTTAGGTATAAGTACAACATGACCAGTAGGCTGAACTTAACTTTACACACAAGCACACAAGTCTGAGGTGCCCTCTGCAGATGACATAGCACTGCCACATGCACAGCCTTTTGAAATCATGCACCCCTGCACGTGCCACTGTATTCCTCCTCTCTTAGGGAGATCACGGATTAATGAGACGTCAATTCTGTCCTCCTCGTCCATTACTTTGTGGCTAAAGTGGCATGCTGCAATGGAAGCATACTGTCTGAAGTGCTTCGGGCATGGACATATTCTGCACAAATCTTCCTGTGCCAAACCATAGGATCAGCATTGCTCAGGAACAGATGATGAAGTCCCTGATGGTGGTGTTGTATGCGATAGAGGAACTGCTGCTTTGGCAACTGAGGATGGATGCTCTCACCCTCACAGGAAAGGAGAACTGGCAGCAGCAGCAGCAGCGGGTGATATGACGTGCAATATGGACAGGCTCAGAGGAGATGGTGTGACATCAGGGGGTGCCCGGACCAAGTGAGGTGGTGCATTGGTTAGTGCACTGGGCCTGCATTTGGGAGAATGCCGGTTCAAACCCACATCCGGCCATCTTGATTTAGGTTTTTCCTCATTTCCCAAAATCGTTTCAGCAATTGCCGGGATGGTTTCTTTGAAGGGGCATGGCCAACTTCCTTCCCTAATCTGATGGGATTGATGACCTCGCTGTTCGGTTCCCTCCCCCAAATCAACCAAGGGGGCGCCTGGCTGTCCATGTAGAGGCGAAGCTGATCGTGGTGCCTTTAGCAGATAACGTCCTCCATGCAGATGTCGCAGAGACATCACCTCCGGCATCTGGCAATGATAGCTGGAATCCATGTAGGGTGACGTCTGAAACAGTGTGCCCAGACAGCCACACCTGAGTGGAAGAAATGCGGCAGGTACATGATTTGATCTCCAGGTGGAGGACAAAGCTGTTTGTAGCAGTGTCCTCGGCTGGCGCACATGGAGGATCTCTGCCTGGCTCTTCTCATCAAATGGTTGAAACAGTACAAGGAAAGAGATTGATGTAAGGCAACATGGACAAAGAATTGACTACATATTTTTTCATCTGGGCTATTAATGTTCGCACTCGGCATTCCACCTTACCATTAGATTGTGGATGGAATGGTGGCACAAGGATATGGCGGATACCACTGAAATTGCAAAATGCGGCAAACTCTTGCGATGAAAATTGTGGACTATCATCAGACGCTGAAAGTTGTGGATAAGCCTTAGAGTGAAAAATTTTCATCAAGGCTATGATTGTGGCAGTTGTGTTTGTGAAAACACAATAAACAACATACGGAAAATGAAAGTCAAAGGAAATGACGAAGTCGCCCAGGGAGCTGCGTGGTGCGTCACACACTGTGAGCAGGAGGCAACCAAGTGGATAATATCACTGTCAAAGCCAGACCAAAACACGTACCAGTGGCCCAATGCTTTTGTGCGTGATACACCACAGTGATCTGCATTTAATAAAGGAGAATCTCCAAATGAAGCACTGAGATAATCACTAGCTGAGGGGCATATGATCCATGTCTAAAAGCAGAAAACAATCCACAACACGGAATCTGTGTCGAAAGCTGTAATAATTATGGAGAGGGTTGGATGCATGAAAAGGTGGTGACAACCTTTCGAAGAATGGGATCCGAAGCTGCAGCCTTCACAGCCTGTGTGTTAGTTACAGGAAAACCATCAACCATCTGCTGTGTGGGGACATCAATGTGGAAACAAATCAATTCCTCCTGATCAAATCCTGAGCCGGAAATGGCTGGCAGGTAGGATAAGGCATCAACACTTATTTGTTGATTCGTAGGGTGGAACTAAATCTTGTAATTGTAACGTGAAAGGAAATGAGTGCAACGTTGAATGCGATGTGACGCTTTATCTGGTAAGGGCGCAGAAGGACTGAATAAGGAAACCAATGGTTTGTGATTGGTGACCAAATAGGGTTTGGTATCATAGAGAAAAACATGAAAATTCTTCACAGCATATAAGACGGCCAAAGCTTTCTTTTCTATCTGAGAGTACGTAGTTTGAGCAGGAGTCAGCATTTTTAGGCGTAACCAATAGGCCACCCAGAGCGATCAGGCTGTCTATGAGCCAGTACTGCCCCCGACCCATACTGTGAAGCATCTGTCGCAAGGACCAAGTAGAGACGTGTTGGTATGTCAATAAGCAGGGCGCAGACTTCACCATGGTCTTACGGGTGGAGAACACAGTTTTGCAGGTCGGAGACCAGCGAAACTGTGTCCCTTTTCACATTAGTGCATGTAATGGCTGTGCCATTGTCACTGCCCCAGGCAAAAATTTGGTGGTAGATGATCTTGCCAATGTCAATTTTTTAACTTTCTATGATTTATCTTGGTTTTGAAGTTTCTCGCAAGGGTCACAGACCCCTGCAACAACATGTTTCTGCTATTGTGTCGCTTCCATGCCCTACATCATTCAAAGAACTTCAGGTTTTTCTAGAGTGACACAATAGCACAAACATGTTGTTGCTGATACCTTACACCATGACTCAATTTGTTTAGCTGCAGCTCATGACACCTCACACAACTATCTAATAGCTAAAACCTCAAAGAGGGATGGATTTTCACACTGGAGGTCATGCTCTTGCACATCATGATCTGGAGCTAGACGAATAATAATATGTGTCACCAACTGATCGGCATACAGCTCAGACACAAAATTATGACGACGATTTAACCCGTGAAGTTCAGCTGCCATGCTCAACAGGATTGATGTGGTTGCTTCCTATAGCTGTAAAACTCAACCTGCGTTGCAATAACATGGGTGTGCTTACAGTAGTACTTTGAAAGGAGATCACACATTTGGTCAGATGTTAAAGAATATGAATTCTGCTGTGGGGCGAGTTGACACAGGACTTGATACATTCGTGGTGATATCCATGAAAGGAGCAAGGCACAACATAAAATAGTGCCAGTAATACAAATGACTTGAAAGTGTTGTTGCAGATGTTTCTTGTATGCGTCCCATTCCTCTACTGTATGTAGAAAAGAGAGGTGGGTAAACCATGGAGCCACGGAGGGAAAAACAGCAGGCGACACAAACTGAGGAGCATGCCAACTAGACAAAACAAGCCAATGACTGAGATTGATTGCCCAGTGCCTGTGATTGGTAGTGCAACACGGTTGTGAATGATTCTTGTTGTTCAACCATCCAACATAAAATGTCCTCCAAAGTACCATCAGCCATCGTGAGAATAAATGGACAACCAACCAGAGTAGAAAATTGTGTTGTACTTAGTTATAAGTCATATGACCACTAGACTGAACACAACTTTATTCCATGGAAGCATTAACAACTTGAAGACAGTAAGAACCATTCAACAGGAACCAATTATGTACACACAGACCTGTAGCAATGCACGTAGAGAACTGTGCAACTAATCGATAGTACTATCAGGACATGTTGTGATGCCTGCGAGAAAATGTGCGAAGCAAATGTCCTGTAATGAGATGAGACAATTCATGGCTCTTGCATCACGGTAACGCATATTCACCCCTGGTGGTATATACCTATTGCACAAAGTACAAAAGCATTGTGCTGCCTCATCCTCCCTACTCTTTAGACCTGGCTCCTGCGGACTTTTTTATTTCCAAAGTTTTATTTCCCCTAAAAGTACGAAGATTTGCAATGATTGACAAGACGAAAGAAAATTCGCAGAGAGCACTTTGTGCAATCTAGCAAGAGGTGTACCATGACTGCTTCTGGAAGTGGAAATGGTGTCAATTGTGGAGGAGAGTATTTCAAAGGAGACCATACACAATAAGTAAAAGGTTAAGTGCAGAAAAATTTTGTGGGTGAAGCTGGAATTTTTTGAACAGACCTCGTACGCGATCAATTTTAAAGCCAGTCATGTTAGCAGTTAATTATGTAATAACACATGCTGTCAGTCATTGCCAGTTCCATGAGTTTATTAAATAGATTGAAGAAAATTACTACATTATAGCTGTGGAAAAGTTGTGATGTGATTTTTTGACAGAATAATGAGTGGTTTGTAAGTTACCATTTTATACAGATTTAATTAAACGTATGAACTACCTTAATTTAAAATCACAACAAGAAAACCAGCTACTGCGTGATTTGTACACTCAGTTTCAAGCCTTTTGACAAAAAATCGTTTTGTGTCTGTCTCAGTTAAACAAAAAAATTTTCACACCTTTTAATATGTGTAGAACATTGTCAGTATTCAGTGATTCAGTTTCTGGCAAATTTCACAAATGAAACGTTGAGTGCCTTAAATTTAGAATCTTCTTTTTTAGGCTGTTGTACACAATATCAAGATTTTCAAAATTTTTTTAGTATTGATGTAGAAACTCTTGTCCCAACTTCAGATGGAAATGGTTGATTTACAGTGCAGTGATTTTTATAAAGTTAAATATTTAAATTCATATTGCTGGAATTTTATGAATGTCATCCACTGACACAGTTTGATCGGTTGCGTAAGTTTTCTCATGGTCTCTAAAGTAACTGATGAGTGTTTGAAGTTGCTGCTGATAATATCCATTAGTAAACTTAATCCACAAGTGCAAACAGTTGTAAGTGGGAAGTTACAGCTACCTAAATCTCATTAATCATCGTTACAATGCTTTATTTCCTTAGTTGAATTGCCTGTGTGTGTCACTTATGTGCAGTAAATTTCGAGGAAATCTCCTATAGTTAATTAAGTTAAAATGTTCAGTTACGTTATATACGTCAGTTAATGTTTATTGTAATTGTTCATAAAATAAAAACAGCTGATAATTGTACGTACCTTGTATGATTTATTTGTATTGTAAATTTTACACTGTACAGTGTTACTTCGCTTAATGAGCATGATTTGTTCATGAATCTTACTCCTAATTAATACTTGTTAAGGCCGGTATTACACTGTCAAATTTCTTTGTCCAATATCTTTGTCCAAAATCTTTGTCAAAGATTTTTGATAGTGTAATAGGGACTTTGTCAAATGTCGTCCAATATTTGATCAAATCTAGGCCCTCGCTGTATATTTGATCAAAGAAACCGCTTGTCTTCTGTTCACTGCAATGTGACATGTTACCACTTGGAGCGCTAGCATCGCTGCAGCGTTCTGTCGTCTGTAGTGTTTTTATAACCATTGCCGGTAAATACAATTGGTGTGTCCCGACAACTACAAAATTAATAGAGATGTCTGAAGCTGATGAGGCGCTTTACAACGTGAGGCACCCTGAATACAAAAATAGATTAAGAAGATTGGAGACCTAACCTGACCTAACCTAACATAACCCTCTCCTGTAGCAAGGAATCGGAGTGTTATAGTGAGCCTGTCTTCTGAAGATGTAGCAGTTCTTAAGTGAATATTGTGCTTTGTGATATGAGGATACACTTCATTGAGCACATACAGAAATGTATGCTCATCCATTCTTAAGTAATTGATGTACGACTTGACGTCTTCCACTGTAAGCTCACGTAACAAGTTTTGTTGAATGCTTTTATCATGTCGTCGTAAAATCCACGGCTTCACCCAGATTAGATTAGTTTTTCGTTCCATAGATCCGTGCTGAGGAGATCCTCGTGGATGTGGAACATGTCGACTTTTTTTAAGCTGAAATAACAATACTAATAGTATGAATAAATACAATACATCATTTGTTTCTATTAAAAATTTCGCCAATGGAGTAGAAGGAGTTGGCCAGTAGTAAGTCTTTCAGGGTCCTTTTAAACTGATCTTTATTTCTAACTAAATTCTTTATGTTTCCTGGCAAATTATTGAAGATGAGTGTTCCTGAGTAGTGGACCCCTTTTTGAACTAAAGTAAGTGCTTTTAAGTCCTTGTGCAGATCATTTTTGTTCCTGGTATTGTATGTATGAACTGAGTTGTTTGTTGGAAAAAGGGATATATTATTTACGACAAATTTCATTAAGAAGTAAATAAACTGAGAGGCAGTAGTTAGTATACCCAGTTCTTTGAAGAGGTTTCTGC
Organism: Schistocerca americana; assembly: GCF_021461395.2. NCBI lineage: Eukaryota > Metazoa > Arthropoda > Insecta > Orthoptera > Acrididae > Schistocerca > Schistocerca americana. The sequence continues at coordinate 38,633,560 of NC_060123.1, forward strand.
AGGAGGCCGTGAATTTACTCCACAAATAATACGTATTACACGCTTTTGGAACTTGAAAACTTTTGTTTGACTTCAAGATTTACCCCAAAATATTATCCCATATGACATTATGGAACGAAAGTATGCAAGCTTTTTCATTTTTATGTTGCCTATGTCTGCTAACACTCGAATTGCAAATACAGATTTTTTAAGGCCTTTTTGCAGTTCTGTGGTGTGCTCCTCCCAACTGAATTTATTATCAAGTTGTAATCCCAGGAATTTAAGACTTTCAACCTCGTATGTATGGTTCCATTTTCCCCCCCCCCCCCCCCCCCCCCACTTCTTTTCTGCATGTGTACACAACGCAATTGGAGTACGTAGAACTGCTGCGGTTATTAACAAGTTGTTGTCAGCCATCTTGAACTTTGACGAAAAATTCGATAACAGTGTAATACCCCTTGTAGTGCTACGTCAAAGATCTTTGTCAAATATATTGGACGGAATATTGGATCACATCTTTGATCAAATCTTTGACAAAGAAATTTGATAGTGTAATACCGGCCTAAGTGAAACATTTTTTCCACAGGAATCTGTGTAGAATAGGCCAATGCATCCCATTTTGAAAAAATAATTACTCAAAAAAGCTATATTATATAGTACTGTAATTTCTATTTATACTACAGTACACCCTATTTTAGAAGGTTCTTAAGAAATTTGTTTATGCCTGTGCTTCAAAATTTATCGAAAAAGGTACATAGCATTGTTGTTGATTAAATCTATAGCATGCATAGGTACTGCCTTGTGGGTATCTTTAATGAATTTGTATTAGTTAACAATGACAAACCAGAATATAAATTCTTAAACAGATATTGCAAGGGAAAAGGTTACCACGTGCTGCCGAAGAAAAAATCTTGCAAAAACACGCAGAGAATTTGTAATGTCGTCACGTAATCCCGAACAGTGGTAAGGGTGACAACAATTGCAGTGCAGCTGACTGAATACAGCAGTATTGGAGCTTCTGCATCACAGAGTGGTAATTTATAGGAGAATGTGTGATTCAGTGTTCATTTACAATGGTCAGAGAGACCAATTCAGGTCAGAAGGTAGTTTTTGAAATGGTTATTAAAGACTGGAAAAAATAACACTGAAGAGACTCTTTATGCGAAATATTGTATATCATGTGAATCACTCATTATGAGGGGCTTCAATAAACATGGTTTGGTTGTAATAAAAATTGTGGCGGGCCAAATACCGTTCGCATCTGACCCATTACCACAGGCTGGATTGATGGAGTTTGCGGGCTGGTGTTGGCCTGCGGGTCGTAGTTTAGAGTCTTTGCTCTAAAACTAGAGCAGGGAGAACAGTTGGTATAAACAGAGACAGAATGAAAAGCTGTAGAAACTGCCATTAAAAAAGCAACTGAAGAAGCCTTCGGAAAAAAGAACGGTTGAAAAAATTATACACTGAAATTAAAGATATAACGAAAAAACACTACACTCTGTGAACCAACAGAGGAGAAGCATATTTACAAACAAGGCAGAACTGCAGCAAATTAAGAAATGAAACAAGCTCAATAAAGAATCATTGGCTAGATTTGTAAGTGTAATAGAAGAGAATATCCAAAGAAGGGAAACAATAGCTTATAAAATGGTGGAAATATTCAAACAAACATAAAGATAAGTTGTTCAAATAAATTGCATCTAACAAGCAAGAATGATAGAACATTACAAAAACTTGTGGTATGAAGAAACATGCTCCATAGAGGAGAAGAGGGTGAAATTAAAATTGAATTGGTAGATGATTTATGTATGGAAGAACTAGGAGAAGCCCTCAGCTCTGCAAATAGGAAATAAACTGCCCTCCTTTTTCATGAAATTTGGAAATTATAGCATTTTCCAACTTTTGGGTAATTGCCATCTCCTGCAGTCATTCTGTTACTAATTTTACAATTTCCGTTTGTATTACTTCTCCTGTGACTTTGACCATTTGTATTGAAATGTTGTCATCTCCAGATGCCTTCTCTTTTCTTCATATCTCAGTGGCGTTTTACACCTCAGCCAGTGTTACATCTGGAAAGGTATTTGTTATAACTTCAAGTTGAACAAATATATTTCAAGGACGATGCAATACATGAAGTCACAGATCAAGTAAACAGAGACGTGTGAACACTTTAACAGTTAAATCATAACTGAGTCCGAGTCTAGAGGCCGCTGGGTGGCTGGCCGCTTAGGTGGCGCTGCTGCTGCATGGCTGGCAGACAGCGCCGCACGTAGAAGACACGCGTAACTGCGCAGCGGCACTTTGAAAGATCGATGAGTCACAACACTTTTCCCCCCTTTGAAGTTTTCGCACAGGCCTTGATGGAGGTGGCCTGTAGATTACTAACGTCCATAGGTGTTGTTTGACTGGCCGTAAAGTCTCGAGGAGGAGGCTTCCCGTATGGACGGAAGTGTCCCCGATGATAACGGGTCGAGATGACAGGAGACGTGGGGGTCGAATCTGCTGGGGCCCCGTGCACCAATCTGCCCATTGCGGCAAGTCCGGTTATTATAACAGGAGACGTGGGCGATGTGTCCACGTCTGTAGGAGGAGGCGAGTAGAGTTGCTCCGACAGATGATGGTCATCTGGTTCCTGCATGGGCACATCTCCTGTTGGTGTCAGTTCTTGTTCTGGCACCGATATTATGGTGAGAGGACTGTGTTGTGAGTAATGAGAGATTCCAGGATCCCGAGCATCAGGTAGAGCCGAAGGTGGTGTAGCCGCATCTGGAACTGGCGTTGCCGGCACACGAGGCTGAAGCTGGTCCGAATGACGCACTGCAACACCCGTGTCTGTCTGGATTTCATACAGGCTGCAGAAGATGAAGTAGCGTGCGGGGCTGGCGGCCATGTAAGAGCTCAGCCGGGCTGCGGTCGCCCATGGGGGTGAAATGCTAAGACGCCAGAAATTGGAGAAGCTCATCATCATCAGCAGCAGAAGAAGTCAGGAGTTTCCTCATCTGAGCCTTAAATGTGTGGACCAGTCATTCAGCCTCACCGTTTGACTGTGGATGGAATGGAGGGGCCGTGACATGCACGACACCGTGACGGGCACAAAAATCCACAAAATAGGAAGAGGCAAATTGCGGACCATTATCAGTAACTAGAGTAGAGGGAAGGTCTTCCTAAGAGAAAATGGGAGTTAGAGCATTGGTGGTTGCCGCGGTGGTAGGTGATGTGCAACGGACAATGAAAGAAAAGTTTCAGTAGGCATCAGTAATGAGAAGCCAATAAGTACCTAAAAAAGGTCCTGCGAAGTCAGCATGAATACGCTCCCAGGGCTTCTCAGGCAAAGGCCACAGTGACAAAGATGACTTTGGGGGGGGGGGGGGGGGGGCTGTGACGCACAAGGGCCGCAGGCAGCGACCATGTGTGCGATTTCAGAGTCGATGCCGGGCCAGTACACATGATGGCGTGCCAGAGATTTTGTGCAAGAGACACCCCAGTGCCCTTGGTGAAGGAGGCGCAAGACCGAAGCACGCAAAGACACAGGTACCACAACACGCGGCGAAGCATTTTTGGTGGAAAGGAGGATGACACCATCCCTAGACGTGAGGCGGTAACGCAAAGCGTAGTAGTTCCGCTACGGATCAGAAGTCTTAGCGGATGGACGATCTGGCCAACCCTTCCGAATACAGTGTAAAACCCGGCAGAGGGTTGGGTCAGAACCCGTAGCAGCCGCCAGCCGGTCCCCGGTAATGGGGAACCCGTCCACAACCTGCTGCTCGGCAACATCCAGATGGAAAAACAAAAGTTCTTCCCTATCAAATGCCAGATCAGGACCCATGGGAAGGCGAGACAGTGCATCAGCATTCGCATGTTGAGCCGTCGGCCGGAAATGAATATCATAATTGAAACGAGACAAGTAAAGAGCCCAATGCTGGAGGCGGTGTGCAGCTTTGTCGGGAAGTGACGTTGATGGATGAAACAAGGAAACAAGTGGTTTGTGATCCGTAACAAGATGAAATTTGGATCCCTAGAGAAAAACACCAAACTTATGAAGAGCATAAATAATGGCCAAAGCTTCTTTTTCACTTTGAGAATACGTTTGTTGGGCATCCGTGAGCGTTTTGGAGGCATAAGCAATGGGTTGTTCAGAACCGTCAGAAAAACGGTGCGCAAGGACTGCACCGACCTCGTATTGAGAGGCGTCCGTGGCAAGAACAAGATGTTGGCCAGGTCGATAAGTAGCCAGGCATGGGGCCTGTTTCAGCATAGTCTTCAATTTCTGGAAAGCCACATCGCATGACGCGAACCAGTGAAAAGGCACGTTTTTATGCAACAGGTGATGCAACGGCTGAGCCACTGAAGCAGCAGACGGTAAAAACCTGTGATAGTATGCTATTTTCCCCAAGAAGGCCTGCAGTTCCTTAACAGATGTAGGGCGAGGAAGGGCATCGATCGCAGCGACAGTTTGCTGAAGCGGACAAATACCAAACCCCTAGTACGCAATAGATGCCTGAAAAAAATTTTGATTTCTGAAGATTACACTTAAGACCAGCAGTCTGTAAGACATGAAAAAGTGTGTGGAGATTTTGAAGATGTTCTTCAGTGGTGGAGCCAGTGACAACAATGTTGTCCTGGTAATTTATACACCCAGTGACAGTGAGCAATAATTGTTCCAAGAATCGCTAAAAGAGAGCAGGGGCGCTGGCAACCCCAAATGGCAATCGTTGGTATTGTTAGAGGCCGAAAGGCATGTTAAGGACCAGAAACTGCTGGGAACCAGTGTCGAGAGGAAGTTGATGATAAGCTTCTGACAGGTCAAGTGTAGAAAAATACTGGCCTCCAGCAAGTTTAGTGAACAATTCTTCAGTTCGAGGCTTAGAGTAAGTGTCGATAAGGCATTGAGCATTTACAGTGGCTTTGAAATTGCCGCAGTGACGAATATCACCATTTGGCTTAGATGACAATGACAGGAGAGGACCACTCACTGGAAGTGACAGGAAGCAAGACCCTCGAAGCAGTGAGACGATCTAGCTCCCGTTTTACCTGATCACGAAGGGCCACAGGAATGGGCCGAGCCCGAAAAAACTTAGAGGCTGAGCAGTGGGTTCGAGCGTGATATGAGCTTCCAAGTCGTTTGCACGGCCTAACCCAGGAGAAAAAAGGGACGAAAATGTCGTCAACAAGGAATCCAATTGAGCATAAGGAATAGCGTCAGAGACGATATTGACGGAGTCATCTATGGAGAACCCAAAAACGCGAAAGGCATCGAAACCAAAAAGATTCTCCGTGTTACTATGGTCGACCACAAATATGGGAACAGTGCAAACGACAGATTTGTAAGATATCTCAGCATCAAATTGTCCCAAGAGAGAAATCTTCTGTTTATTGTAAGTCCATAATTGCCTAGTGACAGGTGACAGGATTGGAGAACCCAACTGAAGATACTTCTGACAATTGATGATAGTGGCAGCAGAACCAATATCCACCTGCATGCAAACATCTCGACCAAGTATTTGGACAGTGAGGAATAACGTCCCTGAAAGAGAAGTAGTACAATTGACAGACAACACAGAATCAGAATCAGCGTCATGTTCATGAACCTCATGTATGCGGTCGGATTTGCAAACGGATGACACATGACCCTTATTTTTGCATTTGTGACACACGGCCCAACGTTGTGGACAATCTTCTCGCAGATGTTTCGTAAAACACTGCGGACGTGAAGGAAGTTGCCGTGGGGTTTGGTGCAGTTTCGTAGAGGTTTGTTTACGGTTAGGCCGAGGCTGTGCTTGGGAGTGTACTGTGGCCACGTCGGCCGGCGGGGACACGCCACACGCTTTGTCAACAGCACACAGAGGCTGTACTTCCCCGACGTCACCCCATGCCTCTATTTGTGTTCCAGCGGCGCGAGAAATTTCAAAAGACTGAGTGATGGATAGGACTTCATCTAGAGTTGGATTTGCCAACTGAAGGGCACGTTGCCTAACTTCTTCGTCGGGCTCCGACTGGAGAATAGCATCCTGTACCATGGAATCGGCGTAGGATTCTTTGTGAACTTCAGTAACAAATTGGCACTTTCAACTCAGGCAGTGAAGTTCAGCAGCCCAAGCGCGATAGGATTGATTTGGTTGTTTTTTACAATGATAAAATGCAACACGAGAGGCTACCACATGTGCATGCTTTTGAAAATAGACAGACAGAAGTGAGCACTTTTCAGCAGAGGACAAGGACACAGGATCTTTCAAAGGAGCCAATTGCGACAACAACTGATACATTTGAGTTGAAATCCATGAAAGAAACAGAGACTTACGTGTTTGTTCGTCCGCGACATGAAATGCCAAGAAGTGCTGTCGAAGACGTTTTTCGTAATCAGACCAGTCTTCCGCCGGCTCGTCGTAAGGAGAGAAGCGTTTGCTGTTCTATGAGACTTTGCAATAGTTGCTCTAAAGTAGCCATGGAAACATGTGGGTCAATGATTGAAAAGAAAAATCACTACCTCGTTGCCAATTGTTATAACTTCAAGTTGAACAATTACATTTCAAGGAAGACGGAATACATGAAAGTCAGAGATCAAGTAAACAGAGTAAGATGTGTGGACACTTTAACAGTCAAATCATAACTGAGTCCGAGTCTAGCGGACGCTGGCTGGGTGGCTGCTTAGGTGGTGCTGCTGCTGCATGGCTGGCAGAGAGCGCTGCATGTAGAGGACACATTTAACTGCGCGGCGGCACTCTGAAAGATCGGCGAGTCACAACAGTATTATTTTAATATTAACTCTGTACATTTCTGATTCATCTCTGGAACTAAAGAAAACTTGAAAGGTTTTAAATTTTTTTCTTTGTCAAGTACTGTGCTCCAGAAGCCATGTCTCCGCAATATCCGTTCTTTCAGGAGTGCTAGTTCTGCAAGTTTCGCAGGAGAGCTTCCGTTAAGTTTGGAAGTTAGGAGGTGCAGAAGTAAAGCTGTGAGGACGGGGCGTGAGTCGTGCTTGGGTAGCTCAGTTGGTAGAGCACTTGCCCGCGAAAGGCAAAGGTCCCGAGTTTGAGTCTCGGTCCGGCACACAGTTTTAATCTGCCAGGAAGTTTCAAGTACTGTGCTGTCTGCCATCTTGATGACATATGTTTTTTTTTCATGCATCATCTGTTATGCTTATCAAGGTTTCATTGTATCTTGTCACGTTATCCAAAATATATTTCAAAGTAGTTTCGTTAAACCCATCATATTCTGTTGTTTTATGTTCTGTTTGAGATTTTTTCCTTTGTACCTGCAACATCTGATGTTTGCATAAGTACCATTGTTAAATAACTGCCCCTTTCGTCTAGGTTGATATAATCTTAATTTTCGAAGATATTTAACTTAGTTTAAATTTATGATGTTTGTTTTTCTGGAACATTTTATTTTCTTATTACTGTTTAATAGTTACTCCAAACTCTTAAGTTTCAAACTGTCAGGTCTTGTAAAATTTCTGTATTGATAGATAAAATACTTTGGTCAAGAGAGCTCAGTGATTTCAAATGTGGGCTAGTCATGGGACATCGCTAGACTAATAAATCCATTAGGGACATTTCAACCTAAAGCTGCCCAAGTTGACTGTTGGTGATGTGATGTGAAAGAGGAAGTGCAAAGAAACAACCACAGCTAAACAGAACCAGGGAGACCTCTTGTACTGTTGGGCAGGGAATGTCAGTTATTGCGGTGGGTAATAGCAAAAAATGGCTTGAAATCAATTGAGAGTTCCAATTTGCTATCAGCAGTCCAGCTAGCAAATGATTGTTCTCAGGGAGTTAAGAAGGATCAGGTACAAGGTCGAGCAGTTCTTCAGAAGCCACACATTTTTGTACTCAGTGCTAAGCGACGCTTGAGGTGGTGTAAAGGGCTGCGCCATTGGGCAGGGATGCTTGGCTACTAGTGATTTGGAGCGATGAATCACACGATACCCTTTGTATATCCTTTGGCAGTCTGATGGAAGAGTTTGGGTTTGGAGAATGCCTGGAGAAAGTTGCCGGTCATCATATGTGCAGTACCAGAAGTGAATTATGGAGGAGATAGTGTAGTGCTGTATGGGGGTGTTTTTTGTGTTGTCTCCTTATTACACTCAAGACCCCAGTGTCCAACATCAACTACTTCTCTGGTTTCGGCTTTTGAGAAAGGATGGGCTATCATTCCTCCACAGACATTCAGAAACCTCACTGAAAGTGTCCCAAGCAGAGTTCAAGCAAAGGGTATCCAGATACACTTGATGAGCTAGTGTGTCACCAGTTTCACTTTTTGGTCAATTTGATCCTTGCCAATTCCATTTGCAGTTTGTTTTCTTCTGGAAGAATGTGTTAAGGCCACGCATGTTCTTTTTTGAAAATTCTAGTAATGTAAAGTCTCTTCATTTCTGGTATTGTACGCAGAATTTCTCATTGAAGGATAGACAGTTTTCTCCACTTAAAATACTACATGACTGACTTAGTGTGGGATTTGCTTTACTTCATCAGTTTCAGTAATTCTTCATAGATGTCTTCTACCATGTTATCAAAATATATGTTAGTACACAGGTTTTAATGATACTCCTGGAGTAACTTTTGGCTGTTTTTAATATGGTTCTTGTTGTTCAGTCAGGTATTTGTTCAACATCTATAATACTGCTTTTAATTTTCTTTTTATGATAAAGCCCATAATGTAATTTTGTTCACAATTTTTTATGTAATATAACTCATAGTTTGATTTTTAATTATATACAGTCTTTTTATCTTCACTACGCTTCTGATAATCTACTATATTCTGTTTGATGTTATTGAAATACTCTTTCATCCCCTGACCTGTCTTTGGATTTTAAAGCTGCACAGTTTAATGACTCTAAATAGGAAAATCATTGAAGCAGTTGTAATCCTAAGATCCACATATTGTTTGTTTATTTTGCCAAACGTCTTGCAGGAAAATGTAGGCGTAGATGTGTCCCATGAACTGAAACTGTCATCCAAATTCCCTCAGCTCAAATATTGTCAACGTTTATCTCACCTGCATAAAAAAACTGACTTTCCAAGAACACAGATATACCTGTAATTACCATACTGATAATACACTACCATGCCGGTACCCAACGGTTGTGTTGATACACTTAAACAGTGCTAAAGTTTGACACATTTGTGCTCACATCAATCTGAATGCAGCTTAGTGCAGAGCTTCTGTATCTAAGAACCCAAGACCAACAGGATCAGTTTACATGATAGAGTCCTCAAGTCAATATTGACAAGTAATAGTTTCTTCTGAAGGATGTAAATTGCCACATTCCACATCTACAGTGAGCTTCATGGAAAGTTTATTGTGATTGTATATTCTCTTAAATCAGCAGTACATTTTTATCTTAAAGCAGACAGTTTTGGGTTTAGGGTATGGGTAAGGTTTGCAATATAATTTTCAAATTGTTTTTCTTTTTCAGGCAATGTGCCCGCAATCCCCAGGAAACTATAGAACATTGGATAAAAGATCTCGGTAATTTATTTTGTCAGCAGTATACACAACAGATGAACAAGACGCAAAATGCTAATATTGATTTTGCTAGAAAGAGGCTGCAGTTAGGGGAATGCTTGTATTATAAATTACTTGAAAATATTTTGATTGATGAAAGTAAAAAGAAACCAGGTTATGATATGACTGTAAGTATTTGAATGAACAATAATTTGATTGTTTTAATTTGACATATTGCATTCTCTCTCTCTCTGCCTCCCCCTGCCCCCTTCTTCCTCTCCCACATTCCCCTTTCGTTCTTCTTCTGTACCTACTCATGTACATAACTTGTCCTGCTCCCTCATATTCCCTCCTCCATCTTTCTTTGCTGTGTGTATTTTGCTGTATTTTCCAACCATTGCCTCCTCCCTTAGCTCCAGTTCATTGCCTTCACTCCTTAACTCTACCTCCTCTGCCTCAAAATCTTAATCTCACTTCACCTCCTCAAACTTTTACCCCCATTTCCTTTCCCTTTGTCTTGTACCTCCTTCCTCTGCCCAATTTCTGTTGTATCTGTTCCAATTTTGTCTGGTTTTTCAGTGAAAATATGAGTGCTCAATAACTGACAAAGCCTTTGATTATATTTGTGATATAGTCACAGCTTCATTCTTAATAATGCAGGAAACATTACTTTATTTGTCAGTGTGAGTTGTAGTTGTGTATTATTGTTACAAGTTGACTTCTCAGATACATTTTACATTAACAATACTTAATGTTAATCCACTTTTCTTACAGAATTTGCTGGAACAGGAAATATTTCACCATTCACTCTTTGCTTGTTGTCTAGAAATTGTGATCTATTCCTATAACTCACAGAGAACTTTTCCATGGATTCTAGAAGCATTGAACTTGGAATCATATTATTTCTACAAAGTAATAGAGGTGATCGTACGTGTCGAAGATCAACTCTCTCGTGATATGGTGAAACATCTGAATCTTGTAAGTTACTGGTATTAAAACAAGAAAAATAGCTTCTGATTATGAAAGTGTTGTCAGTTACTTTTGGCTGTTAGGCCTGGAATTGATGTCACAGAATGAAAGTTTTCACAGTTGTTAACTGTTTTATTCTTACTAAAGTAACTCTTGTATTAGTAATAACTGAGATATGTCTCTTTCTTTAGATTGAAGAACAGATATTAGAGTCTAGGGCTTGGCACAATGGAAGTCCTCTCTGGGAAAGTATAGAAAATTCTGGATTGCCTGTACCATCATATGAAGATGTATCACTTCCTGGGCAAACAGATGACTTTGTGGCCTCATCCCAAAATTCAGTTGTTCATCGCATTGCCAAGGGTGTTGATAGGGTACCTGGTGATCAGGCAACCCACAGAGTAGATACTGTGGAGTCCAGTAAGTTCACCATCTATTGTGATAATATCTGCATGATACATTATGGCATCTTATTTACTTTGCTTGTTACAGTCTTTTACTGGTAAGTGTGGAGATACTGCGAAATGTAAAACAGGTCAAAACTTGAAAAGTTGAACAGTATTTTGAATGAAAGAGAGCCAGATTTTTATGTACCAGAATTGTGCAATTTCTATCTGCTTACGATTTGAGAATAATAACTGACAAAGACTAATGAAAAAAAATTGTAATCAATGTAAATCTGACTTGGCCAAGTTCTTTTATTTACGTATTTGTTTTATCATTCTGCTGGTATTAGTATTCATATTTCATAATGTTTTGCCTCCCAGTCTGTTAAGTCATCCTCTGATGACTAAAATATTTTGGCTCCTGAAGCAGTTATTAGAAAGTGTTTCAGTGATGATTCGTTGGACCGTATCACTTTCTTCAAATCATTGTTTGTGATGCATGACCATAGCGTTTTTTGTGTCATTGTAGCACATTCCTGGTGGTGCTGAGAGGTCTGTATATTGTCACCTGGCTGGGAATATGCAGTTTGTGTAGCCCACATAAGACAGTAATTGCAAAAACTATTTGTTCAATATGCTAATTGATTGACACTGTTACTTGCGTCTTCATATCTCTATGATTCACAGTGACAGTCATCTTCAGTCTTTGATGTTTCTTTGTGACTGTTAATTGGTTTTCATCAGGTGTTGCTGTTTTATTAAGATGTCTTTTTATAAACTGTGCATACCTTCACCATCTGGAATCCGTTGCATTAACTATCTAAGCTACACTTATTGTAGTTAACTATGATTCAACAGTTTTCGTTCACTGAAATTCAACAAGTAACTAATGGTAGCTAATTATAATTGGTGCAGACTATTTTTCACCACCTCACAATGATGCCTTGACCTGTGTCAGGTAGAAACCAGAAATATTCACATTTGTGATAAATGCGAATATTGATGTGAAAATGCAACTTTACATAATAGATGCTGATTCATAGCAAATTGTATCCAGACGAACTATTTTGTCAGAGATGATTTGAAATAGCTTTACCTTCTGAATATAAATATAAAAAAGTAACCAGTTTTAAGTTACTGGTATTGTACATCATCTGGCAAAGCTAAACTTGGAAAGAGAATGTGAATAAAAGTGCATTTGCAAAATAAAGTGCACATCTACACACAACACAACATATCAGCGTACTTATAAGATACGCTCAGGTTTCATGTCAAACAATGGGCGGTTGCATCATCTCCAAGATACGTGCTGCATATGACAATACTGGACTCAGCCCTAGGACTTAACATCTTAGTACTAAGAAACGGGAACATTTATCTACTATCTAAATTTGGCATTTTGTGAAATTTTGGATGCTATAACGTGGCAATTTTAGGTGACAAATGTTTTGAACTCTGGTTGCATAAGTTACAGGTAGGGTTCAGGTCTGAAGTACCTCGTTTACGATGTTGGCAACCTCAGTAAGCAATGACACAGTAGATATTACAGAATGCTTTGTATTGTGTATAGCTCATTATTTTCCGTCTTATTTTGAAATGAGTGAAGAGTCTGGTCTGTCACAGAGTTCGAGTGTGGCTCTCACGACACCAGAAGGGATCAGTGATCCATGTGCCGGATCTGCTTTCACAGGAACACACAGTGTGTGTTTATGCTGGTTATCCTGCGAGGTGGGCATGGGGCTTGTTCCTCCTGTAGCATTCCTCATCTGTCGAGTGTTCCAAGTTCTCATTTGTTTATGCCTGCGACCAGCTGCTACATTATAGTATCAGCTTTGTAGGAACCATGCAGAGGGTCTTCCTGTGAAGTGCGAATAGAGTTATTTTCAGTTCTATATCCACTCTGAAGTGCCTTGTCAATTCTACCTCTATGCTGTCAGGGTGGGTCACATGGCCTATGAAAGGACTCTGCAATAAGTTATTCACGGTTTATATGCTACAGATTAAAAAATCAGTGTTCTGCAGATTTTGTAATTATTAAACTGGGCAGGAAAAGAAAGATGATGTCAAGAAACACCTCACTGGCAAGAAAATGATGTTGGCTGTCGAGAGACAGTGATTTGCTGAACGCTTAGATAGAGTCAAAAGGAAAAAAGAGCAAGCACAGACTCCTCTCAAAAAGCCCTTATTACAGAGAATAAAAAACTGTTTATTCTCTTCTGTTATTACTTTATCTCCAATAACTTCTTCTTCTTCTTCTTCTTCTTTCGATTGTGCCATTTTCCCGCAGTTTCGCAGGGTCGGCATGGTTACATTTGGCAAAGTTAATTTTAGGGGTGGCCGGATGTCCTTCCTGTTACCACCCCGTTTATCTCCAATAACTGTTTTTTTACTTTTCACTACTTGTACCCACCCCTGTTGCCCCACGATCAGGTTCGTCTTCAGGCATGTAGTATAGCCAACTTTTGTATTTTACATCTGACCATTTTTTTTAAAAAGAAATGCCGATATTTGCCAGAAATATATGCTATATTTTCATGTCTCTAATCATAGGTGTAGTTAATATTTGTCTTAATTACCTGTATAATGCTGAACATTTGTTGATAAGGGTTTCTTGCTAGATTGTTAACAACTGTCTTCTTGTCTGTTGAAAGGTGGCACCAATTCCACTGTGCCTCATAACTAATTAATTATCTTCTATTATTCCTCTCTTCAAAATAACTTTCTTCAGATTTTCTTCCAAAGTGTACACACACACTCACCACTTTTTTTCCGGTTTTTGTAATCCAAAAATCCACCTGCGGCTTAGAATCGAGTGCAAAGTAAGCGGAAGTTCTGAAAAATGTTGGTAGGTGCCGCCACAACTAAGTTCTGCCGTCGAATATAAGTAGCGCTATACAGGCATGCTTTGCAGGCACAAAGATAAATACTGGCGCCAAAACCTCTGCGTCAGTAAATAAATAATTAAAAAAAAGGTGGAAGATGAGTTTTTTTCTCCGCCCCGAGTTTCAACCACTGCGTTTTCATACATTATCCAACGAAGTAAATACAAATTCCGTATTGTTCATCTTCGAATTTAGCAGCATTTCAATGTACTACGAAAATCCGACTGGCAAGACTGTTTGGGATGTTTGTCAATATGGCCAACTCTACGTTCTGAATTTTTTCCCACCTGTGGGAAGAGATGGTTGCTAATAGGAACTTTTATGTATTGTGAATCACATGCAGTATTCTCTTCACCATAAGAATAATACGAACATAACCCTTTTGCCATATATTGTTTCGTGTTTGCTGCTATCTCATTTAAATCCAGTCTGCCTAATAAACTACGAAACTTGAGTGAGACAACAGCAAACGTGGAAGAATATACATATCATGTCATGTTTATATTCGCATTATCCTTATGCCTAATAGTGGTACAGACAGAAATGAAACATGGCAATTGACTAGATTTTTAAATCTTAGATGACTAATTTCTGTGCAGAATATAATTTACTAAAGAGGCGTCTGCAAAGATTTTCAAATGGAGAAAAATTTTCGCTAAACTCTCGTTCAGAACATCTTCTATCATACGCAGTCTATTATTTGGTTCTTGTTGATCATTAACAAAGAAAGCAGCAGTGTAAGTAACAAAAAATAGCAGTCTCCTGCCATTGTTTCGCTAATGAGACGATTCCTTTCTTTTGTTTTTTAATTGTAAGCGGCGATAGCATGCACAAAAGCAAGCCATGCCGCGAGCGGCGACAGGTTGTAAACACAAAAAAATGGTTCAAATGGCTCTGAGCACTATGGGACTTAACATCTGAGGTCATCAGTCCCCTAGAACTTAGAACTACTTAAACCTAACTAACCTAAGGACATCACACACATCCATGCCCGAGGCAAGATTCGAACCTGCGACCGTAGCGGTCTCGCGGTTCCGGACTGAAGCGCCTAGAACCACTTGGCCACCACGGCCGGCTCGTATAAACACATTATCAGAATGCGACAAACAATGCATGACACAGTACAGTAATGCATTTTCAGCTTAGAGTGACGTAAACACCTAAAACAAAGAGAACGGCACTTATCAGATCAAAGAAAAATAAGCAATCAATTCAAACCAGACAAAGCACGTGAAAAAGGAAGGGTACCCGTATAAACACGGACAGAGCGCCTGACGCATAGCAATGGCTACCTGGTAAAGCTTAACTGCTAAGCTTACGACTCGAACCAGACTACTGTAGTTGTATCGTCATTCATTCTACCTACATTGTCTCTCATATTACAATGGACCAACTTTGTTTCGATTTGGAGGTGCGCCCTAAAACTTTTCTCTCCCCTTGAATTTCGAGTCTCAAATTTCAGGTGCGGCTTAGATTCAATTTTTTTCCCTTGATTTAGTCTCATTTTTCAGTTGTGGCTTAGATTCGAGTGCGTCTTAGATTCGAGTAAATATGGGGGTGCTGGAGTAGGAGCAGGTAAGGGGTTGGTAGGTGAAGGACAGGGATTACCAAAAATACAGGCCTGGGGCATTACAGGAATGTAGGATGTACTGTAGGAGCTGTGAGAATGTAGGATATATTACAAAGAGAATTCCCACCTGCGCAATTCAGAAGAGCTGGTGTTGGTGTGGAGGATCCAGATGGCACAGGCTGAGAAGCAGTCATTGAAGTGAAGCACATTCACTAGCTGGGAGGTCCAGCTGTCTCTTGGCCACAGTTTGTCATTGGAGATTCATGTAGTCAGATAGCTTGTTGGTGTCATGCCCATCTAGAAAGTAGGAAAGTGGTTGCAGCTTAGTTAGTAGACCACATGACTGCTTTTACAAGTTGCCACAACTTTGATGGGGTAGGAGATGCCTATGACTGGAGTGGAGTAGGTGATGATGGGTGTATGTATGGGACAGATCTTGCACGTAGGTCTGTTACAGAGATATGAGCCATGAGGCCAAAGGCTGGACTCAGGAGTGGAATAAGGATGGAAGAGGATATTGCATATTGGTGGGTGGCGGAATACCACTGTGGAGGGGGTGAGAAGGATAGTGGGTAGGATAATCCTCATTTCAGGGCATGGCGAGAATGTGACGTGGTTGGTACTGAGTCACAAGTGGAGTGTTCCTTCGTGTCCAGACAGCGGGTAAGTGGGAAATGTGAGGTTACTGAAAAGATGAGGCACAGGAGATCTGTTTCTGTACGCATTTGGGAGAGTAATTTCATTAGAGAGGGGGGGGACTACGTGTCACTACAGCTGCTGTGGCCACAGGTGGCTAAGTTGTATGGAAGGGACTTCGTGGTATCGTGGCAGCTGTCAAAGTGGAGGTATTGTTGGTGGCTGGTAGATTTGATCTTGATATGGATGGAGGTACTGATGTGGCCATCCTTGAGGTGGAGGTTAACTTTGAGGAAGGTGGCTTGTTGGCTTGAGGTGAAGTAATTGTGGGTGAAGGTGTTGAGGAATGTTGATAGTGTGTCCTCATTCTCAGTCCAGATGACCAAAATGTCATCAGTGAATCCAAACAAGATGAGGGATTTGGAATTGTGGTTGGTTAGGAAAGATTCCTGTAGATGGTTCTTAAATAAATTGGCATAGGATGGTGCCATGTAGTGCCAATTGCTATACCACACATTTGTTTGAACGTGATGGCTTCAAAGAAGTAATTGTGATTGAGTTTATGGTCGGTCATGGAGACCGGAAGGAGGTTGTAGGTATGGAGTCAGACCAATAGTAGCAAGGCCACGGGCGTTAGGGATGTTAGTGCAAAGGGAAGTGGCATCAGTAGTGACAGACAGAGTGCCTTGTGATAAAGGAACATGAACTGTTGAAAGTCGATGGAGGAAATGGTTAGTGTCTCTTCTGTAGGAGGGTAGATTAGAGATAGTAGGCTGAAGGTGTTGGTCCACCACAACAGAGATTCTGTCAATAGTGGGACAGTAACTGGTCACAGTGAGGCATCCTAGGTGATTATGTTTATGGGCTCCTAGAAGCATTTAGAAGGTGAGAGTGCAGGAATTGGTAACAATTAGGGAACGCATAGACTCGGGGTATAGTTTCTGGGATGGGCCTAAGGATTTGAAGAAAGTATGGAGATCCTGTTCGATTTCTGGAATAGGGTCACTGTGGCAGGGTCTGTGGGTGGACGCATCTGACAGCCGGTGGTCTCCTTCCGCCTGAGGATCACTGCAGTTCAAAGTAATAGTGGTGGAGCCTTTGTTGGCAGTTTGGATTACAAAGCTAGGTATACATGTAAGAGGTTTTCACTCTTGGAGAGCTTTTGCGGGTAATAAATTTTGTCTAAACAGTGCCACAAATCAGTTCACCATCAGAGTTTGAGGGAGGGACAAGATTTCAGATAGTCATGCTGTAAAAGTTTAGATCTCTCGTGTATACTGCAAGCTCCATCTCTCGAGGGCCCGTCGCAGGAGCTCTTAGACAAGAAAAACTGTACTGGCATTGTCAGGAGAGCTGAGAGTACTCGGATAGTGCTGAGTGGCCATATTGCATTCCATATTTGTTCTGTATTTCACAGTTCATACACTACCACATTTTGATAATATATTTTGCCGTAGTCTCTCACTTATTGACTAAAAGTATCCATGGAACTTGTGGTGTAACGACGTATTTAGGTTTGCGTTTGATATATGTATGACCATGTGCAGACTTCGTCACCTACGTCAGTTACAACCCACTTCAAAAATGAGTCATATTCTTTTTAAATTGTCATAGAATGGTTCTTGAACGAAACTGTAAAACATCAGTTGAGTCGTGTGCAGAGAATTACATCACTTGGGCCAATTGGTTTTCGTAACTTTTTCGAATTTAAATTTCGTTTGTTTCTCCTCAGAAAATTATATCGACACACGTTATCTTGATCTAATCGATATCAGAATCACACATTAAATAAACTTTTTAGATTCAAAGTTTCGGCCAACGCTGTCTGAATCAATAATCTTGTCAAATATATTATTAATCCGTTCACATAACTCTTCATAAATAAATCTTCAAGACACGTGTTTCAACTTTAGTAGCATACACTATTTTATTAGCTTCCTACACATACAGATGTGAACTTGAGCGTTGACAGACAGTGACTAACATTTCAATAAGATTAAGATCTACATGATGTCATTGTTGTACGAAAAGAGTATAAAACTTCATTTTTAATTTTTAGAAGCACGACGCAACAACTCGGTTCCAGGATCTTCTGTTGCTCCTTGGCTGTCGACCCGCGACGTATAGCGGCCAGCAATTTCCTCTCTGGTCGCGGCAACGAAGATGCTGTCCCCGTTCGTTGCGCCGACCTCTCCGTACATGAAACACATAAAAAAAATACAAACTTTTAGATAATTCACATTTATTACAAATAATAAGAAAACACATAAACAAAAACTAAATTAAACTTATAGTCACCTGCAAACTGGGCTGACTTTGGTGGATGGGTGACGCTTAATTTCGTCCCACTACAAACTGTACATTTTGAGCCACAATATGTAGTCATGGAATGTTTCTGAGTGAAGAAAATGTCCATTTTAGCTCCTAAACGAACAGCATGAGCAATTAGTTTAGTTTGAAAGTTCTTGGCTTCAACAAAACTCCACGGAATGAATGTCTGACTAGTGCTCTAGCCACTGTGCTTCATCAACATTACAACGAGCTGTTCTATAAATATGTACCAGCATTGTCAAGCCAGTTGAGATTGCTGTTACAATGGATACGCACTGTGTGGGAATGTCAGTGATGTGTTGGCAAAAATCTTGCAGAGAGCGATTTCTCAGCTCTCACAGATGCTCTTATCCTGCTGTGGGTAAATGCTTCAGACACCTTCTTTCGCAAGACTCTCGGGCACATACGAAATTACTCACAAGGAACTATCGTACTGTAATTATCAGTGAAAATGCACTCCTGGTGTAAGCAAATCTGCAGGTACTGTCATTGAGAACTAAAAACTCCCTGCCCTAAGATCGGAATCAGTTTTTAGGTTGTGGATTACGGTTTTTTAAGCAGATGTAAGGTTACCTTCCATGCTGAGAGATTTGGGAAATGGTGGTGTGGCACAGTTTGAGGTTAAGAAATTCTAGAATGTTAATGGGGTGATTTGGGGGCAATGGAGGTGTATCACAGTTGGATGGAGAGGTGAACTGAGTCGGGCAGAGTTCAGTATTGTCTTCAAGTGGAGTCTGATCGAAAGAGTGTTTCCACTGTATGGACCAGGAGAAGGAAAGAAGGTCTTTAACAAATCTAGCACACTGAACCTAAGAGTGGAGGGAAAGGTAAGGCCCTTTTTTCCGTTGTTTTATATCTCCTCAATTATGATAGGTAGGTGGTTCTTACCTCCACAGCGATGGGATTTGTGTACCAAGTTTGGTTGGAATCGGTCTAATGGTTTAGCAGATGTGGAAAACACGGGTGCTCCCGCCCCCCCCCCCCCCCCCCCCCTACACACACACACACACACACACACACACACACACACACACACACACACACACACACAGACAGAGAGAGAGAGATATGAGCTGTGATCAAAAAGTAATGGGAATATTTTAATTTTGCAGTCTTTATGCATTCAATTTTTTTTTAATTGTCTTGTTGGTACACATGTTCTTGAAGTAGGTTTACATTTTCAGCTGTTTTGGATATTTAGTTCAAAAACTGGAATAAAGTGCAGCGCTGAACTCAAAATGTTGACTGTGGCTTTTCGTGAATCTGTTGTGAGTAAGACAAGAGTTTACGAATGGTACAATTGTTTCAAAAAGAGCTGAGAAGGCTTTGAAGACTGTGATTGCCCTGGATGCCCCAGCACATCAACTACTGACGATGGTGTAAAAGAAGTAAAGAATATGGTTCTGGAAAATGGTCGTATCACCATCGGAGAAGTTGCTGATGTCATTGGCATAACCTCTGGCTCATGCCAAGTAATTTTTCAGATTTTTTGGGAATGAAACCTTAGCAGCAAAGTTTGTTTGAGAAATGTTGAATTTCAACCAAAGACAATATCCCATAGACATCGCTAAGGAATTGCTGAATGAAGTTGACAGCGATCCAGAACTTCTAATCAAGGTTACAATAGGCGTTGAAACATAGGTATGTGGTTATTATATTGAAACCAGTGCGCGCTCATCCCAATGGAACCTGCCGAAGGACCAAGACTAAAAAAAAAATTCATCAATTTCAAACACGTGTGAAGGTTCTTGCTATAGGAAGAACAAACACAATTTGTGGAACAAAGTACTTTGTAGAGCATTACGTAAGATACAAGGTGTAGCATTGAGCACATGGACAGGATACCAGTAATACTGGTTATAGAGCAGGCCGAGCACACATTTGCGATTGCTTAAATAATACTGTTTCTTTGGTGGCTCACCAGAGTGCACCAGGGGATCGACTCAGGTGTCCTCTATAAACAGGCCTGTGAACTGTATGGACAAGTGATCTCAGAAATCGCGTGCATCATGATTGAAGGTAGATTGGGTCTTTCGCTGTTTACTTCAATTACAGTGGTATAGTGAATCATGAGTTCCTGCCTTACGATTGTATGGTCAACAAGGAATACTACCTGTAAGTTACATGCTGTGCGCACAAATCAGTCCGCAAAAAATGAACAAATTTGTGGCAAAACCACTTGTGGAAACTGCATCACAATAATGCTCCCGCTCACATGTCGATGCTTGTTTGTGATCTTTTGGCAAAAAACAAAACCGTTATGTGGCCTCGGCCATTGTATTCTCTGGACATGGCCTCCTGTGACTTTTATCTATTACCAAGTCTGAAGAGAACCATGAACTTGTTTGCCACCATTGGTGAGATAAAAACAGAACTGCTGAAGGATCTGAACACACAATAAAAAGTGAGTTCCAGAAGGGCTTCCAACAGTGGAAGAAGTGCTTACGAGTTTATTATATCAGAGGAGGATTACTTTGAAGGGGATAAAGTTGACGTGGATGAATAAATAAAGATTTTTTTAAGAAAAACAGAAATACGCCTTACTTTCTGACCACACTCCAAACAATCACTTTTGTAAATCGTATGGATTCAAAGTGATGGTAAGTCTTCAGTTCCTTTCAGGTTGTATAGTCACTCAGCCTTGACCATCCTACTGTTGTGCTTCCAATGAATAACCATGTAGTATGAATTTATTAAAATATTGTGAATTCGCTTTTCAAGGCTATTGCCACGTGAAAGTCACGAAATATTCTTGACTACCTTTTCAGTATGTCCTTTCTTCTCTTAGGATTTTGAAAACTGTGTAATATTGGTCCAAGTTAAACTTCTTCAGTTTCCTTCTATTACATTTTTCCAATTAATGAAGATTCACTTATCAACAAAGTTGCCGCATGAAAGGTGACACTAATTCTCAGGATTTATTATCCTTTTAACTGTAGTAAATTAATAATCCTCTATTATTATTGTTTCATTAGTTTAGTGAGCTATATTTGTTGACAGTGCCCCACCACCACTCCCGCACCCTCTACTTTTCCTGGCTTCCTTCCTTTCCCTTTCTTTTCCAATCAATTTGGAGTCATTATCGTATTGTCCGTTTCATCTTAGCACAGAACTTGTATTTCTGCTATTTGTTTAGTGTTTCATTTGTCCATTGTTGCATTTATGCCTTGCTGCTGGATAATTTCACTGTTGATGGGCACCTTATGAAAAAGAGCTCGCACGCCACAGTTTGCATGGTGTTCTTCCTTTTCTCTCTTTCTTATTCTTAAACTGTGTCTCGTAGTATTTGGGTGTGAGTGGAGTTTTGGTTTCCTTTGCAGCACACTTCTGTATTATAGTGTGATTAAAACTGCTTTGTACGTGACGGTTCACTGAGCAGCCACGCAGTGGTGCCAGCTGCCACTGTGTGTAGGCTTCTGCTAGCGCGGTACCATTGAAGTGCTGACACAACTTATGCAGGGTGGGGAAAAGAAGCACATGTACTGCTGCTTAGAGAGGGTTATTGTTACGTTTTTGTCTTGTGCCATGAATTTTGCAGCAGATCATAAAACTCAAAATAACAAAACAGTGAAACCCCCATCACCAAAAGGTACGAATTTTGTTGCAACATACTATCACTTGACGTGTTCTGCCTCTGACAAACTCGAAAATGCCGCCTATACCTGTGTCGCTGGAACTTTCAGGTGACTCGCTGGCAGCAATAATTATTTTCGGAAACAGTATTTTCCAATAAGTATTCATTCTTCCGTGCTTCCTGAATAACACATTTTGTTTGTGCTACAACATTGCTCCAGTTTTCCACAGTTACTTCAGAAATAGCGTCATGTAAAAGTCTTTCCACTTGTGAAAGTTTGAATTTCTTTTTTCACGTCCTGTGTACCCCTTAATTTGAGCCTATATGAGCTCTATAGTATTAAGGTGACAATTATAGGGTGGTAAAGTAATTACAGAATGTCCCTGAGTGTTGGCAACTTTGTCTACATGGTATGTAGGGTGCCGTGGCTTACATTGTGACTTAAGTTCTAATAGTTCCACTCTCTTCATTCTGTCATCGAATTTTATATTATTTTGTCGTGACCACTGTGTGATTTCTTCTTTTCTATGTATCGTTTGGTGCTTTGTCCTTTACAACAGTGTGGATGGTGCATTGTCAATAATAACCTATGGCGGTTTCTCTAAATTTGATAACAGCAAATTTTCAAACCATCGCATGGTGTCGTTCATTTCTTCATGAAAATTCGAGATTTTCTTTGACCTGAAAAACGCGTAAACAGCCAGAAACAAACCCATGGGCTGTACCTGCATGGACAACAATAATTCTGCTTCCTTTGTCAACAGGTACTGCCTTCCTTCTTGTGATCCATCAGACCCAACCTGGCTTCAGCATATGACCAAAATTCACCCATGTTTCATATTGCCACACTACATAATCGAAAGCAATGTCCTTTACATGCCGCAAAGATCAGCATCACTGTGCAGCAATATCCTGTTGGTCTGAGAGTAACTTACAACCAGAGACTTTTTCATAATTAAACTCCAGGTTTAATAATATTAACTGATGAGATGACTTACTGCCAACATAAAGGTCAACTTCTTTAAGTGTTAGTTGCCGTCTTAATAACGTTGTATGCAAATCATATCCTGTTCAAAGAATTAAGATTTGTCACACATTTCTTGACACATTGTTTTTTCCCCAGAGTTCCCAGACTTGCTAATTCTGAATTAAGATTTGATGGTCTGGAATGTATCTTCAATTTTTCATTTTGTTTCTTGCTTATATTTATAACGGTTTTTCTGCTTATTCTTAATGCCACCACAGTCCCCTGGACTACCTTATTTATGGAAATAAGAGGTCCTCCTTTCTCCCTTTGCATCTCAAAATATAGTCTCAGTTGCAGATGTATTCACGCGATTGTTTTTGCAGTGGTATTCTTTTTCCCACTTTCTTCAAAGATGATTTCGGACTGTGGATTCTAGGACAGCCCTGTTTTTATTTTAAATTTTAGGACATTTTGTATGGAAAAGCCACTGCAGTAATTCTTCACACACACACAATGGAAACAGACGAAAAGTAGACAGTAAGATAAAGTAAGTCACACATGACGCTCACAAGACCAGGTGTTAGCAGTTACTGAGTGCTAATGAGTAAGTAGTGGCACAGGGTGAAGGATGCTGAATCTCAGCATTGGATTGGCCTGCATTCTCTCAAGGTCACACACTCGGCTAGTTGTCAGGTACAAAGTAGTTTTAATTGCACTATAGGTGTGTCATTTATCACATTTGTCCGGAAGAACGAAGAACTCTTCCTTTCCGAGGAGCAGTAGGTTGCTGTGCAACCAACAGGGTCACCAGTGGCCCACCCGACATGAGGTGCAGACCCATGAACAGAAGGAGAAGTATCCCATTAATGTCACCTATCAGCTAGCACTTGCATCTCTGTAAATGTTTGAACTGAGTTGACAGTCTATAACCCAGTTAGGCATAGGACGCCAAGCTTTTTCATAGTTCTAAGCTTTGTTGGATTATGTTTTACCTTTATCATCTGAATATATAATTTTTTACTTCTCATTTTTGTGTTATCGTGATTTATTACAGGATCTGAAGAAGGCAGTAGCCAAAATATGCTATAATAAATAAAAATACATTAAACAATTTGGATGGTATTATTCTACAAATGTGTGCTAGAGTTATACTGTATGTAACAGTCCTATGTTTATTTTTATTTTATTTCTTGGTTTTTCTCTGCTTCCTGGTCAGCTTCTTAGTTTTCTCCACCATTTAAATGTGATTTTACATTCCAATTTATACTATGGCTTAGGCTTCTGGCAGAGTAGTCAAAAATTTAGTTACTGATGCTGCCATCTGTAATTATTTGTAAATGATTTTTATTAGAGAGCAAACTGAATCAGTAATTACTGTGACTTGATATTTATTTCAGACTCTGCACAGTCTCCAGTGTCATCTGTATCAGAAAGATTCCAGTCACCTGTCCCACCAAATAGTACAGCAAAAAAACGTTTATTTGTGGATGGATCAACAGTAAATACAGGTGTAATCCAACAGGCTAACATCAGACCTGGCCAGTCATTGCTGCAGTCATCAAAACCTGTAGCATTTAATATTCAAAGTAAGTCTGTAACTGTATAAGCATGGTGGAGGATGTGTCACTATTACTACTTCAGTACTGTTCAGTTTAGTCTATGTTTGGTGTGTTGACACAGGGAGGTGATTTTCTCTCAAAAACTTAAAATTCTCTGGGAAATGAATTTTACCTTGGAAAGTCAGAGACAACTGTTAATTAGCTGAAATGGGTGTAATTAATTATTTGGTTTGGAGACAATCAGTTGTTACTTTATATTTATTTCACTCCTTGCACAATTACTAGAAAATCTTTTATATATATTGTTTTCTTGTTTGTAGTTATAACTTATGAGTGATAGAGAAATACGAATGTACTAGAGGAAAGGGAAAGCATCTTGAGAATTTCAGTCACTAGACACGCAAATTGCGGGAATCTCCCTCAACTGATATATCAGTTAACATGTGCCCTGTGTGTATGTCACGTTTCTCTTTTACAGTAGAATCTCCCTTAACGGGCAATTCACATAGTGAGCAAAACAAATTGTAAAAGAATGACTAGCTTAAAGAACGATGTTCTGCATAATAAGTGACGATTTAATGTGACGTCGCCATCTGTTCGCACATGGCAGGGGAAACGTTCAACAATTTGAACACTTTTCATTGTCGGCAGCGCCATATGAACAGTGTCCTTAGCACGTACTGCACACTGGGTTTAACGCTCTTTTTGCTACCATCTTAGTGCATGCAGCTTGCGATCGTACGTTTTTCTATACTTGAGTTCACACTGTGCTTTTTGTATGCAGATTTTAATAACGTATGTAGAAATGTCCCTAAAGATAAAGCAGCGTGAAGACCAACCATAAGAGAAAGAAAATGACCTTACAAATGAAACAAAAACATGAATGTGGTGTGGGCATTGCTTAAATAGCACACACATACAATAATTTTACATCAACTATTAGCACCATCCTCAAGAACAAGGACAAGATGAAGGAAAATAGGTGCTTCAGAGGGAGTGACAAGGGTATCTAAGCAACAGTTATGTATTCTGGATGATGTCGAAAAGTTGGTCGTTATATGGATGAACGAAAAGCAATTGCAAGGCGACACTGTTACCAAGAACATCATTCGTAAGAAGGTGAGAATGATTTTCGCTGACCTTGTTAAGATGATGCCACGATCATCAGCAGTTGAGTAAGTGTTAAAGGGAAGCCGGTTGGGTTCAAGAAGTTTAAGAGAACCACCAGCATCCACAGCGTTGTGAGCCACAGCGGAGGAGTCATCTCCGACACAAAGGCAGCAGAGAACTTTATCAGTAACTTCAAGATGTTCATAGATTCTGAGAGTTATCTGAAGCAACAGGTTTTTAATCATGACTAGTCAGGTCTATTTTAGAAAAAGATGCCAAAGGGTACCTTCATAACAGCAGAGGAGAATGCGTTGCCCAGACGCAAGTCGATGAAAAACCGTTTCACACAGCTATTCTGTGCCAATGCAAGCAGCGATTTGAAAATTAATCTGCTGCTTGTTCACCATGTGAAAACTCCATGAGCCTTGAAAAAGTGTAAAGTCCGGAAGAACAGGTTAAATGTGATGTGGAGGTCCAACAACAAGGCTTCGGTGACACGTGATCTTTCTTGTGATTGGATCAATGAAGTGTTTGGTCCTTCAGTGAAAAAATATTTGTTTGAGATTTATCTGCCACTCCATGTCTTGATTGTTATGGACAATGCTCCTGCCCATTCTCCAGGCCTACAAAACCACCACCTTGAAGAATTTCAGTTCATCAGGATCCAGTTTTTGCCTCCCAACACCGCTCTGTTACTCCAGCCTATTGACCGGAGATTATTTCTAACTTTAAGAAGCTGTGCACTAAAGCACACTTCAAGGATTGCTTTGAGTTGACTGAAGCTACCAATCTCACTCTCGGAGAGCTTTGAAAATATCACTTCAACATTGTTGCCTGCGTCAAGATGATTGAAAAGGCGTGGGAAGGCGTTACCAAGAAAACTCTCACTTCTGCTTGGAAGAAGCTTTGGCTGGAGTGCATTGTTGAATGTGACTTTGAGGCATTTGAATCATTACCTGTGAGCCTATAGTCAATGAAATTGTCTTTGGCCAAGAGCATGGGACTAGAAGTGCATAACAGTGATATCAATGACTTTGTGGAAGATCACAGACAAGAGATTGACCACTGAAGAGCTTATGGAGTTGCAGTGTGTTTCGCCACAGGAAATTGTGGAGAGGAGTTCTTCAGAGGAGAAGGTGGTAAAAGCAAAGCAGCAAACTTTTGTCGCACTAAAAAAGAAATTATGAAAGCATGGAAATCACACTACAAATTTATTTGATGATAATACAGTGTTGCATTTGCACCAAGTATTGAAGCGTCAGCAGAAACAAATGACTATAGATAGCTTCCTAGTAAAAAGGAATTAGTTAGGTATTGTGAATATTAAAGTACATAGTACATCTAAAATCACACATCTGTATATGTGTGGATGGATATGTGTGTGTGCGCGATTGTATACCCGTCCTTTTTTCCCCCTAAGGTAAGTCTTTCCGCTCCCGGGATTGGAATGACTCCTTACCCTCTCCCTTAAAACCCACATCCTTTCGTCTTTCCCTCTCCTTCCCTCTTTCCTGATGAGGCAACAGTTTGTTGCAAAAGCTTGAATTTTGTGTGTATGTTTGTGTTTGTTTGTGTGTCTGTCGACCTGCCAGCACTTTCATTTGGTAAGTCACGTCATCTTTGTTTTTAGATATATTTTTCCTACGTGGAATGTTTCCCTCTATTATAATCATAAAGTACATAATACTATATGTATAATTTTCTTTGAATAAATGGCATGAATAAGATAAAACTTTTAGTAACTCTTCTGCATGGAATGCATTACCGTATTTTACCTTAATTTATACGGGATAGATTATATAGGATAGATTGTATAGAGTATTTCACATTCCGGGTAAGATTCTGGAACGGATTACCGCTATGTGAGGTTCGACTGTATACTGGGTGTGTTTAGTGATGGCTGTGTTGTTATCAAAGTGTTCAGTACTGTAAAATCCACGATGGAATAATGACAGTATTATGAAAAGGATAGTTGCTACTCACCATATAGTGCAGATACCGAGTCACAGACTATCAAACAAAGCATTTGGCTGAACAGTCTTCAGGTCTTCATCAGAATTGGACAAAACATGCGCGCGCGCGCGCACACACACACACACACACACACACACACACACAAAAGCAACCAGAGACTGTGATCATGGATGTGTGAGTAGCAACTACCCATTTCTTAACATTGTTCATTATTTATTTATTTATGTATTTATTTAAACTGGCAAGATTAGGGCCATCAGGCCCTCTCTTACATCTAACCAGGGATTCTACTTATTTTACATTCATACGTTTTAGTAGGAATGTTAAACTACACCTAGTACAAAAAGTGAAATAAACAATTACAAAGGCACACTTGGAAAAATACACTCCTGGAAATTGAAATAAGAACACCGTGAATTCATTGTCCCAGGAAGGGGAAACTTTATTGACACATTCCTGGGGTCAGATACATCACATGATCACACTGACAGAACCACAGGCACATAGACACAGGCAACAGAGCATGCACAATGTCGGCACTAGTACAGTGTATATCCACCTTTCGCAGCAATGCAGGCTGCTATTCTCCCATGGAGACGATCGTAGAGATGCTGGATGTAGTCCTGTGGAATGGCTTGCCATGCCATTTCCACCTGGCGCCTCAGTTGGACCAGCGTTTGTGCTGGACGTGCAGACCGCGTGAGACGACGCTTCATCCAGTCCCAAACATGCTCAATGGGGGACAGATCCGGAGATCTTGCTGGCCAGGGTAGTTGACTTACTCCTTCTAGAGCACGTTGGGTGGCACGGGATACATGCGGACGTGCATTGTCCTGTTGGAACAGCAAGTTCCCTTGCCGGTCTAGGAATGGTAGAACGATGGGTTCGATGACGGTTTGGATGTACCGTGCACTATTCAGTGTCCCCTCGACGATCACCAGTGGTGTACGGCCAGTGTAGGAGATCGCTCCCCACACCATGATGCCGGGTGTTGGCCCTGTGTGCCTCAGTCGTATGCAGTCCTGATTGTGGCGCTCACCTGCACGGCGCCAAACACGCATACGACCATCATTGGCACCAAGGCAGAAGCGACTCTCATCGCTGAAGACGACACGTCTCCATTCGTCCTTCCATTCAAGCCTGTCGCGACACCACTGGAGGCGGGCTGCACGATGTTGGGGCGTGAGCGGAAGACGGCCTAACGGTGTGCGGGACAATAGCCCAGCTTCATGGAGACGGTTGCGAATGGTCCTCGCCGATACCCCAGGAGCAACAGTGTCCCTAATTTGCTGGGAAGTGGCGGTGTGGTCCCCTATGGCACTGCGTAGGATCCTACGGTCTTGGCGTGCATCCGTGCGTCGCTGCGGTCCGGTCCCAGGTCGACGGGCACGTGCACTTTCCGCCGACCACTGGCGACAACATCGATGTCCTGTGGAGACCTCACGCCCCACGTGTTGAGCAATTCGGCGGTACGTCCACCCGGCCTCCCGCATGCCCACTATACGCCCTCGCTCAAAGTCCGTCAGCTGCACATACGGTTCACGTCCACGCTGTCGCGGCATGCTACCAGTGTTAAAGACTGCGATGGAGCTCCGTATGCCACGGCAAACTGGCTGACACTGACGGCGGCAGTGCACAAAGGCTGCGCAGCTAGCGCCATTCGACGGCCAACACCGCGGTTCCTGGTGTGTCCGCTGTGCCGTGCGTGTGATCATTGCTTGTACAGCCCACTCGCAGTGTCCGGAGCAAGTATGGTGGGTCTGACACACCGGTGTCATTGTGTTCTTTTTTCCATTTCCAGGAGTGTATATTCGCAGATCATAAGTACTGTTATAATTAGACATTATTGAAGAGACAGATTTTAGATAGGAGTGCTGGCAGCAGGGAGTATGAGGGAGACTCATGGTGAAGGGAGGAGAAGAATAGAGAGACATGATGAAACATAATTAAGGAAATATAAAGGAAAAGAAGATTGCGTGGCTAATAGAGATAGATGAAGAGGAAGGCATCTCAGGAGCAAGATAGGAGACGCTAGCTTTGCTATTTGACAAAGGAGAGGATTGGCCTTGTATTTTAATTTTGTGGAGAACGTTATGAGGATGATAGTAGGAAGTGCTTCAACTTCTTCCTCAAAGCAGCAGGAGATTGAATTTTGTGCAAGGTAAGGGGCAGTTTGTTCCAGAGACGGACAGCGGCAACTGAGAAGGAGTTTGCAAAAGTTTTTGTTTTGTGAGTGGGCACAGTTAGGATACCAAATAAGAGTGACCTTGTGTTTCGATTGTGGTGGCATGACAGGTGTTTAATCTCTGAAGCAAGAAACTGGGGTGCTTGCGCGCCGAGGAGTCGGTGAAGTAGACAGAGAGTGTGGTAGTCACGCAATTTGTCCGGCCGCAGCCACCCTAGCTGGGAGTATGAAGCACTAACATGATCATATTGGCGAATGTTGCAAATGTAACGCACACAGGCATTCATGGTTAGTTCTAGCCGTCTTTTGTTTTCACTACTCATGCCTTGTTGAATTACGTCACAATAGTGGAGGTTCGGTAGAACGAGTGCTTGCACGAGCTGGCATTTCAAGTCCTGTGGAAATATGTTCCGAAACTTTTTGAGTGCATAGAGACAAGCAGACGTCTTCCGGCACACTACGACTGTATTCTTGGCCCAGTTGAGATGCTCATCCAAAGTTACACCCATTGTTTTCTGATACGGTATTGGAGTACCGTCGAGCAGAATAGGAGGCAGCTGTTCGCGGAAATCTGAACTTATTAATTTCTGATTGGCTATTAAGATTACTTGCGTCTTTTTTGCATTTAGTTTAATCCCCAGGTTTTTCGCCCATGTCACTACTGAAGACAGATCATCATTCATCTGAGCGATTGCAGTGTTTATATCTTCACACAAAAAAAGTAGTTATATTAACTTAAGTATGTTGTTAAATTAACCTAATTATGTCATGTATTGGAAAATTCGACTCGTTCCACATCATTACGAAATATCGTATTCATGATCCATGGAACTAGTATTAATCTAATCTAATCTAATCTAATCAGGTCTGACGCTTAGGTAGAGTTGGAGGTCATCAGCATAGAAATGATATTTACAGAAGGACAGAAGCGACGAAATATCATTGACATACAAGAAAACAAAAGTGGTCCTAAGACCGATCCTTGTGGCACTCCTGAGGAAGTGTGTTTCCAGGAAGATTTTTCATTTACGCAGACAACACATTGCTGTCTGTCTTTAAAGTAGCTTTCAAACCATCTCATTGCACTATCTGAGAAATTAAGCTGTTGCATTTTTCTGAGCAATATGTCAAAGTTAACAGTGTCAAAAGCTTTACTGAAGTCCAGTAGCATCAATATTGTTGCCTTTTGGTTGTCGATGGCATATTT
Source organism: Schistocerca americana (assembly GCF_021461395.2). Classification (NCBI taxonomy): domain Eukaryota; kingdom Metazoa; phylum Arthropoda; class Insecta; order Orthoptera; family Acrididae; genus Schistocerca; species Schistocerca americana. The sequence goes on from NC_060123.1 coordinate 38,664,333, forward strand.
TCTTGCAGGTGTTCAGTGATTTGATCATGAACAATATATTCAAGTGCTTTGGTAACAGCAGGCAGTATGCTAATTGGTCGGTAATCACTAGGCAGTTGCGGGTTTTCGATCTTAGGGATGGGTCGAATTACCGTATTTACTCGAATCTAAGCCGCATTTTTTTTCCGGTTTTTGTAATCAAAAAAACTGCCTGCGGCTTAGAATCGAGTGCGAAGCAAGCGGAAGTTCTGAAAAATGTTTGTAGGTGCCGCCACAAGTAACTTCTGCCGTAGAATATCTGTAGCGCTACACAGGCATGCTTTGTAGGCACAAAGATAAATACTGTCGCCAAAACCTCTGCGTCAGTAAATAAATTTAAAAAAAAGGTGGAAGACGAGCTTCTTTTTCTCCACCCCGAGTTTCGACCACTGCATTTTCATACATTATCCAACGAAGTAAATACAAATTCCATATTGTTCATCTTCGAATGTAGCACAATTTCAATGTACTGCGAAAATCCGACTGACAAGACTGTTTGGGATGTTTGTCAATATGGCCAACTCTACGTTCTGAGCCCGCATCTCGTGGTCGTGCGGTAGCGTTCTCGCTTCCCACGCCCGGGTTCCCGGGTTCGATTCCCGGCGGGGTCGGGGATTTTCTCTGCCTCGTGATGGTTGGGTGTTGTGTGCTGTCCTTAGGTTAGTTAGGTTTAAGTAGTTCTAAGTTCTAGGGGACTGATGACCATAGATGTTAAGTCCCATAGTGCTCAGAGCCAGCCACGTTCTGAATTTTTTCGTATCTGTGAAAAGAGATGGTTGCTTATAGAAGCCTGATGAAATGTGAATCACATGCAGTATTCTCTTCACCATAAGTATAATACGATTATAAACATTTTGCCATGTATTCTTTTGTGTTTGCTGCTATCTCATTTAAATCCTGTCTGCCTAATAAATTATGAAACTAGAGTGGGACAACAGCAAACGCCAAAGAATATACGTATCGTGTCATGTTTATATTCGTATTATTCTTATGCCTAATAGTGATACCGTAAGAAATGAAGCACGGCAACTGACTAGATATTTGAATCTAAGATGGCTCTAATTTCTGTGCAGAATTTGATGTACTAAAGAAGCGGCCGCAAAGATTTTCAAACGCAGAAAAATTTTCGCCTAACTCTCGTTCAGAACATGTTCTATTATACGCAGTCTATTACTTGGGACTTGTTGATCATTATCAAGGAAAGCAGCAGTGTAAGTAACAACAAATAGCAGTCTCTTGCCATTGTTTCGCTAATGAGGCGATTCCTCTTTATTGTAAGCGGCGGCAGCGCGCACAAGAGCAAGCCTTGCTGCGAGCGGCGACAGGCCGTAAACACGCACTATCAGAATGCGACAAACAATGCATGACACAGTACAGTAATGCATCTTCAGCTTAGAGTGACGTAAACACTTATAAAAAAGAAAACGGCACTTATCAGATCAAAGTAAAATAAGCGATTGATTCAAACCAGACGAAGCACGTGAAAAAGGAAGGGTACCCATATAAATACGGACGGAGCGCCTGACGCATAGCAATGGCTACCTGGTAAAGCTTAACTGCTAAACTTACGACTCAAACCAAACTACTGTAGCTGTATCGTCATTCATTCGACCTAAATTGTGTCTCATATTACAATGGACCAACTTTGTTTCGATCTGGAGGTGCGGCCTAAAACTTTTCTCTCCCCTTGAATTTAGAGTCTCAAATTTCAGGTGGGTCTTAGATTTGGGAAAAGTTTTTTTTCCTTTATTTCGAGTCTCATTTATCAGGTGCGGCTTAGATTCGAGTGCGGCTTAGATTCGAGTAAATACGGTATGCTTCTTTTCCATGCAGTGGGGTATATTCCGTTCACGAGGGAAAAATTAAATATGTCAGTTAAGACAGGTACTAAGATATCGGCAACATTCTTGATCATGGTTATACTGATACTGTCATTGCCTATTGCCTCAGAAGAGATTCTCATTATTGCTTTTCTTGCCGTATTTATTATTACATGTTTCAGATGGAAGGTATCGTTGTTAGTTATCCTGTTTGGGGATTCTTGTGGATGGTAATTATCAGCCGTGTGGGTATTCAGAGGTGCAGAGAAGAATTCATTTAATTCGTTAGCTGAGACGTGGAAAGTAGTTCCCGATTTTGCCTTTCTGACCCCCAGGCTACGGAGATTCTTCCATAGAGTCGTGGGCGTCAGATCACTGCATACAAGGGAGCAGGCATGCCTGATTTTAGCATTGCGAATGCATTGTTTCACTCTGTTCCGTAGCTTTCTATATTCTTCGAAACGCTCGGGTTTTGGATCTGCCTTGAAATGCCTTGGGCAGCATCCCTATTATTCATCATTTGACGTAATTCAGCTGTCAGCCATGGAGCAGGAGATTTTCTTACACAGGTGCATACAGGTGCATGTTTGTCATAGTGGCCAGTGGGTTTATCACCAAGTTCATTAATTTTGCCGTCGATTGTAGGTTCTCTGATTATTTGATGCCATGAGATTTCTGAGCATTCGGCTGTTGGAGCGTCAAGGTCAATACGTTTCATTTTCCTACAAGTAATGTAACGCGATTTGATCCTTGGGGGCTGCACAGAGTAGGCCAGGAATAATACATCATGTGCTGAGAGGCCAGGGGCCAATGTTTGACCAACATCTCTTACTTTGTCAGTCTGTTTCGTTGCGATCACGTCTATAAGAGTGTGACTGTTCGCCGTATGGTGTGTAGGTTGTAATGGAAGAATGTTCATGCTATTGCAACTAAACAATCTTCTTAGGTTTGTTGCAGAGGGAGTGTCTTTTAGCAGGTCTATGTTCAAGTCGCCCGTTACAATGACATGTTCGTATTGACACTGAAGTGAATGTAATTCAGACTGAAAGGAACTCATTGAGCGTATTTTTGGTGGCTTGTACACGACGCCAGTGAAGAACTTCCGACTTTCTATATTTATTTCAATGAACATGAATTCAGCCTCTTTTTCTTCAGCAGGGTTTGACGTACATAAGACTTTCGCTTTCAGATCTGTTCGTATATATGCGCCGACCCCGCCACCTCGCTTTTTTGATCTGTCTGCCCTAAGAAGTGTGTACCCTGGGAGATGAATAGACGCAGAGGATATGTGTGGTTTTAACCACGTTTCGGATAAGAGGATTACGTGGTAGTTTAGTTGGTTGAAGAGGAGGCTAAGTTCTTCGTAATGTGCAGGTAAAGACTGGATGTTGCAGTGCGCTACTAAAAGCTCTGACGCGTTCCGCTGAGCAGCCTGGAGTAGGGTGGCAGACTGGTTTGTCCCTTTGTTAGGCACTACTTGCCGCGAGGGGCACTGGCCGCTGCTTCCGCGAAGTGACATAACACAGGGGTGTCTGAGATTTTGAGCGCCCTGTTTGTGACTCCGCGAGTGCCAAAAGAAAGGCGACCACAAGAGATTTCCTGAGGTTGCTGGAGTATAGAAAATGGATTAGTGATATTTGGTGCAAGGAGAATATGGCCAAAATAGTGACGGCTGTGTGTCACTGTGTATGCTCTGTCGTAAGAGGTGATATGTAATTAGTGTGTTTGAAACAGCTTAGGGTGGAAATAAGGGAAAGGGGAGTGATTTAAGAGGCCGATGCTGCCAGCAGAGAGAAGTAAGCTTAATAACTATTAGATTATTGTAGGAAGCTAGAATTAAATTGAAATTTGCTAAAGTGATACTGATAGTGGTTATCGTAGGAAGCTACAATTAGATTGCAATTTGCTAAAGTGATACTGATAGTAATTTTTGCTATGAACAGTTTAAACCGAAGAGATGGGTGATTAATAAACTAAAGGAGAGACTAATAATTGCAATGGTACTATTACGGAATGGAAGAAAATAATTTGAGAAAATGAAAAAAAAAAGTATTAGCAGTAACTAAAATTAAGTAAACGTTAGAGCTACAGGTATAAAAAATAGTGCAAAGTTAATACAATTACAAAAACAATTAGTTGAAGGTACAAATATGGGTAAGGACTGTTACAATTTGCAAATGGTGTTAAGTTTGCCCTTTTGGCTTGAGTAGCTTCACTTAATACTATTCAGTTCTGTCATGTTTGTGACTGTCTTCTTTCCAGATGCTGTCTTAATGATTTCTCTGCCATCCTGAGTCCACACATTCTGAAGACCGAAATGGGATATGGCACTGTTTAAAATCTTTAGCCGTTTGTGTGTCAGATCTTCCCTTATTGTAAGCCCTGTCCTTGCTAACCTCTTCTTCTGGGTAAAAATCTCTGCCCTTTTTCGGTATGAGACAAATTTAATTATTATTGGGCAAGGTTTGGTAGCACCTGGTAGTTTTTGTCCCACCCGATGGCTCCTGTCACTGTCTGCCGTAGTCACTTCGTCCCCTACTTTTTCACGTGCAACCTGTATAAGCAGGTTGTCTGTGTCTTCTTCCTTATTTTCTGCTACTCCAAACAGTCGTACACTATTTCGCCTTTGCTACTGTTCTAGATCGTTTGTTGTGGCAGATAGTTTTACTTCCAACTCTCGTGCCTTTTTCTCGTATTCAGAGACAGACTTTTTTAGTACTGTTATTTCGACAGTATTGGCCTCAACAGTTTCACGCATTTTGGCCAATACTGCTGTCGTTACTGTATCGGATATAGTGCCTGCTATCAGAACAAAATTGTCTTTATCGCCAAGCGCAGCGTTTACCTCAGAGCGGACCAGCTCCGCTATACCGGGAGCCGCGGCCACGCCTTCTGCCAAGAGCGAGCCCGCCACACCTGCTGCCTCCCCGCTGCTGGATGCGCTGCTGTTCACTCTTCTGTTTACCATTTTCTCGAAGATATTGGCGGAGCACAGAAAAAAATTGCACTACTGCCCAGAACACTGTTGTTTACACAATTTCCACTGGTACTAGAAAACACCACCCGCGAGAGCACCTTCGAATTCAACTAAATTTCGCGAGCTGAACTTAACATGTGTTACACTGCAGCTGCCATCTGTACTCCATTGAATAGAAGAAATTCAAAGAGTAGAACAGCAAGAGAATCATGATATTGCCAGTCTCTGATTACATCATTGAGTACATCTCGTGTGAATCCCTTGGGCATATTGTTTTGTGCAACATCTCTGTCAGTCTTCTTCAGAATCTGATACCTTTTTTTCTCAGTGATTTCACTATACTTGGCTCATCAGGCTCTGTAGCATTGTTGGCAGGGCCGATTGCAGAACTTTGATACAGAGCCAAGCATAGCTTCTGAATCAAAGACTCAGACAGTTCTGTGACCATGTAGTCTTGGAGGTTCTTTGACTTGCATCATAGAGTCGTAGTGGAGGGTTCCTCTTAATAAGCTCAAATCATTGCGAGTACTGAAAGCTTGCTACAGCTGGAGGTAAGTTGTGCAGAAATTTTTGCAAAGGACCTAACAGTGTTCAGAATGGATAGCTCAACACATGAGGTGGTGGCATGTTTGTTGCTGTTAGAAGTAGTTTATATTGTTGTGAAATTGGAGTAGATAGTTCATGTGAGTATGGGTAGAGGTTACATTTGACAGCTGGGATAAATTAATATGTGGTTCCTTTTGCTGAACCCAGAGATGATACGTTTGCTGAAAGGGTAAAAGAAAACTCGCGTATAATGTTAAATAAATACCCCACTCATTATGTTATAGTTGGTGGTGACTTTAATCTATCCTCATAATGTTGGCAAAAATACTTGTTCAGATCTGTTGGTAGACCAAAAACTTTTTCCAAAAGTGTACTAAAAGTTTTCTCCAAAAATTATTTTGTGTAATTTGATCAAGAGTGTACTCAAAGTGCAAAGTGCAAAAAACATACTTGATCTCTTAGCAACAAATATTCTTAAGCAAGTAGGGAGCATGATCTCAGATTCAGGGATTAATGACAACAAGGTTATTGTTGCAAGACTGAATACCATAACATCTAAACCCACCAAAAATAAACACAAAATCAGGGTGTTACAAAAGGTATGGCCAAACTTTCAGGAAACATTCCTCACACACAAGAAATAAAATATGTTATGTGGACATGTGTCCAGAAACGCTTAATTTCCATGTTAGAGCTCATTTTAGTTCTTCCACCTACGCTCAGTGGAGCACGTTATCATGATTTCATACGGGATACTCTACCTGTGCTGCTAGAACATGTGCTTTTACAAGTACGACACAACATGTGGTTCATGCACAATGGAGCTCCTGCACATTTCAGTCGAAGTGTTCGTACGCTTCTCAACAACAGATTTGGTGACCGATGGATTGATAGAGGCGGACTAATTCCATGGCCTCCACGCTCTCCTGACCTCAACCCTCTTGACTTTCATTTATGGGGGCATTTGAAAGCTCTTGTCTATCCAACCCCGGTACCAAATGTAGAGACTCTTCATGCTCGTATTGTGGACGGCTGTGATACAATACGCCATTCTCCAGGGCTGCATCAGCACATAGGGATTCCATGCAACGGAGGGTGGATGCATGTATCCTCGCTAACGGAGGACATTTTGAACATTTCCTGTAACAAAGTGTTTGAAGTCACGCTGGTACGTTCTGTTGCTGTGTGTTTCCATTCCATGATTAATGTGATTTGAAGAGAAGTAATAAAATGAGCTCTAACATGGAAAGTAAGCGTTTCTGGACACGTGTCCACATAACATATTTTATTTCTTTGTGTGTGAGGAATGTTTCCTGAAAGTTTGGCCGTACCTTTTGTAACACCCTGTATATCTAATAAAGTAGATAAGTTACCTTGGTGCCTCCCCAAGAGACAGTCTCCATTCCTTCTGAACCAACTATGAAAGTGTTGACCAGATGTGGCTTGAATTCACAGAAATACTAATTACAGCAGTTCAGAGATTTATGCATATAAATTAACGAAAGATGGATCTGATCCCCCATGTTGTACAAAACAGGTCAGAAAGGTCAGAACACTGTTGCAGGAACAACAAAGAAAGCGTGCCAAATTTAAATGAGTGCAAAATCACCAGGATTGGTGATCTTTCACAGAAGCTTGAAATTTAGTCTGAACTTCAATGTGAGAGGCTTATAATAGTTTCCATAATACAACTTTGTTTCAAAGCCTGGCAGAAAATCCAAAGAGATTCTGGTCATCTGTAAAGTATGCTGACAGTCTGTGCCTTCTCTGTGCGATAGTGACGTAAATACTATCTCGGATGGGGATTTCAAATTTATTCCAAATGTCTAGGTTTCCAGAAGACTTCTAATACCATTCCTCACAAGCAGCTTCTAATCAAATTGCATATGGAGTATCATCTCAGTTGTGCAACTGGATTCTTGATTTCCTCTCAGGAAGGTCACAGTTCATAGTAATTGACGGAAAGCCATGGCTTAAAACAGGTTTTCCCCAAGAAAGTGTAAGAGACTCACTGCAGTTCCTGATCTATATAAACAGAATAGGAGACGTTTTGAGAATTCCTCTTGGATTGTTTGCAGATTATGCTACTGTCTTGTAAAGTCATCAGATGATAAAAACCATTTGGAAAATGATTTACACAAGGTATCTATAAGATGCAAAAAGTGTCAATTGATTCTAAATAATGCAAAGTGCTAAGTCATCCATATGATTATTAAAAGCAATGCGCTAAATGTTGGTTACACAATAAATCACACTATTTAAAGACCGTCAGTTCAACTAAATAACTAGGGATTACAATTATGAACAACTTAAGTTCGAACAGTTACATGGATAATGTTGTGGGGAAGGCGAACCAAAGACTTACGTTTTATTGGCAGAGCACTTAGCAGATGGAACAAATCCACTAGACTGCCTACACTACCCTTGTCCATTCTCTGCTAGAGTATTGCTGTGCGGTATGGGATCCTTCCTTGATAGCATTTATGGAGGACATAGAAAAAGTTCAAAAAAGGGCAGCTTGTTTTGTATTATCATAAAAGAGGGGGAAAGAGTGTCATGGACATCATATGAGAGTTGGGGTGACAGTCATTAAAACAAAGGCATTGTCATTGTGGGGAGACATTTTCACAAAATTTCAATCACCAAATTCCTTCTCTGAATGCGATAATATTTTGTTAACACCTCCATGCATTAGGAGAAACGTTCATTGTTCTAAAACAAGAGAAATCAGAGGTTGCACAGAAAGATTTAAGTGTTTGCTCTCCCACCTATCGTTAGAGAGCAGAATGGTAGAGAAATAATGGGGAAGTAGTTCAATGAACCGTCTGCTAGGCACTTGCCTATGAATTGCAGCGTAGTCATGTAGATGGGGTAAAGATTTGTGTAAAACTCACTTTCTATTTTTAAAATTTCAACTACATATATCTGACGAATAAAAGCAACAGTTACTGTGTTTCCAAGATTTCCGCCAAATCATAAGTATCTATAGATTAAAAGAACCTTGAGGCCATTGTCTGGGCTCTTCTTCACAAATAGAGCATGCTTTATATGGGGCATAGTAACAATTTGCATCATCAGCTGCCATACAAAAGTATGCATAGTATAATTTCTCCTCAAAGTTGCTAATGTTTCTTTGCTATTTTTGGACTGTGAAGCTATTGAAGTGTAACAAGAGTTGCCAGCTGAATTACAGCAACCTCCTGAAGCTGAACATGAACTCACAAATTAATGGATAACTTTGAGCAGTATAAAAATTGGTCACATTCAAGTAGGACTCGCACACTGAGGATATACATGTATAGATAGTTCATCCGTTCTGGGAATCAAGGAGTTTTTATGATTTTTTGGCTGTTATTGACATTGATTCTGGTCCAAGCTGCCGGTGTTAGCAGTCGTGCAAATGTGAGGTGTGCTCGCTTGTGTGAATGAAAGGTGTGTGTTTCTTTTTCTGATAAAGATTGTGGCCGAAAGATTATGTGTAAGTGTCTTTTAATTGTGCCTGTCTGCAACTTAATGTGTCATCTTTACCATAAATAGCTATCTGTCTTTTCCTACATTGTTGATATTCCAACCTGGAGTTTCCATTGTTTGGTTTAAAGTATACACTATTGTAGAAATAACAAATTTAGAACTCTCTTAAATTTACTTGTTGACCTCACACAAAGTTAAATTTATTCATTGATCTCACACAAAGGTCATGCAATTTATGTAATGTAACAGTGCATCATACTCAGTCAAACAACACATTGTGCCATTCTATTGTTGAGGAGATGTAGAAATAATTAAATTTTACTTTGTGTTAATTGCAGAGCCTTATTATAGTGTGTTAATTGCAGAGCCAGTACTACTAAATTAATTAGATGATACCCACAAAATCTTCATCTTGCTTCACACTTCATGAAGTTGCAAAACAAAGGTTTCGCCTTGGAGTCTTATCTGGCAATGAAAACAAAAATGGTCTGGGTTTCTAAATCTCATACTAGTAGTCCTTGTGACATGAAAACGTACCATTTGTATGTTTGTGAAACTATGTGAAATTTTAATTTGCCAAGTCCCCTCCATGACCTTCAGAAATGTTTGATAGGAGTTGTGGGAGACCCTATAGACACTAACAATTACAGGGTACCTATAAAATCTTCATCCAGTTTTCAAAGTAATTTACTAAAGTAAACTGTGATTTTCCTGAACTGTCATTATCTCTATATTCACAGCTATTGAAGGAGACAATGGGCAGCGTTACATTCCCATATCATATGTGCCAGGCACAGGGAGTGTAATTATACAAGCACAATCTTCTGTGCCCACAACTGTCATGGCACAGATACAGCAGCAGCAACAACAACAACAACAACAACAACAGCAACAGCAGCAGCAGCAACAACAGCAGCAACAACAACAGCAGCAGCAGCAACAACAACAACAACAACAACAACAACAACAACAGCTGCAGCAGCAGCAGCAAGCACAAGCAAACAGGGACAAAAAACCCAGAAGAACTGGATCATTAGGCTTGTTTTTTAGAAAGGTATGTATGTGTTCTGGACATATTGGATAGCTAATAATTTTGTAGGAGAGTTCCAGTATGATGTAAGTACTTGAGAGTAAAGGAGACCGCTCACCGAAAAGCAGAAGTGTTGAGGTATCGACAGTCACACAAAGCAGAAGTGTAAGGCATCGACAGTCACACAAAAAAGAAAGAAAACTTGATAGTGTTCAGAGCAAAACACACACACACACACACACACACACACACACACACACACACACTAGTGCCATGTAATGGAATAGTCACTTCTGCCCGTGGCTATTCCTCTACAAACAGACAAACTTTGGTCAGGTCTTGTCACAAAAGATGCTCGTGGTGCAGACTGCTTCATTCGGAGAAATCTCTTTAGCCACTTGCCACTGTTGAATGGTTACTGGTAACTATTTGTCATCTGGGTACTTTGCTCATCGCTTCTTACTTCATTTAAGGTTAAACAATCGAAAATCCAGGATGGAATAATGATGATCATATGAAAAGTGAAGTTGCTGCTTACCATATAGCAGAGATGCTGAGTCGCAGGTAGGCACAGTAAAAAGACTGTCACACAAGTAAGCTTTCTGCCAAAAGACTGCTACACAAGTAAGCTTTCTGCCAAAAAGGCCTTCGTCGCCTATTGCTGCCACCTCCCACCTCTTCAAACCTGATAGATTCCAAACCTGCAACCTCCTTTCTTGTTGCCATGACCAACTATGTCCTTACCCACAATTACTTCTCCTATGAACGCATCACTTGCAAACAAATTTGGGGTATGGCTGTGGGCACCTGCAAGGCACCATCTTATGCTAACCTATTTATGGGCCATCTAGAGGAATCCTTTCTAACCACCCTGAATCCCAAACCCCTCACCTGGTTCAGATTCATTCATGACTCCTACGGATCTGGATTGACGATGGGGACCTCTTTTCCACATTCCTCCAGAATCTCAATATCTGCTCCCCATTTGCTTCACCTGGTCCGTCTCAACCCAACAAGCCACCTCCCTTGATGTTGACTTCCACCTAAAAGATGGCTACATCAATACTACATCCATATCAAACCTACCAACCACCACTTGGACAGCTGCCACCCATTACGTACTAAGAAGTCCCTTCTGTACAGCCTAGCCACCTGTCGCCATCGCATCTGCATTGATGAGCAGTCTTTCATGAAATATAACAAGGGTCTCACTGAGGCTTTCACGGACCATAATTATCCTCCCAACCTTTACAAAAACTTCTCTCTCCAGTCACCCACCGCCTCCCAAAGTGTCACCATCTGCCTACAGAGGAGCATTCCCATTTTTACTCAGTACCACTCTGGACTGGAGCAACAGAATTACATTTCCCACCAGGGTTTCAACTACCTCTCACCATGCCCTGAAATGAGAAATGTCCTACCCTTTATCCTTCCCACTCATTCCACAGCGGTATTCTGCTGCCCACCAAGCCTACACAATAACCTTGTTCATCCCTACACAACCCTAGCAGTCAACCACATGTCTCATGGCTCATATCCCTGTCATAGACCTAAATGCAAGACCTGTCCCATACATCCTCCCACTACCATCACCTCCTCCTCCTCCTCCTCCTCCTCCTCCTCCTCCTCCTCCAGTCTGGTCACAAGCAGCAGGGCTACCTGTGAAACCAGTCATGTGATCTACAAGCTAAGCTGCGACCAATGTGATGCACTCCACATGGGCGTGACCACCAACAAGCTGTTTGTCCACATGAATGGCCACCGACAAACTGTGGGCCAGAAACAGTAGGACCACCCAGCTGCTGAGCACTCTACCCAATGCAGCGTTCTTCATTTCAGTGACTGATTCACAGCCTGTGGATCCTTCTCACCAACATCAGCTTCTCTGAATTGCGCAGGTGGGAACGCTCACTGCAATATATCCTACATTCCAATAACCCTCCTAGCCTCAATTTTCATTAGTCATTGTTCTGTATCTACCTATTCCTTTCCCTGTTCCCATTTCAGCTCTACACAGCCCTCCATTCCACCAACACACCCACAGTCTGTTTACTTCTCTCCTTTTAAGCTGCCTTCACTCCCTCTCCCCCAACCCTCCACCTGACTTGCTGATTGCACCTAGCTTCCCTACCCTCATCCCACCTTGTTCCTATATGCTGCCACAAGCAGCAATTTACCGTCCTCCACCCCTACCCCACTACCTCTCCCCCTCCCCACCCCATCCTCCTCTTACCCCCACCATCCAGTTGCTTCTCCCATCATTTTTTGTTGCATTCGGCTGTTTAGGCCTAATTATTGATCGTGCAAATTTAGTGTTATGCCACAAATTTAAGTGCATTTGGTAATAGTTTACTTACATATTAGTTTCCAAAACATATTTAGTGTCCTTTTGCATCTGTATTTAATATATTATTGTTATCACTTAGTAAATCTCTTAAATAATTTCCAAACTACCATGGATACTAAGTGTGTGAGCTGCACTAGGAAAGTTAGTTCGGGGGTTTTGTGCAGCTGCTGTGACAGGTGGTTTCATTGGGGAAATTGTAGCAGCGTGGGAATTGGGGTAGCAAACGAGACTCTTCCATTCTCTTGCAGGGTTTGCTGAAGAGATAGGATTACAGCTGAACAGGAAGAGAAAATTAGAGCCCTTCAGGCTGATTTGGACAGAGCGAGGGGGGAACTGAAGAGCTTAAGGGGGGAGGAGGGCAAACAGCGGTGGGAAGTGGTAGCTGGGAACGGGCTACATAATGAGGACAGTGTCTGACAGTTTCCCCAATTGGCACAACCAATAGATTTGCCTTGCTACCACAGTTAAGTATGGAAGAGGCTCCAGTAGAAGTAGATGTAGTTAAGATGCAACAGAATCTCACTAGGAAACCCAACTGTTTCAAAAAAAGTAGAAAGTGAAGAGGAAAGTTCTGTTGCTAGGTAGCAGCCATGGAAGAGGTGTGGGCCAGATTTTGCAGGAAAAATTAGGTGACAGGTCACAAACTTTTTTAAAGCCAAGTGCAAGTCTTAGCCAGGTGGTAGAGGATATAGGTTCTTGTGCAAGTGATTCACAAAGCAGGATCATGTGATGATAGTGGGTGGAGTGGGAAACAGTATTGTTAGGGATCAGGGCTACAGCATTGAGTGTGACCTGGTGAAAATAGCCTCGGCAATGGCCCATACCAATGTTGGGCTGGTGCCCGCTTTCATGCGGCATGATCAGCCCCAGTTGAACCACTCTGTCAGGAGGGTAAATATGGGGTCGGATCAGTTGCGTAGGGCGGCCACTCTGTGAGTCATTGGATTAGTTCCTGTCGATGCTATTGATGGGGGGATTTCACAAGGCATGGCCTACATCTCAATAGGAAAGGGAAGGGTAAATTGGCAGGGTTGTTAGCGAAATTCATAAGGGGGGGACACTAGTACTCATTGATGTACCTCTTTTTTAGACTAATATCAGTGTCCAATGAGAAGTTCAGGCAGGCAGGTGCTAAAGAGGTCCAAAACTCACAAAATTCTCACAACAGGAAAGTAAATAATAATGTTACCATATTTAACCAAAATATTGGTGGACTAAAGAAAAAAGTAGATTCTCACAAGAGTAAAGTAAAAAATAATGTTACCATGTTTCACCAAAATATTCCGGGATTGAAGAATAAAGTAGATGAGCTCCTGGTTTGTTTAGATGACATTGAATGTGATAATGTAATAGATATACTATGCCTGTCTGAGCATCACATTGTGTCTGATATGGAAAAGGTAAATATCACTGGTTATAAACTAGCTGCACATATGAGTAGAGAGAATAAAGTGGGAGGAGGAGTTGCCATATATGTCAAAAGTTATCACTATGTAGAAAGCTTGGATACAAAAAAGTTTTGTCTAGAGGAACAAATAGAAGCATGTGCCTGTCAACTTAAACTGAAGGAGGGCTCTTTTATAATTGTAACAGTATATAGGTCCTCTTCAGGAAACTTTCATTTATTGCTGGAAAACTTGGATGCCTTGTTGTGCTATCTGTCAGACAGTGGAAAGCAAATTATTATTTGTGGGGACTTCAATGTTGATTCACTGAAAGAGTTTAGTAGGAAGAATGACCTGGAAGTCTTGCTCGGTTCTTTCAATTTGACAGCTGTCATTAATTTTCCTACTCGGGTAGTAAAGGACAGCAGCACATTGATAGATAACACTTTTATAGACCAAGATAAGTTTAAAAACATAAATTCTTGTTCTGTTGAGAATGGCCTTACTAATCATGGTGCTCAGCTAGTTACAGTGTAGGACATAGCTCCAGTTGGTAATTCAAAACTACACTCCAAAGTTATGCGTTCAATTAATGACTCAACAATTGGAAATTTCAGAGAAAATCTTCAGCAGATAGACTGGGATGAGGTGTACAAAGAACCCGATGCTAATTTAAAATATAACTTATTTCATGATACACTTGTAAGAGAATTTGAAAACTGTTTCCCCAAGAAAGTAGTTAAATCTAATTATAAGAAACCATGCAAAAAACCTTGGCTAACTAAAGGAATAAAAATGTCTTGTAACCACAAAAGGGAACTGTATCTAACAACAAGAAAGAGTAATGACCCACAAACAGCCAAATATTATAAAAACTACTGTGCTACATTAAGAAAGGTTATTAAAAAGTCGAGAAGCATGTGCATCATGTGTGAGCTTAATACCTCTGATAACACAATCAAAACAATTTGGAATATTATTACAAGAGAGACAGGACCACTAAGAGTTCAGGATGACGGCATTACCATCAAAGCGAATGGAAACTTGACAAACAACAAGCCAGAAATAAAACATTTTGAATAATCATTTTTTAAATGTTGTAGAGAAAATAGGATCTAAGTGTTCATTAGAAGAAGCAAGGCAGTTAATGGAAGAGGCCTTATCACACCATTTGATACAATTGAAATTCCACCCACCTCTACTTCTGAAATTAAGAAGATAATAAACTCTCTCAAGAATAAAAGCTCACAAGGAATTGATGGCATTTCCAGCAGGATAATAAAAGCTTGTTCCCAAGAAATAAGTGGGATTCTTAGCCACATATGTAATAGCTCTCTGAAGCAAGGTATTTTCCCAGATAGACTGAATTATGCCATTGTTAACCCACTGCGTAAAAAAGGGGATACGTCTGATGTCAACAACTACCGCCCAATCTCTCTTCTGACTGCCTTATCCAAAATTCTTGAAAAAGTAATGTATTGTAGAATAGCTTCACACCTTTGTAAAAGTAAAGTTTTAACAAAATGTCGGTTTGGTTTCCACAAAGGTTTTTCAACGGAAAATGCTATATATACTTTTACTAATGAAATATTAAATGCTCTGAGTAACTGGAAGTCACCCGTTGGGATTTTTTGTGATCTATCAAAGGCTTTTGATTGTGTAAATGATGGAATACTTCTAGATAAGCTCAAGTACTGTGGTATGAATGGAACAGTGCTCAAATGGTTTAAATCATACCTAACAGGAAGAGTGCAGAAAGTTGAAGCAAACAGTTCACATAATGTGCAAAAAACTGGTGATTTCTCAAACTGGGGAACAATCAAGAATGGGGTGCCGCAAGGTTTGGTCTTGGGTCCTCTGCTGTTCCTAATATATATTAATGACTTGCCATTCTGTATTCACGAAGATGCAAAGCAGGTACTTTTTGCCAATGATACAAGTACAGCTATCACGCCCGACAGACAAGAATTAACTGGTGAAATTGTAAAGGGTGTTTTTCAGAAAATCATTAAGTAGTTCTCTGCAAATAGGCTCTCATTAAACTTTGACAAAACACAGTATATTCAGTTCCACACAGTAAATGGAATGACACCATTAATAAATATAGACTTCGATCTGAAATCTGTAGCTAAGGTCGAATATTCAAAATTTCTAGGTGTATGCATTGATGAGGGGTTGAACTGGAAAAACACACTGAGGATCTGCTGAAATGTTTGAGTTCAGCTACTTATGCTATTAGGGTCATTGCAAATTTTGGCGATATACATCTGAGTAAATTAGCTTACCACGCGTATTTTCATTCTCTGCTTTCGTATGGCATCATATTCTGGGGTAACTCATCATTGAGTAAAAGAGTGTTCATTGTACAACAGCGTGTAATCAGAATAATTGCTGGAGCTCATCCAAGATCCTCCTGCTCACTAGATGAATTTTTGTATATAGTAAGTGGGTAATTTCCCAACCCCCACAAAAAAAAAATTAAAAATATTAAGTGTCATGTAATATTTTGTCTAATGTAGTATCTTGTATAGACACCTTTTATTAACCTGACACGTTTCACATCATCACGAAGTGTCGTATTCATGATCTATGGAACAAGTACTAATCTAATGCGCTGCTGCCCCCTGTCTGGACTCCCAGCCAGAGACTGTGGTCATGTGTCTGTGAGTCGAGCTTTTGCGTGTGTGTGTGTGTGTGTGTGTGTGTGTGTGTGTGTGTGTGTGTGTGTGTGTGTGTGTGTGTGTGTGTGTGTGTGTGTAATTGCAATGGAGGCCTTTATTTAAGGTTTCTATTTCACATTCTCTTAATCCACAGGGAGGGCTGACTATTGTTTAGAAATGTAATTGCTGGCTAATGTGAAGCCTGCCCATCCACTGTGAATTCTGAGCAGTATGCACAGGGACTTAAAGGTGTCCTGTCATGCAGCTTAAGAGGACTTTTTTGTGTGTTCTATAGGAGCCAAGTATACCCCGATAGGCACCATTTGGGCCAAATTGCAAGTCTTGCAGTTGATTTGAAATGTCACCAGGAGGGTACCCTGTACCACTACTACTCATTCCCTTTTCTGTTCCACTCGCAGATATAATGAGAGAAAAATGACTGTCTGTATGCCTCCATACAAGGCGTAATTCCTCATATTTTATATTCGAGGTTCTTATGTGCATTGTATGTTGGGGGCAAGAGAATCATTCTGTAGTCAGCTTCAAATAGGGGTTCTCTAGATTTTTTTCAATAGTGTTCCTCTAAAAGAATGTCTCCTTCCTTCCAGGGAGTCCCATTTGAGTTTACGAAATATCTCCTTAATACTTGTGTGTTGTTGGAACATATCAATAACAAATCTATCAGCCTGCCTCTGAATTGCTTTGATGTCTTCCTTTAATCTAACCTGGTACAGATTGCAAACACTTGAGCAGTACTCAAAAAGTAGGTTGTGCTAGCGTCCTATATATTGTCTCCTTTACAGATGAACCACACTTTCCTAGAATTCTCCCAATAAACCAAAGTTGACCCTTTGCCTTTCGTACCACAATCCTCATATGCTTGTTTCATTTCATATAGCTTAGCAGTGTTAAGCAAAGAAATGTAAATGATGTGACTGTGTCAAGCAGGACACTACTAATGCTGTATCCAAACATTACGCATTTGTTTTTCCTACTCATCTGCATTAAGTTAAAATTTTCTCCATTTAGAACTAGATACCATTCATCACAGTAACCAGAAATTTTTTCTAAGTGAACTTGTATTCTAGAGTCAGTCAACTTCGTCACCTTTCTGTAGTACACCGCAGCATCATCAGCAAACAACTGCAGATTCCTGTCTGCCAAATCATTTATGTTTGTGGAGAATAATAGCAGTCCTATCACACTTCCATGGGGCACTCCTGACAATACTCGTGACTCTGATGATCACTCACTGTCAAGGACAACATACTGGGTTCTATTACTTGAGAAGTCTTTGAGCCACTCACATATCTGCCGGCTTATTCCATGCACTTCTACCTTTTTTTAACAGCCTGCAAGTGGGTGTAATGTCTTCTAGAAATATGGGATCTGCCTGTTGCTCTTCATCTGTAGTTTGCAGCATATCACATAAGGAAATTCACTTGGAAAGCTCACAATTCCAGCTGAATGTCACTGCTGAAAAGAATGTGTTAAAACGTTATGTGATTCATACACAATTGGAGAGCCAGATATCAGCGAAACTGTGCTGTATGAAAAGGGTCTAGGAAACATAGTATTTGACTCCCCTCCCTCCTGAAATCTTGGTTGTTGTCACTGATGTGTAGCATAGCCAGAGTTCTAGATCATATGGGAAGGTGGTGATATATGTAAATAAAATCGAATACTGCAAAACATTCTTTTAGTACCTTAATAATGAAGTCCAAGACTATGTTACAAAGACAAAAATGGGGGGGGGGGGGGGGGGGGGATTATTACATTGTGCGACTCGAACGTACTTCCTTCTGCTTCTGTACTGCCTCACTCTTCGCACTGTGCTAAGCTGTATATGTTTAAACAATAATCTGAATGCTTTTTAATGCTGATATGTCATGAACTGATATTTAATTATAACAAATTGTTAAAAAGAGTGATGTATTTGTGATAAATCTACAATTCCCTGTTGCCTTGAATTGGCTTTAAACAGCAGAAATGGGCATCCTTGGCTCACAAAGGATCATGTGGTAGTGTGGCCGTAGACACATCTGTCTGATTGCTCGGTAATTGTTGACCCTAGATGCCTGTCCTTTGCATTGCTCAAATGTTTGTAGCAAAATTCTCTCAAGCTTCCAGCCATGCCACGTGGTTTAAAACCGAAAAGCTTTCAGCCAAGTACTTCTCAGCCATTGTCACACGTTGAATGTCTTCTGGTTGCTGTTACTGTCCTGATACAGCAGCACTGCCTTCTGTGATGTCACTGGTGCTCTCTCCATTGACTTGTAAGGTAACGTTTCTGTTGCGAGCTCGCCACGCTCACTTCCACTTTCTGATGGTTGGGTTCCAAGTTATGCTTAGGGCAGCTCGCCTTCTTTATTGAGGGTGTTCTCACAAATTTTTATCTCTATCATATATTTTATTATGCTCTGTCCCAGAAACTATTAGTCCATGTAACAACAGATGTCTTGTCAAATGCAATACAATGTCCGTTTTGTAGAGCATGCTCTACTCACACTGATTTCTCAGGACATTGAAGGCGAAAGCATCTCTTTTGTTTTACATAGTGATATTCAATAGTATGCAGTCTGTCCAACATAAAATTGTCCACATCGACATGGTATTTTGTATACTGCTGGCGTTCTGACACGATCCCTCACAGGCCTTGTGAGTTGTTGGATTTTAGCTGGAGCCCTGATGACCGGTTGCCTCTTTAAGAGGGGGTTATCTCAGGGTCCTTCTGCTTATGTGTTTTCAGAAAGATCACTTGCAAAATCTGGCAGTTGTTGTACCTGTTTTTCTTGAATACTTACGCGTAAGTGGCTCAGTTCTTTTGTTAAGTTTTCAGTGTCTGAGTTGCCTTCCACTTGATGCACCACAATCCTCAGAACAGAATGTTTAGGTGCCAGATTGTGGTAGGTGTTAGCATTCAGATATCTGTCTGTCTGTGTGGGTGGATGGATGGGTGTCCGGTAAACACTGGGGTTGAGATACCCATTTGCTTTACAGTGGACGAGGATATCAAACAGGTTGGCTATAACTGGAGCTAATTGGTTTTCTGTTGAGATAGCATTTGCGTGGTTAAAATATTATCTAGCATACAAAAAATATGAAGATGTCAGAGTGTGCTTAAATAAATCCACAAATAATGACACCACATCAAAAAAGCTGACCATAATATCTCCTCCTCAAATCTATCGTATTCTTGATGGGGTGCACACATTGACCAACGTGTGTAGTAAAGAGGCTGACCAGATGTTTCGATAGTCTGTATGTCAGCGATCATGTGGTGCTTATGATGGGATACAGAGATGTGTTCTTCTTGTGAACCTTTGGACAGTCATCCAGTGTAGGAGGGAGGAGATTCTTAGTGACATTCTCTTCCAGTGAAGACCTCTTGAGAAGCTCTTTTGCTTTCGCTATTCTAGACATTGGGTCCCTTGGTAACTTTTGATAGGTCTCCTGCTCCAGTACCAACCCAATATTTGCGTCATAGTCAGTTCATTCCACAATGAGAGCTGTATTACCCTTTTAAGCAGGCAGGACTACAAAAAGAGAGAATCATTGCAGAGTTCATTAAGACCATTATGCACAGATGTTGTCATGTTTAAGGTTGGTGGCTTAGATTTTGAAAGACTGATGCTGGGTTCTCGACAGATGTCTTCAGCTGTTTCGCTGGGCATCTCACGAACTGCTTGTTCCACACCATTTATTAGATCGGTGAAAAGGATACTTTGCGGAGATGGTGCAGAATTAAGTTCCTTCATAAGAGCCTATATGGCACTTGCATTGATGTTTCTCTTCATCATGTTGATAACGAGGTGTTCTGTTGTTTTCTATTCTGCCCACTTCACAGCAATGCCGTGGAGCAAAACAGAAAACAACAGAATGCTCCATTAGCAATATGATAATGAAAAACATCGTCGCGGGTGCCATGTCAAGTCGTAAGGAGGGACTCAGTTTTGCACCATTGCCGTGGAGTACCCATTTTGCTAACCTAATAAGTAGTGTGGAACAAGCAGCTCAAAAGACGCCCAATGAAACAGCAGGAAAAAAAAGTTGAGAAATGAGCCACATTCCTTAAAATCCAAACCTCCAACCTTTAACATGACAACAGGTGAGGGTAATGGTCTTAACAAACTCTGCAACAATCCTCTCTTTGTAGCCCTGCCAGCTGACAAGGGCAATATAACCGTCATTATGGAGCAAGCCAACTATGATGCAAAGATTCGGTTAATGCTGTAGCAGGAGACATATCGAAAATTACCAAGGGACGCAATAATAATGAGGAAGATGTCTGAGCTTCTCAAGAGGTCTTCACTGGAAGAGAATGTCATTAAAAATCTCCTCCGTCAGTCACCTAGACCACCTACAGTGTATGACCGTCCAAAGTTTCATAAGAAAAATGCAACTCTTATGTTCAATCATGAGCACCATTGCATCACAGGCATACAGACTCTCGAAACATTTGGCCAGCCTCCTTACTCCACACGTTGGTCACAGTGTGCGCTACATCAAGAGTACGACTGACTTGATCAGTCAGATGAAATGCCTCTCTCTTGGAGAAGGAGATATTATGGCAGCTTTAACGTGGTGTCATTATTCAAGTGTATTCCCATAAATGATTCTATAGATCTGCTCTCCCAGTTATTTAAGTACATTCTGACCTCATTGTATTTTTTGTATGATAGAGAATATTTTAGCCAGATGGATGGCATTGTGATGAAGAGCCGATAAACTCCAGTAATAGATAATGTGTTTATGGATTACTTTTAGGACGTTGCCCTTAACATGGCTCCTGCAAAGCCTAGTCGCTTTTATCGTTAGATCAAAGACACGTTTGTTTTCTGGCCTCATGGACATGAAAAGCTGGGAGAATTCTCTGACCACAACAACAATATCCATGACAACATAAAGTTCAGGATGGAGATACAGATGTGTGGTGCTTTGCTGTTCCTTGAATCCTCATCACCCAAAACAAATGGATGTCTGAGCCACATTATTTACCAGAACTCAACCCACGTGGACCGATATCTGCACACTAACAGCTACCGAGGACCTTCGTGCATCGAGAGGAAGTTGTCTCAGATGCTGAAAACCTGCCAAAGGAACTGAGCAATTTATGGAAAGTGTTCAAGGAAAATGGCTACAATCACCACAATATTTCACAAGCCATATTTCTGAGGACATGTAAGCAGAAGGACCCCAAGGAGGACAGAAAAAAGCAAGAGTTCTATGGCTCAGTAACAGGGAAGATTGGCCGGTTCTTAAAGAGGAATAAAATAGATTTGGTCTTCGGGGCTCCAGGAAAAATTCAACAGCTCATGATGCCTGTGAAAGACACTGCAGCCCTCAGGACGCCAGCGGTATATAAAATACCATGTGGCTGTGGACAGTTTTATGTCGGACAGACTATGTGTGCTGTTCAACAGCGCTGTGTAGAACACGAGATGCTTTCGCCTTCAGTGCATTGGACATTGTATGGCATTTGAATGGACATTATATTGTATTTGACAAGACATCTGTTATTACACGGATTAATAGTTTCTGGGATAGCGTAATAAATGAAGCGATAGAGGTAAACATTTGTGGCAACGCTCTCACTAAAGTTGATGACTTGCAGCTAAGCTTAGCGTGGGACCCAGCCATCGGAAAGTTGAAGCGAGTATGGCAGGCTCGCAACGAAAACATTACCTTTTATGGTCATGGACCATGCACCAGTGACTATGAGGATGGTAGCAGATAACAAAAGACAGTCACCTCTTGAAATGGGCAAGGAGTACTTGGCCAAAAGCTTGTGAATTTTAAACCACTTGTCATGGTCGGACACTGCATTTTATCAGTACATATCACTGCAAAACCATGCATTCATATGTTTTTGGTTTGAATTAACCACCTTCGTTTAAATAACGAAGCATAGCACCAATTATCTGTTTTTTTCCATGTGCCTTGTCAAGATGCATTCTGAGAATTTATTCTCATTGTCAAGTGCAAATATTTACTTAAGCTTTTTTTGTGATGTTTCACAAACAATGTGCATGATGATTTACATGTTTGTGGTTTTCTGCATAATGGAGGAGGCACAGTACCTTATAACCTCAAAACGACGGCTACAGTACAAGAGATACAGAACAATGTATGTGCAAACATCACAAAACATACTTATGCAAATATTTAACCTGACAATGAGAATAAATACTCGAAATGTAACGTGCCAAGATGGCGAAAATATATAACTGGTGTAGTGTTTAAGTACTTAAATAATGATTGCCCTAATAGCAGGCTTACCAAAATCATCGATTATGATGTATGAAATTAAGTCAAACATTTCTACTTCCCACAGTTATTAGTTCCAGTTACACCAGTGGTAAACGTAATAATAAATCCAGATAATCTTTATTAGACAATAAACAAGCCACATATGAGTATTTTGATGCCTATTACATACAAATATCATACATAAAGTAAAAAAATGCAAGGAGGGATCCTACACATAATTTTTACTACTACTTAAAAAGTTATTTCCCATATTTTACATTTCCCCACATTTTACATCATTTTTTAAAGTCTCTTGAAAAGTGTAAATGTTGAGGTTTCACTATAATTGTTTACTCAAGTCAAGAATGTACTTGTAGTTGCTGTTAGGACACAAAATACTTGAAGGAGGTAAGTACTGGCCAGCCATTCTGTGTCTTCGTAATTTTATTGTTTCTAGATGAATTTTCCTCTTAATAGAATAGTATAGTTTTGCATTTATACATACTAGCATGTAAATATTGTAATGAACTTTCACTGACAATAATAGAATTATGGGACACAATTACTGGGTAGTAGTTACCTTTAGAAAAAATATGAGTACTGCCAATAAACACATAGGGTCTCACCTTTTGTGATGAGGCCTTCTGGTGCGTACCTGCATTCTGACCTCTTCCTGGACTTAACCTCCATTAACCCATCGCCCCCCCCCCCCCTTTCTGTTATCCATGTCTGTTAAGTCGGAGTGACCTGCCATTCTCCAAAACGTTAGGAAAGTGTATGTAATTTTGTATGTTTTGTAAGCAGTACTGACGTCTCTCCAGAAGGTAAGCACTGCCCAGAAATTCTATTTCATAATTACTTTATTGTCACTGAAATTTTATCATAATCTTTTCATGTTAACATGTATTAATGCACAGGTATATGATTCCATCAAAACTAAATTTCACTTGAGAAAACTATAAAATAATGAAGACACAGAATGACTGGCCAGTACTTGCGTTCATTTCCACTACTGCCAACAAGACACATTTAAAAGTGAAAAAAGCTATTATTAGCTTTTGGAACTATTAGTTCCTTCCTGATCAATGTATCATCTCTTTCACTTTCCCCCTGCCCACCTCTCTCCCTCTTCCCCTTTCTTTTCTCTAGTGCTTAATTGGACCTTTCATTTCTCGTAATCAATTTTTTACTCATTGTCTCTAAACTGGAGTTAGCACAGTTATTAGCAGTGTACTATCGACCTCCTCATCTTATCTCCCATTATCCTCACAACACATAACAAGTGGGTCTCTCTCACCCTGGGGTGTGAGTGACTTGTACATCTTTTTTCACCATTCCCAGTCCACCCCTCTCTCCTCCCGAAGAAAGAAATAATTAATTTGGAAAGCTAGGATAGTGCGTGTACTTTTATGTGTGTCTATCAGCAGCACTGGCATTCTCCTGAGTGTAAATACTGGCCAGAAATTATTTCTCGTAGCTTTAAAAGTTTCTTGGAGAATTTATCTTAACAAGAGTATCTTATTGAAGAAATTCCGCATAAGAATATATTGCATATAATAACTATCTAGTCCTAACTTATTACAGAAAATAAGCAACAGTATTTAATCATTAATTATGAATAAATTTTTGTTGTATCTTCCATACTCTCGTGAAGTATCACAGAGGGAGTTTACAGAACTTATCATATTATACAAAACAATAGCTCACTGCCAATAAAAGTATGCATAAACGAGAAGTGTCAACATCATTAGTGTACTGAGCTCCTGTGTTATCCAAAAATATGTGAAGTACTTTAGCAAACCCAAATGAATAAATAATCAGCATAGTATATGTATGTGTTATATGCCAGTATGATGAAACAAGTCACGGAGATCAGATCTGCAACAGGGTATTGTTACTAGTAAAAGTCTGCCTATATCTGTTTGTTTACACTGTGAGCTTAATAGTTCTTCTGATGTAAAATGGCTGAATAAAATCTCATACATGCCACAGGTTGTGTCACAGGTTACTTTCCCTTTGACGAAGTGGGTGTTACCACTGATGGGCTGAATAAAATGCCATACGTGTCACAGGTTACTTTCCCTTTGACGAAGTGGGTGTTACCACTGATGGGCTAAAGAGATTTGTTGTAAGGCTATGTTTAGGATTAACTTCCCTGCATGCATAAAAATGTGAACTGTAAATGAGCTGAGAAGGAGCATAGCATTGGATATGGATGTTGTGAGGGTTGAGAATGTGATTAGAAGGTGAATAAAAAGGATTTGATAGTGGTACTGAGGTGGCATGCAAGCATCCTCAAGCCCCTGAGGAAGCATGTTCCTCAAACCA
The DNA here is from genome assembly GCF_021461395.2 of Schistocerca americana. Lineage (NCBI taxonomy): Eukaryota > Metazoa > Arthropoda > Insecta > Orthoptera > Acrididae > Schistocerca > Schistocerca americana. The sequence continues at coordinate 38,689,164 of NC_060123.1, forward strand.
TTGACAAAAGTTCAGGAGCTTTGAGGAGGTTTGTTGTTTGCCAGGTGCTCTTTCGTTCATTGGTGCATAGTGACGGCAGACTTGTAAATTATATCGCTTAATCCAGTGTTAACATTCTCCACATGGGAATATTTCTGCCACCAAGATAAACTGTGTTGCGTAGGCAAGTGGAGTGCATCGATTCTTGTGTTCATTTCTTGTATTTTTAAGTATGTACGTCCACACTTCCACTGGCATGTACGAAGGTGTGCCAAGGCTCACCAGCCTAGGTGATCATTAACCATATTTTGAGATCCCAACAGCAATGTTCTTTTACCAATACTTGCCTCTGTTCTTTGATGTGCAGTGAGTAGAACTACAAATGTTGGACATTGGTTTCTCACCAAATGTGCCTACCACTGAATGGGCGAGTAATTTTCTTCTATGTCTCATGTACCCACTGTTGAAGTCTGCAGTACTCAGCAGCAACTCCTGTCATCAACACTTTGTTGACCACATCTGTTGATTCTTGCACACGAGCTTGGAGGTGGAGTGCACATAGTCTAACCAAAATCTAATCTAATGCAAAATACAGAGTTTATTAATTAATTTCTTTTATTTTTATACAATCGCTATATAACAAGATGATAATATTTGGGAAGGGTAGCTGATAGTTAGGAGGTAGGCAGCACATGTGCAGGATAGGAATGCATGAGGGAAAGGCAGCAGTTGCACAGGATGAGAATGCTACCGGAGCCAGTGTGTTTGCACAGAACATGATTATGACGTGGATGAGTGGATTGGGAGGGGATTACAGGACACAGGAATGAGAGACTGTTGGATAGAGGGTGGAGTGGCACTCCAGTCTACTTGCTGAACGGCAGTCCCAGCATTGTGTGTTCAACTGGCACTATGTAACTGCACAGAAAAGCTCATTAAAAGATTCATCTGAAAGCTAGCAAAGTTTTCATTCTGTTTTGTGTACCTGTTGATTCAACATTTCTACTTTACTCCTAAATTATTAACTTGATAAACTTATACTCCTATAAGTCTGCATGACATTTTGAGCTGGAGGTGTCAGATTGTGCACTGGTATTTTCTTCTTGAAGATGTTTAAAACTGTTTTCACCAACAGATATCAAGATAAGCGAATTACGTTACACACATTTGATATACTTGGTGCAACCTGCTAGAGTTTCCTTGCCACTCTATTATTACACCTAGTCATCTGCACATGAAATATTGTTCTCATTTTACTTTTCGTAATGTTTGGGTGTCCTGCACTAAAGTAATCTTACAGTTTATTTTTATGTGGTACTTACAGTTTGCACATGTTTCTATGAAACATTTGGTGGAGTAAATAGATTGAGAATTGTAAGTGTTATACCCAAGTGACTCAATAATAGAATACATCTTGTGAGAAAATGCAGTTTTTGAAAGCTGAGTGAAACCTGTTAGTTTGGCACCCAATAGAGGTGACAACGCTGTCTCTCATTATGGAATACTGCAGTGTTTCATTTGTCTCCATTTTGTGCCTTGTGTATTACTAACTTCGTTGTTATAATTTGTTGAAACACCTCTTTTCCTCCATATGGAATTTCATCATCAGCTCATTATCAGTATAATCCACAGATTTGAATCTGTGATGATTGTCTGCTGTTATTTCCACTCAGTTCCTGTGTATCATGTACATCTACAAATACAGGATTTGGAGTAACTTTTCTTATCTGTCAATGTCTGTGCATATATCTAGTCCCCATCATTATTCTGATGTTGGCATTTTAGTGAACTTATTTAAAGCTTGTATTTTTGGGATTCATCAGTATTTTTAATTTTTTGCGTGTTTCATTTCTGCATCAGTTTTCTTCTGTTTTATCTGTAAACAGTAGAACTGCCTATAAATTGTATTTGCATAACATTTATTCTCTTTCAACTTCTGTGATACAGTGTTCTTATTTCCAGTTTTATCACCTAGCATCAGTTCGCATGCAGGAGCTTTGCACCCAGTTGGATATCTCAGATAAAGAACTGAAAAGAAAGATTTGGACATGTTTTGAACATTCAATAATTCATCAGACAGATCTCATGCAAGATCGGCATCTTGATCAGATCCTTATGTGTGCTGTTTATGTCATGTGTAAGGTAAGTGTATGCAAAAATATTTGTCTGTTACATAGTTTTCAGAGTGATGACAGTAACTTATGAATGAGAATAGAGAATATGATGAAGTAATGTTGTGAGACAATGTAATAGACAAATAATGGACTCAAAGTTTGATATGTCTGTGGGAGGGATGGCACTGTAAGCATTTGCATTATAATACATGTAAAAGACAGATGTCAAGTATGACAGGGAGACTGCAGAAGGACAAACTAAAAATATAAGTATGTGATGTAAATATCATGTCCTCCACCTTGGTAAACAAATAAAATTGTCTTTTCTTCTATTGAATCTCTTTTTGCCACTGCCAGCCCCTCTGAAGGGTCGTGTAAACTGTTTTGATTAGATTGGACAGCAAGTGGTGCTTTTAAATATGTTTTTATTTAACTACATCACTATCATTATCATATAAAGTTCTTGATGATCTAAGCTTAAAGAAGATAAGGCAATCACAAGCCCAGTACTGTGTTACTCACATGAAGCAAACCTCAGAAAATAAGAACTGATTTGAATTTTACCGGTACTCTTTAAGTCTGTCATCAAGAAGATTCATTATATGAAGCATATGTTTCAATTTGTTACAAAAATCACTGTTGATGCAAAACTTAGTACTTATTTACTCTTAGAGGAAGAAGAGATCAAAGCATGAAGCATTCGTTCATGTGTCTGCAGCCTGTTGTGGCATTATCTGTGCAATATTCTTCAGACCATGGAAACTGAATGTACTGAAAAAGTCAGGGAATTGTGAGAGACTCTGGAGGGACTGAACTGATCACTGGCAAAAAGAAATGTATTGAGTCATTTTGTTACAAAATTCTCTGAGATCCTGCTTTGGAAAGAATTGGGAGCCGTGTAAAGGAAGATGAAAAAGTTAGATGAATTATTGTAATGTTTGTTGCCGATTGCAGAAATGGAGAAATTGCCATTTTTGGACAAGAGCCATTCCATATACAGAAAGTCCACACATATTTACCTTTCTTTAATTAGAGCAAGTTTTCCCCACTCTGCCCAGAATAATTCTGTTCTTAAGACTTTAATATTCAGAGTTCAGACAATATCAGATTGTGATAATCTGCAGTCTTTTTGGACTGTTTTAAGTGTGTATTAAGAAAAAAGTTGATACAAACCACACCAAAATAGATATCTGAAATCAAATGAATGGCCAGACCGATTCATTCAATGGGAAAAGCATCCAGCAGCATTACGTGCAGTTCAAGGAGCAACCTTTAGCAAAATGAAATGCATACACACTGTGGATAATTAAAGAAATACAGCGTCCAGTAAAGGATTACTGGAGTTTGAGGATACCTGAGATATGCAAACTTAGAAAAAATAGTGTTAGCTGAACTTAGCCTTACAGAAGAAGATCTTATTTCATGCTTTGTCTTCTTGGAACTCTGTAATAAAAGCAGCAGTAGAAATTCAACCTGGGACTGGTCACAAAAAACAGTATGTTCACAAAGAACCAAAATTAAAAATTTGATTGAGTGGTAACTAGCTGTATCTTCCACCCACTCTTAAATTGTGCCCCCAGGGGAGCAGCTGTTGGGCGAGGGGGGCAGTACTTTCTTCGCAGATAGTTTTCATATTTGTGCATCAAAATCTTGCCCCAGATGACACATCACACCACTAACAGGAAAACAGTTGCATTACTACCACATTTATGATGATTAAAGCAATTGAAAATTATAGTTTAATACTTAAACACTCTCTTTTTACTAAATGCTAAATTAATTGTTTTAGCTCTGCTTCATTGGGATCTCGTATATTCCTTAACATCCGTCCACTGCTATTTCCTTTCCTGCTGACGAAGTTATCTCAAGTGACGTGACATTTGTGTAATCCTACTTTCCAATGTCTTTTTAAAAATATTTAAGTATTTATTCTTTAAATTTTCAATCATTGTTCATTTCTGTCTTGGAATTCGTTGTTTTTACTTCTCTCTGTGTGTTTCCTAGGTGTCTGGGAGTGACAAAACATTCACAGAAATAATGAGATGCTATCGTTTTCAACCTCAAGCATCTTCTCATGTGTATCGAAGTGTGCTGTTGTCATCAAAAAAACGGAGAGGTTCTGGGTCTTCAAGCAATGGAACGTCCAGTACATCAAGTCCAGTACCTACAGACGCAGAAAACAAAGGTAACTTGAACCTAGAGTTTTGTTAGATGAAGTTCATTTTAATTTTAGCAAATTAACTACAAGTGAACATAAATGTTTTCCAGAAGTTACTTTCCTAAAATGACCTTGATAATCTAGCTCAATTATCAAGGTCATTTTATAAAAACTTGATTTTTTTAAAAAAAAAAAGAAAAAAAAAAGAAAAAGAAAAGAAAGAAAAGAACAAGGCGATGAGAAGTTTTTTAAAAACAAGTAGTTGTTAAGTTATTAAAAACCACAGGAGAGATAAATGCACAAGATAATTAATAAAAATTGTTACCAAGAATTGCAGTTCAGTTGGAATCACAGTCTTTAGGAGCAGCACAGATGCCTGAAGTCGTTGAGGGTGTGGAATATGTGAGGCTGGTATCTAGCACTGACAGTTTAGCTGAAATTTTCTCCTGATCACTCTGCATCATTGCAGAGCTCTTACTTGACACAAATAACTTTGTACAATGTGCCAATTCATAACTCTAGAAGCATTGTATTGCTGGCTACTTTCAGCGAATTTCGAAAAAGTTTTTAAGGCTTCTAAAGCCTCAGTCCAAGAGACGTCCATTGCAGGTGTATCTTCTTCATCACTCTGTTTCTGGTGCCTCCTGTGGGTTGAAAACACTTTATGGTATCACATCTCGGCTTCTTCAACCTGTTTAGGCCATAATTTTATCCAGGGCCTGTGCAATGATGTATTTTTCACAGAGGTCCAAGTATTAGCAGCCATGAAAGTTGCACTGGAACTCCTTGACACTGCAGTCTGAACTTAGCAGCTTCTGCACAAACATTATTCTGTACCAGCTCTTGAAATTTTCTGTGACCGCCAGTCCATACATGGAATTAGTGATGTAACACAGGAGGATATATGAAAAAAATATTTCGTAGCACAAGCTCCATTTCTGGAGGGTGAGCTTGCCAATTATTAGGAAAGATTATTAGGAATGAGAATTGTCTTAGAATTTTAAGGTAGTCTTTTTTTTTTTCCCCACAGCTGGAAAAAAAAAAAAAAATAGTGAAAGAACCAATCTTTGAACTACTCAGTTTTCCTCCAGGCGTTAGTCTGTGCACCATAAATAACTGGAATATGGGTTTTTAGAGGTCTAGGCTTTTAATATTTCCCAGCCATAAAGAAAGGCAATTTATGATCACCTGAAGCATTTGCACAGTGTTGAATTCTGTTGAATTTGCCAACCATTTCCGTAACTTGCCAGTCTCATCAAAGTTGTAAATTTGGTAAGGGGACAACTTATGCCCATCTGAAATGGTGTTTAGTTTTCATTTGCAGCAGCCTTACCAGCAGATTTTATTTCACCAGAAACATATAGCTTTTGGATGCCATGAAAAATTTTGAAATTATGAAGCCACTCATTTGAGATGAAAAGACTTCTTTGTAGGTAGACCAAATTCCTTGTGGGAAAGATTTGGCCTCTTCTATGTTCATAGGCCCTGTTATTGGCTGAACCACTTATACGAAGCTTCATCCATAGTTTCTAACTTAAGTTTTTTTAAAATTTGCCTAGCATCTAAACTTTTAACTGAAGCAAGATTGTGTCATAAATTTTTCCAGCAGTTGTTTTTGTTTTTTATGTAGTTGAAGATGCGATATTAAATTTACTCATAATATATTTTCAGTTCTCACATTTTTCCTATCTCCTTACAGTGTCCAGTTTTTGGTAGGTCATCAGTGTCACATCTTGTTTTGCTGTTTTAGGCACACTTCCATTCTGTTTGTAAAACGTATTCACTGCACACACGAAAATTTTACTGCTCTATAGTCTGACAATCTTACAAGTAGCTGAATACTGATTCGGTATAATGGCTTTATTAAATAAAAATGCACAGTACTGATGCAAATGTAAGTATTGTAAATTTAGAATCCTTGGATACTAGCACAAAGCTAACAATGCATCCGACTTCTCTTGGCGAGAATACAACATGAGGCAGACAATTGTTATTGACGATGCGCCATGGCGGGTGGTTCTTTTGTTTCTCAGAGGTGTCTGACTGTCAACTGTGCCAAGCTAAAAATATGGGAAAATTCCTACTGTACTAATTTACCATCACAAACCCTAAAATATGTATTGTCACCAAAAACTTTTCATGGAATTCATTGTATATTTAAAAAATAATCCGGAAGAGTAGTTTATTCGTTACTTCCTTTCCGGACAAGATATTGATGCCAAGTGTTAGAACCAACTCATCCACAACTGAAGGGGGTGAAGCAACTCCAGACACTTATCAAGCCTTTGCAGAGCCATGGCAGATCTTTGTGAAAGTGAGTCTTAATCATCATCTTATCACTACCTGTTAGAGATTTTTCTATCACAAAGGTTTCAACATGCAGTATGTTTTCTATTTGTTCATTAAAATTGGATTTTGTCATAGAGCACCATTTTTTGAAAAATGTATTGTTGTAAGTATTTGTTAAAAGCTGAAATGTCAGAAGAGTTGGTTCACTAATGTAAGGTTTTACTGTACTGTGTCAGTTTGCATGTTAATATGAATTCCTCTATAATGCCACAGTAATTCTACTGGTGATACTGTCCTCCATCTTTTCTATTTTGTGCTGATTTTTCATCTCGACATAACCATTAGTCCTAACAGTTACTGTAATCTGTTTTGCATATTCTAATCGTGGTCTCTCTCTTTTTTTTCCATTCTAATGCTCATTTTAGTACCTGGTTAACCATTCATGTATGCCTTGGAGGATCCTGTACTAACCTGCCCCTTCTTCTGGCAAGCGTTTTCTGCTGACATCTTTTCTAGAACTTTCTCCATTTCATACATTTGTCCACTTAATTTTTTTACACGTCTTCAAAGCACCATATTTCAAAAGGTTTCAGCTTCTTCTTTGGATTTCCAGTTGTCCACATTTCACATCTATTCAATTACATTCTCTAAATGTAAACCTCCTTTTGATATCTTTCTTATATTGGCCATCATGTGTAGTCTTGCTCCCTGGGTAGCACATCTTCCAACTATTGTATTGTTTCCAATTTTGATGTTAAGCAAGCTGTTATTCTCCTTTCATCATCTCTTTATCGCCCCATCTGTGGTCAGTTTTGTTTTGAAGAGTGGTAACTATGCTACAGATTCCTTCCAGAATGTTTCTAAGGCTACATTTACACTGCTGGCACTTCACGACTTGCTGCTGTCACATTACCACATGTTTCTATCACGTTACTGCTTGTGCAGGCATACTGCTGCTTGCGGGGAGTCTTTTCCCTGAGTGAATGGATTACTTGCTGTTACATGAAGTGAAAAGCAATTTTCTACGTTCTCTGATAACTATTACTGGTTTGTTCACACAAAAAATATATCAGCAAGGAGAAAGAGGACAGTGCACCCTTTCTTTGAATGCAGAACATTCACACTGCAGCTACTTTCACCAGCTATAACAACAGCTTAAAAATTACCCAGAGCAGTTTTTCAGACATTTAGAAATGCCACAAAAAATTATTCAGTTTATTTTAAATATTATTGAACCAGATAAATTAAACACAGAGCCTCGAAACAAGACCAGTCATAAAAAATGATATATGAAGAAAGGATTGGCATATGTAGCCATCACATCCTTTTTATGCTCCATGAGTGGTGTCTTCGTGGCCCCCTCTCGACCTTTATTCACCAGTTTCTGTCCCACCAGCTGTTCCGAGTTTGGGTTGGCACCATTCTCAGCTCTCTGCAGACCCAGGAGAATGGCATTCCACATGGCTGTGTATTAATTGTCCTTCTTTTTCTCATTGCTATTAATGGATTTAGGCCTCTGTCAGACCATTGGTCACCCCTGCCCTGTATGTGGATGATTTATGTATTTGACTAGCCCCCACTAGCTCTACCTCGGTGGCCTCTGTGGAATGATGCCATCCGGCATTCATTAACGTGGACACTCTCGCACTGTTTAAAGTTCTCTCTCCTTAATTCAAGGGTGGCACATTTGTGTCACTGTATTATGGTCCATCCTGATCCTGTGCTCTACCTCAGTGCCCAGCATCTGACTGTGGTCCCCCAGTTACATTTGTTGGATCTTGTTTTTGACAACAAGCTTATTTGGTTGCCCCATATCCATCATCTGAAGGTTGGCTGTTTTCCTAAACCCAATGTCCTTTGCTTTCTAGCCCACACCTTTTGGGGTGCAATTCACTCAACCCTTTACTGGGCATCATTCTGTCTCATCTGGACTATGGTTGCAAGTTTTTTGATCAGCTGCCCATTCCACACTGTTCCTCTTGGACCCAGTTCACCATCCTGGTATCTGTTCAGCCAATAGTGCCTTTTGCACTAGCCCTGTCAATAATCTTCTGGTTCATGCTGGGATCCCTTCCCTTCCCTTCCCTTTTGGTTCGGTGGTCCCGGCTCCTTGTTTCATATGCAGTTGCTACCCATTTTTCCTCTGCTCACCCCTCCTATTCCATTCTTTTCATGGCTTGCCTCTCGGGTAGGTTTATCAGTTGGGCTCTGCCTTACTTTTCTCTGCCGTGATTTCCGTCTCCCCTCCTTGGCCTCATCTCCATGCCTGACCTCCCCTCTTTGGTTAATTCTTTGGCCCCAAATTCAAGTGGATCTCTTCAGGGCTCTGAAAGCCTCCATCGCTCCAGTAGTGTTCCATTGTATGTTCCAAATGTTCTTATGGGAGTTTCAGGATGCCACTGTGTTTTACACCTATGGCTCTAAATCTGCCGATCATGTGGGATATGCTTTCATGTCTTCTGTTGGCACAGAATGCCATGTCTTGCTGATTGCCACATGTGGGGTGTTCACTGCGTAATTGATGGCCATCCTATCGAGTACCTCTGTTTAATAAAACTTTCCCCTCTCACCCAAGTTTTGCTATATAAAGACTTAATGGGTTGCCTTCAGGCTATCGTTTAATGTGTTTTCCGACACCCCTTGGTCTCTGCCATCTACGACCTTCTTGCCAGTTGTGGAGATGCTTCTTGTTTAGTTCATTATCTTTGTGTTCCCGGCCGTGTAGGTATCCCAGGAATTGACATGCTGATCGTCTGGCTCGGGTGGGGTGGGGGCCGCCATCTACCTCACAATCCCAATGACACCTCTGGGGCGGATTTGCAGCTTTACATCAAACCTCTTTTTGCTCAGTTGTGGGCTGACTCTTGGGAGGGTACCTCACTGTCTAATAAACTTCATGCAATCAAGGATATTCCCGTCACACTGTGTTCTTCCCACCACTTTTCCCAGCAGGAATCCAACATCCTCTGTCATCTTCATATCAGCAAATCTGGGTTGACTCATGGTTTATTACTTGACAGTGAGCCACCCTCCCCTTTGTAGTTATGGGCTCCCCTCTTGGTGATCCATATTGTGCTGGATTACCCCCACCTTTTGCCCCTTTGCACTAAATATGCCCTCCCACCTACTTTGTCCTGGGTGTTAGCAGATGCCTCTTGCATGGGTACATCTGTCCTCGGTTTTAGGCATTGGAGTCCCTCAGTTAGTGTTGGCATTAGTTATACAGGCCTAGGCCTTGCCTCTATACCAGCCAGGTTCTCCACGCCTTTTCCCTATGCTTTTTTCTGAAGTTTTGTTTTCCATTTTCTTGTGTCTTTTTCCCCTGGTGTTGCCCCCTTGTGTTGTGATCATGGTAGCGTGTGGGAACCAAAACGGTTCGGTGGTAGTGCTGGTGTCCCATTATGCTAAGTGTTTCTGGGGCACCCCTGCGCTCCTCATTTCCCCTTACTCCCCTCCTGTGCTTTTCTCTTCCTGCTATGCTGACATTACTTTTACCCTTTTGTTTGCCCCCGTTTTCCTTTCCCTTCCTTGCTGTTTGTGTTGTTTTTCCATTGATTTTTGACACCTTATCATGGGGCCAATGACCCCGCTGTTTGTTACCCCCCAACCAGCCACAAAAGAGCTGGAGCATTATGTCCAGTTTTACAGTGGGTTGACAAACAAAAAGAGCACATTGTGGAATAGCAATTTAGACAGGAAAGGGAGGGATAAAGTAAGAGAATATTCTTTACTAAATGAAAGACTGAAATTCAGCTGGGAGCATTTAACGGTAATAGGAACTTGTGCACAGGGGAAGGGAAGAAGGGAGAAAGAGATCTATATTATGAAGAACTTCAGAAACAATGAGGACCGTGCAATTGTAGCAGGAGATTTAAATGCTGTATTTGGAAAGGAGTCAATTCCTAGTTTAATCTGTAGCACTAAACCACTATCCTAGAACCCATTACCATTTAAAGACTGCCTATCTAACGACTCTCAGGGGCAATGTAAATTTCATTTTCAATATTTTGTGTAATTTACAGAATTTAAAAATTTTGAATGCTATCATAAAAAACCTACTCAGCAAGAGGTATAATCTTAAGTTAAAAGTGTAACACAGTAAGTTAAGTATTAAAAGTTAGAAGTCGTGTGTTTGCCTTGAGGCAGTGGACAATATTCATCCAGTAAATGAGAATATCATTTAGTGACTTGCAACAAACTTTACACGTAATTTCAAGCGTTAATGAAGTTTCTCTCACTGATGCCACCTCAAAATGATGAACTGAAAAAGTTTATCACTTACTATATTTTCACTGTTTATGTGTTAAAAGTGCTACATCAGGCATTACATTTTGATTTATTATAACTTACTAACTCTATTCACAACACAATTTGCAGACAGTATCCCCATATACCAGTGAAGTACCTAGAGAATTATATCACTGTATGATACGAAGTTCAGGAGATATGACATCATAAACATTTAGATGGGTGACAAACTAGCTTTTGCTTAAAATGGGGTGCAGTGAAACTTCAAAATCATGCATGATATTTTAATTTATTACTTCTTTACTACTGCGCTATTCACTATACACTGAGATGACAAAGTCATGGGATGGTGATATGCGCATATACAGAAGGCAGTAGTATTGCGTGCACAAAGTATAAAAGGGTAGTGCCTTTGTGGAGCTGTCATTTGTTCTCAGCTGGTTCATGTGAAAAGGTTTCTGATGTGATGATCACTGCACAACAGGAATCCACACACCTTAAACGTGGAATGGTAGTTGGAGCTAGGTGCATGGGACATTCCATTTAGGAAATTGTTAGGGAATTCAGTATTCTGCAATCCACAGTGTCAAAAGTGTGCCAATAACTCGAGATTCCATGTGTTACCTCTCACCACAGACAACTAAGTGGGCGATAGGCTTCACTTAACGACCAAGAGTAGCGGCGTTTTTGTAGGGTTGTCAGTTCTAACAGACAAGGTACACCTTTTGAAATAACCACAAAAATCATTGTGGAATGTATGACGATTGTACCCGTTAGGACAGTGTTCTGAAATTTGGTGTTAATGGGCTATTGCAGCAGACAGCCAATGCGAGTGCCTTTGCTAACGGCACAACATCACCTGCAACATCTCTCCTGGGCTTGTGACCATTTCAGTTGGAACCTAGATGACTGGAAAACATTGGCCTGGTCTGATAAATGTCAATTTCATATGGTGAGAGATGATAGTAGGGTTAGGATGTGGTTTAGGATGTGGCGCACAAAACCATTGACCCAAATTGTCAACAAGGCTCAGTGCAAGTTGGTGTCAGCTCAGTAATGGTGTGGACTGTGTTTATATGCAATGAACCAATCACTGACCGGAAATGGTTATGTAAGGCTACTTGGAAACCACTTGCAGCCATTCATGGACTTCATGTTCCCAAACAATGGTGGAATTTTTATAGATGACAGTGCACCATGTTACCGGGCCACAGTTGTTTGCAGACTGGTTTGGAGAACATTCTGGACAATTTGAGCGAATGGCATAGCCATCGAGATCGCTCGACATGACTCTTAGGTCAGTTCATGCACTAAATTCTGCACTGGAACACTTTAACAATGATGGATGGCTATAGAGGCAACATGGCTCAATATTTCTACAGTGAACTTCCAACATCTTGTTGAGTCCATACCAAGTCGAGTCGCTGCACTGTGCCGGGCAAAAGGAGGTCCAACACGATATTAGGAAGTATCCCATGACTTTAGTCACCTCAGTATACACTTTACAGGCAGTATCTGCAACATATGCCTGCAAAATTATATCATTGCACAACAATAGTTCAGAGCATATGAAATCATAAACGTTGAGATGCACAAAAATCTTGAAGAGCGCAAATTACCCTGGCTATATTCTCCTTGTTCCATAATGAGAGCACTTAATGACTTCCAACGAACTTAAATCATAATATCAAGCCTTTCGTAAACAATTTCTGTTACATGCCCCAAGTTGAGCAAATCTGAGGGAATTCAGAACATTCAATGAACTGAAAGTAATCAGCACCTTTTCTAAGAAGAAAAACGTTCACAAATTTACATGATCTGCATGAGGCTACCGTCAACTAATAAATTATGTGATAGTTAAACGATGGTTAGGTCCAACGTTAATTGTCACTGGTATATATAGAGGAAGGAATATAAATACAGACCACTAACATGTGAAAATCAAAATTACAGCTGTGGTCAAGATGGAAGAAGCAGACAAAAAATAAAGATGGAACAATTTATACCAAAGATTTAAGATGGCTAAGGTGATCTATATCAAAACAACCTCACACAACTGTTCAGTGAAATACCTACTAGTGGTCTTCAGTCCAAAGACTGGCATCCATATCAGAGAGGACTGTTAGCAGACATTGAATATATACAAAATAGTGCTGCACAAATGGTCACAGGTTTATTTGACTCTTGGGAGAGTGTGAGGGAAATGCAGGAAAACCTGAATTGTCAGACCCTTGAATATAGCTGCTGCCAACCATCCTGGAAAAGCCTACTTTCAAAATTTGAAGAACCAATATTAAGAAATATACTACAGCTCCTAGCTCTTAAAGGGATTCTGAAGACAAGATTGGATAATTATAGTGTGCACAGAGGTATTTTAATACTCATTCTTCTCCCTCTCCATACACAAATAGACGGGGTAAAAACAGTAATATGTGATACAATGGGAAGTATTCTGTCACACACTTCACAGTGGATACAGTGTGTGGATGTACATGTAGGTGCAGGATACCAGAGAAGCTGTGTAAACGTGGAGTGATTGTCTAAGCAGCAGCAGGGCTGGGATGACCTTGAAGCAGCAAATCACAGTTCATGTCAGGATTGCCATTGATGATCATTGCTACAAACACAGGCCAGTTTGATATCTTTTCCTGGTGTGTATTTGAATGAGCAGCAATATTGCAGGTTAAATGCTCTGGTGAGACTCAGTGGACTTGTTTCGTCATTGCTGGACAATGTTAGTGAAATGAAAGCAATGAGCTATGTTGTCCGTAAACATTAGCAGTGGAATCTGTTCCCCTTAAAATTTTATTCCTCTCTGAAATTTTCTTTTACAAGGGTGGTTTGAAAAGTTCTCGGAACAGAATAGAAAAAAAGTAGTTACATCAGTGAAACTTTGTTTTATTTTTCAATGTAGTCTCCTTGTAGATTACTGCATTTGGTCCAATGATTTTCCAGTGCCTTGATCCCATCTCGAAAATGAGTTTTCTCCTGGCTTGCAAAATAGTTGTCTACTCTGGCTATCAATTCTTCGTTTGAAGTGAATCTTCGTCCACCAAGAAAAATTTTCAGTTTGGGGAAGCGATAGAAGTCTGATAGAGCCATATCAGGTGAATAAGGCGGATGTGGCAGCAATTCATACCTTAGTTTGTGTAATTTTGCCATGGCGATGGCACATGTTTTTGATCCAGTGTCAAGAGTCGTGGCACCCATCTTGCAGAAACTTTTTTCATTTCTAATTCTTCTGTTAAAATTTGATATACCCTGTCATATGACACCTGGCAAACAGGAGCAATTTCATGCACTTTCAGTCGGCGATCCTCCATGACCATTTTGTGCCCTTTTGCAATGATTTCTGGAGTAGTGACACATCTTGGCCGACCACTGTGCGGGTCATCATCTTCAAGTTCTCCCTATCAAATTTAAATTCATTTGTCCACTCGGCAACAGTTGAGTATGAAGGAGCAGAGTCCCCCAGTGTATTCTGGAAATCGGCATGGCTGTCTTTTGCTTCCATACCTTTTTACAGTACATGTGTTCTTCCTCTCGACGAGAAAAAAAAACTGCATTCAAGGTCTGATACAAACGCACATTGGTGTAATTATTACCACATGGTGGTTTTCACCATCTAAGTGAAACACACAAGTCCACACACACCTGCAATCATCTCTTCTGTAGTTATAAACCTTTCTGCTTGTCTCTTTCAATTAAGCAGCGAAGGATCTCCACAAGCTTTGCCTTCCAGCACAGCACGTGAATACGCCTGAAGTCACTTCACCCAAATTACAAATTCTAAAGTGTGACCTGTAGAATTGCTCCCCCTTTCTTGTTCATCTGAACTACAGCCCTGTTTCCAGTGATCATTAGACTAATCAGATGTTAAACTCTAGGCGTACTTATTTGCCTTCTCATAATTGATAAAACTTGCTGCATAAGTTAAAAGTATTTGTTGGATTTTGCCAATTGGTAAACACCTCACGAAGTTTGACCAATACGGTTGACTTTGCATTTGGCAACCCTGGTTTCCCTTAGCTAGAGCTAAGCAACATCATACAAATTATATAATAGGGGGAAACATTCCACGTAGGAAAAATGTATCTAATAACAAAGATGATGTGACTTACCAAACGAAGCGCTGGCAGGTCGACAGACACACAAACAAACACAAACATACACACAAAATTCAAGCTTTCGCAACAAACTGTTGCCTCATCAGGAAAGAGGGAAGGAGAGGGAAAGACGAAAGGATGTCGGTTTTAAGGGAGAGGGTAAGGAGTCATTCCAATCCCGGGAGCGGAAAGACTTACCTTAGGGGGAAAAAAGGACGGGTATACACTCGCACACATGCACATATCCATCCACACATATACAGACACATGCAGACATATTTAAAGACAAAGAGTTTGAGCAGAGATGTCAGTCGAGGCAGAAGTGCAGAGGCAAAGATGTTGTTGAATGACAGGTGAGGTATGAGTGGCGGCAACTTGAAATTAGCGGAGATTGAGGCCTGGTGGATAACGGGAAGAGAGGATATATTGAAGAGCAAGTTCCCATCTCCGGAGTTCGGATAGGTTGGTGTTAGTGGGAAGTATCCAGATAACCCGGACGGTGTAACACTGTGCCAAGATGTGCTGGCCGTGCACCAAGGCATGTTTAGCCACAGGGTGATCCTCATTACCAACAAACACTGTCTGCCTGTGTCCATTCATGCGAATGGACAGTTTGTTGCTGGTCATTCCCACATAGAATGCGTCACAGTGTAGGCAGGTCAGTTGGTAGATCACGTGGGTGCTTTCACACGTGGCTCTGCCTTTGATCGTGTACACCTTCCGGGTTACAGGATTGGAGTAGGTGGTGGTGGGAGGGTGCATGGGACAGGTTTTACACCGGGGGCGGTTACAAGGGTAGGAGCCAGAGGGTAGGGAAGGTGGTTTGGGGATTTCATAGGGATGAACTAAGAGGTTACGAAGGTTAGGTGGACGGCGGAAAGACACTCTTGGTGGAGTGGGGAGGATTTCATGAAGGATGGATCTCATTTCAGGGCAGGATTTGAGGAAGTCGTATCCCTGCTGGAGAGCCACATTCAGAATCTGATCCAGTCCCGGAAAGTATCCTGTCACGAGTGGGGCACTTTTGTGGTTCTTCTGTGGGAGTTTCTGGGTTTGAGAGGATGAGGAAGTGGCTCTGGTTATTTGCTTCTGTACCAGGTCGGGAGGGTAGTTGCGGGATGCAAAAGCTGTTGTCAGGTTGTTGGTGTAATGCTTCAGGGATTCCGGACTGGAGCAGATTCGTTTGCCACGAAGACCTAGGCTGTAGGGAAGGGACCGTTTGATGTGGAATGGGTGGCAGCTGTCGTAATGGAGGTACTGTTTTATATATAAAGAAGCCTGTTTCAAAATTGGGTACCTGTAAGTGAAAGCAGTTTACACATAGATTAACAACAGCATATGCAAGTGTACCTGTAAGAATGCATGTCCCTCCAAGCCTCCAGCTATGGAGCCTTCATCTGTCAAAATTGCAGTGAGAAGCCAGTCTCTTAGCAAAGCCTTTCATTAAGATAATTTACCAAAAATCTTCATGTGCCCTTTAAGTCATCAATCTCCTCATAGGGAAGAGAGTGACTGAAAAAACAGTGACTGAAAAAACAATGTCAAGGAAATGCACCACATTTGAAATTTTATATAACTCCAGGACATCATTAGTGTCCTGTAGTTAAGTGTGAAAATCAGAAATCTGAAGATTTAGGATTTAGTCATCGGTCACATATGGAATTTTTTCTGGCACCTGACAAAACTCTCTTCTCAGTTAGTTATTTACATATGTGACAGAAAGAAAAAAAAATCTGGAAATGACTCAGAGGGCTTGAATAGGTAGGAAGTCTTTTTCTGTCTATAACAGCAGTTTTGTGTAATCAGCAGATGTGATCCACTCTGTATCAAAGAGTAACTTTTCCTTTTCAGAAGATGCCAATGTAAATGTGCGTTCATCAAGCACTCTACCTGTCACGCAGCCCTCATCAGCTCCTCCTACACCAACTCACCTGGCTGGCACGTCAACGTCTTTTGAATCGGGAGACCGAGGAGACCTCATAAAGTTTTACAACACTGTCTATGTGCAGAGAGTTCAAGCCTTTGCAGTTAAATTTTCAGTTCGAGGCTCCCAGGTAGGCCTTAACGTAATTTGCATTACCTCTATTCCTAATTGTATACGTTTTATAGCAGTTGTTTATTTCTTCATAGTCTATATTACAATGATCTTAGATGTGTTTAACTTTATGTACCATAATTAAAAGTAAATATGACAATGGAGAATTGTGCGTGGAATACAAATAATGAATGGGTTTAAAGTATTAATTCAGTGTATAATTGAGCCAATGAACAATCAAGAGACACATAAAGAAGACTAAGCTTTCAGACAGCATCGTTCTTCAGAGCTAACTGATACTGAACATACACGTGCATGGATACATTGTCCGTGCCAACTACATTCTATTGAAGTTGTAGCTCCACTGGGGTGGGATTGAGTGTGTAAGAGGCGGTGAGAGAAGAAAGGAGTGAGGAGTCGAGGGAAGGGTGGTTCACGAATGGGGCAGAGGAGCAGCAGAAGGGGGGAGGACAGGAATGTAAAAATGGTTAGCTCACCATACCACATGGCAAGGGGAGTTGGGTACGGCACACAGTGAAGTGCCAGAGTGAATTGGGAAGGGAAATAGAACAGAGGAAAATGAAGTCTGTGGAGAGGGGAGGGTGAGCGTAGAATGACAGAAGTGGGGCGCAGTGATAGAGGTGGATCTGAGACAAGCTAGTGGAAATAGAGGCAAGGAGGGTTGGAAGATTGAAGGGTGTGCTGCAAGGGCAAATCCCAGCTACATAATTCAGAGACATTGGTGGATGGGGTATGCTGACACAGATTGTGAAGCAGCCAACTGAAATTTAGTACGTTGTGCTCAGCAGTGTATTCTCCGGCTGAGTGCTCAACTCTACTCTTGGCCACAGTTTGCCATTGATTATTCATTTGACCGAACAGTATTTTATATGGGCATGAGCAACAACCACCTCTCTATTGGAATGAATGTCCAAACAGTGGCTGAGGGCAGAGTTGGTCTTCCAGTTGCGGGCTTTCAGTTAAAAATTATGTAGTGGCCCTCAATTATGTGCCCTCTGATCCATAGTTGAAATATTAAAGGTTTTGGCTGGTTTCATTGTCTAGGGGCTGGGGTATGTAGGTGCCGCATTACAAGCCAAATACTGCTGAGACTACAGCATGGATATACACATGAATTGAATGGTCGAAGGTTCCTATCATTTGGCAATGGCGAATTTTGAATGTAACATAGGAGTTTATAAATGAAAGATTGCACTTAAATAAAATCTGCAGGTACTTTTTTTAATGACTTTAAATGATGAGTATGATAGCAGTATCACCTTTAAGAATGCCGTTTATTACTGAAAAACACTTATTAGTGTCAATGGTCCAGCAATTAAATAAAATATAAGTTGGATAACAGGGAAACAATAGAGTCCTACTTTAAGTAATTAGTTATGAGCAGCAACATAGCTCGTGAGATATTCACTTCTAAACACATACTATGTCTTCACTGCAGAAGCCATGGAAATCTCACAAGTGCACAAGTCAGCACTACGAAATCTTTCTATCTCCCGCGATCATGCGCAAACTGCTCCACTCTCCCAGTCTTTCCTACGACCGTCCGTTGCGTCTTCCCGTCAAGCACTCCCCATGTCCTGTGCGACCCAGTGCTCCTCCCCCACCTCCATACAGTCTCCCCATTCTTCGGTAGTCTCGCCTACCATAGTAACGAGCGCTGTGATTGGCTAAAGCTCTCCCACCATGTCTCCAAGCCAGCGCACACTCGCAAACATATTGAAACACAAACAAAGTACTGGATTTACATTTAAATAACTTGAAATTAAATAAATATTCCTACATCTGGACCATAAACACACTCTGACACACGTTATTAAATACATAAACATATTAAACAAACATATATCAAAGGAATAGAAGCAAAAGTAGACCAGTAGCCTAATGTCTCTGTGCTTTCTAAAACACAGTAAATATTTGACCAATTTCTTCATGAATAGTATATATCAGATATAAACAAAGATATAGACGATAAAATATATTTATAAGCATGCTGCTACTGTGTTTTCGTGTAACTGTGGAGTACTTACTGCCTGATATGATCAATAGTAATCGGCCACTTTGACCTCCAATAACTCATGTACTATTCAAGTTACATGCCTGTAATTCATACCAATTTAGGTTTACACTAATAGCTTTCTAAAGGCACGTCGATCGACAAAATCGGATGGACCATTTGGATTTTGGAAATTCGTTGCTGCGTGTTACTTTCATAATTTACAATCAGATACTAAATTTTAAACTAATAAAGATATTGAAAATCTGATTACACCATCAGAATTGTGCAAATAATGGTAATGTACATGTTTCTTTTTAAGGTATCATGATTCCTCTGACTATTATTAACTTCTACATGAACTGTGAAATGTCTGCTGTTATGGTTTCACAAAGTCCGCCATCTTTGGCACTCCTGGCATACAAATCTCTTTCATCGACACAAAGCACAATCGTCACAGCATCAACATGCAATTCTCAGCCATGCGGTCGGCCTGGACCACACGCTGGGGCTACTTCTCTTGCTCCAGCTAACGTTTGGCACAACGCGGTTGCTGACAAACCCCGGCTTGCCGAGCGGTCCGTGCGGCCACGCCAACTCCGAACTTAGAATATTTTCAGGGCACCACAACTCGCCCATTACCTCACACAGTAGTAGAACAGTTGCTGCATAAAATAGGAAAGGGCTGTACAAAATGAAACTGAGATGGGGAGAAGTGATACAATACGAGATGGGTTCTTACCGTACATGATTGAAGTGCAGTGTCAGACAGCTAGTGTACGCTCTGATCAGAAGCTTCATTCTAATAAATAGCACACTGTTTGGCACTTGCCCACTGGGAAAGTTACTGTTAAGTCACCAGTCCTACAGGCATGTAGGCAGCAAAAAAGATGAAATTATTTTTTGAGGCACTGAGAAGGTAGGGAAAAGTGCTGTGTGACATAATAAATTCTTCAGATTAGTTCTGTGGCAGTTGTGAAGAATCAAATTGTGTTCATAGGTGAACTATTTCTGCATAGTAGTTTCAGATTTAGTACTGTAGAAACATTCAGGATGGTGAAGCAAAGTGAAATATCTACTTAAGATTTGTTACTCAAGTAAAGCGGATACTTCACTCAGACAGTGTGATGAAATTTGAATGGGAAACTTTTGAGGCAAAGAGAGAGAGCCTATGAAAAGATATTTAAAAAAATTGTTTCATTGAGATTTAAATGCTTGGCAAGGTAGTGTTTAAGGAGATAAGTTGGATGGGGAAAATGGGAGGAGGTGAGAGCCACCACTTTTGAGGTAGGAGAAGTGTGATAACTTTTTTAAAATGAACTTTAGTTTGTAGTTGTAATGTGACGTTTGCTTGATGCATAATACCATACACTGGAACATGAAAGGCATGTGCACTATGTATGCCTACAAACATAGTGCAAGTGCCACAGTGCCATTGTTGGTTTCAACAATAAAATATAAGGTCTGATGCTTTTTGAACAGCCCTCATATTTGAAGTATATAAGAATGAGATACAAAGTCATATATCTGACATTATTGCACATCATTGATAAATTGCCCTTAGCTCAGTGAAGTCCTTTGTGTCCTAAGAGCTGCATAACCATTTCTTTTGCGTAAATTTTCTTACATCTTAATAGCTACTAGGAATATCTAAAAAAACTTGTTCTTGGCATGACAGTTCTTTGATGTATGTTAACATGTAATAAGTAATGTTTTGTTGTTTGAATGTTTTACAGCTAGAAAATCTCACACTTTCACCTTTACCATTAACGAAGAATCAGCCAATGTCACCTCGAAGAGTTTCAGAAAAACATTCCGTTTATATTAGATCCTTAGAACCAAAAATACATCCCACATCGCCTATAAGGCCACTCAGCTATTGCTTCAGCAGAAGCCCAGCAAAGGTCAGTAAGTTATCAGTATGTCTCAGGTAGAAATGTGCAGTTGGTAATTTTATGGGTTAAGATAATATTTTTCATTTAGAAATTTTTTCAGGATCTTCGAGAAATAAATAAAATGATCGATGCTCGAAAGGTAGGAAAGAGGTTGCTAGTAGATGATACTTTGGATACTACTGATGGAGTTCCGAGCAAGAGGCCAACCCCAGGAGTTGCTAAGAAACTGCAAGATATTATGGGTGATAGATGGCAGGTTCAAGACTGAAGATGATAAAAATGTTTTGCTCCCTCTTGTTGTTCTGTCAGAATGTGTAATAGAAGACATACACTCAGAAAATGCCTGAGAAAAATGTTTAATATTAATTTTCAGTTCATGTCAAAAATTGAGACAAAGCAAAATTGTCAATGACTTGTCTCATTAAATTATTTTTACTGGCATTTGCCACGTTTGTATTATAATGACAAAAATATTTTACTTCAGATTTCATTGTGGAAAATTGTTCATTACTTTTGTATTTGAGATTTACTCTTTATGGTGTATGACTTTAAAAATTTGAACATTAATTTATGTAATGGTCTAAAGGCTGACCTTAGTCTAACAACATTTATCTTTTTTGGGGGGAGGGAGGAGGATGCTAAAGATGTTGTACATTAAGCAAAGGGATGAATGAGTTTTAATTAGTTGACACTTTGTTTTGTGTGTTGTGTAAATTTGACTGGCAATGATTACGTAAGTGCAGGAAAATATTCCTATGCATAAATAATGATGAACTTCTTTCTTCTCTTTTGGATATTTTTTAGAGTACTTGTTGCTTTTGAGCTATTGGTCACTTTATATTTGCTCAATATTTTCAAGCAGAAGTGACCAAAAATTGGCAAATAACTTAGGCATTTCTAGCACGTGGTATGTCACTGCATATCCTTAAGTAAGTACTGAAAAGTTAATTATGGAAGAGAAGTTTCATTTGTGATCGTTCTGTGAAATTACAGTAACAAATAATGCCTGGAAACTAGACACACTGTTGATAGATGTATTCCTTTGTTGTGAAAGACAAGTTTCTCAGAAAGTGTAATGTTGCCAGGAATTCTCCAAAGCAATATGCTCCACATATATCAATTTAAGAATAAATTTAAAATATTCAGGTATATATTAAATACAGCATGTTTTACATTGCAAGGGTAGTCTTTTACTGCACTTTATAAGTCTCTTTCAAATATGTGTACACTTTGAAAGTTCCCCTCTTTCTTTTATTACACAACAGAGGAAAATTGTAAAAAAATTTTCTTGTTTGGTGGTCAGCCTTATTTTAAGTTCCTGTAACTGTTTGCAAATTATGCAGCAAACAATTGAAAAGAAAAAAGTCCTTTTGTGCACTGTCTAAATTATGTACATAATAATGAAGAGTGTGTGTTATGTTTCTTTTTCCTTCTTTTTTGCTTACAATGTGTGTAAATTTTCAATCACAGTGACAAAGATTTTATTTATATTAAAATATGTTAGTAAGCTGTGATGATAAAATTTTATAGAACTGTTTTTGAGTTCAAGATGTACAAATGTTGAATATGTAATTTTTTTAGTTCTATTATACCAGAAAAAATAATTTTTCAAGTTATTGTTTGGCATGTGGATGCATTGTTACATTTATTTTGAAATAAATCTTTAGATATAACTTTATTAGATTACCATTTGTTTATTGCATCACCCTAATTCACTTTCTGTGCCCTATGAACTACAAAGTTTTGTGTATTCACAATGACCTTAGTGAGTGGGAGGGGGGGGGGGGGGCGGCTTCTTCCAATTAAGTTATTGCTGTCAATAAAAGGGGCTGTCATTACCAAACCTTGCAATTTCCACTATTTCACTGCTTCAAACTTTTCAATCTCCAAATCGACCAGTGATGGCTGAATAATGGTGGCCACCTTGCATTCCAAGCACTACTTGGTTGTTATGGTGAGTTAGGGTAGTGCTTCAAAGATTTCACATCAATTGATGTGAGTAATTAAGTAAATTTTAATTTTGTTGTGTAAAATGGACAGCAGTGAAACTTGTAGTTCAACAGTTCCTCCAGGTTCATCATCAAAATCTGGAAAACAGATTAGACAACCGGACAAATGGCAAAGAAATATGAAAAACAGAGATTAGTATCGAAAAAAAATTTTATGATCCTATTACCTCGTGCATACTGGTACAATGGCTGCATGTGATGGCTCTATGTAAATCCATTTGTTTGGACTTAAGCCTTACTCTTTCCCAGGTATGTGCCAAAGAATCTACCGAAATTCCCAAAGTGCAAACACAATACCAAGGCTCTGCAGTGTACCAAGCTCGGGATGTCTGAAATGATGACACTCAAAAGATTATTATGCTTCTAACGAGGAAATCGGTCAAGATAATTTTATATTAAGAAATATTGCTGTCACTTCAGTTGCATGCACAAGGCCAAAAAAATGAGAAGCATCAGTGTAAGGCACATCAAACCACATACCTAGTTAAACACAAAAGAGCTGAACCCCTGCCAGTGTGCTAGAAAACATTTCATAATATACTTCAAATAGCCTGATCAAGGATGGACTATGAGGCCAAACAATTTGGTGTTACTGGACTTTTCCCTGTAGAAAGAAGAGGTGGAGATAGAAGACAAAGTTCATGGAGTGTACGAATGCTGTTATTGGATTCCTTTCTTCTCTTATATGTGTGGAGTCATTATTGCAGAGGTTCAACTGTGCAGAAGAATCTGTCATACACTCTTAATATTACTAAACTCTAGAAGATGTACAATGCTCAAGCTACGCATGCTCTAATCATAAAGAAGTCCCTTTTTAGGAACATGTTTTCATTAAAATTTAATCCTGGATTGTGGAGTACCCAGAACAGATAAGTGCTCAACATGTATATCATTAAGAGTGCAGGTAAGGAAAAAAAATTAATCCTAAAAAGAAACTGATCTAATGGCTATTAAAAGAGCTGAAGTATTTAATGGAGCACTGCATTGCCCTAATGAAGATTTATTGATATGCTCTAGTGATACATAGAAAAAGTTGGTGCTGCTTAAAGTGCCAGATCAACAGGCTAATCACTGTAGGCAACTTTACATGTGTAATTTTACAGTAGTGAAAGGGACATCAAGAGCTCCTCTGGCATCTAGCAATTGTTCCAGCTACATTTGGAGTTAAGATCAGCTCCCCAACGGAGCTAATCAGGTCTCCTCTGTCCTTTATCATTGCTTACAGAGTATAAACAGGATTCAGTAAGACCAGGTTAGCATCAGACAGATACTCTGCTCAAAACAAAAATACAGGTCTATCTGTGCATGAACTGGTTGTTGACAGCTCCATATATTTGTACTAGAACTTTACTTTCCTATTAATGGACATTCAGTTGAGCTCATATAGTATCACAAATGTCCTTTAGGAGTACACAGTGACCTTACATACTGTGTACAAGGTGTGGCTATAAAATAATGGGACTTTGCTGTCAAACATTTATTTGAAAGACGTAAATATTTACTTATTGTTACCCTCAATATAATCCCCTCTATCCCTACAACTTTCCATATGAATTTTCTATTGATGAACATTGTGTGTAAGTCTTCATCTTTAAGCTCCATGATGACAGGTGTCACTTTTGTTTAACTGCTTCAGCGGATTGAAATCGTGTACCTTTTAATGCACAGTAGATCTTGGGGGATAGATAAAAGTTACACAGTGTAGGTCAAGCGAACAAGGTGGGTGGTCTAACACTGGGATGCTGTACTTTGATAGAAAGCTCTTCACGGACAATTCACTAAGAGCCAGTGTGTTGTCTTGATGCAGAACTCGTGACTTGTTCTTCCTCAATCAGTGAAGTTGAGTCCTTCCAATGTGTGGATTGGTTCTCAGTTTCTGGATCATAAGTGAAAAACCAAGATTTGTCACATTATCAATCTTTCCAATAAACTAGGATGGTGCTCAGAGTGTCAGAACTACATTTTCACAGCCTTCTTATTGTTTGAGTGTGAGAATTTTTGACATAAGTTTTGCACACACTTTTCTCATGTTAAATTGGGTACGTAAAACTTGCGTTATGCATTATTTGTCAATTCCTATATTTTCAACAATCGATTGAATAATCATCCGACGGTCAGATTGAATCAGATTACCCACTTTTTTGTATTTTCATCCGATTTTGATGTTGAAGGGTGTTCTGAGTGTGAGTCAACTTCGACCTCTTCTCGCCAACTTGAAAAAGCTTAAGCCACTCAAAAACTGATGTACATGATAAACAGTCGTCGACATACACTTCTTTTAGTAAAATATATGTTTTAGTGACAGTGTTTCCAAGTTTAATCTGAAACTTAAAGACAATTCATTACTCTGTTATTACACTTTATCATTTTTTCCCAGAAAAACAAACAGCTCTTACACAAATGAAAGCCTCGACCACACTGGTTTGTCCACAAACATCAGAAATGCCACATTCGATTGAGGCTTCACAGCTATTGATCATTCATCTTTGGCACTTCTTTACTTATTCCTTGACAGCACAACTCCAATTATTTTATAGCCACGCCTTGTATAGAACATTAAACTGTTGGCCCCCATGGATGGCTCAGTGTGTCAGTTCAAAGGTTAGAGGATGACAAGGGTATACCTTCAAACAGCACCATACCTAGTAAATTATTGTGGTGTTCAAACCAACTTTTTCTTATCACTGTCGCTACAGAAAGTGAATTTTATCTGTATCTGTTCTATACAAGGTGTGGCTATAAAAGGAATGAGACTGTTGCAGAGTAATTGTGCCTGCGCTGAAGATGAATGACCAATAGCTGTGAAGCATGAAGCCTTCTCAGGTGAATGCGGCATCTCTGGTGTCTGTAGACAAATCAGTATAGGCATGGTCTTCATTTGTTTTACAGCTCTTATTTTGTTTTGCCAGAAAAAATGATAAAAGTGTAATCATAGAGCAATGAATTGACACAGTCTTACATTCGAGAAGACGTTGAAGATGACTGCGCCTTCAACATAAAAAAACAGATGGAAAATATCAAAAAAGTGGGTAATCTGATTCGGTCTCAAGAAGAAAAGAATAGCTACTCAAAGGAAAGGTTGAGACCAAAGAAATTAACGTAAATTATGGCCAGAACCCTGAAAAAATTTTTGATACACATTGCTCAGGTACTGAGGAAAAGAATTTAGGCCAATGTACAACATAATCACCATCTTTGTTCACACTGCTGCTAAGGCAATCTCAGTGACAGCTGGACTCCCCATACAGGTGATCTGTGCAAATATTTTAACTTAAGTGAAACAATTTTAAAGCCTTTTCAAAATCTCTGAACTCAATCCCTTCTTGTGGAAAGAATGCTACAGGGGATGCATAGGGGTTATTACCTGCCATGACATACTTACTGCTGTAAAAGCTGCTAATGTCCCCAGTTACCTTTTTTCTGTTATGGAATAGACAATCCATTTAGGAGTTCTTTTACTTTGCCACCCAAAAAGTTGTTTTTCCTTCCATGCCGAATGGTAGAACTGAGAAGTCTAATTTGTTTGTATGTCCAGTACACTTAAGTAAGACCTTCCTAGAGTTTTTCTACCATTTCCATCTAACTTGTAACCAAAGAAACTACAACAGTCATTTTTCAAGAGGAAATGTTTTAACAATATATTTCTTCCATAAAATATAATTTGTAACAAGACTTAAATACAAAAATAGAGAAGCATTCACTCCCAGTAAAGAACAAAAACAATAAGAAAACTTGGGTGGGTGTGTGTAAAAAAATGTCTATGTCTACACATGCCACTTAAGCTTACATCTTAGCTGGTATGACATGGTCCATATGCTTCTTGAAGTGTAAATGTCAGTTGTCTTTCAGTTATGTTCTGATAATGATATTTATAAGTTTACTTTTTATTTGTGTAATCTTGCGAAGTTATTTTTGACTGATTCGGCTCCAGCAATTCTATATGTTAGCAATGGAATTTCTATTTCGCAGAAAGTCAGTGATTACATTTAACTTTTCAGAGATAGTATCCCGTGATTTTAGGCAAATCATTGTTTTGTGTCAGTCACAATAATGTACCCTTTCTCTTTTATAGTGTCAATAAAATTTTTGATGTATTTTTATGTTTATAATCTGTTTGTTCATTGAAGACATTTTCTGGGCATTTTTCTGTATGAATGTATTTCCATTTCCTCCAAAATGTTCACTGTGTGTCTTTTACCAGATAAGCCATCTAGATTCTTCCGCCTGACACCAGTTTCTCAGAACTACACAGTTTGGAACTGGCATTACTGTCCTTTTAGTAACTACTCCTTTCTTCACTCTCTTGTATTTTCTATATTTTTTTTATTTTCTGACCTGTCTATTGTTCACTGTCCGTCCTCATATGTCAGGCACTTAGCTTTCCACTCTTATTAAGTCTTGCATGGTGTTTTGTCTGTAATCTTCATCTTGCTTATTACTCTATCTTCCACCTTTAAGTGCTCATCCAATGCAGTCTCCAGCAATCAGTCTTTTCTTGTCTCCCCATAAAGTAAGCCTCCTCTGTGGGTGACTTTTCCAAAACTTCCCCATTTCCTAAATCTTGTCACTCCTTTTTCTTCTTTCCTCCTCCTTCCCCTTCAATCCCTCTGCCAGAATCTTTTTTATGGGTTTTCTCCTGCCGCCACTTGGTGAGTAGGTGTTTTTATCTGTGCAATGATACAGGGTGTATCAAAAAGAATCATCCAATTTTTAAAAAATCGTAACTATTATGTTATTTGAGATACATGTATGAACAACGTACTGTTAGAAAGAGCAAACTTTCAAGTTGTACATGGTTCCCATTAGGTAGCAGTGTGTCCCCACTCCAGTTCTAATAAAAATGGTTTCAGACATCAGAAAGGATTTTGTGTTATGCATTTTGCACAGTGCGTGTCAGTAATAACTGTTTAGCGTGACTTTTGTATTAGAAATGATGTGGATCCACCTACAGCACACAGCATTAGACAATGGCATGAACAATTCCGATAACAAGTTGTTTGTGTAAAGGCAAATCGCCGGGCCATCCCTGAGTGTCTGACACAGATACCAAATGCATCCACTATAGTTTCAGGAGGAGTCCACAGAAATTCATTCGCCACACAGCTCGGCAGCTCAACATGTCCCCTGATGTCCGTCTGCCGTGTGTTGTGTCAACTTTTACAAATGAAACCACACAAAATTCTGCTACTGCAAGCTCTTCGTGAAGGTGACAAACAACAATATGTGGAGTTCTGTAATTTTGTTCTTGGCAAGATGGAGGATGACAGTTTTCTTCCATGCTTAGTGTTTAGTGATGAGGCAACATCCCATTCAAATGATAAGGTGAACCATCATAATGGGGTATGGAACAACCACATGAAGTTGTACAACATCAGAGGGACTCTCCAAAATTTAATGTGTTTTATGTAGTTTCACAGAAAAAGGTGTATGGTCCATGTTTCTTTGCCGAGAACACTGTTACAGGAAGCTCATATCTCAAAAAGGTAGAGAACTCTTCCGTTTCCCACAATTGGAGATTCAAATGACTTCATTTGCCAACAGAATGGGATACTGGCATTTGGAAGTCGGAAATTTTTAAATCTAAGGATTACTGAACGACGGATCAGTCGTACTGGACTGAATGATTTGGCCTTACATTACTCGCCTCCAAGGTCACTGGATCTGACAGTATGTGGGGGTTTATAAAAGACTCTGTTTATGTGCCTCCCTTATCAACAACAATGAATGAATTGAGACAATGCATAACAGCAGCTGTGGAAGCTGCAACTGAAGACCTACTTGCTGCAGTATGGGAACAATTTGAATACCTCGTTGACATATGCCGTGCATCTCTAGGGGGTGTACTGAACACACATGAAAATGTATGAAGAAAAAAAAAAATTTGAGCTTCTCATTCATCAAAAAACAAAATTTGTTGTGCATGTTTCTTGGTTTCAGAAATATAGATGTGCCAAATCGGATGACTTTCTGGTCTACACACTGTGTTATAACTTAACCAACTTATTTTCCATAATCTCTACAAAGAGGTTTCTCCTCCTCTAGCTCTCTCCCTACTAAAGTCATCCTATCTCTGGAGGCCCTTTATCACATGAGCATCAGAAACTCATCCATATTCATCCTGAACCCATTCTTTTCTACTATAGGATGTTGTCACCATACTCTTGGGATACCATATTTGAGTGATATTTATAATTTACTGGGTTTTATCCTAGCCACTGCTTAAATTTTGAATAAAAATCATCAGTAATGGCAGCTGAAAATATCCAGTATGAGGAGTCACCCCTGTTCTATCAATAGTTGTGTGAAAAAAGGTGGTGGAACAGAAAGCTGTCCCTGAAAGATGGAAGAATTAGCAATGATACCAGCATGAGGGTGCAGAAGGCTATGGAAACCACTACATTAAAGACACACAATGCTTTTACACAGGACAACTGGCCAGTAATTGAAGAAATTGTCTTGATGTCATGTCCCTCATTTAGACCTCCAGGAGGGGACTGCCAAGAGAGATGTGACAATAAGAAAAAAACATTAAATGTATGATGAAAGGATAACATTCTATAAGTTGGAGTGTGACATGTCAAAAGTCTGAATGTGGTAGGGAAGCTAGAAAATCTGAAAAGAAAAAGGCAAATGCAAAGACTCAGTTGAGTTATAGGGGGAGGGGAGGGGGTTATGAAGTGATTGGTCAGATGAATATAGCAGCAGCAGTCGAGAATTAAAGAGGAAGGTAAGGCAGAGAGTGAGTAACTGTGAAGAGTTTTTCTCATCAGAATCAACAGCAAACCAACTCCAGCAGCTACTGTTTGGTGTGCAAGTGGAAAGTGAGAAAATAGATAAATTACACTGAGGACATTGAACATGTAATGCCGTATGTAAAGAGAGATTAAAACCTAATGATCATGGGTGACTGGATCTCTATAATACTAGAACTAATAGAAGACAGAGCTATGGGAATGATGCAGGTGTAATAAATTTCAGCTAGCAATAGTAAGTACACTGTTAAAAAAAATCACAACAGAAGGAGATATAGTTGGAAAAGGCCTGGAGACATGAGAAGGTTTCACTGAGTTACATCATATTCAGACAAAGATCTCGAAATCAGATGGATTGTAAGGTGTATCCAGGAGCAGATATAGACTCGGATCACAATTTAATATTTATGAAGGGTTGACTGAAGTTTAAGAAGACAAATTTTAAGTACAAGTTTTAAGCTGCACATACTATTTATTTATTTACTCGTAGTGGTACAAGTTACTCGATAAGCTCATTTCAGTGTTTTGTCATTATCGACCTTACCTGTGAAGATAGTATAACATGTATAATACTGTTCCTTATGTCTATGTCTACACATGCCACTTAAGCTTACGTCTTAGCTGTTATGACATGGTCCATATGCTTCTTGAAGTGTAAATGTCAGTTGTCTTTCAGTTATGCTCTGATAATGATATTTATAAGTTTACTTTTTATTTGTGTAATCTTGCGAAGTTATTTTTGACAGCCTCGGCTCGAGCAATTCAATATGTTAGCAATGGAATTTCTATTTCGCAGAAAGTCAGTGATTACATTTAACTTTTCAGAGATAGTATCTCGTGATTTTAGGCAAATCATTGTTTTGTGTTAGTCACAATAATGTACCCTTTCTCTTTTATAATGTCAATAAAATATTTGATGTATTTTTTATGTTTATAATCTGTTTGTTCATTGAGGACATTTTTCTGTATGAATGTATATTTCCATTTCCTCCAAAATGTTCACTGTATGTCTTTTACGTACTTTGTGTAGACTTTGTAGGGCAGTTTCAATATTTTCTGCTCTATGTTCATGGCTTCTTGAATGTCAGTACACTGTGGGTTGGTTGTTTTCGCAGTTTTGTGTGTGTTCTTAAATATGTTTCCGAAATTCCTGTCAGTTTGTCCAGTATTTGTCTGGAAAGGAAGTTTAAGAGACTCATCTTAAAGAATCAGTGTGGAAAGAAGTTCGTTTGAAATTCTCTACAGCTGTGTACCAGTGATAATAGGTAGATCAGTTGTAGAGGAATGGATACTTTAAAGGCCACCGGAAGTTTGACAGATAAATAGAGGTACAAGACTGGTAACATGAAGAAACATTGGGTACCAGAATAAATACTTCATTGATGGAAGAAAGAAGGAAGTAGAAAAATATTCAGGAAAAAGACAAGAATATAGCAATATAAGTCACTTATGAGTGAAATAAATAGTAAGAGCAGGAAAGCCAAGGTAAAATCGCTGCAGGAAAAAGTGAGAAATTAACAATGAAATGGTTATCAGGAGGACTGCTTAAGCATAAGGAAAAGGCAACAGAACCTTAAGTGAATTTGAAAGCAAAATTGTCACCATTAAGAGTGCAATTCTGCTAACCTGGACCTGTTGAGGAGCCAGGCTCTGCCTGTCACAACAAGGACAAAGGAGATGTCATCTTGAGAGATCACCTTGCCAGAATTATGTTGAAGATCTCAGTGGCACTGAAGCTGCAGATGAAGGTTATCAATATGGCTGAACTGGTGGAAGAGGCAACCCTTCTAAACTTGGTTGATCAACTGAGGTCACTGCATTGTGGACAGAGGGGGGATTCTCAAAGGCTTAGGGACATACCCTAAGCGAAAAAGGCTCTGTGGGCTCACGACCTCAGTTCAGTTTTTGAAAACAGGCTATCATGTTTACCCAACAATTTCAACAACTGGCATGACAGAAACTTTTTCCATGAAAAATACTCCAGTGCATAAGTGGGCCATTGAATTTTGGGAAGTCTGAAACATCACGTAGGGAAGAATCTGAGCTTCCTGGAACCCCATCACAAAAATAAGACCCGAATGAAAGCATCAGCCTGGAACACTGAATATCAATACACTCCTTCAAATAGTGAAGCTAAAACAATTGACTGAAGTTTTGGAAGAAAGGAATGTATACATTTTGGCACTGCAAGAAACAAGATTTGTAGATGAAACCACAATGGATTCAGATGATTTTAGAGTATATAACTGTAAACTTGGCTATAGGATCTTACTACCAAGTCTAGGTGGTGAAAAAATTTGTAACAGAGTTGAGAACAAATTTTAACTCACCCTCAGGGGGAAGTTAATTTCTGCCATTTAGATCTGGAAATAAAGCTCACACAATCAA
Source organism: Schistocerca americana (assembly GCF_021461395.2). NCBI lineage: Eukaryota > Metazoa > Arthropoda > Insecta > Orthoptera > Acrididae > Schistocerca > Schistocerca americana. The sequence continues at coordinate 38,721,151 of NC_060123.1, forward strand.
TAATTCCCATTCCTCAATACATCAGGACAATAAAAGTAACAAGGAGAAAGTACAAAAACAAAACATCCAAAATTCCCCACGAAAAAATATCAAAAGACTGTTGGAGAGTGTCCATCACATATGGGACTGGACAGAAATGGGGAAAGATTAATGGTAGAATAAACTATGTGACAATGTCCTAGATAAGCGAATAAGGTCTTGGAAGAGATGATATTCCAGCCAAACTCAGGGAAAATTGAATGACTTCAGTCAATAAAGGAAAACTGCTGCAAAGACTAATAGCGGAGGGAAAAAGCAAGGAATGACAGAAGCCATTTAGGAAATCTGGAGGAAGACTTCAAGAAAAATAACCCTAGAGGATTTTACATACACAACCTTCAAGGAAGAACTGTAATAGTACCAGCCTGCAATTCTCTGTTTGAAAAGGAAGGATGGTACCCTAGCATTAAGTAAAAAGGAGAATTGCCAACTTTCAGTCAATTATTTCAGCACTCTTCTAAACTTCAGGAACCTAAAAAGACTACACTTCAGGGGATAATCGAACACAGATCCACCACCAAGCCTCATGGAAATAAAAATATTCATCAAAGGACCAAACACAATAAAGCATCTGGGGGGTAGAATAGTAGCTGAGATACTAAAATTTGGAAAGGATAGACAGCAGAAAACTTACATGATGTAACTTGTGCAAAAGAATTTTGCTATTATCAATTTCTCACTCAGTACATTCTAAAGCCTTATTAATTATAATAGTAGAACATGCAGATCATCAAACAGATGAATACCAAGGAGGCTTCAGAAAACGAAGATCCAATGTGGAAGAGATTTTCTGCCTGCAAAGTATCTACAGAATAGAGCAATAAGAGGTAGAATTACTGTAGTCACGTTCTTTGACTTTTAAAAAAAAGCATAACATTCTATCAAGTAGCAGGAGATCTTCACTGTTTTGGACAAATTCAGAATAGATGGAAAAAATAAGGCAATTATCAGTAAAATTTCATGAGAAAATTTCAAAATTTGTGGTCATTAAGACAGGTGCTAGGCAGGGAGATAGACTGTCACCCACTTTGTATAATATTGCCCTGGAAAAGATAATGAGAACATGGAAAGAAGCCCCAAAAGACAAAAGAATAGAAGGAATTTGATTATGTCCAAATATGCAAGGTGCTGTTAGTCAATGAGAAAATCATCTAAAGATAAGGTTTGGAAAAATCCAGATGATAGGTCAATTCAAGTTGCTGGTGAATGTATCCAACTGAATAGGATTGATAAAGAAGCAGAAAAAGGACCACCCAGAACGATACAGCTAGCATACAAGCTAGAACAGAAGAGACATAATAATACACTCTTGCAATACAGAGATTAGGCAGTACACCATAGTTGTTGAGCCAAAACACTTAACAGCCCTCAATGCCTGATATTGAATAAGAATGGAAGAATGAAAGAACTAGACTAGAGGGAAAGAAAATTTTAAGGAATATCCATGGACCTCAAAAAAGAAACAATGGTACAAGGAAGAATAGGAAAAACAAAGTTCTGTACAAACAAATGGAGGTCACAGATACTACACACAAAACAAAGCTTAAGTTTTATGGGCACCTATTCAGAATGAGGGAATGCAGATTGATGAAGGAAATTTTCAACTATGTCACCAAACTAAAGACAACCACAAAAAGAGTTGATGAAATGAGGAAGGACATGGAGGAAGTTGGGATCAGTCAGAAAGAATCTAGGATAAAGAATTATTTTAACTGAAGGTTGACAACTGGAAGAGGTTCCAGGAAATGCAAAGTACAAGATCATATAGACAGAGGGAAGGAAGAGGAACCTCAGAGAAAGAATGAAGAGAGTCTGGGAGAAGAAGAAAAGACTGACCATCAAACTAAATATTTCCTGTATGCCATGGTCAAATTAAAAAAGTGCACCAGTGTTAAACACAGAGGACATACACGCCGATAGAAAGAGTACATTGAAGGCTTGTACAGAGTGGAGGGTCTGATGATGTGATAGAAGAAGTAGGAGTCAGTTTGGGAGACAGGGAATCCAGTATTGGAGTCAGAACACTGGAAGACTTGCTATCAAATAAGGTGGAAGGCACTGACAACATTGAGCAGCAGGAAGGATCAACAACCCATCCTTACAGTGAGGTTCAATGTGAGCAGGAGCACCCCGTTCACCATCGGAATGCAAACCCGCCAAAAGGCAAGACCCTCCAGCAGAGAATGGCAGTTCAGTGAGTTTCAGCTTTGGTTGACAAGCATGGCTGTTCTATGCTCATAGCCAACCAAGAAAGTTGGTCGTGAACACAGGACGCAAACACGAAGAGTCACACGGAGTTGCAACTCATCGGTTCTGGAGGCACCTTTGCTGTCATAGACGAGGTAGGTGATGACACTGCTATGAAAGCAGCCAAAATAGAAGAGGATACCTGGCCCACTCCCATCAGCCAGCTACAGCTGAGGGAGCTGAGGCCACCTCTAATCACCTTTCAAGCGAAAGAAGACTAAACAAGTTTCCTGCAGACGATATCGCAACTTCACTGCAAGATATGCAGGCAAAAATTCTGTACCAAGCACCCTACAAGACTGTGAAGAGTAAGAGAATATAATGGGTGCAGCAGCCACAATCCAACTGCCATCCTACAATTATGCTACAGAACCAAACGAAGTGATCAAGGGTGTGATTTGTTGCTTTGGGTGGATGATGCAGTCTGATCACTTGAAAGAAGAATTAGAAGAACTGGGAATTTGTGGTGCACGCAGCGGCATGTGTGAAATCCCCAGACACCAGAAGAAAACGGACCTATCCTGTTGGCCATTGCCATAGACAATACTGTGAACCTGGGGTTGTTCGGCATCACAAAAATCCTGAAAACATGTCTCGGTCGAGAGTCTGAAGTCGTGAAGTTGCGGCCTCAGTCGCCGCAATACTTCAGATGTCAGGTCGTTCAGCATGTAGCATGTCACTGCTCATGGTCTGGCATCTGTGTGAAGTGTGCTACCAGCCACCCAAACCAGCAATGCTCTTGTACTCTGAAGATGAAGAAAAGCTGAAGTACACAAATTGTGGTGGGCCACATGTGGTGAGTTATCACAGCTATGAAATTTTTAAAGCTGTGTCAGCTCGCACTTGTGGCATACCATACAGGGTGCCAAGGAAGACAACAGCAGCACACTCCAACTGCTGTCTGTGCCCCAGCTAGGGGCAAGATGCAATCAGCAGAAGGAAGTGTGCCGTCTGTAATCTGCACAGATGCACCTCAGGGTGCGTGCAGAGTGGGCCTAGTTGATGGTGCAGAGATTCAGCAGCCACTACCCACTAAATCAACACTTTGGATGGTGCCAACAGTGGCATTGCTAAAGTTACCAACCGTAATCAGCTGCTCAGCAGTGGGTGGCGTATCTACAATCACTCTGTGTGCATGAGCAGTGCGATTGGTTGGTCTACCGACCACCTCCATGTTGCTGCACTGACACCAGAAGCCACAACAACCTGAAAATGGTCTACATGAAGCTAACCACAAGAGAGGCCACTACATAATCACTCAGCATGGGAGCCATAAGACTTTATATCTTAACACTCCACCAGTCCTGGGGAAAGCTGCTACTTCCATGAGGAAATGACCCTTGAACAAGCAAAGACAACATTCCTTTGGAATTTCTAAAATCATTGGGGGAAGTGACAACAAAATGACTATTCAAGTCGGTTTGTGGAATATACGAGTCGAGAAAGATAATATCAAACTTTCAGAAAAATATCATCCATACAATCCTAAAGATAGCAAGGCACATAATTATGAGATATATAGCACTATCAACATAACACCTCAAGCATCCAACATAACAGCTCAAGCATCCAAGTTGCTGACAAGCAAAAGTTATAGAAGAATGTAACAGAAAACAGATGATCTGTTTGGCTTTACGGAAAGGTAAAAGCACAGAGAGGCATTTCTGATAATGCGCTTGATAATGGAAGCAAGACTTAACAAAAATCAAGACACATTCAAAGGATTTTTCATTCAAGAAAGAGCACTTAACAATGTAAAATGGCACAAAATATTTAATATTCTTGGGAAAATAGGTGTAAACCGTAGGGACAAGGGGTTAACATACAATATATAGGGAAAGGGGGTGGGGGGTTAAGATGATGACAGTAAGCTTTCGAATTCTTTTATCCTCATGTTTTTGAACCAACTGCCTACATTAATAATTTAAAGCAACTGTTGTAGTTTTATTTTTACCTACGGATTTTATAATTTTTTAAAAAATGATGTCAAATTTGTCATCTTACCTTCGTTTGCTGGTGAGTTGATGTATGTAGGTAAGATGGCAAAGGAAAACACATATGAATAACATAAAAAATCATTTTATTTTAAGTACAGTAGTCACATACAGTTTGCTTCTGCAGCAGTGAGCCCAGTACAAGCAGCATGGGCCCATTTGTGACAGAAAGAACAAGCATATCAAGTCTCTGATTTTCCATAGTCGCTGCAGATGGTACGAAGTTGTTCTCCGACGAGACCAATATTGTCGTAATCTCCATTGTAAATGACAGATATAGAGGAATCTTCCACAAAGTGTTCCTTATCACATTTATACTTTCTTTTTCCCTTAGCCACCTTTTTGGCATTCTGTTTTTCCTCTTCTTTTGGTTTTATTCTTTTCTTTGGTTTTTTCTCAGTTTCTTTAATTTATAAAGCTCTTTTGACAAGGCTGCTTGTGATGTGGAATGATGGCAATTTTTTCCTCTGTTTCCTTTCTTTTCGAGCTGCATTAGGTAGAGGCAGAGCAAAGTAGGATGATTCCACACAAGATGATCCAAGCTTTGCTCTTTCATCGGTGTTAACTTCAGGAGCAAAAGACAGTCCAGTTAGGCCTACTGCGGCATCATCTGTGTTACCTGCAGATGTGTCAAATGGCCTTTCTGATCCATACTAACCATTGAGGCATTGTGTGGTCTCTCTGCTGTCATTGATGGCTCAAAGTCAGAATCACTGAATATCTGGGAATTCAGTGTAACTAATCCAGTTGCTTTAAAGCCATTTATGGTATTACTTACTGTAGCAACTTTTCTGTATGCTACATTAAATAACCTAACAATGTCTTTAATTGTTATCACTTGTCCTAGATGTCCCATTAAGTAATCGTCACAAGCCCAGCTGTAGGCAGTTTTAAATGGGCCATAGAAAGCTGCATCCAGTGGTTGCATACAATGGCTGGTATGTGGGGGAAAACACAGGAAACTAATACGATTTTTCCAACATAAATTGACAGCATTCAATGTAACACGATGTGTGGTTATGCACTGAATTTTCCTTGTTTGGAGTTACATTGTGTATGAAACGTTCTAACCACAGGATAAAGATTTCAGCATTCACCTACCCAGATTCATTACAAACACGTACATAGCTGGATGTTGAATTGTTTATAAAGTGCTGCTCCATCCGCACCCTGGGGTATATGAAGAAAGGTGGGGTATAATGACCAACAGCACGGAAACTGCATGCTTCACTAATGTTCATACTCCTTTCAGAAGATGTAGCAATCAATAGTGCAAGCAATCGTATGTGGTCACCTTGGTCAGAGACATGATCCTCATTCAGCCTCCAGTGAAGGGCTCTGTAAGGACTTCCTCAAGTAAAAGGACCCATCATTGGAAACTTGTGTCCCAGTTACTAAAGCATTTGAGCAATCTCATAGGTTGTCAGCTGCCATGCAGGACACCTTACAGATTAGATTAGATTAGATTAATACTAGTTCCATGGATCATGAATACGATATTTCGTAATGATGTGGAACGAGTCGAATTTTCCAATACATGACATAATTACGTTAATTTAACAACATACTTAAGTTAATATAACAACTTCATTTTTTTGTGGTTTTTTGTTTTTCTTTATTTTTATTTTTTTTAATATTTTTGTTTTGTTTTTTTTTTCTTAATTTATATCTAAAAATTCCTCTATGGAGTAGAAGGAGTTGTCATTCAGAAATTCTTTTAATTTCTTCTTAAATACTTGTTGGTTATCTGTCAGACTTTTGATACTATTTGGTAAGTGACCAAAGACTTTAGTGCCAGTATAATTCACCCCTTTCTGTGCCAAAGTTAGATTCAATCTTGAATAGTGAAGATCGTCCTTTCTCCTAGTATTGTAGTTATGCACACTGCTATTACTTTTGAATTGGGTTTGGTTGTTAATAACAAATTTCATAAGAGAGTATATATACTGAGAAGCTACTGTGAATATCCCTAGATCCTTAAATAAATGTCTGCAGGATGATCTTGGGTGGACTCCAGCTATTATTCTGATTACACGCTTTTGTGCAATAAATACTTTATTCCTCAGTGATGAATTACCCCAAAATATGATGCCATATGAAAGCAATGAGTGAAAATAGGCGTAGTAAGCTAATTTACTAAGATGTTTATCACCAAAATTTGCAATGACCCTTATTGCATAAGTAGCTGAACTCAAACGTTTCAGCAGATCATCAATGTGTTTCTTCCAATTTAATCTCTCATCAATGGACATACCTAAAAATTTGGAATATTCTACCTTAGCTATATGCTTCTGATTAAGGTCTATATTTATTAATGGCGTCATACCATTCACTGTACGGAACTGTATGTACTGTGTCTTATCAACATTCAGTGAGAGTCCGTTTACAAGGAACCACTTAGTAATTTTCTGAAAGACAGTATTGACAATTTCATCAGTTAATTCTTGTTTCTCAGGTGTGATTACTATACTTGTATCATCAGCAAAGAGAACTAACTTTGCCTCTTCATGAATATAGAATGGCAAGTCATTAATATATAATAAGAACAACAAAGGACCCAAGACTGACCCTTGTGGAACCCCATTCTTGATAGTTCCCCAGTTTGAGGAATGTGCTGATCTTTGCATGTTACGAGAACTACTTATTTCAACTTTCTGCACTCTTCCAGTTAGGTACGAATTAAACCATTTGTGCACTGTCCCACTCATGCCACAATACTTGAGCTTGTCTAGCAGAATTTCATGATTTACACAATCAAAAGCCTTTGAAAGATCACAAAAAATCCCAATGGGTGGTGTTCGGTTATTCAGATCATTCAAACTTTGACTGGTGAAAGCATATATGGCATTTTCTGTTGAAAAACCTTTCTGGAAACCAAACTGACATTTTGTTAGTACTTCATTTTTACAGATATGTGAAGCTACTCTTGAATATATTACTTTCTCAAAGATTTTGGATAAAGCTGTTAGAAGGGAGATTGGACGGTAATTGTTGACATCAGATCTATCCCCCTTTTTATGCAAAGGTATAACAATAGCATATTTCAGTCTATCAGGGAAAATGCCCTGTTCCAGAGAGCTATTACACAGGTGGCTGAGAATCTTACTTATCTGTTGAGAACAAGCTTTTAGTATTTTGCTGGAAATGCCATCAATTCCATGTGAGTTTTTGCTTTTAAGCAAGTTTATTATTTTCCTAATTTCAGAGGGAGAAGTGGGTGAGATTTCAATTGTATCAAATTGCATAGGTATGGCCTCTTCCATTAACAGCCTAGCATCTTCTAATGAACACCTGGATCCTACTATATCCACAACATTTAGAAAATGATTATTAAAAATATTTGCAACTTCTGACTTTTTGTTCGTAAAGCTTTCATTCAATTTGATGGTAATACTGTCTTCCTGTGCTCTTGGTTGACCTGTTTCTCTTTTAATAATATTCCAAATTGTTTTAATTTTATTATCAGAGTTGCTGATTTCAGACATGATAGACATACTCCTGGATTTTTTAATAACTTTTCTTAATATAACACAGTAGTTTTTATAATTTTTGATAGTTTCTGGGTCACTACTCTTTCTTGCTGTCAGATACATTTCCCTTTTCCGGTTACAAGATATTTTTATACCCTTAGTAAGCCATGGTTTGTTACAAGGTTTCTTACGAGTATATTTAACTATTTTCTTGGGGAAGCAGTTTTCAAATGCATTTACAAAAGTGTCATGAAATAAATTATATTTTAAATTGGCATCAGGTTCACGGTACACCTCATCCCAGTCTAACTGCTGTAGGCTGCCCATGCTGCCCAGCTGACATGCCACCCCCCCCCCCCCCCCCCCCCCCCAAATGCAGGCTCACACTCCTCCCAAGCTCCAGCTGGAAACTCAGGAGGGGGGCATGCCTTCGATGGTTTGGTGCTGCCCTCAGCAACTCAGAAATTTCCATCCTGCAGTCAATGTGTCATCAACCATCAACGTCACAAGTGCCCGTCCCATTGGGCTAAGTCCTCTGTCTGTAAGAAGTCTGGTTACTGCACGCAAGTATGCCACGTGTCACTCCGGATGTTGATAAACATTGTCCATGGGATTGCCCCAGAAACTGAAGGGTGTGAAGTTGCAGATGTCTTTTTGGACATTGTTTGCATCCAGGCAGTCCTTTGTTACAAGTGGGAGGCACTGGCCATCAAGGTTCACATCAACAATGTCCCAATCCAGCTGCAGATATATTGGCAACTATCATTGATTGGACTTTGTACAGCTAGCTATTATTCCACCCCTCTCTGCAGTCTCAGCAATGAACAATAAGCTCTGGAGGCACACTGGGCCTGCATGTCCATGACTCCAACCTTGCTGTCCACTCATAGAGGGTTAATGCTCACCTAAACGCTCTCCTGTCCGAGTTTAGTTCAGTTTTCTCTGGTTCCATGCCTAGGATTAAGGACTTTGATACCCATGTTGCCCTCCTCCCACCTGCAACCCTGAAATTCTATAACGTGAGGAATGTCCTGTTTGCACTCCATGACAAGCTGTGACAAGAGGCTCCAGTGGCTCCAGGATAACAGCATTCTTTCCCCTGTTCCTAACAGCTAATGAGCCTATCCTATAGTCTTCACTGTGAAGCCCAATGGGGCATTGTGGAGCTGTGGCAGTTTCAAGTCCACCATCAATATCCAGTTTGTTGTTGATGGTATCTTATTGCTCACGAGAAGAAATTCTGACCTGTTTTCTGGCAGTAGGCTCATTGCTAAGATCGATCTTAGAGATGCTTATCTCCAGCTTCTGCTGGATGTGGAATCTTGCTGTTTCTTAGTCATCAACACCTCATTTGGTCTCTTCCAGTACAGTAGGCTACCTTTTGGTATTGCCAGGACGCCACTGATCTCTCAGTGGTACTTGGAGAAACTTACAGGCCAGGTGCCCAGTATGGCAAATTATGTGGATGGCATCTTGGTGGCTGGCAAGAACACTTGGGATCTGTCCAAAAACCTCTGCATCCTCTTCACAGTTCTTCAGAAAACAAATCTAAAGTATAAAAAAGTAAGTGTTATCTGTTTGTGGCCCAAGTTAAATATTTGGGACACATTTTTACTGCCTCAAGTATCTGTCCCACCCTTCAATATGTGGAGGCTATACAGCACTTCCCTGCTCCTACTAACACCAGTCAGCTGAAGTCAGTACTGGGTCAGCTTAACTACTATCATAAGTTCATTCCACATGCTGAAGCTTTTGCTGAAACCTTACTCCACCTTCTCTGAAAAACTGTGAGCTGGAACTGGATCCCAGAATGTGAGATGGCATATCGGGAGTTACAGAAGGCCTCCTAAGCCCCACATGGTTGGCATCATAAAACCACTACAAATCTCTCCATCTGGCAGCAGATGCCTTTAATCATAGGGTGGAAGTGGTCTTATCCCATGTCATCCATGGAGTTGAATGTTCTATTGCATTTGTATCCAAGATGTTTTCTGAGGCCCAACACAATTATAACCAAATTGAAAAAGAAGTTCTGCTCATTTTTTTTAATCTGAAAAAACAATGTAATTAAGTCTATGGCCCCTATTTTACCCTTTTTACTTATCACAAGCCCTTATTTCCTCTGTTTAAAGAAGAAAGATGGCACGCCATCTTCTTTTTAACACTGGGGCCCTATTTTTGTGCAGCTGTAACTACATCACTCAATTCTAGTCTACAACTCAGCATACTAATGCAGATCTACTCTCTTGCTTGCCTCTGGGACAGGACCCAGCCTTTGACGCCAATCCTGAAGTTTGCATCCACCTGGCCGTTGCTCTCAAAGAAGCAGTGGTCGGTCTGCCACTCAACGCCAGGCTCGCCACGTGTCACATAGCTGAGGACCCACTACTCAGTGAGCTTCTCAGCCTAGCACATCACGACTGGCTTCAGGACTGTCAGTGTGTTCACCATCCCAAGGTCCAGGCATACTCACATTGCAATCACAAACTGTCCACACTCACTGGGGTCCCTCTTGATCCAAGAGGACAAACGTCACACCAGTGCCATCATTCTGGCCACTCTTCAACAGTGTAACTGTACTTACTACATATTGTGCACTAGGGCATAATTCTCACAAAGCACCCGGCCCACAAGCATGTATTTTGGAGATAAATGGGTGCTGCCATCACTCACATGGCTCACCTGACCTGCCAGAGCAAACAAGCCGCCACATTGCATCACTTCTTCCCACTGTCAGATACATTTGTGCCTTGGTACCAGTTGTATCTGGATTTACCGGGGCCCTTCCTGGGTTCCTCTTGGCTGATCCTCATTGACACAGGCAGCAGTTTTCCTTACATTTCCTGAATGTTTAACACACTCACCACACAACCATCCTCACCTTATCCCATATTTTTGTAACTGAAAGGCTCCCAGAGCAATTGGCACTGACAACGGCCTCTAATTAACATTTGAAGAGTTTACCACTTTCTGTGAACCCAAGGCCTGAAACTCATGCACACAGCCCACATCCTCCCAGCCTTTAATGGGTTGACCAAATGTTTTGTCCATACTTTCAAAAGTCAAGTCTCCAATCTGATTCGCCAACACTTCTTTGAGGACAAACTTATCTTGTTTCTCATGTCATACCACTCCAACCCTCAGGGTGGCTTAACCCCAGATGAAAAATTGCATGGCCACCCCCAGTGGTTTCCATTCTTCATGCTACTCTAACCCTCTCAGTGTTCGGCCTGCCATAAGTTTTCTGTCCTCGACCCTGTTTTTTCTAAAGATTGTCAACATTGCTTTCCAGCCATTGTCTCCCAACTCATGGGACACTCTGTAGTGGAAATGAAACTTTCAGATGTGTACCACCTGCCATAAATACGTGAACCAATTGCACCCTCGTCAATGTCCGCTCCCTGAGCCCTCCAGTTTATCTTCTTTTGTTCCCAACGTGGGACCGCCTCACCTTCTTGTCGCGGATGATGTGGGCAATGGTCAGCATTGCCAGACTGCAGTGCTCACAGAGGTGTTGCCAGAGGACACACCAGCACAGTCTGTTCCAACATCCCTGGAAGTGGATTTCACTTCCCTGCCCTCCACTGCAGTCAGTATGTACCCAACACTGCCTGCAGATATTGCACAGGTCTCCATTATCTCACCTCACTGGGGAGAGAGTGGGAGGTATGCAGTGTTGTGCTTATACCTACTCTGCCTGCAATCCACATTACATCCAAGTTACATGGACAGTCGACTCTCTGGCAAGTGACACTAAAGGGCTGCCATGCTACACATGGCCACCAGATGGTGATCGAGGCACCAGCATATGTCACTGGTCCCACGAACCTCTTTCCTGTACTGCACGAGAGGAAGCAAGACCAAATGTGTCCTGATGCTGAGAGCTGTACTTAGGCTGGCACACGGGGCCTGAGAGGCTGTTCACTCCAATGCTTATGCATTTCTTCAATCAGGAGTTCATTCTGGAGCCATCGCTATGCTGTCACTGCCATCTGAGTCAGCCTTCTCATCTCAGATCCTGCAACATTGCCTTCCAGAAGAAGACACAGCCCCACTTTGGTGACCACCCAGAGGACTTTTAATATTTCTGTGTTCATCTTTAACTCAGCTTTGCTGGACTTGGAAGTTTTTCTCCTCATGAACATTGACCCTAACTGGTCCCTTCTAGACTGTTTCAGCACTAAGTGTGCTACAAACTTTGATTTAGGACTTTTGCTTTCCCCATTATCAGGCCTTCTGCCTCAACTTTTGTTTTGGAGTTCAAATCCTGAAGAGTTTATTTTGTTGATAAATGTTCCAAGACTTGTTTCCAAGATGGAAAATTCTGTTCTATAAATTTCAATAAACTTGGTGTTCACTGTGTATCCCAGTCTTTACTTTTTAGCCACCTGGAGCAGATACTTTACACGTTAGGCATTTGTTTTCAATTGAGCCTACAATATCCTTGGAAAATGCCATCTGTTCTTGTATCACTTAATTTCTTATTTTGCCTCTTCTTGGTGCTTCACAACTTCGTTCCAAAACTCCACTTCAACTGCCTTCAATTTCTTCTCACTGACCCCTGGAGACTTCCCATGGCTCAGCACCATACAGAGCAATACATACTTTTTTCCCCAATTTTTCAATGCTTCATTTAAAAATATAGGTGCTATGTGGCATCCTTGTCTCAGGCATTTGCTACTCTTAAATTTCTGTGATAGTAACTTCCCAACTTTAACACAAAATTATTACCTGGATACAGCTTTCTAAGAACTTGTATGCAATATTTATGAATGTTCATGCAGTATTCCTTGACTTCTGAAAAGTATTTGAGTCAGTGAAACACTAACACTTTTCAAGGGAATTACGGTCATATGAGATATCAACCAAAATTTGTGACTGCAAAAAAAAAATAAAAAATAAAAAAAAAATAAAAAATAAAAAAGAAGAACTGCTGATATTATTAGCTACCAGAGTACACTGAGGTGTAAAAAGTCAGTCATGGGGTACCTCTTTATATCATGTCATACTTCCTTTTGCCCGCTGTAGTGCAGGTGGTATGAACTCTACACAAGTTATTAGAAGTCCCTGCTTCAATTACTGAGACATGCTGCCTCTATAGCCATCCATAATTGCAAATGTGTTGCCAGTGCACAATTTTGTGCACGAACTGACGTCTCGATTATATCCCATAAATTTTCGATGGGATTCATGTCAGGCAATGTGGGGGGGCCAAACCATTCACTTGAATTGTCCATTATGTTCTTCATACCAATTGCGAACAACTGCGGCCCAGTGGCATGGTGCATTGTCATCCACACAAATTTTATTGTTTGGGAACGTGTTGTCCATGAATGGCTGCAAATGGCCTCCAAGTAGCCAAACATCCAAAGGGCCAAGTTCATTCCATCTAAACACAGCCCATGCCATTATGGAACTGCCACCAACTTGCATGGTGCCTTGTTGACAACTTGGATCGATGGCTTCATGGGGACTACACCACACTCAGGCACTACCAGCAGCTCTTACCAACTGAAATCAGGACTATTCTGACCAGGCCATGATTTACCACTAATCTAGGGTCCAATTCATATAGTCACAAGCCAAGCAGATGCCCTTCACGTGACATTCTGCTGTTAGTAAAGGCACTCACAGCGATTGTCTGCTGCCAAAGCCAATTAAAGCCAAATTTTGCCACACTGTCCTAATGGATACGTTCACCATACATCACACATTTCTGCGATTTCTTCTTACATTGTTGCTAGTCTGTTAGCACTGACAATTGTATGCAAACACTGCTGCTCTCATTTGTTTGAGTGAAGGCCATTAGCCATTGCCTCAAATGTGGTATTCTCAGCACACTCTTGACACTATGGATCACAGAATATTGAATTCCCTTACAATTCCTGAAATGGAATGTTCCATGCATCTAGCTCCAACTACCATTCCTCATTCAAAGTCTGTTGATTCCCGATGTGGGGCCATAATCGTGTCAGAAACCTTTTTACATGACTTGTCTGATTACAAATTACAGCTACACCAATGCACTACCCTTTTATACCATGTGTACCTGAAACTATTGCCATCTGTATACCTGCGTATTGCCATCCCATACCTTTTGTCAGCTCCATGCAAGTTCCTCATCAGACAAAGACAGTACAAAACAGACTTATGGTCGCACATGCATAGCTCATATACATATGGCCACTGCTGTCTCTGGTCACGAAGGCTCAAATGCAATTGTATTTCAGGTGAACAGTTGTGGAGGTACAGAAGAGGCTTGGGGTGAGGAAGATACTAGTGCTGCCTGTGAGAGTGTGCAGGGATGTGGTGGGGACAGGATAGTGGGCTGCTATGTGCAGCATCAGGAGACTGTGCGAGGGGGAGGGAAAGGAAAAGTGAGAGAAGTGCAAAGGGGATAGACTATATACTGGTGCACTGGCAGGATAGATGGTGTGTGTGTGTGTGTGTGTGTGTGTGTGTGTGTGTGTAGGGCAAGAGTGGGAGAACAGAAGAAGACAGGCTGGTGGAGGGCAGGAACTAGTGATGTTTGAGGCCACTGGGCTAAGGGATCTGAAGGATATGCTCTGGAGAGGGTTTCTGCCTGTGCTATTTAATAAAGCTGGTGTCGGCAGGAAGAATCCAGATCACACTCTGGCTGTGAAGCAGTCACTGAAGTCAAGCACATAGTGTTGGGTGGTATGCTCCGATGCTAGGTGGTCCAGCTGTCTCTTGGCTACAGTTCTGCAGTGGCCATTCATGCAGACACGACAGCTCATCAGTGATCATGCCAGCTTTGTAGCTACATTAGTAGATCACAAGACCACTTTCACAGGTTGTCCTGCCTTTGATGGGGAATGAGGTACCTATGAGAGGACTGGCGTAGGTGGTAGTGGGATGTTGTATGAGACAGGTCTGGCGTCTAGGTCTATTGCATGGATATGAGCCATGGGAAAGGGGTTGGGAGTAGGAGTGGAATAGGGACCGACAAGGATATTGCGTGGTGGGGTGGGTGATGGGATACCACTGTGCGAGGGTGGGGAGTATAGTAGGGAGGATAGTGGGGAGGATATATCTCATTTCAGAGCAAAACGAGAAGTAGTTGAAACCCTGGCAGAGAATATAATTCAGTTGCTCCACTTCTGGGTTATATTGTGTCACAAGGGGGCTGCTTCTTTGCAACCAGACAGTGGGTATGTGTGGGGTGACAGATGATTAGGGAGACGAGGCACAGACAATATATTTCTGGGCAAGGTCAGAAGGATAATTTTGGTCTGTGAAGGCACCAGTGGTATCCCTTGCATTTATGTAGAAGGGCTGCTCATTACTATAGATGCAACAACCACAGGTGGCTAGGCTGCGTGGAAGGAACTTCTTTGTTGTAGAATAGGTGGAAACTGTCAAAGTTGAGGTACTGTTGCTGGTTGGTAAGTAAATGTCGACAGAAGTAGTAATGTTGCCATTCTTGAGCTGAAGGTTTACATCGAGGAAGGTGGCTTGTTGGGCTGAGGAGGAACAGGTTAACTGAATGGGACAGAAGGTTTCGAGGTTCTGGAGGAATATGGATAATCCTGTCCTCACTGTCAGTTTATATTATGAAGATGTCATCTGTCAATCTGTTCCTGATCACCATGACTATCAACATCTCACCTACAATTAATTCTTCTTTTAAGGTATTACCTACAAACACATCCATGGTACAGCAACGGGTACCTGCATGGCGCCATCCTACACCCTGGCATGGCGCCATTCTATGCCAACCTGTTCATGGACTGTCTAGAGGAATCCTTCCTAACCAACCAGAATCCCAAACCCCTCACCTGGTTCAGATTTACTTATGAGATATTAACAATCTGTAAATACGCACTATCCAGCCACAATGGAGCTTCCCCTTCATGACTCAGTACGACCCAGGACTGGCGCAACTGAATCACATTCTCCGCCAGGGTTTTGACTACATCTCATCATGCCCAGAAAGGTATTCAGCCACCCAACAAACCTAAGCAATATTTTTATCTGTCCCTATTCCACTTCTACTCCCAAACACTTTCCCCATGACTCATATCCCTGCAACAGAGCAACATGCAAGACCTGTCCCATACATCCTCTCACTACCACCTGCCCCAGGTCTGTCATATGGATCTCTTATACCACCAGAGGCAAGACAATCTGTGAACATGGTCATGTGGTCTACCAATGTAGCTGTTATCAGTGTGCAACATTCTACTTGGGCATGATGCAACAGTCTACATGGGCATTACTACTAACAAGCTGTCTCTCCCCATGAAAGGTCACCACTAAACTGTGACCAACGGTCAGCTAGATCGACCAGTTGCTGAGCGTGCCATCTAGCACAATGTGTTTGACTTCAAAGAGTGCTTCACAGCTTGTGCCATCTGCGTTCTTCCCACCAACACCTGCATTTCTGAATTTCACAGGAGGGACCTCTCCCTGCAATATATCATCTGTTCCTGTAACCACACTGCCCTCAACCTTCACTAGTCCCTGTCCACCTGCCTACCCCTTTCCCTGTCCTCACTCAAGTCCTACACATGCCTCCTATCCCACCAGTGCACAGATACAGTCATTTCACTTCTCTTCTTT
Organism: Schistocerca americana; assembly: GCF_021461395.2. Lineage (NCBI taxonomy): Eukaryota > Metazoa > Arthropoda > Insecta > Orthoptera > Acrididae > Schistocerca > Schistocerca americana. The sequence continues at coordinate 38,737,484 of NC_060123.1, forward strand.
CCCCTCTGTCCTATGCCCCATCGTCTCCACATCCCCTAGCACAGCCCACTATGTCCCTGCACACTTGCATAGGCAGCACTAGCATCTTCCTCCACCCCTATCCTGCAACCCTCCTCCTCTCCAGCCAATGCTTCTTCTGTACCCTGACTAATCACCCCAGCAAAGATCGCTGATCACTATATGCACCACTGAGCCTTGATAATTGAAGTAATGCATGCCCCAGTAAAATGTATTGGAACACTCGCAGTTTATATTGTGGTTTAAGCACCTGGCAGATAAAATTAATAATCAGTATTAGCCTCAGATGTTTTGCAGATGGTGCATTTAACTATAATGAAGTACTGTCTAAGAAAACTGCGTCAATATTCAGTCAGATCTTCATTAGATTTTAAAGTCATGCAAAGAGAAGCTACTTATTTAAAATGTAAAACTGAGCACTTTCAAGAATGAAAAACCTACTATCCTACAACTACAATGTGCACATAGTCTTTTAAGCAGTCATTCTTATGCTCCATATGTTGGAATTGGAAAAAGTCCTAATAAGTGGTACAATGGGGTGTATTCTCTGCCATGTACTTCACAGTGGTTTGCAGAGTGCAGACAGTTTACTGTAAATATTTAATTTCTAACAGCAGACATTGTAGATGAAACTATATAAAAAAGTTTACTTACTTTTCTACTTTCTCTGACCAACGTCATATTGTTGTCGTGGTCTCCAGACTGAGGACTGGTTTGATGCAGCTCTCAATGCTAGTCTATTCTGTTGCAAACCTCTTCACCTCTCCATAATTACAGTAACCCACATCCACCTGAACCTGCTAAATATAGTCAAGCCTTGATCCCATTACCAAGTTGACAATTCCTTGACTTTTCAGGATGTGTCCTATCAACCAATTCTTCCTGTTAGTCAACCTGTATCACAAATTATTGTCAATGTATCCCTTCTGTTAGTCAAGCTGCATCACATTTTTTTCTCCAATTTGATTCAGTGCCTCTTCATTAGTTAGTTATTCTACCCATCTAATCGTCAACATTCTTCAACAACACCGCACTACAAAAGCTTCTATTTTCTTATCTCAACTGCTTATCATCCATGTTTAACTCCTATAAAAGGTTACACCATAGATTAATATCTTGAGGAACAACTTTCTACCACTTAATTCAATACAATTTTCTCCAAGTCAATGACAAACCAAGGGAGCTTGATCTGCCCCATAGGACACGAAGTACACTCAGCAGGATGTGAACTATCCATGGGAGATGTGGTGATATACCTTCTTCAGAAATGTTTTTCTTGTTATTGCCAGTCTGCATCTGATATCCTATCTAATTTGGTCATCATATGTTATTCTGCTATTTAAGCACAGTGATGTGTGGTGCCAGATCATGACGATTGCCAAGCAGCCAATGTTGTTGCTTACCTAGTCCCTCGCATGGGTCCCATGTATGACATTTTAAGGTTATACATACAAATGTGAAGAGACAGAATATTGCAGCCCTGTCTGGATAAACAGCAGCCACACAAAGCTTAAATGAAACAATGCAGATTGTTACTGATACAATTCAATCAACTTCAATATTCTGGCTACCTGTCATGGGCTGCATTCCGTCACCTACCTGAGAAGAAAGAATATCCTTCAGTGGGAATATTAGAAAACCTGCAACAACCAACAGCTGTCAATTCATGAGGACTTACCTGCTACCAAATCAACAGACTCCACTCCAGACATCCCCAACAGAGAAAAGCTAGCAACCTAGTAGCCTGTAAGTTCAATCTCCACAAAGAATGGTAAACACCACTCACCAGAGCTCCACAGTTTCCTCCGAGACAATGACAAACCATGGGAGCTTGATCTGCCCCAAAGGTTATGAAGTATGCTCAAATAGATCTGAACTAAACATGGAAGATACGGTGACCTGTTATACAGTAGGGGAAAGACTACCATTGCAGAGTGCACCAGTGGCTTTCCAAGACAGACTGTCAGACACATTGTTTAAGAGTGCCCTCGAAATCCATTCCCTGAAACCCTCAGACTTCTTGTATACTACGGCAGACATCATCAATTCATCTACATTTACAGCTACATGACTGCTCTCCAATTCACACTTCAGTGCTGGCAGAAGATTCTTCGAGCCACCTTCAGGCTATTTCTTTACCATTCCACGCACTGATATACGAGCTCTGATTTCTCATTTTTTATTACAATGAGCATTTCTCCCTACCTATGTTGGCAACCATGAAATATTTTCACATTCGGAGGATAAAGTTGGTGATCAAAATTTTGTGAAAAGATTTTATCGCAATGAAGAATGCTATTGTTTTAACGATTGCCACCACAACTCAATTACCATAACACTGTCTCCTGTACTCAACAATAATACAAAATGAGCTGCCCTGCTTTAGACTTTTTCGATGTCCTCCATCAATCCTACTATCTGATGAGGGTTCCATAATGTACAGCAATACTCCAGCAGAGGATCGACAATGTAGTGTAACACAATGTTTGGTCTGCCTTCCCCATAACATTATCTACGTGATTGTTAAAATTTAAGTTGTTTGTAATTGTAATTCCTAGGTATTTAGCCTTTAGAATTGTCTGATTTAGCTTGTAACCAAAATTTAACAGATTTCTTTTAGTACTCATGTGGATGACCTCACACTTTTCCTTATTCAGGGTCATTGCCAGTTTTCGCACCCAACAGATCTCATGTCTAAATCATTTTGAAATTGGTTTTGATCTTCTGATGATATACTAGATGGTGAATGGCAGCATTACCTGAAAACAATCTACAAGGGTGAGTCAAATGAAAACCTTAAATTTTTTTTAAAAATATTGTTATTGTGCAGAAGTGGTACAAAGCTGTATCACTTTTCAAGATAATCTCCCCCATGCTCAAAGCAAGTACTCCAGCACTTACAAAGTGCATAAATTCCTTTAGAAAAAAATTCTTTTGGTAGTCGGTGCAACCACTCATGCACCGCGTGGCATACCTCTTCATCAGAACGGAACTTCTTTCCTCCCATTGCATCTTTGAGTGGTCCAAACATATGGATATCACTTGGGGCAAGGTCTGGTGAGAATGGTGGATGAGGAAGACACTCAAAATGCAGGTCTGTGATTGTTACAACTGTTGTACGGGCAGTGTGGGGCCTTGCATAGTCATGTTGCAAAAGGACACCTGCTGACAGCAATCCACGTTGCTTTGATTTGATTGCAGACTGTAGATGAATTTTTAGGAGGCTTCAACTGCTGCAATGTTATGTGGAGTCACAACTCATTGTGCCTAACCTGACGATGAGCATCTTTCACTGAAGTCACACCATTTGCGAACTTCCTACTCCATTTGTAGACTTGCTACTGTGACAAACATGCAACACCGTACTGAACCTTCATTCGTCGATGAATTTCAATAGGTTTCACACCTTCACTACGCAAAAACCAAATAACAGAATGCTGTTCTTCCCTAGTGCAAGTCGCAAGTGGGACAGCCATCTTTATACTGATGCTGCGACGGTATGTGTGCATCTGCACTATGCTGCCACCTACAGGCCATTCTGCGCGCTGTTTGTAGCACATTTATTAACTTACAGGATAACGGCACCAAATTTTGATTTGTTATTACAAATTTAAGGCATTCATTTGACTCACCCTCGTAAGGGGGCTGCTCAGATTGACTCCTAAATTGTTTATACAGATCAGGATCAGCAGAGGCCTATATTACTTTCTTGGAGAATGCCAGAAGTCACTTCTGTTTTACTCAATGACTTGACTTTCTGTCTAATACTACACACTGTGACCTTTCTGACAGGAAATCACTAATTCTGTCACACAACTGAAACAATACACCATAGGCACATGATTAGAAGTCTTGTGTGAGAAATGGTGTCAAAAGCCTTCTGGAAATCTAGAAGCAGGGAATCAAAAGCACTCATTACTGATTAATGAACTATTTGGGTTTAAAAAGGTCAATATTTTCTGAATATGTGCTATACGTCAACAGACCATTACCATTAACATATTCATAATTTATATAAATAATGTGTGTGTAAATTTGGAAATTGTGTACATATTTTATTTGTATTTAAAGGGTAGTTTGCTGCCAAAATACCTAAATTCATTTACAACTTTCAGTGTGTCATGCTGTGTTATCATGCAAATAAGTGAGAAAGTATATTAAACAATACAAAATCTGGGACAGAATAACAATACGAATTAAGATATATCGCTGCTCAGCAACTGGGTACTCTATCTATCTCTTGGCAACAGTTTGGCAATGGTCATTCATGTGGAGAGACAGACTGTTAGTAGTCATATCCGTAAAGAGTATGCCCCAATGGTTGCAGCTAAGTTGGTAGACAACATGGTTGCTTTCCCAGGTGGCTCTGCCTCTGATAGGGTAGAAAATCCCTGTAACATGACTGTAGTAAGGTGATAGTAGGAGGATGTATGAGACAGATCTTGCTTATAGGTCTATTGCAGCGACATGAGGCATGAAATAATGGGTTGGGAGGAGCAGTAGTGTAGGGGTGGACAAGGATGTTGTGTAGATTGGGTGGGCAGTGGAATACCATTATAGGTAGGTGGGAAGGACAGTGGAGAGGATATTTCTCATGATGAGAGGTAGATGAAACACTGGTGGAGAATGTGATTCAGCTACTCCACTACTAGGTGCTATCGAGTTATGAAGGGTTTGCTCCTTTGTGGTCGGTTAGTGGGTACGAGAGGGATAGTGTGTGACTGGGGACATAAAGCGCAGGAGATCTGTTTATAGACAAGGTGGACAGGGCACTTTCAATCTGTGAAGGCCTCAGTGAGACTCGCATCATATTTGGAGATGGACTGCTCCGATTAAAGATGTGATGACCACAGGTCGCTTGGTTGTATGGAAGAGTCTTCTTGGTGTAGAATGAGTGGCAGCTGTCAAAATGGATGTCCTGTTGATGGTTGATAGGCCTGGTGCGGACAGAGGTACAAATGGAGCCATTCGTGAGGTGGAGGTCGACATCAAGGAAGGTGTTTTGTTGACCTGAGAAGGACCATGTGAAGCGAACAGAGGGGAATGTGTTGATATTCTGGAGAAAAATGAATAGGTGCCTCACTCCAGATCATGAAGATACCATCAATAAAACTGACCCATGCGAGGATTCCCCTACGTGGCCCACAAATAGGCTGGCATAGGATGATGAGATACAGCCGCCCATGGCTGTACTGTGGCTTTATTTGTAGATGATGACTTCAAAGGAGAAGTAATTACGGATGACAAGTAATAAGCTTATAGGTTTGGGGTAATTTGGGCACTGAGAAAGGTAATGTCAACAAGGCCATGGGCATGGAGGACTGTGGTACAGAGGAGGTATTCCCGAACTTTTCCTCTGACAGAAAACTGAGAATCCCAGTACTTTAATGAAACACCTTGTTTATTTTGAGGGTTAGTAAAATTTTGAAAAATGAGTAAAAACTTGTTTTATTCAGAATCACTTCAATTTTAAATCAAATCTAATAACACAGAAATCATAATTAAATTTAAAAAAATATTTAGTATTGTCAAAATGGAACACCAGAGTACTGCACAACACAGTTCGAAAAACTATGATGTAAAGGCAGGTGACACCAATAGTGATGAGTGAGGTGCTGGAGGTAAATGGACAGAATCTGTTGAGAATCGGTAGAGGAAAGGAAGGAAGGTTCTGGGTAATAGGCTGAAGGTGTTGGCCCACAGAGGCAATTCTCTGCAATATGAAATTTGGGAATGCCACACAGTGTTGACAAAACCAATTTTTAACACACTTGTCTGTCAACTACAATATTGTGAAAAACTGTAACAGAGATGCATAAGATTTAGGTGTAAATGTATGGAACCTTTTCAATACGCATGAAAGACTGGAAAGTCCAGGTTGGAATATCTACAACATTATGAAAAAGATAATTTGTCACTCATCATATATATAACAAGTTGAGTTGCAGACAGGCATAATGAAAGGACTGTTACATAACAGACTTTTCATCATGTCAGCTTTATAGGAGAGCAAGCTATCCTTTTCATAATATTGTCTATAAGCATAAAATGTAGTTGACAATGTTTCAAACACTACCAGGATAGAAAGGAAACTTCAAGTAAATCACCAACAAACAATGACAGTCACTATGGATCAAGCACAAACTAAGAAACTCTTTGCGAGACAGATGAGGGAGGAACTAGAGGTTCAACAAAGATCTCGGAAAAAACACAAATCACAAAAAGTTTTGCATCACCTCGGTTCCAGAACCTGTACAAAAAATTGGAATAGAGATCAACATAAACATCATTTCCACCCTTTTTATTGCTCATGAAAACCACACATTGCATGTTGAACCACCATACAGTGAGACCATCAGAGGTGGTGATCCAGACTGCCGTACACACCCGTACCTCTAATACCCAGTAGCACGTCCTCTTGCATCCATGCCTGTATTCGTCGTGGCATACTATCAACAAGTTCATCAAGGCACTGTTGGTCCAGATTGTCCCACTCCTCAATGGTGATTCGAAATAGATCCCTCAGAGTGATTGGTGGGTCACATCATCCATAAACAGCCCTTTTCAATCTATCTCAGGCATGTTCGATAGGGTTTATTTATGGAGAACATGCTGGTCACTCTAGTCAAACGATGTCGTTATCCTGAAGAAAGTCATTCACAAGATGTGCACGATGGGGACACGAATTGTCGTCCATGAAGACGAATGACTCGCCAATGTGCTGCCAATATGGTTGCACTATCAGTTGGAGGACGGCATTCACGTATTGTACAGCCGTTACGGTGCCTTCCATGACCACCAGTGGCGTACATCGGCCCCAAATAATGCCACCCCAAAACATCAGGGAACCTCCACTTTGCTGCACTCGCTGGACACTGTGTCTAAGGCGTTACGCCTGACCGGGTTGCCTCCAAACATGTCTCCGACAACTGGCTGAAGGCATATGCGACACTCATCGGTGAAGAGGAATGTGATGCAAATCCTGAGTGGTCCATTCGGCATGTTGTTGGGCCCATCTGTACCGCGCTGCATGGTGTGCTGGTTGCAAAGATGGGCCTCGCCACGGACATCGGGAGTGAAGTTGCGCATCATGCCGCCTATTGCTCGCAGTTTGAGTCTTAACATGACATCCTGTGGCTGCACAAAAAGGATTATTCAACATGGTGGCCTCTCTGAGGGACACTAATTTAACAAAGCACTGTCTGTGCGGGTGGAGAGGCTTGCGTATCTGCAGGAAGCTGAGGGCTATGCCGAAGGTAGAGGACCTACTGCTGGAAAGGCCTCAGCTGATGGATCAGACTAAGAGTGTCCCACAATGTCCCATCTTCCCTATCCACTCTTAGTCCTACCCAATTCCCTGACCCAACCCAAGGCGTGATGCGATCCATGCCGAGGCATGCATGGCACATTGGAAGATGTGTTGCAAACGGAGCCTCAGGGATACTGGGCTACCTCCCTGAGTAGTTAGCCTTACAATGCGAGGGGTATTCTTGGTGTGGACCTTCTAGATCAACAAATCTCATGGAACCAATACGGACATGATTAAAGAAAATAAAGAAAAACAAACTGAGGGGCAAATTGAGATCTCAGATACCCAAACATTGGGGTCAGAACCAATGGAAGGCATTCCCACTACTGAATCAGGGTCTGGACCCGAGCCAGAAGTGGGAACTGTAACCAAGAAGCTAGACCAGATTAAGATCAAGACTTGTCTGGGGCCCAGAGGAGGAAGCTACTTAAGGAACAGAGGAAAAAGGAAGGGAAAGAATGGCTCCCTAAAGACAAGTGGAGGGAATTAAAGGGACTAGAACCTAAGACTCCCAGCAAGAAACAGTCTCAGGTTGAAGGGGATATGCAGACCCCCGCAACATCAAAGACCGGTAGTAAGTGGATAAGGGAGGAATCAAAGACTCCCTCCTCCCTGGATAAGCGAGTACAGAAAAAACCGAGGCAAGAAATAGGGAAAGAGATCCATAGTACTGTAGTCTCGGTTTTTAGGATGGCAGTTATCCTGGAAGGTTATCCACTGGTGGTCATCACCTCACAGCAGGAGGAATTGGTACAGATGGCCCTCTTCGAAAAGATTGGGGGGAACGCTGGCCCAGCACCCAAATTCAGGAGGGTCTATGTAGATCATGGTGCCCTCATTTTTGTCTGTGAGGGGGTGCACAAGGTGGAATGGCTCAAGGACAAGGTGCCCATGACATCCCCATGGGAAGATGCGAAGCTGCTGGTTAAGACGGCAGCTGAGCTTCTTAAGACCGCAAAGATATCATTATGGGTATCTAAGATCCTTAAGGAAGTCTCTCCTAAGACTCTGTTCAGGAAAATAGGGGCCCAGAACCAAGAGTCTCGAAGACTGGAGAATGATTAACCAGAAGGTTGCTATGGAAGGACAAACCCTGGTGGTGGAGGTTGGAGACAATTCCCTGAAGGCGATGCAGGAGCAGAAACTGTTTTTAGGGTTCTTGCAGGTGACCGTCAGGGTTCTCAAAGACCTCAAAGATGGCAGCAAGACAGAGCCTGGAGGTGCTGAAGATTAATCTGCAGCACAGTAAAGGGGCCTCTGCTGCCCTGAGTCGCTGTCTGGGGAGACAGGAATGGACGTGGCCCTGATACAAGTACCCTATTTATACAAAGGGGGTGTATCGGGCCTCGGTGGCACTGGAGGTAAGCTGATCTATGCTACGAATCTAAGAAACTCCAGAACATGCATCTATGTAAGAAATGGCATTTCTTTTATGCCAATGATGGATTTCTGCTCTAGGGACTTAGTGACCATTACAATGCAGCAATGTGAGGAAGGTATCATGAAGGAAATTATTTTGGCCTCAGCATACCTTCCTTATGAAGACAGCTCTCCTCCTCCTTTTGAGGTGAGGAGACTGGTAGAGACTTGCCTTCAGCAAGGTGATCAACTGCTGGTGGGATGCGACGCCAATGCCCAAAACCTAGTGTGGGGCAGCAAAGACACCAACAGTAGAGGTGAGTACCTTCTTGAATTTCTTTTAGCTAACAACTTAGAGGCCCTGAACAGGGGGAATGAACCTACATTCAGGAATAGCAGAAGGGAAGAAGTAATCGACATAACCTTTGGTTCCATGACGATGGGTAGCTATGTCCAACAATGGCATGTGGTGTTGGAGCCATCCTCATCAGACCACATGTACGTCAAATTCAAGGTTGAAATGGGAATCAGACAGGCCATGACCTACAGGAATCCCAGGAAAACAGACTGGGAGACATATAGCAGGGACCTCGACTTAGGCTTATCGGAAATTAAAACCTCGATAAGGAATCCAGTAGAATTTGAGGAAGTAGCAGAGGCTGTTACCTCTGCCATAGTGACCTCATATCAGGACAACTGCACAATCATCAGGAAGTGCACAAATAGGAGAGTTCCTTGCTGGAATAACAAACTGGAAATGCAAAGAAAACAGGTACGGAGTCTGTTCAATATTGTGAGACGTAAAGGACAATGGGCTAAATATCATGAGGCCCTTGTCAATTACAATCTTGCAATCAGACAAGCAAATGAGGCATCCTGGAAGGCATTCTGTGAGGAAGTGAAGGGCATGGCTGCACAAGCCAGACTTCACGAGATTCTCAATTGAGTACCAACCAATCCAGGAGATCTACATCTACATCTACATTGATACTCCGCAAGCCACCCAACGGTGTGTGGCGGAGGGCACTTTACGTGCCACTGTCATTACCTCCCTTTCCTGTTCCAGTCGCGTATGGTTCGCGGGAAGAACGACTGCCTGAAAGCCTCCGTGCGCGCTCTAATCTCTCTAATTTTACATTCGTCATCTCCTCGGGAAGTATAAGTAGGGGGAAGCAATATATTCGATACCTCATCCAGAAACGCACCCTCTCGAAACCTGGCGAGCAAGCTACACCGCGATGCAGAGCGCCTCTCTTGCAGAGTCTGCCACTTGAGTTTATTAAACATCTCCGTAACGCTATCACGGTTACCAAATAACCCGGTGACGAAATGCGCCGCTCTTCTTTGGATCTTCTCTATCTCCTCCGTCAACCCGACCTGGTACGGATCCCACACTGATGAGCAATACTCAAGTATAGGTCGAACGAGTGTTTTGTAAGCCACCTCCTTTGTTGATGGACTACATTTTCTAAGCACTCTCCCAATGAATCTCAACCTGGTACCCGCCTTACCAACAATTAATTTTATATGATCATTCCACTTCAAATCGTTCCGTACGCATACTCCCAGATATTTTACAGAAGTAACTGCTACCAGTATTTGTTCCGCTATCATATAATCATACAATAAAGGATCCTTCTTTCTATGTATTCGCAATACATTACATTTGTCTATGTTAAGGGTCAGTTGCCACTCCCTGCACCAAGTGCCTATCCGCTGCAGATCTTCCTGTATTTCGCTACAATTTTCTAATGCAGCAACTTCTCTGTATACTACAGCATCATCCGCGAAAAGCCGCATGGAACTTCCGACACTATCTACTAAGTCATTTATATATATTGTGAAAAGCAATGGTCCCATAACACTCCCCTGTGGCACGCCAGAGGTTACTTTAACGTCTGTAGACGTCTCTCCGTTGATAACAACATGCTGTGTTCTGTTTGCTAAAAACTCTTCAATCCAGCCACACAGCTGGTCTGATATTCCGTAGGCTCTTACTTTGTTTATCAGGCGACAGTGCGGAACTGTATCGAACGCCTTCCGGAAGTCAAGAAAAATAGCATCTACCTGGGAGCCTGTATCTAATATTTTCTGGGTGTCATGAACAAATAAGGCGAGTTGGGTCTCACACGATCGCTGTTTCCGGAATCCATGTTGATTCCTACATAGTAGATTCTGGGTTTCCAGAAATGACATGATACGCGAGCAAAAAACATGTTCTAAAATTCTACAAGAGATCGACGTAAGAGATATAGGTCTATAGTTTTGCGCATCTGCTCGACGACCCTTCTTGAAGACTGGGACTATCTGTGCTCTTTTCCAATCATTTGGAACCCTCCGTTCCTCTAGAGACTTGCGGTACACGGCTGTTAGAAGGGGGGCAAGTTCTTTCGCGTACTCTGTGTAGAATCGAATTGGTATCCCGTCAGGTCCAGTGGACTTTCCTCTATTGAGTGATTCCAGTTGCTTTTCTATTCCTTGGACACTTATTTCGATGTCAGCCATTTTTTCGTTTGTGCGAGGATTTAGAGAAGGAACTGCAGTGCGGTCTTCCTCTGTGAAACAGCTTTGGAAAAAGGTGTTTAGTATTTCAGCTTTACGCGTGTCATCCTCTGTTTCAATGCCATCATCATCCCGTAGTGTCTGGATATGCTGTTTCGAGCCATTTACTGATTTAACGTAAGACCAGAACTTCCTAGGATTTTCTGTCAAGTCAGTACATAGAATTTTACTTTCGAATTCAATGAACGCTTCACGCATAGCCCTCCTTACGCTAACTTTGACATGTTGATATGTTAAGGAAGGAGGATGGGGAATATACAAAGACAGCAAGATATTGAAAATGCTTCTCAAAACTCACTGTCCTCAATATGGTCTGCCGCACAACACAGACCAGTACGTGACCCCAGAGAGCCAATGGTTCTCAGGCATTCGAAGAGAGGACTGGGAATTGGCCAAGGAGCGTGTGAACTTCAATAAAATCCAGTGGGCGATGGGAACATTCCAACCGTTCAAGTCAGCTGGCCCGGACGGAATTTTTCCAGCTCTCCTGCAAGAGGCAGGAGGAAAGCTCATAAGAGTCCTATGCAGGCTATTCAGGGTTAGCCTAGCAGTAGGAATTATTACCAATGCTTGGAGGGCAGTGAAGGTTGTCTTCATTCCAAAGCCAGGGAGAATTGATCATACCAAGGATATGAGACCAATCAGTCTGTTCTCCTTCATTCTCAAAACATTGGAATAACTGGTTAATGTGTATGTTGGGGAGAGGAGGCTAAGCAGGGTCTCTCTACACTCAAACCAACATGCATACCAACCAGGAAAATCATGTGAGACAGCTCTCCACCAACTTGTTGGGAAGGTGGAAAATGCACTTCACTTCCAAGAAATAGCCCTCTGCATCTTCCTGGATATCAAGAGGGCATTCAGGAACACGGCCTCCAATTCCATGGTAAGGGCAGTAGAGATGCACGACCTAGGGACCAGTATATGTAGGTGGACCAGGGCCATGCTTAGTGGAAGGAAGGTAGAGGCTACCATGATGAACGAAAAGATGGTAATTAACACCACTAGAGGCTGCCCACAAGAAGGAGTTTTGTCTCCTCTATTGTGGAACTAGTGGTGAATGAACTCATTGACGAACTAAATTTTAGACAATGCTTCTGCTTAGGATATGCAGATGACCTTGTCATAGTAATACTTGGCAAATTCACTGACATAGTAAGGAATATGGCACAAGGAGGATTGGACATTGTGCAAAAATGGTGCATTAAACAGGATCTGAGAGTTAATCCTAAGAAGACCGTTGTGATGCCATGTACGAAGAGGCATATTCAACACTCAAGTTGGAATCTATTATATAGTCAGCAGGCATTTCCCCAACCATTCCTATATTTACCTCACTCACTACATTAGTGTGTGATTCTGGATATCCGAATGAGACCCAGTTTTTCCCAGTTTTAAGTCTGAAACTCTACCTGTGAAGGGGATAGTGAAATATCTAGGGGTAACCTTGGATGGGAAGCTAGACCCGTCACATTAAGAGTATCTGCTCCAAGGCAAAAAGTACTCTAGTAAGTACTAGGAGGGCTTGAGGCAAAAACTGAGACCTAAGCTCCAGGGGTATGCACTGGATATACACCACAGTGGTTAGACTTAGGATTCCCTACGGGGCCGTAGTGTGATGGAAGAAGGTAGAACAGTGGGTTGCTGCTAAGAAGCTTGTTAAGGTACGGAGATTGGCCTGCTTAGCCATAACGGGCAGAACTAGTTACACACCAACCACTGGAATGGAAGCCATGCTGGATATGCGTCCACTTCACCTTTGGGTCAAGATGGAGGCAGCAGCTGGGACACACAGACTTAAAACTGGCAAAAACTGGGTCTCATTCAGATAACCAGAATCACACACTAAAACAGTGAGTGAGGTAAATATAGGAATGGCTGCGGAAATGCCTGCTGACTATATAATAACTCCCTACTGCTTCGACATGCCTTACAACATAATAATTGGAAGTAGGGACCAGTGAGAAAAAACATTTCGACACTGTACGCGGGACATCATTTGGTTCACCGATGGGTCGAAACAGACCAAGGTGTTGGGGCAGGGGTGTACGGGGTTCAGCCAAGACTGGAGAGCATCGTCTCTCTAGGAAAACTGGCCTATGTATTCCAAGCTGAAATTACAGCAATTAGGGCGTGTGTGGAGGGGAATATTCATAAGCACTACAATGACCGTAGCATCTACATCTATTCAGACAGCCAGGCAGCCCTGAAATCTTTGGCAGCTCCTGTAACAAGATCTAAGATTGTTGCCACAGGGCTGTGGTGGAGCTAGGGGGAAGCAATAGGGTGGGTCCCTGGCCACTCAGGGATCTGTGGCAATGAACAAGCCGATAGATTGGCTGGGATGGGGGCAACAACTCCATTTATTGGACCGGAACCTGTCCTGACAATCACCAAGGCTATGATCAAATTAGAACTACGGAACTGGCTTAGGAAACAGCACATAGGATATTGGACCAGGTCCAAAAACAAAAACATGGTAAGGTAATGATGCCCAAGCCATGTTTTAAAAGAAGCTCTGTAATCCTGGGATTGAACAGGAAAGCGATCAAACTCATGACTGGACTGATGACCGGTCAAGAAAATTTCAAAATGCACCTACCCACAATGGGTATAATGGAAGAGGACCCTAAATGTAGGATCTGTGATGTGGGTGAAGAAACTGCATCACACCTAATCTTTGAATGCATGGCACTGGAGAGTAAAAGGTACAGAATCTTCAGGACAACTAGGCCTGAAGAAATTGTGTCTAACAAAAAACTGGGAGAGGGATTCCTTGCACCATTTAAGGGCACTCATTGGCTTTACTAGATATACAGGGAATGATACCATACAATAAACCTAGTTTTGGTGTGGGCAGTGGCGGGTCAGACCTAAGCTGTTTTAGCTACCCTGTTAAAATCAATCAATCAATCAATCAACATGGTGGCATTGTTATCAGGGTTCCTCCGAGCCATAATCCATAGGTAGCCATCATCCACTGCAGTAGCAGCCCTTGGGTGGCCTTAGTGAGGCATATCGTTGACAGTTCCTCTTTCTCTGTATCTCCTCCATGTCCGAACAACATCACATTGGTCCACTCTGAGATGCCTGGACACTTCCATTGTTGAGAGCCCTTCCTGGCACAAAGTAACAGTACGGACACGATTGAACTACAGTATTGACCGTCTAGGCATGGCTGAACTACAGACAACATGAGGTGTGTACCTCCTTCCTGATGGAATGACCGGAACTGATCGGCTGTCGGACCCTCTGCATCTAATAGGCACTGCTCATGCATGGTTGTTTACATCTTTGGGCAGGTTTTGTGACATCTCTGAACAGTCAAAGGGACTGTGTCTGTGATACAATATCCATAGTCAATGTCTGTCTTCAGGAGTTCTGGGAACCGGGTGTTGCAAAACTTTTTTTGATGTTTGTAGAAGACCTGTTCCCCATTTGTGCTGAAATATTTGCTGACAAGTGTTACAGAAAATGAATGCAAATTGTCAGAGATTTCATGAATATATGCAAGCTCCATCTTATCTGCAAACAATGGAAAATCTGGGATGGAATTTAACAATTATTATGAGAAGGAAAGTTGCCACTCACCATATAGTGGAGATGCTGAGTCGCAGATAGGCACAACAAAATGATAATTGTGAGAGTCTTTTTGTTGTGACTACCTGCGACTCAGAATCTCTGCTATAAGGTGAGTGGCAACTTTCCTTCTCATAATATTATCTGCAAACCAATATCACAGTGGAGTGAGACCTGATCTATCAATGCAGTACATGGTAAACCAAAATGGCTACTGTGTAAATCTGTCTGTATCGTATTTCAGTGGATATCCAAAGATGTGTGTCATCATTTCTTTCACCTAGACTGAAAAAAGCTTTCACTAATAATTCCCAACAGTTTCATCATCTTTCCAGGGGGTATTGTAGCCAATGATGATTATTTGCAAGGTAAATGAAGGTATTTCGAGTGCGTCTCATTTTTTCTGTTTTTGTTACACAATTTACTCAGTGTTTTAGATCATGTTTCACTTTAAAGCTGAAGTTCTATTCAGTGAAAATGAATAGCTTAGCAACATTTGTAATTCTGTTTATGTGCTTGTTGACCACTTAGTTCCTCCTTCCAGTGCCTTAATTCCTTCCATTATCAACATCCTTAACATGGAAATGATTACTGTGTTAATGGCTTGGAAGCAGAAGCAATGCAAGTATGAGCAATATTGTGTATGCTGAGCAGGTACTAGAGTACTGCTCTGAGAGGTGTAGAATGGATTTTCAGAAGAATACTTCTCACTTGCATGCATGCTGATAGGTAGTCAGACTCTTAGTGGAGAATGTATTTCAGTTGTTTCACATCAAAATGGTAGTGAGGGATTACTACTCTGGTGGAGTTTTAGGAATATTAGAGAATTATGGCAAAAGGTATTTGTCTGTGTACAATGTTTACTGAAGAAATGCCTGTCTTGGCGACCACAGCATTGGTTTCAACTTACTGGAAGAAGGAGTGCTCATCAGTAAAAATACATTGCCCACAGATGGCGAGACTAAGACAGGGGTGGCAAGTATAAATATGGAGATAATGAAGTAGAAAGTTGCTAGCTGAACAGACATGGACCAAGTGAAATAGATTGGAAATAAGATGAAGAGTTTGTGGATGAATTATATCAAAGTGTCTAAAACCTAGGCCAGGGTCATAAAGGTGTCAGCAATGAATGTGCACCTGACAAGTGATTTAGGATTTCGATACATTGAAAAGGATTCCTTTACATCACTCATGAATCAGCAAAAGAATGAACCATGCAAACACTTGTAGTGTTGTGCATGTATGATTCTAGCTCTGCCATGAAAAGAAGTAATTGTTGTGGATGAGGACAGAGTTGGTCATGTATGCAAAGAATTAGATACAAAATCTGGGTTAACCAGGGTGTAATATAACCATGGCATGGACATCTCTAAAAATGTTTGCTCCATCTCAAAGATAACAAGATGATTGCATAAATGTTAGACTAATTTGTATATCTCCCATATTTTGCGTGGTGTAATGTATTCATTTATCATATAAGAATATCATTTTACCATCCCTTATAATTTTACAAAATGTTGCTGCTGTCCTCTGTCATTCAAGATGCATACTATCCCATATCTTTCTATCTTTTTTAAAGGTCTTGCGACACCTGTTCATCTATGTGACTGTGTTCTTTATCTTTGCTTATACCATTCTTTATATATGCGTGTGTGTGTGTGTGTGTGTGTTTGTGTGTGTGTGTGTGTGTTTGTGTGTGCGCGTGTGTGTTATCCGTTTACTCTGATTTTATTATTATTTAGGGCTAGCTACTCTTCTCAGAAACTTCATTTCTAAAGTTCAGATTTTTGTTGTGTCTTTATCTGTCAACAATCAAGTTTCACAGCAGTATGGAAGCATTAGGACAGGCACAGTTTTGTAAAACTTATTTCTCATGCTGTTTACTTTCTTAGCATGTCTCCTATTGTTCTACACATAAACTGATATTTGCTGAGTTTATTATTTATATCTCATTTCTAGTCAAGTGTAATGTCATTAACCTGGCACCAAAAGTGTAAAATTTTGATCTTCAGTATCCGAATTGTCTAAAATGATCTTGCTCCTGACAGGTTCTTTTCCTCTAAGTCACGACCTGTATAGATATTTTCAGACACCAGTATTTGCTTATTTAATATACACTAGTGAGGCAATCTTATTTTTCACTGGACAAATTGTGTGTGTATAAATTACAATTATACTTGTGTTTGTCCATATTTCAACACTTATCACAATATTTGAACCTAAAAACAAAAACAATTATTATTATTATTTTGGAAACATTAAAACTCTGTATATAACTCTGCAGATGCTTTTTTATTTTTCTGTCAGCATTCATGAGTGCAACAATATGCTTATATTTTGAAGAGTATATAAAAAACAAGTAAATTCCAGACATTTAATGTAATATGTATTGCTCACTGCACACAAAAGTTTCTCAAAAAAAAAAGTAATTTAGGAAATATTAATTTATAGATGAAACTGTATGAAAATTGCATAACTTTATGACAAAAAAACTTAAAAAAAACTGCCAAAATTCAATGAACTGGGCTCCTTTATGTAATATACCATAAATATTACCAAAAAAGGATACAATCCATACAGTGCTGGCATGAATCATCTGAATATGAAAAACAGTCAACTATTTTCAATGAAGCAATGTAATGACAAAAATCATCCATTGCTACATTCAGTGTATGCATCCGAGCTCTCAACACCTTGAGCTATGCATTTTACCCACACCTGTATAGTTTTCATTTTTGCCTTTGGTGGGACTGTGGCTAATACATCTGTTTTTTCTGCTGTAACTGACAAGTGCCAATCTCCACTTGATAAAGTTATTTCATACTTATGATTAGTCTTCACATTAAGAGGTGTCATCCATTTGACAGCAATTTTCTGATTATTAACTACACATGTTAAATTTCTTACTTGAGCAGGGAAGTACCAGTGTTCAATTAAATTTTCCTTTGTGCCAGATGTAGTATGTGCAGAACTATTGTGTTTCAGGATAGCTTTTGAAAATAAGGCTAGAAATTCTTGACCAACAACAGTATCCTGGAACATACGATATAAATAGACTGTATTATGACAGCATTCAACAGCAGGCACTTCCTTGATACTTCTAATATACGCCTTTTCTCCTTCTGACAAGTGGCTGATACCACCATGTAATTGGTGTGCATTCTCATTTGGAAAGGAATTATTTTCTTTTTCATTAACCCACTGGAAATAATTGAAAAATGAACCAGCAACCTTGCTAAGGGCCTTTACTGGTGAAACATAATCAGGATTAATACCAAAGGGAAAGATTTCAATAACCAAAGCCCCTGGCTGCACAAAAAGGCAAAGGATCATAGCTGAGCCATGCATCCCAATAACAATGTCTGAATTATGTATAAGTGACATTAATGTCTTTGTGTCATTTGTGGACAAATCTAATTTGTCAATTCTGAGACTTTCATCATGAAAAATGGAATTATATGTTTGTTTCATTGAGTTTATCAGCTCCATTTCATTCAAAATCCGGCGGTTTATTTGTCTACTAAGCAAAACACCCTGCTTTTGCCTTTCTGACTTCTTAACAGACGATAGATTTAATTTTTTCTTAATGAAAGCAGAAAACTGTAATAACAAATGGCCATGTAGATTGAGATTTTTAATGGGTCCTTGGGGCCGCCCAAACCCGTACTGGTACCACAGAGTGTTTGAAACAAGCCCCACATGACAATGAATGAAACAGATCACGTCATGAGATTTCAGTTCCGTTGCTTGGATAGGTTCTTTGGTAGAAAACAATTTGTACCATTCATGCAATGTACCTATTCCACCACCATCTACGAAAAACAATCTATACTTTTCACGACATAGTTCTATGTCACCGTTGCATATATGTGAGTATGTGTAATAAAGGGGCAGTAAATCGTCATGCAAAACATGCATGATATTGTCCATTTTGAACCGCCACAGAGCGAACACTGAATCAAGAAAGCTTAAGTTTCTTCCAATAATGTTATCATCTGCGGAAACTGGAACTATTTGAAGATGGAATCGGTTGTGATTTAAGACCGCTGAGGCGTCAAAACTCTTGAGATCCTCTTTTCTTCCAATACCAGAGACAACTGAATCCTCGTTGAGCAAAAACAAAAATAAATTTTCCTGTGGCTTAAAATACAAGTTCTTAAAACTGCACAACCGTTTACCATGCTCTGTGAAAGTACACCAAACAGATGAACCATTGACAATGTGCTGATCAGTTTTTTCAGTACGAGTGCATGACATTAGCTCACACCACGTCATGTGGAAGTCCTCGTTTAATACATAAAAATACATCGCAACTGTAACAACAACTGCACTCAAATGAAGCAACATCATTTTACATTTCAGTTTTATTTTACCTTCAGACAAGTTTCAGCGCATGTCCCTCTTATGAAATACAGTGTTCGTAACTGCCTTAATTACAAATCTTTCACCACAGAATATTCCAAAAGCCAGCTCCTGTAAATACGTGTCATTTTTGCAAATAGTTTGGAACACAATACATAAACACATTATGAAGCTATTCATGTTTACAAACAACAGAAACAGCACACAGCCACCAGCCACTGCCCTTCACATCTTTATGTTATTTCACTAACATCTCTGCACTACATCAAAGTTAAGCCAAATTTTACTACTTCGGATTTTTTTGGTAAAAACGATAAAATAAGGATAAAATATTAGAATTTTTATTTTAATTATGAACTATATATTATTATGAATTTAATTATAGAAGAACTGTCCATAACAAATAAAAAAACTAATGCCACTATATTTCCTCTGAATATTTGTCTACCCAGTGTCTTAGAAGTTCGTATTTATTATAAATTCATCATAACTATAGTTTTACAATTTATATACTGCTTATCCAACGTTTTTGCGCTTGTTGCATGATGAGAATCGCGCGTTGAAAAGCGAAAGCGATATATCGAAGTATAATATTAATGCGCAACTTTATAACACTACTCGCGTTAGTATTGAATAAAAAGACTCTAACATATAATAACGATTTATAAAAGGTCCTAAATTTATATAATCAAGTTTAACTTTAAACGAATTTGTATGTAGAACTCTGAACTATTTTACCTCGCGCAGTGTGGGAGTGGTGGGGCGCCGGCACCTGTTAATACTTGGCTCCGTGCCACCACTTCCTATCTTGTCGCTTAGCGGGCCGGTTTGAGAGTGACAGTTCTCCAGCATCTTTCTTGGATTCATCATGTCTGATCAGCCTGAGAATAAGCCGACTGAAGAGAAGGCTCAGGAGAAACCTGAGTCTCAGGCGGAGGCTCCTGCAGCTAGCGATGAAGCCGAATCCACGGAAAAGGCTCCAGAACAGCCACCGAAAGAAATGAGAGCAGTTGTTCTGACAGGGTTCGGTGGCTTAAAGTCAGTAAAGGTTTTGAAGAAACCAGAGCCAACACTCGGCGAAGGCGAAATCCTGATCCGCGTCAAGGCCTGGTGAGTAAAACTTCAATTTTTCGTAAGCGGCACTGTTAGCAGCTGTGCCTTTGTTCATGCTTTTCTTTTACCATTTGGTTTGTTCGGAGTATTCTGAAAAGCACGTTTCCCTCAGACACATGTTTCCTCGCATAGAATTACTGTAAGCTGGATTATATTTCCTATCATAAAGAATGTTGTAAACCATATGGGAAGTGCCTAATTTGTTAGCCGTTGTCCAGCAGTCTCAACAGGTGGCGCCGGTTCCGCAGTACAACAGGTTAGTTATAGCAGGCATGGAATTACTTTTTTAAAATCATGATTTTTTTAAAAAAAATATTTTTGAAGGAAATCGCACTAAAGATGGGACGCAGGTCAACTTGTGAAGGGTGTGGCGCCTTGCCCGATCAATACATGTTCTCTTCTGCGTGAAGCCTGTATGCCATGCGGGATGGCTTTCTCATTCAACAAGTTTCTCTCGCATCCGTGGATGAGGGGATGTATAGCGTGTTATTCTCGATTTCAGCGGCAGCAGGAAGTGTTCTGTCGTCGAGAAAGTACATTTAAACTGAAACACGTATTCCTGGCTTGCTGAAACTGGATTGTCACGAAGGTCTGCGTCTAATAAAATTGAATGTTTTGAAGTGTCTAGAGCACAGGCAATTTGACGTTTAGCTGATTTGTTGTAGCATTTGGTTTTTCGCGGTTGTTTGCGTTAATACCAGATTAGAAAGGAAATAAAAATAGTAAGCAGTTCCGTCTAAAGGATTCTATTACGGCAGCTAGCGGAGGCCGTCATATCGAAACGGTGACTCATCTGCTATTCACCATCAAATGTAAAATACGTGTACCCAAGCGGTATGACAACGAAGGAATATTCATCGCACAGATGGATAAACTTGGTAGAATTCTGGTATCATTTGAACATGTTAAAATATTATTAAACTAGCGCTGCTAGTAGTTTCATCTTACAGCAACTTTATATTATTAAGAGCCCAGAAATTATACCGCCTGAGCTAAGACTTGGAATATCTTAAGGCGGTGTCGGGAGTTCATTTTCGTGATGGGAAATGTCAAAGGAGAAATATGATCGAATGGACCGCTGATACGAAATCCACTAGGGAAGGAACATTGTTCCGAGATCGTCTATCAACACATCTGCAGTGCTTTAGGGAAACAAAGCTGATAACGCCTTCATTTAGGCGTGGTTCTGTTGGTGGCACTCATTAACCTTCCCTTGATGTGTGGGATCCACGGTTTACACCCCATACTAAAGTCGTTTTGCCAAACTTCAGCCATCGGTTTACTTAAGAAAATATTCTTGCCTATAAAGAAAGACTGAGAATGTATGATACTGTGCTAAAATTAGTATTTCAAAATACAGAATTGATTTTCAGTCAGCATCGGGGTGTACGCTGTGTGGGAGGGGACACTGGCGGAATAGCTGTGAGGGATGGTCATGAGTCATCCTTGGTAACTCAGCTCGGTATGAGCGTATTGACTAAGGCAGATTCAGGATTTATGTTCCGGCCCGGGAAACAGTTTTAATCTGTCAGGAGGATACTTTTGCAGAATGTGTAACGATTACTCATCGACGAAGGAAAGCAATTTTCTCGAAAGTATGTGTCGGTGACTTGCACCGCATGCGGAAGAAGAATGGAATTGGATTGCATAATATCTTTACATACTTAACGTGTCCAAAAACTAATAAGACATTAAAGCAGAAACAGTGGCTGTAGATAATGAGTGCTCATCTGGTCTGACGCTCAGAGTAAAAAAAGTTTGGTGTGAAGCGTCCCGTCGACGTCAACAACAGAAAGATTCGTTTGCGCTAGGATGGTGAGGGAGCAAAGTGCCCACATCCTTCTCAAAGGGACTGTTGCGGCTCGTGCTTTATGCGATTTTGAGAAACAACGGAAAACCTTAATCTGAATGATCGTGTGGGGATGTCCAGACATCCGTCCTGCTTATTGCAAATCCAGTATCTTAACCAGTGCTCGCCTCGTCTGACTCCATATATTATACGTCGTGTTGGACCATTAGTAAACCCAATGTAATAATGTAACAGCTGTACAGATAGGAACATTTGCAGCTTGCGGGATGAACAAAGTATTCAATGTCGAAATAATAATACCAGGGACGGCTGCTGTCTGTATTGATAACATGACGCGATAAATTAGTGTAGGAATATGTTTTCCAGTAGTCTTGAAAGGAGAAATTATCACCTGCGTTATGTTAAATTCTCTACTTCCAAGCGTTTGTCACCTGCATTATGACTATTGGGAAATGGTGTTGCAGTTGAGGTAGTGCGTCGTGAAACCAGTAAAAGTTATGAACTAGAGCAGCACAAGGAAAATTCTTGGCGGAAGGCATTAAGAATACTGTAGTAACTCAAAATAATTTAAATCAAGCAGGAATCTCCCATTAATAACAGATTTAACTATATCCAGATGGCTTGTCTTTCGCGGATAATTTTCAGCTGGGTCATGGAAGATTGTCGCAGACGACTCCCTCCCCACCGGTTTATCCGTCAGTATCTGTCTCACTTTCTAAAGTTATATAAAATATCTTTGTTCGACTAGCACTCTTTGGAGAAACAGCGCAGTGAATGAGTCGGCCATACTGTTTCCGAATTATTCATTTTATATACTCTTTAGAAACTTCTTGAAATATTTTTTTACGCTATCGATGTGATTAGTAGGGGGGTTGTCAGATACCAGTTCATTATGCCAAATGTATTTTTATTCCAACTGGTATTTATCTGGGTTTTCAAATTATGCTGCGATGGATATCTGAATCGTGAGAGTTAAACTCCAGTACTCTGTAAAGGCTGCACTGAATGGTCGAGAATTTGGAGGTCAAAACTAGAGGATAGCATCCACGTGTCTCTCTATGGAGAGAAACCATAAGAGTAAGAAAAACAGTTTATTCTACTCAGAGCGTCATTTACAGTTGTTTGAAGATAGGAACGTCTGATTGCGAAATGTCTAATCTGATTTTCGCAATAAATAAGTTCGAAGGAAAAAATATTTGGCGTCATACATACAAACTGGAACGTATTAGGCCTCGAACAGTTGGGTTCCCTGGGGATGGTCTTACCAACTCAACATGTGGCCGCGAAAGGTAGTGTTCTGGTTTTGGTCCAGCGCGCACTTCAATTTTCCAGGAAGTTCCACAAGGAGGTATGCTGTGATGCACAGTGAAGGGGCGGCAACTACTCGTTAGTTTTGTGAAAGATTACTTACAAAATAACGAAGAATTGATCACCGAGCATAACAAGGTGTGTACCATTTAATTAAACAGTGTGGTTCGTGGGAGATTTGTACATACTGTGATAGTTTGCGGCCACAGTCGTCTTTTTCAGTTAAATCAAACATTTTGTACTCACATTAGCAGTTTTGCTGTGGCTTGTAGAACGCAACTTGGTCTGAGAACATCAATCTGGTATTTGCAGCTGTAAGGAGAAGAGTGGCGCAAGTTCAGATGGCTTTGGAACGACTTTCTTCTAGGCAACACTCGCATGTTCTGACTTCCTTCAAACTGATACTGGATTGTGTGGCTGGGCTTCCTGGGTCCGCTCTTGGAAAAGACGCTGGCTCAGTTGTAGGGGAAGCAAGTGACAGATTGGCAGAACACGGGAAACAGTAGACTACAAAATGTCTGCAAAACACATTGTGTGTATTTTTTCACTGCTGCCAAGTGTGTGGGCCCTCCATCAAGACGGACTAATAAGGAGACGGTATGACAACGGCCGTGTGAGTGGCGTCTGTGTAACAAAAGTGCTAATAATCTTAACTGATACACATGGAAAGATGCCATACAATTCCAAAACGACTTACGGAAACTAAGAACATTCTTCAGTAAGCTTGTACAGAGGCGTAAGAGCAGTCTTGTGTTCGCTCTCCATTCTAAATCTACGTGATTACTCTGCAATACACAATTAAGTACTTGGTGGAGGGTCCATTGAATCACTTTTAAGGTACTTCTCCACCATACCACTCTCGAACAGCGCGCGGGAATAATTCGGTCCCAGCTCCGATTCATATTATTTTATGATTATTTCTCCCTATATAGATGGGCGCAAAAAAAATATTCACTCTGAAGAGAAAGTTGGTGATTGAAATTTCATAAGATCCTGCTGCAGCGAAAAACACTTTTAATGGCTGCCATGCCAATCCTTGTATCATATCGGTGTCACTCTCTCCCTTATTTCGCGATCATTCAAAACGAGTTGCCCTTCTTTGAACTTTTTCTAAGTCCTCCATCGATCCTATCCGATGAGGTTCTCACACCACACAGCAACACTCCAGAAGAGGATAGACAAGCGTAGTGTAAGCAGACCTCTTAAATTTTCTAAGTGTTATGTCAGTATATCGTGGTCTTTGGTTTGTTTTCCCCACATCATTATCTGTGATCGTCCCAATTTAAGTTATTCGTAATTTTCATCCTTAATTATTTAGTTGAGTTTAAAGCCTTTAGATTTATAATTCATCGTATAACTGAAATTTAGCGGATTCTTTTTAGTGCTCGTGTGGATGACTCCACACTTTTCACGATTTAGAGTAAATTGCAACTTTTCCACTACAAACATATCTTGTCTGAATCATTTCGCAGTTCGTTTTTATCGACTTGGGGGCTTCACATGGCGGTAAATGATAGCATTACCTACAGAGGCCTGCTGAGATTGTCTCCTAAATCATTTATGTAGATCAGGAACAGAGGGCCTATAGCACTTAATGGGCTGCGAAAAAAAGGTAGTATACTTCGTACATTAGAACACTCGGCCACATTGCTTCGCTTAAAAGGAAATTTTTAAAATATTTTTTTCGGAATATTTTAGTATCTCTGATGCTTCGTTGGAGCAGGCCCCAATTTTTCATCTAATTTCTTACTTTTCTCCCCCATTTATCTTCGTACCATTACTGCACTGAAAATATCTGCACAGTAGCGCAAATGTTAACGGAATACACTGTATATATTTGGGAACAAACTTGCTCCACTCAAACACGCTGCTTGCTGTTGCGACTACTGCCCATTTTTCTCTGATGTCAAACTTGCATTCAGTACTCTCGGTTCAGTCTCTGGTTTTCTCAGTATTATGCATTGGTACACGGCAGTATGAATAGGTTTAGTAGTGAACCCTCGTGTATTCACTAAATCTAATGGAACAGCGACACGACTGCGGTGACCACATCAGTGATTTTGCAAAAAAAAATGGTTCAAATGGCTCTGAGCACTATGGGACTCAACTGCTGTGGTCATCAGTCCCCTAGAACTTAGAACTACTTAAACCTAACTAACCTAAGGACATCACACACATCCATGTTCGAGGCAGGATTCGAACCTGCGACCGTAGCAGTCGAACGGTTCCGGACTGCGCGCCTAGAACCGCGAGACCACCGCGGCCGGCAGTGATTTTGCATCTGTACACCTGTTTTGTACATTTTGATTTACAGGTATCTCATAAGTGTTCTTATGGAAACAGTTAACTGAGACAACTTTTACTCCAACGAACCCCCAGGGGCTCAGCATTCAGTTACTAGGTACAGGTTTGGTGACTCCAGGTTCCTAAATTGGGGACTGGTAAGTGCCACTAGTTGTTACTATAATCTCCGGCCATGCTTCAGCGACCACCGTGCAGTGTGGCGGTGGAATGTTCTGTGTTTCAGAGAATGGGGGCCTTGCCTTCACCACCTGGACCGCGAGGAAGGTACATACCTCTATGGAAAAAAACCTCAACCTCAGTGTGCTACATGCTGATAAGGTGAATGGCTGTTGAGGTAAAACATCACTATTAGGCAACCTCTGTGGCACCTGCCGTATGTAGGGCTCTTCCTGGGTCGACGGTTGTTTGCGTAGCGTCTCGTGGGATCCCTATGGAATGATCTCATCAAACCACAACTTCTGATGGTGTGGTTGTACCCTCAGGTAGTACCTTCACCCACTCATCAAAGAGCTCGATTGGTCACGCCTCCTGAGAAGTAGTCTCAGAATGATAGCAGGGCACTCGTGTGCCATAACTTTCATTGTAATTAAAAGAACAGGGGAAGCTTTGAGAAGATATCCCCTTTCTATATTCACAAGGCATTGGAGGATATTGCTGGGTCCCTAAAGTTTCAAATGATTTCGTAATGAAACACTTCTAAATAAAACTGCTAATTCAAACCAAATATCTAAGCTTCTGGGATGTAAGGCCTTAAGTGACTGCCCAATCGAGGCTGAGTTGCATAACGCCCTTAACTTTAGTAAAGGCGTAGATACCTGCTCGAATATAATGGATATGGACCCTGCAGATTTATATGAAGAATGGAAAAAAAGGGTATCATTGAAGTGCAGAATTATGAGGAATCAATAACAAATTAGAAAAATCTTCCCCCATTTATTCTTTTAGTACTCCAGAAATACCCGAACACATCCTTGCAGGCTATTTCCGTCTTAAGGTTTG
The DNA here is from genome assembly GCF_021461395.2 of Schistocerca americana. Lineage (NCBI taxonomy): Eukaryota > Metazoa > Arthropoda > Insecta > Orthoptera > Acrididae > Schistocerca > Schistocerca americana. The sequence goes on from NC_060123.1 coordinate 38,764,207, forward strand.
CTCGTTTGTTCCTAACCCAATGTGATGTTTCAAATATCAAAGATTTGGCCATACCAGTGTGGGATGTAATGGGAGGGCTAAATGTGGAAATTGTGGATGCTCAGCTCACGAATCAGGCAATTCTTGTTCACTTCCTCCGAAATGTATAAACTGCTCTGAACACCGTTCACAGGCCTTGGCAGACCCATCTGGACCGACAGTTCGCCGTGTCATACTCAGCCCACAGGCGTCATGTTTTCAGTTTTCAGGAAACTGTAGGCCTTTTGGGTTTATTATTTGACTCAGAATTAACCTGACACCCACACCTGAAAGACCTACAAGTAAGGACTTGTAGACATTGAATATTTGAAATACCTTAGTGAAAAGCATGGGGAGCCGACAGGTCCTGCCTCCAGTTTTATTAGGTATTTGTTCAATAACGTTTAGATTATGGTAGCGTTATCTATAGATCGGCCTGTATTTCCTACCTCAAGATGTTAGATGCTGTCCACCATGAGGGCATTCAGATATAGCCCTGTTCTTAGTCTGTGTGCAGAGGCTGGTGAACCACCACTCTGGATTTGGCGACATATCCTTTTGGCTCGACAGGCCCTAAAAATCTCAGCGTCACCTCAGTCATTGACATTTAGTGCAGTGGTCCAACCCAACATTGAATGGCTGTTCAGGAATCGGCCCCTTGCGACCTAGCCATTTGGGTACGTGATACTGTTCAAAGGATCTGGATCTATCAAACCTCCAAATACACAGCCAGGGATGGAACACATTGCCGCATTGGTGTCTTCATAGGCCCAAACTGATTTCAAGCTTGACATGGTGGAAGAAAACTTCTACCCCAGATTACGTTTTTACAACTTTTTCTTCCATGAGATTGGCATGCTGACTTTTCGTCACGGCGCTGATGACCATGATGTTGAGAGCCCCTCGTCTTAAATCATAATCATCTTACTCTATAATGAGCTACCAGACAAAAGTCCCTTAAACTACTCAACAATTTTGTCTGATTTTTGGTTCACTGTGTAGATGAGAAGGAAAATCAGTAACTAAACAAATGTTATATTTTGCTCGCACGAAGTGCGGGCCAAGGGTCTCTCTCTCTCTCTCTCTCTCTCTCTCTCTCTCTCTCTCTCTCTCTCTCTCACACACACACACACACACACACACACACACACACACACACACACACACACAAAGGCGCGCGGGCAGCCCTCACACGTAACTTTACGGCACCCCCATTTTTAATGTGCCACAGACTGTAAGATTTCAGTATGTAAATTCTATATGAATAAAAATGTAAATATGGTTCAAAATCTTAAATTGCCGACATTTCTTCTGCTTAGAAATCAACAATGTTGCATTCGAATATGCACATTTTTGTATACCTACTGGAGCGATTATATAGCTTGATTTTGCTGCAGCAATGTAAAACAAGTGTTACATTCACACTTTTTAAATGCTCAGAAACGAAGCGTAAATTAAAAAAAAACACCTCCTGGAAGGTCACAGTACCGGGATCTCGCTCGTAACAAATCAAGCGTTGTCACCAAAAATCTCGAAAAGTTTTTGACCAGTTTGCTTCGGACTTCTACAAGACACTCTAATAAGCAGTCATACAAAGGTTATAATTATTTTTTAAACTGTGTACTGGTTTCCTTTGAAAACACGGTGACGCAGCTTAGTTTTATTCTCCGTTAAGTTGGTAAGATACATAGTGGACCCTGTTGCATTTCGGTCTATGTAACATATGTGCATCGAAGTACTAGTCGAAGGCTTGCCCATCTAATGCAGGCATTCTGAATTTACCTTGCAGTTTTGGTTCTCAAAACGAGCAGTGAGTTTGTATATGGCGTAGTGTTAAATATGGCGCGAACATAGTCAACGGCCTAGGTCTGTCTGTTACAACCTTTATCGCACATTCATATCGTTGGCCACACAAGCTGACAGCCAAATTCACTTTCCCTCCCAACCAAGACCTCTGGCTACGCTACAGATGTCACCACAGCCAGATGTCCAGTACCACGCTCTAAGCCTGAAAGTTGGCTGTAAAATTTTTAAAATTGTGCGTAAAAATACAAGAGCGAGTAAGATGGCGTCGAACAGTGCCCTTTCCGCCACGCACTGTAAAATGGCATGTGGAGTAGCCATGTAAGTGAAGATGTAAGTAAGAACCATCGCGCTCACAGCTGTGAATGTATGGTCACCGGGTACCGTCGTCGGCCACGCCTTGTGAAAGCGGAAGGGAAGGGGGATGGCGGTGGAAGGTGAGCTGTCACGCGTGCCCCAATCGATGCGGCGCGAATCGTCCGGCGCCGGTGAGTCACGCTGCGTGGATTGCCCGCACGTCACCGCGACTGGAGGAGCGGGTTTGTCGCTACCGCGCCGAATATCCTGACTCCATCCCACCCTGTGGCTGTTAACGCGCAGACTGCGCGGTCTAGCGGTTAGCGTTGCTGTCACCTCAGGGCTCCGGTCAGATTCGCGATGACCACCCAAAATTTCCCCTTTCTGGAATTAGCAGGACGGTCGGCGAGAGTGCGTGCAAGGGGGGAGGGGAAGGGGTCACACTAGATCGAGCATAAGGAAATCAGCTGTTCACATGTAAGGCGTGGCCGACGGCTTTACCCGACGACCATACATTCACAGCTCTGGGCGCGCTAGCTCCTACCTACATCTTCACTTACAATGGCTACTCCACATGCCATTTTACAGTGCGTGGCGGAAAGGGCACTGTTAGATGCCATCTTATTCGCTCTTTTATATTTTTTTACACAACAATTTTAAAAATTTTACAAGCAACTTTCAGGCTTACAGCGCAGTACTAGACATCTGGCTGTGGTGACATCTGTAGCATAGCCAGAGGTCTTGGTTGGGAGCGAAGGTGAATTTGACGTCGGTTTGCAATAGGGTTTTGGAGCATATACTGTATTCAAACATTATGAATCACCTCGAAGGGAACGATCTATTGATACGTAATCAGCATGGTTTCAGAAAACATCGTTCCTGTGCAACGCAGCTAGCTCTTTATTCGCACGAAGTAATGGCCGCTACCGACAGGGGAGCTCAAGTTGATTCCGTATTTCTAGATTTCCGGAAAGCTCTTGACACCGTTCCTCACAAGCGACTTTTAATCAAGCTGCGGGCCTATGGGGTAACATCTCAGTTGAGACTGGATTCATGATTTCCTGTCAGGAAGGTCGCAGTTCGTAGTAATAGACGGCAAATCACCGAGCAAAACTGAAGTAATATCAGATGTTCCCCAGGGAAGCGTCCTGGGACCTCTGCTGTTCCTGATCTATATAAATGTCCTGGGTGACAATCTAAGCAGTTTTTAGGTTGTTCGCAGATGATGCTGTAATTTATCGTCTAGTAAGGTCATCCGAAAATCAGTACCAGTTGCAAAGCGATTTAGAAAAGATTGCTGTATGGTGTGGCAGTTGACGCTAAATAAAGAAAAGTGTGAGGTGATCCACATGAGTTCCAAAAGAAATCCGTTGGAATTCGATTACTCGATAAATAGTAAAATTCTCAAGGCTGTCAATTCAACTAAGTACCTGGGTGTTAAAATTGCGAACAACTTCAGTTGGAAAGACCACATAGATTATATTGTAGGGAAGGCGAGCCAAAGGTTGCGTTTCATTGGCAGGACACTTAGAAGATGCAACAAGTCCACCAAAGAGACAGCTTACACTACACTCGTTCGTCCTCTGTTAGGATATTGCTGCGCGGTGTGGGATCCTTACCAGGTGAGTTTGACGGAGGACATCGAAAGGGTGCAAAAAAGGGCAGCTCGTTTTGTATTATCACGTAATAGGGGAGAGTGTGGCAGATATGATACGCGAGTTGGCATGGAAGTCATTAAAGCAAAGAAGTTTTTCGTCGCGGCGAGATCTATTTACGAAATTTGTCACCAACTTTCTCTTCCGAATGCGAAAATATTTTGTTGAGCCCAACCTACATAGGTAGGAATGATCATCAGAATAAAATAAATCAGAGCTCGTACAGAAAGGTTTAGGTGTTAGTTTTCCCCGCGCGCTGTTCGGGAGTGGAATGGTAGAGAGATAGTATGATTGTGGTTCGATTAACCCTCTGCCAAGCACTTAAATGTGAATTGCAGAGTAATCATGTAGATGAAGTGCCGAAATTAATACGAGAGCTGCCGAAATGACGGGTAAGTGAAAAGCCAGCGCAGTATTCGAATCTGACATTAATTGAAAAAGATAATCCACGGTAAATAACAGCCAAAACAGTTGCAGGATAAAGATTTATTAAAACTCTTGAGCATGGTTTCAGTATATCTAAATATACCTTCATCAGAAGTAAAATACCCTGAACACGAAGACACTTTCATTAGCAAAAAACTGAGCATCAAAAATGAGAAAGAAGAAACACTATACCTTAAGTAACCCTAAAATTACCAGAGAATTACAGGCACAAAAACTCACTAAAATTACATCCTGCAGTGGAGATTAATAAAACAATAGTGCCAAATGCGTCGTTAGTAGTTAATACAGATATAGGCGTCGTTAGTAGTCAATACAGATATAGGCGAAGTACTGATGCTAAGCTGTTCGCATCAACCCTCTGTCCATAATCACGTTGTATAAATGGAGATGTTTTAACTACTGACGACGCCTTTGGCACTATTGTTTTATTAATCTCCATTGCAGGATGTAATTTTAGTGAGTTTTTGTGCCTGTAATTCTCTGGTAATTTTAGGTTTACTTAAGGTATAGTGTTCCTTCTTTCTCATTTCCGATGCTAAGTTTTTGCTAATGAAAGTGTCTTCTTGTTCAGGGTATTTTACTTATGATGAAGGTATATTTAGATATACCGAAACCGTAGTCAAGAATTTTAATAAATCTTTATCCTGCAACTGTTTCGGCTGTCATCATTTACCGTGAAGAATTTGAACAGTTGCTGTTTCAGCCATGTCTAAAATCTTGAAAAAGATAAACCAGGCTGTCAATCTCGGTTTACGTAGAAAGTAACGCAAGGAACCTTTCTCTCTTGCGTGAAAAATAGGCGAGCGAACAGTGTTCTATTCGCATTCGCAGGTGCGCATTCGTATTCCGCTGGTTTTTTCAGCGAACTGTCAAAGTTCGCATGTCCTCCATGTCTTCGGGCGCCTCGATGTGAACAGCACTGAGAACATCAGTTTCCGCAGTCTGCAGTTTTTCACGTGTGAATGGTTGAACGTTGGTTGTATGAGCGAAGCGGTGAGCAGATGATAAAAGATCCACAACACACAATGCTGAACAAAAATATAGTTTGTAGGAAACTGCCGAAGCACTCAAACGATTAACTGGTGACATGAGGGACGGGAAGCAGCTCAAGATTTTCTAGTTCTTTACGAAAAGGAATGGAAAAATAGTTCATTGAAACTAAACAAATACAAATTGTATGTTTATTAATGTAAAATTTAAAATGACTGTTCCTTTCCGTGGTTCACGCTAGAGGTGGCCGTAATGATTTATCGCTTTTGCTTTAAAAGCTTTTAAAGTAACAATTGAATAAACATTTTTCCCTCACACACACTCGCCTTCAGGAAACTTTATACCGGGTTTATCAAGCAGCCGATGATAGGTCATACATTACCCTACTTACTAAAGCATGTGGCATTCTCAGAAGTCAGATACATCTAGCTGAATGCGAAACAAGTACTAGCGAAACTTCATAAATTGTAAATTTTGGCCCTTCTTCAGGTGATACTGCTGGTCGGTAATTAGTTTCCTGCTTTGAAATTTTTTTCCCCCTCGTTAGCGATACAAATAAGAAAAAATCTTCTACTGACGTACGTGCAAAATTTTGGAATAAGGCAAAACTTCCGTAAAAATATAAATTTGTTTCGTACGCGCCTTACCTTGGCAAATAGTATGCTCGTCATAGGAAAGTCTGAATGTTTTGAATCGCGACTACAACTAGCGTTGTAAATGGTTCAAATGGCTCTGAGCACTATGGGACTTAACATCTGAGGTCATCAGTCCCCTAGAACTTAGAACTACTTAAACCTAACTAACCTAAGGACATCACACACATCCATCCCCGAGGCAGGATTCGAACCTGTGACCGTAGCAGCAGCGCGGTTCCGGTCCGAAGCGCCTAAGATTGTTCGTCACAGCGGCCGGCGAAAATTTAAACTGGTGAGCATTCAATACCTCGCGGAAATCCACAGCTAATATTCAGACACGGTGCTGAGGACAGAATTTGCGAATCGTACTGTTACTGTAAGACCATAAATGTTACTCGGTGACTAGAAGTCACTACAAATCAAAAGGTCTACGGATGAATACCCACTAGGTCTTGGGGTTTTTATCACTTCCAGGTTTCTTTCACCTCTGGCAATTATTAATGTGAGAAATACCAAGATGCACAATGGTTCAGAGTCTACATTAAACTGTCGGCCCCCACAACTGTCTCCGGTAAGCTAAATCAGAGTGGAGGAAACAGAGGGCGTACCACTTCACATAGAACTTTGCTCAAACCAACATCCGGGTTCAGAACAGCTTTACCTTTGACTCTCTACATAACGTTAAAACTGCAGATGCTTAAAAGTTCTGTACCTAGCTACACCCATGACTGGAACAAAAATAGATCAGAAACAATGAAAAGTACTACGACACACTGCGTTATTTCTAGAGTACGATTAGGAAGGATCCTAAGATTTCTGAGTATGGTGACTATTTATCAGAAAAGACCATTTAAAAATCTGCTGGTAGTTATAAATCTAGAACTTCCGAAGTCGGTAATTCGGGGTCTGTGATCCATAGTTGGAGAGTGGTTAGGTGCTACCTTTCCAAAACTTCAAGGATTTTAGACTGCAGGTGGTCCTGATGGGCTACGGAACATAACTGATTCGGGCGATCAGTTTCCTGAATTGACGGCTGATAGCCGAGGCAGGTGCGGCGCCTTGCTAAACGAAACCACCACAGGATTCGTGTAGTTACGTAAGGGGTCAGCGTGGCGGAACCGGTACGACGAGAAACGAGCGGACGTGGCCATCAAAGGTCCGCCAGGATAGCGTAGGAGGTCGATGGTGGCCGCGGTACAAGAGGATACACAAAATTGAGTAAACACGAATTACACCACCCACGTGTTTAATAAGAAACCTGGTGACTTGTGTCCTAATCCTGTAGAGAGTGCAAAGGACTTCTGAAAACGAAAAACCTGAGGAGGGAAATATTACTAAGAGTTAAGAGGTTGTATCGTACATAAGTAATTCATTATGCAGACATGTTTGTTTTGCAGTTCAGCTTGGCCGTTGTTTACGACGGTGAACAAAAGATTTGTCAGGCAGCACACTTCTACTGACTACATATAACAAGCCACGCGTAGACAGGAAGCTCTCAAGTGGGACAATGTAGTAAAGAGACGAATTGAATTTATGGACGGGTAAACGTGATAACTGTCTGTGAATCCAGTTAACCATGTCGTAGTGGCTGACGGGAGTGGTTTAACGCTGAAGGTTTGCTTACAACGGTTAAGAAAAAGGGGACTACACCAAACACGAAGATTGATCAATATTAATTACGGAAACTCCGGTAGAGGTTCTACACGCCATTATTCCAGAAATCCTAGCCGCATCCCAGAGAAATTACAAAGTTTGGACAGTTAGCATCCAGCGCACGTTGGTCTATCGATTATCATATGATTTTGAAACGCATCTGTTGGTTTCTGAACACTTTTGAACGCATTAGAGGTTGATTTCTGAACGAATCATAAGTTGATTTTTGAATGCGTGCATACTGCACGTGATGTCGCTGCTAGGGAATACCCGTCGCATTTAGAAAAAAGTTTTCCCATAGAGAAGCGGACGGGGCTATACGAGCTAAGACGAAGAAACACGGACGGGTGAATCCCAATAGCTGTTTGGTTATGTGGTTGATTGGGTGTGAAAGTGATCAGATTGTTATAATTATTACCAAAATCCACAGATTGACCCCCAGAGTGGAAATAAACGGCTAATAGGAATAACAGGTAAGAACAATTACATATCTTCTCGGCATATCCAAGAAAATGAAATTGATTTTTTGCCAGAATGCTACACTAGTAAGGGTCACTTGTACAGTCAACTGTTAGCAGCCGCTTAAGTTCTATTCTCCTAACCGGAGAATAAGTGCAGGATAACTAAGCCGATGATTCTGGCAGGAATTAGTGATAACATTGTTAGGACAAGGAAGGAGAAAAACGGGGGCATCAAGCAAATTATATGGAAGAATAACACGATTCCAAATTTATATAAAAATTTCGTACTAGTACTAATTTTCGATTTCAAGCTTGTGAAACTGGAGCGTATGAAAGAAATGTGAAATTGTTTCCTAAGTCTTTGCTTGTAGTAGGCTTTATAGGCATTTGATATTAGTACTTCGTGAATTACATTCTGTCGTGTTATTTGTGTAAATGAGGTACATAAAAATGACCATTCATGTCAAGTCTTGCTCATTTGGCGTGTTAGAACTGCTGCAACATTGGAATGACCTGTTTCGATTTATCTGGCAAACAGTGACAACATAAGACGCAATTAAATCGAGCAGTAACACCACTCGTGGGTACTACTAGTATTAACAGCTTTTTCAATATTAGATAACGACACTTTGATTTTTCACGTTTGACGAACTTTGATGAGGTAGTAGATTCTTTCGCAGAAAAGAAAGCACGCCTTGTAAAGTTGTAGCAAGATCAGAGAGAAAAATGCTGGGACCTGAGGACTGAATAAATGTGTACTGTCTGGCTTACCTCTTGTGTTTACTGGTTTACTGTTTCCTATAATTTTCACACAAAACAGGAAGTTATTAGCTGATAGGCAATAAAGAGTGCAAATTTTGTGAAGAGTTCTTATTCTCTCGGTAACAAATAATCCCACCCAGTTCGGGTAGAGAAAATTCCCAACCCGGCCGGGAATCGAACCCAGGACCCCGTGATCCAGAGCTAGCGACGCTAGCCGCCAGCCACTAAACCACGACCTGCTGACGGGAAGAGGATGCCATACCGGCCGACTGGTACCAGTGGAGGCACCACAGGACATTTAATTTCAACTGTCCTGAATACAGATTTGGTGGCTTCCATTAGAAAATATACAAGTTTGAATTCCACAGAGCGAAATACAGTTACGTTCGATAGAAGAATGCTGTGCGAAGAAGCGTTGCAGTGCATTTTGGCCAACTTAAAACTAAATAACATGTCTTACATTTCCTCTAACATAGTTAACATATCAACCTCTTCAGAAATGTGGTCGCTGGTTCCGGGTTGTGGACACGCTGTAAGTGGAAAGGACGTAACACTTGCTCTCGAAGGACTGTTTTTTTGCACGAGTGCTGATTGAAGGATCCCGCTCCACATGCTGCAAGACAGCTTCCTCAAATTGCAGCGTTCTTACCGTGCGACGGCGTCCCTGTCCAGGTAATCTGCTAAATGATCCGGTCTCACAGCAGCAAAGGTCGTATGATGCAGGATACGGCGATTAGGACATTGTTGCTGATAAACCCGCTGTGCAGCTCGTCCGTTGTGGTGCGCTACGTAGTAGACACCATGCATGTCAGTGTACTCACTCCAGGTGTATCGCTCCATTAGTAAAGGGAGACAATGCACTACTACATTGGTGGACAGCAGTTGTCTACAACTGAAGATCGTAATACGGCCTGTAACAAGTGAAGAGCGTAATACGGCCTCCAACGGTTTAAATAATCTTCATAGGAAAAAAATGACATTAGGGAAAAATATTTGTTTTGATGTCCCCTACAACCTCCCAGAGTTTGTCGGTTTAAATATTTTTTTATCCTGTATAAAATTTTTTGTCCCGGCTTGGACGTATCGTAGATCGTAGATGCGGGACTCCTGGATAACATTAAGACAATGGCGTTTTTGGTTGCGGCGGGATCTTCTCACAAATTTAAATCACCAACCTTCTCCTCAGAATGTGGAAATGTTGGCGCTCAACTACATAGGGGGGAAAGAATCGTTATAATAAAATACGGGAAATTTGAGCTCGCGTGGAAAGATGTTAGTTTCTTGCACGCGCGGTTAGTGTGGAAGAATAGAGAATTATTCGATGAACCCTCTGCCAGGAACTTTGCAGAGTAGCCATGCAGATGTAGATGAGCACACGATATAAGGAGCATCGCTGTGACCGTATCGTTGCGTACTGCCGTGCCTGGAGGCACATTCCAGCGGGCAACGAACGTAGTTCCTCGGCTCTGGTACGTAGCGTTCCATGATTGTTGGCTTCCCGACTCTGAAACCAGAGCCGGCGGCGTGGCGTTGATAGAGCAGGAAGTGAGGAAGGCTGGCGCCGGGGTGTGGCGGCATTGTGCGCGCTCGAGGGTGCCCCTTGCCGCCGCCCCCCCCCCCCCCCCCCCCCCCTCCTGCAGAGTTTCCGCCGGCCACTTGTCAGTCACAAAGGCCAGGCGTCGCAGATGAAGAGCGGCAGGGGGCCCGGTTACAGGCGAGGAGAGGCGGTGCTCGGCGGCCTAATAGCGCGACCGCGGCTCCTGTTGCAGCGACCGACGTACACGCCCTCTGCTCCGAGGCCACGAGGCGGTAAAACCACGTTAAACTTGACTACACTAACGTTGTAACACATTACCCACCTACAAGACCCCCTCTTAGCATAGTAATGAGTGTACCGACCACGTTCCAGAATCGACAATAAAAAAATATACTACTTGTGTTGTTCGTCAGATAATAAACTATATATGCACCGTTATATTTGTTTTCCTGTTTAAGACTCGAACACAATGAGAAGTCATAGGATAGCGATATGTATATACGGGGTGTTACAAAAAGGTACGGCCAAACTTTCAGGAAACATTCGTCACACACAAAGAAAGAAAATATGTTATGTGGACATGTGTCCGGAAACGCTTTCTTTCCATGTTAGAGCTCATTTTATTACTTCTCTTCAAATCACATTAATCATGGAATGGAAACACACAGCAACAGAACGTACCAGCGTGACTTCAAACACTTCGTTACAGGAAATGTTCAAGATGTCCTCCGTTAGCGAGGATACATGCATCCACCCTCCATCGCATGGAATCCCTGATGCGCTGATGCAGCCCTGGAGATTGGCGTATTGTATCACAGCCGTCCACAATACGAGCACGAAGAGTCTCTACATTTGGTACCGGGGTTGCGTAGACAAGAGCTTTCAAATGCCCCCATAAATGAAAGTCAAGAGGGTTGAGGTCAGGAGAGTGTGGAGGCCACGGAATTGGTCCGCCTCTACCAATCCATCGGTCACCGAATCTGTTGTTGAGAAGTGTACGAACACTTCGTCTGAAATGTGCAGGAGCTCCATCGTGCATGAACCACAAGTTGTCCAACTTGTAAAGGCACATGTTCTAGCAGCACAGGTAGAGTATCCCGTATGAAATCATGATAACGTGCTCCATTGAGCGTAGGTGGACGAAAATAAAATGAGCTCTAACATGGAAATTAAGCGTTTCCGGAAACATGTCCACATAACATCTTTTTTGTGCGTGTGCGTGTGCGTGTGCGTGTGCGTGTGCGTGTGCGTGTGCGTGTGCGTGTGCGTGTGCGTGTGCGTGTGCGTGTGCGTGTGCGTGTGCGTGTGCGTGTGCGTGTGCGTGTGCGTGTGCGTGTGCGTGTGCGTGTGCGTGTGCGTGTGCGTGTGCGTGTGCGTGTGCGTGTGCGTGTGCGTGTGCGTGTGCGTGTGCGTGTGCGTGTGCGTGTGCGTGTGCGTGTGCGTGTGCGTGTGCGTGTGCGTGTGCGTGTGCGTGTGCGTGTGCGTGTGCGTGTGCGTGTGCGTGTGCGTGTGCGTGTGCGTGTGCGTGTGCGTGTGCGTGTGCGTGTGCGTGTGCGTGTGCGTGTGCGTGTGCGTGTGCCCTGAAAGTTTGGCCGTACCTTTTTGTAACACCCTGTGTAGATAAGGCGGTAGTATCACGTACACGTGGAATTAGGGCAGTGCATTGGCGGAGCTATAATTGGACTCAGATCAGTCACGTAAATAGGTCTCCAACGTGATTATAGTCAGGAATTGGGACTTTAACTCCGAATGGTTGTTGCACATCACATTTCAGAAATTGTTACGGTGTTAGATACTCAGAGATCAACAGTGTGAAGTATGCCAAGAATAAAAAACTTCAGGCATTGCCTGTCACCTGACGACTGAGGGCAGCGGCGTGTGCACAGACTTGTCAGCGCTAACAGACCAGCAGAACTGGGTAAATAACCGCAGAAATCAGTGTGGGACTACCGAACGTATCCCTTCGGACGGTGCAGCGAAATTTGGCGATAATCGGCTATGGCAGCAGACGACCGACGCGAGTGCCTTTGCCAACAGTACGACATCGCCTGCATAATTCTACTGGGCTCGTGACCAATCGGTTGGACCCTAGACGACTGGAAGACCGTGGCGTGGTCAGGTGAGTCCCGATTTCAGGCTGTTACGAGCTGATGGTAGGGTTAGTGTGTGGCGCAGAGTCCCACGAAGCCAGTGGGGGTGCGCAGTGTCTTTTAAATAGCCAAAAGTGATTAAACTGAAGCTGTAATCTTCGTCAGTTTTCAATCTAGTCGGCAGATCTTGGAATTTGAATGCAACCGCATTGTTACTAGGCAATGACAAATGTCACCATGGTGACTTTAGAAACTTTGTAGATTAAAGCCTCTTTGGCGACCCTGGTCAACTTGGTACACTAAGAGTGTTGTACCGCAGAGCTGACTTGGCTCCGCTTATTAGTTTGCTTGGCCATCAGTAGAGGGCTGCGTGCGTAGCAAGGGCTTGGACGGCGGGGAATGCCGCAGGGGGTTTCTCGCGGCTGTGCGCAGCTGCCAAAGGATTGTTAAAATTTCCATATCTAGCAGAAAGATGCGTTCCAAGAGGTATTTGACGTCTAAGTAGAACTATCACGTAGGCTCAGCTGTAGGCAAAGCGAAACATGGGCTTCAACTTGTTTGTCTACGAAAAGGATTAAAACTAAAACTAAACTCCTCCCGAACAGGCCATGAAGGCCCAACGGTACCGACCGGCCGCCGTGTCAACCTCACCCCAGGCGTCACTGGATGCGGATATGGAGGGGCAAGTGGTCAGCACACCGCTCTCCCGGCCGTATGTCAGTTTCAGAGACCGGAGCCGCTGCTTCTCAATCCAGTAGCTCCTCAGTTTACCTCACAAGCGCTGAGTGCACCCCGCTTGCCAACAGCGTTCTGCAGACCGGATGGTCACCCATCAAAGTGCTAGCCCAGCCAGACAGCGCTTAACTTCGGTGATCTGACGGGAACCGATGTTACCACTGGGGCAAGGCCGTTGGCCTACGAAAAGGATACGCTTATGAAACACCTGTCACGTACAAAGATAACGTAGATTCATGTGTCTCAATGAAAATAAATTGCATGGCATTGTTTGGTCGCTTGGTGGAAGTCTGTTTTACACCACTTCGGTGACGAAGGCGTCGACGAATATGAGATGAATTAACATAAGCACCCAGTCTCCCAGCAAAGAGAATCTCCGACCCGACCTGGAATCGAACCCGCGATTCGGCGCTCTAGAGGCAGCGACTTTCATCCAGAAGACCACGATATGTCGACGGTCACATGGGAACTACCTAAGAGAATGCAAAGAAGGTACAGCGGGAATCAGTAAGTTTGCTTTGCGGGGAAGTGTCTTCTTGCAGACGATGGCATTGTCCGTAGATTAGGTGGGTTGCAACGACAGAAGACTGCAAATGCTGGAAGAGATGCAGGAGATGGATGTTTACATGAACTGACTGTTCCTCCTGAATAAAACAAATGTAACATCAGGCGTATACAGAAGGATACGTTGCTATTAGATAACGCTGTTGTGGTCTCGGGCCGAAGAATGGTTTGATACAGAACTCCACTCTGATGTATTCTGTGCAAGGCTTCTCCTTTCCGAGTGCAGCGTAAATCCATATGATCTTAGGATGCAGCCTTTCACGGCCGATATTTGCGCTACTGTTTGTCTCATCGGCATTAGGCCCAGGTCCAAGGCATAATTCCTGCCTGTGGGGCGGCGGGTGGAATAATTGTTATTAAATGTTCCTATTTATTTATTTAATGCTGCTTGCCGTTCTCAACACTGGCTCTCTTAACTATAATATTGGCAACCAGAAAGTGATTAGCAAAACGTGAAGCCTGTAATTAGAATTCCTAGTGCCCACTTCATCTGAGAAGTACATTTATAGCTACAGCTTATAGCTCTGAGGAATTAGGAGATTGTCTGGGATTCATAATCAAAAACTATTCTCTCTAAAATGTTCACTATATTCTGAAAGTCACAGACCAAAAAAGAATCCACACAATCCAACTATCAGAACAATTCAGAGTCTAATGCGCTGATGCAACTATAACTGTTCAAATTAAATGTTTAAGTGAATGCTCGCCATAATTTGATAATGTTCATCAAACGCCACGCTAAATAATGGTAGAATGTCTGTCCCGCGGCAGCACGTGAAAATACGACATACGCAAACTGAAGATAGATCATTAAAGTCATCCCAGAATTAACACTTCACTCGAAAACAATTTCATGGTTACGCGTATCCCGAGTAACTTGTTATGGCATCCGAGGCTGTTTATAGCAATGACACCGACGCGACGCGACTCCCGGCATAGGTGGTGCGCTAATCAGCGTCTGGGGACAACTGGGGCATTTTTCTCTCGCGCAGCGTTCTTACATATAAAGCCACGGTGCGGACGGCTAAGGGAACGCCTGAGCAAAACTGCTCTCCCGACTTAGCCGCTCTGCTAGTAATGCACCACTTTGTTATCGAATAAATCATTGCTTCCTTTGCTGATGGCCGATGAAGCTGTCAATTTAAATGTGTAATCCGCACCCAAGTAAGTAATCATAAGTCTGACGTGGCTGTCAAATATTTTAGGTGTATTAATTTAATTGCACTACACGGAGTAGACGACAACTTGGGGTACAGCACCGCCTTGGCTCCGTCCCCGGATCGACTTGCTCAGAGACCTATGTCAATTTCCCAAGGATGGTACCCCTACACTTGTTTACCGTCGGGCATTTGCTGCTCTATGTGCACAAATGACGGAAGCCACATTTATTTACACCGATGGCTCGAAAACATCGTTAGGTGTAGGGAGTGCCTATATTGTTGGCGACACCCCAAATCACTTTCGGCTTCTCGACCAGTGTTCGGTTTATACTGCGGAGCTTTACGCTATTCTCCAGGCTGTCCACTACATCCGCCGCCATCAGCGGATACAGTACGTAATCTGCTCAGATTCTCTCAGCTCTCTCCTAAGTCTCCAAGCTCTTTACCCTGTGCACCCTCTGGTCCACCGGATTCAGGACTGTCTGCGCTTGCTCCACCTGGGGGGCGTCTCAGTGGCGTTCCTCTGGCTCCCGGGACACGCTGGTATCTGTGGAAATGAGGCGGCCGATATAGCGGCCAAGGCTGCAGTCTCTCTTCCTCGGCCAGCTATTCAGTCTCTTCCGTTTACCGATCTACGGAGCAGTTTATGTCGCCAAGTTGCTCATTTATGGCATGCGCATTGGTCAACACTTCCCCATAATAAATTGCGGGAAGTGAAAGCCCTTCCTTGCGCTTGGACCTCTTCCTCCCGAACGCGTCGTCGGGAGGAGGTAATTTTAGCTAGACTTCGGATAGGGCACTGTCTTTTTAGTCATCGACATCTTTTAAGCGGAGATCCTCCCCCACTCTGTCCCCACTGCTCTCAGCCGTGGACGGTCAGACACCTTTTAATTGAATGCCCCTATTTTAATCCGTTACGCTCCCGTCTACAGCTATCGCCTGATCTATCGTCGATTTTAGCAGATGACACGCGCTCAGCTGACCGCGTTTTACAGTTTATTAGTGACAGTGAAATGACGTCAGTCATTTGAAGCTTTTTTTTTGGGGGGACAACCAACCCCTTTCTATAGTGGATTTTTAAGCATTCCTTCTGCCTTTAGTTTCTCAAATTTTATGACTTTGTTCCCATTGCTGCTGATTTTAAATTTCGTTTTTCTCCTGTTTTCTACGTCACGGGCTGGGCGCTAATGACCATAGAAGTTTTGCGCCCTAAAACCACCAAAAAAAAAAAAAAAAAACGGAGTAGACGAGCTCTGAACTTGCCCTTTGGAGATACGCTATCACTATAGTTTTATAGTTATTCAGTTGAAACTTCTCACATCTTTGATTATAGCGGATCTCCCTTCTACTTAAATTTAAACATCCTGGCCTTATTTATTCGCCTACTTAATCTATCTTGCTCCTTAATTTTTAAGACAAAAACCAGAAAATCATGAATTTAAACTAAAATTTTAATTTGTGAAATCCATAATACTGTTTCTACTAAATTATGAAAAAGGAATCTAAATATAAATTTTTAAGTTTCTAGCTCTTTCCTGTTGCGCCAATGATTTTTACAGAAAAATGTCCAAATTTCGAAAATGGTTAAAGTTATTGAACTGATATTCAACACATTGATTTAGTATTACTCCTGACATGCTAGAAACGTTTCAGGTTATTTACTTGATTTTTAAAGTATTGCGCAACATTTTTGACGTCAGAGCTAGTTACAGCGGACTGGCTGGCACACAATGGAAAGACTTATGTGAATTTTATACGGCGTGAGTAGGCTGCTTCCCTACATGCCTAACGTTTCGTCTTTCAAAGCTGAAGACACCTTCAGAGGCTTTAATGGCGTACAGAGCAATCTCAAATAAGCTCAGCAAGCCGAACTATTAACAAATATCCACGCAGCGGTCGGTTCGTGTCATCTGACCGCTGCCTAACACCACGAAGTCGCTCCAACGTGTTACAGAGCTGGTAGCGGATACGTATAAACGGTTCGCTTGCTAGAGATTGTAACTGCTTTCTAAGTCGTTGTCTCTGAAGAACTCTGGTATCAGAAGACGAAACATTAGCCAGAGAACTGTCTAGGAAAACTGCCGAAAGCAGTCAGCTATAATACATCCATCTGAACCTGCTGACGGTTTTCACGCCTTTGCGTCCCCTTACAACCCCACTTTCTTCAATTACTAAATTGGTAATTCCTTGATGCCACAAGTGGTGTCCTATCAACAAATACTTTATTTTATTCAAGTTGACCCATAATTTTTTTTTCCTTTATTCCTTTC
This sequence comes from Schistocerca americana, assembly GCF_021461395.2. Lineage (NCBI taxonomy): Eukaryota > Metazoa > Arthropoda > Insecta > Orthoptera > Acrididae > Schistocerca > Schistocerca americana. The sequence continues at coordinate 38,781,284 of NC_060123.1, forward strand.
AGTGCCTCCTCGTTAGTTACTCGCTCTGCCCATCTAATCTTCACCATGCTTTTGTAGCATCCCATTTCAAAAGCTTAGTCTTTCCATATATGAACTGCTCATTTTCCATGATTTAATTCCAAATAGGGCTACTCTCCAAATGCCTTCAGAAAAGACTTCTTAACTTTAAATTTCTTTCAGATTGCGACAAATTCCTCCTTTCCAGAAATGCTTGGTTTGCTATTGCCAGTCGGCATTTATATCTTCTACTTCGACCAGAGTCAGACTTTGCTGCCCATGTAATTACACAGCTACTTCGTGCCTCATTCCCTAATCAAATTCCCTCCGCGTAAAAATTACTACCGTCCACAGCGACCTAATATGAAATGCCTCCATAAATAGAGGAAAACCAGATAGCAGGCAGAGATTGTGGGAGAAACTAAAGGAAATAAAATTCATCCACGAAAAAATGAATTAAAAAGCAATACTTGTTCGACCGATTATCGCATCTTTAATCTGTCTGCGATCCTTAGCAGGTAGGACTGATAAGAGATAAAGATCCAACGAAGAGCTGCACGTTTCGCCACGCGATCGTTTAGTAAGCACGAAAGCTTTACGGAGATGGTCAGCAAACTCCAGTGATACTCGCTACAAGAGGTACGTAGTGGATCACAGGGAACGTTACTTCTGTAATTCATCCGGGATTTTATCGGCAGTCGTTCTTTCAGTGTACCATTCGGAAATGAACAACGTGGGGAATGAGTTCATCAGAGGTAGGCGTAGAAAAGGCAAATGACACAAAACATGCTGCTAAACACACGAACGATGCCAAATATCTGGTAAAAATCCTGCTTAGTGCATTGCTAACATTACTCATGGTACGTATAGCTCCCCCAAGTACTGTGAAGATGCTCTGGGCTACTAACAAAATGGTTCAAATGGCTCTAAGCACCATGGGACTTAACATGTCATCAGTCTCATAGTTAAACCTACCTAACTAACCTAAGGACATCACACGCATCAAAGTCCTAGGCAGGATTCAAACCTGCGACCGTAGCAGCAGCGCGGTTCCGGACTGAAGCGCCTAGAATCACTCGGCCACAGCAGCCGGCGGCTACTAACAGCCTTCTCTCTTTCTCTCTCGCACGCACATTATATATACACGCACTTGCTCGTGGTCCTCTGTTGTACTGATGAACAGATGAAAAGTGGATAAACCGAGAACAGCTATTTTCTGTGGACCACATATCATTATTAAGTTTTGCGGATCACATGATTTGCTATCAGAGGTCTGCGGTCGCACATTGTCGCGGAAACTTTGGCCTAATTTCTGGTAATTGGGTATCTACCTAATAATTTTCTCTTTAATTTCTGCAGTTCAGTGTATCACTGATAGTTGATGGTGCAGCCTGCCTCCAGTAAATCATCTCGATATACATTGTCTGTTGTATCTTGAAGTGCCCACGCCTATAAACTATTAGTTAGCATTACGTAACTACTTCGGCGGCTATGTGATGCTATGCAGTCACGCGTATTTTAACTGATGAACTTCGTTCTTCATAAGAATACCCTCGAGCAAAGCAAAAATACCAAACCATAATGGAAAACTAGGTTTCGTGCGGGAACCCAAACATGGCTGCGGGATGGACGCCTCACGGTCATACAAACTTCCAAACCAATCTGGACCTCGGGCTACGCTACAAAAGTCTGTTGCCCGTCTTTATTTGCGAGAAATAGAGCTGCTGGTGAGGTCACTGGTCAAAGCAGAACAAAAGTATCGCGAACTTAGTTTCATGTAGTTACCAGGTGCGAAAGAACGCATATGCTCATAGTTCAGGTTTCCAGTAATCATCTGGCTCTTCCTGTCATCGGTCTTAATCGTTTGGTGCGCGTCACCACGATTTCTTATTTTTCAGCTTCATATCAAGGACCCAACAGTTTTCCGTATATATCCCAATGTCTTGCCCTACAGTGTTTGCCGTTTCATGACGTCATTCCCAGAGGTTTTAATGTATGTCCTATTATCATATGTCTCTTTCCCACATGCTTCGCTGGCCGCTGTGGCCGAGCGGTTCTAGGCGCTTCAGTCTGGAACCGCGCTGCTGCTACAGTCGCAGGTTCGAATCCTGCCTCGGGCATGGATGTGTGTGATGTCGTTAGGTTTAAGTAATTCTAAGTCTAGGGATTGATGACCACAGATGTTAAGTCCCATAGTGCTTGGAGCCATTTTTTTTTCACACTCTTCTTTCCTCACTGACCGATTATAACTCAGACCTGTCACCACCCTTCTACACCACCAAATTTTCTTATCTGGATTTCTGACTGTCGGCGATTCATGAATCATAACTACAAACTGTTCAGGAAGCTTACAGACAGGTATATCCGTCGACGTGAGCGAATTCATGCGTTCGCTCCTGATCCATTTCAGTGGCCACAGTTGATCTCCCACTGTGTCGTTTCTTTATTTTCCCTTTGATAAACATTTCCAGCCATCTCTTTGCATCGCTATTTTGTATCCTTCTGCCCGCCTTTCTCCAAGAACGTAAGAACTCGATGCTACCACATGGAATCCGTGATTCACCCGCAAAGCAAAGATTTTAAAAATGCTTGAGGGAGTTGTCATTCCAGCTATATGCGCAGTCTCTACAATCCAGCCTCGACTCAGAGGTTGAAAAACAATGTTTTAGTAGACATGGTCCTAGTAGTGACACGCCTTCGCCTACTCGCTTCGAACAGGTGCACGTAATTACAAGCCTATAAGCCTGGCCACAGTCTATTGCAGAATCGTGGTACTAGTTTTAGGCTCTGGTATTATGAGGCCTTCGGAAAAAATCACTGTAGGAATCAAAATGGCATTCGGAAAACATATCTTCGGAAAATCAGATAACTTTTCGTCTATGAGATAGAGGATCGCATTTAAGAGCGTCTAGATTGATGCCGTGTTCCTTGATATGCGGAGGGTATTGTATAGTTCCTCACTGTTCCTTACTGAGAATAAGATTTTACGGAACATGGGACCAGCTTTCTGACTAGATTGGATTTTCTGCTGTATGGAAATCAATAAGTAACGATTATGGGGACGAAATAGTCGGATCTGAAAGAGTACCCCAAGGAATGGTTCGGAGCCGTTACTATTTGATATACACTTCAGTGACAAATCACGGGGTACCTACCAGTTTCGTGTCGGACTTCCTTTTGCCCGTAGTAGTGCAGGAGCTCCACGTGACATGAACTAAATTCGTTGGAAGTTTCCTACAGAAACAGCCATGCTGCCTCTGCAGGCATCCATATTTCGAAAGTGTTGATGGTGCAGGGTTTTGTGCACGAACTGAACTCCATTATGTACCATAAATGTTAGATGGGACACTCTTGTCTGGGTGGCCAAATGATCCGTTCGAAGTGTCCAGAACGTTCTTCAAACAAATCGTGAACAGTTGTGACCCAATGACATGGCGAATTGTCATCCACAGAAATTCCATCGTTATGTGGGAACATGAAGTCAATGAACGAATGGCTGGAAAATGGTCTCACAGTAGCCAAAAATAACCATTTACAGTTATCGGTTCAGTTGGGCCAGAGAACGTAATCCATGTAAACACGGCAGACACCACTATGGAGCCACCACCAGATTGAACAGTGCTTCGCTGACAACTGGTGTCCATGGATTCGTCGGGGTCTGCGCCACACTCGAACCCTACCATCATCTCTTTCCAATTGAAATCGGGAGTCATCTGACCATGCCACGGTTTTCCAATTGGCAAGGGTTCAACCAATATGGTCACGAGCCCAGTGGAATTACTCCAGGCGAAGTCGGGCTGTTGGTAAAGGCACTCACGTTGGTAGTCGGCTGCCATCGCCCCTTAAAGCCAAATCTCTTTGCACTATCGCAGTGGATAAGTTCATCGTACGTCCCACATTGTTTCTTCAGTTACTTCGCGTAGTGTGGCTTGGCTGTTAGCACTTAATCGTCAAGTGAAGACTGTCTTCACTACGTTGTCCGTAGTGAGAGGTAATGTCTGAAATTTGGTTTCTCGACACACACTTGACAGTGAGGAGGGTGGAATATTGAATTCCCTGATGATTTCCGAAACAGAATGTCCCATGTGTCTAGCTCCAACTACCATTCCGCGTTCAAAGTCTGGAAATCATTTCACACGAATCACCAGAGTACAAGTGAAAGCTCCACCAATGCAGTGCCCGTTTTTACTTTGTGTACGCGATACTACCGCCGTCTGTATATGTGCATATCGCTGTCCCATGACTTGTCACATCAATGTATGTAAGTATGGTCGATAATGCGTGAACTTCTGTGAGGCTGTTTGCGGATGGTACTGTTTTATATGGAAAGCAGCAACATCCGAAATATCGCATCAAGATGTAAGAAGGTGCAAGACATTCGGTCCAAGCATTGGCAGTAGACCATCAATTGAATGTAAACCGTTTGCTCATAAATGGGCGGAAAGGCTTACTGTTAGATTAAACTATCAGCGATAAATTACTACGAACAATAACAACCGCAAAATGGCAGTAACCATTAGAAGCGACCCGAACTGAAAGACTACATAAACTGTCAGGCAGATAGCAAAGTGAGGTTCATTGAAGATAATTCATCCGCATAAGAAGGGACGTGCAAAACATTAGTCAAACGGAGCTTCAAGTATTTCTCGCCACCGTGGGACTCTTATCAAATACGATACGAGAAGGTTCCTACAATAAGAGCGAGAACGTAAAGGAGCAGCTCATAAAACTGCCTTGGTGGACGCTACAGTACAGGCGTCATCCATTACGAAGAGCTTCGCTATTCGAGATAGCGATACTATACGTTTGAAGTCGGGCAACGTATTACTTTCTCACAAAATAACCGTGACTTGTAAGGCATTCGAACTCAGTGGAGACTCCCCCTGCACTATTTGCAAACGAAGCGGAAAAGAGGAAATAATACTGGACCGAAAATACCCTCCGCCACACACACAAATGGCTTGAGAGTACAAATGCAGATGGAGAGCTGTAAACTGACTTATCAGACTAAACTAAGGCCGAACAAGTTAAAGTTGACGACAAACTGTAGATATATTTGCTATTTTTTTTTTTCGAGCAGGCAAATCATTTTGTCTAAGATGAGGTGACAGGCGACAGACATAAAACTGACCCAGGATCAAAAACCGAACCTGTATCAGTTACTTCTTATTAACTTCGCGATTATCTTGGTACACCCCTTATCTTATAGTTTCCCTACTATCCAAACAAAATGACCCTTTTACAGCCGTTGTAATTAAGAGTAGTAAAACTGGTTACGTAAAGTCTGTCTGTAAAATCTGAGGTATGCCGCTGTATCGTCACATTCCTAATAACTGGACTCGGTCGTTGTGATGGTGAAGGTGAACTCGAGGCATTGTCCAGCGCAAGGAAGCGTCCATTGAAGTTTGATGCTGGCAAACTAGAGCTCTGCTAATTAACTGAGATGGAAGAATTCTATCGTGTGGAGCGACCTTGTGTGTGTTTTCCTGAATGGCGATGAAGGCTCGAAGCTTCTCAAAATAAATAGGGAAAAAACTTTGACACTCAAGGTGAGCTACATGCCTATATAACGGGTAGCTGTTCAGACACGTGTTACGGTATAACCTTCGGAGAGCTGCAACTTATTTATAATAAACTAGTTACAAGAACAAATCTTCTACCTCGTATTTCTCTGCACTTGCACTCAAATAGGTGCGCTGTCTGACGTAGCTGCACCACTTCCGTAATGCGTTGGACAAAACTGTTTACGTACGGAGTGGAAATAAACTTGTTAGGAGATGTTACTTTTGTCCCTTACTACCACTGACCATAATGGTGGTCCTTGCGATCTCATCTCGCAATTGCTTTTTCCTAGGTATAGCCGTTAGGTCGTTAATCTGCTACATCTGTAATCAGATTGTCACTTGTCACATATATTGCTATTCTATTTGTAGTCCAGTGATCTTTTTCTACTTTCGTTTCTAGTATTTTCATTTCTGGTCTTGTCGGGAAATACAGCTCTGTAAATTTTCTTAAATTGGTACACAGAAGGTAACATAAGAACTTAGTGGAACACTGTGTCACCAAATTACATAAGATTTCGGAAGAGCTGAGAATTAGTTGAGCCAAACTTAATTGCAAGAATCTAGCTGCGAGAAATTCAATCTTGAAAAACTTGGTTTGGAATATATAGGCAACTGAAGAAACAATTAGAATTCCATAAAGGAATTCAGCAAAGATCTTAACGTGAATCTAGAAATGGAAACAGATTGTAAAAATGAAACTTAATAATAAATTGAGACAAGCTTCTACACTGTCTCGAATCCACATCCTTGATTCTCCGCTATCATTACATGTCTCACTAGCCACCTCCAAACTTTCGTCTTTCCTGGAGAAGGCCTTAATTTCACATACAATAGGCTATACACTGTACAGTGAATCCTCGTATTCTCATCAGCTTTGTTACGGCTCTGTAGTTTTTCTGACAGTACTAAGAACGCATTCAAAAATAGCGACGATAGCTGACGTTGATGTAAATAGGGTCCACTGATTATAAGTAGAGCAAACAACATAACTAGTTATCAAAGCGCATGACTGAAGGTGACCTTCGCTACACAAACTTCGGCTTAAATGGATTTTATAGAGAAGACCAGATATTACTTCCTTGATTTCGCAAACTAAGCACAAGTTTCGTGCAACGAAAAATAACGCCGACAATGCTACACATGATTCGGTGAATGCGTTAGTGCTCCAAATTGTAATATAGGTATTGCGGAACTAAGGTACAGAGCTTCTCATTGGTTTTCAGAAACTTTTGCTCTTCCACAGTTACTTGATTTGGAGGCAAACATACAGATATTTAATTTCTCTAGTCACCACTCGGTGTTACCGCATAATGTTCTTGGGCAACTCTTTGGGTAGGAAGTACAGTATGATGTGGATAAAGTGTTAATCATCATATCTTGTAAGCGCTTGATCGAGAAGTTAAGCCTTCTTATTGCACGACAGATATTCACTAGAGAAATTGGACAGAAATAATGCGTCACAATTTGAGTGGATGTCCAGAGCTTAAACAAAAGACAATGTTTCCCCATAACTAAAGCTGTCAATGACTCAAAGCCGCTGTCTGTAGGCACCAAAGCCGTAATTTTCGTAAAAAAAAGTGAAACATCAAAGCAAATTTATCTGCAGTCATTTTTTTTCTAGAGCAAGTTTACACACTGGTAGCATGTGGGGGTTTAATAGACAGATACGTACTTCATTTGCAACTTGTCTCGTTTTTGACGTTAGCGACAGACTAACGCTAAATTTTCCTTAAATTTCACTTCTTAGTAATATGTAAATGGGATCTGACATTTAGATGCAAATCTTGCAGCAAATGGCGGTAACATGTTACTCTCCCTTCCTGGAAGTTACGCTCCTCTACAATGTCTCCCCCCCCCCCCCCCTCTCCCCCCGACCCATCAACCATCATGCATACATCCCTTTCGGTGTGTGGAACAGGAAACGGGGGAAGGGGGCTTAAGCATCCGTACAAGCTGTAATTCATATTGCCGTCGTAATTTCACGAGATGTTTGAGGAAGTAATATCTGCTTGCCTATAGCAGTTCTGCTCTCTGAATTAAACAGTAACTCGTCCTGTTACACTTAATGCCTCGTGTAGCGCCTGCCAGAAGTTTCATGGATGTCCGTAACGGTCTTTCGCCTGATGATCGAATATGGGACAATACGCCGATGACAACAGTACGTCGTAAGGGTCCTCACATTGGCGAGCACTAACCATAAATCGGTCTAACGAAGGTTTTGCAAGCCGCTTTCGTGGATGAATTAAATTTCGTAAAGTTCCTTGTTGGCAAACTTTGCCTGGCATTTGTTTTCCTACGAGCCGTAAGTTACCGTTCTTCAGGTTGCTCCAGTTACTCCTAGGTATTTTGTGGTTGTTACTGTCATCAGCAATGCATTGCCAATAGTTTAAACGAACATACAGGGATCACTGGGTCTGTCTCGTACAGACGTGATACCAGATGTTCAAAAAAATGCATGTATATCGGTTAAAAATGAAGTTGAGAAAAGTCTACATTTCTGGAGCCACTATTAAAGGAGAACAATTTAGGCGCTTCACATTGTATAGTGTACACTACTGGCCATTAAAATTGCTACACCAATAAGAAATCCAGATGATAAACGGAACAAAATGTATTATACCACATCTGACATGTGATTAAGTTTTCACTCAATTTGGGTACATAGATCGTGAGAAATCAGTACCCAGAACAACCACCTCTGGCCGTAATAACGGCCTTAATACGCCTGGGCATTGAGTCAGAGCTTGGATGGCGTGTACAGGTACAGCTGCCCGTGCAGCTTGAACACGATACCACAGTTCATCAAGAGTAATGACTGGCGTATTGTGACGAGCCAGTTGCTCGGCCACCATTGCCCAGACGTTTTCAATTGGTGAGAGATCTGGAGAATGTGCTGGCCAGGGGAGCAGTCGAAAATTTTCTGTATCCAGAAAGGCCCGTACAGGACCTGCAACATGAGGTCGTGCATTATCCTGCTGAAACGTAGGGTTTCGCAGGGATCGAATGAAGGGTAGAGCCACGGGTCGTAACACATCTGAAATGTAACGTCCACTGTTCAAAATGCCGTCGATGCGAACAAGAGGTGACAGACGTGTAACCAATGGCACCCCATACCATCACGCCGGGTGAAACGCCAGTATGGCGATGACGAATACACGCTTCCAATGTGCGTTCACCACGATGTCGCCAAACACGGGTGCGACCATCATGATGCTGTAAACATAATCTGGATTCATCCGAAAAAATGACGTTTTGCCATTCGTGCACCCAGGTTCGTCGTTCAGTACACCAACGCAGGCGCTCCTGTCTGTGATTAAGCGTCAAGGGTAACCGCAGCCAGGGTCTCCGAGCTGATAGTCCATGCTGCTGCAAACGTCGTCGAACTGTTCGTGCAAATGGTTGTTGTCTTGCAAACGTCCCCATCTGTTGCCTCAGGGATCGAGACGTGGCTGCACGATCCGTTACAGCCATGCGGATAAGACGCCTGTCATCTCGACTGCTAGTGATAAAAGGCCGTTGGGATCCAGCACGACGTTCCGTATTACCCTCCTGAACCCACCGATTCCATATTCTGCTAAGTCATTGGATCTCGACCAACGCGAGCAGCAATGTCGCGATACGATAAACCGCAATCGGGATAGGCTACTATCCGACCTTTATCGAAGTCGGAAACGTGATGGTACGCATTTCTCCTCCTTACACGAGGCATCACAACAGTTTCACCAGGCAACGCCGGTCAACTGCTGTTTGTGTATGAGAAATCGGTTGGAAACTTTCCTTATGTCAGCACGTTGTAGGTGTCGCCACTGGCGCAAACCTTGTGTGAATGGTCTGAGAAGCTAATAATTTACATATCACAGCATATTCTTCCTGTCAGTTAAATTTCGCGTCTGTAGCACGTCATCTTCGTGGTGTAGCAATTTTTAATGGCCAATAGTGTAAATTAAGGGCCAGTAAGATCAGCTGGTAACGTTTGCTGTGGCAGGCGGGCGAGTCTCTGTCCTCCGGTGGCTGACCGCTGTTCGCGCTCTTTTCTTGCTCACTGGTCATCTTACGATGTCCCGCCAAGCGCGACTACCACAAAAAAAAGGCGGCAAGTGTTTCCTGTCCGTTACGTAAAAGAGCTCAGCGTGCCAGGGCTGGCCGTCCGTCCAGTTTCCGCGGGATCGCTGGCCCCGCCCAGATAAGGCCGGCTCCCAAGGAAGTACTGAACCGCACACTACGTCTCGCGCCTGGCTTCTTGCCTTAGAAACTCTGCTCTGCGTGTTTCTCTTATTCATGGACGTAGCAGTCAGCTGTTCTACCGGGTAGTAAGATAAGGTGAACGTAAGTCTGTAGTAGCTCAAGATGCAACGCGCTTTTGTCGGTAATTTAGGCTCGCGAAAATAAGAAAAAGGGGGAAAAATAATTAAAGACAACAGCTCGTACGGAAGCAATGAGATGTTGAATTTCTAAAAATTTTCGGACTAGACGTTGCAAGTACAGAAAAGTGCCTGTGGAAAGTCAGCCGCCCGTAAGTCATTAAATTTATTCGCGATTGAGAATATGAAAACCATCAGCTGTAGAATGGAATGACAATGGAAATTTCTGCTAGACGGGGATACGAACCCGGACTTCCCGCTCATCGCGAGCGGTCGTCTCACCATTTAGCTATCCGTGCACGACTGACGGCCAGACACAAATTCCATGTTGTCAACCATACGTCTATAACATGTTCTCCTACGTCTACATGGATACTCTGCAGATCACATTTAAGTGCCTGGGAGAGGGTTCATCGAACCACCTTGACAATTCTCAATTATTCCAATCTCGTATAGCGCGCGGAAAGAATGAACACCTGTATCTTTCCGTACGAGTTCTGACTTACCTTATTTTATCTTGGTGATGGTTCCTCCCTATGTAGGTCGGTGTCAACATATTTTCGCATTCGGAGGAGAATGTTGGTGATTGGAATTTCGTGGGCAGATTCCGTCGCAACGAAAAACGCCTTTCTTTTAATAATGTCCAGCCCAAATCCTGTATCATTTCTGTGACACTCTCTCCCATATTTCGCGATAATACAAAAGTCCTGCCTTTCTTTGAACTTTTTCGATGTACTCAGTCAGTCCTATCTGGTAAGAATCCCACACCGCGCAACAGTATTCTAAAAGAGGACGGACAAGCGTAGTGTCGGCAGTCTCCTTAGTAGGTCTGTTACATTTAAGTGTCCTGCCAATAAAACGCACTCTTTGGTTAGCCTTTCGTACAACATTTTCTATGAGTTCCTTCCATTTTAAGTTGTTCCTAATTGTAATACCTAGATATTTAGTTGAATTTACGGCTTTTAGATTAGACTGATTTATCGTGTAACCGAAGTTTAACGAGGTCCATTTAGCACACACGTCCATGACCTCACACTTTTTGTTATTTAGTGTCAACTGCTACTTTTCGCACCATTCAGATATTTTTTTCTAAATCGTTTTGCGGGTTTTGATCTTGTGATGACTTTATTAGTCGATAAACGACAGCGTCATCTGCAAACGACCTAAGACGGCAGCTCAGATTGTCTCCAAAATCGTTAATATAGATAAGGAACAGCAAAGGGCATATAACACTACCTTGGAGAACGCCAGAAATCACTTCTGTTTTACTCGATGACTTTCCGTCAGTTACAACGAACTGTGACCTCTGACAGGAAATCACAAATCCAGTCAGATAACAGACGATATTCAATAAGCACGCAATTTCACTACGAGCCGCTTGTGTGGTACAGTGTCAAAAGCCTTCCGGAAATCCATAAATACGGAATCGATCTGAAATCCCTTGCCAATAGCACTCAGCACTTCATGTGAAGCCGGCCGAAGTGGCCGTGCGGTTAAAGGCGCTGCAGTCTGGAACCGCAAGACCGCTACGGTCGCAGGTTCGAATCCTGCCTCGGGCATGGATGTTTGTGATGTCCTTAGGTTAGTTAGGTTTAACTAGTTCTAAGTTCTAGGGGACTAATGACCTCAGCAGTTGAGTCTCATAGTGCTCAGAGCCATTTGAACCATTTTGAACTTCATGTGAATAAAGAGCTAATTGTTTAACAGGAACTATGTTTTCTAAACCCATGTTGACTGTGTGTCAATAGACAGTTTCCTTCGAGGTAATTCATAATGTTCGAACACACATGTTCTAAAATCCTGATGCATGTCGACGTTAACGATATGGGCCTGTAATTTAGTGGATTACTCCTACCTTTCTTGAATACTGGTGTGACCTGTGCAACTTTCCAGTCTTTGGGTACGGGTCTTTCGCATCCAATATGTATATTCCCGTACACGTGACACATACTTGCTTACCCGGTGTCGGCGGATAATAAGATATTGTAGTGCCTGTGTCACTCTGAATTACGATCCAAAGTTCCGTTAGACATGGATGCATGTACGGGTACGGACTGTAGATGTATGGTTGACGACATATGGCCTTGAGTCGTGCACGAGTAGCAAAATCGTAAGGCGACGGCCTACGATAAGCGGAAAATCCGTGTTAGTCCCGATGTGGGACAAATTTTCACTCTCGTTAATCCATTCTATAGCTGATGCTCGTCCATATTCGTAAATGCGAATACGTTTAATGTATTTCATAACAGCTGTAGTCGTCACAGTGCCTGTTCCTTTGGACATGCATGCATAGTTCAGATAAGACAGGCACTGCAATATCGTGCTTGTAAATCATGTATGACGATTTTAATGACTCCAGTTTGGCAATGAAAGGCTTTATTTTCGGCTAAAACATCAGCGTACAACGGAGCAACGTGTCTTGTATAGTCACGAAGGTCAAAGTTTCCGTCTCCTCGAATACTCTTCAATCTGAACTCGGTAAGCAGTTCGAGAAACCAATAGCATCATAGTGCTTGTAACGACGGGGAACCTCCTTAAATATTTACTGTAGCATGCTAGACGTTACTGAAGGCGCGAGACACCAGAAGCGAACACGAGAACCTGCATGCTGTTGAGCTGCCAATGCAGCAAAATCCAAACGACCCTTCTGTTCCACAAACGCTCTCCTCAGTCTTCAATATTCCGTACCCGCCACGGCACTTGGTGAGCCAGAATGTCCTCCCTGCCTGTTACATTCACGAATATCCTGGAAACCTCGTAGACGGCACAGATTCTATGGTTCAGTCTTAGCGTTCATTACGTTCACTCGCATTTTAACGTAGGATCCTTAAGACTTGGAGTTACGCCTCACAATGAACAGCGTCTTTCGTTGTATTGGAATGACACTGTCGTGCTAACTCTCTCTCTCTCTTTGTGCGCCTTGTCAGTCGAAATCAATTACGGCCCCAGAAGAACAGTATTAAACTGGTCGGACTAGCGTTCCGTAGGGTTCTTATATCATGGGTGAAGCATACCTCCTTACGTTTCTTCCAATATGTCTGGCACAGGTAGATTTACGTATTGTAGTTGAATAAAACTACATTACCTGATACAAACACCCGAAAGTGAGGAGGAAACGAAATGAAACTTCAGGGGTTGAGTGGATATTTCATTGAGTGATCACTAAATAGTAAAATTCACAAAGAGTTTAGCAGTGTGAACCCAATGTCAGTATGACGTTGCAACACCTTCTGACCTTGGACGCACGCACTGATTCCGTTGGGAATAGTGTCATAAATCCGTTGTAGCCCTGCCTGAAGCACTCACATCCTGAGTGCTGGAACTGGGAGAGAATTGTTGATCTCACAGCTGGTCTCACACGTGCTCTGTCTGGAGTAGAGGTGAGCGTTTTGCTGACCACGGTAAAACTTGAACACCAAGCAGACGGTTCACAGACAAGTGCCGTGTGTGGATGGCCGTTGTCCTGTTGAAAAATGGCACTACGATACTGTAGCATGAGAGCTAACACACAACGCAGGATGTCTGGCATAACGTTGTGCCGTCAGTTCTAGGCAGTCACTACAAGGCATGATCTGAAGTCATGCCCAACGGTTATCCTCCCACCATCCAATTTGACACCAGGACTAACACCGTTGTATCTCAAATATTTTGGAAGAACAGGATCAATGACGTTCGTCCCGGGCAATGCAGAACCTCGATTCAGTGCTGAACACGGTGCAACACCATTCATCAGTAGTGGACGCTTCCCAGTCACGGCAAGCTTAGGGGCGTAATTAGTGTCTGACTGCTGTTAGTCTCTGATCAGTGGTGTGGGATGACAAAATGTTGCGTCCATTACTTATCATATGGCAGGAGCAGATGTGAAGGGACTATGTTGACTGGTGCGAAATACGTCTACATCTACATCTGCGTGATTACTCTGTTATTCACAATAAAGTGCCTAGCAGAGGGTTCAATGAACCACCTTAAAGCTGTCTCTCTACTGTTCCACTCTCGAATGGCGTGCAGGAAAAATGAGCACTTAAATTATTCGTGCGAGCCGTGGTTTCTCTTATATTTTCGCGATGATTATCCGTCCCTACGTAGGTGGGTACAAATCGGAGGAGAAAACTGGTGACTGAAATTTCATGACAAGATTCCATCGCAATGAAAAGCGCCTTTGTTTTAATGATTGCCACTCCAATTCACATATCATGTCGGTGGCACTATCTCCCCTATTTCGCAATAATACAAAACGAGCTGCCCTTCTTTGTACTTTTCCGTCATCCGTCAGTCCCACCTAATGCGGGTCCCACACCGCACAGCAATACTCCAAAATAGGGCGGACAAGCGTGGTGTAAGCAGTCTATTAGACCTCTTGCGCCTTCTAAGTGTTCTGTCAATGAATCGGTCTTTGGTTTGCTCTACCCACAACATTATCTGTGATCATTTCAATTTAGTTTATTTGTAATCGTAGTCCCTAAGTATTTAGTTGAATTTACAGCCTTCAGATTTGTGACTTATCGCGTAATCGAAGTTTAGCGGATTTCTTTTGATACTCACGTGAATAATTTCACACATTCCTTAATCAGGGTCAATTGCCACTTTTCGCACCATACAGATACCGAAATCATTTTGCACTTCGTTTCAGTCATCTGATGACTTCACAAGACGGTAAATGACAGCATCTGCAAAAAAATCTAAAACGGCTACTGAGATTGTCTCCTACGTCGGTAGCATAGACCAGGAACAATAGAGGGCCTAAAGAGTTCCTTGGGAAACGCCGGATTATTATTTCTGTTTTACTCGATGACTTTCCGTCTGTTACTACGAACTGTGATCTTCCTGACAGGAAATCACGAATCCGGTCGCACAACTGAGGCGATATTTCATAAGCACGCAGTTTGGTTAGAAGACGCTTGTGAGGAACGGTGTCGAAAGCCTTCTGGAAATAAATATGGTGTCAATTTGACATCCCCTGTCGATAAAACTCATTGCTTCATGAGTATAAGGAGCTAGTTACGTTCCACAAAAACGATATTTTCTGAACCCGTGCTGACTACGTGTCAAAGTTTTCTTCGAGGAATTCATAACGTTCCAAAACCCTACTGCAAATCGACGTTAGTGATATGCACCTGTAATTAAGCGAATTACTCCTATTTCCCGTTTTGGGTGTTGCTGTGACTTGAGCAATTTTCCAGATTTCATGTCCGGATATTTCTATGAGCGAGGGGTTTTGTATAATTCCTAAATATGGAGCTATTGTATCAGCATACTGTACTCTGAAAGGAACCTGACTGGTATACAGTCTGGGCTGGAGGACTTGCCTTTATTAGGGATTTAAGCTGTTTTGCTACACCGAGGATATCTTTTATGTTATCTTGGCAGTTTACTTTGTCTTCTTTGGTGAAGGAGCTTCGGAAAACCGTGTTTAATAACTTTGCTTTAGTGGCACTGTCATCAGTTGCTTCACCGTTATCGCGCAGTGACTGTATCGACTGCGTCTTCCCGCTGGTGTGCTTTATGTATCTCCTACCTTGGGATCAGAAGTGGTCGAGTATAAGCTAGACAAGTATACGAACGCTCAATTTCCCGTTCAAAAACACAGGCGACATCAGAATGCCCACAAATATGGATGTTGCACAATTAGGCAAGTCGGCCAAATTGAGGTCCACAATGAGACCCCCTTCAAACTGTCAGGTACTACACTACTGGCCATTAAAATTGCTACACCAAGAAGAAATGCAGACGATAAACGGGAATTCATTGGACAAACATATTATACTAGAACTGACAAGTGATTACATTTTCCCGCAATTTGGGTGCATAGAGCCTGACGAATCAGTACCCAGAACAAACATCTCTGGCCGTAATAACGGTCTAGATACGCCTGGGCATTGAGTCAGAGCTTCGATGGCGTGTATAGGTACAGCTGCCCATGCAGCTTCAACACGATACCACAGTTCATCAAGAGTAGTGACTGGCGTATTGACTAGCCAGTTGATCGGCCACCATTGCCCAGATGTTTTCAATTGGTGAGATCTGGAGAATGTGCTGGCCAGGGCAGCAGTCGAACATTTCCTGTATCCAGAAAGGCCCGTACAGGACCTGCAACATGCGGTCGTGTATTATCCTGCTGAAATTTAGGGTTTCACAGGGATCGAATGAAGGGTAGAGCCACGGATCGTAACACATCTGAAATGTAACGTCCACTGTTCAAAATGCCGTCGATGCGAACAGAAGGTGACAGACGTGTAACCGATGGCACCCCATGCCATCACGCCGGGTGATACGCCAGTATGGCGATGACGAATACACGCTTCCAATGTGTTCCACCGCGATGTCGCCAAACACGGATGCGACCATCATGCTGTAAACAGAACCTGGATTCATTCGAAAAAATGAAGTTTTGCCATTCGTATACCAAGGTTCGTCGTTGAGTATACCATCGCAGGTGCACCTGTCTGTGATGCACCGTCAAGGGTAACCGCAGCCATGGTCTCCGAGCTGATAGTCCATGCTGCTGCAAACGTCGTCGAACTGTTCATGCAGATTGTTGTCTTGCAAACGTCCGCATCTGTTGACTCGGGGATCGAGACGTGGCTGCACGATCCGTTACAGCCATGCGGATAAGATGCCTTTCATCTAGACTGCTGGTGATAAGAGGGGTTTGGGATCCAGCACGGGGTTTCGTATTACCCTCCTGACCCCACCGATTCCATATTCTGCTAACAGTCATTGGATCTCGACCATCGCGAGCAGCAGTGGTGCGATACGATAAACCGCAATAGCTATAGGCTACAATCCGACCTTTATCAATGTCGGAAACGTGATGGTACGCATTTCTCCTCCTTACACGAGGCATCAGAATAACGTTTCACCAGGCAACGACGGTCAACTGCTGTTTGTGTATGACAAATTGGTTGGAAACTTTCCTCATGTTGTAGGTGCCGCCACCGGCGCCAACCTTGTGTGAATGAATGCTCTGAAAAGCTAATAATTTGCATATCACAGCATCTCCTTCCTGTCGGTTAAATCTCGCGTCTGTAGCAGGTCATCGTCGTGGTGTAGCAATTTTAATGGCCGGTAGTGTAATAATGCTGTCTCTAAACATTACACGGCATCTCGGTGTCCTCCAGTGATCACTCAACGTCTGTTTATGCCGCTTATAGATCCTACCAGGCCTGGTAACAGCACTAAACACGAACAATACGCTCTGGCGGCCGTTCTGTTAACGTAAGGTTGGCATAACTTCTCAACGTTACCCGCGTGGGGAACATTCCAAATGCCACGTCAACAGGATAGTTCGTTGTGGGACAGTTCCTTCAGTCTCTTAGCAAGTGGCACGGTCTGCCGAGTGCTGTCAGAGAATAGAAAGGTACTCATTCTCTGGCTGATAATAGCAGGCCAACGAAAAGTTTAGTCAAAATCGCAATGGTGTTTCGAAAACGAGTCTGAAGTTGCGGACTATGGAAAATCACAACTTTCACACCAGAGCAGCTCGCTAAACTGGATAGCCATTAGGCCTTGAGCCATGTAAATTTTCTCAAGTCACAGAGCCACGCTGAATTAACATAGAGCGCTAAACTCTAGGTATGACTAGCATCTGTAAAATGTTATCCAAATCCGTGGCGCCGTAGTGCTGAATATGCCTCGGAAGCTGCTGCCATAGGTACGTATACGGCGTCACGCAACAGAAAGATGTATGACTCACAATTCCCCTCGCGTGTCAGAACCTGTCTCAGTCAAGTCATCCTGAGGTGTGAACGGGAAGCAGGCAGATATTCATAACGAACGACAAGAAATCCATGTAGCTCAATATTCAGTGTAGCGTTAAGACGGAGGAACGAGGCGATCCCTGTGCGCCTCTTTCAAGCGTTCTAGAATGAAGAAAAACAGAAGCGGAAGAATGCGCGCGGAGCAATTGCGCTCAAGCAGGAAGCGTGCAGTCGCTCTCGCAAGGTCACCCACGTAATGACGACGTACTTGAGCGCATCACCTCGGAATGCGAGCTTCATGTACTGGCTGAAGCATCAGGGTTGGGCTTTAAATCATATCACCCTATGTTAAAAACATGCCTCGGATTGTTATCCTGAGTGATCGTAATACTCGAATAGCATTTTTGGTTAATATATTCACAAAATGTTTTTTTTAAGTGACTACAGATTAAAAACCATTAAATTCCAAGATTTGGTTACGTGATCTAAAACAATTGCTGACTGAAGCCGTGGTGACGTCACAGACTAGGAACAGTGCTAGTCAAAGGTACTATATTCTTCCATTCTTTCTCTGCGACACTTTAGGTATTTAGTGATGGTAAACATATTCACAACTCCTAAGTGAAAATGGAAAGGAATTTTTTGAACCGGATAGTGGGAACCTTCCGCAAGTTGATGCGTTTATACTCCAATCATTTAGTGGCGATACTTGGAAGGACGGACGTAATTTTTTCCTGCTCCCTACAACATCATTTAAACTTCGTCAAAAGTAAGACTACAGAACGTTTTGCAACTCGGTCATATCTAGACTGTGGAGTATCAGATTCGTCTGACATTGTTTCAGGAACTGAGATGAGCTTAAGCTGTAAAACGTACCATCGTTCACCACCACTGCAGACCGAACTACGACCCAAAGTACAACAAACATAGGTACTGATTTCCTCGTTTACAAGACAATGAGCAGACTATTTTCAATGTGCAACGGCTCCCTGGCCAACGGATAACGGTCCTGACTACTGACACTTAGATTCTAGCTTCGAATCTTGGCAAGATAGTAAACTTTCAAGAGTTTCGATGATAGGATCTGTTACATATAGCTTCGTATTAATTTTAGTCGGAGAAATGGACAAGTGAGGAGAAATGCATTTAATTTTCGTACACACAGTTTGCTTTTTCTGGAAAGCATTGCTAATCGTGAAGGTATCCCACATACGCCCACAGTACTGCGAAGTGTAGGACGTAGAGATTTTGTATGTGGAGAAATAAAGCATGCACAACATGCAGGTAACACAAACGTACGGCCTGTGCTGGTTATGAGGGGAAACTGATGTTGAGTGTCGGACTCATTCACATCATACTTATGTAAGATAACACTTTAAACAATAACGATCCTGGTCGGACAGTACAAAGATAAAATTGTTTCCACTAAAGTAAAAAGTGTGCTGTCACATTAACCTTACAAATCTTCTTGAGGCCGACATGTGTGGACAGCAAGGAAAACTCAACACTGTTCTTGTGACAGGTGTTGTGAAGTTCTGTAAATGTTGTTTGTAGAGGCCTCGGCAATCTTTTCATATGAGAAAGAAACAAGTTGAAATCTTCCTTCTATAAATACTTGTTAGCCCTTAGTCAACCGCTCTACCAACTAACGTACTATTGACGACACTATATATTTTATTCAGTGTGTTCATTTTAACTGAAGACTTCAAATATCTGAGGAACTACGTATCAGGTAGTTTTAATTCCAATCCATCGATACCACACTCAACCCGCCACCCCACCACGTGCGTGGGTGGCGTGGGACAACTTTGAAAACTTCAATGAGATTAAGATTCTACGCAAAATCTACATACGTTTTGTCTGAAGCATTTTCTTAATTCCGTCACAGATGGCGCTGTAGTTGGAATAGAAATGGGTACCCAATCGTAATTCACGACATGTTACTCAGTGGCCCTTATGTATCCAATGGCTTGTGAGACCCAGCTCTATGCTGCAAGGGTAGGATAGGCCAGTATTTCATAAATTCTAATTGGAAACCCCATTCGCAGCGCTGTATTCGTCCGGCATAACGACGCCCAACCGTGGCCGTGGCTGGAGGCGAATGCTATTCTACTTTTCCAGCTAGTGTTCAAACGTAGTACAGCCAACTTCAAGACACGTAGTGACCTGCTTTCAAAGGACCATACACAGAAGTATATCTGCCAGAATGTCGGCACAGGCGTTGCTGACGCGGTCGACCATGTCTTCAAGGCCTGTTGGCACTTAATGGTGGCACACTTTCTTTTAAATATCCCCACAGAAATAAATTCAACGACGTCAAACCCGGCGAACTAGTGGGGCAATTAAAAGGACAACGACCAGTGCAATCACGGTCGAATACCTCCCGTGCGTCAGTTTCGTAATGCGCTGAGCAATCGTTGTCAAACGTTCAGGGCAACATCCTGCACTAGTACCGCTAGTTCATGTTCCAAAAACGTTAGACATCTGCGACTATGCAACGTGCCGTCGATGAAATACGGAACAAAGAGTTTGTTCCCCATGATGCCACACCATATGTTAACCGACCAAGGGCGTTGGTCATCTACGTCTACATCCACATCCATACTCCGCAAGCCACCTGTGTGTGGCGGAGGGTACCCTGAGTACCTCTATCGGTTCTCCCTGCTATTCCAGTCTCGCATTGTTAGTGGAAAGGAGGATTGTCGGTATGCTTCTCTGTGGGCTCTAATCTCTCCGACTTCATACTCATGGTATCTTCGCGAGATATACGTAGGAGGGAGCAATATACTGCTTCACTCTTCGGTGAAGGTACGTTCTCGAAACTTTAACAAAAGCCCATACCGAGTTACTGAGCGTCTCTCCTGCAGAGTCTTCCACTGGAGTTCATCTATCATCTCCGTAACGCTTTCGCGATTACTAAATGACCCTGTAACGAAGTTACCTGCTCGCCGTTGGATCTTCTCTCTTCTATCAACCCTATCTGGTACGGATCCCACACTGCTGAGCAGTATTCAAGCACTGGGCGAACAAGCGTACTGTAACCTACTTCCTTTAATATCGGATAGCATTTCCTTAGGATTCTTCCAATTAATCTGTCTGGCATCTGCTTTACCGACGATCAAATTTATATGATCATTCCATTTTAAATCACTCCTAATGCGTACTTCCAGATAATTTGATATTAACTGCTTCCAGTTGCTGACCTGCTATTTTGTAGCTAAATAAGGGATCTATCTTTCTATGTATTCGCAGCACATTACACTTGTCTACATAGAGATTCAATTGCCATTCCCTGCACCATGCGTCAATTCGCTGCAGATCCTCCTGCATTTCAGTACAATTTTCCATTGTTACAACCTCTCGATACACCACAGCATCATCCGCAAAAAGCCTCAGTGAACTTCCGATGTCATCCACCAGATCATTTATGTATATTGTGAATAGCAACGGTCCTACGACACTCCCCTGCGGCACACCTGAAATAAGTCTTACTTCGGAAGACTTCTCTCCATTGAGAATGACATGCGGCATTCTGTTATCTAGGAACTCTTCAATCCAATCACACAATTGGTCTAATAGTCCATATGCTCTTACTTTGTTCATTAAACGACTGTGGGAAACTGTGTCGAACGCCTTGCGGAAGTCAAGAAACACGGCATCTACCTGTGAACCCGTGCCTATGGCCCTCTGAGTCTCGTGGACGAATAGCGCGAGCTGGGTTTCACACGATCGTCTTTTTTCAAAACCGATGCTGATTCCTACAGAGTAGACTTCTAGTCTCCAGAAAAGTCATTATACTCTAACATAATACGTGTTCCAGAATTCTACAACTGATCGACGTTAGAGATATAGGTCTATAGTTCTGCACATCTGTTCGACGTCCCTTCTTGAAAACGGGGATGACCTGTGCCCTTTTCCAATCCTTGGGAACGCTACGCTCTTCTAGAGACCTACGGTACACCGCTGCAAGAAGGGGGGCAAGTTCCTTGGCGTACTCTGTGTAAAATCGAACTGGTATCCCATCAGGTCCAGCGGCCTTTCCTCTTTTGAGCCATTTTGTTTCTCCATCCCTCTGTCGTCTATTTCGATATCTACCATTTTGTCATCTGTGCGACAATCTAGAGAAGGAACTACAGTGCAATCTTCCTCTGTGAAACAGCTTTGGAAAAAGACATTTAGTATTTCGGTCTTTAGTCTGTCATCCTCTGTTTCAGTACCATTTTGGTCATAGTGTCTGGACATTTTGTTTTGATCCACCTACCGCTTTGACGTAAGAGCAAAATTTCTTAGGATTTTCTGCCAAGTCAGTACATAGAACTTTACTTTCGAATTCATCGAACGCCTCTCGCATAGCCCCCCTCACACTACATTTCGCTTCGCGTAATTTTTGTTTGTCTGCAAGGCTTTGGCTATGTTTGTTTGCTGTGAAGTTCCCTTTGCTTCCGCAGCAGTTTTCTACCTCGGTTGTCGTACCACGGTGGCTGTTT
The DNA here is from genome assembly GCF_021461395.2 of Schistocerca americana. NCBI lineage: Eukaryota > Metazoa > Arthropoda > Insecta > Orthoptera > Acrididae > Schistocerca > Schistocerca americana. Next base: position 38,803,390 of record NC_060123.1, read on the forward strand.
TCCATATCTTACGATCTTGCTTGGCACATACTCATCTAACGCATATTGTACGATGGTTTTGAACTTTGTCCACTGATCCTCAACACTATCTGTACTTGAGACAAAACTTCTGTGTTGAGCCGTCAGGTACTCTGTAATCTGCTTTTTGTCACTTTTGCTAAACAGAAAAATCTTCCTACCTTTAATATTTCTATTTACGGCTGAAATCATCGATGTCGTAACAGCTTTGTGATCACTGATTCCCTGTTCTGCGTTAACTGTTTCAAATGGTTCGGGTCTGTTTGTCACCAGAAGGTCTAATATGTTATCGCCACGAGTCGGTTCTCAGTTTAACTGCTCAAGGTAGTTTTCAGATAAAGCACTTAAAAAAAATTTCGCTGGATTCTTTGTCCCTGCCACCCGTTATGAACGTTTGAATCTCACAGTCTATATCCGGCAAATTAAAATCTCCACCGATAACTATAACATGGAGGGGAAATCTTCTCGAAATATTTTCCAAATTATCCTTCAGGTGCTCAGCCACAATAGCTGCTGAGCCAGGGGGCCTATAGAGACATCCAATTACCATGTCTGAGCCTGCTTTAACCGTGACCTTTACCCAAATCATTTCACATTTCGGATCTCCGTCAATTTCCTTCGATTCTATTGCACTTCTTATCGCTATAAACACGCCTCCCCCTTCACTGTCCACCCTGTCTCTGCGGTATACGTTCCAATCTGAGTTTAGAATTTCATTACTGTTTACATCTGGTTTCAGCCAACTTTCTGTTCCTAGTACTGTGTGGGCATTGTGACCATTTATTAATGAGAGCAGTTCTGGGACCTTTCTATAGACGCTCCTGCAGTTTACTATTAGCACATTAATATTGTTATTCCCTGTTGCATGTTGCCTACTCCTACCTTGCCGCGTCTCAGGAGGCGTCTTGTCGGGCCTAGGGAGGGGATTCTGTAACCTAAAAACCCACATGTGCACTCCACACGTACTCCGCTACCCTTGTAGCCGCTTCCGGCGTGTAGTGCACGCCTGACCTATTCAGGGGGACCCTACATTTCTCCATCCGATAGAGCAGGTCGAGAAATTTGCACCCCCAGATCTCCGCAGAATCGTCTGAGCCTCTGGTTTAAGCCTTCCACTCGGCTCCAAACCAGAGGACCGCGATCGGTTCTGGGAACGATACTACAAATAGTTAGCTCAGATTCCACCCCGTGAGCGAGGCTTTCCGCCTTCACCAACTCTGCCAACCGCCTGTATGAACTGAGGATGACCTCTGAACCCAGACGGCAGTAGTCATTGGTGCCGACATGAGCAACAAATTTGCAGTCGGTTGCACCCAGTGCTCTCTACAGCCGCCGACAGGGCCTCCTCCACATCTCGGATGAGACCCCCGGCAAGCAGACAGAATGACACTGGACTTCTTCCCAGACCTTTCGGCTATTTCCCTATGGGGCTCCATCACCCGCCTAACATTAGAGCTCCCAATTACTAATAAACCCCTCAACCCATGTGCCTGCTCGGACCTTGCTGAAGGAGCGGCCACATGTCCATTCACAGGCAGAGCGGGCGACGCCATACGGCCAGCCTCCACATTGACCCTCCGCCTCGTGCGCCGTGAACGCCGCTGAACCCGCCACTCCCCTTGGGGAGAGGGTGGCCCAACCGCGCCCGGTACCCGCGAAGATGTCTCGACAGCAGGGACCGTGGGTGAAGCATGTAACACCTGGGGTGTACCATGCGACGCACCAGACTCCCCACTGCCGCTACACTCCGAGGCAAGCAGCCTGAAGACGACTGACCGCGGCCATCAGCGCGTTCAGCTGTGCGGGAACAGTGGCCAGCTGCTCCTGCGTCCGTACACAGCAGTCACACATCCTATCCATCCTAAGGAATCAACAATTTACTGTAGAGAGTTAATCAACTTTTAACTAGACTGCTAACTCACTGAAGGCGACTGATAGCTGACAAAACTGTGGTTACTAGACACTTCTTATTGAAAACAATGAAAATAAGCACCACCTGTCTCTGGACTGTATTGAAAACAAACACTAGCACTACTGGCACCATGGTTGACTAAAGGGACTCACTCTGACTGTATTCAAAACACACGAAATCTATGGAACACTATTACTAGCACTCGACAATTAAAGCTTCCTAAAAGCAAAAACACACGGAAGAAGTGACAAGTAAGAAAAATACAGTTAATACTTAAATTAAGGTAGCTCGCTGCACAGCAGACGTGAAGCAGGCGGCAGTTAAGACGACACATTTTGCCGTAACCATTGAGGATTGTTTACGCTCCGGTAATACATGTTACGCCGCTTAACGCTGCCAGGTTTTGTGAATGTGGACTCATCGGAAAACAGTACCTCGGCAAAGAACGTGGGGTCGTCTGCATTTGGTGACGTGCGCATTCACAAAACACGACCCGGTTACGGAAATCGGCGCCATGAAGTTCTTGATGCAGTTTTGTGACGAAATTACTTACGGAGATATCGGAATTGCGGTGTAATTGCCGGGCGCTTACCTATGGGTTGTGGTGCATTGCCGTTATTTCATCATCTTCTCCAACACGTTTGCTTAGTTTCCTTTTGCCACTTTGTACGCAGTGACCAGACAGGCGTCCACAGCCGTGCAAAACAACGAACGAGAGCAAGCTTTCTCCGGAAAACGCTCGGTATAAAAGGCACCAGCAGCCTCATTTCTCCTACGTCTCCCATAAATCAGGATCATTTAAATTTTCTTCTGTGGTTGCAAAATTCATGGTCCACTTCAACGTCTGTTCTCCAACGTGCCACAGGATATTAAAGGGCCATTGTCGTAAATTAAGATTGTGTATCCATTTCTGTTCCTCAGATTACAACGCCATCTGTGTTGAAACGAAAATGCTTCAGACAAAACTTAAGTAATTTTTCCGTAGAAATTTTTCCTAGAATCTGCAATAAAGATTTCAGAGTTGCCCCCGCCACCCACCCCCGCAGGGGTGGGGTAGCGGATCGAGTCTGACATCGATGGATATCCCGCTAAGAGACTAATTGGAATTATAATTTTTATGATCCGATGTGTAGTTAGATATTTCAGGGTCTTCAGTTAAAATGAACACCCTGTATGACAGTAAATTATCCCAATTTTCACTGAGTTTCATTTGAATGACGCCCTTTTCTTGCAACAGTGGGAAGACCTATCTCGGAGGTACATTAAAGTTAACGTAAGAGTGCAAGACATTCTTATTAAGTTACGGAATTCTTGCAATCTACGTGGTGGCATTTTGCCGGTACAGTGCAACTACATTTCACTCACATTCTCATTCATCGGAACACTCGCACAATTTTATGAAGAGTTTGTGTAGATGTATTTCAACAATGTGGTACTACACACTATTTGTAACCCGTTTTCCAAAACGTAAATTTTTAAACAAGTAATCACCGAATGAGCTATGACATGAGGAGTAGCGAACTAACCAGTGGCGTCATAGGTATCAAACGGCTCAAATTATTTGAATATCATTTGTCTCTTAAAAATACTGAAATTCAAGATAAAAAAGGATGTAATGAACATAAAATATCAACCATTTAAGACGATTTCCAGAAAAGCCAAATAACCTGTCACAAGTGTTTGCAGAAATTTAGATGTATTTTGTTACTCTGTAGGTTTTGGGTATATCCACACTTACCTACGGAAGGACGATGTGTAGTTAGTCTTAAAAAGGTAATCATTATATGGCCTCATTCTTCCGGCCTTCCGCCCGAAGACGGATTTGATGCCGGTCTCGACGCTACTGTGTCCTATGCAAGCCTCTTCGTCTCTGAATAACTACAGCAACCCACATCCATTTGCACCTGCTTACTGTATTCATCTCTTGGTCTCCCTCTACCATTTTTACTCCTCACTCTTCCCTCCAGTACTAAATTGATGACCCCTTGATGCGTCAGAATGTGTCCTACCAACCGATCCCTCCTCCTAGTCAGATTGGCCAGAAATCTTTCTCCGCAGTTCTATTCAGTACCTTCTCGTACGTGATGTATCCATCTAATCTTCAGCATTCTTGTGTAGCATCACATTTCAGAAGCTTCTATTTTCTTGTCTAAACTTTTTATCGCCCAGGTTTCATTTTCATACAGATACCCTCCATACACTTAGAGAAAAACTCTCACTTCCCTCTATTACTAAATTGATGATTCCTTCGTGCCTTGGAATGTCCTGCCAACATAAGCCTTATTTCCGTCAATCTGTCATTTTCCCAATTAGATTCAGTACATAATTGTACCATCTATTTTATCAACATTCTTCTGTTGTACCACATTAAAAAAGCTTCTGTTCGCGTGTCTGAACTGCTTACAGTCCGTTTCACTTTAAAAATTACTGTCAAAATATCTTTTGGAGAGACTTCCTTACTGTTACATTTGCGCCGCACGGGGTTAGCCGAGCTGTATTGGGCGCTACAGTCATGGATTGTGCGGCTGGTCCCGGCGGAGGTCCGAGTCCTCCCTCGGGCGTGTGTGTGCGTGTGTGTGTGTGTGTGTGTGTGTGTGTGTGTGTGTGTGTGTGTGTGTGTGTGTGTGTGTCCTTAGGATAATTTAGGTTAAGTAGTGTGTAAGCTTAGGGACTGATGCTCAGCAGTTAAGTCCCCTAAGACTTCACACATTTGAACATTTTCTTAAATCTGCCTTCGATCTCGTGTCTCTTTAGCAGAAATGCTCTTCTTGCTAGTGCCAACCTGTATTTTATCTTTTCAACGCCGGCAATCAGTTATTTTTGAGCTAAAATCGCAAAACTCATCTAGTAATGCCATTTACCAACCTAATTCTTAAGTAGAACCTTATTTCACTCGGCTACATTCCGTTGGCCCTGTTCTACTTTTGATCTCAATTGGCGCACGTTACTTCCCTTCCATAATTTTAGCAACCCGACTAGTAACACTTCAGGATACATCAATAAAATCTTGAATCCCAGCCAGATTAAACTGGAGGTTTAGTGTTGCACACAGGACAATAGACAGTAAAGAACGACGAAATCATTCTATAAGAGGAGCGAAACTGTATTGAGCGGTGCCGTCACCATCACATCAAATCTTGGGTACAATGGATAAAAGTGACAGAAACTGAAGTTCTTGCACGTGATAAACGTATTACCTATCTTCAAGTAGTAGTATGTGGTCCATTTGTCTGCACTCGTCAAAGTAAACACACTACGTAACTTAAACTTCGCTGATCGGTAATCTATCGAAACTATAAAATGCACAATTGGTGTTAATCAGCGGCAGTTTAAAGATCAATAATATGCAGAGCATATGGTATAGTTTTCTTCCAGTAATTAACATAATGAAATAAAAAATTGAAATATGCCCGAACAGAGCATGAAGGCCCACGGGACCGACCGACCGCCGTGCCGTCATCACCCACAGGCGTAATTTGATGCGGATATGGTCGGTTATGCGGTCAGCACACCGCTCTCCCGGCCATTTTGTCTGTTTACGAGACAGGAACCGCTACTTCTCGATCAAGTAGCTCCTCAGCTTGCCTCAAAAGGGCTGGGTGCACCGCGCTTGCTAACAACGCTCGGCAGACCGGATTGTCACACATCAGAGTGCTAGCCCAGCCCGGCAGCTCTTAACATCGGTGATCTGACGGAATCGGTGTTACCACTGGCGGCAACGCCGTTGGTCCAACATAATGAAATGTAATACCAGAAAAGTCATCGAAAATTTGTAAAAAAAAAAAATCTTCGTAAAAACATGGAACTTCTCACAAACCATCAGCAGAAAGGTTTAACCGATCCACAGAACTAGCGACGTTTCATACACACGCATTTGTGACAGAATGCTAGAGCACAGCTTCAGTTCAAACATTACGAATCGCATGGAACAAAATAGCTTCCATTGTAATCGAAAGGAGTTAAGAAAACATTAATCTTGCGACGCGACTCTCTCGCTCTTCACCCTTATTATCCTCAGTGCCATTGTGGAAACGAGCTAGTGTTTCTAGACTTTCAGAACCTTTTCTCACACATACATCTGCTAAACAAAATGAGGTTCCATGCGTTACTTAAATAGGCCGGCGACCGAATCGAAAATTTCTCGGACAGGGAGCGGTAGGTCTTACTTGGAAAGTCAACCGCAGATATTTAAGTAATATCTGGTCTGTCCGAAGGGAACGTATTAGTCGTTCTGTTCATGTTATGCATTTGTTGCCGTCTAAAGTTTTTGCAGATGCCTCTGACGAAATAATTGCAGTAATATGTTTTCAACTCGAGATGAAAGACTAGTTAGGGGCAAAGGTTGGCAAATAGCTATTACTGTTAAATGCAAAGTGTGCTCTTCACAAACTGTGTCACTGTGTGGTATCCTTTCATGGTAGGATAACCAACTACTGTAGTAAAGTACCACAAATATTAGGTCCGCAGCTCGTGATATAGTGGCTAGGTTGCTGCCTCTGGATCACGGAGTCCCGGGTTAGATTCCCGGCCGGGTTGGGGATTTTCTCCGCCCGGGATAGGGTTTTTTTGCTGTCATTTCACCGTTCGGGAAAACGGCAAAACTGGACAGCGCAAAGATTGGGAATTTGCAAGGAAGCAGATAACAACGCAGTTGGGACTAAGTTGGTGTAGATGCAGAACGGCAACGTCGTTCTTCACACTCCCCAGCCGTGAATGGAACGAGAAGAAACAGTAATACATCACGATAAAAAATACGCTGTCATAGAACAAAATGGACGTGTGAAGCTATTGCACAACTTCACAAATAGCATTTCACTGCATCATTAAGTGTGGGTTTGCACAGTTGCCTACTGTGCTTTGTACGCCTCGATATAGCCAGAAGTTTCTCGGAAATGTGATTCTGCAGCTGTAGCCGCCGAAGTGCGGCGCAAAGGTTTTGTGGATCTACGGAGTGAGATGGCATCCAGAGCAGTACATGATGCGGCGCTGCGATAAAGCCTAAAGTCGGGGCGCGGGTTCCACGCGAGAACGCAGACGGTGACGAGTTCCCGGAACAGATACGGAACACGAACTAACTTGGTTCTGGTTACCGGATCACAGCCAGCGCTGCGGCATAGGCATTCCGCTGGCTTTCCAGAACAGGAGCTCTGAAGAACTTAGAATATGTGTAACGCGGCCGGACGTGACGCTTAAAAGAAAGGCTGTGGGAGTTCATTTGGAAACACGCCATGCAGTACCGACCTGCGTGGAACACCTTTGTCAACAAGTGGCCAGCTGATACCGCATGAGAATACAACCTGCACAAGTGAAGTAGCTCGTTTGGTTCTTTCCTGGCGCAAACGCAACGCTGCAATAAATGCAGGCGGCGGCGGCACCAGCAGCATAGCATTTGCATCCAGCGTTAAATGGTTAAAGAAACTAGCCACGTGAACTGAAAAAAGCAACTTTGGGTTATAACCGAAGAACAAAAGCTGATGTAGGCTGTCCATTGGATTGTGATAACCCGATCGAATACCATACAAAATATTTATAAATGGTCCTAATCACACGATTAGGATTAGATTTTTACTTTTTAATCTGAAAGACTGATGTTAATGTATCACGATACATACAAACTAAACTTTGCAGTAAACGTCAGAAGATAATTACCTGTGATCCGCAATCGATAATCAATAAAAACTGAAATCAAGGACTGTTGGTGTCCTCCGTTTGAAGACTGGATTGATGTGGCTCTCGGCGCTAGGCTCTCCTGTACAAGCCTCTTTATCTCTGAACAAGTACTGCAACCTATAACCAGCTGAACCTGTTACCTCTTGCCTAGACGTCTCTCTAAAACTTATACTCTCCACACTTACCTTAATTATCAAACTAACGATGCCTTGATGGCTTACGACGTCCAACCAAACAAATCTTTTATTTTTGGTAAAATTGTGCTAATTTCTTTGGTACTTAGTCATTCGACCTACTCATTTACCCTTTGGGTCTCTTCTATGCCATCACATTACGAAAGCTTCTCTCCTCCTCTTGCCTGATCGGCTTATAGTTCACGTTTCACTTCTGTACATGACTACACCCAAGACAGTTGCTTACAGAAAGACTTCCTAACACTTAAATTTATGTTAAATGTAAACGCATTACTCCTTTCCAGAAATACTTCACTTGCTATACCCTGTTTGCTTTTCATATAGTTCGGCCACCTGCCCAAATAGCAAAACTCATCTACTTTATTTCCTATTCTGATTCCCTCAGCATGGGCTGATTTGGACTAAATCCCGTTATCCTTTCTCACTCTGTTGAATACTGATCTTACTACCTCCTCCTCCTCCTCCTCCTCCTCCTCCTCCTCCTCAAGACACTCCATTTCGTTCGGCTGCTCTTCAAAGTTCTTTCAAGTCTCAGGCAGAATAAAGACATCGGTAAACCTCAACCTTTATTCCTTCTTCCTGAAGTAAAATTCTTTCCTAAATTTGTTCTTGGTTTTCTTTGTTGCTTTCTAAATGTAAAGATTGTATAACATAGACAGGCTACAACCATGTTTCACTCTTTAAACCACTGCTTGTCTTTCCCTTAGACCTGTATGTCATGCTGCAACTCCAGCACCGCCATTTCAAGAAAAATGGACTGGTGTCGAATACTAAGTTCCCCAAAGCAGGTATTGCAGGGATAAATGCAGTGCAATGTAATCGTATTCGGTACGAGCTGGCTTCAAACACAAATGTGCGACCTGATTTTAAATTTTGTTTTTCCACAATTCTTTCCAGTCAAATGTTAGCATCAAGCCTTAGTCACGGGCGATTCCTTGAGCTTTACAAACTCATGCGAATCCCTAACTACCTAAAAGGGAATGGGGTAGTCCCTTTCCTCAAATACTCGGAACAGGGACGTCAGTTGTGCATTATGCTTAAATTTATTCGCATCAAATGTTAGTAAAAAAAAATTGTTACCTAATCGAGGACCATGGCATTGCGTGAAAGATTCAGTTGAAATCTTCCTCCGAGAGAATATTGGAAGAATTCGAAGCTCGAAAATTGGCGTTCATGGATAAACTTCGCATAATCGCAAAGAGCTTGGAAAGAAACAAGCCTTGTGAAACATAGCTTTCCTTCTCACACATCTTAGTAATAGTTGGGAATCAGATAACATGTAAATCTTCTAGATTCGCGAAATACATTAGGCTATACCCTGTCGGCAGCCACTAGGATGTCCTAATATATCCAAAAATAGTTGGTTGTACGTATTTTTGACTATTAAAACACACACAGAAATGCTATGCCGTGGGTATTAAACAGACTGCAGAAATACTGAGCCACACCGCATCTGTAGCCTCCATAATTGCGGAAGCGTTGCCGGTGCAGATTTTGTGCACGACCTGACCTCTCGATTATATCCCATAAATGTTCGATGGGATTCGTATCGGGTGATCTGGGTTGCAAGAACGTTCTTCAAACCAATGTTGCAGAATTGTGACCCGGTGACATGGCGCATTGTCGTCCATAAAAATTCCATCGTTGTTGGGAACACGAAGTCGATGAATGTCTGCAAATGATTTGCAAGTAGCCGAACATAACCATTTACAGTCAATGATTGGTTTATTCCATGTAAACACAGCCCACACCGTTATGGTGCCGCTACCAGCCTGCACAGTGCCTTGTTGTCAACTTGGGTCCATGCCTTCGTGGTGTCTGCGCCACTCTTGAACCTACTGTCAGCTCTTACCACCTGAAATCTGGACTCATCTGACCAGACCAGACCACAGTTTTCTAGTCGTCTAGTGTCCAAGCGAAGTGGTCACAGCCCGGGAGAAGCACTGGAAGCGAAATTGTGCTGTTAGCAAAGGCACTTGGGTCGGTCATCTGCTGCCATAGCCCATTATCGCTGCATTTCGCCGCACTATACTCAGGGATACGCTCGTCTTCCATCCCACACTGTGTTCTGCGATTATTTCACGCAGTGTTGCTTGCCTGTTGGCACTGACAACTCTACGCAAACGCCGCTACTGCTGGTCATCAACTGAAGGCCATCGGCCACTGCGTTGTCCGTAATATCAGAAATGTGGAATTCTCAGCACACTCTAGACACTGTGTATCTAGGAATATTGCAGTCCCTGACCATTTCTGAAATGAAATGGAATGTCCCATGCATCTAGCTCCAACTGCTATTTCACGTTCAAAATATGTGGAGTCCCATTGTGGGACCATAATCATCTCGGAAATCCTTGTTCATAAATTACCCGAGTACAAATGACAGCTCTGCGAATGTACTGCCCTATTATACCTTGCACACGGTATACTACTGCCATCTTTATATGCGCATATCGCTCTCTTGACTTGACACCTCAGTGTACAGTAAAATAGGATATTCCCCAAGAAAGCATCGTAGGGCCACTATGAAGTATATACTATATAGGTATCATTATTAAGAGATCGCTGAAGGTGCTATTATCTGCAGGAAAGTACCGTCAGTGGACCTTTTGACGGAAATTTTGTTCCCCGTCTGTACGTGTTTAGTGTCACGATGCGAAAGTGAAAATGTTTTAGAAATGACGAGATTCGTGTAACTGAGGCGGAGTGAGAGTGCTGGTTCGGTAATCACTAGTCGGATATGGGAAAACGGCCTAAGAACCACGTCCACCATCGTTAATCTGCCAGGCGGAATCGGTCCGGGGCAGGCGCGGTTTCCCGTTCCCCGGAAGCGACCACATCAGCGCGAGCGACCATCTGGGAGGGCCAATGTATCATTGGTGGATGATCATAAGAAAATGCAGACGCACATCCATCAGTACTTCCGTTTGGTTGACTGACTGCACAGTTCCTTCGTCGATAAATGCAAGATAATTAGTAGTATCTTTGGATTAAATCGCACTGCGTCAGTTTATTTAGTGAATATTTGGACAGTCATGCTCCAGAAGTCTACCGCTGGAAGGAGGGGGGGGGGGGGGGCAGGGGGACAGAACTTGAAATAACTTCGTGTGGCTCAATGACCTGGTGCAAGTAGTCTTGGGGATCTCTACGAAGGAAGTGGCCTACAAGGCTTTAGTATTGTTCATTTTTCTGGGATCCTCATGTGGTAGTATTGAAGAGATGAAGCTCAAACGACGAACGGCACATGTCGTAACGGGTTTGTGTAATGGGTACGAGAGCCTTACAGAGGTGTTCAAAACACCTGGCAACCGTTATAAGAGAGGTTAGTGCATCGCGGAGAAGTTTACTGTTAAACTTCCCAGATAACTTTTGTGGGAAGAGTCGGACAACATTACTTGGTCCCACATACAGCTCAGGAAATGATCACGACGAAGCAATAAGAGAAATTAAGGCTAATACGGAAGCTTTCCGACCTTCATTCATTCAAAAAACGGTTCAAATGGCTCTGAGCACTATCGGACCTAACATCTGAGGTCATCAGTCCCCCTAGAACTTAGAACTACTGAAACCTAACTAACCTAAAGACATCACACACATCCATGCCCGAGGCGGGATTGGAACCTGCGGCGATTCATCAGTTATACTTCCGAACTTGTGTACTAACTCTCCTTTCAGCAGTGTTAGTCTACTTGCAAGAGACAAATGAATAATAGTGAGGAGTTCGCAGTTAAATGGATAGCGGCAATCACTGGCGAGTAGTCTCAAAACAAACGGAGACAGCGATTTCATAGTTGAGGTCATACCAACCGCTAGCTAGTTTACTCCTCGCTTGAGTAAGCTGTCGGTCAGTCAGCTACTGGGCGGTTGTGTGGTGCAGTGGCGGCCAGAAGGCGCCCGGGACGAGACGTCGTGTGTCGGCGTGGCTGAGCCGCCCTCGCCCGTCCCTAGGGCGGGCTCGCCCTCGCTGCTGCTGTCGGGGTGTGGGGGGCAGGAGCTGCGCTGTTGCCACAGCTGCCGGGGCGGGGCCCTAGCCGCCGCTGCTGCTGCCTCTGCCACGTCGTGGCTCTGACTGATGACGTCGGCACCACCCCAACACACGTCAGGCTCGTTGTGGTTGTCAGCCCTCTGGCTGGTTTGGTGCACACATCCACTCCTCTAGTCTACCAGCTATCATCATATTTCTCACCATCTACATCATCGACTATCTGCCTTACTCATCCCCAGAACTGCTCCTGTGACTCTTTACTTTCTACATCCACAATCGTTCTAGTTTTGGGATTGCAGCCTCGCTGAATTTTCTGAATGAGTCACCAAATCAACTTCACTATGCTGGTTTTGTTGTTGCTACATTCTCTTGACTGAAGTGCTTATCGTCGTCGTCTGTATCGTACAAGGCTGCACTCAAATACCTTCAGAAAGGATTCCTAACACTAATTTTCGGTATTAGAAATACCCCTTCTTCAGACATAAATTCGTTGCCACCCTGCATTTCACGTCCTTTCCACTCTGCCTGTCAGCTGCCCAAGTAGCAAAGTTCATCTACCTTTAATTTCCTAACCTTACTCCTTATCACCTGATTTGACTACTTTCCATTAACCCTTATTTATTCTTGTTCATTCCCAAGACGCTATCCGTTTAGTTAAACTGCTGAACAAAGTCCTTTGCTGTCTCTCGTGAGCAAACATCAATTTTCATTTCCACTCCTTGACCAGCTACATCCATACTCCGCAAGCCACCTGACGGTGTGTGGTGGAGGGTACCTTGAGTACCTCTATCGGTTCTCCCTTCTATTCCAGTCTCGTATTGTTCGTGGAAAGGAGGATTGTCGGTATGCCTCTGTGTGGGCTCTAATCTGATTTTATCCTCATGGTCTCTTCGTGAGATATACGTAGGAGGAGCAATATACTGCTTGACTCCTCGGTGAAGGTTGTTGTTGCTGTTGTTGTGGTCTTCAGTCCTGAGATTGGTTTGATGCAGCTCTCCGTGATACTCTATCCTGTGCAAGCCTCTTCATCTCCCAGTACCTACTGCAACCTACATCCTTCTGAATCTGCTTAGTGCATTCATCTCTTGGTCTCCCTCTACGATTTTTACCCTCCAATACTAAACTGGTGATCCCTTGATGCCTCAGAACATGTCCTACCAACCGATCCCTTCTTCTGGTCAAGTTGTGCCACAGACTTCTCTTCTCCCCAATCCTATTCAATACTTTTGTGTTTATAACTCTGTAGTCACCTGACCAGAAGTCTAGTCCCTCCTGCCACCGAACTTCAGTAATTCTTACTATATCTAACTTTAACCTATCCATTTCCCTTTTTAAATTTTCTAACCTACCGGCCCGATTAAGGGATCTGACATTCCGCGCTCCGATCCGTAGAACGCCAGTTTTCTTTCTCCTGATAACGATATCCTCTTGAGTAGTCCCCGCCCGGAGATCCGAATGGGGGACTATTTTTACCTCCGGAATATTTTACTCAAGAGGACGCCATCATAATTTAATCATACAGTAAAGCTGCATGCCCTCGGGAAAAATTACGGCTGTAGTCTCCCCTTGCTTTCAGCCGTTCGCAGTACCAGCACAGCAAGGCCGATTTGGTTATTGTTACAAGGCCACATCAGTCAATCATCCAGACTGTTGCCCTTGCAACTACTGAAAAGGCTGCTGCCCCTCTTCAGGAACCACACGTTTGTCTGGCCTCTCAACAGATACCATTCCGTTGTGGTTGCACCTACGGTACGGCTATCTGTATCGCTGAGGCACGCAAGCCTCCCCACGAACGGCAAGGTCCATGGTTCATGGGGGGGGGAGGTATGTTATCGAAACTTCAGCAAAAGCCCGTACCGAGCTACTGAGTGTTTTTCCTGCAGTCTCCCGCTGGACTTCATCTATCATCTCCATAACACTTTCGCGATTACTAAATGATATTGTAACGAAGCGCGCTGCTCTCCGTTGGATCTTCTCTCTCTCTTCCATCAACCCTATCTGGTACGGATCCCACACTGCTGAGCAGTATTAAAGCAGTGGGCGAACAAGCGTACTGTAATGTACTTCCTTTGTTTTCGGATCGCATTTCCTTTGGATTCTTCCAATGAATCTGTCTGGGATCTGCTTTACCGACGATCAACATTATACGATCATTCCATTTTAAATCACTCCTAATGCGTACTCCCAGATAATTCATGGAATTAAATGCTTCCAGTTGCTGACCTGCTATTTTGTAGCTAAATGATAAGGGATCTACCTTTCTATGTATTCGCAGCACATTACACTTGTCTACATTGAGATTCAATTGCCATTCCCTGCACCATGCGTCAATTCGCTGCAGATCCTCCAGCATTTCAGTAAAATTTTCCATTGTTACAACCTCTAGATACACCACAGCATCATCTGCAAAAAGCCTCGGTGAACTTCCGATGTCATCCACAAGGTCATTTATGTATATTGTGAATAGCAACGGTCCTACGACACTCCCCTGCGGCACACCTGAAATCACTTACTTCGGAAGACTTCTCTCCATTGAGAATGACATGCTGCGTTCTGTTATCTAGGAACTCTTCAATCCAATCACACAATTGGTCTGATAGTCCATATGCTCTTACTTTGTTCATTAAACGACTGTGGGGAACTGTATCGAACGCCTTGCGGAAGTAAAGAAACACGGCATCTACCTGGGAACCCGTGTCTATGGCCCTCTGAGTCTCGTGAACGAATAGCGCGAACCTTCAATTTCCTGTCCAAATATCTCCATAGTTTCTTTCACAGCTTGCTCGCTGTACAGATTAAACAACATATGGGATAGGCCAAACACTGTCGACATACGGCATATTGAAAAACGGTGAGAGAGAGAGAGAGAGAGAGAGAGAGAGATGGTATATACAGGTGTGCGTGTCATAAACCCTTTTCCTCGGCAGTCTCTCCCCTTCATACTACCTCTGTGTTACCACACATGACGTGTAACGGATCTTACTTGTACTAAGACTGCAGTATACGCGAGGTGCCTAATTGCTTCCACCGCCCTCAGTTGAATGCATAAGTTTTAATGTTCACCAACCTGCAGTCTTTTATAGCTGTTGTCCCCTACACAGAAAACAGTACGTGGGTCAGTTTTCTTGACGCTGTAACAGTCTTAGCCAAGAACTGTTATTTTAGAGCTAATTAAATTTACAATCAGTTTGTTTATACGGGATGCCACTCGCTTTTTTTATTGGCAGAAAACGAGAAACTGCACAATTACATTGAACACGAGTCATACTTCCCATTCTTTAACAAAATAATGAACTGCGTATTTCCGTAATAACTATCACTGCTCTCGACTGTGTGGCCAAATAACCATGCATTGCTAACAGTCTTTAACACCGACTGCGACAGAAATGTCTGTCCTCAGAGACTGCCGTGCCAACTATCACATTTACAAACTAGACATAGCAAACTAACTCTTAACTGATGTGGCGGCAGGCAACGTGTGTCTTCCGATATTGCCGAACCAGCTACGAACTTACAGCTGAATGCCCGTCATCCAAGTTAGGCGTGATCCGAAGGTCACCGAAGTGCTTCGTCTGCTTTATCGAAAAGCAGTTATTATTCTGTTAGTTCTTAATACTTGTACAATAATGGAATGATAGCACGATACTTGATATGCTAGTAAATATGCTGTTTAGAGTGTCTAATATTAAATAACAGATCATTTTGGCGCTCAACTTCCGAATGCGGCAGCCAATCGCGGAGGACCATACGGAACAAATCCATCTTTCGTCGGTACCTCACACTACATTACGTCATCTTGCCACTTCTGCCTTCTCAACTGCTCTAAGAACAGCTTCCTGTACCCCAATATGACGGCTGCAAAGCTCCTTTCTCAATCACTGCGTCCTTTTCATATTCTCACTCTTATAATTGCAGTCTGATTTCTGTACAAGCTGTAAATAACCTTTCGCTCCTTAAATTTTAACCCTGCTGTCTTCAGAATTTCAAAGAATGAACTCCAGTCAACAATGGCCAAGGCTTTCCCGAAATTTACAAAAGCTATGAGTGTACCTTTTGAATGTCTTCATTTTATCGTCTAAAATTGTCGTAGTGTCAGTAATGCCTTAAGTTCCTACGTTTCTTCAGAAAGCGATTTTCCCTCATATCGGAGTCTTTCCATTTTCATTCTTCTCAGTTTATGTCGTCCCCTAAATAAGAAGGATGCAGTTCGGTCAGTCGGGAAGTGAACAATTGATGTCCTCCAGCAATTGGTGCCAATGAACTTGCGTTTGGATCGATGCGGCCTTGAGGGCAATAACCCAGAAATATGTACAGCCTTTCCAACAAAGGAAAGCTACTACCGCAGCACGCCACGGCTTCATACCCCTACTACTGTATTCACTAACACGATACTTTTAGAGACCTGTATCTTTGAGTAATATGTGATTGTAATTTCGTTCCTACAGAATGGTGATTGTAAAATTACTGAAGTAAGGTTCCTTGAAAAAGCATTAATTAGCCTATCAGTAAGAGAGATAATTAAGATCGGAAGCAGTAACTTCAAAATCGTCATTTTTGTTGTTTTCTTCGATGCGAATGAGCCCCAAACTTCAGTTTGCAACTGATTACGCAACTTGTTATAATCATTAAAATAGACAACACGAAAAGTAAAGTTACGGTCCTTAGATTTGTAAATCTGAAAGTAAAGCAAATATCAGTGGCAACGTTGTATTATGTGCTGCATTAGGCGTAGTACGCTAGCTGTGTGCATGGCCGCTTTAAGAGCAAAACTTATGTACAGGGTTATCGTAATTATTTCCGAAAACTGACCGATGGAACTACACGATATTGAAAGTAAGAATGTTCCAGTAAACGTGACTCCACAAACGAGATGTAAGCGGGGTAATTGCAAAAGTGTACTCACTTCAGTACCCATTATTGTCCTAGTTACTATAAATATATTTGAACTTCTCTGTTAATTCCAAATTTAATTGGGGCTCAAATTTCACCCAAGGCCTACCTTTACTACTTCCACACGTCATATGTGGTGAAATGACTTTCGTAAAACTCAACTTCATTGACATATCCTAGATAAACTCTCTCAAGAAAAATTGTCGACTGTCAACTTCACCAACTGAAAGCTATACCTTAGTTAATATAGTCAGTAAGATATTGTAAGCTTTTGATACGTTAAAGGATACAGAAGTTTCGATCTGTTTTATTGAAGGAAAAAGCTGGCAGTACATATATTGAACCGTAGGAATTAAACATGCCCTTATTAATAGATTTCTTTCGTATCGCGCGAATTTTTTCCTTTCAGTTGCAAAAGGCACATGGTCAAACAAGTTCATCAACCCTTAACTAATTTCATGCCGAATTTTCTAAAATTCGGTCACTTTCTGTTGAGTTTTCTTCGCATGTAACAAAATATAAAGACAGTGTTTGATGTTAAAATCAAAATAAAATTAGATACTTGCTGAATTTGTCCTGCTTTTTGGGATGTAAGGTTAAATGATTCGGAATTAACAGGATTAAAAAGTTAAAGCACTAAACTGAAGAATATATTTTATATTCTCATTTTTCACAAGAACTTAATAGAACACTTATTGTAGCTAGAACAATGAAAGCGGTAGTTCCTTCTTTCACTAAAATGTAAAATAAGTTTTTTTAAAATTTAGCACTGGAATAAAATTCAGAAATTTGTTAATAGAATGTGTGTGTGTGTGTGTGTGTGTGTGTGTGTGTGTGTGTGTGTGTGTGTGTGTGTGTGTGTGTGTACTACTAATTTTAAAGGAAACGGTCAGTTTCCACGATTGCTACATTTATCAAGAGCACGCAGAGAGACACTGAGGGAGGGAGAAGGGGTGGCGTCAAATCTCGCTTATGTGCAAAAGTGCTGTCGAACCGGCCGTGGGTGTACGAACGGACAAGGCGAGACGAGACATGGCTACAGCTTCGTTACTCCACCTGGCTTAATTCTTAGTTTGAACAGAGCGTGAACTGCTAAGAATAAAGGGTTTATTCCCAGTTACGTGCTCGTTTATTCGTGGTGTTCCCTGAGCTTACTCATTTAAGCCTTCTACGTATCAGTGTCCGTCGTCAGGGTGTCCTACAGACAATAACAGGTTGAAAGTGGTTCGGCGAGAAATCAGCTTCGTCTGTCACTGGTTGCTGACGGGTTCTGTGCTGCTAGAACAGGTAGGAAACAGAGGACAGGTTTGTACAGAACTGGCTAATGTGCATGTCTCTTATTTCCATTTTTTACGCTTTTAGTTGTAGTCAATCATTTCCTAAGCAGGACAGTTGAGGATCGGGGTTGCAATAACATATCACCAAACTGAAAGTCAAAATTAAATGCTCTTAAAGCATGCCCACTGCTACGAATTCAAGCTAGGAAAAATAAAGAAAAAATTAACGAAAAGATTCAAACTGTGGGTTTCTATTTAAAAGATCTGGTACGTGAGTGCAGTTTGATGGGACAGATGCGCAAATTTCGACGGTTACGAAAGTTAGTGTTGACAAAAATACAGGATAACGTACGGTAAGCAACTGAATCGGAGATTTTCTTTCCGGAGTGTGCGCTTCTGTTGCGCAAGAAATGTTAGTCGGGCGCGTTCGTGGCTAGGGTGTGTACTCACACCTTGTACTGCCATTGGGCATGACCGATGGGGATGGATGCCCGACGCATTAGTAAACAGGTTTCAGGTACCTGTAGTAAGGTGAGAGAACATCGAAAGCTAAGTGAGGCAATGCATCCCGCCTGCCAACTGAACACTGTGCAGGTAGGCTTTGCGGAGACTCTAGTGTATAGTAGATCACATGGCAGAAAATAGTCTGACAGATAAACTATACTATAACGTAGCACTGCAGAACAGTCCAGGAGCCTGTTATCAGATAGTTCCCTCACATTACTCTGCAGGTCATCCTGTACTTCCAGAAAGACAACGTAGCATTAACATCCGCAGGAGACTACATACCGAGATAAAAAAAAACGTGCGTCAGTGCACTGCGGCCACACACCTTCTCCAGAAGGCCGCCCTAGTCACGATCAGTAATTTCAGTTCACGTATAAATATCGACGATAAAATCGTTTTACGGGTCACGGGCAGGAGTTTTCGTGTTGTAGTGTCCGTACACTGAGTTTTTCATAAGAAATTTTGACTTTGGGTGTGCGGTGGATTTAATGTTTTCGACGGTTAAGAAAGTTAGTGTAGGCAAAAATAAAAGATAACGTACGCTGATCAACTGAATCGGAGATTCCATTTCCGGAGTGTGCGCTTCTGTTGCGCAAGAAATGTTAGTTGGGTTGTCTGTGGCTAGGAAGTGTACTCACACCCTATACTGGCAACATCGGCTTCATCTTTTTTGTGCGTTAATGTAGCCACATCACAGGCAAAGGCCAAGCATTTGGCTTCCCTTTCTCCTTTCCAAATTGGGTACTTTTGACGCGCTTTTTCCCATTCTGACTTTCCGAATACGACGTTGAAGCAATGGCGATAAGCAGTCTCCTTGTCGGGCTCCGGTGTGATTCTCAAATGAGTCGGAGATTTCTCCCACGAATTTCACTTCCGAGGTTTCCTGGATGATGGCCCAGGTATTAATATAGACTCCCAATTCTCATAAATTAATAAAGTTTTGCACGTCAAAGGAGTAATGAATGGAATCTTTCTGTAGAAAGCTAGGATTAGCATGCCAGAGGTTCGCCAGGCACCCATGCTGATCGACGTGATATTCCAGCAAGGTCACCAGACTAAACTCCTTCCATGCTCAGCAGTATAAATTTTGGGACGGACGCAGAATTTCGCTCAGTCACGCTTTGTGTTAGGGTGCAGCTAAAAGTAAACAGCATTGTGCGATGCGTAGAAAGCGCGACCTAGTGCCGACAATTAGTTACACCAGTGACTGTAAACGCTAGAAAGGAATACTAGTTTCCAAGTAAAATGAATGTGAGACGTTCCCACGATAGATTGGCGACGAAAACAGAGGAAAGTGGATAAAGAAAAATAGGGAGACGCTGTTTGTTCAATGGCAAGGGTTGACGGGCAGTAAGCATGAACTCATCCCATCACGACGATGCTAACAATGGCCCTGGTCTTCAGGAATGGAAGGATAAACTGTTTAATATTGATATACAATATGAGACGGAGTGAGATAGCACGTAAGTCGTGCACTGGAGCTGTTAATCATCTGAGGTCTGAGTCGTGAAGCGGTATCAGCTGTGAGCCGCCACCGTAGCATGACGGCGACACGCCAGAGACCAGTGACACAGTTCGGCAGAGTGCATATACAGTATTTGCTTACGGAGCCGGAGCTGGACAAGGGTCCCGTCGATAGCGACCACGGCAACATTATTCCTCACGCATACCAAGCAACGTCATATCTAGCCGTACTTCCGACCTAGTTCAAACGACCCTAAGAGCGCCGGCCAGTCTTGTTCATTTGTGTAATTAACTTAGTAAACTGAAACTTCTTGGCAGATTAAAACTGTGTGCCCGACCGAGACTCGAACTCGGGACCTTTGCCTTTCGTGGGCAAGTGCTCTACCAACTGAGCTACCGAAGCACGACTCACGACCGGTACTCACAGCTTTACTTCTGCCAGTTTCATATCAGCGCACACTACGCTGCAGAGTGAAAATCTCATTCTGGAAACATCCCCCAGGCTGTGGCTAAGCCATGTCTCCGCAATATCCTTTCTTTCAGGAGTGCTAGTTCTGCAAGTATCGCAGGAGAGCTTCTGTAAAGTTTGGAAGGTGGGAGACGAGATACTGGCAGAAGTAAAGCTGTGAGTACCGGGCGTGAGTCGTGCTTCGGTAGCTCAGTTGGTAGAGCACTTGCCCGCGAAAGGCAAAGGTCCCTAGTTCGAGTCTCGGTCGGGCACACAGTTTTAATCTGCCAGGAAGTTTCATATCAGCGCACACTCCGCTGCAGAGTGAAAATCTCATTCTGGAACTTAGTAAACTTATTCAGTATTTTACGACCCAGTTGAAATTTTCTACGTAGCTCCCTCAAAATACTTTGTAAAAATGTTTAGTTTCAGGGCTAGCGCTCACGGCGGGTGGTGGTAAGTGGATAGACAGGTTGCTGTAAGCTTAGGTCAATATCAAGATCGGTTTTACTCCCACTGAGGTAACTAGGAAGCGTTAAAATTATGGCACTCAATGTGGGGCATGATAAATCAATTGTACGTAGTTACCATTATTTTTAATTGAATCACTAAGTGTTGTATAAATGATTAAGATGATAAAGTGTACATAAACAGAAAAACTTGCCGAAATTTCGAATATGAAGGCTGAATTATACTTAAACCGATCATCTTCAGTCTGGAACCGCGCAACTGCTACGGTCGCAGGTTCGAATCCTGCCTCGGGCATGGATGTGTGTGATGTCCTTACGTTAGTTAGGTTTAAGTAGTTCTAAGTTCTAGGGGACTGATGACCTCAGATGTTAAGTCCCATAGTGCTCAGAGCCATTTTGATCACCGCCTACGAGCGCCAAGACACTGTACGCGATCCGAAGACAAATTGGTTAGTGCCATAACTATCCACCCCACCCCCCAACTGCCTTAAGCAAGCTCCGACTAATGTCCGTGAAGTCGGCGGCCATCATGAATAATGGCGCCTGCCGAAGCCATTTTTGAGTCTTTGCCGCGACGCTGGTGTCGCCGCCGCAGTCATTGCGAAAAACACTGCCAACCGATACAAGGAAGGTCTCCCTAAGTTGCTCAGGGGAGTTGCGAACCTTTCTGCTGTAAACGACAGAGGAACAGAACACACTGTAATTATTGATACATTACTTGCTACATGACAGAAGGTGGTAATAACATCTATATTTAAGCTTCATCTCAAAAGCATTAGGAATAAAATCATAAATATTTCAAATTCGTCAATATGTGTAAGCAACAGAAATCGCAACACCACAATACGATTTGATATTGCTAAGTTTGATTTAGGGTTTCTAACATCTTTATTTCAATACACTCCTTAATTATGCTGTCCCAGGAACTTGACACCTGCCCCACGATGCTTGTCTCATAGTATTTAATTTCATGATTAGAGGCGGTGTTTGCAGTGATATGCTTGGTTGCACCAGTTGGGTGTGTCAGCGGTGTTCCTTGCATCACTCACTGTCCTAATAGTGTGCCTTGATGTAAGACAATCCACATTCGCATGCGATACACACCTGGCTTTTGGAGACCTAGATAGTGTTTAACATTCCAAAGACTTTTCATCACTCTTCATTTGTGTAGCCAGCGTCCGTAGTTGCTTTATAATTAATTCTTCACCACCTCCCACTCCCCCACCCTACTCAGTTTCATTGCACCTTTCGCTCACCATCTCCTCTAACCAACACTCCATCACACTGATGTATACTTGTGCCCATTCATCATGGTTTCTCCCCCCCTGCGGGTCTGGGGTAAGAATAGGCCCGAGGTATTCCTGCCTGTCGTAAGAGGCGACTAAAAGGAGTCTCAAATGTTTTGGCCTTAATGTGATGGTCCCCCTTGGGGTTTGACCTCCATTTTTCAAAATTCTACGGAAGTACGAGCCTTTTTGGGGAAGGACACCTTACGTGGTGTACCACTGGTCCTAAGTGCACTAAGACCTTGGCACTCGGCACTGCACCGGCGTTGTCACCATACCCATTATTCCTCAAATTGGGCCTAAACGCCTGATGGGTTGTCCAAGTTACGCCCATAGTGCATCTCCATCTGCACCAGCGATCATGATGGACTTTCCATGGCACCAGAAATCCAGCACGGTAGCCAGCCCGTTGTGGTGGGGTCGTCATGTACCCTCTAGGTTGTAGCCCCCTGACAACACAGGGATCGTACTGCCGATACCTGAGCTGCACCCTCCCCACGTTGGCCAAGGAGTAGGTGCCCGTCTCCTTGGGGCATCAGGACTCCCGGCAATGGTCATCCTGCCAGGTGGCCCTTGCTGCGGCTGGGTGGCGCCCGTGGGGAGAGCCCCTGGTCGGAGTGGGTGGTATCGGGGCGGACGTTTCGCACATGAAACGTCAACACGTATCAGGTCGCTCTGCGGCCGAGTCTTCCAAAAGAAAAGGTACCGTTTGTAGTTCTGGCTCTCCTGCCCTTTCCCCCTTGGCCACTCCATGGGAGGAGGGACAGGCCCGCCGGCTTGGGGCGAAGTACTTCCCCCGCTATTTGGTCTGTTCTCGAACAGATGGGGGGACGTTCGCCACCTCCAAGCCCATGTTCTTTGTTCAGCACATTGAGGACGTCTTCGGGGAAATCGAGGCTCTCAGCAAGATGCGATCAGGGTTCGTTCTTATCAAGACCACCTCTGCCACACAATCGGCGGCACTCCAGGCGTGCGACCGCCTAGGGGACATCCCAGTCTCCATTGTCCCACATCTGGCACTAAATAGGACGCAGGGGGTTATTTTTCATCGTGACCTCCTGCTACAATCTGATGAGGAGCTCAGGGCCAACCTGGAGCGCCGCGGCGTGCATTTCGTCCGGCGAGTCCAGCGCGGCCCCAAAGACCGTCGCATCGACACCGGGGCCTTTATCCTCGCCTTCGAGGGGGACGTTCTCCCGGAGAAGGTAAAGGTGATGTGCTACCGGTGCGACGTGTGACCTTACGTCCCGCCTCCTATGTGCTGTTCTAGGTGTTTGCGCTTTGGGCACATGTCGTCCCGGTGTGAGGCTGAGCCCCTTTGTGGCGACTGTGGACGTCCTCTTCGTGAGGAACATACTTGCACCCCACCACCTCGGTGCCCTAATTGTCCTGGCGTCCACTCGCCTAGGTCCCCAGACTGCCCCGCCTATCAGAAGGAGAAAAAGATACAAGAAATCAAAACTTTGGATCGGCTCTCTTATTCTGAGGCCAGGAAGAAGTATGACCGCCTTCATCCCGTGTCACTGGCCACTTCGTTTGCCTCAGTTGTGTCCACTCCTTCCGCTGTATCCTCACCTCTATCCTGTCCCCCCCTCCGCCTCCTCTGCCCATCAGGGGGCTCTGCCTCCGCCTCCCAAATCCCTCCCTTCCAACTCCTCCTCCCCCGCGGCCCCCGCCCCCCCTGCCCCAGGGGCCACCCTTCCTCCTCCTCCTCCCCCCACGCCACCTGAGAAGCGATCCTCTTCTCAGGCGTCCATCGGGGAACCGTTCCGGACCCCAGCTTCCGAGGTCCGGCGTTCCAAAACGGACCCCGCGCGTGAGGACCTTCTTCGGGTCCAGCCCACCATCCCTGTGCCTCCTCGGCCTTCCAAGAAGGCCTCCAAGAAGTAGTCTCTATCCCCCTCTCCACCCCGGCGCGTTTCATCTGACGCTTCATCCGTGAGTCGCTGCTCCCGGCCGTCCTCAGTTTCGCCGGGACGCTCTGCTGCCAGGCGTTCCGCCGGCCTTTTGTCGGCAAATGATGCGGCCCCTCCTACACCATCAGGGACAGCGGCCGCAGCTGGCGACGAGTCGATGGAACCGGATCCGCCTGCCGTCAGTTGTAGCGTTGTTGCCTCGCAACCTGGCCCTCCGCGGCCATCGAGGTGACCAGCTCTTCCCCGTCTCGTTCCCCCAACTTTTTGACTAGCAATGGCGTTGTTTCATTGGAACATGAGGTATTCGATCTAATCGGGAGGAATTACAACTGCTCCTCCGCCTGCACTGTCCGCTCGTCCTTGGTCTCCAGGAAACCAAGTTGCGCCCGACTGACCGTATTGCCTTTTCCCACTACACCTCGGAGCGGTATGACCTCGCCCCTGTGGACGGTATCCCAGCTCATGGTGGGGTCATGTTGCTCGTTCGGGACGATGTCTATTACCATCCCATCCCATTGACCACCCCACTCCAAGCAATAGCTATCCGCATTACTCTTTCTGCTTTTACTTTTTCAGTTTGTACCATCTACACTCCACCGTCATCTGCTGTTAGTCGGGCTGACATGATGCACCTGATCGATCAGCTTCCCCCGCCGTTCTTATTGTTTGGCGACTTCAATGCCCATCATCCCCTTTGGGGCTCTCCTGCATCCTGTCAAAGAGGCTCACTCTTGGCGGATGTCTTCAACCATCTCAATCTTGTCTGCCTCAATACCGGCGCCCCGACTTTCCTCTCGGACTCTACTCATACCTACTCCCACTTGGACCTCTCGATCTGTTCTACCACTCTTGCCCGTCGGTTCGAGTGGTATGTCCTTTCTGACACCTATTCGAGCGACCACTTCCCCTGTGTCGTTCGTCTCCTGCACCACACCCCATCCCCACGTCCTTCGCGCTGGAACATACTGAAAGCTGACTGGGGACTTTACTCCTCCCTGGCGACCTTTCCGGACCACGATTTTTCCAGCTGTGACAGTCAGGTCGAATACCTCACGGCTGTTATTATCCATGCTGCCGAACGTTCCATACCTCTTACTACTTCTTCTTCACGTCGCGTTTCCGTCCCCTGGTGGAACGAGGCTTGTAGGGACGCTATCCGTGCTCGACGACGTGCTTTACGCACCTTTCGCCGCCATCCTACGTTGGCGAATTGTATTGAATACAAACGACTCCGAGCGCAATGCCGTAGAGTCATCAAAGACAGCAAAAAAGCTTGCTGGGCCTCTTTCACGAGCTCCTTTACCAGTTTTACTCCCTCTTCCGTTGTTTGGGGTAGCCTGCGCCGGCTGTCGGGCATTAAGGCCCACTCCTCAGTACCTGGCCTGACCTCAGGTAATGAGGTCCTTGTTGATCCTGTGGCTGTCTCCAACGCCTTTGGCCGCTTTTTCGCGGAGGTTTCAAGCTCCGCCCATTACCATCCTGCCTTCCTTCACAGGAAAGAGGCAGACGAGGCTCGGCGACCTTCCTTCCACTCGCTGAATCTGGAAACTTACAATGCCCCCTTTACTATGCGGGAACTCGAACGTGCGCTTGCACTGTCCCGGTCCTCTGCTCCGGGGCCAGATGCCATTCACGTTCAGATGCTGGCACACCTTTCTCCGGCGGGCAAAAGCTTCCTTCTTCGTACCTACAATCGCGTCTGGACCGAAGGTCAGGTCCCCATGCGTTGGCGTGACGCCGTTGTTGTTCCTATACCCAAACCCGGGAAGGATAGACACCTTCCTTCTAGTTACCGCCCCATTTCTCTTACAAGCTGTGTCTGTAAGGTGATGGAGCGCATGGTTAATGCTCGGTTAGTTTGGATTCTTGAATCTCGACGACTACTTACTAATGTCCAATGCGGCTTTCGTCGCCGCCGCTCCGCTGTTGACCACCTTGTGACCTTGCCGACATTCATCATGAACAACTTTTTGCGAAGGCGCCAAACGGTAGCCGTGTTCTTCGACTTGGAGAAAGCTTATGATACCTGTTGGAGAGGAGGTATCCTCCGCACTATGCACAAGTGGGGCCTACGCGGTCGTCTGCCCCTTTTTATTGATTCCTTTTTAACGGATCGAAAGTTTAGGGTACGTGTGGGTTCCGTATTGTCCGACGTCTTCCTCCAGGAGAACAGAGTGCCTCAGGGATCCGTCTTGAGCGTAGCCCTTTTTGCCATCGCGATCAATCCAATTATGGATTGCATTCCACCTAATGTCTCAGGCTTTCTCTTTGTCGATGACTTCGCGATCTACTGCAGTGCCCAGAGAACATGCCTCCTGGAGCGCTGCCTCCAGCGTTGTCTAGACAGCCTCTACTCATGGAGCGTGGCAAATGGCTTCCGGTTCTCTGAAAAGAAGACGGTTTGTATCAATTTTTGGCGATATAAAGCGTTCCTTCCGCCATCCTTACATCTCGGTCCCGTTGTTCTCCCATTCGTGGACACAACTAAGTTTCTAGGGCTCACGTTGGACCGGAAACTGTGTTGGTCTCCACATGTCTCTTATTTGGCGGCCCGTTGTACACGTTCCCTTAATGTCCTCAGAGTTCTTAGCGGTTCATCTTGGGGAGCGGATCGCACTGTCCTGCTTCGCTTGTATCGGTCCATAGTCCGATCGAAGCTGGATTATGGGAGCTTCGTCTACTCGTCCGCTCGGCCATCCCTCTTACGCCGGCTCAACTCCATCCACCATCGGGGGATACGTCTTGCGACCGGAGCCTTCTACACTAGTCCTGTCGAGAGTCTTTACGCTGAAGCTGCCGAGTTACCGTTGACCTACCGGCGCGACATACTGCTGTGTCGGTATGCCTGCCGGCTGTTTATGCCCGAACACCCCTCTTACAAGTCCTTCTTCGCCGATTCTCTCGACCGTCAGTACGGGTTGCATGTGTCTGCCCTGCTGCCCCCCGGAGTCCGCTTCCGTCGCCTGCTTCGACAATTGGATTTTGCCCTCCCTACCACCTTCAGAGAGGGTGAGAGCCCGACACCACCTTGGCTCCAGGCTCCGGTTCGTATTTATCTCGACCTCAGCTCACTCCCGAAGGAGGGTACTCCGGCTGCAGTGTATTGCTCACGGTTTGTCGAACTTCGTGCTCGACTTGCTGGTCACACCTTTATTTACACCGATGGCTCCAAAACTGACGATGGTGTCGGCTGTGTCTTTGTCGTCGGGACCGCCACCTTTAAATACCGGCTCCTTGACCAATGTTCCAGCTTTACGGCCGAGCTTTTTGCTCTCCATCAGGCCATTCAGTATGCCCGCCGCCACCGCCATTCATCGTATGTACTTTGCACTGACTCCCTCAGTGCTCTTCAGAGCCTTGGGGCTCCCTATCCGGTCCATCCCTTGATTCAACGAATACAGCAGTCCCTCCATTCTTTCGCTGATAATGGCGGTTCTGTCAGCTTTCTGTGGGTCCCCGGACATGTAGGAGTGCCTGGGAATGAGGCTGCGGATGCTGCAGCCAAGGCTGCAGTCCTCCAGCCTCGGCCAGCCTCCCATTGTGTCCCGTCATCTGACGTTTGTGGGGATGTATGTAAGAGGCTTGTGTCCTTGTGGTGGGATGCTTGGTCATCCCTCCAAGGAAACAAGCTCCAGGCAGTAAAACCGCTCCCAACTGCTTGGACAACTTACTCCCGACCATCTCGGCGCGAGGAGGTCCTTCTGACCAGGTTGCGGATTGGGCATTGCCGGTTTAGCCACCGCTACCTGCTCTCTGGTGACCCAGCCCCGCAGTGCCCTTGTGGTCAGGCATTAACGGTGCGCCATGTTTTATTGTCGTGTCCCCGTTTTAGTCAATTTCGTGTTGTCCTGTCCCTGCCATCTACCTTACCGGATGTTTTAGCTGATGACGCTCGAGCGGCTGCTCGTCTTCTGCGTTTTATAACTTTAACTGGCTTGACCAAAGACATTTAACCTTTTTACTTATTTCATCTGCATCTTTGTCAGGTCCTTTTGATGTCCCCCCCATCCCCTTGAGTTTTAGCAGGTTCCTTGTGCTCTAACACCAGTGACTGGGCGCTAATGACCTCAGCAGTTGAGCGCCCTTAAACCCTACCAAAAAAAAAAAATCATGGTTTCTCCTCCCCCCCCCCTCCCAAAAAAAAAGCCTTCGCTATTCCTTCTCTACTCTACACAGTATATAAATACACAAAAACATACTTAAATAGAATTACACACTTACAATAATCCAATTTAAAAAGGAATATTTGTAGGTCAGACAAAATAGTGGAAACGTTATGTTGGCAACACTACAAAACAGAAACATAAACACATACTTGAACGAAAACAAACAAAATAGTGTTGTACATAAGTGTGCTGTGATTAATGCATAGTGCTGCAGAACATCTAAAAAGTAGATGAGACTTATCAGTGTCTAACACAGGAAACGACGTGCTAGCAGACGGCGTTTCCCGATGTAAGCGAGACAGCAGCCGAAAAATGACCTTGGATTCTTAACGAACTGTTTCTCGATCTAAAAATCAAATAAAAATGTAAATAAGCTTAATTACAGACCACTGATGATGCTTTACCTCAATAAAGCCAAAACATGTCTGGTGAAAAAATCACGAATTTTTGTAGTTGCAACGACGGATCAAAAATACAGTCATTAACTTTTTGTCATAGGTGAAGAGTGAAGTGCACTGTATGCCGTCGTTTCATAGGAGGATGTGAATCTTTCCACATTCTGGGCCAACAAAGTAGACACGCGTTTTTTTGGCGTCTTCACCAGTCTCTCGACCTCTTAATCAGGTGTTCGTAATTTCGACTGGATCGCCCTTTCAATATGTCTGAGTACCCATACGTTCGGAAGACTATTCGTAGGTGTAGTAATTCTTCGCCAAGGCTCTTCTTGCCTGGAAGGGTTAGAGCTCTACGGACCAGTCTTACCGTGTAGAAAATTAGCGTTTCACAGAATATCCGTGCGAGCTCTGAGAAACAAGGGCATCAAAGGGAGTAGTGGGAGGGTCGAGAATGCAGCTACACTATAGTGATGCGGAACCAACAGTAGTTCTGTCTATCGAAGTTCAGACAGCGAATACACATGAAGGCAAAAGCCGCAGCACTTGAAGACAGCTGGGTTGGTTGTCGAAATATTGTGCAGAAAATGGAAGTAACTCGGCAGAGTATCCGGAGGCGCATTATTAAACATCTCTGAAGACTCTTTCGAACGAGAATATCGAAGAAAATTATTGAGCAGTTAGTTACTATTTGATGATGGTATTCTGAATAGTATACTTTGAGTCGTCCAGTATATATATATAAAGAACTTATTGAGTGTACATAAAGCTGCGGCATGGAAAAAATAGAACTGAGGGGTCGATCACTGAAGCATTTCCGCTGTCTAGTCCAATCGTAAAACAATGCAAGACCTCCGGAATTTGATCTGTTTCCGCCCACTAGGAACTAGACTGCAGCGCTTACCAACTGCAGATAGTAAGCTGCCTCTGCAGTAAAAATTGGGTATCCATTAGTTAGTTCAGGTTGACTGCGGAACTGAAAACTACTGCCCACGCTATTTTTGTGTGGCATGAGGAGGCAGTCGGACGAGAAAAAATTTAATGTCGCACCGCGTGTCTTTCGGCTGAAGCATCTTGACAGCAAACTATGATGATGATCTGTGTTTGTTAATTATCTGAGTTTTTGTTAGACTGATATGATCGTTTTGTCCTGTTTTTGATTATGCCTTCTGTGGCATATGGAAACAAAATCGAGAACTCATGTTATCTACATTTGCATCAGTATTCTGCAAATGGCTGTGAAGTGCTTGGCAGAAGGTACTTCTCGTTCTAGTCGCGTGTGGAGCGCAGGACGGATCATGAACGCCTCCGTGCTCGCTGCAATCAGTCGCGACCGATGCGGGAGCGATACGCTGCGGGCTACATATTCCTAGGTTAACCATACAAGTTTTGTTCTTAACTCTTTAGGTCGGTTTTGACGGATGGTTTCCATCTTCGCGCGTTTGCCGGTTCAGTAATTCCAGCATGTCCTTGGCTCTCCCATGGGTTCAATAAACATGTGCTGCCCTTCGTCGTACATATTAATTCCCCTCGTTAGTTATATTTGGTACGAATCCTACACATTTGAGCAATATTGCATTATGAGTTGCTAGAGTATTCTCTTGAGCGCTACCTAAGGGCAGAACGCCGATCTCCAGTGGATTGCAGCGTTTCTCTTGAAAGTAAAGCACCATTAGGAACGTGTTAGAGACGTCTGTGAAAATGTAGTGAACATCAGTCATGCCAAAAGGGACAGTCGCATCCAATGATGCACATCATCACATTACGCGCAGCGGGCTTGTCAGCTCGGAACTTGGTAGACGTTTGCACCGAAATCAGTGATGCGTTGCGGAATGTTCGACTGGTGAACAGGATGATAAATGTCGAAGACTTGAGTCAAAGGAACAGTGGGTGGAGTGCTCCAGAACTGAATTCGGCGTTCGAAGGTGCTACAGGACATCACGTATCGCACCAAACTGTTGGACGATTATGAGATTCCATACTCGGTTCCCGACGGCAGTGTCGTGCAACATGTCGTCCACCATACCACCATGGACACGGTTCAAGATGGCCAAGAAATAACGCGGAATGGATGCACCAGTGTTGGTGTCGGATTTGGAATCTGTTTGTGCCTTGATAATTGCAAACGACGTGTTCGCAGACAACCCGAAATACCGAACGCATCAACACTGGTCCACATGTACAAGGTGGTGGTGGTGGTGGTGGTGGTGGTGGTGGTGGTGGTGGTGGTGGTGGTGGTGGCATTAGACTGATCAACCAAAACATTTTGACCGCCAGGTTAATAGCTTGTTCGTCCGTCACTGGAACGAAACGCAGAACTGATTGTGCGTAACAGGGATGCGACTTTTTCTTGGTACGTTTGTGGAAGTGCATGGCAATAGATGTCTACGGACAGGTCAAAGTAGTTCGCGTAAATATCGGGCCGCTGATTTTCGTACGCGCTGATGGCTCCATTAGATTTAAATCAGGCGAATTTGTTCAGAGACATTGACGTGAGTGGACTACAATGCTCCCCAAATCATTGTAGCACGGTTTTGACTCAGACACGTACATTTATACTACTGAATGATGACAGCGCCGTCGGCGAAGACATAATGCATCAAGGGATACATGTCTTGGATTACTACCACAGGTCCCATGACAGCACAGAACGTCTCCCATAGTATAATGCTACTCACTATCCTGCGGCAGTGGAGCGCTCCATGTTTCGAGCCGCCGTTCATCTCGATGACGACGTTTGTGGAGACGACCTTCGACCTAGAGTAACAAAAATGTGATTCACCCGAAGAGCCGACACGTTTCCATTGATCGAGGGTCGAATCCCGATGGTCCCGTGCCCACTGCAATCGTAATTGACAGTGTCGTTGACTAGACACGTGAACAAATAGGGGTAGTCTGCTGCGGAGCTCCTTGTTCAACAATGACGAACGGTGTGTTCACAAACACTTGTGCGTGCACCCCCATGCGTTCTTTCGGCAGAGATGCCACACATCCTAGTTCACAGAGCAGGTAAGCCTCCGAACCCCGGCGATCCTGATTTAGGTTTTCCGTGATTCCCTAAATCGCTCCAGGCAAATGCCGGGATGGTCGCTTTGAAAGGGCACGGCCGACTTCCTTCTCCGTCCTTCCCTAGTCCGATGAGACCGATGACCTCGCTGTCTGGTGTCCTTCCCCAAACAACCTAACCCCACGTTCTCTGAAGTCATGGACGTCCAACCACGTACTCGATGCGACTTGGGCACAATAGCCATTGAAGAGCGGAACAATTTAGGCCAGGGCTGGCTCGATGTCGTCGCCAGTAAGCCACCAC
Source organism: Schistocerca americana (assembly GCF_021461395.2). Classification (NCBI taxonomy): domain Eukaryota; kingdom Metazoa; phylum Arthropoda; class Insecta; order Orthoptera; family Acrididae; genus Schistocerca; species Schistocerca americana. The sequence goes on from NC_060123.1 coordinate 38,835,292, forward strand.
GGATTCAAGCATGCACCCCAGCGATGGGACGTCCACAAGGGAATGGCGTGAAAAACCTTCCCTAGGAAAAAGATTGTTTTTGTCGTTCGTTTTATTTGCTGATCTAGAGAAGCTGCAAATGAATATATACGCATGCCTCAGATCCAATTTGTTTTGTGTGCCATGAATTTCGAAACAGAGGTGATGCAAAGTTTCTGATGTGCGTAGATACTGCAATGTCTTCCAAATGTGAGGTTAGTATTAATATTTTTATGCAGGTTCATTAATATAAAAACGAACGGAAAAAGTCCCAACGCCCTTCCCTGGGGCACACCGGAAATTACTTCTGCATCCGTCGATGACTGTTGCCAGTGACTTAGTTCCGCAGTAGGAATGTTATTTTAGAAACAAAATGAACACTGCTCGAGCTGTTTTGACACGATGCGCTGCGAGTTATTCAGGTTGCCCCTTGGGAACGAACCGTGGTGCAGTTACGCTCTGGCTCGAGTGCTCCGCCCCAGCAGTCGCCAGACGCTTAATTCGGGGACTCTACGAGTGGTCTGACTGGCAGGAAAGTGATCCTCCGCCTGGAATTACACGCTGCGGGCCCGCGGTGGCCGATTGAGAGTCCATTAGCGGTGCCGGCTGCGGGCAGGAAGCGACGTAATGCCCTCTGAATGGGGCGGGGCGGCACGGCGGAGCCGAGCCATCTGCATCCCGCCACTGTCTACCAGAAACCGCGGCAGCGGTGCCGGCGTCGGCGTCGGCGTCACCTGTTGCCGGCACGGTGAACCTGGTGAAAGCAATCTGCAGCAGGTGGTTTTCAAGCGGTCGGACAAGAATGGAACCACCAGAAAGTCTGTACATTCGAACGCTAAGTAATGTTGGAAAAAGTAGCTGCTAAGATGAAGAAATTTTGAACTAATTTCGTTCATAACCGATCATTCTCAAGCACCTGAGTGCTGCAAAAGAGATTATGGTGGATAGGACAGCAAATGGGCCGACTTGCAGCAAACGAAGCACCACAGGACATCTTAACATCCACTGTCCAAACTTTGACAAATGTTGTTGTTGTGGTCTTCAGTCCTGAGACTGGTTTGATGCAGCTCTCCATGCTACTCTATTCTGTGCAAGCTTCTTCATCTCCCAGTACCTACTGCAACGTACATCCTTCTGAATCTGCTTAGTGTATTGATCTCTTGGTCTCCCTCCACAATTTTTACCCTCCACGCTGCCCTCCAATGCTAAATTGGTGATCCCTTGATGCCTCAAAACATGTCCTACCAACCGATCCCTTCTTCTAGTCAAGTTGTGCCACAAACTTCTCTTCTCCCCAATCATATTCAATACCTCCTCATTAATTACGTGATCTACCCACCTTATCTTCAGCATTCTTCTGTAGCACCACATTTCGAAAGCTTCTATCCTCTTCTTGTCCAAACTAGTTATCGTCCATGTTTCACTTCCATACATGGCTACACTCCATACAAATACTTTCAGAAACGACTTCCTGACACTTAAATCTATACTAGATGTTAACAAATTTCTCTTCTTTCCTTGCCATTGCCAGTCTACATTTTATATCCTCTCTACTTCGACCATCATCAGTTATTTTACTCCCTAAATAGCAAAACTCCTTTACTACTTTAAGTGTCTCATTTCCTAATCTAATTCCCTGAGCATCACACGATTTGATTCGACTACATTCCATAATCCTCGTTTTGCTTCTGTTGATGTTCATCTTATATTCTCCTTTCGAGACACTGTCCATTCCGTTCAACTGCTCTTCCAAGTCCTTTGCTGTCTCTGAAAGAATTACAATATCATCGGCGAACCTCAAAGTTTTTACTTCTTCTCCATGAATTTTAATACCTACTCCGAATTTTTCTTTTGTTTCCTTTACTGCTTGCTCAATATACAGATTGAATAACATCGGGGAGAGGCTACAACCCTGTCTCACTCCTTTCCCAACCACTGCTTCCCTTTCATGCCCCTCGACTCTTATAACTGCCATCTGATTTCTGTACAAATTGTAAATAGCCTTTCGCTCCCTGTATTTCACCCCTGCCACCTTCAGAATTTACTAATCAGAACTAATAAACATAATGTTTAGAAAACTCAAATTTTACAGTTAATTGTCTGTATTTTAACCAAAGTTTTAAATAGGTTTGGAAAATTTGTGTTTCATACACCTGTAAGTGTGGTTTGTATGCTGTGCAAAATTCATGGAAGAATCTCTTACTTCTGAAGAAAAGTGTACCTATACCAACAAATGCATCCAATAGCAAGTGAAAAAAATGATAGCAAAACAATTTTTTTTTTACATGTGAAATTCTATGTTTCTGAACTTCAACTGCTAAGAGTTTGAATCCTGAATCCTTCCTGGTCATGCTGATAAAGTTTTATGAGTTTATTTATAAAAGTGTAGATAGTGGAAATTAAAATGTCCTGTGGTGCCTCTCCTGCTCAAGGTCGGCCCGTTTGAGGTCCTACCCCCCCCCCCTCCCCCCTTAAACTATACGTGCAACAGATATAATATACTTTATCAGCTATTGTTTATACTTTGGACACTGGCACTTCCGTATCCTCATCCGTAAGAGATATCGGAAATGGTAAATGGCTTTAAAATAAGCGGCTAAAGGCCAAATCTACTTCTTAAAAATGTACTCTCGATAATATTAAATCAAAATTTTCTCCGTACTCTCTATTTTCAAGGTGACAATTTTAGAAATTGCAAGTCTCAATAAAGCAGTGTAGAGATCCTTTGGTTTTAATGGCAAATAAACTTTCAGTGTGAGGTGGACCGCAGTTTTTATACCACTTCTAAATATTTACCTGTACTATCCGACGACTGACAAATGAAACGTTCCAAGTTAATCTTTGAAGAAACTCTCGCAGACCTGCAGGTTCGTAAGTACAAATGGTGATTCAGTAAGCGTTAAACGTAACGATTAGTATTGCCGTCATAAATACAAAATTTTTACACTAAATTAGCTCATGGAAAGTCGATATGACCCTTCGAATAAGAGTAATTAACTAACGCAATGCCATTCACAATATGGCGTCAATACGCGTTTTCTTATACACTGTAATCCAATCTGTAACTCGTAAAGACGAAATGGATTTAGACCATTTCACTCTCCTAAATTTCATATAGGAGCAGATTACTGTAATCGTTACGGTAGAGGTTATTACTATCGCAAGCTTGAGAGATTTAGTGAAACCACACACTGTCGCTTTTAATCCGTTCCTGTTTGGTAGCGAATGGTGCGCAGGAAGCTCCCGCATGATCAAGTATCTAAAACAACCTTTTCTTCGTGCATTTGTACACACTCACGCCATAGTTGAACCCAGGCACCAAAACCGGTGAGGGAGAATTCAGGGTTGTGCTTCTTGGCCCGTTTTCCTCAATGATTTCGAAACTACTGTTTGTGAACTCTTACTCGTCTCTCTACGGATCACATCAGCACGTCCTCGATTGGCATCTGTGACAGTCAGCCGGCCGCTGTGTAGTTTATCCTCAATCTGTTTCTCCGTTACCGAACACCTTTACGTAACGCCGAACAAATGTCAGTTACAGCAACCCCATAAACTTTCTTCATGGATAAAGTTAAAACCGCTTTAGTTTAAGTAGCAAAACCATAATTTTTTTCCAAACTAGTTTTCATGTGTGGGTTCAATGATAACGCAATGTGCACAAAAGCATGGAGACTTGAACGACAGCCTTATACAGAGGACAGTTCACGCTGAGGTCGAATTTTTGACTTAAGAGGCACTACTTTGATTCATCCTCAGATAAATTTGCGTATCTATAATTCAGTAGAAGTGACAGGCTGTTATCGTAGTATTTTCAGGCGGGAGATGCATGAAACGAAAGAAACTCCACACACATTGTCCTCTTGGTAAAACTTTGACGATTCGTATAAGTAGGTGCGGTACCTTCGGTAAGAAAAAAAACTTGTTGTACCCTTACCGCAGTGGTGGCACACACTTCCCAAGCGTTCTTTAGCAGCGGGGTTCAAATCCCCGACTGGCGATCCAGTTTGTTCATCGTAATTATTTCTGAATATCCTGAGATGAATGTTTGGTCGTTTCCTTTAGAAAACGACGTGGCAGAGTTTTCGGCCTTTTCTAACAACCGGCGGTAGGGGCGTGCAAAGATGTGTATTGGTAGTGCGTGAGGAATGGCAATGTTTACTACCACCATCGAACCTTTGTTAACGTAGCATCAAAGGTCTAACGCTTCATAACATCAAAATGTCTTGCAGAACGTACGTAGATAACTGTGTAATTGCCCTGTTGCCTAAAGAAGTCAAGACAAGTGCGAACTTATATACGAAGACGACGATTCAGTTAAACATGGGACAAGGCATCGACGCAATTGGACAGTACGGACTGGTGTAAAATTGTGATATCGCATAAATCATTTCATCTGTATCTAAATGCAATGCTAGTTCAGATGAACAAAAATTGGAGAGAGATTCTAAGAAAAATAAGCTGTCCCAAAAATTCTCTGAAAGGGGACTAGACACTCTTAAAAAAGGTCAAGAGGAGCCATGTCAATAACAAGCAATTATGGCACATAGCGCAGATATTGCGTATCCCAGACCCACTGGCCAACATTCAACGAGCTTTTCGCTGGTTTACATCGAGAGGCAAAGTGTTTAAAATAAAATTCGACACACTGATTCTACAATTTGCAAAGGAACCCTAATCTTACTAGCGTAAAATATGTGCCGAAGACTTACAATTAATTGTATAAACAATGTAACTAGGAAAAATCCAATCCTCGCCCGAAATATAGTACTCAAACATAAGCCGGTAAATAGCACGTCATAGATAAACCTAGCTAAAATTAACATTTTGTATCAGCACATCACGAAACATTACCATGAGTTTAGTTACATAAACAGCAAAAGGGACAACAAAAAAAAATACTTCACACAAACTTACAACTGACAACAGCCCACTGTACTTGAAGCAAAGAATATCCTCGATCGAAACGATCTGGGGAAACTAATAATGTTCACGTTACATCGTCCATGGAATCTAAATGGTACATCAACGTGAATGACAGATTCCGGACCAATGAACTCCACAAAATACTCCTTAGAGCGACGACTGAATTACATGCAGAAATGTTGATTCGATGATAGATTTGCCTGTAAACGCGCAGGTGGTTTGTGACTTTTTCCACGTCAGCTCTGTGATGTGCAGGATAACCCCTACAAATGCAGATACCTGAACTGACACGGACCGAAAGACTCAGATACCGAGAAACAAACAATGTTGCACTCTGGTTGCTCGCACATACTGCAACATTTAACACACATACCACCAAGAGGTAACGAACTAAGACTATAATCATATAATGAAAACTAACACTGCAAAATCACATGAGCGAAATGTACGGAAAGCTTTGGCAACATGTAAAAAATGAGAAAGCCACAAATACAAAAAATGGTGATGACAATCAACTGTAGGTAGTGATGTAGCGCTAGACTATTGGCTAGAAATGCTACCTACTGTGGAAAAACTCACTTTTCTGTTGCGCCGAATAAGAAAATTTTATGCGCGACCTGGTTTGAATGTCTTACCTTGAAAAATTTGCAGTTATTACAAATTAAGTTTAAAAACTGTCAAAACCTAAACCGCTTGGTTTTTACTCTTGCAAAATGCGCTGCGTGATTTTGGAAACAGAGATTTTCTGCGCAACACGTACAAATAACTGTATGAGCGGCTAAACATTATCTTATACGAGGAGGGCAGAGCTCGGGAACGTTGCCGCAGGATGCTGGTGACGTCAGCAGAGTTGGTACTGGAGTGACGGAACTGCGCACACCGATAAGCGGGCACGGAAGCAGAGAACGTAGTGAGGTAACTCGCCGGTTGCGACGCATGCAGGATGAGCGGGTCCAGTGTGCCATCAGTTCTTCCTACTACTTAGGTTTTCTTATAAGGTTAAGGCCACAGCCAATCGGACTATCTCCCCTCTTCCCACCATGAAAGCACGCCCTCCCCCCCCCCCCCCCCCCCCCCACCTGTCCTCTTTCCTATCCGAGCTGGTGCTCAATAATTATCTGTTGACGAGACAAATTCATCTTTATTCTTGTCTTCTCTCATAGACGCGAAGTTTAGAAGTAGTATTAACTGGCCTACGCACTCAAAACACAAAATATGGCGGTGTCAGAACAAAAATCATAACCAGCTCTGACATCTAATGGTGTATAGGGGCGGCCTCCTAGACGTTCCCATACATATATCCAGTAATACTCATCCTTAGTGCCTTCTGCACGTTTTTTGTCACCTACCCGCCTACCATCGTGCTGTTTATCTGATCTTTTTTTTCTGCTGGAATCCAACAAATGACTTCTTCTGTGCCTCTGCCATCCATTCGCCGGACCACCTGTCGCTCCCCTCAGCTTTGTTTCCTTTCCATTACACTGCTGTCTCACCGTTCAACTTTTTTTCCTGTTTCTCGACAGGCCCATCTCCAGTGCTCGCTGAGCAAAGTCGAGTTTATGAATGTTTTCTCTTAAAAGTTCGTCTCATCTCCTTAAGCCAAAACTGCTGCTGACTGTAAGCTTTTGATACATCTGTAAAGGAAAGTTTCGGTTTGAGAGCAGAACTCAGTTTACCAGAAAAACTACAGGTTAGTTTTACGCTTCAGTTTCTTTCATCGTCCATTCAGTATGTTGTTAGCTGCCCTTAATACACACTCTAAACTGCTTCAAGAACTTAATTTTTAATGTTCGCCTTTTTTAGATAACTTTATCCACGAGAACTTCGTTTTTCTTTTCCTTTTTTTTAGCGCGAAAATGTGCTGTATAAAATTGGTACGGAACGGTTTGTGTACAGTCACGTACGCACAAGAAGTGACAGATCACCGGTCCCACGCTTCCAGCTACCATCACTACGGTCAGTGTGGATCTGTACTTCAGAGGGTTGAACTGAACCGGTACTGTTCTTTCGTTCTTTGTTTCGCGTCTGCTTAAAGACAAGGCTTCGAAGTGAAAGTTTTGTTTGACAAAGTTAGAGGCACCGAACAAAACAAACTTGACCTGATGAAAAACATAGCAGGAAAAGTGTGTCCACTCCCGCCATTAACTGTATTGAAATCGGCAACTATAAAAGATCTGATTGATTCCAGCATCTTGGGATCAAGCTACAGCACTGTTCATTCTGAAGTCGTGGAAAATAGTATGGCCTTCTATTTGATTGCACCATCGAAATTTGTGAACACCGGAATTCCTTGAAATGTTAGAAAACATTTCCAGCTCTTCGGATGTAGCCGATGCTGACGTAGATGCGTGGTTGCAGAATAATAGTGATGCTGGATGCTCAATGAGGAACCATGACGAAATTTTTATTGCCGCCCGTTTTGTTAAAGAGCGACAGTGATGTGGGCAACGAATGTGGCATTTCAAAGGGGAAAAAATGCCTTAAACGGAGGCAACTGCACAGCTAGGAAAACTAATGGTTTGTTCAGAACGGCAGCAGGGAAAACTCCAGCCGAACTGATGTTAGTGGAACGTCTACGCCATACTGCTGCGCTCAAACGCCACCCAAGTTTGAAGCAAAAGAAACTTGGTCACTATCTCAGTAAATAAACGTGAGTAGACGGCAATAAATATTAAGTGCCAAAAAGTTTTTTTCTTGTTAGTGCCAAAATAAAACGTTTGTATATTTTAGTACATATTAGTTTTTGTATTTAGGATCGACTGTTCGGATTGTATCTAACCGGACAGTGCCCTAGATATTGAAGAGTGTTCGTTATTAGCCACTCCGATTTACCAGAGCGTTTTGAGTCCAAATAAATTCCGGTCAAAATTTTCACAAATATTTAGTACGAAATATTTAGTACGAACTATTACATAAAATCTGCAGTGGGGTAGTTAGCTAACATCTAATTGCACTTACGGGTAATGGTGTTAGGAAGATTGGGAACCATCGATATAAACTAAAACTTAGGACATTCAAGTAATACTTTTAACCATATAGTAACAATACCCATCAGACCGTGAAATACGTTTAAGGAACTCTGAAGAAAACAAAAACCACCTTTAGTGTCACTAATTACTTAATACGTTGCACGTAATCAGTCCGTCAACGAAACTTGTTAGATTCATGTATTTTTGTTTACTTAGTTTTGTTTCGTTTCGGTTACATAGACAGCATCTGCCGAAGGTGTCAACAGGCGCTTAGTCTTGCTGCAATCTTTGACCTACTTTGCAAACATAGGTTTAAATGGCTCTGAGCACTATGGGGTTTAACAATTGAGGTAGTCAGTCCCCCTACCAACAAAGTTTATAGTGTTAAGTTAGTGTGGTCGGTCCAGGTGAACGAAAAATGCCGTTCTCTATCCAACTGACTAAATCGTAACGTGTAGAACAAAATGTAAGACAAAGGCAGACAGCAGACCAGTTTACGCACTAATGGTAGAAATGATGATACGGAACAGTACACAGCGATCGGATAGTCAAGACACTGGCATATTCCTGGCACTTGCTGAAGATTAGGTACGAAGATCGGTTAATTTTCGATGTGAGGTCCGAAACGTGCATTATGTGCAAGTTCTAATAGCAAATCTGCCTTGTCGAACTAACGGTCGCCTGAAGCTGTTCATTCAGAACAAAACAGATTGTGGCGTAATAAACGAACCTGAAACACTCCGCTGTGGTGCTTTTTTTTAATCATTACCCAAGTAGCCTCCACGGGGATTTTTGGAACACGGTGGATGAAAAGACCGTCGTTTTCTACGGGTAAAAAATACAGGCTCCATGAAAAGGAAGAGACTCGGTTGTCAGAAGTTTCCTAACAAACTGGGTATTTCCAAAGCTCACAAAGATGGACTGCAACTGATACTGACCTACAGAACAATCAGATCGGTAGTCCAGAACGTCCCTAGTACCTCTTGGGCTTGAAGTTATTACTCGGTACATCCGGGTGCATTTCTTAAGGCGATCCTTCAAAGCGTACATAGCGCTGCTGCCACCGATGTAGATACACGATCACTTAAGGTAAGCTACTGGAGGGGAGCTAAAGCAACAAACTGACTCCGTACAGTTAATGACGATTTCTCTTTTCCGTATAGCTGCTTTTTAAGTTCCTTTACGTACGTACTCAAGTATCCAGTGTCCGTTCTAGCACCTGGAAGGAATTTTCCGAATGTCAGTAAAGCTATCCGTGTCTTGGCCCTTGACATACATGGCTCAAAAGATAGCAGCTGAACAAACGCATTACAAAGCGGGCACATAGTTCTCTCTCAGCAAGTAAGGCCATTGCGAGCGCAAACAAATGGTTGGTTGCTATCCCAGCTGTTGACATACAGAAAAAACAGTAATATGCGAAGCAGTCAAAATACGTGGCAGATAAAGCATGGACTCCTAGGTACCAAGGAGGGTTCATACTGTGATTGTCATGCGTGAGTCTAAGAAAGAGTAAACGAGGCTGGGAGGATAATCGTGCAAGTTATACTTTGAGAAAAGTAACCATTACGAAGGAATCCTATGGAGGGAAAGAAATTGATGCTAAGTTTGAAACTGAGTTACTCGCTGAAGCGTAGCAACATCGCTGCCATGAAAGAAGCATGTTAACTTTCATGAGCTTGAAAGACAATGTTGGTTGCTTTTTGACTGTTCACAAGTTAAGAGATTATCAGATAGTGTTGAAACAACCTAGTTTCTACACGGGGCTAATACTTTATAAACTAGATGCAAACATAGGAATATGAAAGTGACAGTCGAAAAAGAAAGAAAAATGTTGTAGCGTCTCAAAAAAGAAAATCTCAATTAAAATCAATCTTATACGGAGCTGTGGTGTAGCAATTTGCAGGAAATCAGAGGAACGATAACATAGGCTTAGTTACAGGGAAAGCAAACGGATTGTTTGGGTTCATTATAACACTAAGAAACTGTAGCCTAGGAATGGGATCACGTACGTAAACCTTAGTGAGAATATTCTAGTATGGATCCACCAGAAGATGGACTTAGTGCGTTTTGAAGGTAGCGCGAATTATTACCCGCAACCTTGCTAAGTTGGAGTGTAAAAGAAATCCTGAAGGAAAAAGAACTGGCAGAAACGCGTTGAAAAGCGCCAAATATCTCGCAAGGACCTACTTCAAAAATTCAAGGAATGCTCTGAAGGCGAATCTAAGATTATTGTCTCCAGTAGAACGTCATAAGGAGACGCTGAGAAGATAAAAAATAAGGGGGGGGGGCGGACAGGTCATACTAGTCTCAGCAAACAAGGACTCGAGACAACATACAGCACTTCTTATTAAATAAAACAGTAAACCAGTGAAAAACTGCTTTTAATAAAGATTTTAAATAAAAGAATGCACTTGTACAATCCGAGAAAACGTGCAGCATTTCTTATTAAATAAAACAGTAAACTAGTGAAAATCTGCGAATATCTTCTGCCCCTCGCTGGGTACGCCCATGGATATAGTATATTGAAACTGCCTGGCAGATTGTGTGCCTCACCGGGACTGGAAGGGGGAGTTAGTACCGTTCTGGCGCACAATCTGTAGAAAGTTTCAAATCCAGCGCGCACTCCACTGCAGAATGAAAAGTTCATCTGGAAGTTACACAGTCTGACTTCTGACAACGTGACTGAGTTACCTCGGAGTAAAATTTCGGAAGTACGCTCGAGGCACGGCAACACTCAGATGTTAGTTAACTGATGTAGTGCTTGGAGTGTTTGTACTACTGTCACGAAAGCCTTAGTCGCCTGTAGAAACCAATTATTTTTTCTACTAAAAGGAACCTACGTAGGTGATGGAACTTCCCGCAGCTGAAGATTTCAGGCTCAAGCGTTCCCCGTAGTGTCCTATTCTGAACACAGATGAATACGGTAAAATAATGGTCCTAAGCAGCAGAAGGGGCGGGGCCTTTTTGTAACAGTAATGGTTCCAGAATGTGTAATACTATGATGTAACGTAGCAGCGCATTAAGTCTTTCAATTGAATTGATTTTGCATTATTTCTCTTCCCCATGTCCTTGACATTGTTAAAAGTTCCGTACTCGTACGGTAGTTTCCGAGCTATAACGTGTTAAATAAGGAAAGTTTAATCACCCGCTACATATGGTCTTTTATGTGGATATAGTTGTGCATTTAGAGCGCTCCAAGATATTATGAAAGAGGTTCGAAAACTAAAAAGACAACGCTAATTGGACAGTTCTTAATACCTACCCCCTTCTCTTCCTAGCCCACCGCCGTTCTTTCACTCAAACTTAAAAAATATTTAGTTTAGGCCTGACTTCGGCAATATCTTAGACAGAATCTCGATAATTGTAACATCGAAAAGCAGTCACATGGACTATATGGTGGTATCAGCAGTGTCTACATGTCGCGAGTTCAACAGCCGTTTAGTGCGCCTCCAGCGTACTGGACGCCATAGGCCGAAAACACCAACACCGCTACGGCGCTCGCTCTCCGAAGGCGAACAACATAATTTCCGGCCATGCAGGCGAGCTAGCGCAAGGTCACACTGTGCCATCACAGACGTTGTCTTCAAAGAACAGAGGCAACACTCGGCCGGCACGTCTCTACCTAACATGTAATTCAGTCGCTTTATACGGCACTCAAAATCTTATTTTCCCTGAATTATCCTTGTAGGTACCGAATTTAGGTCACAAAGCTCTAAAGACGGAGGCAGTTGTATACGTAAATAGAACTAGCAAGAAAATTTTTGCACTAACGGGAAGCAGATGTAAAAATTGCGAAATGCATAAAGAATGCGCCTCAACGTCAATAGCTTTCGACCTCAGATCCGCTTCATGCGATACGTTTCCTTTTCAACCACACATATCGCCAGTACTATATCGTCGATCGGTACACTTCGTGTTCTGAGATTACTACTAGTAAATGTTATGTTACACCAGTTTGTCTACACAAATGGCTCTGACCACTATGGGACTTAACACCAGAGGTCATCAGTCGCCTAGAACTTAGACCTACTCAAACCTAACTAACCTAAGGACATCACACACATCCATGCCAGAGGCAGGATTCGAACCTGCGACCGTAGCGGTCATGCGGTTCCAGGCTAGTGCCTAGAACCGCTCGGCCACCACACCCGGCTATCAGAATCGACAGCAAACAAACACAGACAACGATAATTCAGGTATACATGCCGATGTCGCAAGCTGGGGATGAGAAAAGTATGTGCGGATGTTGAACGGGTGGTGCAGTACTTAAAGGTAGATGAAAATCTAATAGCCATGGAGACAGAAATGCGATTGTAGGGGAAGGAGTGGAAGAAACGGTTACGAGTGAACACTGACTTGGTGCTAAGAATGAGAGAGGAGGAAGAATAATTGAGTTCTTCAGTAAATTTCAACAAGTAATAGGAAATAGTCTATTGAAGAATCATAAAAAGCTGGTGTATAGTTGGAAAAGGTCGAGGGATGGGCAAGATTAAACTTCGATTACATTATGGTCAGGAAGAGATTCCGAAATCAGATACTGGATTTTAAGGCTACCAAGTAGCAGATACAGACTCGGATCACAATTCAGTAGTGATGAAGAGTAGACAGAAGTTTGTCAGGAAGAATAAACGAGCAAAGAAATGGAATAGGGGAATTCAAGCAATGAGGAGACACGCTTGAAGTTAGGAGGCTATAGATAACGTGATCAGAATAGCTTAATAGGAAGCAACTTGAAGAGAAATGGACATCTCTAAAAAGGGCCGTAACAGAAGGTGGAGAGAAACATACGTACAAAGAATGTAAGTGCGAAGAAACCATGGGTAAAAGAAGAAATGCTTCAGTTGATAAATCAAAGTAGTACACAAATATTCAGGAAATTCAGGAGTACAGAAATAAATCAGAGGAAAGAAATAAGTAGGTAGTGCAGGGAACCTAAGACGAAGTGGCTGCATGAAAAACGTGAAGACATAGAAAAACATTGTCGGAAGGACTGACTCAGCATATAGAAAAGTTAAAACAACCTTTGGTGAAATGAAGAGCAAGGGTGGTAGCATTAAGACTGCAAAGAGAATTCCACTGCTGTATACAGAGAAGAGAGGGTATAGGTGGAAACAGAACATTAAAGCTACCTGAGGGGGAAGACTTGTGCGATGTTTTGCCGATGACGTGACAGAAAAAACAGGGGTCGGTGTAGAAGAGATGGGATCCAGTACTGGAATTAAAATTTAAAACAGCTTTGGAAGACTTAAGACTGAGTAAGGGAGAAAGAATGGATAAAATTCCACCGGAATTTCTAAAATCATTGGGAAGTGGCATCAAAAACGACTACTGCCGTTGGTGTGTATTATAGGAATCTGGTGATATCCCATCTGACTTTCGGAAAATCATCCATAAAATTCTGAAGATTGCAAGAGCCGGTAAGTGCGAGAATTATCGCACAACCAACTTAACAGCTCGTGCTGACTGATACAACTAGGCTTGGGATAGCTTAAGGGCAATACATGGAAGGTGAACCCACATATTTGTCAGTTGTTTCGTGAAATACACTTTATTACTTAATGACAACATTAACATTTCAATTTACAAACTTATTAAAGGAATCAGAAATCTGAGGAAAAGTTGAACAGGCTCGAGTCACTATCTTTTTTAAAAAAACTAAGTTATACCATTATAAGCAAGACATGAAAATCGGGAGCACAGAATTCCCAATAACAGGAAGTCATGGGCGCAAGCATGTTAAACAATTTTATCAACTAAACGAATTACAATGACGGTTGTTAAATGTACTAACAAATTGCAAGCCAAGCTGACCGTTACAGTTTGACAGCATTAATCCAAATATCGGGTTGCTCACAAGACACGCCACTGATTGTAGCTGTTGGGAGGCCGCTGAGCAATGCACAACCCTTAATAAAAATCCGTTCAACGACAAAATACACAGTCCCCTCAGACAGACCAGCTGGAAAGGTATAAAATTTAAACTCAAATGACCACCCATATATGGCAACCAAAAATTAACAGCAACGCTTAATACATATACGGCCAACGGCCTTGCCGCAGTGGTAACACCGATTACCGTCAGATCACCGAAGTTAAGCGCTGTCGGGCTGGGCTAGTACTTGGATGGGTGACCCTCCGGTCTACAGAGCGCTGTTCGCAAGTGGGGGTGCACTCAGCCCTTGTGAGGCAAACTGAGGAGCTACTTGATTGAGAAGTAGCGGCTCCGGTCTGGGAAACTGACATACGGCCGGGAGAGCGGTGTGCTGACCACATGCCCCTCGATATCCGCATCCAGTGACGCCTATGGGTTAAGGATGACACGGCGGCCAGTCGGTACCGTTGGGCCTTCATGGCCTGCTCGGCAGGAGTTTGTTTTAATACATATAAAACCGTCCAAATTTCAAGATAAGCTGACGTACAAACAATTTAAATATACTTCAACTGATATAGACCAGCAGAAACTTTGACGCAATCCTTAATAAGTACACGATTGTCCAAAATTCGAAATAAGCTGAAAGCTTACGCCACACGGCTATCACAGTCAATAAGAAACGAGTAGCCAAATTTACATCTACACCCACATCCATACTCCGCAAGCCACCTGACGGTGTGTGGCGGAGGGTACCTTGAGTACCTCTATCGGTTCTCCTGTCTATTCCAGACTCATATTGTTTATGGAAAGGATTGTCGGTGTGCCTCTGTGTGGGCTCTAATCTCTCTTTTTATCCTCAGGGTGTCTTCGCGAGATATACATAGGAGGGAGCTTGACTGCTTGACTCATTGGTGAAGGTATGTTCTCGAAACTTCAGCAAAGGCCCGTACCGAGCTACTGAGCGTCTCTCCTGCAGTGTCTTCCACTGGAGTTTATCATCTCGGTAACGCTTTCGCGATTACTAAATTATCCTGTAACGAAGCGCGCTGCTCTCCGTTGGATCCTCTCTCTTCTATCAACCCTATCTGGTACGGATCCCACACTGCTGAGCAGTATTCAAGCAGTGGGCGAACAAGCGTACTGTAACCTACTTCCTCTGTTTTCGGATTGCATTTCCTTAGGATTCTTCCAATGAATCTGTTTGGCATCTGCTTTACCCACGATCAACTTTATATGATCATTCCATTTTAAATCACTCCTAATGCCTACTTCCATATAGTTTATGGAATTAACTGTTTCCAGTTGCTGACCTGCTATATTGTAGCTAAACGATAAAGGATCTTTCTTTCTATGTATTCGCAGCACATTACACTTGGCTACATTGATTCAACTGCCATTCCCTGCTCCATGCGTCAATTCGCTGCAGATCCTCCTGCATTTCAGTACAATTTTCCATTGTTACAACCTCTATACACCACAGCATCATCCGCAAAACGGCTCAGTGCAATTCCGATGTTATGCACAATGCTATTTTCGTATATTGTGAATAGCAACGGTCCTACGACACTCCCCTGCGGCACACCTGAAATCACTCTTGCCTCGGAAGACTTCTCTCCATTGAGAATGACATGCTGCGTTCTGTTATCTAGGAACTCTTCAATACAATCACACAATTGGTCTGATAGTCCATATGCTCTTACTCTGTTCATTAAACGACTGTGGGTGAACTGTATCGAACGCCTTGCGGATGTCGAGAAACACTGCATCTACCTGTGAACCCGTGTCTATGGCCCTCTGAGTCTCGTGGGCGAATAGCGCAAGCTGGGTTTCACACGATCGTCTTTTTCGAAAGCCACGCTAATTCCTACAGAGTAGATTTCTAGTCTCCAGAAAAGTCATACTCCAACATAAAGCAAGTATAGTAGCTAATGATTGTCGATCAAGGAAGGTTCGGCAGTTTGTCTTGATAAGTAACAGATCTTAAATTGCACATGCCGAGAAGTAGTAATAAGAGTTCCAGCCTTAAAAGAACAGTTACAGAGGTATAATGAGGAAAAACCTCAGGCTCGGCAAACACGCCTTAACCTCCTGAGCTCTTCAAATCCACCAAACAGATGTAACTACTCGTTCCCGCGTGAACGGAAACATTCAGCCGTGGCACACATGAAACGATCAACCTAACGAGCCACTGCGACGCGGCTGGTGGAGGCGGGGGCGGCCGACTGCCGATGAACCCAGACGCCGCGCCGTGCGACGCCCGGAGTGCCGCCGCGCCAACACACACACGCTTCTGCTCCGGGCCCAGGAACAGGAACGCGTCGGTTGCCATCAAAGCTACCCTGCCAACACACATGAAAAGGGAACAATCTGATCTGCGCAAACAATGCTTCACACAAGAATGGCCAGGGAGTAATTATAAAATTACATAACGGCAAGCGGGTACTGTTGTTGTTGTTGTTGTTGTTGTTGTCGTCTTCAGTCCTGAGACTGGTTTGATGCAGCTCTCCATGCTACCCTCTCCCGTGCAAGTTTCATCTCCCAACACCTACTGCAACCTACATGCTTCTGAATCTTAGTGTATTCATCTCTTGGTCTCCCTCCACGATTTTTACCCTCCACGCTGCCCTCCAGTACCAAATTGGTGATCCCTTGATGCCTCAGAACATGTCCTACCAACCCATCCCTTCTTCTAGTCAAGTTTTGCCACAAACTTCTCTTCTCCCCAATCCTATTCAACACCTCATTAGTTATGTGATCTACCCATCTAATCTTCAGCACTCTTTTGTAGCACCACATTTGAAAAGATTCTATTCCCTTCTTGTCCACACTAGTTATCGTCCATGTTTCACTTCCATACATGGCTACACTCCATACAAATACTTTCAGGAACGACTTCCTGACATTTAAATCAATACTCGATGTTAACAAATTTCTCTTCTTCAGAAACGCTTTCCTTGTCATTGCCAGTCTACATTTTATATCCTCTTTACTTCGACCATCATCAGTTATTTTGCTCCTCGTTTTGCTTTTCTTGATGCTCATCTTATATCCTCCTTTCAAGACACTGTCCATTCCGTTCAACTGATCTTCCAAGTCCTTTGCTGTCTCTGACAGAATTACAATGTCACTTTTATTTCTTCTCCATGGATTTTAATACCTACTCCGAACTTTTCTTTTGTTTCCTTCACTGCTTGCTCAATATACAGATTGAATAGCATCGGGGAGAGGCTACAACCTTGTCTTACTCCCTTCCGAACCACTGCTTCCCTGCGCGTTAATATAACAGGCCCCATTCCATACAACACAGGCATGGCCTTGCATTACCAAGTACTCAAAACAAGAAAACACTTGATTCCACTTAAGTGAGCAGGAGCCGCGACTTGCAGGAGTTCGGGCAGAGCGTTATTGCCTCCAACCCACACAGGCGATCACCGAGGTGCCGTAAACGTGTAGTTTGCAGTGCAGGCTGGTAACTTGCCGACCATGTTGCACGCTACGTCCGTCTCTGCGCTCCGCCCGCCGCTACCAATTCTTAAGCGAACCGGCCGGGCATGCGGCCGACCGGTTTAACCTTACGCCTTTCCTCGAGACCCGCGCCGGAGTCCCCGAAAAGCCACAACTAGCCAGCCACGTGCTACGCAGCCAACTGGCCTGACGAGACCCCGCTAAACCTCCCCCCTCCCCCCCCCCCCCCCCCCACACACACACACACACACACACACACACACACACACACACACACACCTCGACCACAGACCCTAGCTCGCGATATAGGATCGACTCGACATAGCTAACCTAAGCAGTTAGCGGCGTCAGTGGAGAGTCATATCGCCAATATTAGAGCCGCCACGGCTCACTGACAAGAATAGTATACAGAAGTATGGAAAAGAAAATTGAGGATGTGTTGGATGACGATCAGTCTGGCGTTATGAAACGTAAGGGCACCAGTGAGGCAATTCTGACGTTGCGGTTGATAATGGAAAGAAGATTGAAAAAAATACACAAGCGTTCGTAGGGTTTGTCGACATTGTGAAATGGTGTAACATGTTCGAAATTCTGACAGAAAGACGGGTAATTTAAGAGTACAGTACGTACAAGAACCAGCATGAAATGAGTGAACGACAAAGAACCAAGTACTCGGATTAAAAAGGGTGTAAGACAGTAATGTAATCTTTTGCCCCTACTGTTCAATATATACATCGAAGCAATGTGGGGGGGGGGGGGGAGGAGGAGGAGGAGGAGGAGGAGGAGGAGGAGGAGGAATGTTCACGAGTGGAATTAAAATTAAAGGTGAAAGGATATCAATGATACGAGTCTGACACTGGTATTCTCAGTGATAGTGAAGAAATATTAGAGGTTCTGCTGAATGGAATGAACGGTGGAATGAGTAGAGAATACGTATTGCAAGTAATAAGTAGCAGAAATGACAACAGCGGGATACTTATGAGGATTCGTAACGACAAAGTAGAAGTAGTTAATGAATTCAGTTATCTACACAGCAATATAACGCGTGACAGAGGAAGCAACGAGGACATGAGAAGCTGACGAACAGTGGCAAAAAGGACATTCTTGGCCAAGAGAAGGCCACTGGTATCACACACAGGCTTTAATTTGAGAAAGAAATTTGAGAATGTACGTTTGGAGCACAGCATTATATGGTAGTCAAACTTGGACAGTGGGAAAACCGAAAAAGACTCGAAGCATTTGAGATGTTGCGGTAAAGAAGGTTTAAAACTATGCGGACTGATAAAGTGAGGAATAAAGTGCTTCTACGGAGAATTGGCGAGGAATGGAGTACATGGAAAACACTGACAGGAAGAAAGGACAGGTTGGCAGGACATGTGTTAAGACATCGCGGAATAACTTCCATGGTACTAGAGGGAGCGGTAGAGGGCGAAAACCATAGAGGAAAACAGATTGGAATACACCCAGCAAATAAGAGGACGTAGGTTACAACTGCTTTTGTGAGATGAACAGGTTGCCACTGGCGGCACCAAACCAGTCAGAAAACTGATGACAAAAAAAGGATTTAAGAAACGAAATGCTTCTGCAGACTAAAAAGAAATATATGTATATATATTTCAGGTGTCGCTATTTCCGTGAATATCTGTAAATTTCGTCTTAAAGTGGTTAGTGGATATAAGTCTGTATGTTGCTGAATATTAACTTACTATTGGTGTGTCAGATCTACGTAGATGCCATCGTAGGGCTTAAAATTACAAGGTTCGGTAACAAAACAGCTTTCCAATCGATGAAAGATTCCTCTCGTGACACAAGTATATTTTAGAGATATATTTCTAACGTGCGTGCGTGTATTTCTAACGGCATTCCTCCTGATTTCTAAAATTTATTAACGAAAAAGACAGTTGTGTTTAAATGTTTGAGCCAAGCAGTAGTTAGAGGAAACGTGAAACTAAGCCAAGCGTGAGGTGTTAGTTCCAAGGTTTTCACCACGGAAAGCGGCAAACCACCTGAAGAAATGAATTTTTAACTCGTTAATGTTATGTTAAATCGAAATGCCACTTCATGATATTTTCATAAAACATAAGTCTTGTTTACATATTGCAGGATAAATATTGGAGAACCAGTGTCGCTGAAATCATAATGCAGTCATACGCATGTCGCGATGTTGGAGAGGTAAACGTCATGGTAGAGCTTCAAATGCCGGAGATACAGCTATGCCATCATTTGCACATTCTGTCGCCTGACAAATTGCTAATTTGGAAAATAACTTTCATAAACTGCGGGTCCGATATAGTGGAGTGGGTCAGAGAAAGACTAGTGCTTACCACCTGGTATAGGATCATGCCTAAGAAAACATGTCAAAATAAACTGTTGGGTTGATTTTTGTACGAGGAGACGTATCGAAGAACAGTGAAGAAATAACTTGTCAAATAGACATAAACAACATAGGTTGGTTTGCCTAAATAAAAACGTTGGTGTAGTTGTTAACCCTCCCTGGATATTTGTACGTAGTTGAAACATTGAATGTGATCTAAAAGTGTGGAGGACATTAGAATATAGAAAAAAATGCCCTGAAAATTTTTGGTCAGAAGCGGCATTAACCGAGCAAGAACTGTGTCGGTAGACAGGAGGAATGTTAGTACTGAGAAAAAAGGTTTTATGGACTCAAATTACAAAACGGAAGTCAACAGAGGATGTCAGTGGGTTTAACCAAAGAAAAAAGAAACCATAAGGTTTCGGGCATGTGAACTAATCTGACAAAACTGAGGGCAGTAAAAGTAAACGCAAACTGGTTACAATGTTGTGGGGATTCCAGGAGACTAGAAAAAAGTGGGTAGAACAGGAGAGACCTACATGGACGGGCAGGAAAGATATCGACGAAAATATGAAAAAATAGAGGTGGAAATGTATGTAAGAAAGGTGAAAAATAAGTCGAATGTGGTCCTGATGGTCTAAAACTAAATATATAATATCAGATGAGTGTTCGTTCATACTACATATGAGTAAATGAAATTGGACTTTGCGATATCCGTTCTTAGTGCACAAATTTCTGCCATATAGACTGAAGTTAATTTTATTTTTTTAACTCTGGTCTGCAACAAGTCACATCAGTGCACTTAAACTGTAATTATTTCGAATCAAGTGTGGACTAGCCAGTGATGTGAAGACACGATCTCCCTTCCCCCTACCCACCACGCAGGTCACCAGGTATACCAAAAATTTGTCATAAGCATCACCTCGACGCTACGAAAACGGAGGAGTAAGGGAGAAAGTTGCTCCCTTCCGCTAGTGGAAATTTCCACTTCCAACGTCTCTCTCTCTGGTTTTCAGCACAGTGACTCATTAGGGCGCTATCGCCTTTGAAAGACGAGAGCTGAGCCGTTCCGTCCGCAGGAGGAGAAAAAGCGACGCGACGCGGCCGGAAGCGTGCGTTCTGGCCATGCAGAGAGAGAGAGAGAGAGAGAGAGAGAGAGAGAGAAAACCGGGTCTGGCTGCGTTAATTTCAGAGACGCAGCACATCGATCCAACTGTTGGCCCGTTGCGTAACCGTTGCTTCGCCCACTGGTCTCGTACAAAGTGGTGCAGTTAACGCAGGCCGCGGAACTTGTAGTGAGCGCAGAAAGCATTCAGGCATAAAGAGTTCTTTTGTAAAATCTACGAGCTCCACTGTCCTGACAGCGTTCTACGGGGACCGCTAGTATGAACTGAAATCTTTCTATAGTATAGGAAATGAGAAATGATACGCACCGAGTCAGTTAAATCCAAATTATGTGCTATTTGGTACACAATGAGGCTACGTTCACACGGCATCTAGCGTGTTCGTTCAGTATGGGCATTTCACTCCGCAGTGTAACGTGCTCTGTACCGTAACTTACTGGCAGATTAAAGCTGTGTGTTGCAGCGCGACTCGAACCCGAAATACAGCGTTTCCCGGGCTACACGAATGTGTAGAGATGCTACAGGAATAAGTGTGAGAGAAGCGTAGGTCTCGTGCGGATAGGTCACCTGGTAAGAGCCCTTACCACAGAAGGCAAGGCGCCGGGATAGTCCTGTTACAGCACGCAAGCGCGCTCCCCTCACTAAAACACTGAGCGCATTCCGTTGCGGAATGCGAATTTACAGTAGTAAGAAGCGTCGTAGACGTGTAGCTCTTGGTGACAATGTGTCGTCATGAGTAGTGACCCAGTGTGATGTGGTTGTTGTGGTCTTCAGTCCAGAGACTGGTTTGATGCAGCTCCCCATGCTACTCTATCCTGTGCAAGGTTCATCATCTCCCAGTACCTACTGCAGCCTACATCCTTCTGAATCTGCTAAGTTTATTCATCTCTCGGTCTGCCTCTACGATTTTTACCCTCCACGCTGCCCTCCAATGCTAAATTTGTGATCCCTTGATGCCTCAGAACAGGTCCTACCAACCGATCCCTTCTTCTGGCAAAGTTGCGCCACAAACTCCTCTTCTCCCCAATTCTATTCAATACCTCCTCATTAGTTATGTGATCTACCAATCTAATCTTCAGCATTCTTCTGTAGCTCCACATTTCAAAAACTTGTGTTCTCTTCTTGTCTAAACTGTTAGTCACTGTTTCACTGTTAATGGTTACACTCCATACAAATACTGTCAGAAACGACTTCCTGACATTTACAACTACACTCGATGTTGACAAATTTCTTTCCTTCAGAAACGCTTTTCTTGCCATTGCCAGTCCACATTTTATATCATCTTTACTTCGATGATCATTATCAGTTATTTTGCAGCCTAAACAGCAACCCTCACCTCGTACTTTGTCTCATTTCGTAATCTAATTTCCTCGACATCACCTGACTTAACGAGACTACATTCCATTAGCCTTGTTTAGCTTTCGTTATTAATCTTATATGCTTCTTTTAGGACACTATCAATTGCGTTCAACTGATCTTCCAACTCCTTTTCTGTCTCTGACAGAATTACAATGTAATCGGCAAACCTCAAAGGTTTTATTTCTTCTCCTGAACTTTAATTCCGTCTCGGAGTTTTTCTTCGTTTTCCTTACTGCTTCCTCACAGTACAGACTGAATAATATCGGGTGTAGGCTACAACCCTCATTCCCTTCTCAATCACTGTTGTGGAAAAATTATTCGATGAAAATTGTAACAATGTCCAGTCGGACTTGGACCTATATAAACTTGGTGAAAAAGTTGGTAATTAAGCCACACTGTAAATGCACTGTGTAAGAAGTTACATCTTTTGTATAGACGTAAGAGTAAGTCATAGGATACAATAAAAATATGAGGAAGGAATTATTGTGTGTATATAGTGGAACATGGCATTTGTTTCATGTATAGCGAATAACAAGCTTAGATCTGTTGGTAACATATTGAAGAATCGCAGTTCGTTCACGCGAGAGCGAAGGAGGTTATGAAACCATTTTACAACTTGTACTAGATTACTGCCGCAGTACTTGTGATATATGTCGGATTAACGGGGGGGAGGGGGGGGGGCGTAGAGGGTTGAAAATGGAATGACGCGTTCAGTGATCTCGCGTTTGCATCCTGAGTGCTGGAAGATAGACAAAATTTAACTGTCGGACACTGACACCCAAGACTCTGCGGAAATATGGAACACAAAGAACTTGAATTTATGCCGGCGTCAAATATTCAGCCTGCCCCTCAAACGCCCGGGCGTGAAGAATGGACACATTGGAGGAATGAAAGTAGTCACACGTACCAACTGAAAAGGGAGAAACCTCAGTTTATGGTAAAATGGAACTTTCTGCTTTAATTTATACGGATCAGCAGATTATAAAGGACGAACGGGAAACAGCGTGTTTCATTGCAACCTTGCGATACAAAAAGGTCTAATAAAATACGCTTACGTGGACGTAAAATGGAAACATGGCACCACTGCTGTAACGTGAAAAAAAATATATCCGTTGAAGACACATCGGAATGTTTGTTAGAATGTGATGAGGAAGTGGTGTGAAACAATATACTTAATTGTTAATGTGACGCTCGCAATGGAAGAGAAATGAGGATTAGTGGACAAAACCAAGAATACACAAATATGGAAGCAAATAATTTCTTAGGCTTCTGTGCCTTAGTCGATAAAGCAGAACCCTTGGATTGCTTTATTGTTCATCTGTCTGTCAGACTGTTGAGTCTTTTTTTTTTTTTTTTTTTTTTCTCCGGAATGGGCAGATGTATAAAATTGAATTTTGTCAAATACTAAGGCTTACGATTCGTTGGCGGTGTAAAATGGGGAAGCTGCGAAGTCGCAAACTCCCACGAAATCCTACACAGTACTTCCCGTTGGCCTACAATCATGAAATTTGGCAAGAAGCAAGCTTTCACAGTACAAGTAAAGAAAAAACCGAAAACTGTTAATTTGTAATTATTATTATTATCCAACGTCCTACTTGAAATTAAAACCATCAATCGTTCTGCATTCAGGCTGACTGTGTCGCAAGGGTAAAAGTCAAACCTCATGCAAAGAATGACTTTCTTGCTAATATGACGTGTTCCGGTATTTATCCATATCAATACGCTGGAGCGACTACTGCACGTAGATATGGCCTTTCAAATCGTATGTGAAACATTGACTCTTTCCTTGCCTGAAGTTCGACTTTTACCTCTGAGACCCAGTCAGCCTGATTGCAGAACTCGTAGTGAAATTGCGTGCTTATGGAATATCGTCTGTTATGTGACTGGGTCTGTGACTTCCTGTCAGAGAGGTCACAGTTCGTTGTAATTAACGGAAAATCATCGAGTAAAAGAAGTGATTTCTGGCGTTCCCCAAGGTAGTGTTATAGGCTTTTCGCTGTTCCTTATCTACGAGTATATAAACGATTTGGGAGACAATCTGAGCAGCCGTCTTCGGTTGTTTGCAGATGACGCTGTCGTTTATCGACTAACAGTCATCAGAAGATCAAAACTGCAAAACGATTTAGAAGAAATATCGGAATGGTGCGAAAAGTGGCAATTGACCTTAAATAACGAAAAGTGTGAGGTGATCCACATTAGTGCTAAAAGGAACGCGTTAAACGTCGGTTACACGATAAATGTCTAATCTAAAAGCCGTAAATTCACTTATAACTAGGCATTACAATCACGAACAATTTAAATTGGAAGGAACACACAGAAAATGTTGTGGGGAAGGCTAACGAAAGACTGCGTTTTATTGGCAGGTCACTTAGAAAATGTAACAGTCCTACTAAAGAGACAGCCTACATTACGCTTCTCCATCTACTTTTAGAATACTGTTGCGCGGTGTGGGATCCTTACCATATAGGACTGACTGAGTACATCGAAAAAGTTCAAAGAAAGGCAGCACGTTTTGTATTATCGCGAAATATGGGAATGTCACAGAAATGATACAGGATTTGGGATGGACATCATTAAAAGAAAGGCGTTTTTCGTTGCGACGGAATCTTCTCACGAAATTCAAATCACCAACTTTCTCCTCCAATTGCGAAAATACTTTGACACCGACTTACATAGGGAGGAACGATCACCAAGATAAAATAAGGGAAATCAGAGCTCGTACGGAAAGATTGGAATAATAGAGAATTGTGAAGGTTGTTCGATGAACCCTCTGTCAGCCACTTAAATGTGATTTGCAGGGAATCCATGTAGATGTACATGTAGAATTACGGATTATAATAATAATTTGTCACATTTATTACTGAAGCTAAAACAGTCGAAAATTTTGGGATCCCTGGGACATACCATAGGTCATGTCAGTATCAATATCGTTAACAGGCAAAAACTGTAGAGATTCTGGATTCCCAGAATGGATGAGCTGTCTGTACGGAACCCTCATTGCGTCCTCATCGCACGAGGACAATTTTTTACTTACGATAAGGGGGAAAACTGAGGGAAGCAATGCTGAAATGGATCAGAAACATAGAGTAATTGATAAGAGAACTGTGAACGCTTAGAGACAATACTTACTGAACACAAATAAAATAATTATTCTACTGTGTTAACTGCATATGCTCTGAATGAGACTCAGGAGATACGCCGTCTTAATCGTTATACAGGAAAGACATAACTCTCGCTACATTTGAGAAATGCAATTACTAATTGGAATTGAATCCTCCGGTTGGATTATTCCAACCCAATATTGTCTATTGCATTAACTGGTTAGTGCTGTTGAGTCTTCAATGAAAATTCACATTTGACGGTAGTACTGACGTCCAGTTTGCACCGAAAATATGCACGGGACGGCATTTTCTTGGTGATTTTTTTATATAGCTGTGTAAGGAATGGCGCTATGAAGTTATTCTGCGAATGTTTTTCTTTACCCTGTAGATTTAGGATACGTGTCGAAAGTGGAAGCTGAAATGTACAGACGTAGTTCCACAGTACGCAGGACGTGGAGTTAGATATGAACTAGAAGCTGTGGGGGCGGCGCAGTTAATGGGGGCGAGTGCCTGTCTGGGTCTGGCCGTGGGTAATGGCGCGTGGCGTGCTGTCGCGCCTCTTCTGCTGGAATGCGCTCGCTTATTGCGTGGCTGACTGGCGTAGGCCTGATGACTCAGCGCGCCATTCAGCCGGCGGGCCGGGTCGTCGCACACTGTATGCTTCGCGCAAACTGATTCTCGTTATTCCCGCCGCATTGCTCAGCCGCATATTAAGAGCACTGAGAGCCCCATGTCATACGTTCCACTGAGAAGTCAGATGCACGGAAAGAATCAAATTATATTAAAATGCAGTGCAATAGAAGGAATTAACTACACAGCATCATAAAAATCAATACAACTCATAACAAAACAGTGACAGAAGCTTAATCGATATTAATAAAAAAAGGGAAAAGTTTCTCTGATATCTGCAACTATTAGCTTAGTTTTCGGCTCCTTCAGCCATAATGTAACAGCTAAACGTCGCCACCTTAGAGAACCAATATCTGTGGAGTCAGCATAACTCACTGTGCATGTTGCAGACATCAAACCGAAAGTCACGCGTGGCTTTCAGTGTTTGCAGTTTGCACTAAGACAAACTTGAATATTGAACGCATGCCTTCTTTCCACACATTAGTTACATCAATGGTGCTGAAGCGTTGCTGCTACTGGTTCAAACGAAATTCGTGAGAAGATTGTTTTCCATACGGAAGCACCTCAAGTCTCACTATAGTTATCAGGCAAGCAAGAGGATCACAGTCTTGCTTAATGTATTGTAATAAAGACAACATATTAGTTATACTTAGTGAATATATGGCCATACAACTGAGAAATACTAGATATATTCGGTAGTGTGCTGCCAGCCACTCACTTGAGTATTAAAGCTTACAAGGCAATCTTCACCTGCAGATAAAATTCGACAGGAAGTCATTTCATCAATATTAAACAGTTTTGCAAATTATTGTCCGTATTTATGGTGACATCGTGAATTGTGATAATAATACTAGAGTTTATCTAGGATGGACAGAAAATATATTTAGGGTACAAGAAAGTATAGACTAATTTAGTTCCTAAAACTTCTTAAAGTGTGATAAATGTCAGTTCGTAACTCAAAATACGAGGACACTTTCAAATTGGCGTACTAAGTAGTTTCATTATGGCAGAGAAATACAATACGATAAGTCAGTAAAAAGCCAAGAAGGTTGTTGTAGCTATCTCTCTTTACTTAAAAATTCAGATTTCTGATCTGTGGCGGTTATTGCAAAATGCTCTTCCGTTTATTTATTCAAAACTTTAAGGAAAGTTAATTCCACATATCGAATGCAAATTGTCAAAGTATGTGGGACGCGTCTAAAAAGATCTATGGTACTTTGGCGTGGGATCTGTGTGTGGTAGCGACGTAATAACATACTCCGCAGAAGGCTTACGGACAAACCTTACGCCGCACGTGGTCATGTTACACTGGAGTCAATCCATGTTCAGCGACAAACTTTCATATTTCTAACACAGGAAACGATTAAAACTTTTAATTTTTTCCTAGTTGTATTTGAACATGTTTAAAATAAAATCAACTTCATCTGCACAACTTTGTACATTAGGTCATTCTATTCGTTATTGTGCTAAGAAGCAGAAAAAAGTTCGGGAGTATGATACTACGAGAAAACATGTTATTTGTGGTCTCCATTTTGTCACTTTTTACTAAGCATAGACACAAGATATTCTTGAAACTGTTAAGGAATTTTAACTGAATTCTCCGCTGAAAATAGTTCATATGGAAATATCGCTGGCTTAAATCTTAAATGAAGAACCGGTATTTCTGCAAACTTCTCGACATTTTCAAGGCACGAATTGCAACACGGCCTCAAACATAGACTGGTTTTTGACGATTCTATCTGGCTGTATTATTGTTACTTCCTCGAAATCCATACACAGAGTTGTAATCCAGCTATTGAAGTGAGAGATAACAAGATTACTTCCATTCACTCTTGAATTCGACTAGACTTCAACTCAAGACATTTAAAATGCACTGACAAGTTGTTGGAATAAGTATACCCATGTAGCTGACTCATTTATAAAAACGCATGAATTTTGTATGTAAAAATTTTTTGTATTTGTATGTGCTTGTCACCAATGTACCAGCGGAAATGGATAGCAGAGTAGTCTGCTCTGCAAGTAATTACCTACCTACAGGCACCAACCGCACAAATGATCCTGTAGCCCATTAATAAGGGAAATAACTGAATGCAGTATTTTAATCTCTAACTATAGAGGTAAATGTGACGTAGCGTACAGTGCAAGTTTTCCAGATCGAATCTGTTTACAGTTCCTAAAACTGAAATCTACATACTTCTTGCGTACCATGCTTTGAACAATTATAACTCTGGTTCTTGGTTTCTAGGGCAAACATTGAACAACTCTTCGGAATTTTGCCAGAATTTGAATAGCTTTCTTAGAATTGATGTTATTCCAATCTACATTGACAAAAAATTGGCAGACTATAGATTTAGGTCTGTGGTGCCCTCTTAAAATAGACAGAAAAAGCGGAAATAAATATTGATACAAATTGATACAATTACTACAGTCACACGTCATGAAAACCTTGTCACGACCTAATATTTTGTTTGTGTCGTAACACAACCTGATCATTTGCCTTTGGAAACGTTGTAAGTGAACTAATAATTGCATCAATGACGTTTGAAACGAACTGAAAATCTGGTATACTGACACTCAAATCTAAGCTAGAGCTGTTGGACGGCTCATGCGGGTAGACTGCTCGCAAAGTCCAGGGGTGATTTCAGTGTTGGTTATAAACATTTTGTCCTGTTGGTAAGTTATTTTACATGTACCACTTGAATACGTGGACGTCGTAATAGGCACAGTTGTCTTGGTTTGATAACATTGCAGTCTTCTGACTGGTGTGATGCGGCCCGCCACGAATTCCTCTCTTCCCGTAGATTAGACCTCCATAACAATGATCTGCGAACTGATCCAAACTAAAACTTGTATCTAGTGTGCTCTTCATTAACTACGCAACGTGTTAGATGCCTCGTATTAGGCTTTGTAACTACAATTATCATTCGCAAACCAGCTCTACATCTACATCGTACTTCGCAAGCCACCTTACGGTGTGGCAGAGGATTCTTAACGTTTCACTAACTGATCCTCCCTCTGTTTCATTCGCGAATGGCACGTGGGAAGAATAACCGGCAAGCCTCTGTATTAGATCTAATTTCTCGAGTTTCCTCGTCATTTCGTGACATTAACGCTATGCTGCCCGGCGACACAACAGTGGTGTCGTGCGCGAAATAGCGGTCAACGGCCGGCGACGACACAGTGGTGTCGTGAGCATAGTATTGCGCAGTGGCCGGCGACAGCACTTCAGTATCTTTTGCATTCTGTTGGTTTTTCGTTTAGGTAACAATGTTACACGCGTCAACAAGTTTTTGTTTTTTATATGTACTTGTGCCCTTTCATCACGGCGGACGAAAGAGCCAACAGGATTATTTACAATGAATGCGCGGACGTCTTGTCTAACGTTCTGGACGACTTGGCCGATTGGGAAGAAGACATTGGATATGAAAAAAATGACAGTGAAGCAGAATCGTAGGAAGATAATTCAATACGTGCAAGAATAATTCGGTGTACGCTACGGTTGCCAACTGATTCGGATGACGGAGGAGGACAGTGCACAGTGGTGAGACTTTGATTTACCGAGGACCAATAATAAATTTGAAGGATCCCCGGGGCGAAACATTTCCCAAAGATACACAGAGCGTCGAGAATATCGTAGAATTATATATTGGGAACGATCTATTTGAATATGCTAGCAACGAAACCAAGACGCACTACAGTAAAAATTGCAATAGAAGGAAACTGGCAAATTTGTCGACGTCACCGGACCCGAACTTACAAAATGGTTTGGGCTTGCTATCCTTACGGGAATTGTAAGAAAAGCAAGGATCAAGGATTATTGGTCAACGAATCCGTTGACAGACACGCCGATATTTCGCAAAATGATGTCCCCCAACCAATTTAGACAAATACCTTTATTTTTAGTTTTCCGACAGCAACAATAAACCGAATAATGCCAACGGGCTTGTCAAAGCTTCTTAAGTGATTATTTTTCTAAAAAAGTTTAAAGAAACGTTTGTCTAAACATCTCAACTGACGAAGGAATGATACCGTAGCGTGGACGGTTAAATTTTAAAGTTTACAAGCCGTCGAAAAATTACGACATACTCCTTCGGATGCTGTGTGATGAGAGTACGGGATACATTTCCTCATTCAAGATATTCCGACGCTGGACAGCCTTCAGTAAAAACAGTGATGGAACTATTCACACCTTCTGATGGAAAGTGGCATCACCTCTGCATGGACAATTCGAACAGTGTATAACTTGCAGAGATGTTGCTTGAAAAGAAAATACGTGTTTGTGGAACGATACGGCAAAATAGAGGATTTCCGGAAAATTAAAGCGCTAAAGTCATTGTGTTCGCAGCTTGTGTTCAACGGAAAGGTGACAAGTGGCCGGCGACAAGCCAAGTAATCCGAATTAGCGCTGCTGGCGCCAAGCGAATAAATTAGTACGAAATATGGGGACGGCAAAGTGTTAATGTGGAAGTAATACTTTGTCACACTCTACACGGAAAGTGCTTTCCCGAAATTTCAGTAGTAGATTTCTCCATGATGCACCACGCCTCTATTCTGATGTCTGCTACTTGAATTTCATCAGTATCTCTCTGACATCGCGCCATCCAGACGTTCCCGTGGCGAAATGCGCAGCTCTTCGTTGGATCTTCCATCTGGTAAGGACCCCAGATTGATGGAAAACTTAAGAATAGGTCGAATAAGCGCCTTACAAGCACCTTCTTTCGTGGACGAATTGAATTGCCTTAAGGTTCTTTCCATGAATCTGTCTGGCACCTGCTTTTCCTGCTGCGAGTTTCTTTGTGGTCATTCCACTAAAGGTCGCTGTGGATAGTTACTCCTCGATATTTTACGGTGGATATAGTTTCCAGCAATTTGTCAATAGTGTAGTTGTGCAGTATACGATTTCTTCTCTTGTGTATGAACAGTATGTTACGTTCAGTTTGATACAGGCTCTGGCAGTTGATCCTGAACCTCTCACCAACACTCTGCAGGTCATTCTGCAAAAGATACTGTGTTCCGTCGTCACTATTGTCTTACAGATAAACCCCATCATCTGCGAACTATCTTACAGCTTCCAAAGTTCTCTCCTACATCATTTGTATACATTGTAAAGAGTTAAAGATCCTATCACACTTCCTTGGGGTACGCCGGAAATTAAATTTGTCGATTTTGTTCCGTTAAGAGCGACATGTTGTTCTTTCTGCAAGCAAGTCTTGGATAGTGTCAAGAATCTGATCCTGTAAACATCTGCCATTTCGACGTTGGTACGATGATTCAAAGGAGGGACCGTGTTAAGATCTTCCGGGGTGAAACCATTTCGAAAGAACGAATTCAGTGTTTCAGCATTCCGTTATCTTCCGTTTCGGTGCCACTACGGTCACTGAGTGAACAAGACGTCGATCCGCTTACTGATTTTACATAAGACGAAAACCTCTCAGGGTTTTTACTCAAATCGGTTTACAAAACTTTCCTTTCGAAGTCCTTTCGAAGTCCTTTAACGATTCTCGCATTGCTCTCCTTACGCTCATTTTCGCTTCATTCAGCCTTTGTTTGTCAGCTAGGTTTTGATTTATCTGGAGTCTGTGATGCTCTCCTTGTTTACGTAGCAATTGCTTAACAAGGCTATTAACACATGCTGGCTCTTCCCCATTCCTTGAGACCTTGCTCGGAGCGTACTTGCCTAAGGCATACTGAACGATGCTTTTGAATTTTTTCTATTTGCTTTCCTTATCTTCGTCCTCAACACTGAATATTTGATGGTGACTACTCAGTCTGCAACTCGTATCCTGTTACTCATGCTGAGCACAAATATTCCTTGTAAAACCCGTAGTCACAGTTATCACAGTCTTATAATCATTGATAACCGTCCACTACGTTAACTGGTTAGATTAGTTCAGGTCTGTTTGTTGTTAGATGGTCTACGACGTTTTCTTCACGTTTTGGTTCCTTCCCTGCTCGAAGTAGTTTTCAGACAATCAGAATGTCACACGAATCGCTCTCTTTGGCACCAATTTCGATAGCATACCTCTCCCACTACCTGGCAAGCTGAACTACAGTCGCGAACGATGACTGATTTTCGTTGGCCTTGGAGTTACTTCCAGTTAGTACAGTGTGTTAGAATTGTTTCTCAATTTCTCTCTTGTCACCATGTCAGTTCATGGTAAGTTATCAGAGAGAGCTATTACGTGGAAAAGGACTGGCGGTATATTTCTGTGCAATAAAATGAACTACAGAAAGGAATAGCCCTCGGCAGCATCATAAAATACGCGTTGCAAATAAAAGCGTAAATAATAGTTGCTGCAGTGTTAATAAAACTGCATTTGAATCGGCAGGTCCACATTCATTCCTAGACCCTGAGGTCGGAGGCAGAGAACAGGGTGGGAACGATGATTTACTCTCTGCCAACTTCATAGTTGCTCCTTCCTCCCCGCTACTGCTAACCCGCGGCAACAGGTTGCCCTGTGCACTCCGTCGCGGTCCACACGTCCGCAGATGAGCTTATTGTTAGTCTCCATCAGGCTTGCTGCTGGATGGCTAACTTTACACTACCACAGAGCCCAATGCTTCCTCCATGCACTAGCGTTGTCTGCAGTTCAAACGTATCGATGGGCGTTGTGGTTCCACTGTCGGATCGAGGCGACATGTCAGTCCAAATGCACAATGATCCTCGACGAAGCATTAAAAATGTGCTGTGTTACGTGTAAATGATTAAGCTATCGGATAATTTTCATTCCTAGCTAATCTTAATTACTTCCATAACTAAGATATGATGAAGATAATTGGGTAGTAAGGTATGGCCGCAGCCACTACTCATTTTGTGCAGACAGAAACAATGTTTTCTAGTTTGTGGCTCTCAGGCGCTGGCTGGACTATAAAAGTGATTTTATGAATCATGCAGTCATGACTAGGTCAT
Organism: Schistocerca americana; assembly: GCF_021461395.2. Lineage (NCBI taxonomy): Eukaryota > Metazoa > Arthropoda > Insecta > Orthoptera > Acrididae > Schistocerca > Schistocerca americana. The sequence goes on from NC_060123.1 coordinate 38,867,977, forward strand.
TTTTTAATATACACCGCAGAGTGGATATGCTAAAAATCAACAGCACTGAATTATTTACTTCACCCGCTCGTGTTTGAGTGTTGCCCATTTTCGTGTGGGAGAAGTAATGAGGAAAACACACTTGGATAGCGTAATGGGAGCGTGCCGCCACGTGGCTGTGATCCGCTACACGTCTATCCTTCATCACGATTTCACGTAATTATCCTTCCCGCACGTATGTGACCAAATTTGTTTGCCAGTCACGACTCGGAGGACAATAATAGGGCGGTCGGATGTTTGAAAGTGGTGTTAGCTACATTTGACAATAGTTTTGGAGAAGTTTTATGTGCAACTTGTTTTCAAAGTGTTAAAATTCATCCATTTACAGTACTGGAGTAGTCGTTTAAACTTCCGGCCGTCTTCAGAATAAATATACGCCAAAATATAGGATAAGAAGAAATAAATTTAATACGACTGCACTCCCGAAATTTAATGGGTGAAATGAGATTCTTTGTTCATACACTTGTTTTCCGCAGCATTAATCATATCTACTTCTTTACTAAGACATAAGTTTCCTCTAGCTAGTTAATGCCGAGAAAAATTGGACTAGCATTCGCTTTGGATCACTGTTGGGACACGACTTACGATTTCTTAATTTTTATGGAAAACGCCGGGATGGTTCTCTCTCTCTCTCTCTCTCTCTCTCTCTCTCTCTCTCTCTCTCTCTGAAGAAGAAGAAGAAGAAGAAGAAGAAGAAGAAGAAGAAGAAGAACATTGCCCCTTTTAATGCCGATCGTAGCGCTGTTTAGTGTGAATACTATCGAGAAAGTCTACATAAGAGCTGAAGAGCTGTTTAGAAAAGTGGGACATGGGGATGTAGGATGACACAAGCCGTGGCATCTGACGTGCCAGGATGGCTCCGCTGGTTAGTTACTTTTCGCTCTGCGGAAAAAACAGATACCACTGAAACTTCGTCCCTGTGCTTGTGTGGAGAGACTGTCGCAGGATTTCTTTCTCTGATAGGGTCGTTTCTCGAGGTGTATGTGGGAGGAGCAGTGTTCCTTGATTTGTCTTCAAAGACAGTGTATTGCAGTTTAAACAGTAATCGTCTACTTGGTCCACAACGCCACTTGTAGATTGATACTGGACTTGGACAAGCATCTCTCTAACGATCTCGCGCCTGCTAATTGAACACCTGACACAACGCACTGCTCTTCTAAATATTTCCTGTTGTCAATCTTGCCTCGTACAGGTCCAGAAAAACGACCAAAAAAACACAATCGACCGAGCGATGGTATTCTAAGCGACCCTCTGAGGAAGTGGATTACATTTCCTTATAGTTATTACAACGAATCTGCCTTAGTTAGTTTCTGGTCCTTCCACCTTCAATTGCTACAGATCCGTATTCCGATATTTCACTTGTTTATTATTATTGATTTATAGCCAATCGCGTAAATGAACAGTAGTCCGTCCACAGGTTTATACGTAATACGTGCCATTTGTTTCCACGATGACTAACTTATTTGCTTGTCTAACAGCATTGTTTGTGGATATCTCCTACAGGTCCAGCATTATCCAGACTGTCATGCCCGAAAAACTATGCAATGTGATTATTTCACATCTACACGCAGAAAGCTGTTTGTGTGTGGCAGGTGGTATTTCCTTTATCAATAATCTTTCTTTGGTGATATACTGTTTCCTATTTGCCAGGAAGCCCTTAAACCTGTACTCATTAGACAGCAGAGCGGCACCGGAAGACACCAAGCAGTGCAACAGTAATAGTTCTGGTGTGACAGGTAGCTTCAAACTACTGCCTTACAGCTTCAGATTTCGCAGAGAGGATTGGCGCTTTTCAATTTGCCTTAAATGGTAACGTACCCTATACCTAAACCGGTAATGTGAAAATATGGTTTCGCGACGCTTACGCGATCAGTAAGCTCACCACCCTACCAGGAATGCGTACTAAACACAGTGCAAAATCTCACTTTATCAAGGATAATCCTTTCCGAGAGTGTCAGAAGAACAAGATGTAGATCATTTTGTTCGTGGAGTTTTTTTAGAAGCATTATAAAAACTAAACTCGAGTCACTTTAGATTTCACAAGTACACAACCTCTTTCTTCGGATTTTGTATGGAACAGTCAGCTTTCTTTATAAAATCTCGTGCGCTCAGTAGTAACATAGATTTAACCTCAGGTACACGATTATCCGATTTTGTCGAGTTCTTTTGCAATATCTTCAGCAATGGTTGGTGTGTCATAAGTTATTTGGATATAATTTACTGGTATCTCATTAACTGTAATTCCATTTGAACAAAGTTGCTGTTAAATTCATTCTGAAGACTGGTTTGCCACAACTTTCCATGTTAGTCGTCTCACGTTAGCAGGATCTGTGCGACCCACATCCACTTGTATTTCCTTAGTTAATCATAGATACCCAAGTAAGAACCTATGAAGTTTCCACTTCCTTCAGTCAAATGGGGACATAGTTCTTTTCTCCTCAACTTGATTCATCATCTCAATAGCTACCAGAGCTACTTCAGTCTTCACCATTCTTGACCACGTCTCAAAAGCTTCTGATTTTTATTCGTGTCTCTTGTCCGTACTGTTTATCGTTAGTCATGCTTCCGCATGCTCCTAGATTAAAGACAAGTGCTTTCACGAAGCTTCCGAACACTAGATGTTACATTCGGTGTTCCCGTATTTTCTTCTCAGAAATGCTATTCTCCCTAATGCGAGTACGCATTTTAGCATCTACTTCGACCATCATCTGGTATTTTGTAGGCCAGATAACAAAAGTCGCTTGCTTTCAGGGTCCAGTTCCCTCATATAATTCCCGGCGCTACCCTTCCTACATCCCATTGCCCTTTTTGCTTTCGCTAATTTCCATCTACTCTCTTTTCAAGACTATCCATTTCTTTCCACTGCTCTTCAAAGTTCTGTCACTGAGAAAATGTCATCGGCAAGCCACAGTTGTAATTTCTTCTCCCTGAACTTTAATTCCCTTTACAAATTTCTCCTTGGTTTTCATTATTGCTTGCTATATTTACAGATGGAATAATAGTGGAAAAGCTAGTAGCCTGTTTGTGAACATGATGTTCACTTTCATGCCCTTACTCTTGCAACGGCAGGCTGGTTTCTGTGCACACTGTAGATACATAGTGCTTACGACAGCGATACGCAGAGAGCTGAGTAATATTTGTAGATATCTCAAATTCTAATCGTACTTAATATTTTGTAAACTGGCTTTCGTGGGATGGCTTGTCTTTAGTGCGGGTCAAACCAACCTTGGATCTGTCCTCTGTATACTTCAGTCCAATTTAGTGTCCTACCCACACTAAACCAAATAAAGGACGAAATGTGTAAGCAGTCTTATTTGTAAATTTTCATTTTCCCAGTAGTCTGTGAACGAGACAATGTCTGCCACCTGCTTGGACTGCAACTGAGCCTTTGTGATCGTTTCATTTCATATCCCTACAAATTGTTGCGCCCAGCTATATTTACTGGTTGACTGATTGTATCACTGATGCAGTAGTTACAGGTTGCTGTGTTTAAGTTTCGTTAAGTGCATAATTTTATATTCGTGCAGACAGAAAGCAAACTGCCGATCTTCGTACGGCTTTTAAACCTTACCAAGATCTATTTGGGCGGCTTTATTCAAACGTTTTGGGTTTCCTGCAGAGACAATTTCGCTGCGGTATGGACTACAGGCGCATCAAAGTTGGAGTGAAATAGCGCCGCAGCTGGATATGTATTCCAAAGTTGAATGACGCGGATCTGTACCTTTGTGGGCTAAACGTCTTAATTGGACACATTCCCCGTGAAATTCTGCCCGTTGTGGAACAAATGCAGCGTCGTTTCTTACCGTAGTGAAAGGATGCCAACAATCCGATTAATGCCGCACTGACGTGGTTGCTGCTAAAGTGGAAGAAAGGCCATCGACAATGGCCGGGCAATCTGGGAACAGATTCGTAACAGTCACAGATTTCAGACGATACCGACGTTCGCACAGCAGTTCTCGAATGGCTCCGTGACCAAGAAGAGATTTCTATCGTCCAGGAATTAAGACGGGTAGAACGATCCGACCGTTATTTATAGGGACTTGGTGGCTGTGGAAAAATAGTGCCAGCTGTGTCACTTTGAAGTGTAGTGCAGCAATCAGTGAAAGTTACATGGCCTGCCATAGTAATGTGTAACGTTTTTGTAGCCGCCTGCATTCCTGGTAACATCAGAAATTTAAAATTTAGTTACTGTTGCCAAAAGTTCTCGCTAAATATGATGGTCATATACGTGGGTCATTTCAAAAGCTCCGCACACTGTAAGATAAAATTGAAGAAAATGATTTTACAAAACACCTATGCCGGCGTTCAGTACTGTCTATTATTGCTTATGACAGCTTCGCAACGTTTCGCCAACTTCTGTATTCCGGGTAGGCAAACTATATTTGTTGAGCGGTGTGGTTACTGGGGTCACCTCACTGGAAGCTTCATCAATTATATCAAAACGTTTTCCACGAAGCTGTTCCTTCGATGTAGGAAACAAATCAGTCTCGTGGGCTCATATCAGGACTTGGTGGTGGTGGTGGTGGTGGTGGTGGTGGTGGTGGTGGTGGTGTTGTCCCATAATCAGAGGAGCGTAGGAGACGATGCGGAATACCCGCTTCGCCGACTAGGCAAGGCCCTAGCGGAGGTCGTTTGCCATTGCCTTCCTCCGACCGTAATGGGGATGAATGGTGGTGATGAAGACATAACACCCATTCATCTCGAGGCAGGGAAAAATCCGTGACCCCCGCCGGGAATCGAACGCCGGACCCCGTGCGCGGGAAGCGAGAACGCTACCGCAAGACCACGAGCTGATTACTCATCCGTATTTGTCGAGCGTTTCTCGTACTGAAACAGCAGTACATGATTTTTTCATTATCGTGTAAAACGAGGATACTAGCTGCAAGCATGTCAGGCTTTCTTTTAATTTTCGCGCGCAAAAGACTTTTTTGCAAAAAAAAGCTTGTAGTACACGATTGTGACTGTTCCCTGGGACACTTTGCTTATGACACGCACGGAATAATAGCTAAAAGATCATCAGTTTCACCTTCGATTGTTGGCGGCAGAATTTTTTTCGGGGGTGGGAAATCGGAAGTTTCCCGTTGTGACGACTGATATTTCAGTTCTGACTTAAAATATGGTATCCAAGTTTTAAGTGCAACCTTTCTTTCCAGAAATGTTCATCCGTTCGATAACGCTGAAGACATGTCTCCTGTGTTTCTTTGTCGTGCTGCTTTCTGCTCTTCTCAGATCATGCGCAATCAGTGTGGCAGTAACTTTCCTTATCTTTTTCAGTATCAAAAACTAAAGTGACAGACATTGTGGACTCTTACGCAATTTCCTCACACGTTTTCGTCGATCCTCCCGCAAAATGTTGTTAATAATAACCTGAGAGGTGTTGTTCGTTACATTTGGTGTCCTTCCATTTGTTGAGTTGTCCTCGGTGCCTACGCGACTTTCACGGAAAGGAGCAGACCATCGTGATTCTGTGCTACGATCCAATAAACTATTCCCATGTACCTTTCTAAAAACGTTGGAAATTTCTGTTGGGTTCCTTCCATGTAGGGCTTAGTTTGATGCGGAAGCGCTTGTCACTACGTGTAATGCGACCTGATTTGATTCCAGCTTCCATTTGAAAACTGAATTACAGGAGACAAAGCCACGCGAACCAACAAAAACATACGACCGTTATGCCTAGTTTCGCTTCCAACGGACACTAATTTCAACTTGATCACGCGAAAGGGTCGTGCATGTGCAGTGTGCAACACTTTAGAAATGACCCTCGGTAGTTACACTAGTGGTCATTAAAATTGCTACACCAATAAGAAATGCAGATAAGCGGGTATTCATTTGACAAATATATTATACTAGAACTGACATGTGATTACATTTTCACGCAACTTGGGTGCATAGATCCTGGGAAATCAGTACCCAGGACAACCACCTCCGGCCGGAATAACGGCCTTGATACGTCTGGGTATTGAGTCAGAGCTTGGATGGCGTGTACAGGTACAGCTGCCCATACAGCTTCAACACGATACCACAGTTCACCAAGAGTAGTGACTGGCTTATTGTAACGAGCCAGTTGCTCGGGCACCATTGACCAGACGTTTTCAATTGGTGAGAGATCTGGAGAATGTGCTGGCCAGGGCAGCATCCTAACATTTTCTGCATCCACAAAGGCCCGTACAGGACCTGCAACATGCGGTAGTGCATTATCCTGCTGAAATGTAGGGTGTCGCAGGGATCGAATGAAGGGTAGAGTCACGGCTCGTAACACATCTGAAATGTAACGTCCACTGTTCAAAGTGCCGTCAATGCGAACAAGGGGTCACAGACGTGTAACCAATGACACCCCATACCATCACGCCGGGTGATACGCCAGTATGGCGATGACGAATACACGCTTCCAATGTCCGTTCACCGCGATGTCGGCAAACACGGATGCGACCATCGTGATGCTGTAAACAGAACCTGGATTCATCCAACAAAATGACGTTTTGCCATTCGTGCACCCGGGTTCGTCGTTGAGTACACCATCGCAGGCGCTCCTGTCTGTGATGCAGCGTCAAGGGTAACCGCAACCATGGTCTCCGAGCTGATAATCCATGCTGCTGCAAACGTTGTCGAACTGTTGGTGCAGACGGTTGTTGTCCTGCAAACGTCCCCATCTGTTGACTCCTCAGGGATCGAGACGTGGCTGCACGATCCGTTACAGCCATGCGGATAAGACGCCTGTCATCTCGACTGCTAGTGATACGAGGCCGTTGGGATCCAGAACGGCGTTCCGTATTACCCTCCTGAACCCACAGATTCCATATTCTGCTAACAGTCATTGGATCTCGACCAACGCGAGCAGCAATGTCGCGATACGATAAACCGCAATCGCGATAGGCCACAATCCGATCTTTATCAATGTCGGAAACGTGATGGTGCGCATTTCTCCTCCTTACACGAGGCATCACAACAACGTTTCATCAGGCAACGGCGGTGGTCAAGTGCTGTTTGTGTATGAGAAATCGGTTGGAAACTTTCCTCACGTCAGCTCGTTGTAGGTGTCGCCACCGGCGTCAACCTTGCGTGAATGCTCTGAAAAGCTAATCATTTGCATATCATAGCATCTTCTTCCTGTCGGTTAAATTTCGCATCTGTAACACGTCATCTTCGTGGTGTAGCAGTTTTAATGTCCAGTAGTGTGCATAAGGCGAGCGAAATAAAAGCAGATATGTCACTAGCGACGTGTTGAAGGTGCGTGGTAACGGAGAGAGCGTTTCGGTAGTGTGTGTGGCAGGCATCCTCGGGCGGCAGCGGCCGGTTGGGGCAGGCCTCGGGTCTCGGGCAGGGCGTTGCCCCGGGCCGGGGCCGGGCCACGCAGACGCGCTGTCTGGCGCCCCCGCCGCTGCAATCGATGCGCCGCCGGCGTCGGCGCGGCGCGGCGCGGCGGGCCGCAGGTACAGGCAGGCGCCGCGCCACGCCACGCAACGCCACAGCCGGGCCGGCGCCGTTCCGCCTCCTAACTCCGCCGCAGCACGCACCCGCGTGTGTCGATACGGCGGCCTCGCCGTCTGGGAGGGGAGCGCGGGCTGCCCCACTCACAAAAATTCGCTTAAGTCTGTCGCACTTCCATTTAGTCGGAGTTCAGGTTTCGGCAGCAAGTGCCATCATCAGGCCATCCTACGATAAAAAAAAACTAACAATATGAAACCCTTCCACACCCTTCGGAACTAGTTCCTTTTCCAGTATTTGGGTATACTGTAGGCAATGAACTGCTTGAACAAGTTGATAAATTTACTTATCTGGGCAGTAATATTACCAGGGATGGAAGGAGCAAGGCAGAAGTGAGAAGTAGTATTGCTCAAGCAAAGGCTGCTTTTAACAAGAAGAAAACCATCTTAACATCTGAGAGCATCAGCCTTGAAATCAGGAAAGGATTTTTGAAATCATGTGTGTGGAGTGTGGAATGCTATGGGTGTGAAACATGGAGTCTCGGGACAGAGGAAGACCAGAAGCTAAATTTTTTTTAAATGTGGTGCTATAGACGCATGCTCAAAATAAAATGTATCGACAAGGTCACAAACGAAGTGGTTCCGGAAGTGAGAAGTAGTATTGCTCAAGCAAAGGCTGCTTTTAACAAGAAGAAAACCATCTTAACATCTGAGAGCATCAGCCTTGAAATCAGGAAAGGATTTTTGAAATCATGTGTGTGGAGTGTGGAATGCTATGGGTGTGAAACATGGAGTCTCGGGACAGAGGAAGACCAGAAGCTAAATTCTTTTGAAATGTGGTGCTATAGACGCATGCTCAAAATAAAATGTATCGACAAGGTCACAAACGAAGTGGTTCTGGAAAGAGCAGGTCAGAAGAGAAGCTTCTGGAGTTTCATTGTTAAAAGAAGAGTGCAATTTACAGGCGATCTATTAAGACATAAAGGACTCCTGAACACAATCATAAAGGGATATGTCGAGGGGAAAAAGACAGAGGAAGACCACAACTGAGGTACACGGATCAAATCGTGAAAGATGTGGGATGTAACACCTATAAAGAAATGAAGAGAAAAGCTGAAAGACGGACAGAATGGAGACAAGGTGCCATTGTAGCTGTTGCAAACCAATCCTTCGATTGACCACTACAGAAGGTATACTTAATCACGACCATTACGGGATTACTGAAGAAAATAAACAGAAATGATAGTGAAAAGTGTAGAACTAATCACACAATATAAACAGCCCTCGGTCACTATTTTTAACAAATTAACCTGGTTTCAACACTGCTAGGAGTGTCTTCCTCAGAATTTAAAACAGAGAATGGTCTAAATTATGTGACCATGTTACAGAATAATGTCTAAAAACGTATGGTAGGGTATAAGTACGGAATCATCGTTAGACTGGCAGTACTTTTGTCATTTATAAAATAATAGCCGGCCAGGGTGGCCGAGCGGTTCTGCGCGCTACAGTCCAGAACCGCGCGACCGCTAGGGTCGCAGGTTCGAATCCTGCCTCGGGCATGGATGTGTGTGATGTCCTTAGGTTACTTAGGTTTAAGTAGTTCTAAGTTCTAGGGGACTGGTGACCCTAGATGTTAAGTCCCATAGTGCTCAGAGCCATTTGAACCATTTCTTTATAAAATAATAAATATGCCAAAAGGGCATTGGTCACAAAGATATTAAGATAAAAAAAACTATGATCCCGAGCCACTAAGGGCTGCTCGTTACTTGCGTGGTGCAGGTTGCAAAACGGACTGAGGTGCCCGCGTTAACAAATGCGGCCAGGTGAACATGGCATTGCAACGAGCGCGCCATCTAGCAGCCGTAGATATAATTAGGCTACTTCACATTGAAATATAGGCAGAAATGATTACGAATAACAGTATTTGGTACATAACGGAAAGCAATGTTTGTTAGTGGCATACAACACAACATTCTGTCTACGTCAAAGCTTTGACATATAAGTACTGCCAGTCTTTAAAGATGATTCCGTACTGACACCCTACCATACGTTTTTAATCATCATTCCGTGACCATATTATAGAATATAGACACTTGTCTGTTTTAAATTCTGAGGAAGACACTCCTAGCAGTGTTGAAACCTGGTTAATTTGTTAAAAACAGTGACAGACGGCTGTTTTTCTTTCAATTGAAACTATTCACGGTCTCTGAACGTGCAGCCATCTACAAAATTTTGTAGAACTAATCGTTACTAGGAAACGTGGCTTTGATGCTCTAACGACAGGCTAAAAACATGCGCAATTGAAGATCAATTTCAATAAGGTGGTCAGTTGTAAGCATTTTGCTATTAAAATATAATACACATTGTTGACTTGTGATATGTAAGCACCCCCCGCCCCCCGCCCTCGTTGGAATCTCTCCACTTACGTAAACTCACGCGTTCCATGGTGCCCAACATACTAATGCTCTCCTCTCTCAGTGGAGAAGGGTATCCTGGATGGTCTAATTTGAAGACCTGGAAGGGTGAGCATCTGGAGCTCATACGTTCGTTTATTTTGTAGTTTTTAGCAACAGTTAAAAATATGCTGGAGGCGCAAAGAAAGTTTGCATCTTAGTCATTTTGGAAAATATTTTATACTTCCATCATAATGTACTGGATTTTACTTAATAAATTGACAACGTCGATAGTTGATAAACGAATGGATAAGGAGATACATAATTACTGAAATGGAATATGTAAATGAAAAAATCGTCTAAAGTTTTCACGGCTAGTTCCAAGGATTCAGAAAATAGGTTTCTCACAGAGAAGATTCTTCCGTACTGGCGTAAAATAATTTTCCCTAGGTTCGGCATCAACTCCCGTATGATGCATTTGACCCTTACGTAAACTTGGATTTTATCCAATGCTCAATAGGTCGCTAAATTATTCACTTTGCTCTTCAGAAGTGCTTTGACACATTTTGAACCCTGCACATCATCAGATATTGTATTGTATGCCTTTACCATTTCAAATCTGTCATTATTTCCAGGTTTCAAATCTGTCATACTTCAGTCTCTTTCGTATATATCATTGCGTTGCACCACAACCCCACGGTACAAATCGTGCAAGAGCGATAACTTGGTTCAGTGCTTCCACGACGCTTCTACTGCAGTAGTGGTCGCTTCGGTGAAACCCCAGACGGATGCCAGACCAGTGTGCTGGCGCCAGGTGGTAGTCGGCAGCCGGCGAGTGGCTAGAAGCAGGTGCGGGTGGCGCCAGCCACAGGTGAAGCGACGAGACGGAGGTGGAGGCGGAGTCCCACGTGGCTGGCGCCGCTGCCGGTCGATCGGCGTCGCGTCATTTTCCCCGCCCCTCCAGTAAATATTGCAGGCTGGCGGCAGCGGCACTGGCGGCAGCGGGCGAAGCGCCCCCAAGACCGCCCACCTGCTCTGCAGGCAGTACCAACGCAACGTTACATCAGACGTGCACATTATATACCATTTGCCAAAGGCATAGGTATTTTTAGCCTTTAGTCAGCCATATGCTATTACTGGAGAAGGGTGTTCAGCGTAATAGCATAAATTCACCTCTCCATCCAATTTGTCCAGATGGTGCGCGCGGATATAACTGTCGGTTCGCCTACGGAGGAGTCGTCTATTACTCGACTTCTTTTCGTAGCACGTATAATCCTAGGTGTAAAAAAAATTTTCTATCCGCTTTAGTTCGCAGCGTCTGTGACTATCTTGAAACGCATACTCTTTCAAACAGCGTTACGCTGCCTGAAACCTAAGATTTTACAACATCCAATTTCTGTAGGAGAAACTTAGTGATAGTGTGTGCGCCTAGCACAGATTTTGTAACAAAATCTGAGGAAGAATCCTAAGGAAATGTAGTTAATTGTGAAGTAGCTTGCGAAATAATGGTTCGACAAATTACTTACCACTCTTAGTTATCAGGTGCCATTCGCCAGCTAAGATTTATAGAATAGAACCAAAGGGCGGCGACCATTTTCTCACGGATTCGTTTTGTAAGCGCGACAGCGATACAGAGATGCTAAACAAAATCCAATGGCAGACGCTAGAACACACGTGCTTGTTGAAATTCCCAGCGCGTTCGTTCCGTAAAGAGTCGGGCAAAAGTTAAGCCCCACATTTCTGGCGAAATAAATTCAGGACAAACCAGAAATTCGATTATATAAGGTTTATTGACTGCTGTTCTTCTCGCGCACAGTTCGTTAATGGGACCTAAAATAGAGGGGGATGAGGAGGAATAATACCGAAGGTATGTTCTGGCACACATCGTAAGGTGGTTTGCGGATTGAAGTTCTCTTTACAGGCTCTTCGTCGTCTGTGAAACTTCCAGCGAAGTTGGTAATGGTTTTGAAGTAGCCTGTTGTTCTATTTTGACAGCTAACACATGAACTTGCTCAGTAACCTTCCAGACGATTGACTTGAAGTTGGAACCACAGGTACAGAGAATGATACTGGAGCATACCGATTTCCAACTTGAGAAATAGTTAATGGCATAAGAGGAGGAGACACATCTTGCGTTAGGAATCAGCCTTGACAAAATTTTATGAAAGGTAGAAGTCTTAGTTACTGTTTACTGAAAACAAATCTGAAATTTTAAGAAACATTTTTCTGCAAGGATTCGTTACTCTGGATATGTTGGTATATTACTTCCGACGAAAATACAATATTTGGAAGATAGCGGTCATGGGAGAGCATATATACCTGAAAATGCCTTCTAGGTTCAAGATCAAGTGCATTTTAACTGCATCTGCTACATGAAATGTGGTAACGAACCATCGAAATATGGTGGTAGTGGTATGAAAGTTCAAATTCGAAGTAGATGTATTTTACTTTCGTTAACTGAAAAGTTTTCTTCTTGACTATTTCGGCTAACTAGGCTTCTGGCCTTTTTAGTAACTTGCAGCTGCGTATACAACTGTAGTTAAACATTTCGTAAACTCTTGATACTACTAAAAAGTTAAACGTCGCAGATAATCCGCGGAACAGGTCATTAAGGCGTATCGTGTCAATGATCATCTTGAAGTTCACTGTGAGGAAGAAAGAAACTATGGGCCGGTATTCGTCGTCAGATGCTGTTAGGTTTCACGCTACAGAGAGATGATGCCCATCGGTACAGTTACGATAGCAAATTCGCAACTACTTGGTTTAGGTGTGTGTGGTGTGTGTGTGTGTGTGTGTGTGTGTGTGTGTGTGTGTGTGTGTGGTGAAGTTTCGTGCTGCCAGCGCTCGTGTCGGAGTGAACGAAAAGAGATACCGGCCTTGAAAGTAGTAGTGTCCTGTAGGAGGCCCTACATAAGGGAAAAGTAGCTTATTACAGAATAAGATTTTAAAATAGTTCTTCGTACCTGACAATTCCTCCGGAAACACAATACGTGGTATAATCTCTGGCCACGCCAGTGGACGCCTCTGTGCTGCGTGAATATGTGCATTCGAAGGTTAAGTGCAAGCAGGATGACCTCAAACCCCACTCGCATATTTTTGTCGGAATGAATCAATTTAGAAGAAAACGATGAATTTTCGCGGTGTCAGGTGATTTCAGATCTACGTTTCTACGCGATGAAGTACTCTTCCTGTGCTCCAAGCAGTCTCCACCTCTGCACTGCAACCAGATTGTAAGGAGCTGAGCAACCAAGTTTGAAAACTCGAACTCTGGCAGCTTTTACCTCTCCAGCTGAATTTACCTGTAGACAATAATTTCGTACATTATTCGCTCTTTACTATTCAGCTAGAAGTGCATCCAAGCTGAATCCATTCTCAAATCAGTCGCCTACACGTTTAAGTTAAGTTCAGTGAAGACTTCAGAGAAACTACAGTGACGCTGGCGAGTTTTTTTGAACAGCGGGGTTCGTTTTAATTAGTTTTTTCTATAGTTTTCAAAGTTCGTGTCAGTATTGCCTTCTCAGCGAGAAATAATACTGCCGTGCTAACGATGCTTATTAAAAAGGCAGAACTGTAGTCACAAAATGACTATCTGTTTGTTACAGTAGTCTGTGCTCTTTTGGAAGGGAAGGCTGGAAAGATTTGTGTCGCTTTCGTAAAGTGCCGTTGGTATCTCAACGTAGTCGAAAAGTGAATATCTGACCTGGAAGAACGGTCAGTCGCCCGTTTTTAAACGGTAACAGTGGCCCGATGTACTTGGGCTGCAGAGAAATGGTTAGGGATTTGTTTAGATTTCCTGCCATTTAAGGAAAATTTTTTATTTGCTGTTATTGAGTAAATTTGCTGTTATTGAGTGAATTTGCTGTTATTGAGTGAATTTGCTGTTATTGAGTGAATTTGCTGTTATTGAGTGAATTTGCTGTTATTGAGTGAATTTGCTGTTATTGAGTGAATTTGCTGTTATTGAGTGAATTTGCTGTTATTGAGTGAATTTGCTGTTATTGAGTGAATTTGCTGTTATTGAGTGAATTTGCTGTTATTGAGTGAATTTGCTGTTATTGAGTGAATTTGCTGTTATTGAGTGAATTTGCTGTTATTGAGTGAATTTGCTGTTATTGAGTGAATTTGCTGTTATTGAGTGAATTTGCTGTTATTGAGTGAACTCTAATAAGGGGAAAGAAAATAGCTATTCAAGTCACGTTATATATAACGTGACTTGTGAAACTGTCACTAGCTGTTCATTTGAGGAACTTCACGTTTTATACGTTAACTGAAAATCTAACTGCCACAACTACAGTTTCGTAGTTATATTTTTTCGTAACATTCATCGGCAGTTCCTGTAAAAGTAGTTTCGGAGGGTACTAATAAGTAGATTTGCGAGGGAGGAGTAAAAAAATGAAAACCAGTATTACATTGTGGGCATGCAGTAGTCTCTTGGAAATACTGATATTTCGCGCTACATCATCCTAAAATTAAGTCATCAGTGGCAGTCTGGGCAATGGATTTCACACTGAGTAAGCAAGTGAAAGGCGTCAAACGAGCAACTGCCGCTTTTACGGCGAGTAAAGCAGCAGGGCAGACGTTTGCGGTAACGACCTGATTTACCTTAGCCTGATACTGTAAGGCTGTTGGAAGAGATTACCCAGGTGGATGCTATGGAAACATCAAAGGCAAGAGCACTGGAACACTAGATTCAGGAGAGAACCCGTGGAAAATGTTTAAGCATCCTCATAACCACAGCCTTGATGTTCCGCTGTTTAATTTTTATGTTCCTGCAGCAGTGAATAAAGCGAAGTAGTTAATACCTACAAAAGACGTCTTCAACGCAGGTCGCTTTTCAACCTGCTACATGCGGTAGCAATTTACTAACTGATCTAAACCAGTTGAAGTCTAAATCAACTGAAGCCATATGGGGTAAGAGTACGCAATCGTATTAAAAGGTTCCAATAACACGCAGGCAAGATACCTAGGAATGGTACCTCTATCGTAAATATGACGAGATACTTCGTATCAAAGTTAAGTTTTAATGCGATGACAACGACTTGCGAAGCTCCATCAATAGAACTGCGGTCTTTAACGTGTTTTTGACTTTTACAATATCTGTGCGTAAGTTTTTAGACTTCTGTGGCCCCAAAAAAATTATTCTATAAAGATGCCGGTTTTGCCGAATGAATGTTAAGATCCCTTTTTATCAGGAACGGGTAGACGCACGAAGCTGAAATTCGTCACATATCAAGGTCTACGGTACTTCACTGTTGTGTAAAATTGAAGCCTCCATCCACTCGAAAGAGTGGAGAAATTTAGCCTTTGGATGTTTTTTACCTATAAAACATATCGCACAATCTGCAGCTACGCCTTAAAGGATAACCAGTTTCGTAATAAGCTCCAAGACCGATTGTTTCAAATTCGGTTGGATGCGATCACATTCCATCAGTTCTCATCAGCCCGTCACACGAATGATTTTTTACGCATTCTCTTAAGAGCTGATACCTAGCGGAGCGTCCTGCACGGTGTGTAACTCCCAAGAAGTTCGCCTTCGATGTTGATGGTGGGAACCTTTTTGATCCATGTAGCTTGCCATTTCTCATTCGGTGCTCATGGCGAAAGTTAATGATTTGTTGTGAACATTTCTAGTGTGTCGACGATGTCCATGTTGTGAAGTGTAATACATACATCCCATAGGTTGGTCTCTGCACCTCACGGCCACTAATTTTTCTGCCGCCCTCTTGATGCACATAGTGAGTCATTAGCATCTAACATTCTCCCTGTCAGAATTGTTAACAAAACACTTTCAAAAGAGCCCCACTAAAGGCCGAACTTGAGACATTGCGGTCAAGGGGTTCCTTGTCAGTGCGGAGTTGTCCTACTCGCACGTCCCTAATTTTTCTCGTGCTTGCGGCGTCTCGTTTAAGAAATATATTTTCGAATAGTTGCTCTTACACGACTCTCTCTCTCTCTCTCTCTCTCTCTCTCTCTCTCTCTCTCTCTCTCTCTCTCTCTCTCTCTCCCCCTCCCCCTCTCCCTGTAAATGACGTGCCAGACGCCACGTGTGGTGTGAGTGTGATACATTTTCGGCCAAACCAGTAACGAAACTTTCGGGCAGCGTTATTAGCGAACAGAAAGCGTGTTGCTGAAGCGACGGCGGGAGTTACAGCGTAGTCGCACAGACCCGCATGTCTGCGTCAGCGTGCGGGAGTGTGGGTGGCATCGATCTCCGGTTGTGTGTTGGGCTCGACTGCGCGTGTGCGCTGATGGCTGCGTGACGCCATCGCGTCGCGTCGCTGCCCCCCACCCCCCCCCCCCCCCCCCCCCCCCCCCGCCCCCGGCAACCCCAAGTCCGTCTGCGTGGAGCGGCGCCGGCGCTTCGTGTCGGCGGCTCAGACACCGCAACCAAAGTATTAGACATTTTGCACATCCACACGTTCGCACTTGATTGGCGTTTTCCTCTACAACTCAATCCTATCTTTGACAGACTACTCGCCCTGCCAGCCTTTCCGAAATCTTCATAAAAATCCTAAGGTAAGCCCTCCCAATATGAGCATTCGGAGCGACGAACTGTATCGTGTCAATAGCTACATCTGTGCTTCGCAAGCCACCTTACGATGGGTGGCGAACGTTGCCAGTGCGAAGACGTCAGAAGCTGATGGGAAACAGCTCAACAACGCTGCAAGACCCCCTGTTCATCAATTCAATGCAACCTGTCCATGTCACGGTCAACAAACATTGGTTGTAGTCTTGCGATAGCCTTTTATGGCACATTTGTAGTTCAGAACACCATAACACCCCGGTACAAAACATTCTTCCTAGGGAAAGAGTTCAGGAAACTTGGAACTCTAAAAAATATCAGCCTTTCTGCAAATATTGGAAACTCTTTTTTGATAGAGCAAAAAAAGAAAAACTTCTACGACCTATACATAAATACTACGGAAGCGTAAGTCACTAAATCCGGTGGACAAACGCGGGACATGGAACGTATATTGTACAGTGAATGGCGGTGTGAATTATAGTCACAACTTAATGGACTTCAGAGCGTAACAAGGTTTTAAAATCTTAGCTGGCACAGGTTCGAAGAAAGACGCCGTACATCTAGCGGAAAGGTAGCTTTCAAAGCTCAAGGACGAGTCCTTCAGGCCAGAAATTGATAGTACCCAACCCAATGTAAATTCGTGCAGATAAAATTAAGCCAGCAGCAGCGTGCAAAAAGACGAAAAAGCAGTCCCCTATCTGCGAATAGAACAGGAAATCTTAAGTCTTACAATAAAAATAGTCCTCTGCCAGTCTCTTCTGTGGGAGCAGAGCAGTAGTAGATTGTCAGTGACGTCTATGGCTGTCGAATTTGTATAGGCGCACTCAAGCACCTTGCGGGTCTACGATCTTAGTTAAATAGCTGCGCTCATTTGAGCGTCCCCATTTGAAAGTAGATAGTAGTGATCGGGTATGAAAGTACTTTGGAAGGTATGGAGAGGAAAAAGTGACAAGTTCAGCTCTCTGCGTACCCTCGGTTTTATTTGGTATCAGGATCTTCGTTCTAGCTGACAATTTTGACTCGTTCTAAATGTTCATTTCTGCGTATACTTGGATAATAAGGAATGTTACGTATTCGAGGTGTTAAAGTTCATTTGGCGTACTGTTGCGGTCACAAAAGACGAAACAGTCAACGTCTACTTGCATGTGATCGGACTTCGTAATTGGCCAGCTACTCAAGAATCAGCGTCGGAGAGAGCCAATGGGTTAACGCGAGATCCGAACCATGGTGCTGATTCATATCTTTCGTGTACAAATCGTCAAGCGGGGTGTCACTGTAAATCGGAAGTAAATCGGAAATTAGAGAATCTAACGGAGCGGCTTCATTTGATGTCTGACACCCACTCAACCCCCAAATCAATGTCCAGCTTGACGTTCATACTAGACTAATATCAGTCAGAATAAAGTATTAGTTACGACTTCTTGAATGCATTTAAGTTCACTGGCCAGTACGAAAGGAACTTAACGCCTTCATCTCCGTATACGAGACACTTTGACTGCTGGAGTAGCGCCTTGCAGGCGTCTACCTCCGCTTCTGATGTCTAAACTATTCAATTGTTTCACATCTGAGCATTGAACTGAAAGCACAGGTGTTTCACGATTTCCACCAGGTATCGCTTCCTAAATCTGACAAAGGTAGTATTGGTCAGCGTCTTCCCACTAGCACCATTTTGGTTCAGTCAAGCAAGGCACGTGTCATGCCGATTGAACACTTCTGTCCTTCATTTTCTGAACATTTGATTGCCACACACATTCACTAAGTTCTTCGGTCTACCGAATCTCACATTGAGCCACACAGTCCTCACGACTTGCCGTTCAAGTAAGAGCGTCTGAGACATCAACGATCTGTTCCATGCACCACCACTTGAACATTACTATTAGTTTCTGCAGGAGAAAGTTCGTTTTTCGGGCTGAATTATATTAAAAATCGGCTGTTTAAGTTCTAGCTTTAAGTTCTTGTTTTTTAAAAAGTTAAGATAAATGCCTTACAGAAAAACGTGGCTACCTGCATGACATAACGTAGTATCAGTGCGTAACATGCCATTCGACAGTTTTTAGTGTCACACTCCAGAAGTTCTCTATTGTGAATTATAAACAGGTTTATGGCAGTGTGTATACGCGGACAAGAAAAAATTCCCGCGTTTCTCTTCATTTTCCGTTTATCCTGGGGCGTGTACACCCTCTATAGGATATATAAAAACATGTTGTCCACGTCACAGGGAGCTAGTGTCCTAAACTGTGCGGGAAGAGTTATATCGTAAGATACTGATGATCCTTTACAAGGCGGTAAACCCTTTCTCCTTTCAGAAATTAATCCTTGGGATAAGTTTTGTATGAGGAATAAATTGTCTTAATATAGAATATTTACTGTCCTACGTCCCAGATTATTTCAGCACTGTGGAAGCAACAAGATTTTGAAATCTGAAGTTGGCTACAGAAATTCAGATATAAATTGAGTTTAGTTACAGGTTTTAGTTAGCAGTCTGATATGATTGTGTAGCGGTACATTTTACCACAAATTCTTTGATGATACGGGCCTCAGAAATCTGTAATGAGAGACAACGAAACCCATGTTTAATATGCGACATACGATACTTCAGAATACCCAGTCTCCCCTGCGTACTAGCTGTATTCAGAATAGGAGGTAAAATTATGGAGGCAAACTGTTCCTTACGGTACACGCCATACGTTGGCAAAAGTGTGTAAATGTGCAATGAGGTTGGCAACAGTTCCTCCTGACACTTCCATCGACTGGTTACTAGTGGCGGCGCTCATTGGGATCGCGTGTGCGGCTGTCTTGTATGCACGACACGCCGCGAGGGCTGCTGGATGGCGTCGGCAGTTGGCTTGTCAGCGGGGGCGCAGATGTCATGCAAATGGCTGGACCGCCCAGTAAGCGGTGGAAGTCGCGGACAGCTCATGGCCGCGTGACGGTGGCATGCCGATGCACAAGAACGAGAGCGGCCGCGTGCGCGTGACTCACTGCTCCGAGCGCAACACTGCCGATACAATTAAATTACTTGGTTCCAAAGACCTTAGCAAGTATCTCTCTCTCTCTCTCTCTCTCTCTCTCGCGCGCGCGCGTGCGCGCGCGCGTGTGTGTGTGTGTGTGTGTGTGTGTGTGTGTGTGTGTGTGTGTGTGGTGAAAAATGAAAATGTATAAAGGCCTGGATTCGAACCAGGGTCTCATCAATAGGTAGATGCGCTAACCACTACGCCACCCTGGCACAGAGGTTTTGCGCAGACTACCCTAGTACGCCTCCCTCCTCAATCCAAATTCCCGTTCATGCTTCAATCCACTTAGTACTCCCTAGAAACTCGTTGGATGCTGATGTTCTATTCCAATACAGTTGGAGAGACTCCGCAACGTTGTTACTTCAGCGGGAGTAGCAATTGGTCTGAGTCATGACTGGGAATTTGAACTGGGAGGGAGGCGTGCTAGGTTAGTCTGTGCTGTTGTACAAAGCCACGGGGCCAGTCTGGAGTAATGGTTAGCGCATCTGCCTAGTGACCAGGAGTTCCTGGTTCGAATCCTGGCCTGGGTACAGTAGTTAGAAAGTCTACGTCCTCCTTCAGACGTACAGAAACCGTTACCAACAGGCCGAATTCATTGGTAGAAATGATAATCGAAATATGCACGACTTCTGCGCAAAACTACATTAACTCCGCATTAAACACAAAATAATAGAGGCGTGCAGTGTCTATAAAACTACATCACGTATCTTTAAATAATTAGTGATCACTTTTGATACGAGGGGCATTCAATAATTACGCCACCTTACTGCGAGGGCTTGTATGCCCACATGTTACTACTCTGATCGACGTCGCAGCCAACGTCTTGCTGCAACAACTCCCTCATCATCCTCCCCCCCCCCCCCCCCTCCAGTCATCCACGTGCTGCTTCCCACGGAATGAGTGCATCCTTCATTGGGACAAACAGATGTAAGTCGAAGGTGCGAGAATCAGGCCGTATAGTGGATGATGAAGAACAGTCCAATGAAGTTTTGTGAGCTGCTCTCGGGAGAGCAGACTTCTGCGAGGCCTTACGCTCTCATGAAATTCGTTTGCATTTTTAAGGCGACGAGCACACTGAAATCGGTTCTTAAATCTCCTGGGGGTAGTATAACACACTTCAAAGTTGGTAGTTATACCGCGAGGGACGAGAACAGTATAATACCTTAGGAGTCCTAGAAGACTGTCGCCTTGACTTGACCAGATGAGGGTGTGGCATTGAACCCTCCTCCGGAGGGGAGGTGGTGTGGCGCCACTTCATGGATTGTCTTTCTTCCCAGTTCGAACTGAATCCATGTTTCATCGCCTGTCAC
Organism: Schistocerca americana; assembly: GCF_021461395.2. Lineage (NCBI taxonomy): Eukaryota > Metazoa > Arthropoda > Insecta > Orthoptera > Acrididae > Schistocerca > Schistocerca americana. The sequence continues at coordinate 38,888,680 of NC_060123.1, forward strand.
TGTTTGACAAAAAAAATTGTCACGATCAGCCTCTTCACGCTCACGCAGTTGCTCACAGATCACACACACACACACACACACACACACACACACAGTTCTACACATTTAGCAATTTTTTTTCAATCGAAACTGACAGAGTTCCATTTATTTATTGAGCGAGCCCTCGAATAAGCGGATAATCACTTGATGACACAGCAGCTGACTGGCTGGTTACACCTACGTTAACTAAAATCAGACAAAAAATTTACCTTGCGACTTGGATCTGCCGCACGAAAAAAATTATGCCTAACGTGTCTTAACATTTAGCAGATAGCAAAGATTTCTTCAATCATACCCGGAATAGGTGTGTCGAATGTCCATTTCATTATTTTTTACATCTAATCTACAAATCAGTCAAGTGCATGGCTGAAGGTACTTCCGATTATGCAACGTATTAATTTCTGCATATTTAATTCGCCTATGCGATCTGTAAGAACCACTGATTAAATGTGTCTGCTTACTGCAATTACACGAACTTTGCTTTCACCTCCCTCCCCCCCCCCCCTTCCTTCCCGCGTGCACAAATTACAGTATATACCTAGATTCCTCGCTTAAACTTCACGGAACCGGTATTCAGTAGGCTTTCTCGAGAGAGCCGGCATCCGTCTTCAAAAGTCTGTTGGTTCGAACTTTTTTTTCAACGTTAATGCTACTTGACCATCGATCAACTGGTGATCAATTGTACTGCCTTCTATTGTATATTTCAAATAACCCCCGAGTCCTGTTTGGGTTATTTTGTAAGCAATCTGATCTGTAGGCAGACACAGTTTTCCGAGAGCGAACACTTAAAGCAAGTCGCCAATCTTTGCACCACTCTGAAGACCTGGTTGGGTAACTGTACAGCTCCTTTTGCCTACTACTTTCTAACAGAGAATTAAATACTTGCAGACAGTGAGTTTACTAATATTTTGCAGGTCATTAACATAAAACCTGAACAGATCGTAAGCAAACATATCTCCCTGGGGACGTCTTAAGTTACTCGTACATACGTCAAAGGCTTCCCATCTAACATAACATGTTGCTTTCTCCCTACAAAGAAATCCTCAACCTAGTCACAAATATAGTTGGATGCTGTAAATATAGAAAAATGTTTGCCTGTTGCTAACCATAACTCACTAACAATGATCAGCTGCTTCCCAAACGCCAGACACTGCTTCTTGACTTCCTTATCAGAATATGTTCAGCTACATGTAGCATATATCCATCATTTGGGTTAGGATTTATCCAGATTGTTTGGCTTCGGGAGCAATAAATTCTCAGCAATACCGCTAAAGAAGCAGGCTGGTCACCAGGTCCACTGGGGATGTGGATAAAATCTATTGCCATAAAATTTTTTTTCCAGAAACGTTCTCCCTAAGTTTCAGCGGGATGTGACAAACTTTTTCTTAATATTAATGGCCAGTGCAGAGCTTCATAAAAACTCGGCTGCAACAGTTAGCGCCGTTGCCGCCACAACACCCAAGTTATCCTATGTTTCCTGACGAATACAGTCCACATCTACGCTTCACATAGTTGGACTTAAGGGGATTTGAGTAGGCAATGATATGAACGAGGCTATAGACATACGGTGTCCACTTCAGTGTAAAGGAATAACGGATGGAACAGATTAGCATCCAGCGTCAATTAATTAGACCACCTTTTAATTAGCGTAAAAGGTAACGATTTTACAAAGCATGCGGCACAACGATAACTCTATTCAGGTGATGGGCGCCCGAACGTTCTGCGTCCAGTGAAACTCCTCTTGGCTGGATCTAAATCGTGTTGTTGGAAGGATATGGGATTTTATTTTCGAGATGTCACGAATGTAAATACTTTAAATGGTTTTGTGTGTGTGTGTGTGTGTGTGTGTGTGTGTGTGTGTGTGTGTGTTTTTGCAGGTACATGCGTGTTCTTTGTTGCCAATGAATAAACTCAGCCAATCAGTGACATGAACGTACGTAACGTCGTGTCTGCATCTGTACCTGTCGTACAATGCCTACACTGTATAGCATTATCACATCATGAGACCACTTTTAATTCAGTTTGTTTTGTACATCGTTAATTTACGGTGAAATGAAAATTACAGTATGGTTCAAGGCACCATACTAAGAAAGAGATATTTAGTGCCGTTTCTGTTTACGCGAAAAGTTTTAAAGACGTTTACTGGACCGGGTTGAAATCAGGATAAATTCGCCGAAGTACAAAAGTAAGAATTCAATGTAGTGTTTCTCGTGCACATGAAAAAATAGTAATCTCGAACCGTTACAGTGCAGATTAGTCTCCCGTGCTGTGTTCGAACTGAAAGATGTGAAAGATTGCCACATTAACTGTGCTCATGAAGTACGTCTGATGTTTAGCTAGCATTACGTTGTACGGTACTTCCACTGGTGCGCTCAGAAAGGTTTCACCACATAATGGGTATTGTTGCTCATTCAACGATTTGAAGAAATAATAGTACTTCGTAAAACAGGAAAGTTGTAGCAGTGTGGTGCGAGTAGGAATTATCCCTTTCGCAATCCATTGGCAGAGCGCATAAGAAACATGGTTCCGGTGGGCCAAAAGTGCAAGAGATAGTATTAGGCGGACTGAAATTGAGAAGCAATAACTAGTTACAATTAAACTGAATTGTAGTAGTGGAAACGTCAGCCATGCTATGAGACACACAATTTCGACAATCCCCAAAAATGGAACAAAACCAAATATAAATTTTAAAAACATTACGTTTAACGACGAACAATATGGCACGTAGTCCTATGCAACAACTCCACACATGTAATGTCCAAAACACCGACGCATCGAACTAGGTTATCGTAATGAACACATTAAGTACCAATATGCTGGCGACTGACTAAAGGATAAAATAATTATTTTCAAAAATTTCGGTATAGTTACTATCCACATAAAATAGCCCAGGGCATAAAGAACAGACGAAAATTACAAAATAGTCCTCTAAACAAGTCCAGCTAGCAGCATCTCTTATCTCGTAGATAAGAAAGACAAACCGATCTAATCCACCGTCAACAAAATAATGCCTGGGTAGGGTTTTGAAATAGTTACGCTCGCCTGTAAGGAGAATGCAGGGATTATAATTTACCAACCGAAATTAAATCCAAGTCAGAAAAAATACACTACATTCAAAATGGTCCTTTCCGTCCATCTACACTAAACGGAGCCAAAACAAATCCTGTGGCACAAAATAAAATGGGTTCTCTCATCAGCTCTCTCTCTCTCTCTCTCTCTCTCTCTCTCTCTCTCTCTCTCTCTCTCTCACGCACTGCTCAGCGCCAATCCAGCTTCTATGTTGTTGTAGTTGATATATTCTAACTTCCACGGCGTCTTCGATGATTACGCCCCAGCAGCTTGAAGTATGGGATAGTATCCGTGTCGATCAAAATATTTCGTACTTTTCGGTAAGGCCGCGTTCGGCGAGTAAGATTCCTGTAATTAATGTTCCGCTGATCGGTACAATGCTGGGAAACAGTGTGAATAGACTGCCCCACGCAACTATGCCGCATTCACATGGAATAATTAACCCCCGGGACTCAGCTGTCGTGAGTATATTCAAGACGACGCAACATCTTAGGTGACCGAAATACAGATTTTTTTTTTCTCATCTGTGATTCGTCCAATTTTACTTTGTCCCTCCACAGAATAGAAGAAACGTCGCAAGCTGATACTGTTGCTTGTGTCGACTTAAGAGTCGAGTTTTCCGGAGAGAGCTGACTTACTTTAAGTGAGAGATAGTAATTCATGTGAAAAAGCACTTTGAGAGTTTATTTCAGTGCCGAGATGATTGTGGTCCGATATACTTTTAGCTCCGTGTATGAGTGCCCACCACAATTTACTTTGGAAAGGATAATGGAAATTTTACTAGTATCAGTGTAAGATTGGGAAAAAAATGCCTCCCACAGGTGAGAGTATTAAAATCTTAATTGGCAATTTGTTGCGAGTTCAAAGCGCTGCCGAAAAGGAGTGAAGCTCACATACTGCTAGGTACCGAAAGGTTGTTGAAGCCTGAAATTGATAGCAGTGAGATTTTTGGGGAAAATTTAACTGTATATCGAAAGGATAGGCTAACGCGAAATGGAGGTAGTGTGTTCGTCACAGTAGACAAAAACCCAAATCCACTGACACAGAAACTGAAACTGCATACGAGTCTTGGCGAAACTCATTATCAGGGGTGGGCATAAAATAATTGGATCATTCTATCGCACACTAGACTCATCTCCTGGAGTACCCGAAAACTTTGAGGAATTTACGTGCACGTGATCTGAAGTTTTCTCCCAACATAATCTACTCATCGGTGGAGACTTTACCATCAAACAAATAACTGGCAGAATCACAGTTTCATTAGCGGTGGACGTGATAAGACAACATGCAAACCATTTCTAAATGCCTTCTCTGAAAAGTACAAAGAACAGATAGTTCGGAAACTCGATTCATGTGGAAATTTATTGGCTCTAACAAATGGACCTCACCTCTTCATGTCCACATCGAAACTGGTATCCCTTACCATGACGCGGTTGTGACAAACGAGTACCAACGCACAAAGGTTTAATGCAAATGGTCTACTATTAAACGAGGAAAAGACCCAGAATATGTGGTTCAGTCTATCAAAGACTAAAAAAAAATGGAAAAACAGAAGCCAAGGTTTTTAGGTATTATACTTGACAACGGTCAAACATGGAACTCCCATGTTGATCACATAGTGATTAGGTTGTCAAGAGTTATATATTTGTTGAAGAGACTGATGTGTTGTTTGACATTTGAGTACGTAAGAACAGCGTACTTGCGTACTTTGCCTTTTTTCAGTCTGTTTTAAGGTATCTGTTAATACTCTGGGGAAACGGCAAAAAAATAAATGAAATTATGGTGATCCAGAAGAAAGCAATCAGAGTAATTGCTAAGGTAGATAACTGAACATATTGTAAACCACCGGTCATTAAATATAGAATTTTAAGTTATTAATTTATATATTCTTGACAGGGTTAACTACATACTTGCTGAACTACGTAATTTAAGTGTAAGATCAAAGACATGAGTACTATACAAGAACCTGTACTTATCTACTGTTGCCACAAAATAGATTAGCTAAAACTAACAATAGTCGGAAGTATATGGCAACTGAAATATATAACAAATCGTTTAAGAATGCGCCAGTCAAGCCTGACAAATTATTTCAAGAAAATGTACATAACTTCTTGTTAACTAATCCATTCTATTCATTAGAAGAATTTTTAGAAATGCCCAATATCAACTTAAATATGTAAAAATTTATTTTGTAAAATTAATAGGTTAAGTGAACTGACGAAGTCTATTGCATGTAATAATGCTAAATGACCAATAAAGAATCTGAATCTAAAACAAGCAGAAAGTTATATATTTTCAGTAAACTAGGTAAAAAAATTTGTAGTGTCTTATCTGTGTGAAGAACTTGAAACTTCCAGCATACGTCAGAAGCATGTAGAGAAAGTCTAGCTCAAGTTTAAAAGAACAGTTGATTACGCACTGGATAGATATGCGCTAGTACAACGGTTCATAATGAGAGGGAACCTCCTGGTTTAGTCACCGTAAACAAACTTCGAAAGAAACGGAGATCACTGCATAAAAAGTGTGAAACAAAACTTAGGGCTATAGATAGATGCTGAATGGAACGCATTTGGCTGTCAAGAGCAATGCGTGAATGAATGCCTTCAGTGACTACCGTAGCAGAATATTGTCAATGACATTTCACAAAATTCAAAGAAATTCTGGTCGTATATAGGCTGAAGGCTGTTAGTGGCACAAAGACAGTGTCCAGTCTCTAGTGAATGAGACAGGAACTAAAATTAAGGGTAGTAATGCAAAAGCTGAAATGCTTAACTTTTTAAATGTTCCTTTACAAAAGAAAGCCCAGGAGAACTGCTCCAATTTAATCCTCGTACAATGCAAACAAGAATTAATTAGTATTAGCGCCAGTGCTGCAGCTGAAATAGTTAAAACTGAACAAAGCTCCAGGCCCCGATGGAATCCCTGTCAGTCAGTATACTGAATTTGCGGCTGAGTTAGCCCTCTTTCTAGCTATTTGTAAAGCGAAAGGGCAATGAAAAGTTTTCAAAAACTGTCCTGTTTCAGTTTGCCTTAGAATTGGGGACTAAATACGAAAATCCTTGCAGTTTGGTCTGTCAGTAAAGGTGTTATATTTCTTTTTGAGAATACAAGTCACTGTTACGGGCGACTGCCGCGTAGGCAGGTCGGAGCGAGCGGACGTATGCCCATGCGGTGTCGTATCGATAGACGGAAATTACGCTCTATGCTGTCTGGGCTGCCCCATGAGGCAGCGGCTGCCGGCTATGAAGCAGGGGCGAAGCGCAGGCTCTCTACCAGAAGTGTGTTTACAGTTTCCGTTTAAGTCAAACCTTTATATCTACTCGAAAACCTCGAAATCACTTTTTGAGTAATGAAAGGAATGAAAAATTTTGTAATTTTCAGTTCACTTACATCGCGTACAAGTATTAAACCACATCCAATTCCTAAAATTTTTAGTTTTATGTAAGTGAATGTAGGTGCACTTCCACAGCGATGAATGTTTACACGAGTGACTAAGATTTGGAAGTGCATCTGGCATTGGGCTGAAATTGGAAAGGAGTCGGGCGATTCACTCGCTCGCGACGTTTGGGCTGCTATATTTTGTTCATCATATTCCGATTGTTACCATTTCATGTGTGTTCTGACATTACGTCATTTTAAGGCAAAAGCAAAATTAAGGTTTAAAACTCTACATGCGATTTGTTATAATTAAATGTCAAGTAATGATATATCGTCTGTAAAAGTGCTAAGAAAATTAAAGACAGATTCAAAGTATTATCCCTATGCAACTGCTGTGGTCCTGCGGTTAAAGATTTGTCGTTGTAGAATCCAAGAAAGTGGGTTCGTATATAGGTATACGCTAGTTTTTTTTCTTCAACGATACAAATGCAATATTTTATACATGTAACAGAACTATGTTCTGCAATATTAGATGTTATTTGCATGTAAGAGCGTGCTCTCAAGAGTTCCTTTAAATTCGTGACCTCAGGCTGGTTAAAACACTAAAGATGAAATTGCTGCGAGTGAAACAACCAGCAGTGACATTTATATTCCTTCATGTCGCAAATACTTCATCATTTTTTCAGAATACGTCGCGATTTCCGATAGTGTGTTTAGGGAAGACCTAAGAGCATAACTTAAATAGCAACGAATGAAACAAATAGCAGTGATATTTCCACTGGAATGACAAGTCATACGATACCGATATTATAATATGGTGGTAGTACCGCGTACACAAGGTATAAAAGGGCAGTTCACGGTGGAGCTGTGATATGTACTCGGGTGACTAATGTTAAAGGTTTAGACGGGAATTAAGAAATGGTTCAAATGGTTCTAAGCATATGGGACTCAACATCTGAGGTCATCAGTCCCCCTAGACGTAGAACTACTTAAACCTAACTAACCTAAGGACATCACAAACATCCATGCCCGAGGCAGGATTCGAACCTGCGACCGTAGCAGCTGCGCGATTCCGGACTGAAACACCTAGAACCGCTCGGCCACAGCGGCCGGGTGGGAATTAAGACATCGAACGCGGAATGGTAGATGGAGCTAGGCGCATGGGACGTTCCAGCTCGGAAATTGTTAGGGAATTAAATACTCCGCAATCCACAGTGGCAAGAGCGAGAATACCAAATTCCAGGCATTGCGTCTCTCCACGGACAACTCAATGGCCGACGACTTCACTTAACGACAAAGAGCAGCAGCGTTTGTGCAGAATTGCCAGTGTTAACAGTTCAGCAACACTGCGTGAAATAAACGCAAAAATCAGTGCGGATATATGACGAACGCATCCGTTAGGGCAGTGCGCGAAATTTGACGTTATTGGGCTGTGGCAGCAGACGACCGACGTGAGTGCCTTTGCTAGCAGTAAATCATGGGCGCCGCTCTTCCTGGGCTCTTAGCCAATAGCGATTGGACCCTAGACTAGTGGAAAACCGTGGCCTGCTCAAACGAGTCCCGTTCTCAGTTGGTAAGCTGATCGTAGGGTCTGCGCCATACCAACCGTACCAAGTCAGGGACCCTAGTCGTCAAAAAGGCACTGTGCAAGTTGTTGTTGGTTCCATAATGGTATGGGCTGTGTTTACATGGAGTGGCCTGGGTCATTTGGTCCAACTGAACCTCTCATTGACTGGAAATGGTCATGTTCGGCTACATGGAGGCCATTAGCAGCCATTCAGACTTCATGTTTCCAAACAACCATGGAACTTTTTTGGATGTTAATGCGCCATGTCACTGGCCACAGTTGTTAGTGACTGGTTTGAAGAAAATTTTGAACTAGTCGAGCGAATAGTTTGACCAACCAGATCGCCCGATGAATCTTATCGAATGTTTTTGGGACATAATTGAAAGCTCAGTTAGCGCACAAAATCCTGCACCGGAAACACAATAGCAGTTATGGACAGCTATAGAGGCAGCGTGGCTCAATGTTTCTGTTGCGCACTTCAAACTAGAGTCCATGCCCCGTCAAGTTGCTGCACTACGCAGGACTAAGGAGATCGGACACAATATTGGGAGCTATCCCACGACTTTTTTTCACCTCGGTGTGTAGGCTTGCTTGTCGCAAATACTTAGCTGCGATCGAATCCTTAACAACTCCTACGTAAATTTGTCGGTGAAGACCGATAGCATCACACGAGTCTGGGAATCACGTGATGGCTTTCCGATCTGAACCGAATACCAGAGGCATTTCAGATGTTTAGCCACTCGTGTCGTCTAAAAAACCTCTAAGCTTCTACGCCCTAATTCCAGCACAGTGCGATATAATACAGCACTGTATCCATCTTTTGGCGCTACTCAACTGAGGAAACGGGTGGTGTCAGTATAGCTTGGTGTGTTTCGGTATTGCCCCGGTCTCTGTCATAGAAAACTTTTAGCAATTTGGGACTCAAACTCACTGTGGTTCTGCTCAGCTTGTGCTCCAGACGAAATTAACCGAAATGCACAGGAAAGTAAGAAACCAATCTCTCAAGACTCCGTTTCGAAAAAAACGAATACCGGTAACGTAAATTAAAGTTCAACATGCTTCTGGAGATGATGGAACCGGCTAGAAATTAGCGTTACGCGCGGCAGTCCCCGTAGAAAGTGCGCAGGTTACCCGCCGGTGGCAATTATCTTGTAACTGGTGTTGGCGCTATCGTGGCAGATAACATTGCCAGCTGGTTTGAGCAATATACTAGTACACCTGCAGTGTAAAAGATTGGTCAATCCAGCTTGCCGTTTGTCTCCTCCACGAAATATTTCGAAATGGTTCAAATGGCTCTGAGCACTTTGGGACTTAACATCTGAGGTCATCAGTCCCCTAGAACTTCCAAAACTACTGAGGCTTAATAACCTAAGGACATCACACGCATCCATGCCCGAGGCAGGATTCGAGCCTGCGACCGTAGCAGTCGCGCGGTTCCGGACTGAAGCGCCTAGAACCACTCGGCCACAACGGCCGGCAAATATTTCGACTTGAGCTATCTTCTGACACCTCAGAGGTGTAGACCACAGTTTCTTCAACTGAGTTCTGCAGTACCGTGGGCTAAAAGATTTGTTCTTTTTTTTTCAAACATTCTAAGAAGTAACTTCATCGTCTCTACAAAAAAGACAAAAAGAAAAACCACTTCCACTTGGTGATTTGAATAGCTTGTATTTGTCAGCTCACAAACGGCCGAGTCCCATGTTGCTACATTTACCATTTTTATCTACATACATTACAAGCCAGGGCACTCAGCTTGTTTCGGCAAAACATAAATACGAGAACAAACTTGATGCAGAACCTGTTGTGCAATACCTATATCTGTAAGTATCCTAAACACGGAATGCTATTAAAGACATGGCCTCTATCTGAATTACAGTGGCCACGAAACAGAAGCATAAATAGATACTGCTACATGAAACGGAGCATGGAGAAACAACACTGTAAACATGACACTATTGCTATATAATAAATCAGCCACGAAAACAGATGTGGACCGACTCAACTGTGAGCTGAACCCTGCCTAGACATAACAGATTTTGCAGGAGGAGGTCATTTCCCGTTTCCCGGAACCATTAAAAACTCAAGTACTTTGTGTAATTGACGGTCTTGTAGTCTGCCGATTATCTCCCATTTGCGAGGAGAAACTGACGTTCTTGCGCGTGAACACAAGATCTTAAAAAATAAGCTATTGGAACTGCAACATTAGTTACAAAACATTAACTGTAGGGTGCTCCAAATTAACGAACACTGGCCGTCCATTGAAAAAGTAAATCCAAAATGGATATGAATTGGGAACGAGTTACTGCAGAACAAATACAGAACAAAGGGTTGTACTCAGTTTTTTGTCAACGGAATTATGGAGTTATAAACGTAAATGTTATTTGCATAGAAGCAAACTTGGAGGCTGCAGCAATATTGTTTGCAAAACTATAAATAATTCTCTACATCAATGAAAATGAGCTTACACAAACTCTTGAAACTGATAAAACTGCAGAGTGATACTATTTGGTGACATTAAAATAGAAATTACGTTTAAAATTATATAAATAAGTTCGGTACATAAAACGTTTTTCAACTTTTACTATGCAAACGATGAGTTAACGAAATGTTGACCATCCTTAGATGATACAGCAGCCAATTTTCAGTTAAACAGAAAGCAGGCAAATATTGATGTAGGTATCTCAGATCATGAAGAGCTGTGAGGTAGATGATATGTAAATAATAAATAAATAGCTGTTCTACTGGGGATGGGAGGCTAATCTGAACCATAAATCACAAATTAAACCAACCAAAAAGGAAATTAATCTAAATGAACTGGAGTAAACTATTCCTGCATGGCATGAAATTGAAAAGAGGTGGCGACTGAGCTCTTACACGTACTAACTGGAAACCTTTAATGGAATGTCTTCCAAATGTTACAAAAATCATTGCAAGGAGAACTAGTCCTAAACTTCAGTGATGCATCATGTAACAGTACAGCTCACAAGGAAATTTGCACAATAGTAAAAAGGCATTATAAATAAGAAATAGTTACCTACATGTAAAACTAATGAACACATTCTTAATGCACCAAACAAAAGTACGGCAGGATGTGAGGTCATTAAATTAGAGGTAAATAGAAAATAGAATAACAGCCCCATTTCGAACCCACCAGATGTGTTAAACATAAATTTAAGCCTCATCTCAGGCATCAGTTTAAAGTAAGACCTGAGAAGTTGAAGCACTACTGTCTACTACAGCCAACAATAAAAATTGTAGTTTTAGCTGTATGAAGGTAGCTAGTAGAAAAGACATTCAGTAACTCAAAAGGTGAATATTATATCTTCAACTATGTAACTAAACGAACGAAAATCATCTTAGGGTCATCAACAAACTTCATACACACATTATTAGATGTTTATATAGACACTTAAAAAAAAATTTGAACTTCAAACTTTTAATAGAAAACAGCATATGGTACACAAACTACATGGGATCCATTATGAGCCAAAGAGGACTGAAAGTTCATTTGTCCCTTAGAACATTGTCACTCTCAAAATTTGACTGTAGCTAATTACTGAAGTATTACTCATTTCTTTTTACAGTGGACTGAACTTTCAAGACTTAATGGTGCGTCAAGGTGCCATAGACTCCCCTCCAAAGACACCTTTCATTCTGGGATTTGAGTGTGCAGGAGACATTGAGGAAGTGGGCCCTGGTGTGGAAGGATTCAAGGTTTGTTAAAAATACAGTGAATTCCGCAGAATAACAATAAGTTACTGTTTGATATACAGCATCTGTATCTACCTCTTAGTGGTATATAGATAATAAAAGGTTGCCTCATTCTTACAGCTTGTCAGAAGATGTTTCACACATACTTAATTTTTTGTAAAGTGTAAGTCTTCTTGGTTTGGTCTTACAGGTTGGTGACAGTGTGGTGGCTTTGCCAGAGTACAGAGCATGGGCAGAGCTTGTGGCTGTACCAGCAAAGTATGTTTTCCCTCTTCCAAGTGGGATGACACACCTAGATGCTGCAGCCATTGCTATGAACTACATAGTGGCCTACGTACTGTTATTTGAGTTGGGTGGATTGGCTCCAGGGAAGAGTGTGCTGGTTCATTCTGCAGGTGGTGGTGTGGTAAGTAGAACTAGCAACTACGTGTCTCTCTCTCTCTCTCTCTCTCTCTCTCTCTCTCTCTCTCTCTCTCTCTCTCTGTGTTTGTGCGTGGTGCCCGGAGCTATTGCACTCTTCCTTCCCGGGCTGCATTTCCTTCACCGTGCCCCTCCCTTCCCATCCTCACTTCTTCCTCTCTCTGTGTTCTGATTTATGTTGTCTTGGCTATCCACCTGGTTCCTTCTATTTCTTGCAGTTTTGTTCCTCTTGCCTATTCTCTTCTATCCTCTTTGACATTTTGGTCTCCCCTTGGAATCTGAACTCCACTTCCAAATTGTCTGTCTCTAGTATGAGCCATTTGGAAAAGAACTACCTCCCTAGCATCTATGATGTGGATTCCTCTCCCTCCCCCCCCCCCCCTTTTCCTTTCTTCCATGCTATAGCTGCTCCCTCCCCACTAAGCCACCAACAATGTAGCCAGTTGGTGTGGAGGGGCTGTTATGTACCCATCTGGCTGAGACCCCTGATACCTGTGCTGTTCCCACCACATGCTTGTGCTGTTCGCTCCACATGCTTGCCAATAAGTTGTTGCTTGTCATCCCAGAGCATCAGAACTCTTGGCAATGGCCGCTCTACCTGCCAGTCCTTGCTGTGGCTGGGTGGTGCCAATGGGGAAAGCCCCTGATCTGAGTGGGTGGTATCAGGCCGGATGCTTGGTGCATGAAGTATATCGAACTGCAAAAATCTAGCCATTCTCAAATGGCCATCTCTTTAATTGGTAGTGGATAATTCACTGGATCATTGAATGCTGCTTCATATGACCCTACACCCGCCCCTCCCCTTCCCTGGCTACACCCAGGTTTGCCATCTTGGGGTGGAACACTTCCCCACCATGTGGTCTGTACTAGGACAGACGGACACATTCACCACCACAAAGCCACTGCTTTTTGTGGAGAACATCAAGGACACGTTTGTTGGTCTCTCAATAAGATGCAGTCAGGCCTCCTGTTGAGCAAAGCTGCTTCTGCCGCCCAATCTGCAGACCTTCATGCTTGTGATCACTTCGGCGATGTCCCGGTGTCTATTATCCTTAGCCAGTCACTGAATATGGTCCAGGGAGTGATTTTTGTAGGAACCTCATCCTGCAAACTGGTGAGGGACTCCAGGCTAATCTGAATCGATGGGGTGTTCATTTTGTTAGATAGGTGTAGAAGGGCCGTAAAGATGACCGCACCAGTAATGGCACATGTGTTCTGTCTTTCAAGGGAGATGCCCTCAAAGACAAGAGCAAGGTTGTGTGTTACTGATGTGACCTGAAGCTGTCCATCCCACCACCCATGAGGTACTTTGGTAATTGGGCTTTGGGCATATGTCCACCCTCTGTATGGTGACTATGGCTGCCCATTGCATGAGGGAAGCCCCTGTGTTCTGCCACGTGTGTTTGTCAACACTCATGACCACCACTGTCCACCCATACAAGAAAGAAAAAAAGATCAGAGTCAAAGTACCTGGATCGTCTGTCTTAAGCTGAGAGTCGCCAGATAAATGACCACCTCCACCCAGGGTCAATTTCTTCTATTTGTGCCTGTTACATCATTTCCCCCTCCTACCACCTCCTTACCTCAGCTCTGTCTCCCCTTTCCCTGCAGTTCCAACACCTTCCCCTTTGGGTGCCTCCCCCCTCCCTGGCTGAAGAATTGCACCCTCCTTTAGTGCCTGCCAGTGATGGGGCCTGCTCCTACAACTCGGCCATTGGATGCACTGTCTGTGCATCATAAGGCTTTTTCAGTTCCATATCTTGTGTAGGCCTGCTCTCCCTCTGTACTCTACTCTTCTCAGCCTCCGAATGAGGAAAAGAAATAAGTCCACAACAAGACATGGTGGCGCCCCCCCCCCCCCCCCAAGTTCCCCTGGAGGTGCCATCTCCCCCTCCACAACATAACTGTAACTTCTTACTTATGGATGTCACACCACCCTCGATGGTGATGACCACTGACCCAGTGACATGACCTCCCCTCAGCTTCTTTATGTCCAACACGCATTCTCACCACACAATAATACAGTGGAATTGCAATGGATATTACTGTCACCTACCGGGAATACAACTTGTTTCCTCTGTCTGTGCACTTCTGTGGCGACCATTCTCCAGCATTTCATGGTTATTGGGCATTCTGTTGGAATCAGGCCAGCCCTGGGATACCATCTGAAGGAATTTGCACTTTGGTTCTCACCAATGTCATCAATGATTGGATTCCCCTTCGTACCAACCTGGAAGCTATAGCGATAAGAGTGCAAACAACCCCAGCAATCACCATCTGCAGTGTCTACCTCCCTCCAGGTAGGCCACTTCCATATGTTGACCTGCCTACCTTAATACATAAATTCCCAACCCCATACCACCTCCTCAGGGACTTCAGTGCGCACCACGCCCTGTGGGGGAGTGCCACTTCGACGGGTAGGGGTCTTCTAATTGACCAACTTATTACAGACTTTGATTTGGGCCCCTTCAGTGATGGTTCCTGTACACACTTCAGTGGCATGGCTTGGTGCTCATGGATCCTTATCTGCTGTTGCTCTGTCTCTCCTCCTCCTCTCCTTTCGTTGCTTCCCTACAGTGGTCGCCCCACAAAGATCTTTGTGATAGTGATTGCTTTCCAGCAATTCTGTTGTTCCCCTTTGCCACCGCCACGCCCCTATGTTTGTCATTCTGCCGAGTCAATTGGCCTTTATATGCATCTGCTGTGCACTTTGACACCTCTATCTCATGACTGCACGGTCATGTAAGATGTCTCTGCTAATCATCATGAGACTGGTACTGCTATGCTTCTATCCACAGGTTCCCCTTGTCGACTGGTCCCATGGTGGACCAAGGACATAGCAGTTACTCTCCAGGTCCACCGACAGTTGCTACAACAATTTCTATGACACACTTCCCAGACAAATCTTACCGCTTTTAAAGCATCCTCATGCTAAGGCTCGCTACTACCTTATTAAGCAGAGTAAAACAGAATGCCGGTAACACTGTTTTCTCCGTGGGGATGTATGCTTCTTCATCACAGGTTCGATAAAAGCTACATAGCCTTCTGGACCATCAGTGACAGATGTCCAGGATCTTATCCTGCCAGATGCTTTGTGTACTGATCCATAGGTCCTTGCATAGCACCTCATGATACGCTTTGCAACAGCATTGGCACCCTCTTCCTATCTTGCTACCTTTCTCCAGCAGAAACAATGAGTTGAAGACCCCCCCCCCCCCCTCCCAATTTCAACTACCGACCTGAATCCTGTGATCAATTCTTCACTGAAGGAGAATTCTTGAAGGCTCTCGCCTCTAAAGATGTCATGGCCCTATCCACAACCAGATGATCTTACACTTGGACATTGCCCAGAGACATCTACTTAGGATCTTCAACCACATTTTAGCTCACAGGTGCCTTCCCCTCGCAATGACGAGACAGCATAGTTGTCCCCATACTTAAGCCCAGAAGAACTCAGCATCTCTGAACAGCTATTGCCCAATTAACCGGACTAAACATTCTTTCCAAACTGCTTAAGAGGATGGTCAGTTCCCAGTTATACTGGGTATTCGTATCTCGGGGCCATTTGTTCCCTTATCAGTGTGGCTTCTGGGAAGAATGATCTCCAGCTTACCATTTACTCCAATTGTAAACGGAAATCACACAGTCTTTTACTGACACCACCTTGTCGTGGTCTTCTTTGACCTCCATACGGCATATGATATGGCTTGGCACCATCAGATTTTAGTTACCCTTCAAAGCTGTGGCTTTCGTGGCCCCTTCAGATTTTTATCCGTGAGTTTTTATCCCATCAGATATTGCGGATTCGAGTTACCACTTCACTCATCACCCTTTGGATACAGGAGTATTGTCTCGCACAGGATTCTGTGTTGTCGCACTTTTCCTGACCACCATCACTGTGCCTGTAACATTTGTTGGGCATCTGGTACCCTAGCTGTGTATGTTGACAGATTTTGGCATCTGGTGCAGCTCCCACTAGGTAGAATCTGCTGAATGCCAGCTCAAAGGCACCATCTGACGGGCCTCTGTTTGGGCACTCTCAAATGGCTTCCAGTATTCTCCCTCCAAAATGCGGGTTATGCATTTCTGCTTTGACCCACACTGCACCCCGATCCAGAACTTCATTTAGGTGACCAGTGTCTGGATGTTGTAGCACAATCCCATTTATTGGGCTTTAATTTGGATAAAAAGCTGATATGGCTGCCCCTTATTGACCACCTGAAGACTACCTGCATGTGGAAGCTTGATGCTCTCTGCCTCCTGGCCCACACATCTTGGCGTGCAGACCATGCTATTCTCCATCTTTCCCATGCTCTGGTTTTGTCTAGACTAGACTGTGATTGTCAGGTTTATGGCTAGGTGGGTCTTTCCACTCTGAACTATTTGACCCTGTTCACCCTTGTGGGGGGTGTGTGTCGATCAGTGCCTTGCACATAAGTCCCGTTGAGTCTCCTCACGGAAGTGGGGATTTCCCATCTACAAATACAATGGAGCCAAGTCCTGGTTTCTTATGCCATAGACATTCGATGATTGCCTGGCCATCCCGTGCACCCTGTCCTCTTTGTAAACAAGGGACAACTCCCTCCTAGCACCTGCCCTTGTGTGGGATTGCTGATTGGCCTCTTTTGGCACCTTGTGTGCTCCATCCTTGAAGAGTTCTAGGGTGCTTCAATCTTCTACACTGGTGGTTCTAAAATGATATGAGGCGGGATATACTTCTACATCTCCTACTGGCATGAACACGATTTACTGCTGGAATGATGTAGTGTGTTCACAGCAGAGCTGCTAGCCATTGACAGGGCCCTCCATTTTGTTACTCCGGCCTCCCCTCAGTGTTTTGATAAGTACAAACTCAATGAGCAGCTTGCAGGCTACAGATCTTTGCTACTCTACTCTACTCAACCTTTGGTCACTGATATCTACAACCATCTCTAGGCCATTGGCCATGCTGCCTGCTCAGTTGCCTTTTTCTGCATCCCAAATCATGTGGGGAATCCCAGGGAATAAACTGGCTGACAGACTTGAGGCAGGTACTTACCCCCCGTTCCATGTCATGATTCCAGGTGCAGATACATGGGTCCACATCAAATCTCTCTCTGCCCAAAAGTGGAATGCCATCTAGTTCACTACTGCTCAGTAATAAAATGTGTACAATCAAAGACTACTGCAGTCTGGTGCTCTTCCTTCTGCTCCTCTCAGTAGTAGTCCACTGTTTCGTGTTGTCTACACATTCGCCTTGCCGACTGTTTCCTCTTATGTAATGGGCCACCCCCACAATGTAGCTGTGGAGCCAGACTGACTGTATCCCATACACTGGTGGAATGTCCTCTTCTTTTGGCCCTTCACAGTAAGTACAGTCTTCCAGATTCTTTGTCCTCAACATTAGATGATGATTCATGGACAGTTGAACTGACCCTCAGTTTCCTAAATGAAAGTGGTTTTTATTTTCAGTTATAAGGTTTGGCTTTACTCCTAGAGCATCTTTCGCTGATAATGGCGGTTCTGTCAGCTTTCTGTGGGTCCCCGGACATGTAGGAGTGCCTGGGAATGAGGCTGCGGATGCTGCAGCCAAGGCTGCAGTCCTCCAGCCTCGGCCAGCCTCCCATTGTGTCCCGTCATCTGACGTTTGTGGGGATGTATGTAAGAGGCTTGTGTCCTTGTGGTGGGATGCTTGGTCATCCCTCCAAGGAAACAAGCTCCAGGCAGTAAAACCGCTCCCAACTGCTTGGACAACTTCCTCCCGACCATCTCGGCGCGAGGAGGTCCTTCTGACCAGGTTGCGGATTGGGCATTGCCGGTTTAGCCACTGCTACCTGCTCTCTGGTGACCCAGCCCCGCAGTGCCCTTGTGGTCAGGCATTAACGGTGCGCCATGTTTTATTGTCGTGTCCCCGTTTTAGTCAATTTCGTGTTGTCCTGTCCCTGCCATCTACCTTACCGGATGTTTTAGCTGATGACGCTCGAGCAGCTGCTCGTCTTCTGCGTTTTATAACTTTAACTGGCTTGACCAAAGACATTTAACCTTTTTACTTATTTCATCTGCATCTTTGTCAGGTCCTTTTGATGTCCCCCCATCCCCTTGAGTTTTAGCAGGTTCCTTGTGCTCTAACACCAGTGACTGGGCGCTAATGACCTCAGCAGTTGAGCGCCCTTAAACCCTACCAAAAAAAAAAAAAAATCCTAGAGCAAGGGCAGGGTGGTTGTGGTTGGGACCGCTCTTTGTATCTTCTAGGTCTGGGACCCATGACCACTCATCTGTGTGAAGACCATTCTTTTCTCCCTGCGTTCTTTCTCATTTTTAGATTTGGTCTACCCGGTCATGCCTTCTACTGTGTTGTAACTTCCCCACTTTATAGTTTGACCCCCCTCTGACAGGATCCATTCACATATAATGAACCCTCTCTTACACAAGTA
This sequence comes from Schistocerca americana, assembly GCF_021461395.2. Lineage (NCBI taxonomy): Eukaryota > Metazoa > Arthropoda > Insecta > Orthoptera > Acrididae > Schistocerca > Schistocerca americana. The sequence goes on from NC_060123.1 coordinate 38,907,277, forward strand.
ACTTTGGAATTGCAAGACTGATGACCTCACTGTTTAGTCTGATAGCCCCCTTCAGTCTTTTTCTCTATTAGGGTACTCAGCCTTACTTTAATCTGAGATAGCTAAAATTGTCAGTTCTCCTATACCACTAATTTTTGTGTAGCAATCTATTTTCAGAGAGATCCTGAGATATGGTCTCTCAGCTGAAAAACATGCCATTAACAGTTCATACACTAGCCTTCAGCTAGCTCCTAGTAACTTCGGTCAATTTCCACGAAACAGAATGCAATTTGGTCAGTTGCTCAAAAGACACAAAACATTGTTTCCATGAAAATAAATGTAATTTATTATCTTCTGTTAGATCTCGCCCCCCATTAAACACCACCTGTAGCTAGTTATCCGATTGCAATCGGATGCTCCTGTCTGCAAAGCATGAGTGCACATCCAAGACAACAATACTTCTTTAGATAACCAGAAAATAAGAAGTGTCAAATAGCATTCCAATCTGCAGGCACACAGTTCTAAAGGTCTCTATATTCAAAAAAAAAAAAAAAAATTCATGTGAGTCACTCACTCCAGATGACATATTAAACACCTGTAAATATCACCTTTCTCCCTTATCTTCCACAAATTGGAACCATCTTCCGGTATTGTCTTGTCAGTTGACTCATTAATTTTGGTAACAAAATGCAGCTCCATGAAATTATTGCAATAGTTAGCTCTTTCTTGGTGTAAGGAGCTGAAATGCAGGCACTTCATTCCCATTCTCATAAGCTTTTGCTATTATTTGAAAATCATGCTCCCTTAAGTAAGCATAGTAGAAAAAACTATTATTGAATGATGTAGGTATATAGGAAGTACATTAACCAAGGAAGGAAACAAGGACAAAATTTCTGAGATGATAAAATTGTCCAAAATTTTATTATTGTGCATGAGGCATAATTCAAAGAAGGAAAATACCTGCCAAAGCAAAGATTATGATATACAATTCATGTTATCTGCCAGTTTTGACCTATGGACCAGAACAATGGACTTGAACAAAGATCTGAATAGCATACAAGCAATAGGTATGTATGTTTCAGGGATCCTGGGCAAGGTAAAGGGCAGGATAAGGAATGAAAAATATGAAACATCCTGCAGATACAGTCTGCTACAAGAAACCACAAGGAGAAAGAGGCTTGAATGGTTTGGCCACATTAAGAGGAGTTGAGAGAGACTTTCAAAAGAGTTCTAGAATGGGCAGAATCAGGACGAAAGTATTTGAAGACCATGAAAAAGATGGAGAGACAAGGTCAAGGATGATGTGTGAACTGAAGAGGATGGCAATGTAAGGAGATGCTGAAAGATAGACTGAGAGAAAGGATAAGCTTGGAACAGGCTCTATGAATGAGCTGCAGAGGCAGTGGCTCCAATCACAACCCAGGCTACGCAACAATACCCTTCCTTTGCAACACTGGATACAGACTCTGCCATCTCCAATAGTAAAGAGTAACAGCTTACTGATGTGGCCAGAAATGACATTAAGAGCCTGTAGAGGAAATTCATGAAAGCTATACATAATTATATGGCTGCATTTTCCTGTGAGAGGAAAACATCATATTAAAACATTAAACAAGGGCCATGCTGAATGTAATAAGCAACAAGTTATGAAATTTTATTTATTTTTTAGTGGATCTCCTTAATCTCATATATTGCCACTTTCTAACATAGTCCCTTTCTTTGAATACATATTTCCTACCATTATGCAATTTCAAAAATACCATTACCACAGAGCTGCATTCCAGCTTCCCAAAGAAACTGACGCATCACTTGCTGAACATCCTCAAGTTTCTTGCCTTTGCACCTGTTCTTTAAGAGAACCAAAAAGATGGTAGTCAGAGGGTGCCAAGCTGGGACTGTAGGTTGGTTGTGGAAGTGTTTCCCTTACCCAAATTTCATGATCTTATCCACAGTGATACAAGCAATGTGAGGATGCATATTATCCTGTTGTAAGACTATCTTCTTTCCAGAGCCCTCAGGGCTTACTGAAATAGTGGATATAGTGGACACATTCATTTGTCCAGTCTTGAGGAAATAAATTTGAACACAGCTGTGCATCCAAGAAGACGGTATTCACAACTTTACTCTGCAAACCACCTTGATGTGCATGGTAGAGGGTACTTCCCACTGTACCAGTTATTAGGATTTCTTCCTGTTCCATTGGCGTATGGAGTGCAGGAAGAATGATTGTTAGAATGCCTATGCCCCTGCAGTAAATATTCTAATCTGGTTCTCATGATTCCTACATGAATGATTCATAGAGGATTCTAGTGTATTCAAAGGGTCAACATTTAAAGTCAGCTCTTTAAGCTTTAACAGACACTCTTGAGATAATTTACCTCTATCTTAAAGTGTCTTCCAGTCAAGTTCCTTCATTATCTCTCTGGCTCTCCTGTGAATGGAACAAACATGCTGCCCTTCCTGTATATGTTCAATATCCCCTGTTAGTGCCATTTGGTGTGGGTCCCACATGCTCAAGCAATATTCTAGAACTGGTCGCATGAGTGATTTGTGAGCAGTCTCCTTTGTAGACTGATTGTACTTTCTCAGTATTCTACCAATAAACCAAAGTCTACCACCTGTTTTATCCATGACTGAACGAATGTGATCATTCCATTTCATATCCCTACAAAGTGTTCCACCCAGACGATTGTACAAGCTGACAGGTTCCAACTGAGGCTCACTGATATTATAATCATAGGACGCTTTTTTTCATTTCATAAAGTGCACAATTTTACATTTCTGAACATTTAAAGCAAGTTGTCAGTCTTATTATATAATGGTAAGACAGAGATTTAGGAACCAGGTTTTAAATTGTAAGACATTTCCAGGGGCAGATGTGGATTCTGACCACAATCTATTGGTTATGACCTGCAGATTGAAACTGAAGAAACTGAAAAAAGGCAGAAATTTAAGGAGATGGGACCTGGATAAACTGAAAGAACCAGAGGTTGTAGAGAGTTTCAGGGAGAGCATAAGGGAACAATTGACAGGAATGGGGGAAAGAAATACAGTAAAAGAAGAATGGGTAGCTCTGAGGGATGAAGTAGTGAAGGCAGCAGAGGATCAAGTAGGTAAAAAGACGAGAGCTAATAGAAATCGTTGGGTAACAGAAGAAATATTGAATTTAATTGATGAAAGGAGCAAATATAAAAATGCAGTAAATGAAGCAGGCAAAAAGGAATACAAACGTCTCAAAAATGAGATCAACAGGAAGTGCAAAATGGCTAAGCAGGAATGGCTAGAGGACAAATGTAAGGATGCAGAGGCTTGTCTCACTAGGGGTAAGATAGATACTGCCTACAGGAAAATTAGAGACCTTTGGAGAAAAGAGAGGCACTTGTATGAATATCAAGAGCTCAGATGGAAACCCAGTTCTAAGCAAAGAAGGGAAGGCAGAAAGGTGGAAGGAGTATATAGAGGGTATATACAAGGTCGATGTGCTTGAGGACAATATTATGGAAATGGAAGAGGATGTAGATGAAGACGAAATGGGAGATAAGATACTGCGTGAAGAGGTTGACAGAGCACTGAAAGACCTGAGTCGAAACAAGGCCCTGGGAGTAGACAACATTCCATTAGAACTACTGATGGCCTTGGGAGTGCCAGTCATGACAAAACTCTACCATCTGGTGAGCAAGATGTATGAGACAGGTGAAATACCCTCAGACTTCAAGAAGAATATAATAATTCCAATCCCAAAGAAAGCAGGTGTTGACAGATGGGAAAATTACCGAACTATCAGTTTAATAAGTCACAGCTGCAAAATACTAACGCGAATTCTTTACAGGCGAATGGAAAAACTGGTAGAAGCGGACCTTGGGGAAGATCAGTTTGGATTCCGCAGAAATGTTGGAACACGTGAGGCAATACTAACCTTAAGACTCATCTTAGAAGAAAGGTTAAGGAAAGGCAAACCTACGTTTCTAGCATTTGTAGACTTAGAGAAAGCTTTTGACAATGTTAACTGGAATACTCTCTTTCAAATCCTGAAGGTGGTAGGGGTAAAATACAGGGAGCGAAAGGCTATTTACAATTTGTACAGACACCAGATGTCAGTTATGAGTCGAGGGGGCATGAAAGGGAAGCAGTGGTTGGGAAAGGAGTGAGACAGGGTTCTAGCCTCTCCCCGATGTTATTCAATCTGTATATTGAGCAAGCAGTAAAGGAAGCAAAAGAAAAATACGGAGTAGGTATTTAAATCCTTGGAGAATAAATAAAAACTTTGAGGTTCGCCGATGACATTGTAATTCTGTCAGAGACAGCAAAGGACTTGGAAGAGCAGTTGAATGGAATGGACAGTGTCTTGAAAGGAGGATATAAGATGAACATCAACAAAAGCAAAACGAGGATAATGGAATGTAGTCAAATTAAATCGGGTGATGCTGAGGGAATTAGATTAGGAAATGAGACACTTAAAGTAGTAAAGGAGTTTTGCTATTTAGGGAGTAAAATAACTGATGATGGTTGAAGTAGAGAGGATATAAAATGTAGACTGGCAATGGCAAGGAAATCGTTTCTGAAGAATAGAAATTTGTTAACCTCGAGTATAGATTTAAGGGTCAGGAAGTCGTTTCTGAAAGTATTTGTATGGAGTGTAGCCATGTATGGAAGTGAAACATGGACGATAACTAGTTTGGACAAGAAGAAAATAGCTTTCGAAATGTGGTGCTACAGAAGAATGCTGAAGATTAAATGGGTAGATCACATAACTAATGAGGAGGTGTTGAACAGGATTGGGGAGAAGAGAAGTTTGTGGCACAACTTGACTAGAAGAAGGGATCGGTTGGTAGGACATGTTTTTAGGAATCAAGGGAGCACAAATTTAGCATTGGAGGGCAGCGTGGAGGGTAAAAATCGTAGAGGGAGACCAAGAGATGAATACACTAAGCAGATTCAGAAGGATGTAGGTTGCAGTAGGTACTGGGAGATGAAGAAGCTTGCACAGGATAGAGTAGCATGGAGAGCTGCATCAAACCAGTCTCAGGACTGAAGACCACAACAACAACAACAACAATGTCAATCTTTGCAACACTTCTTAATAATCTCAACGTTGAATCACTTCTTGCACTGCACTGTGTTCTACAGGAAGTTTTGCAACAATTTCATTCACTGTGAATGACCTTTCTTCTCTAACAAACCCCCCAACTCTTTCCTATTCAAGTTTCATGGAGGTGGGCAGAGACAGCTAGGACGCTTGTCTTGTATGCTCATGTTTCCATTTTTGAAACATTTCACCCATCACCTAACCCTGCTGGTGCCCACGTGGACATCTCCATAGGCACACTGAAGCCTTGAGGTGAATTTCAGCAGCACATTTTCCTTCTAAAATAAGGAATTAAATGACAGCACCCTGTTCAAAATGGACATTGTTGTCCATTTTGAAAATACTGCCTCAGTTATGTGATGGGTGCTAATGAAGTCACAATATGGCAACATGTGTTGTAAGGTCTGTAGATTATGATCAGTTGGTTGTCATAATGAGATTTTCACTCTGCAGTGGAGTGTGCGCTGATATGAAACTTCCTGGCAGATTAAAACTGTGTGCCGGACCGAGACTCTAACTCGGGACCTTTGCCTTTCGCAGGCAAGTACTCTACCAACTGAGCTACCCAAGCTCGACTCACGCCCTGTCCTCACAGCTTTACTTCTGCCAGTATCTCGTCTCCTACCTTCCAAACTTTACAGAAGCTCTCCTGCGAACTTTGCAATATCCTTTCTTTCAGGAGTGCTAGTTCTGCAAGGTTCGCAGGAGAGCTTCTGGAAAGTTTGGAAGGTAGGAGACGAGATACTGGCAGAAGTAAAGCTGTGAGGATGGGGCGTGAGTCAAGCTTGGGTAGCTCAGTTGCAAGAGTACTTGCCTGCGAAAGGCAAAGGTCCCGAGTTCGAGTCTCAGTCCAGCACACAGTTTTAATCTGCCAAGAAGTATCAGATGGTTGTCATTTACCTATTAATTTTTCTTCTTAAATCTATTAATTGCATCAAAGCTACCATTAACACAGTATTCCATAAAAGGCCTCTTTCCTTTATTTTCAGGGACAAGCTGTCGCACAGTTGTGCAGAACAGTGGATGATGTGACTGTGTTTGGTGTAGCTTCAAAAGGAAAACATGAGGCTCTGAAGTCGACCATTAACCACTTATTAGAGCGTGGAAGTGACTATGCAAGTGAAGTCAGAAAGTGAGTACATGTCACAGAGACCTGCATTCATTATTTCTTCACAATGCAGCATTAAATGACACCTCTTCTTACGGCAGGTTGGCGCCTGAGGGTGTGGATATTTTCCTAGATTGTCTTTGTGGTGAAGAATGCAACAGGGGCTATTCCTTATTGAAACCAATGGGAAAATACATTCTTTATGGTAACATAGCAACTCTCTAATACAAATCTAGCTTGTAATACAGTTACAAAAAATAAATTAACAATTGTTTATCTCTGATAGCAATCAATAACATTAAAATAATTTTCTTGTTTTAAGGGTCTTCCAATGTTGTGACAGGAGAGACCAAAAGCATCTTCAGTGTTGCTAGATCAGTAAGTACAATATTGCAACAATGTTACACTTTTTGCTGCAGTTACTTATTTAGGTTTGTTGTGATTAGTTATAGGTGAATCTCTTAAAATGATTTTTCTTTACCAGTGGTGGCAGGTAGACAAAGTGTCACCAATTAAGCTCTTTGATGAGAACAAGACCCTCTCTGGGTTCAACATTCGTCACCTTTTGTATCAACAAAGTGGAGCACCATACATTAAAAAAATAATGGATTCTGTGTTTAAACTGTGGAAGGATGGAAAAATTAAACCTGTAGTAGATTCAACATGGGCACTGGAAGATGTAAGTATAATATTTTAAAATATTTTCAGAGCCATTCTCTGAGATACAATTTTTTTTTTGAAGAGATTATGATGATGATTATTATTATTATTATTTTAGCCACTAAATACCACTTATGGTCTCAAAAACTTATTGGTTCTAATGTGATCAAAATTGTGAGCATTTACTATAAGTAAAACAGGTGGAAGTTGGTAGGATTAATACTACTACGGAAACTCTGGTGAACAGTGAATTATCATAGGGTTATTAATAAAAACATATATCTACCACACACTGAATTCATTGGGGAATAAAAGTGAAAGATCATGTCTTTAAATTTTTATGAGACTGTGCAGTACAAAGTTCAGAGCAGAAAATGCAAAAAATGAATAAATGACAGTTCAGCAAAAGGAGAGGTCGATATTTGGAATGCAGTCAGGGGAAATAAAGTAGTAGTAAAAATGAAACTAAACAAGCTGAGGATACTCGGTACTAAGCCACCATTAAGGATGTTCTGTGATTTAGGTCAAATGCAGATGTTATGAAGTGGTAATGATACTCTGATGAAATAGAATTGGAGACATTGTGAATCTTTCCTTGTAACTGTGCAGACTACTGTGGATACCCTTAATTATATTGTGTGTTGTATGCATTTGCTGACCCACCCTTTCTTATGAATAGTGCAGCACTGTAATTTAAAATAAAAAAATAATGTAGTAGTAACATTGTGCTTGATTATGTATAATTACCCATGACTTAGTAATTAAACCTATTTAGATAGTTGACCCTCTGAAAAAAATCTTTACTTCAGTGTGTGTAAGTATTACTTTTATTGGTGGTTGAAGTACCAAGTGACAAATGCCACAACTTTGGGAGCCAAGCTAAGAGGGGTGACAGATGTACCATATCTGTAAGGTATCAATACAGGGTGTATCACAATTTGGTGCAGCTGCTTGGGCTGCCAAGCTGAGAAAGGCACCAGCGGTGCCGCAAATGTAAGGGTTCTATGTAGCATCTAGTACAATTAGTAGTAAAAACTGAGGCAGGGAAAGTGTAAGGGGAGAGGGTGCAAAATAGTTGCTTGTGTGGAAAAAAGTGCTTGAACTGGCTCTAGTTACTGTCCACACTGATGCTGATTCGATGTCAGGAAAAAAGTTGATCTACATAAAATGATTTCTCTGCACACTAGAGTAATGGCCATTGTCTACAAATGTGTGTAATAAACAAAATGTTGGTGCTAAATTTTCTGAAAACTTATCTTTATCCATCTTGTAGGTACCAGAAGCTATGCAAAAGATGCATGACAGGAAGAACATTGGCAAAATTGTACTTGATCCAGGGATGGAACCTAAGCCTAAACCAGCAACCCCTGCTAAGGGAAAGGCCAAAGGTGGAGACAAAGAGGAGAAAAAGAAGGATGAGGAGAAAAAGGAGGAAGAGAAGAAAGAGGAAGAAACTGGTACAAGCAACGAAGGAAGTGGTGGTGACACAGCTGCCAATGGTGAGTAATGGCTCCACTTCTTCCCATAAAATTTTGATGTTATCTTCAACAAAATCTTAATAAACTGTTGATCACATTCCTGTATTTTCCAGAAGCAAAGGAGAAAGAGGCCTCAAGCTGAACAATGAATTTCTGCAATGATGCGCTTAAACATTGACCACATTGAAAATTGTGCTGTTATATTTTTGTGTAAAAATATTAGCATAATTATTTTGACATCATATACATTACTAAAGAATGTGACCATATTGTGAGTGTAAGTTCGTTTGTGTGCTGATGTGTGTTTGTCGGATGTTGCTGAACTTTCTTGAGCTGAATTATTTACATGAATTCTGTCAGACATGAGTTTCCAAATACATGTACCATATCATGGTGACAGTTTCACACATTCACATGTTGATGGAATGTTTATTTTTCAAAGCTACTTTTGAGGTACTTTAGATTAGTTCTCATCTACAAACTTTTAATACTGCCATAGTGGTACTTTATTGTGTGTCTGGCAATGATTGAAATTTTGAGTGTAATGGAGGATACTGTTAAATGTTTTATGACATGGCTACTTAGAGATTATGGAAAGTTAATATTTGAAGCTCATCTGCCTATAGGTTATAAAGATTTGCTATTCTGAGCTAAAGCTTTTCATGTGATATTTGAGCTGGTACGTATAAAAATGTGGCTCACAATGTGAATATTGACAGTTCGTGTTGTCTTTGATGTAAGTATATAGTTGTTCTCAGTGCAGCATATCACAATCTATTGAAGTTTTATATAAGCTTCTCATTGTAAGACTGATTATGTTGCTTTTTTCACGCTTTTTTAATGTTTGAGTTGCAGAAACTTGGTGTGCAACTGATAGTATCTGAAAAGGTACTACCATAATTGTTCTACAAATTATATCAAGTCAATATACTTAAACACTTGCTTCTATGAGCAGCATGTTTGAGAGAAATGAATCAATAAAGTCAATTCAAAACATATTAGAACAATGTACTGACTTTCTCAAATACAAAATTTATGACCTCTGTTCCTACTCCCTTGTCTCCTGATGTTCAGATACATATGTAAAGCAAAACAGTCATTTTAATTCCAACATTAGTAATAACCTGGCATAAAATAGTGCAAAAATACCTTTTTGCATCAAAAACTGTGCTTGAATTTTACTAAAATGCTAAAGTTGACACACATTTTAGAGCAATTTCCAGATATTAATGAACATTCAAAGAAAAATGTGTTTACAACTTGGCAGTATACACCTTGGTCTCAATATTAAAAATTTCAGAACAATTTGTGATTTACGGAAAGTAAGGAAGGAGGCAATAAGGTAGTTCCCATACATTGTCTTTCAAAGACAACAAGCAGCTACTACTGATGATGCTAATTATATACATAAATAGCACCATAATTGGTTTTGAACCAACAGGTTCATCTTCAGATGACTGTTCACATAAAGATGCACTTATGTAAACTTCAACAAAAAGTTTTTTGGTTCCTTACCTTCTCTTATAGTGAAATATTCTTGGAATGAATGTTCCCTACACTAAAGAAAGTTACTAGAAATAACCATCTAAATGTAACCATCCTTCATAAAACACAATGTAAACAAATACTTACATCTGAGTACTTGTAGTTACATTTTACTTAAGTCAGAAATTGTGCATCATTTTGTTGGAATGTCTTGGCTTCCACAGTTTTCATGAATAAAAGTAAACTTCAGCAAAGGAGCATCTTAACGTTAATAGCCATCTGTAGATGGCCTGATTTGAAACTAGTTATTGTGCTTTTAAATGCAAATAGATAGCATTAGCAGCAGTGTCTGGTTGCTTTCTTCTTTGAAAGAGTCAACCTATATTTTGTACATGGTCATGGTCTCAAAACATTAATTTTTGACAAAATAACAATATAGTTGTTCTTAAAACAATTTGTTAAATATAGAGTTCTGAAAACATTCCATTAATACTAGTAAGTCTGCCATACGTAAGTGCTTTCACTTAAATCCTTAAATATCATGCGAGTCAAGGTATATGAAAAAGTGAAACTGATTCTACGCAAATATAGATTCCACTGATAAGCTAATATGTACTATTAGTGCTAAATAGTTCATACCCACAGATAACAGTTGAAATCAAAGGAATTGTAAAAAATCAAGTGAATGATAACAAAATGACTGATCTGCTCAAATTGGAACATGAAAAAGAATTTTTTGTAAAGGAGGGGAAATATTTGATAGTAAAGTACTTACTCGCAGAAGATGCTATCTTGGTTCAGCAGCTGTGTCACTGTAACAAAAGATGGCGCCCTGTGGTAACATAGTGTTTACTTTGTTTTTGAGGTGTTTAGTTCTCTCGCATGAACATGGAACTCAATAGCAGTTTTGACAGCTGATTCACCTATGACAGATTTATTTTTAAACAGTCAAAGTGAAGGAGGTGACAAAAAGGGCAAGGTTGCAACTGCTGAAGATAATGCTGCTGTATCACAACTAAGAATGTTGTGCACCAGTTGTCTAATGTGGGGATATATTTACTGCAATCTTTCAGGGCTAAGTTATCATTAAGCACTACGATACAAGGAAACAAATCAGTACATTATAGTACACGTACTGAGGGCTATTATAAATATTTATATCATCCTATAGTATAGCATACTTTAAGTTTCTACGTCATTAGGTACTGTCAAAAATAAAAAGCCAGCAGGAAAGCTGCATTCTTACACAAAACCTTTCTTGAACATAGACTGGCACCTCTCTCCCCCAAAACAGCTGCATCACCTATCAGACAACATATGTATGACAGACCCCACAGACGCTACTGTCTATTGCAAAACTTCTGAATATTATATGCCAAGTTTTAGGAAATTATAAAAACCAGTACTAAGCCAATGTTACAATCTGTACACTTGTACAGAATAACCTGCAGAAAATATTACACCTAATGTTGCTAATTAGTAGTAATTTGTGGACACTTCTCAAGGAGTACATCACTAAAATGGGCCCACAAATACCCCAAGGAAACTTCTCATTTAACATGCTGATGCATTCCTGTCTTGAAGTACAAAAATCTCAATTTCATCTAAACTTAACCTTTAGTCTCAAAGTGCAATACCCTCATGTTATCTGTGATGTTATCCAATGAATACTGCTCATTCCTGAGGTGCTTCACCACCCCTTATTGGTCGTTCTCTTTACTGTGCTCTTTACACCTCACTTTAAATTTTCTACCCATTTGCCCCACATACTTCAAAATTCAGACACTATTTAATAAACTCCCACTTTCTCCATCCAGTTCCCCTGTGCAAATCTTACGCCTCAGCTTCTGCTCCAATTCGTTGTCCATCCTAAATGCAATTTTAATTCCTTTTGCTGTTAACTGGAGCAGACACTGAAATGTAATGTAGAATATATCTATAGATATTTTCAACCATTACACAGATTATATGCAGAGGTGCCAGATACTTCATGCAAATACAATAGATACCAAAGAAGAGAGCAAATTTACACACATACCGATAGTCCTGGAATTCATAAATCAATTTTCAAATTGTCGGAGATATCTGACGCTAAATTATAGAACAAGTCTTCATTGTGTCACACACACACACACACACACACACACACACACACACAAAATGAATGAACAATGCGATCTAACCTGGAATTCTAGCCCACATTTATTAAGCTCCTGTGTTGAAAGTGAGTTGTTTCCTTACACATCACTGCTGCTAGTATCATTTCTGCACTATGATGAAAAACTGTTATTCTATTACTTACATATCTTCATGGAGGTATCTTGCTGTTGAAAACTTTATTACTGCCTCTCACTATGCTACCACTGAACTAACAATCCAGTTCACACAACTACAATAAATATATTACATGATTTGTGAGACTTGCCTTCTGAAACAAAGAAAGGCCTGTTAGTAAACTAATTTTATATACATATAAACACTCTCACCCAACAGCTTTCAGCCACAGTCTTCATCAGAAAAAGTAACACACACCATTCATGCAAGCAAGCACACCTCACACACATGACCACCAACTCTGCCAGCTGCTGGAGTAAGTGCTCGTGTGTGAGGTGTTCTTCCTTGCATGAATAACTGGTGTTTTTCTCTTTCTTTTTCTGATGAAGGCTGTAGCTCAAAGCTTATGTATAAGTGTCTCTTAATTATGCCTGTCTGCAGCTTAATGTGTCATCTTCATGGAAAGTGGCAATCCGCCTGTTAAAGAATGTTGCAACAAACCTGACAGCAGAATTTCAGAAAATGAAAGTTCTTAAAGTTAAGCTAAAGACAACATAGATATGCCATTTTAAGGAGGAAAGTATCTACTATTTTACTATGTGAAAAAGAAATAAGAATCGGATTCTAATTTTGAGTCCTCATAGAGGCAGCTAAATGAAACTCTGCAAATATTAAAATTTGAAGTACCTGATTTCATAATGCTCTTTTGAGCTACACACAAATGGGATAATTCATTCTCTTTCAACCTTCATATTACCTAAGTTTAGGAGATGAGATTAGTCATTTCCAAGGAACACCACACAAATATCATTAAGAGAACACCAGCAGTTTTTATTGACTGTTGTGCATGTGGCCAATGCACCTGCTTTGTTGGATTGACTTGGTGTGGTATCTGCAGGGTCATTTGTGCACTGTTGCTTAATACACAACCAACCCTTAATATAATTATCAACTGCAGCAATAATTGTGACAATAGTAAGGCATCAAAAAATAAATTAGCTGTATTGAAATTCAGCAGTAAATGACATGACCAATAACACACATTCTGATACAAGCACCAGAATAGTAGGAAATAGTGTTCACAGCTGTCGAATGAAGGCACTCATGTCTAACACCAGCATCAATGTTCTGTTACTGCCTTGGCACTTTGTGTGAGCTGATAACTTAAGTAGCCCTGTGCTTTGTTTGCAACAATGTCATTGCTTAAATAATTATTATAGATAAATGATACCCAATATTGCAAAATGGAATGGAAACTGCAGCAAGACCGGGGGCAGATGAAGGTAGTGCTCAAAGCAAAAGGGAGGAACTATGTGGTGAAGGAAAGGAGTGTATTCAAAGACAATATGGATTCCGCAAACAGAGATCATGTGAAACTCAGCTCGCCCTATTTGCCCAAGAAATTCACAGTGCCGTAGACACTGGCGAGCAGATTGATGCCGTATTCCTGGACTTCAGGAAGGCATTTGATACGGTTCCGCACTTACGTTTAGTGAAAAAAATACGAGCTTACGGAATATCGGACCAGGTTTGTGATTGGATTCAGGATTTCCTAGAAGAAAGAACACAACATGTCATTCTTAACAGTTCAAAATCTGCAGATGTAGAGGTAATTTCGGGAGTACCGCAGGGAAGCGTGATAGGACCTTTATTGTTTACAATATACATAAATGACTTAGTTGACAACATCGGTAGCTCCGTGAGGCTATTTGCGGATGACACGGTTGTCTACAAGAAGGTAGCAACATCAGAAGACTCGTACGTACTCCAGGAGGACCTGCAGAGGATTAATGCATGGTGCGACAGCTGGCAGCTTTCCCTAAACGTAGATAAATGTAATATAATGCGCATACATAGGGGCAGAAATCCATTCCAGTACGATTATGCCATAGGTGGTAAATCATTGGAAGCGGTAACGACCGTAAAATACTTAGGAGTTACTATCCAGAGCGATCTGAAGTGGAATGATCACATAAAACAAATAGTGGGAAAAGCAGGCGCCAGGTTGAGATTCATAGGAAGAATTCTAAGAAAATGTGACTCATCGACGAAAGAAGTAGCTTACAAAACGCTTGTTCGTCCGATTCTTGAGTATTGCTCATCAGTATGGGACCCTTACCAGGTTGGATTAATAGAAGAGATAGACATGATCCAGCGAAAAGCAGCGCGATTCGTCATGGGGACATTTAGTCAGCGCGAGAGCGTTACGGAGATGCTGAACAAGCTCCAGTGGCGGACACTTCAAGAAAGGCGTTACGGACACTTCAAGAAAGGCGTTACGCAATATGGAGAGGTTTATTATCGAAATTACGAGAGAGCACATTCCGGGAAGAGATGGGCAACATATTACTACCGCCCACATATATCTCGCGTAATGATCACAACGAAAAGATCCGAGAAATTAGAGCAAATACGGAGACTTACAAGCAGTCGTTCTTCCCACGCACAATTCGTGAATGGAACAGGGAAGGGGGGATCAGATAGTGGTACAATAAGTACCCTCCGCCACACACCGTAAGGTGGCTCGCGGAGTATAGATGTAGATGTAGATGTAGATGTAGATGTAGATTGTTTCCAGCTAAAGAGGTTCCCAAGTGCCAGGTAGGCCTTGAAAGTCTCAACATGTATCATGAGTTATGGAATTAAGATAAGTAATGGTTTGGTTCATTAATTCATTTAATTATGGAACAGAATTTCCCACTGACAAAAATTGTGATTGAGGTTGTGGTTAACTACTTGCATGGAATCATTTACTTACCTGAAAAGACCTAAATGTGCTGAAATAATAATAGTGTTAGTGTGTGTGTGTGTGTGTTATTTATATATATATATATATATATATATATATATATATATATATATATATATATATATATATATATATATATATATATATATATATATATATATATATACACTTTCTCCCTCTTTAAGGGTTTTCTGCAAAAGTCAGTTTAAACAGCTTTCATATGGACAGAAACATATGTTCTTTGATGATTTTCATTCCCTAAAACAGGCTGTTCCAGCTCGTAGGCTCCGTTGTGAGCCGCGGAGCGCTCCCTGCTCCAGGGAGCCGCGTCGCTCACCGTGACCATTCAAGTGGGCCGGCAGGTGGCAAAGCGCCTGGCTAGGAACGCCTGGTCTGATACCCGTTTTATCTTTCAGACAACGCATTTCTTCCCCTTTCATTTCGAGAAAAAGGGATATTTCCTCACGAATGACAAAGAAAACATCAGGAACTTTTCCCCGACTCGGTCAACGAACTGTACTATGGTAAGGTATATCCCCATACTCCCCTTCCATATCTTTCAGGAATCCTTTGAATTGGCGATGATTCATACTGTGACGCCGGCAAAATTCACACACTTCACGTCGTCTTTCATTACGCCACCTAGCTCTACTGTTTCAGCACACAGTGCCTCTTGGTGAACAAAACAATGAAGAGTCAAAATGTCTTTCCTGAATTCGTCCCTGAGTTTATTTTTCAAATGATAACCTAGGTGACGCCCGATCATTTGTAGTGCACCGTCTGTCGCTACAGAATGGAGCTTATCCCACGGCAAATTCATATTGTCCACTGATTCACAAACAGCTTCAAAAATGTCACGTATTGTTGCGGTGTAATCGAGTGGTACCACATCCAAGAGTTCTTCAGTTACCTGCAGCTCCATGTCGACACCTCGCACAAAGACTGCAAGTTGAGCACAGTCCGATATGTTGGTGCTTTGGTCAAGCGCTAGCGAAAATGCAACAAAGCTCTCCGCCTTTTTCCTGAGCTGTGTCTCTAAATCCGCTGCTATGTCCAGGATTCGACGAGACATTGTTTGCTTCGACAGGCAAACCCCTTAAATTGCCTGCACCTCCATTGGAAACAAACATTCTGCAACTGCTACCGTGCACGATTTTACGAGTTGTCCCACCTAAAATGGCTTGCCACTTGTCATAATGATGTGAACGACCCTGTAGCTTAGTCGAATTGCAGATTCAGTAGTGATTTCTCCGCTCTCATTCACTTGAAAATTATAAACGTAATACACAACACGAACTATGTTGCATGTTTTGATACCCTCCGTATTACGAAACCGTTTTTGAACTTACGTCTCCCGGTATGTCATTCTTAAGCCTCACTACCAGTTCTCTGCGTGCAACGCCTTCTACCTGATCATAGTGCGCTGCGTGAAGACGTGTATAATGTCGTTGTATATTGTACCTCTTCGCAGAATTAAATACTTTATGACATATAAGAGATTGCGGACGACTATCCCTCTCAATGAATAGAAAGGTATCCTCCAATGGAGGTACAGGGCTCCCGCGGCTAGTCATAGCCATCATTGAACACGGATTATTGTGTCAGTTGCGGCTGCATGTGGCCAGGGGGCAGTGAGTTCGCTTTCCCCCTCCACGCAGGCTCCGAGCTGCTGAAGTGAGCGCTTCGGCTCCCTGGAGCTCGGTTGGAACAGTTTGCCCTAAAAGATACAGTGAAGCAAAATTCCCATACAGTGCATCACATACATACTTGCAAAGTAAAGAGGCAAGGAGCAAAAGTAAATAATGATACTAATAAAGTTTCCTGTTTGACAAAAAGAAGAGTTGAGACATTAACATAGCTGCATAAGAGTGTGGTCATAAGGAAAGGCGAGGAAATAAGATAAAACACAGGAAATATACAGAAAATGAAAGCCACTAATCCAAGGAGAATCCACCTGACAAAGAATGCTTAAGTGAAGAACTGCCCCCCCCTTCCCCCCCCCCCCCCCCCCCCCCCCCCCCCCCCCCCCCCAAGGATTATCAAAAGCCACACAAAGACATTAAAATCATATACCATTCTTATGCTGAAGTTTAATAAAAATTCCACAACTAAAATTTCATTGTTTGTCAAGTTACATGTGTTCTACATGTTTTCTTCTTAAAGCCAAACTGAGGTGTGATTCCAATAATAAACACAATAAACTGTAACTAGCATTGCATGACTGAAAAGCAAACAAAGCTATGGATTTCGTGAAAGCTGACACAATCAAGTGCCTAACTTGGAAATTTGTACAGCTGCAATGGATTTAAAAAGTAGTTCTCTTACTTCTTAAAGGCACAGTGAAATGTGCTATACACAGCAACTCTCAAGTTACAATTTTTGCGTTCCTGTGGGTGACGATTGAATCAGTCAAATTTTCTGTGACATGATGCCTTATGTGACAGAGGTAGGTAGAAATCAAACTGTTTCCTGTGTAAAAGGCCTTTAGTAAAAAGAAAGAATGTGGAGTGACAACTGCTGTGGGCAGGACAAAAATGTTTGCGGATTTACCCAACAGCAGAGGGTTACTTTACAGAAATTAATACAACTTTTTGTGAAAGGAACCTTTTATGTCTTGATCATGATTTTGCTTACACTGAGAAACGAGAGACTGTGTGTAAAGTTCCAAAAGATTTAGTTTGCCTCATTACTGAAGCTACACGCACACACTCATTCATAGTAATTGTTATGCAAGAAACGTATAATTACAAGTATGTCAGCTGCAGAAAATAAAAGAATTTGACCAATATGCATATTTCATAAGTGCAGAGTATCAGACTGACTCTGGAATGGCTAGGGGTATTGGAAGTTTGTTCACCTCTTATTCCAGTTGGACTTAAGAAACTTTACATAGCTGGCCACTGTGGCCGAGTGAGTCTAGGCTCTTCAGCCCAGAACTGCACTGCTGCTACGGTCGGAGGTTCGAATTCTGCCTTGGGCACGGATGTGTGTGATGTCCTTAGGTTTGTTAGGTTTAAGTAGTTTCTAAGTCTAGGGGACTGATGACCTCAGATGTTAAGTCCCATAGTGCTTAGAGCCATTTTTTGAAACTTTACGTCAGTTCAAGGAACTTTATATCTTGATGAGGAATGTGAAGCCTTCTGATCAACATGTGCAGCTGGAAACAATACACTGTGAATCTACGGTGTCTGAAGAAAAGAGAAGGAATTTAGTTAAAATGATTCCATATTTTAAAGAGGAGAATAAGAGTTTCTACAATAACCTTGTGAAACGAGTGAAAATGGCCATGATGGCGCTTGGTCGTGATTTATGTTAAAGCCACTGGATACAGAGTGTTAAAATCTTTTTTTCAAATTTTATATAATTTTGTTCTTAAACTTTTGTAAGGGGCAATCAAAAAGTTTCTGTTCAAAGTTCTTAGAGTCCAGAATAGGTATTCCATTTACTGATTTGCGTAAAGTCACCTAGGGACCAAAGGCATGATATTTGGATGAGGAGAGATCAAGACTGCAGGGTGGGTGTTGGAGTGCTACCCACTTGAGGCTGGCCTCCAAGATCAACTGGCCTTCTTGTGTCAAATCACGACCAGCATGGAACTTAGTGCACCATTCCACAATTGTGGCTTTTGACAGACATTCTGCCTCATACACATTCTTCATTTTCTGATGGATGTCTACTGGTGTTCAGCAGCCAAGAAATAACAGCAGCATGATGGTTGTGTTTGGTGATAACATCACTATACTTGATATTAACACATTTAGCATCTGCACGTTGGAAAGACATAGATGCCACAGTAATCCCTTGCCTACATGTGGGTTCTTATATATCAACATCACAGTTGTGCTACATTCCATACACACTGAAACAATCAATTACTGACAAAATTATTTAATTGGATAAATGGAAAAATCTCCTCAACAAGAGGCAGCAAAACACACGTAAAAGACGGCTGTAGCTGGCAGGCTTTCAGAGCCAGTGGCTCCTCCTTCAGGCGGATGGGTTGAAGGGGAAGGGAACAGACTGGAGAGGCAAGTCTTGCTTTCTCATCCTGTATGGTAAGTCTCCCCTGACACACAGTTCTGGATGACTTTCTTGAAATCTACCTTTTTTCTTAAACCTCTCCAGTCCTTTTCCTTCACATTTCTTACTTTATGATTCTCTGTAGAAACTAAATTTTTATTTAATTCATCACCAATGTTTTGAAAATGATTGTTAAATACTGTACATATATCTGATTTATCAGTAACAGAAATATTTTTACTATGAACTGACTTTATATCACCAACCTTGTGCTGCTGACCAGACACTTCCTTCACAACTGACCATATGGTTTTAATTTTATCCTGTGAACTAGCTATTCTATTTGCATACCACATTCTCTTTGCCTTCCTAATAACAATTTAAGCACCTTACAGTAAGGTTTGTAATGGGCTACTGTAGTTTGATTGTGACTACTATTATTTTGATGTAATTCCTGCTTTGTTTTACATGATATCCTTATCCCACTAGTCATCTATGTTATCGGCAATATAAACATCCTACCACTTTTGTTTCTTGACGAGGTTTAAAAAACTCTCTATTGCCATTGGATTAACTTTTCTACGTAGTTTGTAGTTATATGTGACATTTGTTTGAGTACAAAAGCCTTTTAGTGTTAAAATTTATGCATCATGGTCTGAAAGGCCATTCACCCTATTACTAACAGAATGCCCATCTAGTAATGGGGTTTCACTAGGCATGGTCTACACCTAAACAGGACTGGGAAGGGAAGATTGGTACAGCTGATTCATGAAAATATAGGGGGTGGATCTTGGGCCACACATGGTCAAATACCTGTTGTCATAGGAAGGAAAAGTAGGCCTTTTTTGGGAAAATCCAGACATCAGGTTCCCCTGCCTAAAGAATATTTCCAGCAGTTTAAAAAATACTGAAACAATCACTCACAAGACAGATTTTAACACTTCAAATATCACACATACCAGATGCCACAAAGAAAAACAAACCACTGGAAAGAGTAACATGGAGCATTTCACACACTTAACAATCCTCCATCAAAACAATCAATCAATAAAAAATAAGATACAAATATTAGAAGTTGAGCTCCAATCTTTGAACTGCACAGTAGTTTGTATTACTGAGCACTGGTGTAGAGACACAGAAATCCAACATGTAGTACTGAATTGTATGTTAACCAGGGACCTAGAAACGACGAAGAGGCTCCGTCCCCGCTGCAGCGGCAGTGGTCCACAACCCCACGACGACTACCACAGTCCACTTCACCCCTCCGCCGCCCCACAACGAACCCAGGGTTATTGTGCAGTTCGGCCCCCGTGGAACCCCCCAGGGAATGTCTCACACCAGACGAGTGTAACCCCTATGTTTGCGTGGTAGAGTTATGGTGGTGTATGCGTATGTGGAGAACTTGTTTGCGCAGCAATTGCCAACATAGTGTAACTCAGGCGGAATAGGGGAACCAGCCTGCATTCGCCGAGGCAGATGGAAAACCGCCTAAAAACCATCCACTGGCTGGCCAGTTCACCGGACCTCTACACAAGTCCACCGGGCGGGTTCATGCCGGGGACCAGGCGCTCCTTCCTGCCCGGAAAGTCGTGCGTTAAGACTGCATGGCCAACCGGGCAGGCAACATGTAGTACTATCATTGTATGAAAAGGCAAACACTTGCTGCAGAACTACTTAAAGGGGTGGAGGATCAGGCATTTATATCAGAAAAGGAACACAGTTCAAATCAAGACATGACCTCAGTACAGTAAGTGAAAACAAACACTTTGAAATATCAGCTATTGAATTAACAGGGCTTGATATCACCAAGATATCAATCATTTTGTATGTGTATAGATCTCCCAGTGGTAGTGTGGACACTTTTTTCAATAAGTTAACAGAAGTTCTAGATAAAATCTCAAGTACAAAGGTCAACATAATTCTGTGTGGGGGCATTAACATCAACACTAATATAAATGAATCCATCAGCACCTCCATAAACATCCTTCAAAGTTTTGGCATGCCTCTTGTTGGTCAATAGTGCAACAAGGGTTACTACAATGACTGCATCAGTAATTGACCATGTGGCCACAAATATGGACAGGGAAAATTGTGATGTAGCTGTACAAGATCTCGAACTATCAGACCATCTCTGTCAAATAACAGCAGTAAAATCAGACATTGAATCATTCCCTAAAGTACAAGCCTACAAACGGCATCTATCAGAAAACAAAATCATTTTTTAAAAGAACTAGAAAAACAAAGCTGGGATGAAGAGTATAAGGAAACCAATGTGAATATGAAATTCTCTAAATTCTCGACATTGTTTAAATTGAACTTTGAAAAGGCATTTCCAAAAGTATACATGTCTGTATCAACATCTCACAAAAATAGATGGATATCAGCAGGTATTAAGAAGTCCTCCCAAACACTTAAACACCTCAGTTCCATGAAAAGGATTCTTAAATTTCTATCATAGATACAAAATGATCTATTGGAAGGTGCTGATTGTTGCAAAAAAGTAATTTTATGACAAAATAATATACAATGCAGAGAATAAAAGCAAAGCAGTCTGGGATGTTATAAAACAGGAAACAGGGGGAGGGAAACAAACACAAAATAACATACTGCTAAGGGAGGGGGATAAAGTAATAAATGATCCACAACACTTAGAAAACTATGTAAACCAGCACTTTTCAAGTATTGCAGCTGTAAATAATGTTGCACTAAATACAATGATGTTACTTCCAACAACACAGAATAAAGTCAATAAAACTGTTCAAAAACTGGAATATAAAAATTCAGTAGGCTTAGATGAAGTACCAGTGTATGTACTGAAACAATGCATAGGGATTATACAAGGCCCCTTAACAAATATAATAAATGAATCCTTCACTTCAGGGACATTTCCAGAGCAGTTAAAACAGGCAAGAGTTGTACCTTTGCCTAAGAAAGGTAATGTAGAAGACATAGAAAATTACTGGCCCATTTCCCTGCTGTCAGAATTCTCAAAAATAATTGAAGCAATTATGAAAGACAGATCAATGAATTACCTGAATAAATAGAATCTTTTAAGTGAATCACAGTTTGGTTTCCGAAGTGGCAAAAATACTGAGTCAGCCATAGTAGAATTCACAAAAGTTGTACTTGATGCTCTTGATAAAGATGAGTGTGTCACAGGCATATTTTTGGATCTTTTTAAGACATCTGATACAGTTGAGCACAATATTCTATTAAATAAATTAGAAGCATTAGGAATAACAGGGATAGCTAATGACTGGTTTCGATCATATCTAGCAGATGGGGTATAATGAGTAGAGATACCACATACTTCAAATAGATCTAAACATTTAATAAACCACTTATTGGAACCAAAATACATTAATGTAGGAGTTCCGCAAGGTAGCGTATTAGGACAAAAACTATTCCTGATATACATCAATGACTTTCCCAGTAGTGTTACTCATGGTGAAAAAATTCTCTTCGCTGATGACAGCAATATTATGGTCATTGAAAAAACAAGAGAACTCCTTGCTGAGAAAGGAAATGAAACTCTCAAAGGAGTTTATGATTGGTCAATAAGCAATAAAGTGACATTGAGCATAAAGAAAACTAATGCCATGAATTTAAGTTTGAAGAGTGAAAATGACAAGGGTAAATTAAATGTAGTTGGCACCTCTATAGACTGTGTAACAAATGCAAAATTTCTAGGAATGAATATTGATTTTCAGTTGAAGTGGTGTGAACACACAAAGATACTTGCAAACAGAATGTCATCAGCATATTATGCCCTTAGAATCCTATCATCAGTGTGGTAACATGCAGTGTCTTTTAGTTATATATTATTCACATGTGCACTCAATTCTTAGTTATGGCATTCTTTTTTGGGGAACAAACACACAAAATATGAACACAATTTTCAAACTCCAGAAAAGAGCCAGAAGAATAGTAACCAAAAATACTAGTCGAGCTCATTGTAAAGATCTGTTCAAAACACTGGGGATTTTAAGTGCTCCATGTGAATACATTAACCAGTCAGTTGTACACTTCGAAAATAACATTGGTATTACTGCACAAACAGCTCTGTCCATGACTATGTACATTTACCAAGAAAAAATAAACATAAAACTCAAAACAAACAGCATTTTCTACCAAGGAATAAAACTGTACAATAAATTACCAAAAGAGATTAAAGAAATTGCAAAAATACACTTATTTAAAAAGGCAGCTAAAAGTACCTGTTATGTAATAAATTTTATACATTGAAGGATTACTTAGATAAAACAGAGTAGGGGTTTGACAAAAAAAGGTTATGCAAATAAATAATAATAATATTGATTATAAAACATCCAACATTCCACATAAAACTTTATTATGTTTTTTCCTTCTTTTTTCTTTTCTATAAATACTTACCTCCAAGCTATGCATAGCACAATACTAACACCTCTTTCTGAGGTCAACATCTCACTAATTATGGAGGGATGCTGACTCAGTTTTTCAGGATAGCAAATGGGAAGTTGCAGTACAGAAAATGGCCCAGAGATCACCAGTGTGTGTGTGTGTGTGTGTGTGGTGTGTGTGTGTGTGTGTGTAGTGAGTGAAGTGTTATGAAACAATGTGTGCGTAGTGTGTGCAGTGACTGATGGTGAGATATGAGTGAACAGTGTAGCATTATATTATTTAATAAGTTATTTGTAAAAAAGGTATTGTATACCAGGAGTAAATCTAATGATTGTTTCTAACTAGAAGTCTGTAAATATATGTGTAGGGCCTATATGAATTAGCTTATTTTAAATCAGTCTAAACTTGTAAATACTTTGACAGTCCTATATCCTTATAAAAAGTGATCTATGGATGAGTAAACCTACTACTACTACTACTAATGAAGAATGAATAAAAATTTTGTCTATGGCTGTGCTACTGTTCCCCTGCACCCTAGTTGGAAGAAACACAGTCTGCATGTAATCATATGAATTTAGGAGATCTACCAACATCCTTTTTCTTGCACCATCATAAACAAAATTTGTATTGAAGTCACCACACATAACTAATTTCTGGTACTTTCTATAAAGCAAATCAAGAAACCTCTATAGCTTGAGCAGAAATGCTTTGAAGTCAGACTTAGGGGACCTATGAACAACAACAATTAGAAGTTTAGTTTCACTAAATTCAACTGCCCCTGCACAACATTCTAATATCTGTTCAGTGCAGTGCTGTGATACATCTGTGGACTCAAATGGAATACAGTTTTTTTATGTAAATGGCCACTCCCTCACCCCACAAGAAACTCCTTGAAAAATAGCCAGCTAATCTGTATCCTGGCAAAGGAAGCCTCTGAATTGTCAAATTATTTAAGTGGTGCATCAATATACTAATAATTTCAGAGTCAACATCTATAAGCAGTTCACTAACTTTAACTCTAATACCTCTTGTATTTTGATGAAATATGCTAATTCCTTCTCAACTTCGAAACATGATATCCTCTGAAGGTGAGCCCTTAGTTAGAGGAACTTTCCTTAAGCAGGTATACCTATCAGCTAACCTCAGTCTAAAACAGGTGCAGCTCTAACACCAACTACTACAGGAATTTTTCCAATAGTGATCCTACCACTACCCACTACACTATCACCTATAAGTTTTGCCAGCTTCCTCTTCCCATACCTATTGAGGTACAGGCCATGCCTAGTAAAACTCGATCTACTGGTAGACTCAACTGGCACCACTGCAATGTGACGCATGCCATCTGTCATCAGTGCCTTCTCCAGCCCATGTTAATTTACCTGACAGACGCATTAAGATGAGGCCAATCATGACACTGAAACAGTTGCATGTAATGCACATTAGTGCCACCAGTTTGAGTAGCTATCTTTACCAGATCACCACCTACATCATATTCCCCATCCCTATCAAGACTGTTCTCTGCTCCAGCAACTGTCACTACCTGATCCTCCTTTGTAAAATTCCTGCATAACTCCCCTATGCTGACAGTCACCTGAGCCAACCCTGCACTATGCTTCACAATGCTGGTGACCTGGTACTCACCCCCCAACACTTCCTGCAACTGCTGGCCCACACCTCTACCACGCGAACTACCTAGCAGCAGAACCTTCTTCTTTCTGTTAGACTTGGCAACTGACCTAGGCCTCGTAACTGCTGAGGACTGCTGCATGTTCCCTACACCTACAGCTACAACAGGCTCCTCTCCATTCAATTCTGACACTTGGTCAAATCTATTGCATATACACAAAATATAACTGTCTGAATACCTCCTCCTTCTAGCTGCCTTCTTGCCAACTGCCAGTTCCCATTTCCCAGCACCCTTCACCCTCCTCAACCTATCTGGTTCCTCCTTCGCATGTTTTAACTGCACCTGAAGGGTAAAAGCTTACGCTCCTGCTCCTCTATCAACTTATTTCTACTACAGATTCTGTATTCCCAGGAGAGGACCTCACTAGAAGCCCACTGACTTCCCCACTGCATTCCCACCAATGAAAATACTTTGAACAAATCCCACACCATAACCCACAACTCTCAAAACTACGACAGAGCCCACACTTCTCACTCACGGTAAAATTTTAGTTACTGATGAAAAGTATTTGTCTACATTACCCAAGTTCAGTTATGCCAGTAGAACTATTTATAGAACTAACAATAGCAGTCTCAAAATTCTCTCTCTACTAAAAAAAGCAACTACTTGCAGTAATACTACTAAACCACAACTAATACCAATACCAACAAAACTTTACAAAATTATTAGCTAAAACCAAAAATTAAAAAGGCCACTGGAACATTCAACAAAATTAAAACACTGAATGAAAATTTTACTGAAATATTTCACCAGAAACAGTAAGAAACATTAGCTGAAAACTAAAGCACGAAATTTACTAAATGATACAATGTAGGCTTTCACAGCTGGTGTTGTCTTCAGTTGAAACTTCCGGGCTGAGAGGCTGTGGCCGATATATAAAATTTCCACCTAACGTTTCATCTCCATCTGTGGGAGACATCTTCTGAGGTCGTCCGGCTACTGCTACAGTCTTCAGTTACTTATTTTAATGTTAATTTGTCTTAATATTTGCTGTAAAAGTAAATTATTAGTGGATTTTCATTCATCTCAGTCTTTCTTCCTGTATTATTGTCTCAAGTGGTCTGTTATTCGTGAGTGTACTTACATCCTTCAACCAAGCCTCATGCCTCAGTAGTGTGTTTACATTTTTCTGCATGCAGTTGCACCTGCAACGGTTATAAAGCGAAGTACTGACAAAGTTTTTGTGCACTGTTATACAGTCATTAAATTTAATACTTTTCAGCAGTGTTTTTAAAATACTGATGAGCAATTTCAACAGCAGTTCAGCACATGTGACGTCACACCATGTCCTACCCCATCAGAGGTGAGCCACCTGTGAAAGCAGCCATGTCATATACCAGCTCTGCCATGATCATTGTACAGCTTTTTATATTGGTTATAACAACCAGCTGGCTGTCAACCAAATTAAACGGCAACCACCAGACATTGGCTAAGAGCAAAGTAGACCACTCTGTGACACAACATGCAGCTGATGGTAACATGCTTGATTTCAATGGCTGCTTCTATCCAAGCCATCTGGATCCATCACCACAGGTTTTCTGAACTGTGGAGATGCAAGTTATCCTTACAACACATTCTCCACCCCCAAAATTATCCTGGTGTCAACCTAATGTAACTTACTGTCACCACACCCCTAATCCAACACTTTCCACCCCCTCTGTTCCATTAACTTCTACATGTTCTTTTCCCTCTTTGTGTGCTACTGTCTGCAAACACAATCGTCCATCTTCCCCTGTTCCCACTCCTCTCCTCTTCCGCTCCCTATCCCCCCCACAATCTCCCTGTCTGCAGCCTTTCGACACTGTGCTCGCTGGCAGTCTAGCCCCTCAATACTCTGCTAGGGGGTGCTTTTCTCTCACCCATCTGTACCCTGCTATCCTTTTCCCTTGCCCACCTGCTCCAGATTGCTGCTTGTGTTCTGTGTGACAGTTGCATTCTGGTCTGAGCTGCTGAAGGTAGCAGTCTGTGTTGTGTGAGCACTTGTGTGAATGCGTTTCCTTTTCTGAAGAAGACTTTGGCTGAAAACTAATGGGCAATTGCCTTTCTGTTGAGGCCATCTGCAATTCAACGGTAGTTTTAATCTATATTTTCCTTATATTGTTGATATTCCAACTTGGAGTTTCTATTGTTTGATATTGTCTAACTTAATCACTAAATGGAACTTTCTACAAGACATATTCATGTTTAGAGTAATTAGTCATTCACTTTTAATCAGATCTACTGAACAACTGTTTCTAGTGCCTGACCACTTGCTAGATGTGAAGGAGAAAATGTCTTCAACACATGCATTTGTCCCAGGAATGAGTGTTGCAAAAGATACAAGACTTTCTAATTCTATTAATTTCTTTTGTCCTTTATGACTAGTAAACATTGACAACCAGTTGTCTGAGGCATCTACTGTACTCTCCAAATTACTGGCAGGAATGTTCCCAACAAGACAGAACTCTACATACAGTTCGTCCATATCAATTATGTCAGCTAATTGGAGGGATTCCACAGCAGTTACCAGGTAAGAAAAAATTATGCTTCTGTTTAAACAAGAAAATTATAGCTTTACTGCAACATTCTCCTCTGAGAATTCATATGATTTTTGAAGATAGTTCAAGGTTTCTTGATAGAACTGTATAAAACTTTTCCTCAGTATAGTTCTTTCTGAAGAAGACAGCATTTCATTTCAATAGCATTCTTAACTGCGATTCCAAAGAACCGATCTTTTCTTTGTTCCAATTTTCTCTTCAGTAAGCACATTTCATCATAAGCTTCACTATAGAAATAGTGTCTCTTTCTAAGATACATTGAGCAAAATCTTAGCTACATTGCTGAAGAACAGTAAATGGATTTCAGCAGTATATCCTTAAGCTCATCTTCTGGATCAAAGTACTTCTGAAGAACTTTGGATTTCCTGCTACAGAATGATGAACACATAATAAATGATAATCTTTGTTGTGAAGGCAGTTCCAAAAATCAGTAACTCATAAATTCAAATACCTCAATCAATACATCTGACCACATCAAATTTGACTTAAGACCTAAGATTTACAATCTTAATTTGTCTTGAGCATTTACACTGTAGTATGTATGTTTTCTCTGAGATTTTTATGACACCTTCAAGAGACATCACCTAAGCATAAATGTCCATGTCCAGCAAGTGTTACCACTCTCACCATTCCGCACCTTGCCCCTGCTGAGTTATATCACTGTATAAGCACCATCTGCACAGATCACTGGTCGGAGTGTGCACAGTGTATTTTTCATACTACATAAAATGTTTATATGAGACATGATCATCTTTTGCCAGCATAAGCTTCCTCTGTGGACCATAGGTCATTCTCATGAGTAGCCCACAGTTATATGTAATATACACTTGCGTCCAAAATTAAAGTGACAAACTGCTATTTTGTTCTCCTGTGTCTAATTCATGGCATAATCACCCACACTGTCAGCAGATGTCCATATGATCGTGTTCTGCAAGGAAGACGCCATTCCGGTCAAAGTGAAACCACACCAAATATGACGTCATGGCAACTATAAAATCAGATAGTGTTTGCCGGGTTGTCCCACATCCACATCACTGTATACAGTGTCGCAATGCTGCAATGTGACACAGATAATACACCTACCATACGAAGAATGGAAGCAGAACAGTTGCAAACTGATGTGGCCTAATGTGCATCGTCCTGTTGTTTCTCGAATGTAGTGACAATTTATAGAGACCAAAACTGTATCCTCAAGATCAGTGTAGGGTCGACAATGTGTGACATCAGAAGAGAGAACCGTTACTTGGTTGTAAGGGCAGGATGGTGCTGCCTTAGTACTCCACGGCAACCAGCATCTGACCTCACAGCATCCAACGTATGTGTTACATTGAGGCAAAAGTGGCAGAATGCTTCGGCAGAGAGGCCTTTACTGTCAGAGACCTGCTTCATGTGTATTTCTGATGTGTCTTCACGGAAGGGAACGTCTACAGTGGAGTCATCAACGTGCCACATGGATGCTCAAACAGGAGGCCAATGTGCTTTTCACAGATTAGTTCCAATTTGGTCTGGAGAGTGATTCTTGATGGATTTGCATCTTGAGGGAATGTGGAACATGATTTTGAGAGCCAAACATTGTGGAAAGAGCGATATGGAGGAGGATCCCTAATGGTGTGGGGGTAAGGATTGTGTTTACCACTCCGACACCTCTTTAGGAAACTTTACCCATAACAGATGAATTGGCGAAGTTTAACTCCTGTCAAGTATTGTGACAAGCTCTTTAGAACTCACGACCAGTTGTTGTGAGGTGCTGTTGGCCCAGACTTTGTAATGGTAGATGATAATGCTCGACGTCATGGAGGATGACGTTTCCTGGAAAACTGAAGATATTGCACACATGGCCTGGTGTGCTTGGTTTCCTGATTTGAATGCCATAGAGTGTGTCTCGGGTGCACTAGGGAAACTGGTTGCATCCACCAACCACTGTCCAAAACTAGTGACCAGCTCTTCACATTGCAAGGAAATGTTAATGCTTAAAAAATAAAATAAAAATGTCATCAGGATCATCATTTCAAGCACAGTGTGGTGGTTTGTGTGTGTAAATGATACAGACAAACCTACTGTAGGTACAACCACACAAGGGGGATATCTGTGGAGATGCTAGATCAACATATGGTTTCTTAAAATTTGCAGCAGCCTTTTCAGTAGTTGATGGGCAACTGCTGACAGCTGAAAGCAAAGTAAAAATACAATGGTTATATTTACCGAGGAGATGCAGCTCTACTGTACAGTTTAATGATGATGGCAGAAGGCAGCATCCTCTGGGGTAAAATATTGTTGTTGTTGTGGTCTTCAGTCCTGAGACTGGTTTGATGCAGCTCTCCATGCTACTCTATCCTGCGCAAGATTCTTCATCTCCCAGTAATTACTGCAACCTACATCCTTCTGAATCTGCTTACTGTATTCATCTCTTGGTCTCCCTCTACGATTTTTACCCTCAACGCTGCCCTCCAATGCTAAATTTGTGATCCCTTGATGCCTCAGAACATGCCCTACCAACCGGTCCCTTCTTCTTGTCAAGTTGTGCCACAAATTCCTTTTCTTCCCTATTCTATTCAATACCTCCTCATTAGTTATGTGATCTACCCATCTAATCTTCAGCATTCTTCTGTAGCACCACATTTCGAAAGCTTCTATTCTCTTCTTGTCCAAACTATTTATCGTCCATGTTTCACTTCCATACATGGCTACACTCCATACAAATACTTTCAGAAATGACTTCCTGACACTTAAATCTATACTCGATGTTAACAAATTTCTCTTCTTCAGAAACGCTTTCCTTGCCATTGCCAGTCTACATTTTATATCCTCTCTACTTCGACCATCATCAGTTATTTTGCTCCCCAAATAGCAAAACTCCTTTACTACTTTAAGTGTCTCATTTCCTAATCTAATTCCCTCAGCATCACCCGACTTAATTCGACTACATTCCATTATCCTCGTTTTGCTTTTGTTGATGTTCATCTTATATCCTCCTTTCAAGACACTGTCCATTCCATTCAACTGCTCTTCCAAGTCCTTTGCTGTCTCTGACAGAATTACAATGTCATCGGCGAACCTCAAAGTTTTTATTTCTTCTCCATGGATTTTAATACCTACTCCGAATTTTTCTTTTGTTTCCTACACTGCTTGCTCAATATAGAGATTGAATAACGTCGGGGAGAGGTTACAGCCCTGTCTCACTCCCTTCCCAGCCACTGCTTCCATTTCATACCCCTAGATTCTTATAACTGCCATCTGGTTTCTGTACAAATTGTAAATATCCTTTCGCTCCCTGTATTTTACCCCTGCCACCTTTAGAATTTGAAAGAGAGTATTCCAGTCAACATTGTCAAAAGCTTTCTCTAAGTCTACAAATGCTATAAACGTAGGTTTGCCTTTCCTTACTCTTTCTTCTAAGATAAGATGTAAGGTCAGTATTGCTTCACGTATTCCAACATTTCTACGGAATCCAAACTGATCTTCCCCGAGGTCGAGTTCTACCAGTTTTTCCATTCGTCTATAAAGAATTCGCATTAGTATTTTGCAGCTGTGACTTATTAAACTGATAGTTCGGTAATTTTCCCATCTGTCAATACCTGCTTTCTTTGGGATTGGAATTATTATATTCTTCTTGAAGTCTGAAGGTATTTCGTCTGTCTCATACATCTTGCTCACCAGATGGTAGAGTTTTGTCATGACTGGCTCTCCCAAGGCCGTCAGTAGTTCTAATGGAATGTTGTCTACTCCCGGGGCCTTGTTTCAACTCAGGTCTTTCAGTGCTCTGTCAAACTCTTCACGCAGTATCGTATCTCCCATTTCATCTTCCTCTACATCCTCTCCCATTTCCATAATATTGTCCTCAAGTACATTGCCCTTGTATAGACCCTCTATATACTCCTTCCACCTTTCTGCTTTCCCTTCTTTGCTTAGAACTGGGTTTCCATCTGAGCTCTTGATATTCATACAAGTGGTTCTCCTTTCTCCAAAGGTCTCTTTAATTTTCCTGTAGGCTGTATCTATCTTACCCCTAGTGAGATAAGCCTCTACATCCTTACATTTGTCCTCTAGCCATCCCTGCTTAGTAGTTTTGCGCTTCCTGTTGATCTCATTTTCGAGACGTTTGTATTCCTTTTTGCTTGCTTCACTTACTGCATTTTTATATTTTCTCTTTTCATCAATAAAAATTCAATATTTCTACCAGCCCTCGTCTGTTTACCTACTTGATCGTCTGCTGTTTTCACTACTTCATTCCTCAGAGCTACCCATTCTTCTTCTACTCTATTTCTTTCCCCCATTCCTGTCAATTGTTCCCTTATGCTCTCCCTGAAACTCTCTACAACCTCTGGTTTAGTCAGTTTAACAAGGTCCCATCTCCTTAAATTTCCACCTTTTTGCAGTTTCTTCAGTTTTAATCTACAGTTCATAACCAATAGATTGTGGTCAGAGTCCACATCTGCCCCCAGAAATGTCTTACAATTTAAAACCTAGCTCCTAAATCTCTGTCTTACCATTATATAATCTATCTGATACCTTTTAGTATCTCCAGGGTTCTTCCATGTATACAACCTTCTTCCATATACACAACCTTGAACCAAGTGTTAGCTATGATTAATTTATGCTCTGAGAAATACATATTCACCTACTATGTTTCCTTCTCTCCCTTTTCCTACTATCGAATTCCAGTCACCCACGACTATTAAATTTTCGTCTCCCTTCACTACCTGAATAATTTCTTTTATCTCATCATACATTTCATCAATTTCTTCATCATCTGCACAGCTAGTTGGCATATAAACTTGTACTACTGTAGTAGGCATGGGCTTCATGTCTATCTTGGCCACAATAATACGTTCACTATGCTGTTTGTAGTAGCGTTCCCGCATTCCTATTTTTTTTATTCATTATTAAACCTACTCCTGCATTACCCCTATTTGATTTTGTATTTATAACCCTGTATTCACCTGACCAAAAGTCTTGTTCTTCCTGCCACCGAACTTCACTAATTCCCACTATATCTAACTTTAACCTATCCATTTCCCTTTTTAAATTTTCTAACCTACCTGCCCGATTAAGGGATCTGACATTCCACGCTCTAATCCATAGAATGCCAGTTTTGTTTCTCCTGATAACGATGTCCTTCTGAGTAGTCCCTGCCCGGAGATCCAAATGGGGGACTATTTTACCTCTGGAATATTTTACTCAAGAGGACGCCATCATCTTTTAATCATACAGTAAAGCTGCATGTCCTCGGGAAAAATTACGGCTGTAGTTTCCCCTTGCTTTCAGCCGTTCGCAGTACCAGAACAGCAAGGCCGTTTTGGTTAGTGTTACAAGGCCAGATCAGTCAATCATCCAGACTGTTGCCCCTGCAACTACTGAAAAGGTTGCTGCCCCTCTTCAGGAACCACACATTTGTCTGGCCTCTCAACAGATACCCCTCCATTGTGGTTGCACCTACGGTACAGCTATCTGTATCGCTGAGGCATGCAAGCCTCCTAGCCCCCCCCCCCCTCCCCCCCCCCCCGCCCCCCCCCCTCCCGTCCATTCCCCGGTTCAAACCTCTGGGTATGACTTACTCAGGGGGATGTCATTGCACAATACAAAAATGGCATTCTATGGCTTGGAACAGGGAATGTTGGATCCTTTAACCTTGTAGGTAGGTTAGAGAATTATAACGAGAAATAGATAAACTGAAATAACATATAGTGGGAATTAGTGAATTGCAATGGCAGAGAGAACAAGACTTCTGGCCAGCTCAGTAGAGTTAGCAGCACAAAATAATAGGGATAATGTAGGACTAGGCTTAATAATGAATAAGAAAATAGAAGTGTGGGTAAGCTACTATGAACAGCAGAGTGAAAGCATCATAGTAACAAAGGTTCACACGAAGCCGACATCCTCCCAGGGGGCTCACCACTCTTCAGCAAATACATGCTTGGCTACCATGAGGCCATTCCCTTTGCAGCATCTTTTCCCTTCTGCGCTGCATGTCTATCCTCTTGCGATTCTTTTTCCCCTCCCTTGGGGAACATGTCTGGGATGTTTTGGGGAATGCATTCTGCATTTTCAGTAGCCTGACATCAGAACAGTCCCTCCACTGTTTTTTCGTCCTTTTCTTCCTTCTTTATTCCCCTTATCCTACCCTTCCTCTGCTTTGGCATTTGAGATTCATCTCTTTCTTCTTCCTCCCTGTACCCTCCACAAGGTCGGCACATGCATCTGAAGCATAACAGGTGACTAGGTAATGTGTCATTCCCAGCCACGTGTCGAGAGGTATGTTTGACAGCTATTCCTGATACAGGCCAGGCTCAGAGAGGGATGATTGCCTGAGCCATTAACTTCTTGAACTGCCAATTGGTTCAGGAGGCGTGAACAATTACATTACTCACTCCATAAAGGACATGACCATGCAGACATGCAGCCTCAAATTCACCACCACAACTTTAAACTCGCCCAGTGTCATGATAGCATTCTTGTCTCCTCCTCCAGCTGTGCAACAAGCCACCAAATTTTTTCCCGACAGGGAAAAGTCACCTGCTACACAACCAGCAGACCGGAAAGGACAGAAGGAGTACTCCCGCAAATAGTTTTTATGTCCCTCCAAGAAATCAAACAAGGGCAAATGGTTTTCTCCTTCTCAGACTCGGAGATCCTCTTCAATAGTGTTGCCATGTGATACCCTCACCTGGCTGACCTCCGTGTCACTGGTGCACATCACCACTGCTTTTCTGTCCTGGACTCTGCAGATTGATAGATGAAGAATGCCAACACCTCTGTAGACCTCATGGAGCTGGATCCTCCAGCCTCTGTGCCCTGTAGTAGAGAGACTTTGAAGACATTGGCAGCCACCGAGGTGACAACCCTTCATTTTTTTCCTCCTCCCCTCTCCTCCAACGGAACGTTCAAAGTCTTAGATCCAACAAGTATGAATCGTGGTTGTTCTTGGAATTGCAGCAGCCACTTGTTCTCTGCCTCCAGGAAACAAAATTGCATCCTCATGACTGCTATGACCTCTTGCATTTATTTCCAGTCTGCTTTGACCTTTGCCACTGGGGACCGCATTCCATCTCATGGGGGAAACATGCTTCCTCAACCCTATGACATTCATTGTTACACCACCTTCCTGATTACCGGATTCAAGCTGTTGCAGTCCGCGTTTTCCTTCCTCACTTCACCTTTTCCCTTTGTACCATTTACATCCCTCCATCATTCAGTGTCACCAGGGAAGACTTCCTTCATCTTATTAGGTGACTCCTTCAACCATTTTTGCTGATCAGTTACACATCACCTTTGGGGCTCTCCCAGAAACTGTCAGAGAGGTGCCCTCAATCAACTCAACCTCATCTGCCTTAGCACTGGAGCACCCACGTTCCTTTCAGACTTCAGGCACAACTATTCCCATTTGGACCTCTCCTCCTGCACTGCCCAGCTTGTCTGTCATTCTGAGTGGTCCTTTCTCAGTGACATATTCGAGCGACCATTTACCTTGTGGTTTCCATTTGCTGTCTCATACCCCACCTACATGTACACCCATAAAGCAGCTTTCTACAGCCAATTGGATGCTTTACTCTTCCCTAGCAACCTTCAACAAACATTTCCGTAGTTATGATGAACAAATGTAATACCTCACCAACATTATTCTTACTGCCGCAGAACGTTCCCCTCCTCGCACTTCATCTTTACCGCACCATCTCCTGGTCCCTTGGTGGACTGAGGTATGCTGTGATGAAATTCATGTGCGGAGACAGATTCTCTGTGTTTTTAACCATCATCCTATGATGGCGAACTGTATTTGTTACGAACAGTTGTATGCACAGTGTCACATTCTTTAGGATAGCACAAAAGCTAGCTGGATTTCATTTACTAGTTCGTTTAACAGTTCCACTCTCTCTTCTATTTGGGGGGAAAATGGGTTCAAATGGCTCTGAGCACTATGGGACTCAACTGCTGAGGTCATTAGTCCCCTAGAACTTAGAACTAGTTAAACCTAACTAACCTAAGGACATCACAAACATCCATGCCCGAGGCAGGATTCGAACCTGCAACCGTAGCGGTCTTGCGGTTCCAGACTGCAGTGCCTTTAACCGCACGGCCACTTCGGCCGGCTGTTTGGGGGGAGGAGCAACCTCAAACAGCTCTCTGGGACAAAGGTCCATTCCCTAATTTCCTGGGGAGATTTTGAGCTCCACCCACTATCACCCTGACTTTCTCCATCAGAAATGAGTGGATGACGCTTGGGTGATACAGACTCTCAACCAGGCTAGCTTACAAGCTGCAAGTTGCCAAACAGATGCCATGATGGTGGATTATATTGAGACGGCATTAAGATGGATGGACGTGCAGATACATAAACAAAATACACATAATCTAGTTTTGAACGGACAAGGAATTGGTACAATGGAGGAGAGTGGTCCAAGCCACTCCCCAGGCTCTGAAGGGCATTGAGGGAGTTGGAGCAAATTTGATGGACCAGGTACTGTGGGCAGCAGGGTAAGACACATTGGATTCTTCTCAGAATTGTGAATGCTACAATGCCAGATATGAGGGAGCTAGATCATGCTCTCGTCAATGACCTTGCTGCAGTGGTAACACCAGTTCCCGTCAGATCACCTAAGTTAAGTGCTGTTGGGCTGGGCTGGGCTAGCACTTGGATGGGTGATCATCCGGTCGGTCAAATGCTGTTGGTAAGCAGAGTGCACTCAGCCCTTGTGAGGCAAACTGAGGAGCTACTTGACTGAGAAGCAGAGGCTCCACTTTTGTAAACTGACATATGGCCAGGAAAGCGGCGTGCAGATCACATGCTCCTCCATATCCACATCCAATGACACCTGTGGGCTGAGGATGACACGGCAGCTGGTCGGTACCGTTAGGCCTTCATGGCCTGTTCAGGTGGAGTTTAGTTTTTAAGAGTTTTAGATCATGCTCTCACTTCATACCAATCCTCCACACCAGGGCTGGACAATATTCACATTCAGAAGTTGGAGCACATTTCTCTTGCAGGCAAGCACTTTCTCCTCCATACATACAATTGCTTCTGGGCAGAGGGCATGTTTCTCTGACTGTTGGTGTGAAACCACTGTCATATCCATACCTAATCCTGGTAAGGGCAAACAGCTTCCTCCTAGCAACTGCCCCATTTTCTCACCAGCTGTGTTTGTAAAGTGATGGAATGTATGACTCATGCCCGGCTGGTATGGTGGCTCAAGTCTCGCAATTTACTAACCACTGCTCAGTGTGGGTTTCTGCAGTTGACTGTCTCATCACTTTGTCAACCCATGTCATGAATGTTTTCCTGTGAAAATATCAGACTGTGGCAATGTTTTTTGATTTGGAGAAAGCCTAAAACACGTGCTGGAGGACTTGTATCCAATGTAGTATCTACATATGGAGCTTCCAAGGCCACCTGCCTCATTTCCTTCAGGAATTTTTAAAAGACAGAGTTTTCAAGACACATGTGGGTTCTGCCTCACTGGACACCATTATAAAGGAAAACGGTGTGCTTCAGGGTTCTGTCCTGAATGTTGTCCTCTTTGCTATCACCGTTAACCCTAATATGGCTTGTCTCCCGCCAGGCATCTCCGGCTCCCTTTTCGTTGACTATTTTGTGAGCTATTGCAGTTCTCCTCAGACATGTCTCCTTGAGCAGTGTCTTCAATGTTGTCTTGATCGTATTTACTAGTGGAGTAGCGACAATTGCATTCACTTTTCCACTGTCAAAACTGTTTGTATGAATTTCTGACAGCGCAATGGGATTCTTCCACCATCTTTTCATCTTGGACCTGTTGCTCTTCTGTTCGTTGACACTAAGAAATTCTTGGGGCTCATGCTTGATAGAAAACTTTCTGGATCTTCCAATGTGTCTTACCCTGCCACCCACTGTACCTGGTCCATTACATTTGCTCCAACTCCCTCAATGAACTTCAGAGCCAGGGGAGTGGCTTTGGACTATGGGTATTTTGTTTATGTATATGCTTGTCCATCCATCTTATGCCATCTCAATATAATCCACCGTCATCCCATCTGTTTGGCCACTGGCACCTTTTACACTAGTCTGGTTGAGAGTATGTATGCGGAAGCTGCCGAACTACTGCTGTCATACCAACACGACATTCTCCTCAGTGGATACACATGCTGTTTGTCTGCCATGCCTGCCCCCCCCCCCTCCCCCCCCCATCTTATGCCTCCTTTGATGATTCTGTAGACCATCAATATGGGGTGCATCCCTCACCTTGGCTTCATGCGGCAGCCCTTGTTCACCTTGGACATCATTCACTTCCTAAGTACACTACTCCAGGCTCACTCTACCACCATAAGTTTCTCGACCTTTGTGATAGCACCTTTGTGTACACAGATGGCTCTTGGACTGACTGTGGTGTCAGGTGTGTCTTCGCCATTGGCATCAACAATTTTCGGTATCGACCTCTGGAACACTGCTCAGTATTTACTGTGGAGCTCTTCACCCTGTATCAGGCCATACAGTATCCGGTGATACAGGCTTTTCCATTGCGTCATTTGCTCCCACTCCCTCAATGTCCTTCAGAGCCTGTGTGTGCTGTACACCATCCAGCCGCTTGTGTAACAGGTTCAGGAAAGCTTCCACTTGCTCACTCTTGATGGAGCCACTGTGATATTTATGTGGTTCCCTGGTCACGTTGGTCTGATGGGAAATGAGGCTGCCGACACTGCTGCCAAGGTGCAGTCCTCATACCTTGGCATATTAGTTCTTCCACTACCTCTGATGATCTTTGTGTTGCTACCTGTCAGCATGTGGTGTCACATTGGCATCACCACTTGTCTTCCCATCATGGGAACAAGTTCCAGGGAACTGAACCTCTCCCAGCGGATTGGCCAACTTCCTTCTGGCCCTCTTGTTGTGAGATCATTTTGGCTAGGTTGCATATTGGGCACTGTCTCTTTAGCCATTCCCATTTGTTAAGTGGTGATCCCTCACCACTTTTCATCTTGAAGTTGAAGCTCTTGTCTGTGTTTGCTTTAACAGTAACATGTGTTTTTGGGTGGAGTCGCCTTTAGCAAAACACTAGTTTGTTTTTTGTCTCAGACATGTTTCACTGCAGTTGCAGCATCATCAGTGAGTTTTTTTTATTACTTTGGCTGTTAAACATAAGGAATGTTCTTTACTGTTTAAATACATACAAATATTAGTTTCTAAATCATAATTACAGATTTTTGAAGAGCACATAAAATTGTGTATTCATACCTTCTTATCACATGGTGTGGTTTTCCTATTGTATCACGTTTTTACAGTGTCTGTTTTTCTTTACAGTTTGTCACCTGCAGCTATATACAACTTAATGTAGGCAAAATATTTAAGCAAAAATAACAATTTCTAAACTGTTTTGGCTATGCCTGAGATTAATAATTTATGTGAAAGGTTATGCGTGTGTATCTATTTACATTATGTTTCACTTACGGTTTCTTTTTTCATCATTGTCAAGTTCTGTGTATTGAGTTGTCACTGTTTACAGCTGAAGATGTCATTTCTTTCCTTCAATTATGGCTTTCTGTATTTGATAATTTTCTTCAATTATTAGTTTTTGTGGGGGACTGTTGCCGCATTTGAGAATTTTCAAATCAGTGTTGATATCTGTTAGGCTATGTTTATTGTCCACTTTGTGCTTATTTCCCTCAAACTCTGACAGTTCACCATTTCCTAATGGAATGCCCTTTCTTTAACCACTTACATTCAAATTTCTGTTTGCCGTCTGAGTTATCGGCCATTTTAGCAAATGGTGTGTGGCCTGTCGACTGCGTTTTACTTTTTATCCATCGTAGCAATATGGTGAAGAACATTTAATCTTCAGTTCAGGACCTCTGTTGTCTCTATGGTGTATTGTATGGAATTTTCTCCAAATCCCTGTTTTTAGCTGTCTTTCCTTCTGTCAATTGGGCTTAACATGTATCACTTTTAATTTCTTTTTCATCTTTGTATTCTACGGTTCTGACATGAGTGCATATGACCCCAGTTGTTTTTTGTGCCCTAAAACAAAACAAAACGAAGCAACATTCACCACAACAGTAATAGCTTACATACCTACTAGCTCCACAGGTGAAGAGATTGAAAGATTATGTGGTCAGATAAAAAAAAATATCCAATAGTTTAGGTAGACAAAAGTTTAATTGTGATGGAGGATTGAAATCGAATAATAAGAAAAGGAAGAGAAGGGAAAATAGTAGGGGAACATGGATTGGGGGGAAAGGAATGCTACGGAAAACCACCTGGTATAATTTTGCACAAGCACAATTTAATCAATAAAAACACTTCATTCAAAAATCATCAAATAAAGCTGTATGCACAGAAGAGACATAGAGGGCATGGAAAGTTTCAGATAAGTTACATAGTTTTAAGATAGATTTCAGATTCAGATTTTAGATTTCAAAATATTTTCAGTTAGATATGGAATCCCTGGACAGCAGATGAGAAGTGAAGAAACTGCAGAAGAGTAAAAATTTAAGGAGATGGGACCTGGATAAATTTAAAGAACCAGAGGTTGCTGAGAGTTTCAGGGGGAGAATTAGGCAATGGTTGACAAACAGGGGAAAGGATTACAATAGAAGATGAATGGGTACCTGTAAGGGATGTAAACGTGAAGGCAGCAGATGGCTGAGTAGGTAAAAAGATAAGGTCTAGTAGAAATCCTGGAACAGCAACATAAAAGGTACTGGATGTAATTGACGAATGGACAAAATATAAAAATGGAGGAAGGATAAGGGAATACAGACATGTAAAAAATAATACTGACAAAGTGGAAAATGTTTAAATGCAAAGCTGTTAAAGCATGAACAATTATTACAAAAGTAGATGCTGACTATAGAAAATGGAAGATGGTTGGATAAAAGAGAAACTCTTGTGACCATTAAGAACTCACCTGGTAAACCCAGTCAAGCATTTAGAAAGTTCAAAAATGGAAAAAAATATAGACAGACTACAGAAGGGAAATGAACTTTGAGACACTACTACAAATAGGAACAGGAAATGGATGAAGATGAGATGGGAGATGATTTGGTGAAAAGAATTCATCTGGACAACGAAAGAACTCAGATGAAACAAGACCCTTGGAGTAACTGACATTACCTCAGAAGTACCGTATTTACTCGAAGCTAAGCCGCACCTGAAAAATTAGACTCGAAATCAAGAAAAAAAAAAATTCCCGAATCTAAGCCGCACCTGAAATTTGAGACTCGAAATTCAAGGGGAGAGAAAAGTTTTAGGCCGCACCTCCAGATCGAAACAAAGTTGGTCCATTGTAATATGAGACACAATTTAGGTCGAATGAATGACGATACAGCTACAGTAGGCTCGAGTCGTAAGCTTAGCAGTTAAGCTTTACTAGGTAGCCATTGCTATGCGTCACGCGCTCCGTCCGTACATATACGGGTACCTTTCCTTTTTCACGTGCTTCGTCTGGTTTGAATTAATTGCTTATTTTGCTTTGGTCTGGTAAGTGCCGTTCTGTTTGTTATAGGTGTTTGTGTCACTCTAAGCTGAAAATGCATTACTGTACTGTGTCATGAATTGTTTGTCGCATTCTGATAATGAGTGTTTACGGCTTGTCCCTGCTCGCGGCATGGCTTGTTTTCGTGCGCGCTACTGCCGCTTACAATTAAAAAAGAGAGGAATTGTTTCATTAGCAAAACAATGGCAAGAGACTGCTATTTGTTGTTACTTACACTGCTGCTTACTTTGATAATGATCAACAAGAACCAAATAATATATTGTTTTTGATAGAAGACGTTCTGAACGAGAGCTTAGCGAAAATTTTTCTCCGTTTGAAAATCTTTGCAGACGCCTCTT
The DNA here is from genome assembly GCF_021461395.2 of Schistocerca americana. Lineage (NCBI taxonomy): Eukaryota > Metazoa > Arthropoda > Insecta > Orthoptera > Acrididae > Schistocerca > Schistocerca americana. The sequence continues at coordinate 38,948,512 of NC_060123.1, forward strand.
TAGTACATTACATTCTGCACAGAAATTAGTCATCTTAGATTTAAAAATCTAGTCAATTGTCGTGCTTCATTTCTGCCTGTATCACTATTAGGCATAAGAATAATACGAATATAAACATGACATGATATGTATATTCTTCCGCGTTTGCTGTTGTCTCACCCTAGTTTCGTAGTTTATTCGGCAGATAGGATTTAAATGAGATAGCAGCAAACACGAAAGAATACACGGCAAAATGTTTGTATTCGTATTATTCTTATGGCGAAGAGAATACTGTATGTGATTCACAATTCATAAAAGTTCCTATTAGCAACCATCTCTTCTCACAGGTAGGAATAAATTCAGAACGTAGTGTTGGCCATATTGACAAACATCCCAAACAGTCTTGCCAGTCGGATTTTCGTACTACATTGAAATGCTGCTACATTCGAAGATGAACGATACGGAATTTGTATTTACTTCGTTGGATAATGTATAAAATGCAGTGGTCGAAACTCGGGCGGATAAGAAGGCTTGTCTTCCACCCTTTTTTTTAATTTATTTACTGACGCGGAGATTTTGGCGCTAGTATTTATCTTTGTGCTGCAAAGCAACAGGCGTCTAAAGCTAGCAAAATGAGGGATACTCAACTACCGGACCTACCGATAGATGGCTCTACCAGCTGATTACTGTCGTCTGTATTGCCCGCCATATTCGAATTTGGCGATTTCTTGTTCCGCTTTCAATTGTACGAAGCGATGGAGTAAGGAGAGTGACTTACCATTTCACAGGTAATACGACTACCGATACAATACGATAAAAATACAGACTTAGTGCGTTTGCTAATTCGATGTTTTTGAACAGGTTTCCTCTAAAGCACCCAGAGCTACTAAAGACATGGATTACTTCCGTGAAGCGGAAAGATTTTAATCCTACGTCTTGCAGTTTTCTTTGCGGAAACCGTTTCCGACAAGATGATTACGTAGTGAGCCCTGGAACGTGGGAGAAACGTTTCAAACCCGAAGCAGTGCCATAGTTTTTGACTTTCCGACACATTTGATGCACCAAATAAACAGCCACGACGACATGTTGTTAGGATTTTGAGTGACAACGATGATTCTCCATTTGAGGTAGCTAATTACTTTCCTTGCTGTGTGTGCGCTTTTTACTTTTGTGAATTTATTTCGTACGCTACATAGGTCTAAGCAATGTTGTAATACAGGTCCATATTTTTGTTTTTAGCGTTCTGTCATGGAATCCGTGCTCGATTTGCCCATTGCAGACGCTACTGATAGCGTGGAGAATGTGGTCAATGAGAATTCTTCCGTGGAAAGCATGTCCCACTTATCCAATGCAGAAGCTGCGAATTGTGCCGAAAACGTTAGTATAAGGATGTTTTCACACCCCCAACGTTTTCTTATAATATTTTTTCATCAAACCTGGAGTTATTTCAAACGTATATAACGAAATTATTTCCTTATTTAGAGTGCAGTTGGTTCTTCAGTAATTGATTGTGGTATACAGTCGAAAGTATAAATGGAAAACAAGGTGACCGAAACTTGCATTTTTTTTCACAGACATTGTGCACGAATTAAAACGTAAACTGAAGTGTGTCCGTGAAAAAATTCGAAGAAGAAAGTGTTTTCCGTGGATGACATCATAAGTTCATTGAAGGAGAAGGGGCATCTTCCTGAGAAGTTACATAACTTCCTCAATCATCAGAAAGGAACACAAGTGGAATTAGTGTGCAACTCTCTCTCATCAAAGGGTAATAGATACACAACAAATGTGAAAATGTTTGCGATGACTGTGTACTTTTATTCGCCAGCAGCATATGAACACCTGAAAAAATTAATATCTCTGCCCCATTGATTTCAAAATGGGTGGCAAGTGTAGACTGTGAACCCGGCTTCTTAAAAGATGTTTTCAAGTACATTGTAAGGGACCACTTCAGCGATTCATGTCTAATTAAAGACAGTGTGGCAATTAGGAAGCAAGTAGTTTGGGACCAAGGAACTAAGCAGTACACAGGTTTTTTAGACTTTGGTGGGGAAGTGCCTCAGTAAAAGAAGTAATAGAGCCATCTGAGGCTCTGGTTTTCATGCTTGTCTCTATTAAAGGCAAATTTAAATGCCTGATTGCATACTTCTTTATCAACGGTGTACAGGCAAATAATCAGGCCACACTGATAAAATCTGCTTTAGAGAGGCTGCATAGTTCTGGCATTAGGGTTTGGTGTGTTACATGTGATGGCTGTAAGGTAAATATAAGCACTTTACGTTCACTTGGCTGTACTTTAAATTTTTACAAGGGTGATTTTAAAAGCTACTTTCCTCATCCTGTGGAAAAATACAATGTTTAGTGTGTCTTGGACATGTGCCATATGATTAAGTTTGCCAGAAATGCTCTAGCAGAAGTATCTGCTATTGAGTCTCCAACTGGCATTATTAGACGGCATTTCATTGAGCAATTGAACAAGGTACAACAAGAATAAGGTATGACATTTGCCAACAAACTATCAGGACAACATATAAGTAGTGTAAATAGAAAAATGAAAGTTTCATTAGCTGCACAGACTTTGAGTTCTAGCGTGGCAGATAGTATAGAGTTTTTGAGGAGGGTTTGTGATCCAAATTTTAAAGTAAGTGAAGCAACAGTAGAATTTTTGTATTATATTGATAGGATTTTTGATATTCTGAACTCTAGAAATCCATTAGGTAAAGGGTATAAGAGCCCCCTGAGACTTGACAACAAATCTTATTGGCTTGGTATTTTCAGACACTGAAAATTATATCAAAAGCTTAAAAATCATTGGTGTTCCATTGCTGCTCCATGCAAGAAATGTTAAATCTGCATTAGAATGTATTTATCTCTATGGTTTTTCCAATATGGCCAATAAAAATGCATTTGTAAATTTTGTCAACTGGGGAAAACTGTTTAAAACAAGTGACTGCGTGTACTCTGTTGTAGAATACTCTGAAACTGTTTCAGATGTTTGTGATTGCTGGGGATATGCGACAGAAATATATACAGGCCAAGATTTTGCATTGTGTAAAATTAAATTCGTAGATTACCCATTTCCTGCTCCTGCTCTTGGTCATGATTACCATTATGAAATTGGGATTGAGGATTTACATCAGACTCAACTTGTTTGTAAGATTGCATCCCTGTACACCTGCACATGCTTAAAAACATATGGAAAAAAAAGCCCGCTGAGAAAATTTTAAACAACAAATCACGTATAAGGCAGAAGTTAAATAAACTCATATTGTTTAATCATGTATAGTGCTCAAATTGAAAAGATTATGTATTGGGACATTTCATGCAGATGGGTGTGACATTTCGACAGATTTTTTAAAACTATTTTGTCCATAGATTTGTTGTTCATGAATTACCTTTAATACTGACAATGTCTGAATGCAATATTTACCATTTAGAAGAAGAAATATTAGTGTACAGAATAACAAACCTCATGAAAAATGCGAGAGATTGTAATGTACCGAACTTGGAATGGCTCTTTATCAATAGCAGGTAAAATAAAGGCTTCTATTAAACTTTCAACGAAACCAGTCAGTACCTCTTAATTCACCATAGAGGTGATAACAGTAATAAAAGAATTTACTTTTTTCAGAATTTCTGCTAAGTATTAAAAGTGTGAAGACCTATTCAATAAGTATTTGCTTTACCAATAACCTGTAGTACAAGCACATGTATAAGCAGGTAATCAAGGGAGTCAAGACTTATGTTAAAATTAAAGATACTGACTGGTATTACTTGCTCACAAAACATTGTAGTTGCTGTACAGTTTATGCTGTAAGTGGTGTACCCAATGTGATTCCTGGAGGACATAATATTCTGTTATCCTATGGGAGTGCACTGCTACCACACCTGTTGAAAGTAAGTTTTGCTGTGGAATAGTTGTATCAGACGTCTGTATCAGAAAACAAATCTCCACTGTGACACCCTCATGTTCTTGGTATGCTATTAGCTATAATTACAGGAATACTCTTCACATGGAGGAGGGAGGGAGGGGGGGGAGAGAGAGAGAGAGAGAGAGAGAGAGAGAGAGAGAGAGAGAGAGAGAGAGAGAGATGGGAGAAAATGATGTTCTTAGGAGGAGCAAGCTTTACAGCAGCATATGCTGTTAAAAGCATAGTGAGATTTTCTTTTTCATCATTTCCAACATTGTACACAACTTTCTTGCACTTTTATCACATTTTTCCCTTGAGAATGGAGAAGAGAGAGGAAGAAGAAAAAAAAAGAAAAAATAAGCGAGCTTTCATAAGAACTGAAAACTCTACTTGTGTCATTTGTTATTTTCAAAATGTTACTCTCTTTCCAAATGCTGTTCTATTTCTTCAAACTAATTCTGAATGTCTCAGGTTATTACATGTTATTTACTGTACATTGTCCAGCAATACTTCTGTTGTTACTGGATAGTTTGTAATTTGGCACTACCTTTGTACCACTGGTATTGTCTAGTGTACTTTTGCAGATAAGAAAATCCTGTCAGTATAGGACAAATTCAGACAATATGGAACTTTTTACACTAAATTTGCTATATAATGTCGCCCTTGTCTAACACAGATTGTAGCAGCTATTGGGGTGCCTGTCGGGCCAGCTTCTACAGCTTTCGCTTTCAGGTTTGTTTTTTGCTTGGGCCATATCATGACAACCAGTCATTCCAGTGATTGACACCATGTCAAAGACTGGAACCAAGATTCACAGAAATAAAGTTCCATGGTTGTAATTCATAGTCTAATTAATTTTGCTCACTGACATGTTTTGAATTCAGTTTTAAAATAAAATCATGGTACCAGCCATTATTTTGGTGTCAGACTGGAAAGTTACAGTTTTAAGACACCCAACCTTAAAATTAACAGCTGTGATCGATATTATTTTCAACAAGTTCCTTCACTTCCTACATCATCATGGATCAGTCCAATATAATATTATTACTACACTTAACTTCCAAATGATAAGAGTTATGCATTTAAGAGGAGCCTTAATGTTGGCTTTGTGTTTGTCTCATTTAAATGTATTTCTTGTCTCGTATCGAAGACTAAGCACTGTCAAAAACTGGTGCTTCTACCTAATCACTCAGTTAAAATACACTGTGTCATGTACAGGCGTTAATAAAATTATGGCATTTAAATTTCTGATCAAAGTGAGAGCCAAATTCGTAAGTGAATGTTGCAATTACAGTGTCAGCATATATGCAGATCGGTAATGCATCACTTCAGATAAAGAAAAATAACAGTTTTTCCGTTTATAACTAAGTAATACTTTAATAGTTCAGTTGTAATTTCTGTTGTCAGTAAAGATACCCCTAAGCAAACGATGTCAACTTTTTTTCAAGACACGTCTTCACTGTTTTCCACACTTAATTTTCCGAATTATACCTGTAGTTAAAAGCTTTGGCAACCAAGGTAATTTGTTGAGCTCCATTGAATCTTAAATAGTATTTTAAAACGGGCAAATAAGTAAAGAACTCATAAAATTAATAGTAAAGAATTTATAGGTCAGCTTGTCAAACTTCCAAAACACACTCGAATTTAGGAATTTCATAGCTGAACTGTCACTGTTTTTTCTCACTAGATTAGAAACACTTCATTATGTTGATGTGTAGATATCTAGAACATCCAACATAAAAGACTTATCAGGGCGCAGAACGAAAAACATTTTCATCCGTGTTTTGACACTTCGTTTTTCGCCAAATTCAGATATGGCGGACACTCAATGATATAATCTTTGGCCGGCACGTGCTAGAGCCATCTATCGGTAGGTCCGGTAGTTGAGCATCCCTCATTTCGCTAGCTTTAGACACCTGTTGCAAAGCATGCCTATCCAGCGCTACATATATTCGACGGCAGAAGTCATTTGTGGCGGCACCTGCCAACATTTTTCAGAACTTCCGCTTACTTTGCACTCGATTCTAAGCCGCAGGCGGTTTTTTGGATTACAAAAACGGGAAAAAAGTGCGGCTTAGATTCGAGTAAATACGGTACTGAGGTTCTTGAGAAAGCCAGCTATGACCAAATTATTTTACAAGGTATGCAAAATATATGACACAGGGAAAATGTCCTCCAACTTCCTATGTATGTAATAATTAGAATTCCAAAAGCAGATGCTGACAACAGCTACTATCACTGACCCATCACTTTAATTAGTCACAGTTGCAAAGTGCTGATTCAAATTATTTACAGAAGAAAGAGAAACCTCTTAGTAGACGATATCAGAGAAGATCAGTTTGGATTCTCGAGAAATGTAGAAACATGTGAGGCAATTCTGACCATACAATTCATCTTAGAAGATAAGCTGAAGAAAGTCAAAGCTATGTTTGTAGCATTTGTAGACTTAGAGAAAGCTTTTGACAATGATGACTTGAATATTCTCTTTCAAATTCTGATGGCAGCAGGGAAAAAACACAACAAGCAAAAAGATATTTACAATTTGTGTAGAAACCAAATTGCAGCTGTAAGGGTCAAAGTACATGAAAGAGAAGCAGCCATTGAGTATGGAGTGAGACAAGGTTGTTGCCTCTCCTCATTGTTATTCAACCTGTACATCACGCAAGAAAAGGAAACCATGGAGAAATTTGAGAAGTGAATTTTAGTTAAGGAAGAAGAAATTAAAACCTAGATGTTTGCTGATGACATTGTAATTGTGTAGAGATGACAAAGGATTCTGAAGATCAACTGAACAGAATAGACAGTGTGTTGAACAGGTGTTATAAAGAACATTAACAAAAGTAAAACAAGTAGTCTGGTTATATCAGGCTATGTTGAGGAAATCAGATTAGGAAATGTAGCACTATGAGCAGAAGACGAGTGCCGTTATTTGGGCAACGAAATATTTGACAATGGATAAAGCAGTGAGGACACAATATGCAGTCTGCCAATTACAAGGAAAGCATTACTGAAAAGGAAAATTTGTTACAAAGGAATATATCGGAGAAGTGCTTCTCTGGTTATCAGTGGTTGTCCGTGGTTTAGTCTTCTGATCAGACATGCTGGTCAGAAGGTCTCTGCCTGGAAGACTATTTAAGTGTGTGCAGCATGTCAGTTGCCCCTGAGACCTTCAAGCTGGATTCCACAGTGGTGTGCGGATACTTCACAAGGTCATGTGGCTGGTGGCAGAGTGAGGGAATGAGCCAACAGTGCTGTGTTGTCCACTGCAATCGTGCGAGGCCAATGTGGTTGCTGAGTAAGAGTCTGATGAGAGTACTATACTCGAGTCTGAGGGACCAATTTGCACTGGTATTCACAAACAGCAGTGGCAATTTGTTGGTTTGGTGGCTAAATGGCTGTCTAAGGCAACAGTGTGTCCCACAGCCTGTTTACAGTAAAAGAACACGTACAGGTAAGCTGGATTGCAGTACTGAGTGTATATGTTATGAAACAGCTGATTGGTCTACACGATTTGATATTAGTAATTTGTGCACACTGTACTCCTAAAGTTTCTTTCACACCATTAAGAAACGTCATAACTGCAGCTGGCTGTAATTTAGTATAATGCGCATATTTAAAGGACTATCATAAGCTGCTGCTGTTTTTTACCATAATTTATATATTTTGTGCTTTAAATGGAGTTCCTTTTACTCGGCCATTATGTAAAGATTAGCTGGTTGGATAATCACTGAATTGTGTATAATTCTAGTACAATTAAGTGTACTGACCCCATTGCTTCTTGGAAATTGAGGAGTGGTTTGTAAGCTAGTTGTTGACTTAGTTAGTGTGTGTGGAGTACGAGTAACTGGCTTCCACTGTTTACACTGCTGTTGATCTGGAATTGTTTCATAAAGTCAAATGCCCTTCTTTGCATTAGTCAAATAGTTACTTCTTACTTTAAGTGCCTTGAAGTCATTCAATTTGTTGGTTTGCTAAGTTGGTATGAGAGGGTGGAATTATCTGTTGGCTTAATTCACGACAGATATATTAAAAGGTTAAAATTAAATGGGTTTGTGTTGTTTAATGCCAAGGGGTAATCCTAACACTTGTAACTGCTTCTCATTGCAAATTTTCTGTGTGTGCATGGGGTTATGTATGTTTGTTGCCATTATTAAACATAATTAAATGCTGTGATTCTTGTCTATACTAGGTGCTAACAGTTTTATGTTAAACCCCCTTTCCCCACAAGTTAAGTATTGTTATCTATCCCTTGGCTGTCAATGGATTTGCAATGATTGTATCTGTTGTTTGATTGTTTCGAGTGATTTCTCAAGTCAGTCATTTTATACAGGGTGTATACGACCTAGGACAACTGGGAGATCCAGGAAAAACCTGGGAATTTTTTCACCTGAGAGAAAACTGGGAAAAACCTGGGAATTTTTTAGAATTCTGGGAATTTTTCATTGTTTCAGTTCCAGTTAAATTTTCGTAACTTTGACTGATAACAACCAATACTCTGACAAAGGATATTACTGAATCTCAGTACTGCAGAATAATACTGCAGAAATAAAATATCAATGAGGGGGAAAAAAAGAAAATAAAACTTAAGTTGTAATGGAAATGCGCCTTATACAACCACAAAAAACAGTGCTCAAACAAGCATCTGCCAATAGCAAAAGTGTCAAAGGCTTTAGGAAGACTATGCAATGCATCATAACAACAAATTGGCTCCGATAAGCGTGACGTCACAACTGCTAGATTTGTTTGAGCAGTTGCGAGCGAGCTCATGCGCATGGGCAGTTGGATTACGTATGAGTAGTACCTTCTCCTGCTTCTGACTATGGAAGTGCTGCAGTTAGCTCTTGATCTCCTTCTACAATTTTTACCCTCCACGCTGCCCTCCAATGCTATTCTCCCCAATCCTATTCAGTACCTCCTCATTAGTTACGTGATCTACCCACCTTATCTTCAGCATTCTTCTGTAGCACCACATTTCGAAAGCTTCTATTCTCTTCTTGTCCATACTAGTTATCGTCCATGTTTCACTTCCATACATGGCTACACTCCAAACAAATACTTTCAGAAACGACTTCCTGACACTTAAATCTATAATCGATGTTAACAAATTTCTCTTCTTCAGAAACGATTTCCTTGCCATTGCCAGTCTACATTTTATATCCTCTCTACTTCGACCATCATCAGTTATTTTACTCCCAAAACAGCAAAACTCCTTTACTCCTTTAAGTGTCTCATTTCCTAATCTAATTCCCTCAGCATCACCCGATTTAATTTGACTACATTCCGTTATCCTCGTTTTGCTTTTGTTGATGTTCATCTTATATCCTCCTTTCAAGACACTGTCCATTCCGTTCAACTGCTCTTCCAAGTCCTTTGCTGTCTCTGGCAGAATTACAATGTCATCGGCGAACTTCAAAGTTTTTACTTCTTCTCCATGAATATTAATACCTACTCCGAATTTTTCTTTTGTTTCCTTTACTGCTTGCTCAATATACAGATTGAATAACATCGGGGAGAGGCTACAACCCTGTCTCACTCCCTTCCCAACCACTGCTTCCCTTTCATGCCCCTCGACTTTTATAACTGCCATCTGGTTTCTGTACAAATTGTAAATAGCCTTTCGCTCCCTGTATTTTACCCCTGCCACCTTTAGAATGTGAAAGAGAGTATTCCAGTCAACATTGTCAAAAGCTTTCTCTAAGTCTACAAATGTTAGAAACGTGGGTTTGCCTTTTCTTAATCTTTCTTCTAAGATAAGTCGTAAGGTTAGTATTGCCTCACGTGTTCCAACATTTCTACAGAATCCAAACTGATCTTCCCCGAGGTCCGCTTCTACCAGTTTTTCCATTCGTCTGTAAAGAATTCGCGTTAGTATTTTGCAGCTGTGACTTATTAAACTGATAGTTCGGTAATTTTCACATCTGTCAACACCTGCTTTCTTTGGGATTGGAATTATTATATTCTTCTTGAAGTCTGAGGGTATTTCACCTGTCTCATGCATCTTGCTCACCAGATGGTAGAGTTTTGTCAGGACTCGCTCTCCCAAGGCCGTCAGTAGTTCTAATGGAATGTTGTCTACTCCCGGGGCTTTGTTTTGACTCAGGTCTTTCAGTGCTCTGTCAAACTCTTCACGCAGTATCGTATCTCCCATTTCATCTTCATCTACATCCTCTTCCATTTCCATAATATTGTCCTAAAGTACATCGCCCTTGTATAAACCCTCTATATACTCCTTCCACCTGTCTGCCTTCCCTTCTTTGCTTAGAACTGGGTTGCCATATGAGCTCTTGATGTTCATACAAGTGGTTCTCTTCTCTCCAGAGGTCTCTTTAATTTTCCTGTAGGCAGTATCTATCTTACCCCTAGTGAGACAAGCCTCTACATCCTTACATTTGTCCTCTAGCCATCCCTGCTTAGCCATTTTGCACTTCCTGTCGATCTCAGTTTTGAGACGTTTGTATTCCTTTTTGCCTGCTTCATTTACTGCATTTTTATATTTTCTCCTTTCATCAATTAAATTCAATATTTCTTCTGTTACCCAAGGATTTCTGTTAGCCCTCGTCTTTTTACCTACTTGATCGTCTGCTGCTTTCACTACTTCATCCCTCAGAGCTACCCATTCTTCTTCTACTGTATTTCTTTCCCCCATTCCTGTCAATTGTTCCCTTATGCTCTCCCTGAAACTCTCTACAACCTCTCGTTCTTTCAGTTTATCCAGGTCCCATCTCCTTAAATTCCCACCTTTTTGCAGTTTCTTCAGTTTCAATCTGCAGTTCCTAACCAATAGATTGTGGTCAGAATCCATATCTGACCCTGGAAATGTCTTACAATTTAAAATCTGGTTCCTAAATCTCTGTCTTACCATTATATAATCTATCTGATACCTTTTAGTATCTCCAGGATTCTTCCAGGTATACAACCTTCTTTTATGATTCTTGAACCAAGTGTTAGCTATGATTAAGTTATGCTCTGTGCAAAATTCTACAAGGCGGCTTCCTCTTTCATTTCTTCCCCCCAATCCATATTCACCTACTATGTTTCCTTCTCTCCCTTTTCCTACTGACGAATTCCAGTCACCCATGACTATTAAATTTTCGTCTCCCTTCACTACCTGAATAATTTCTTTTATCTCGTCATACATTTCATCAATTTCTTCATCATCTGCAGAGCTAGTTGGCATAAAAACTTGTACTACTGTAGTAGGCATGGGCTTTGTGTCTATCTTGGCCACAATAATGCGTTCACTATGCTGTTTGTAGTAGCTAACCCGCACTCCTATTTTTTTTATTCATTATTAAACCTACTCCTGCATTACCTCTATTTGATTTTGTATTTATAACCCTGTTATCACCTGACCAAAAGTCTTGTTCCTCCTGCCACCGAACTTCACTAATTCCCACTATATCTAACTTTAACCTATCCATTTCCCTTTTTAAATTTTCTAACCTACCTGCCCGATTAAGGGATCTGACATTCCACGCTCCGATCCGTAGAACGCAAGTTTTCTTTCTCCTGATAACGACGTCCTCTTGAGTAGTCCCCGCCCGGAGATCCGAATGGGGGACTATTTTACCTCCGGAATACAGGGTGATTCAAAAAGAATACCACAACTTTAGGAATTTAAAACTCTGCAACGACAAAAGGCAGAGCTAAGCACTATCTGTTGGCGAATTAAGGGAGCTATAAAGTTTCATTTAGTTGTACATTTGTTCGCTTGAGGCGCTGTTGACTAGGCGTCAGCATCAGTTGATGCTAAGATGGCGACCGCTCAACAGAAAGCTTTTTGTGTTATTGAGTACGGCAGAAGTGAATGGACGACAGTTGTTCAGCGTGCATTTCGAACGAAGTATGGTGTTAAACCTCCTGATAGGTGGTGTATTAAACGTTGGTATAAACAGTTTACAGAGAATGGGTGTTTGTGCAAAGGGAAAAGTTCTGAATGGCCGAGAACAAGTGATGAAAATGTAGCACACATCCAGCAAGCATTTGTTCGCAGCCCAGGAAAATCGACTCGCAGAGCTAGCAGAGAGCTGCAAATTCCACAATCAACTGTATGGAGAGTCCTACGAAAAAGGTTAGTTATGAAACCTGAACGTCAACTACCCGAGGCGATGGATCGGCCGCCAGACAGCCCATGACAGAGCACTTCATCACTGGCCTCCAAGAAGCCCTGATCTTACCCCCTGCATTTTTTTCTTATGGGGGTATGTTAAGGATATGGTGTTTCGGCCACCTCTCCCAGCCACCATTGATGATTTGAAACGAGAAATAACAGCAGCTATCGAAACTGTTACGCCTGATATGCTACAGAGAGTGTGGAACGAGTTGGAGTATCGGGTTGGTATTGCTCGTGTGTCTGGAGGGGGCCATATTGAACATCTCTGAACTTGTTTTTGAGTGGAAAAAAAACCGTTTTAAATACTCTTTGTAATGATGTATAACAGAAGGTTATATTATGTTTCTTCCATTAAATACACATTTTTAAAGTTGTGGTATTCTTTTTGAATCACCCTGTATTTTACCCAAGAGGACACCATCATCTTTTAATCATACAGTAAAGCTGCATGTCCTCGGGGAAAATTACGGCTGTAGTTTCCCCTTGCTTTCAGCCGTTCGCAGTACCAGCACAGCAAGGCCGTTTTGGTTAATGTTACAAGGCCAGATCAGTCAATCTTCCAGACTGTTGCCCCTGCAACTACTGAAAAGGCTGCTGCCCCTCTTCAGGAACCACATGTTTGTCTGGCCTCTCAACAGATACCCCTCCGTTGTGGTTGCACCTACGGTACGGCCATCTGTATCGCTGAGGCATGCAAGCGTCCCCACCAATGGCAAGGTCCATGGTTCATGGACCCCATCCAATATTAACTGCCAGTTTATTTTTTTAAGAGGGGCAAGATGTCAAACCAGCCGACTGCAAGCAGGAGAGGCACCGCTGGACATTTTAATTTCTACTGTCTTGAATATAGTTTGATGGCATCCATTACAAAATATTACACATTTGAATTCCACAGAGCAAAATACAGTGATAAAGATTTGTGCTACAAAATGAACATATTTTTGAGAAGTAAATTTTTTTAAAATTTTTTGTGTCCTACCTCAAACACTAGAGGAAGGGGGGGGGGGGGGGGCACACTACTATCTAGTGTTTTCCCTGGTTCAAAAATATCGTAGATCTGGGACTGAGTTGTGGCGGGGAGGTGGGTAATCTCTACATGACCCGATGTTTAGTGATTTTGCTGTTTCTTCTTCATTTATTGCTCTCACGTCAAATGAAAACAAAACTGATTTCTGTGACCGGGAGCTATCAAGTGAGTTAAAATACATTCACATAATTACGGAAGGCTAAAATATGTTATTTCTTTCAGATTTTATTTTATTTCCCCCTTTCTGACAGTCAAGCATTAATCGCCTTGCGGAACAATGAAGTTATTTTTGTCGGTTTGCTAAAGAAATTCAGCTTTTATTAATCTTTTCTGCTGAGGCAGTCAATTTATTTGAAACGAAATGTTTAATTCCACACTATTGGCTAGTTTCATGCATTCGCTGCATTACAAGTGCACATTTCCATCTTCTAGCACATATGGCGTTATGCCATACTAAATAACCAAACACGAGATAATACAGTACTGGTACACCAAGAAGATTTACATCCGAATCTGGTGTACTTTAAGCTGAATTATGCATTTTACTATGGTTCACAAAATTCTGATGCTCTTGAAACATCCTTTAATGTCTTGTTTCTTTTACGACATAATGTAAGATCTTTTAATGTTTTACACCTACAAAGGTAAGAGCTTCCTGCGTCATTGAAGCTGCGTAAGCGCGGTGATGCCTGTTACCTGGCGCTCTCTGGCAACTGCTGAAATGAACCTATTTCTAACGGGTCATGAGAAAATATTGCGAATGGTTGTTTGAAAAGCGTTACTTTAACAGTAAATTTCCTTTTACGCAAGATGAACAATGTGCGAGAATGTACAATGAATTTGTTAAATGACAGAGCGTTTGCTCGTTTAAAAATAAACTCTGAGGGAGACCATTTAGAATAATTTCAAGCCCAGAAGATCACATATTTACATTGTCTTTAAAAATTTTACTGTCACATTTGTGTGGTGTACCTTAAAATGTACCACGTGCAAAAAAGATCAACATTATATGTGAAAGCTTAGCTTCTCTTGCAGAGAGACCAATATTATATGTGAAAGCTTTTCTTTTCTTGTAGCAACAGTGTGTATATTAATTTAAATCATCAACTTTTCTATTTGTCTGTTTGCGCTACTTAACAGTGATTTTGCTATTGGCCGACTACATCACGTGTCCTATGCTCTGGATATCCGCTGTCATCGGCTGGTGAGATCACGTAACATGAGCTATGACTGGCTTACAAAAGCGCATCGCAATCTCTATTTTCAATGCTTCGTGCTTCGGAAAGTAACATGTGGTGTCTGGTGGAATTCGAATTTGTACTTTCACAATATGGAGATACACAGTGTACATGTTGCTGCACATCAGTTATCTTTCCAAAACAAGATTTTTTCCCCCATTGAGTTCAGTTTTCTAAAGTGCCAGGAATTTCGATTCCAGTGTATAAAACCATAACCAGTCAAAGGATTTCACAAGTTCTGAGGAAAAGTATACTGTCAGTTAACAGAGAAGAAGTGTATTTTCATCGGGAAGGGTGTGTATTTTTTAACCAGGAAAAATTGGGAATTTGTTTCCTCGTCCACATATACACCCTGTAGTAATGTTCTTTAATGCTGATTATAGGAATTTCTTTTAAGTTTTCTGAACTGATGATCTGTGCTCAAATGTATAAAGTTTAGAAGAGACTCACAATAAATCTGTTTTTGAGGTATGTTTGTGAAGTGGCTTGGCACCTTACCACCCCCCCCCCCCCCCCCCCCTCCCAGTCCCACCATTTACATAACCTCGCACAGATGTGAAACATGGTTGATAAAGTGTTTAGGCATGAAGAGAACAAAAGTATTTGAAACCCTCTGTGATTAGATGGGTGGATCAGATAAGTAATGAGGAGGCGCTGAATCGGACTGGGGAGAAAAAAAATGGATTGCACAATCTGACTAAAAGAATGATACATAGTCGAGGCATAGCAGTGGTGTTTGAAACTCGAGCTACACTGGTTCAAATCCTAGTGGTGGATGAATATCCACTGCCAGTATCTGGTCAGCAAGGAGAGGTTCTTGTGTAATGTTCCTGATCACCAGTCTTTGTGCCAATGTCCTGGATTTAAAGCCAAACCACCTCAAAGTGAGGGCTTGTGACAATGGTGGTCTGTCAGATGGGGACATTAAGCTCAGTGGCTCCACTAGTGCTATTCAAGAGGAGTAGGCTATGTTGTGGCACCTTGTTTCACCCTCTCCCTTTCCTTGATCCGTAGCAACACAAACCCAACAGCACATCGTACAAGCACTCATCATCACTGTCATCCACAGGACACAGATACACTTCATAATGGGTCAGAGGAAGGTAATGGCAGTCCACTTTCATTAGGACCTTCCCTAGGATGCCAATAAAGGAGTCCTGCATTTGCTTCCCTCTGCTCATTCCTTGAGTATGGGACTACTTTGACATCCCCCAAGGCAATAAAAAATCATCAATTTGGTTAGGGAGTGGTAGAAATTGTAGAACAAAGATAGAATATAGTAAGCAGGTTTAAATGGAAGTACACTGTTGTAGTTCCGCAGAAATGATGATGCTTGCACAGAATGGACTAGAGTGGAGAGCTACAATTAAGGAATGGACTGAAAACTACAATACAATTTATCAGAACATCTGGACTTGGGAATATGGCTATCCAGACAAAAATTCTCGTAATGCTTGAAAAAAATAAATGAACTCTAACACCAGTTACAAAAATTAAAATTTGCACCAAGAAACTAATGAAAATTATGAAGGACGAAGTGTTACATTAAAAATGCTAGAGAGGCAGAACAAAAAAAAATTCAGAATGAGGGACACAGTAGATAGATAAAAGAAATGCACAGAACTTATGCCTGTGAAAATTTTATTTGTAATGCAGCCAAGGTTCAGTGCGGTGGCTGTCATGCACAGTTGATAACAAGGCTTAGCAGACAAGAAGCAGCTGGGCCTTTGCAAATAAACTAGGAATATCATAGAGGAGCAGAGTAGTTTGTGAAACATATTGAGATTCTAAAAATGAATCTCAATGTCTGCGTTTTTCAAATGGATATAATTTCGTAGCTCCTCATGTCTTGTCGTGACAATCTCAGCTGTGCGTGTCACACATTTAGGGCTATATGGTGCTTCATGTTAGTTTCTCAGAATCAACAGCATTATTTTGCAGTCTGACAATCATTCTGTTAAGTGACATTCTTGAACAAATACTAAATGTTGTGGAGGTGTGGCACTAGAACTAACAGTGACTGGCACAGACATCTGATGCAAGCTGCACAATCAACATTAAACAGATTCTTACAAGGAAGTAAGTTTGTCAGGTTGGTAATTCACAGCTAGGATCACAAGGTGGCTACGTACCATGGCTCAAGTGAGAGAGTCGAAGCCAAATGCAGTTCTCGTGGAAAATGTGTTCCGAAGTGTAATTACCTGTTTTGTGTGAATACTAAAAACTATGACAGCCAAATGCAGTCCCACTGAAAGGTATCAGAGCTCTGTGTTACACAGAACAGCCTTTACAAAGAATTTTTGTAACCCTTCTGTAATTTGAGCCAAATTTATAAATTGTAGCTTAGTATTTGTCAATGTAGTTCAGTGACAATTTAACACAAATCTTATTTGTTATTGTGTGACTTTGCACTTTGAGGTGGGTCATAATGGGGGTTATGGTCAGAGTATGAAGGAATGAAAACGTATCACAAACCTGTCTAATCTCCATTTCATTTACAAACTGTTACGTCAAGTACTGACTTAGCTCTTTGAAATATATTGCCAACATTTCAAAAAAGTAGAAATTTCATTATCAGTACTTTAAAGGGACTGCACATACATTCAACTCAAACTAGAGGTACATGGATAACGCATATCTAAGCACAGTGAACATATTTGATGCACACGTCAAAGTGCAGTTTGCAAATTTATTAGTCACTGTGGTCACAAAGTACGACTGCGAGGATCCTGTGAGTGGTTTTCATCTAATAAATTCAAACAATTCTTATCTGGATACAGTGAAATATTTATAAAGTCTTCAGCATAGATAGAAATCCTATCTTAACACTGCAATAGTGTCAAATTACACAGACAAATCCTTGCAAACATTCTACAGTATTTTATTTCATCATTAACATGGCTTGCCATCTCGCATACAACACTATTGGTTCAAAACATTACTTGAGGGCAACCTTCACAATACATATTTAGAATAGGACTGGACTAGTCAAGATAAGGGTACGAAGTACATAATAACAATTCACAAAAAATTATGTTCACAGTAGTCCAATAATGAAATTGACTGTTCTGGTGGCAGACATATACTTTTGAATATCTTGTTACAGATTTTCTAACAACAAGTACAATACTGTAAAGTTAAATTAAATACAAATCTAAAACAATGTTCATTAAAAAGAGTTTTTTGTGAGTGGCATTTATGTGAAAAAGAAGCACTATCACCGAATCTGTGCTGAAAAGCAGTTACAAATACTGACTTACACAATATTGCATACAAATAAATATATAAACACAAAATTGTTGAGTGGTGGATAGCAGAATAGAAAATAATACCGGATGCTACAGTTTTTTTTCCCTTAAAAGCAGGAAAAAAACTGTTTCACTGGGCTTTCTGCCACAAAAATGTGTTTTGGTGGTCTGTTCATATTAATTCCCCATGAAGCATTGTTGTTATAAAGTTAAACTGGTGAAGAAACCAACATGAGAATCAATGTACTTAAATATGCACATGAGTAAGCAAATGTACATGCATTAATGAAGTTAAAAGTTAAGACTTATATGAAGAACAAATAAAACCAGAGTTACTGTAATATTTAAGAACATGTTTCCTGAGGCTCATTAACTGTCACCATCAGCAACAATTTGGAAATAGCCATTTTACGTAGCCATGTTATATGTCTCTTACAACCGTCTGTACAAAGAGAGCGTAACTCAAAAGAAAGAAATTGATTCATTGCTTTATTTAGTGAAACTGTGGCTCAATCTGATATACTTTCTAGACAATATTATTAGCAGAGATTTTGTTATTTCACAGACTGACAAAGATCTTAAAAGGATATATTTCACAGCAAACCAAGCTCCTTCCCAGATGAGCTCAACAATGGGTAAGCATACAATTTACAAGCACAGAATAATTTGTTCTTTTTGTGGCTAATACACAGCATAAGTTGACATTGAAATAAGAATCAGAACCATATAGACACTGTCTATAAGGTAAATTGTACTGTCTTTGTGTGAATGTAATTACCAATACACTTTGTAGCACTGATATTGCAGCATTATTTTTTTATTTTTTTATTTATTTTTGGTGACATCCCTCTACATGAACAGCTTTGACATGTCCCAACAGAGATGTTCAGCCACACACACTAACCAGTCAGCTGTCCATCTCCTACGTAGTCTCGACATGGTGCTGTTGATTCAGAAGTCAATGTATTGTTTATTTAACAAAGAAGCAGCTAAAGCATAAGGTAGAGACACTGTGCTCCACTTTTTTCCTGGATGGCTGTTCCCACACAGCCATGAGCTACATCCAGCAAGAGTGTTGACAATTTACTGGGCAATGGGGAACACCACATTGTCACAAAGCTGCTACGGTACAGCAACAATTCACAATTATGTTGGCAGGCAATCAAGTCACCTATAATTGCTGCTTCCAGTTTAGCATTCAGTGCTTTCAGAATGTTGTCAAAGCAGATATGAGGTAGTGGACCATAGTGTTGCCTGTAAGAATTATCATACTGAAGATGTAAGTCGGTCATTTCTTCCAAGGTGCCCAGTTGTGAAATGGTGTTTTTGTTACTGGTCATCATACATTCTCGTTACCCTCTCAGTTTGAAAGAATGTATCAGCAGCCAGTTGCTGAAATGTACAAAGATGTCATTCCATAAAATCCTTCCAGTTCAAACACAGTTTGAGTGAAGTGCAAATTCTGTAAACTAAAAAGTGAATAACAGGTTTCCGTTTGAATGTCAGCTCCTCAGTTCATCATTGTACAAGCAAGTTCAATCTGAAAACCATTCTCATGACAGAGTCAGCATCTGCCATAATATCTCAACCATATGTTACTAGAACTTGCTTTCGTCAGGAAAAATCAACACAATATACATTTCTCTATTATCATGAATTAGCAGTTTGAAAAATACAAATTTATAAGATTTACTGGTTTTTTGTGTCAGGTATTTTAAGTATTTGCTGAAGCACCCACATTTCAAGATCACAGTCACTGACACAAAAGTAATAATATTCATTAACTAACCTCTCAATGATTCCAGTCCCATACATATTTTACACCTCTTGACAGCACTGTCATGTCAGCTAGGTGTGTAAATTTCAGAGATTGTACAATATTTTTGTTGGCAATGCTGCACAACTTCAATACATACACAATACAAACAAATAAATTTAAACACAATTCACAGCGTACCAGTTACCTGTTTTGTGACTACAGTGTTTAACAACTAGCTTTGGCTATAGCAGCAAACTTAACTACTCGTGTACAGGTCCAATGTTGGTTAACTGCAGTTTATTATCAGAACACGGGTAACAAGCAAATTGTTAATTATGATTATCATATAGATTTCACAGACATTTCTGTCAGGCAACCATACATGACCTCTAATGATCCTCAATTATCCTTACAAGTTTTTTAATAAATATGTTTTTACTAAACTAAACTAAACTAAATGTTGCACATCCTGCACAACTACAAAAGTACACAATAATTTTACATTTACCTCAATGAAATATGTTTGATTCACATTGTGTGATTTCCTTCAAATATTTTTCATCACAGGTCATGTTGTATGATATTTGATATAAGGAAGGCTCAGTACGTAAGGGAAGAAAATGTGAAAGGGGGGGGGGGCAAAAAGGAAACAAGCCAATATGGGACAAATGACTTGCCAAATTTGTCTGTTGGTACAGTTAAATAAATTAAAAAATCCATTATGGTTACATAGGTTTTAAGTGGTTCTGAGTCAGAGTACATACACGTAATTTTTAATACATATGATTTTTTTTATGAAGTATACATAAAAACTCCAGAAATCAATTCATTTAAAGAAGATCTGATGTGTACAGTGTTTGAAATTAAAGGAACAAAGTAAGTTAACAGTAACCGCTACTGACCTTCCCTACTAATGCTAGGGAACTAACACAACAAAGCATGCTTAAAATTACTATGAAGAGTAGCTAATACAAGAAGTAACACTGAGAACTTAAAGGGTTATATGTAGTCTCAAGTAAAGGTGATCAATTAAAAAAATTACATATATAATCATCAGTTGATATCATTAAACAATACTTAATATAAAAGGACTATATTTTCATCATGACCTTATACACTTATAAATACATAATCAGGCAATTAGCTTACATGCAATTCTGAGGATCCACAAACCTGTAATTAGCAATGCTGAAGATTTTTAGCTGAAGGATTAATATTCTGAATCAGAACTCACACTTGTGAAAGTACTGTACCATTCACCTGTCCCTCACATTGTATTTAAAAACTTCCTGCATGATGAAACAGCACAAAATACTTTGAGATATGTCATAGAAATAATTTTAACTTTTTAACACTTACATATTGTCTGTTATGTTCATTCTCCATTTCTTATGCCTTTCAGAACCCACTCATATTTTATGTACGACAGAGAATTTATTGTCACTGGATTACACTGTGTATAACACTGGATTATGTCTCTTAGATGTTATCACAATTCTGACAGATGTTGATGCAAAACTTTTTTTGTAAAGTCTTATATAATCTCTGATATATTCATTATACTCAGCAATTGATTTGTATCACTGACTATATTCTGAGTGAGACACAGTGTTCCATCACATTACACCTGTATACTATATTTTCATTTCTTTTTCAACACTAATTAAGAGAAAACATTGTTTCATTATATTTCTATGCGACCTGCATATGAGTGTTGGTATGCTGTTTTTATGTTTTCAGCATATACGAGTAGTTAGTAAAATTCTCCACTGTACACAAATCACCATCACACGGCTCTCATCATGCTGGCTAATGAACATATCACAATGAAGGAAAATGTGTGTTATACACATACATTAACATAATACAGTAAAGTGTGACATCCGTTACCCCATGTCTGAGATACAGTTCAGTGTGATGACGTAAACAGAACTGTTCACACCAAATCTATCCTACACAGAAAATACATAAGTAGTTACCATATGAACCATATCATCATGATACCTTAATTATCCACACTGGACACATCCACACTTAAGGGGAGTTAGAACGGAATTTTTTTTTCACATTTTAGGATTTTTATCTCATTATAAAATTTGCAATATTCCAAATAAAATGATTATATATATCACTTATAAACTCACATGGGAAGTATTTAATTTAATTTTTTAAAAACATAATCTACACCAGTTGAGAATGTTAAAATGTTTACGTGCATTACTTCAAGATCTAATAAAATCAATAATTTTTTATATAGAAGGCTTTGGATTCCTGCGTTATATAGGTCACATCCAGAAGAGGGTGGGCACCAGGTTGAGGAAGTTGAAACAAAGTTTGAGAGACAAGAAACTTTCTAATGGTAAAACCATAAGAGGCAGGCTGACAGACACAATGATTGATGAACTACAGCAGTATTATGGGATGGATATTAGAAATAATACTGATGATTTGTTGAAAATGAAGCATGCAGTATGGGCTATCTTCTTCCACAGACTGTCAACTGATGAAAAATCAGTACACCACCTTTGCCCTCCTGGACCTGACTCATGGTACAATTACCACAATGCCCAGTACTCAAATAGTTCATACAGCCATAAACATTCCATCCCAGCAGTAGTCACGGATATCATCAAACCTATTTACAGATACTTGGAAAATCCTAAATTACTGAAGAAGTGTCTGCATGGTCAGACTCAAAATCCCAGTGCAGTGAGTCGTTCAATAATCTTGTAAGGACTTGCTCAACAAGAAATGATTTTGTTGGAATGAAGACACTAAAGTGCAAGGGGGGGGGGGGGGGGGGGGAGGGAGGGGGGTGTTCATCGTCGTCTGTTATTGCTTTTAATGATGGCAAAATTGGTAGGATGAAAGTGCTACAGCATATGGGAATTAATCCTGGAGCAAACTGCATCAGAACTCTAAAGAATGGACAAAGTTTGCACTGATAAAACTGAGTATGCAGCACAACTAATCACTAAGGAGTCCAGAAAAAACTTGGAAAAAGATCAAGAGGACGATGTACAGTGCAGTGCAGGGTGCTTCTGAGTGACTGAAAACAAAAAATTAAGCATATATTGAGTTACAGACTTTAGAAACCGTTCCTGAAAAATTTACATTTTCTGTTGCATTTTTCCCTAAATCTCAGAAACCACTTCGAGTAGAGTATTCAAGTTTTCAGGGAGTAATAAAATACATATCCTGAGACTACTGAACTAAAAAAAGAACCTAATGTTATGTATGATTAAAATTATTTAGGATAACAAAAAAATACACTAGATTTTAACCATGTAATTAAAACATTGTATTTCCGAAAGCAGTGGCTGAAATGCAATTATTGTAGTTCAGTGGACTCAGAACATACAGTTTAATGTCCTGTAAAAGTTCAATGGCTACAGTGGTCCCTGAAATACAGGGAAGCCAAGTCACTAAATTTAACATTGTCGGGTTATGGCATTGCATTGCAACTCCCCTTTACAAATTTTGTTCTCTGTAATAGATGGCTTGTGAAAATGGGCAAAGCCCTGAGCCGGTCAGCCAGGAAATAAATACATTACAGCTTTGGCACTATACATTTGAATAATATTTTCTTCAATATTTGAGAGCTGTAAGACCCAGGATATATACTGCGTTAATTGACAAAGGACAGCACCGTGTGGAAAGAGTTTTATCCAAGAAAATCTACTCACCATTGATCCTTTCTATACCCTTGATGAGTGTTAGTATTTTATTTACTCCATGCAGAATAAAAATCATGCAGCTAAAAAATGCAGAGCTATGCTCACTATCTTGCTGCATACATTCTGAGTGTTGCTGTAGACAATCGTGGATGGCCTTATGGTTGCGACTGAGTAGGTCAACTTAATAGTAGTGGAAAATCTTATTGTTAACTGTGTCAAGCAGTTTCTCAATTATGATAGCACTGTGTGAATAAAGTCCCTTGTGGCAGAATGTTTTGTACAAGAGTC
Organism: Schistocerca americana; assembly: GCF_021461395.2. Taxonomy (NCBI): domain Eukaryota; kingdom Metazoa; phylum Arthropoda; class Insecta; order Orthoptera; family Acrididae; genus Schistocerca; species Schistocerca americana. Next base: position 38,971,749 of record NC_060123.1, read on the forward strand.
ATTGAATGTGTGGGTGTAATGCTCATTACCTGCTCTCTCTCCCTCTCTCTCTCTCTCTCTCTCTCTCTCTCTCTCTCTCTCTCTCTCTCTCTTTCTCACACTGGTATTTCTATTTTGTAGAGAGTATAATGGAGAGACAGTTACTCTGATTTAGTGGCTCTCGGGAGTGCTCCTGGAATTCTAGTGTGACATATATACCTCTTTGATTCTGAATATTACACCTGTGTATATCAACTTAACTGTAAGGCACAAAGCCCCAACAATATAGTCCATTTCTACCAGACAAGGTTGATACTTATTTGCTGGCCACTCAGCCTCATCTCTGGCCTACAATTACACATGTGCCACCAGCAGGTGTATAACATCAAAAGTTGTTCATTGAAAGTGAGGCAGATGAGTTTTGCAGGTTGCAACTTGGCTGAGTGTGCTGACTCATCAAATCAAACATGTAGGTCTGTTTTAGAATGTAACTGACTCTGCCTGTAGCTCAGCCAGCTCCCAATGTGCTTTTTTCATAGAGATGTTGTGATTCGTACTTTTCATGTAAGTCTTAGAAATCTATGCAGGGTGGATAAGTTACAAATATAACTGTTGTATTATCACCTGTTAAATGCAGATATTAAAGTGCTGAAAGAGTGCTGTCTCCACTGAATGTAGGAAAGTGGATCTGATCCATTTGCTACCATTCTACTCCTTTTGATAACTATTTTTTTCCTTATCGCTTTGACTGTGTCCAATAAACATGTAATTTATGTTTCATGTATTCCCCAAACAGCCAAATTACTATCTGGACAATATTTTAAATAATCTTATTGCTCATGTTATAGTTTTCAGTGTGCTGAGTCCTATGGTATATGTTGTTTTGCTTAAGACCTTGTGCTAGTTTGGCTGCAGTACCTTCCTCTTGCACTCTGGTAAGATGATCACTGTCTTCCCACATTGTCAGGAACAACTGAAGTTAGATGACTAAGAATAATTCATAACACATTTCCCCTATCAAATTGTATAGACAATCTTCACAGTCTCTGTGTTTCATAGTCCAACAGTCTTCTTTGGCTGACTCACACAGGACTGTTTTTAAATAAGAGACAGAGTACGCAGGAAGTGCTGACGCAACTTTGCTTGAAGTGTTTTCAGCCAAAATAAAATTTTTATAGTATGTACATAAAAGAATGTTACACGGAACATGAGAACTTTGAAACGTATGTTTAGCTCTAAGGTCAGAAAAAGTGCTCTTGCCAACAGTCTTGACATATTCAAAGACAAAAAGAGCATATGTCTCACTGAGAGAAGTATACAAATGTTGGATTTTTCTTTTCTTTTTTGAGCTATCTCGATTACGAATAGTTTTCATGTCCTTCAGTTCTGGTGCATGATGACATACATCTACTTGGCGACTTACATATTTTCTTGAGTAATACTGAGACAGTAGTGCCATCCAGTTGGTTGGAAGTAGCAGTGAATTCTTTTTCTTCACTACTATTGAGTGAAATATCTCAAACACACATTTAAAACAGTTTTTTAACAACACATACTTTCTTTTGTGGTGAACTTAGTACTTTTCAGGCACAGGCTGTGGCTTTCCCAAAATAACTTATGTTCTCACATAGAAATAACATTTTGCTTTGTTCTGATAGATTAATTTCCTTTTCTTTTTTAAGCATCTTGACCCAGCAATATGCTCTCTATTCTGCCTTCTTTCCTCTTTCTCAGCTATTACTCTTTTTTCCTTTTTGCAGTACTTCAACTTTTCTCTTCTTTTCCCTGTACTTACTTACATGAGTTATTATAGGTTTAATGTTGAAGTAGATGGCACTTAATATGGTTGCTGCATGTTTGGATACCTTTATAGGTGGATACAGGAGTATAACTGTTGTCACTTAATGTAAATGACGTAAGACCAATGTGAATGATGCATAGTTCTGCTTATTTCATTGACATTAAAAATATTCAAGAGCACAAACATCTGATAAGGTTTGAGATGAGATTTCCCACGTCTTTTTTCTTTAACATGAATGATAGTTTTATTTTTAATATTTGTTGAAATGCAGTACAAACAGATCAGCAAAATACAAATTAATATGAAGAAAATTTCATCAGTAATCAGATTACTTCAGTGTAGTCTAACATTTACCTCATAAGTTCATTTATACTTAAAAAAAAAGCTTTTAACCTGTAATGTGACTGTCAGTGGAATGATCAACTTTGATGTAACTGAGTCAGACAGTGAGATGGAGTTATCACACCTGTCCAAAAATGATCCACACTTGCTGCCCACGATGCCAACGGTGCTATGAACAATGAGTGGCTGCCTCAAGACAAATGCTAGAAAGAAGCTACACCTTTGAAGTGATCGCTGTGTCAACTGGCAGGATCCTGTTGCCATACTGCCTCATAAAAAGTGGGTGCTCCGCTGGGAACACAGTTCTCTTCGGTGCCCTGTATGATCGACATATTATGCTGGTTGCCTTGGGGTGCCTACTATCACCTTGGACCTGGAGTATTCTTGGACTGTGAGATTCTGTACTTCTTGTTTATCATTTATGTATCCAGTGAATATGGAATGAAGAGTATTAGTAAGAGTAAATATAAACACTTTTTTTTAACAAGCTATGTACACGTTTCAGAAGAACTGCTGTTGTAAAAAGAAACAGCATGAAGTCAAACTTCACTGAAATACACAGGCAGTCAAGGCATTTTAGAGCGCAAAATGGAAACAGAAAGATGGGACTGCTTTGAAGTGTGCGACACACAGACACTTGACCAGGCAATACCAAGCTCAATGAATCTTTAAAGAAAACTGAAGACCTTTCTATTGGTTTATATAAATTACCTGAGAGTGCAATTGTGCATACAGAGATCACTGGCCAGCCAGACGGAGAGAGAGAGAGACAGAGAGAGACAGACAGACAGAGAGAGAGAGAGAGAGAGAGAGAGAGAGAGAGAGAGAGAGAGAGAGAGAGAGAGAGAGAGAGAGAGCGAGCACAAATCTTACACATTTTGGAGCCACACCACCTCAAATCCCAATGAGGGGAGGCTGGTGTCTTGTAAGACATCATCTTGCCGCAGCACTCCCAAGAATCACTATTCTGCCAATCAAAATTATGCCACAGTGAGAAACAACATTGAATTCAGAGTTTTGCCTATCAGACGCACTCTGCAGATAGTCACTTCTCCTATAGGCTCTCTTCAAGACTTCACTTGCAAAAGTTCTCCTTCAGAATTTTGCTTCCAGACTTCTGCTTGTCCAGGGTGAGAGGTTCTCATCCATCTTAGGTAGAATTTAAGATGGAGGCAGAGCCAACTTGTTGGTACCAAGCCAAAGACTGATTTTGCAGCCGCCACAGAAGCTACTTACAGATTGTAACAATAAGTATAGTGGGGGCAGTGGCAACAGTAAGAAAAGTCAAGTGTAGATAATGAAGTTCTGTTATTCCAATCTTCATTTCAAAGAATTATTTGCACTTAGAAGTTAAACATGCTTTCAGCCTCAGCAGTATGTGCTGACACATATCCTACTGTAGCATTTTCTTGAGTTACTTGTCACATACATAATTTAATCAATGTAACAATATTATGAGAAGGAAAGTTGTTACTCACCATACAGCGGAGGTGCTGAGTCGCAGATAGGCACAACAAAAAGATTTTCACACTCAAAGCTTTCAGTCAATGGCCTTTGTCAACAATAGACACACATACGTGCACACACGTGCCCGCCTGCCCGCCCACGCACACGCGCGCTCATGCAACTTGCACACACGACTGCAGTCTCATGTAACTGAAACCTTTCTGCGACTCAGCATCTCCACTATATGGTGAGAAGAAACTTTCCTTCTCATAATATTGTTATATTCCGTCCTGGATTTTCCACTGTTTGATTTAATTTAATCAATGGTCTGATGACTGAATTTACTTGTATCAAATGCTACATGACAAAATAAATTGATTAAAGCATCAATTAAAGAACTCCACCCACTCACTAGGCAGTAGACAACAATGTGTACCCTTACACTGTTCTATTTCAAGGACACTGACAAAGGCTACAGATTATAACTGTTACATTCTGATGCCAGTGAACACATGAAGCTTTAGTAAGTACTAAATTTTGACTGCTCTAAACGTATCACTTGGAGACACTCTAAATAAGGTTTCCTGCTCCTTCACAGTTGATGACTAATGAGTTGCAATAAATAAAATGAAAGCAGGTAAGGCCCAAGCATTTGATTATGCTCTCCCTGAATTCCTAACAAATAGTGGTTGGTGGATCAGAGAATGGCTGGGACCGTTCTTTTCACATACTAGGATTATGCAGATTGCAGACTGGCTATGTACCATCTGATTTCAAGAAAGCTAAAACAGTATTTTAGTAAGGCTAGAGAAATCAAGAGAGATGCAAGAAAGCTACCACCTGATTTCCTAAGTTTAACTAGCCACAACAAAATAGGGTTCCAACAAGGACTCAAGACGTCTGTTGTCTTCATGGATCTCACCACTGCATTTGATACCATATGGAAAGTTGGTCCACCACATACACAGCACCACATGCAAGAAACTATTGTGCCTCATCAATAGCATGCTGTACTCTCCTTTCCCAAGATCTTAAAGTTGTTCAGAAATTCAGCACTGACTGCAGACTGACTCAGCACAAGCAAAATGGAATATTATTTTCACCTGAAAATAAGGTAGCCGTAAAATCTGCCAAAGTATACACAGCATTCTAACTTGAGAAATAGTTATAGTTATGTGGTTAAAAAGGGAGTTTGTAAGAACTGTAATGCTGAAATAACAATGCTAAAAGAATGAATTGCAAGCAATATTGATTCACTCAAGAAAGAAAATCTGGATCTATGATCAAAGCCAACACCAAGTGAGGTGTTGCAAGTCAAAAGTAATAAATCGTCCGAGTGGATAAAAGTGTCATATAAAGATAATTTTCCAGATCAGGGAAAAAAGAGTAATGTACTATTACTAACAGACAGTCATGGCAGAAGTCTATCCAGCATGTTCCGTGAGAATAATCACGACACATTAGAGACTAGTGAAGTGAAACCAGAGGCGGGATGTAAAAATGTTGTAGACACTTACTCTCAGATGAAATTACTGCAGGAAAAGGACTAATCGTCTGTATAATGGGTTCAAACAATGTTGCAAAAAATGAAGTAGATGTTTGCATCAAAACGCTGCACAACTTTTTACAAGCTAACAAATTCAGAAAAACAGTAGTTGCCACACTGCCTCATAGGCACAATCTAATTTGTATTGTGTGTGTAAACAAAGAAATTTGGAAAACAAACATTAAAATAATGAAACTGTGTTCACAATACGCAAAGTGTGATGTATTGGATATAAGCAAGCAGCATCAAAATCTGTACATGAAGCAAGGAATGCATTTGAACTATTTAGGGAAAAGGTTTGTTTGTGATCATGTTAGTGAAATAATTAAAGAAAGACTTCTAAGGAACAGAACAATCTATCAGCTTCCTGTACATCCTTCTAACGACAGTGGGGAAAACAAAATGAACAGGAAAGAAGAACGAAAATACAACACTGCTGACGATCCTAATTTAAACTAAAGATATGTGATGCTGTAAATATGAATCCCAATTATCAAATCGTGAATACGCCCGATCTAAAAATTTATCACCACAATGTGCAATCCCTGTGTAATAAGATCAATGAAATTAACATACTGTTAACAGATGAACTTAAAGATATCTCGGTGTTATGCATTCCTGAGCACTGGCTTAACCCAGAATTAATCCAGAATATGAAAAACAAATTCATTTTGACTTCTTACTAGTATAGAAAAAACAGCAAGCAGTGTGGGGTAGCAATCTACACAAAGGATAATGTAGATTTTATTACCCTACCTAACTAAATTAGAACAAATGTCAAAAAGGATTATGACAGTGCAGCTATAAAAATTACTCAGTTTAACCTGGTTATTGCTACAGTTTACGGGTCACCATTTGGAAATTTTGAACTTTTCTTAACAAAATGGAGTCATTGCTAAATAAAGTAAATAAAATGGATTGTGAGTTGATAATCTGTGGTGACTTCAATATCAATTTCCTGACAAATCGTGGAAATAGAGAGACCCTTTTGAACCTTGCGACATCCTGTAATTTAAAGGCTGATGTAAAAGCTGCTACCCAAATAACAGAAGCTTGCCAAATGGCTCTAGATCAGTTTCTAGTCAAGAAGAGTTTATACAACACATCACTAAACATTTTCAATGCAGGTTTTAGAGACCATTTTGCTCAAATATTAAGCACAAAAGCAAAAAGGCAGTATTATTAACAACATGTCTTTCAGATCCTCATGTAGAAGTTATAATCAGGATAATGAAACTACTTCAACAAGCTATTACAGAAAGAAAAATGGCCAGAAGTGTACAAAATGAAAGATATAAATGAAAAATTCAACACTCATTGATACATTAACCATTTCTTTGAAATTGTATTCCCACTGAAAACGTTAACCATACAAGGGAACTCTAGAACAAATGGCTGGATCACAAGAGGAATAAGGGTCTCATGCCAGAAGAAAAGACTACTTCATGAAATATGTAACTCAAAAAATTCCTCACCTGTAGTACACGTATACTAGAAAAAATACTCCAAAATATTAAGAAAAGTAATAAAAGCAGCAAAAATAATGCATAATGATGACTACATTTATAATGTAGCTAATAAATCAAAGGCTACATGAGGTGTTATAAAAAAAGAATCTGGAGAATACAGATAATCTTGCAAATATATAACTGTTGTGACTTGTCAATCTTTCAAAGTGCCGCCGTGCAGTTACGCGTGTCCTCTACATGTGGCGCTGTCTCCCAGCCATACAGCAGCACTACCACCTAAGCGGCCAGCTAGCCAGCGGCCGCTAGACCCGGACTCAGTTATGATTTGACTGTTAAAGTGTACACATGTCTTACTCTGTTTACTTGATCTGTGACTTTCATGTATTGCGTCTTCCTTGAAATGTATTTGTTCAACTTGAAGTTATAACAATTGGTGACGAGGTAGTGATTTTTCTTTTCCATCGTTGACCCACATGTTTCCACGGCTACTTTAGAGCAACTATTGCAAGGTCTCATAGAACAGCAAACGCTTCTCACAAATGTGATTCATGATTTCGTTGCGGCATCAAATGCGGGGCGTCTCTCGTCGTCATCTCTACCTCCTTTTCCTCCTTACGACGAGCCGGCGGAAGACTGGTCTCATTACGAAAAACGTCTTCGACAGCACTTCTTGGCATTTCATGTCGCGGACAAACAAACATGTAAGTCACTGTTTCTTTCATGGATTCCACCTCAAATGTATCGGTTGTTGTCGCAATTGGCTCCTCTGAAAGATCCTGCGTCTTTGTCCTTTGCTGAAATGTGCTCACTTCTGTCCATCTATTTTCAAAAGCAAACGCATGTGGTAGCCTCTCTTGTTGCCTTTTATCATTGTCAAAAACAACCGAATCAATTCTATCGTGCTTGGGCAGCTGAACTTCACAGCCTCAGTCGAAAGTGTCAATCTGTTGCTGAAGTTCACAAAGAATCCTACGGTGATTCCATGGTATGGGATGCTATTATCCGATCGGTGCCCGACAAAGAAGTTAGGCAATGTGCCCTTCAGTTGGCAAATCCGACTCTAAATGAAGTCCTATCCATCGCTCAGTCTTTTGAAATTCCTCGCGCCGCTGGAGCGCAAATAGAGGCATGGGGCGACGTCGGGGAAATACAACCCCTGTGCGATGTTGATTAAGCATGTGGCGTGTCCCCGCTGGCCGACGTGGCCGCAGTACGCTCCCAAGTGCGGCCTCAGCCTAACCATATGCATACCTCTAAGAAGCTGCAGCAAAACCCATGGCAACTTCCTGCATGTCCGCGGTGTTTTACGAAACATTCACGAGAAGATTGTCCACAACGTTGGGCCGTGTGTCACAAATTAAAAAAAAAAAAAAGTCATGTGTCATCCGTTTGCAAATCCAACCGCATACATGATGTTCATGAATGTGATACTGATTCTGTGTTGTCTGTCAATTGTACTTCTTCCCTTTCAGGGAAGTTATTCCTCACTGTCCAAATACTTGGTCAAGATATTGGGATGCAGGTGGATACTGGTTCTGCTGCCACTATCATCAATTGTCAGAAGTATCTTCAGTTGGGTTCTCCAATCCTGTCACCTGTCACTAGGCAATTATGGACTTACAATAAACAGAAGATTTCTCTCTTGGGACAATTTGATGCTGAGATATCTTACAAATCTGTCGTTCGCACTGTTCCCATATTTCTGGTCTACCCTAGGGTTTTTGGGTTCTCCATAGATAACTCTGTCAATATCGTCTCTGATGCTATTCCTTATGCACAATTGGATTCCTTCTCGACGACATTTTCGTCCCTTTTTTCTCCTGGGTTAGGCCGTGCAAACGACTTTGAAGCTCATATCACGCTCAAACCCACTGCTCGGCCTACGTTTTTTCAGGCTCAGCCCATTCCTGTGGCCCTTCATGATCAGGTCAAATGAGAGCTGGATCGTCTCACTGCTTCAGGGGTCTTGCTTCCTGTCACTTCCAGTGAGTGGTCCTCTCCTGTCGTCGTCTTTGCTAAGCCAAATAGTGATATTCGTCTCTGTGACGATTTCAAAGCCACTGTAAATGCTCAATACCTTATCGACACTTACCCTATGCCTCGACCTGAAGAATTGTTCACTAAACTTGCTGGAAGGCAGTATTTTTCTAAACTTGACCTGTCAGAAGCTTATCAACAACTTCCTCTCAATGCTGCTTCCCGGCAGTTTCTGGTCCTTAACACGCCTTTCGGCTTCTATCAATACCAACTATTGCCATTCAGGGTTGCCAGTGCCGCTGCTCTCTTTCAGTGATTCTTGGAACAATTATTGCTCACTGTCCCTGGTGTATAAATTACCAGGACGACATTGTTGTCACTGGCTCCACCACTGACGAACATCTTCAAAATCTCCGCACACTTTTTCATGTCTTACAGACTGCTGGTCTTAAGTGTAATCTTTAGAAATCAAATTTTTTTTCAGGCATCTATCATGTACTTAGGGTTTCAACTCTCTCGGGATGGTACTCGTCCGCTTCAGCAAACTGTCACTGCGATAGATGCCCTACCTCACCCTACATCTGTCAAGGAACTGCAGGCCTTCTTCGGGAAAATAGCATACTAGCACAAGTTTTTACCATCTGCTGCTTCGGTGGCTCAGCTGTTGCATCACCTGTTGCATAAAAATGTGCCTTTCCACTGGTCCGCATCATGCGATGCGGTTTTCCAAAAATTGAAGACTATGCTGAAACAGGCCCCATGCCTGGCTACTTATCGACCTGGCCAACATCTTGTTCTTGCCACGGACGCCTCTCAATACAGGGTCAGTGCAGTCCTTGTGCACCGTTTTTCTGACGGTTCTGAATAACCGATTGCTTATGCGTCCAAAACGCTCACGGATGCCCAGCAAAAGTATTCTCAAATTGAAAAAGAAGCTTTGGCCATTATTTATGCTCTTCATAAGTTTGGTGTTTTTCTCTATGGATCCAAATTTCATCTTGTTACGGATCACAAACCACTTATTTCCTTGTTTCATCCATCAACGCCACTTCCCGACAAGGCTGCACACTGCCTCCGGCATTGGGCTCTTTACTTGTCTCATTTCAATTATGAGATTCACTTCTGGCTGACAGCTCAACATGCGAATGCTGATGCACTGTCTTGCATGGGTCCTGATCTGGCATTCGATAGGGACGAAGTTTTGTGTTTCCACCCGGATGTTGCCGAGCAGTGGGTTGTGGACAGGTTCCCCATCACTGGGGACTGGCTGGCGGCTGCTGCGGGTTCTGACCCTACCCTCTCCCGGGTTTTACGCTGAATTCAGAAGGGTTGACCAGATCGTCCATTCGCTAAGACGTCTGATCAGTTGTGGGACTACTACGCTTTGCATTACCGCCTCACGGCTAGGGATGGTGTTATCCTCCTTTCCACCAAGAATGCTTTGCCGCGTGTTGTGGTACCTGCGTCTTTGCGTGCTTCGGTCTTGCACCTCCTTCACCAAGGGCACTGGGGTGTCTCTCGCACAAAATCTTTGGCGCGCCATCATGTGTACTGGCCCGGCATCAACTCTGAAATCGCACACATGGTCGCTGCCTGCAGCCCTTGTGCATCACAGGCTGCCCCCCCCCCCCCCCCCCCCCCCCCGAAGTCATCCTTGTCACCATGGCCTTCGCCTGAGAAGCCCTGGGAGCGTATTCATGCTGACTTCGCAGGACATTTTTTAGGTACTTATTGGCTTTTCGTTATTGACGCCTACTCTAACTTTCGTTTCATTGTCCGTTGCACGTCGCCTACCACTGCGGCAACCACCAATGCTCTAGCTCGCATTTTCTCTTTGGAAGGCCTTCCCTCTACTCTTGTTACTGATAATGGTCTGCAATTTGCCTCTTCTGATTTTGCAGATTTTTGTGCCTGTCATGGCGTCATGCATGTCACAGCACCTCCGTTCCATCCAAAGTCAAACGGTGAGGCTGAACGAGTGGTCCACACATTTAAGGCTCAGATGAGGAAACTCCTGACTTCTTCTGCTGCTGATGATGCACTTCTCCAATTTCTGGCTTCTTACCGTTTCACCCCCATGGGCGACCACAGCCCGGCTGAGCTCTTACATGGCCGACAGCCCCGCACGCTACTTCATCTTCTGCGGCCTTCCACCTCATGGCCGCGCATTCCTTTGCTTGGCTGGTTCACTGCTGACAACCTTGTATGGGTACGGGGATATGGCAGGTGGCCAAAATGGAGTCCTGGCCGCATCTTACAACACCGTGGCCAATGCCTGTATGAAATCCAGATGGACACGGGTGTTGCAGTGCGTCATTCGGACCAGCTTCGGCCTCGTGTGCCGGCAACGCCTGTTCCGGATGCCGCTACACCACCTTCGGCTCTACCTGGCGCTCAGGATACTGGAATCTCTTATTACTCACAACGCAGTCTTCTCCCCATCATATCGGTGCCAGCACAAGAACTGACGCCACCAGGATGTGTGTCCATGCAGGAACCAAATGACCATCATCTGTCGGAGCAACTCTACTCACCTCCTTCTCCTATGGATGCGGACACATCACCCATATCTCCTGTTATAACAACCGGGCTTGCCGCAACGAGCAGATTGGTGCACTGGGCCCCAGCAGATTTGACCCCACATCTCCTGTCATCTCGAACCGTTATCATCGGGGACACTTCCGTCCGTATGGGAAGCCTCCTCCTTGAGACTTTACGTCTAGTCAAACAATACCTATGGACGTTAGCAATCTACAGGCCACTTCCATCAAGACCTGTGCAAAAAATTCGAAGGGGGGAAAAGTGTTGTGACTCGCTGATCTTTCAAAGTGCCGCCGCGCAGTTACGCGCGTCCTCTACATGCGGCGCTGTCTGCCAGCCATGCAGCATCGGGGACACCAAAGCGGCCAGCCAGCCAGCGGCCGCTGGACTCGGACTCAGTTATGATTTGACTGTTAAAGTGTACACACGTCTTACCCTGTTTACTTGATGTGTAACTTTTATGTATTGCGTCTTCCTTGAAATATATTTGTTCAAGTTGAAGTTATAACAATAACACTATCACAAAAAAATAAAGTAGTAACAAACCCCTTAGAAGCAGCCAAACATTTAACAATTGTTTCATGGGTGGTGTTAATATGTTACAATCAAACTTTAAGAGCACCCAGGCAGACAAATATAAAATAAGTGCAAGTAGAGGATCAATGTATAGCTAAAGCAATGAAAGGACTAAAGAATTCCAACTCTGCAGATATTGATGGTATACCTGCAACAATATTAAAGAAGAGTGCATAAAACCTAACTGAAATACTCGCACACTTATCTGACTCCTCACTGCAGGGAGGCACTTTCCCTGATGTATTGAAAACATCACAAGTTATTCCTGTATATAAAAAGGGTGAGAAATAACTGCAGACCCACCACAATTTCCTCCTGCGTCTCTAAAGTATTAGAAAAGTTATGAATGACGAACATATGAAATTTATAAACAAAAGCAGAATCCTATGTAATGAACAACATGGATTCAGAAATAAGAGGTCAAGAACAACCGCTATTTACGAGTGCGTCAATTCCATCCTAAACCTGATGGAGTATTTATTGACTTGTCAAAAGCTTTTCACACAGTGGATCATAAAATTCTGCTATCAAAGCTTGAAAGATATGGTATTCAAGGTCTGTTCACAACAAATGGATCAGTTCCTTCCTGACTAATCATAAGCAAACAATGTGCATTAAGCACACAAATATTGAACTAAAAATTGTATGTGAACATTTATCTGACTATAAACAAATTCCCAGTCCGGACAAGTACATAGGTTGGGTCTGCTAGTCATTGGGAGCTCCAATGTTAGGAGAGTGATGGAGCCCCTCAGGGAGATAGCAGGCAAGGCGAGAAAGAATTCCAGTGTGCATTCGGTATGTTTGCTGGGAGGTCTCATCCATGATGTGAAGGAGGCACTGCCGGTGGCTATCAAGTGCACTGGGTGCAACCAACTGCATGTATAGTGGCACATGTCGGCACGAATGACTCCTGCCGCTTGGGTTCTGAGGCCATCCTCGGCTCCTTTTGGTGGCTGGCTGATTTGGTGAAGGCAAATAGCAACACACATGGGGTGCAGGCTAAGCTGTCTGTCTGTAGCATCGTACCCATGGTCGACCGCGGGCCTCTGGTTTGTAGCAGAGTCGAAGGTCTAAACCAGAGGCTCATACGGCTCTGCGACAATATTTCATGCGAATTTCTCGACCTCCGCTATCGGTACAGAATTACAGGTTTCCCCTTAATAGGTCACGTGTGCACTACATGCAGGAAGCGGCTACTAGGGTAGCGGAGTATGTGTGGCATGCACATGGGGCTTTTTTTGAGTTAGAGGACTCCTCCCTTGGGAGCAAACATGATTTGCCTTTTAAATCAACCACAGCGACCTCAGAGAATTTAGGTCCTCACAGATTAGAAATAGAAAAGATTAATATGATTTTAGTAAACCGCAGGAGCATCCAAGGAAAGGTCCCAGAATTAGTATCGCTTATTGAAGGTTATAATGCACAGATAGTACTGGGAACAGAAAGCTGGTTGAAGCCAGACGTCAATGACAACAAAATCCTAAGTTCAGAGTGGAATGTTTACCGTAAGGATAGGTTAGTCGCCAACGGTGGTGGCATGTTATTGCAGTAAAAAATTCAATAAAATCTAGAGAGGTTATCATGGATTCGGAATGTGAATTAATCTGGTGGAAACTGAATATTAAAGAACAGTCAAAAATGGTGATCAGATCCTTTTATAGACCACCTGGGTCAGGATCTGTAGTTTTAGAGCACTTCAGACAGATTGCAGAATATCATGATCATGCTGTTGTAACAGGGGGTGACTTCAACTTGCCAGGCATAGATTGGGAGTGTTCTGCCATCAAAACTAGTGCCAGAGACGGAATCGTGTGGCATTGTTCTGAAGGTTTTGTCCGAAAATTACCTTGAGCAGACAATTAGAGAACCAACTCAAGAGGATAATGTCTTAGACCTCCTGGCAACAGACAGACCTGCACTTATCGAATCAGTTAACGCAGAGGAAGGCATCAGCGATCATAAGGCTGTGACGGCATCTATGACAACGGGTCCTACAAAGAATGTTAAGAATGGTAGGAAGATATATTTGCTTAGCAAGGGTGACCGGATACAAATTTCAGAATATTTCAGCAATCAGCATCAAATATTCTGTGATGAGGACAAAGATATGTGAGAACAAATGGAAAAAATTCAAAGGCATCATTCAATATGCCCTAGACAAGTATGTTCCAAGTAAGGTTTCAAGGGATGGGAAAGATCTACCATGGTTTAATAGCTGTGTTAGAAAAGCACTATGTAAACAAAGAGCTCTTCATCTCAAGAGTCGAGAGAAGTAAAAACCTAGCTGACAAACAAAAGCTGAACGAAGCGAAAATGAGCACAAGGAGAGCAATGAGAGAAGCGTTCAATGATTTTGAAAGTAAGACGTTGTCAACCGACCAGAGTATAAACCCTAAGAGATTTTGGTCATATGTAAACTCAGTAATTGGGTCAAAATCATCTATTCAGAAATGGAAGGTAACAGAGAGAAGGCTGAAATACTGAATTCGGTCTTCTGAAGTTGTTTCAGTGTGGAAGAATGGAACACTGTCCCTCCTTTCAATCGTTGTACAAATGTTGAATTGGCAGATATTGAGATAACTGACTGCAGAATTCAAATTTTTAAGAAAGGCCGTAAGACAGATCCACACAATTATGGACCTATATCGTTGACGTCAATCTGTTGTAGCATTCTGGAACATGTTGTATGCTCAATAATTATGACGTTCTTGGAAAATGAACAGCTACTCTATAAAAATCAACATGGATTCTGCAAACAGAGATCCTGCAAAACTCAGCTCGCTCTGTTCCTCCATGAGATCCACAGCATAGTGGACAACGGTGCTCAGGCTGATGCTGTGTTCCTTGGTTTCAGTAAGGCATTTGACACCATCCCGCATTGCCATTTAATGAAAAAAATATGAGCTTATGGAGTATTGGAGCAGACCTGCAATTGGAATCAAGACTTTCTTGCAGATAGAACTCAACATGTTGCTCTTATCGGAACTAAATCAACAGATGTAAAGGTAATACCCGGAGTGCCACGGGAAAGTGCGATACGACCATTGCTGTTCACAATAAATATACATGACCTAGTAGAAAATGTCTGATGCTATTTAAGCCTATTCGCAGATGATGCAGCTGTTTATACCAAAGTAGCAACGCAAGAAGATAGTAAAAATTTGCAGAACGGCCTGCAGAAAATTGATGAATGGTGCAGACTCCGGCAGTTGACCCTGAACATAAATAAATGTAACATATTGAGGATACATAGGAAAAGAAATCCACTACTGTACAGCTACACTATTGATGACAAACAGCTGGAGACAGTGCCTGCCGCAAATTACGTAGGCGTAACTATCCAGAGCGACCTTAAGTGGAATGGCCCTATAAAACAGATAGTGGGAAAAGCAGACACAAGACTAAGATTCATTGTAAGAATCTTAAGGAAATGTAACTCATCCATGAAGGAAGTGGCTTATAAGGCACTTGTTCACCCAATTCTTGAGTATTGTTCATGTATCTGGGGTCCCTATCGGGTAAGGCTGATAGAGGGGAGAGAGCAGTTCCAACGAAGAGCAGCGTATTTTGTCATGGGATCACTGAGCTGGTGAAAGAGCATTATGGAGATGCTAAACAAACTCCACTGGCAGACGTTACAAGAGAGGCATTGTGCATCACGGAGAGGTTTACAATTGAGATTTCAGGCAGCACTTTTCAGGAGGTGTCAAACAACATATCCCCCCCCCCGCCCCCCACATACATCTCGTGTATTGACCACGTGGAGAAAATTCAAGAAATTAGAGCCAATACAGAGGCTTACTGACCATCATTTGCGAGTGGAACAGGGTTGGAAGGAACAGATAGTGGTACCAAAAGTACCCTCCGCCGCACACCATTAGGTGACTTGCGGAGTATGATGTAGATGTAAATGTAGAAATGTGGTGTACCCCAAGGATCAGTAATGGGACCCCTTTTGTTCCTTCTGTGCATAAATGATCTAAACTTAAATGATGATGCACATAAAATAATCATATTTGCAGACGACACCACAATTCTGCCAAAAGGAGACAGCAATGAACAGTTACAGCAGACAGTAAATGCGGTCATGAAACAACTTACCGATTGGGTGCAGAATAATCAGCTTGTAATAAACAGTAAAAAAGCCATTACACTAAAATTTTGCAATACTCCTAACAAGGACATGTTTATCCTATCGGTCTGTATCAATGACGAACTAGTTGGTAACAGTACTGGGACCAAATTCATAGGACTTTGGCTGCAGAGCAATGTCAAATGGAATAAGCATGTTGAATATCTCAATGCAGAACTGAGCAAAACATGTACCTTCTCTGCTCATTAAAATCATGCTGTAGTGAGAAAACAGTTATGCAGTTATGAATGCATATGATGCTTACTTTCATTTTTGTCAACTCTAAAACAGCTAACAGCACTTTTTGACTACAAAAAAGGGCCATTAGAACCTTGTTTGAGTGCAAGCCTAGAGATTCTTGTAAACCTCTGTTTAAGAAACCTGGTATTCCTCCATTACTATGTGTATATATTTTGGAAACCCTTTTATTCTATAAAATCAATGTAATAGATAAAGACAGAAAAAAAAGTGATACACATGATCACTTTACCGAGCAAAACAGCACAGCTCTGTACCAAAAAAGGTACTTTTCACATGGTAGTTAAGCTTTGTAACACACTTCCTGAAAACATAAAAGCTATTATTGAGGTCAATACGTTTGAAAAAGCTCTAAAGTCATACTTACAGCATCACTGCTTTTACTCCATTGAAGAATATTTAAATTTATGAAGTGTGTTATATACAAATACTTACGTATGAAGTTATTCTTGTAACCTTAAATACGTATTCCTAGAAATGACTTTCAGCTATATATTTCTAACTTGAGTTGTCCAATGTCTTATGCATAAGCTGCTTTGTAGACAACAGGACCAATAAATACAACAACAATAACAGCAATAATGTGCTTCTTCATAATCAGTTTCCTAAGTACATTGGCAACGGACTGGATCACATCTCTTCCTTTACAAAAACCTTTGTACTGTGTAACTAAAAACTGGCAGTCAGTATTAAGTATGACAAGTGTCATATTGCATGAAACTGCATTCCCATATACTGCACTTCCTGCAATACATATCCTAATAATATACACATACATCTTGAAAATATGTATTTAAGCCTAAAAAAGGTGTTTTCTGAATGGAACTCTTGATTATTTCCATATGTAACAAGGCATGTTTCTACAAGGTAGATACTCTTCTGCAAGGAAAAGTGCTTGATATTGTCCATTCAATTGATACAAAAATAAGCATGTCACTTAGCTTCAAGGACTAATTGAAACTGTCAGGTTAAAAGTCAAAGGCCAAGAAAGGGAGAAGATTCAGGACAACAAAGGTCATCCGTCATGTACTATGTAATGAATGACTGGATGTGTGCAAAAACGTGCTTCTTCAATCGTACGCTGTAACTGAAAGGAGGGTGAGGAGAAAGACCTCACTATTGATGAGAAAAATCACATATGGACAGATGGGTCAACAAGAAAACAAGCTGACAGTCAAAACGGAAGTTGTGGAACAAACTAAAGGGCACATATATTCCTTTCCCAAAAGCACCAGTCACTATGCTTCAAGGGAAATCAAGTATCTTCATTTGGGTCTTAATATTACAAAGATGTATTGAACTTTCAAGGAAGAGTTTCCAATTTCACTGGCATTATTCATTTTATTACAAGGTATTCAAAGATTGCTGCGATTTACATTTTGGTAAACCATGTGCTACTTGTGTTTGTGAACTGCTCACATTAAAGGGTCATACATTAAAATGGTATTGCAAAACATGTGGCAGATGCTGAATTAGTAGTACATGAAAGTAAAGTTAAAAAGAAGCCCGAGTTTGATTCCCAGCCGGTTGGAGATTCTCTCCGTTTGGGGCTGGGTTTTGTGCTATCTGTTGGGGATATGTGAACAAACATTTTCCAGCACGCATAGTGGCGCACAAGATATTATGTGCAGAGAGAATTAGACTCTGTGGAATATACCCATTCCGTGTTTGCTGATGGGCAACGTAATATATTTGCGTAGCCAAATGTATCAATATGTGTTGTGCGAATAAAGCAAAAGTTTATTTTGTCCCTTAAATAGTTGTTACTTGTCATTTAGCTGCATTAATCTGCATAAACTACAACAGGTTATGGGCCCAGCTACTAGATTAAAGCGAAATAATCAGCTTTAAGGTGATGTGTATTTGCGCAAAAGGTGCGGGGAATTTCGTATAAAGTTGGATTATGTACACTACACGAAGAAGAAAAATAACTGTAAAATGTGTACAACACAAATAACTCAAATAGAGCGGCTTGCAGGGCATGACAATTATGTGACCTGGAAATTTGCCGTGGAGTCGTATTTGCACTTGGATGATTTATGGAACCTATGGAATCAAGTTTTGCTACTAAGGATTGGAAGGCGAAATCAAAACTAATCCTTTTGATTGAGCCAGTGAATTATGTTCACATAGAAAAGGCTACGTCAGCAAAGGAGATATGGGACAAACTGAAAAATGCATTTGAAGATGGTGGTTTAACCAGAAAGGTAGCATTACTTCACGAGCTGATAACCACAATATTGAATAAGTGTAAAAGCATGGATGAATATGTGAATAAAATAATTTCCATCTCCAATTGTCTGAGGAATGTTGGTTTTGGAAATTGTGGATGAATGGATTCGAACTTTATTGTTAGCTGGACTACCAGAGAAATATTCGCAAATGGTTATGGGTTTGGAAAATTCGGGAATACCCATTACAGCGGATATTCTTAAAGTAAAGATTCTACAGGACATGAAGAATGAACCAGATTCCAATGCTTCAGAAAAAGAAAAAGTGTCAGTTTTATACTCTAAGTACAAGAAGAAGAAGAAGAAGAAGAAGAAGAAGCCAATAACATGTTTCAGATGCCAGAAAACTGAACATATTGCTTCACAGTGTAACGAAAAGTTAAGTATAAAAGAAAAGAAGCATGTTAGTTCCAGTAGTCCTGAGAGAAAGACTACCCATAAAGGTAAGGCATTTTCAATTTTTTACTCTTATAATGAAGCGAGTGACGATCATGCAGAATGGTTCCTAGGTTCAGGAGCATCTGTGCACATTATCAAAGCTCCGTCAGATCTGTATGACACTCAGTCAAGGACTGACTTTGGAATTTCCACATTTGATGAATCTAAGTTAAGGTGTGAACTCGCAAGAAAAGTGGATCTTAATTTGCATGTGAATGGGGAAAAGGAAATTGTTACTGCTCATGATGTACATTATGTAAAGAATACTGCAACTAATTTGGTGTTGTAAGCAAAATAGTAAAGAAGGGTAATAAATTTATCTTCGATATAGAGGGAGCCAAAGTGACAGACTCTTGTGGGGATATTGTAGCTACTGCAAGTAATATAAGAGATATTTACAAAGTGAACACAGTTCAAAATACTGCTGAAATAGGAAATCACCCTGTTTATGCTGCAAAAGCTTTCTTGTGGCATAGGAGATTTGGACATTTGAATAGGAAAAGTATGACTTTACTAAAGAATATGGCAACTGAGATGGAAAATTATGGGATGAATAATGTCCAATGTGAAGTGTGTTTGCAAGGGAAGCAGGCTAGATTGCCATTTAAATTGAGTCAGAGCAAATCTACTGAAGTCTTACAACTCGTACACTCAAATCTCTGTGGACCTATGGAGAATAAATCCTTAGGAGGTAGCTGCTATTTCCTGACATGATTTTTCTAGATACATGTGTGTTTATTTTATGAGTAGCAAGGATCAAGTGAATGATGTATTTGTTGTTTACTGCAAAATGGTCGAAAGATAGACTGGGAAAAAAATTAAAAATATCAGATCAGACAATGGACAAGAATATGTAAACAGACGGTTTAAGGAACAGATGAATGGAATGGGTGTTAGGCATCAGACTACCATTTGCTACAGTCCTCCTCAGAATGGAGTTGCAGAACGAGCCAACAGAACCATTGTAGAAAAGGCAAGAAGTATGTTAAGTGATGCTGAGCTACTTAAGTGTTTTTGGGCAGAAGCTGTGTCAATAGCAGTGTATTTACCCCATTAGCGCCGTGCGTTTTCATATTGCAAAGTTTGTAACACGTTTTTAAAATAGTTGATTCCATGACATCAACGAAGCGAGAGCGCTGGCAGCACTGGATTCCGTTCTGCAAGACTGTAAAAATCACTACAATGCAACAGTTTTAACAATACATTTAAATTCTGTGGCGTAAGCAGTGTTGGAAGTCGTTTGCTGAATGAAGAAGAAAAATGGAGTATAAGTTCAAGTAAGCATGTTTTACACAGTAACTTACGATATATAATTTGGTTTTTTAGTATGGTTGTGCTTTAAATACTCAGATATCTGTTCTTTGGAGGTTACTGCTTGCTGTGAAATAAATTACATTCATTTAGGCGGTTTGAATGTCTGTGTTGCCACATGGCTAGATGCTTGTACTCAGTAAAAGGACGAATTCTCTCTTTTTTGTTTTGGAAGAGGTTTCTCACTTGCTGAGGCCCTGGAGATACTTTATAATGACGACACTGAAGGTGATGTGTTTGTTAAGCCCCCAGATCCCAATGTAGACACAGATGAAGATTCAAGAAATGAACATGTTGGCGGGTAAGTATGCCTATCATTGGTTTCACAACTAAAAAAAGCGAAATATAATGATTCCCAGACCAAAACTGGTAGCCAAATATAATACATATATGGAAGGTACTGATCAGATGGATCAGAATCTAGCATGCTATCGCATTGCAATAAGAAGCAAGAAATGGTACTGGTGTCTCTTTACATGGATGTTAGATGTCGCCACACAAAACAGTTGGATTTTGTACAATAAAGCAAGACACCAAACTATTTCTCAGCTTGATTTCAAGAGAGAAGTAGCAACAGTGTATTTGCAAAGACACCAAGCTTTACCAAAAGGAGCCAGGAGAACACCTGCATCAATGGCATGTTCCAACAGCCGCATTTCAGATTCAATTAGGTTTGATAAGACTGACCACCTCGTCCAGCACACAGAAGGAAAGAAGAAAAGGTGTGCACACGAGGACTGTAAATCTATTGTGAGAACAATGTGTTCAAAGTGTAATGTTGGATTGTGTATTGACTGTTTTATTCCATTTCGTGTAAAATAATGCTGAGTTCAAGGTTTGATTTTTGATTATTAATTGTACTGTGTTATAAAGTATGAAATGTATGATGAAGACTGAATAATAAATTTGCACGAAACTTGTATATGTAATTAGAAATTTCAATAACCTACTTATTTTAGTAGGAGTTTTAATCCATATAAATTTAGGTAGTGAACGCGCCTAGCGTTGCCATATGGCAACATCAAATATCTCGCTAATGGCAGTAATGACTTCCATCGAAACAACTCTGTTGTGTAATTTATTCCTTTTACAGACATAAAAACGCAATTTAAAAAAAATAATATCACGAAAAAATTAATTCTGGCACTAACGGGTTAAATAACAGATCACCTACCAAAGTTGTGAGACACAAGACACTTTATGAAGTATAGACTGGGAAGAAACCAGATCTAAAGCACTTAAAAGTCTTTGGATGTGAAGCAATGGTTCAGATTCCAAAACCATTGATAGGAAAATGGGACATAAAATCTCAAAAATATATTTTTGTTAGCTACTGTGAGGATTCACAAGGCTACAGATTTTATAATCCTATGAATAAGAAGATAATAAGTAGTAGAGATGTAGTATTTTTAGAGGATTACAGACCTAAAATAAAGGAAAGTAGTCAAAATGACACTGTTTCAGCACTATCACACATTATGCTTGTTTGCTTTACAGAGATGGAAACTGAAACAGAGGAAGATGATAATAAAGAGGAAGCTGATGTGCTACCCGAGAATCAAATTGAGGAAGAAGATTCAACAAAGGAAGTCAGTTTAAGGCAGTCTTCACGTATAGCAAAACCAAAAGAATATCCAGAGTATGAAATGTATGCTGCCCAAACAATCAACAATGAACCAATCACAGTTGATGAAGCTTTAGAAAGTTCAAACGTTCAAGATTCGAAAAAAGCTATTGAAAAGGAGCTGCAGTCTTTTGTGGATAATGATACATATGAATGGGTTGACATGCTTGGAAAAAAAAAGCCACTAAGAACAAGATTGGTGTTTAATATTAAAAATCCTGAAAGTGCAATACCAAAATTCAAAGCCAGATTGGTAGTTAAATGATATTCCCAGAAAGAAGGAATAGATTAGAATGAAACTTTCTCACCAGTGGTGAAGTATTCATCATCACGATACCTTTTAGCTCTTGCAGTAAGGGAAGACTTATTTACTCATCAAATGGATGTGAAAACAAGTCTACCTGAATGGAAGGCTGGAAGAGGAAATATATGTGATTCCACCTGATGAAGTTATGCAACCTTATCAAGGGCAAAGGAGAATTTAGCGTTTGAAGAATGGCATATATGGATTAAAGCAAAGTGGCCATTGCTAGGATAAATGTCTGCATAAAACTTTATAAAACTAGGCATGTTACAGTCAAAGGCAGATCCAAGGAGCACTGAAGAAATTGCAATCATGGCCATATGGGTAGATGATTTTTTCATTTTAACCAATAGTATAAGCCAGATGGGAATTTAATATGCATGGTTTAGGGGAAATTAATCATTACTTAGGCATGAAGATTCTAAGTGACAACAGAGAAGAATTATGGATTGACCAATCTCTGTACTCAAGGGCAATCTTAGACTAAAGCTATTTTGTATAAAACTGACATGGTGAGACCATGGTTGTGTACAATTAATGTAGGTTAATTCTTACAAAGAAGAAGACAGCAGCCAGCCATTATTAATACTGCTATTTATTTAAGTAAATAGCGCTATTACCGGTTTTGAACTGGCAAGATCATCATCAGATGGCTGTTCACATGATTTGCAAGACACACTTTACATTATCGTCAGTTTTCGATTTTTATTCTTCCACTATTTTTGGTGTGTTGGTCCCTTCAGTAGAAAACAGTGTTAGAAGTGCCCTATGTGAAAATAACTAACCTCCAAACGATGAAATACAGAGTAAATAAATATGTGAGGTTAAGTGGTTATGGCACTTACGTCGAAAATTCCATGCGATTTTGTTGCGAAGTACAGGATTGTATTTTTCGAATATTCCAAAATATATCCAGCACTTATGTAATTTGTACATCACCATATTGTGCAAAGCACCACACACACACACACACACACACACACACACACACACACACACACACACACACACACACACACACACACACACCAAAAAGAATTTGCCACATGTGAAGTTATCACAAAGATTGCAGATTTACAAATACAACAGTGTCAGAGATGTTTCTCTCTCTCTCTCTCTCTCTCTCTCTCTCTCTCTCTCTCTCAGAAAAATTCAATATGGAAAATTGTAAGCCTATTTTCTATTCCTATGGAAAATAATACAAAATTGCTAATAACTGATGATGACAAGAAATGTAAGGAAAGTGTACTCCATTTGGAAGCTGTAGGAAGTCTACTGTACTTATTACAGACTTCCAGACCAGACATTGCATTTGCCACAAATGCAGTAAGCAAGTTTTGCAGTGATCAGAGAGAAAAGCACTGAATGGCAGTCAAGAGAATATTCAGATATTTAAATGGAACTGTTGATTATAAGCTAAAATATTCTAAAACTGGAAATGTAAATTTGGAAGGATACAATGATGTAATGATGTAGCCTGGGGAAATGAGCTGGAAAGCAGACACTCCATCAATGGAAGTTGTTTTAGATGAATGGGAGGATTGATATCATGGGCATGTAATAGAAAGAACTGTTTTTTTGAGTACTGTAGAAGCTGAATGATATCATGGGCATGTAAGAGACAAATAACTGTTGCTTTGAGTACTGTAGAAGCTGAATGTATGGCCTTGTCCTCCACTATCCAAGAAGCTCTTTGGATCCGTATACTGATGAGTGAAATAGAATCTCATCCAACATTAAAGCCAACTGTGGTTATTGTGACAATATGGGAGCTATTTAACTTGCAAAAAATAATGTCACCAGTGTAACATCCAAACATATTGACATAAGGCATCACTTTATAAGATGACATGTGGAACAGGGAAATACAATCCTCAGTTATCTATGCACAGAAGAAATGTTATTTGATCTCCTAACCAAGCTTCAGTAAGGACAAATTTCAGAAGCTGGTGAAACATTATGGTTTAACCTAGGATGTATAGTGTTGAATATCTGAAAAATATTTGTTCAAGGGGGAGTGTTCAGAATGTGTGAACAAACATTTTCCAGCATGCATAGTGGCGCACAAGATATGATGTGCAGAGTGCATTAGACTCTGTGGAATATACATGTTCCGTGTACTAGGGATGCCAGTTCATCATTTTTCCAGGAACTGTCAAGAGCATGCAGCTTTCAGTGCAATCCAACCACAAATTTCAATGTCAGTTTTAGAAGTAATAGTAATGCACACAAGGATCAATTGCTAAACCTCTTCACATCATATAATTTAGAAGCTACATTAACTGATATCACTAGGTATGGAGATGGGTGTGAGACAACAACTGATCAGGTGTTTATTAACAAAGAGACCTGTAGTTATGAGGTTGAAGTAACATATTAGTTTCTCCGACCACATGGCAATCAAGCTCTTATTAAAAAATATGGTTAGGAAAAAAACATGGCAGTGGAAACTATATAGAAACAAGATACATTAATGAAAGGAGCTTTTGGAATTTTCATAGCATGTTGCATAGTGTTGAATGGGACAGAGACTCAAAACTGTAGACTCTAAATGAGTCATTTTTCTCTGATTATAAATACTGTTTTGATGTCACTTTCCCCCTCAAAAAAGTAAAAATCCCTCTCAAATCTAATTCATGGTTAACTGCAAGAATTAAGAAATCTGCAGGTACTCTTAGAAATCTGTGTTGGTATTCAAAGCATAATGCAGCTTTAAAACCATATTTTAGATGCTACAGAGAAGTTATTCGTGCAGCAAAAAAAACTGAACAATGATTTAGTTAACAGAAAAGGCAGCAATAAAACCAAATCAGTTTGGAAGGTCATAAACCATAACATTGGTAAATCCAAAATGACAAACGATAATATTATCATAAAAAAGGGAGGAAAAGTTGTTGAAGACCCTCGATGTGTTGCCAATATGTTCAATGACTACTACATTAACAGTGCTCAAAATCTTATCAAGAACCTGGGGAACACAAAAGGTAGTAAGTCAGAAGTTCCAGCAAATGAAAAAACAATGTTTTTGTACCCGGTTACTCATTCAGAAATAAAAATGCCACTAATAAGCTGAAAAATAAAATGTCCTGTGGATGTGATGGTATACCTGATAACGCCATAAAATATAGTGGAAAAAAAAAAAATAATTGAACTAGTTGATATTATTAATACATGATTTGAAACTGGTTAATTCCCTTCTGCACTTACAAAATCAACAGTAAAGCCACTTTATAAAAAATACTGTCAATATACCATACAAAATTACAGAACATGTTACAACTTTCAGGTTTTTCTAAAGTAATTGAGAGGAATATGTATGAGAGACTGATGAGTTTCCTAAACAAATGCAAAATTCTAACCAATGCACAGAATGGATTCAGGAAAAACAGGTCTACAGAAACAGCTGTATATCACTTCTTGGAACAGGTTTTAACTGCAATGGATAATGGGGACAAACTGTGGAATATTTTTAGATCTATCCAAGGCATTTGACCTCCTCAGCCATGATATTTTGCTAGAGAAACTGTATTGCTATGGAGTACGTGGAAAAGCATACAGCTGGTTTGAATCGTATCTGTGCAACAGATATCACAGTGTTGGAATAATACATAGTGGCACAAAATATTACTCAACATATCTGAGAGTCAACTGTGGTGTAGCCCATGTTTCTGTTCTAGGCCCTCTGCTCTCCTTAGTTTTTATTAATAATTTTCCTAACCATCTAACAAGAGCAGAATCAGTACTTTTCGCAGATGATACGAGCCTTTTTATTAAGGGAGTTAGTGAAGCTAACCTACAAGAAAAAATAGCTTCAACAATGAATGAGGCAGCTGAATGGTTCAAGGACAATTACTTAATTATAAATGACAAAAAACCACTTGGATGAACTTTAGGCACATAAGGAACAAAGTAAAAAATAACGTAAGAGTAGAGATTGGGAAATGTCTGATAGAACAAACTTCTTTTACAAAATTTTTGCGTGTATGGCTGGACAATAACGTGAGATGGAAAAAACATGTTGAACTATTGAATAAAAAACTTAGTAAATACTGTTATATATCAAGAAAACTGCAATTTTGAAACAGTACTGTGCGCCTACTACTATTACATTCATAGTAATCTAAGTTATGGTATTATATTTTGGGGGAATACAGGCTTTGCAAAA
This sequence comes from Schistocerca americana, assembly GCF_021461395.2. Taxonomy (NCBI): domain Eukaryota; kingdom Metazoa; phylum Arthropoda; class Insecta; order Orthoptera; family Acrididae; genus Schistocerca; species Schistocerca americana. Next base: position 38,997,892 of record NC_060123.1, read on the forward strand.
AGTTGTTTTCAGCTCCAAAAGAGAGCTAGTCGTATTCTGAAGGGTGTTGCCTACAAAGATCCATGTAGAGTTGAAAATTTTGACCCTCCCTAGTTTATTCATCTATGAATCAGTATGTTCCATAAAGTCAAATCAAGAATTCTCTTCTCTAAACAGTGAAGTACACGACTATCAGACCAGAAACAGGCACGATTTCCACAGAAACATCTGAGGGGGAACCCAAAAGAAACCGGACACCGAGGGCGCTGCCACTCGTAGACATAGTGCAGGGTTCTCACGCTAGATGGTGTTAGTAGAGACCTTCATGAAACAGCTGTGCAGACGGCGTCAGTGTAGAACTGAACGTGCAAGTGTGGTATCCTGTTTCTCTGACTGTTGGCGGGTTACCTCTGCAAAATCGTTATGGCAACTTTAAAAGAACAAAGAGTGTGTGTGAAATTTTGTTTACTGCTTAAAAAAACTGCAACGGAGACACACCAAATGCTTCAGGAAGCTTTCCAGGAGGATGCTATGAGCTGCACACAGGTTTTCAAGTGGTTTTAAAAAAGAATTAAAGAGGCTACTATTAGGTCAGAGTTTCTATAACGTTGATGAATTTCTTTGATATCTAAACAGATAGTGCTCATCTTTTGATTTTTCTGCATAATCCTTTGTTTTTTTTCCAACTTGCATGTAAATAGAAGACAAAATATGTAAAGTTCAATTAAGAAAAATATTAAAGTGTAATTAAGAAAATGTTATTCCCCTTAATGGATTTTTCTTTGTATAAACCTTGTAAATTTTTTTTCTCATCTTTCATGTAAAAAGAAGACAAAATATGTAAAGTGTAACTAACAAAATGTCATTTCCCTTAATTGTTAAAAAATATAAATCATGCTCTCTCTCTCTTATATATATATATATATATATATATATATATATATATATATATATATATATATATATATATATATATATATATATATATATATATATATATATATATATATATATATATATATATATATATATATATATATAAAAAAAAAAGAAAGATGATGAAACTTACCAAACAAAAGCGCTGGCAGGTCGATAGACACACAAACAAACACAAACATACACACAAAATTCTAGCTTTCGCAACCAATGGTTGCCTCGTCAGGAAAGAGGGAAGGAGAAGGAAAGACAAAAGGATATGGGTTTTAAGGGAGAGGGTAAGGAGTCATTCCAATCCCGGGAGCGGAAAGACTTACCTTAGGGGGAAAAAGGACAGGTATACACTCACACACACACATATCCATCCACACATACACAGACACAAGCAGACATTTGTAAAGGCCTTTACAAATGTCTGCTTGTGTCTGTGTATGTGTGGATGGATGTGTGTGTGTGTGCGCGAGTGTATACCTGTCCTTTTTTCCCCCTAAGGTAAGTCTTTCCGCTCCCGGGATTGGAATGACTCCTTACCCTCTCCCTTAAAACCCATATCCTTTTGTCTTTCCTTCTCCTTCCCTCTTTCCTGACGAGGCAACCATTGGTTGCGAAAGCTAGAATTTTGTGTGTATGTTTGTGTTTGTTTGTGTGTCTATCGACCTGCCAGCGCTTTTGTTTGGTAAGTTTCATCATCTTTCTTTTTAGATATATTTTTCCCACGTGGAATGTTTCCCTCTATTTTATATATATATATATATATAACAATTCCTATATCATGTATATGATAAAATGGATGATAATAAATTGAATTGAAGTTTACCACCATGCAGTCAACAGCATGGTGAAAAGGTGGCATCACCGCTTAAAGACCACATTGATGTGCCAAGAAGATTCCTGCATGCATGCATTGCCCCTGGTCTGTGCGGAAGTGACAATCAGCAACAGACAGTACACTGAGTTCAGTGTATCTTTATATAATTACTTCCTTTGATTCTTGTTTCTGCTGGTATTTGCCGATTCACTTGTGCATTAGTATCAGTTGTGCTAATAAAGTAAATTTATGCTGTACAATATCTGTGTACACATTTTTTGTGTAGTTCAAGTGCTCCTACAATCTTACTGATTTGTGTGACAGGTGCTTCGAGAGTGGTTCATTTAAGTTAAAATTACATGACACAAAATGCACAACGCATTGATAACCTACTCCTGTGTCCTTACCTTAGGGAGGAATTAAAGTCATTGCAGGGACGTCCTTGCATTTGTTAGCTGATGAATCAACAGATATAGGAGTACATTAGCAGTTAGGGTTGTGCATTATTTGTTTTACTGTGACTCAAAAGAGGGTAGTATTGATATTTGTTTGAGAGACAGGTGATGCAGAGTCCATTGTGAAAGTAGTAACATTAGCTGCAGCTGATTAGGGAACAGATAATGCCTCTTTTAATGTATGGTAAACAAAGGGATTTATCAGAAACTTAAGGTGAATGTTGGTCATATTATTCTGGTTAAATGTGTGTGTTATTCTTTACAATTGGCTGTGCCTGCTGCACAGCTGCTGAGACCTTGCCAAGAATCTTAGAATTTCTACATGGATCATACAATCAGTTTTCCAAGCCAAGTACACGCCAGAAATTATATAAGAATTAACCAAGATGCTGACTCATTCAAACTTCTTCGGATCTCCAAGAAAATGTGATTTTCAATTGAGCTGGCAGTGAAACATGTTCTTTCACAACATTTGGAACTAAAACACATTTTTGAATTGCCAGACATAATGGTGCTTTCCATTAAATGCCTACGTTTACAGCAAAGTATCTCTCCAAGTGCCAGAAAACTGTCTACAAGTGCATAGAGGTAGTAGTCCCCTTTTTTGGAACTAATGCATTTTTCTCCTGAAGACACATCAAATATTTAATCTCAGTGGAGTAAGATTGATTGGAAGAACATTATCAGTACTGCAACATTTTGGACTGAATGCCACAGTACAAAGATTCAAAGGGCAAAAATCCCTTTGGTGACCTTTTTAATCTTGCCATGTGCCTTCATTTATTGTCTTGGTCAAAAGCCGTAGTAGAGGGGGCATTATTTCAGCTACATTTAGTGAAGTCAGGGCCAGAAATAGGATGGGAAATACGATTTCTCTCTCTCTCTCTCTCTCTCTCTTTTTGGTAACCCAGTTTTCACTCAGAGGAGTTGCTAGTCTCCTACAGAGCATCTACCCAGGTGGCAGATAGGGAGATGCTCACCAGATATGGTGGGTATTGGGGAAATAAAATACCTGGAGGTGGACCAAAATTAATACCAAGGGCACTACAGTTCCACATGTCAGTGGTGGTACCCATTGGTATCTGTTCCCCATATTAGTGGCAGCTGACATCCTCTGTGGCTAACAACCATAGTTGTAACACAGAACTTGCTCCACTTGAGGTAGATAGCATCTGACAAACATGAACAAATCTTCCAATATTTTCCGGGTATGCAGCCGTATCCTGTAGACGTTCTGCCATGATATTTCAGCCCAGAGACATCCGGCCATCATCAGGTGAGTACACAACTACTGAAGAGCCCAGGTGCAGTCGTGGTATTTATGCCGAATCTTGCGCATGCGAAATGTACTGGCATCCTACAGCGCATGTGTCAGGTGTTGACATGCATGGCAAGGCTGAGTTGTACGTGCTGCCCTCGGTGGTGAAAGTAAAAGATCAACTAGTCATTGAGTATCAAATGACACAGTCAATTATGCTGTCATTGTACAATCTTAAGAACAAGATTCCAATTTTTATTCAGCTGAAAGCCGTTGTCACAATTTATAAGATTATCGGCAAGACTTATTTCCACTGATTCTTTGATCACAGAATCCCAAAATCCGGAAACCAGAGCTAAAATTTTTGTTCCATTTTATTCCATTGAATGTCCCAAAGAGTCTTGACGATGCAATGATGTCAGTGCTTGCAAAAGGTTTAAACTTCCCTCCTACACCTGCTTCACTACCTTTAACGGATTTCATCAGCTCCATTGAGGAAGCCATTAGACTTCTCCCTGTGGATTCTGCAGACGAAATTAGAATTGAACCTTGCCAAATGTTCTTGAAATGTGTGCCACAACAAAGTAACATCTCGCCAGCTGAAAGAGCTGATCTCCGCAGCCTCAGAGAAGATACTAGCACAGTCGTACTGCCTGTGGAGAAGGGTAACGCCACTGTTCTTCTGACAAGAGAAGCCTACAATGAGAAGATATATAGTCAGCTAAATGAATCTACATACTACAGAACTGAAAATGACCCAAAAAGCCAAATATCAAGGAAAACTGCTACCCTTTTCAACGAGTGTTCTCTACCTGAACAAGTTATCAAGAGATTGCGACCACACAATGCAGTACCACCATGACTCTATGGTCTTCCCAAGACACACAAGGATGGTGCCCCACTATGATTAATAGCAAGTAATATTGGTGCTGCGTCCTACAGCAAAATATCTGGCCTCACTACTAAAGCTGTAGCCACCATATACGTAATTCCGAGGATTTTGTCAGTCGCTTGAAGGAAGTTACGCTTAGCAGCTTGGATTTATTTGTCAGCTTTGATGTGGTCTCACTTTTTACCAAAGTGCCTTTAATGGAATCATTACATCTTATTGGTAACTTATTCAGTGCAGAACTGACGGCCTTGTTTGAACATATACTCTCCCCAACATACTTTTTATTCAATGATGAATTCTTTGAACAAACAGACGGCGTCACCATGGGGAGCCCTTTGTCCCATGTGGTAGCTAATCTTTTTATGGAGGGTTTAGAGGAGAAAACACTTGAGTCTGCTGTTTTAAAGCCTACGGTCTTCTGGCGGTACGTAGATGATACTTTTGTTGTATGGCCTCATGACAGACAGAAACTGGAGAAATTCCTTCATCACTCAAACTCATTACATGAGAACATCAAATTCACGATGGAGACTGAAAAAGATGGCACTTTACCATCTAATGATGGGTCATTAGGACATTCTGTGCACAGGAAACAGACTTGCACAGATCTGTATTTCCAGGCGTCAAGCTGCCATCACCCAGCACAAACAGTCAGTGTTCTCAGTACCTTGATACATCGAGCGCATGTAAAATATTGGATGATGAATACCTCCACGCAGAATTAGAACACTTGGAGGAGGAGGAGATTAGTGTTTAACGTCCCGTCGACAACGAGGTCATTAGAGACGGAGCGCAAGCTCGGGTGAGGGAAGGATGGGGAAGGAAATCGGCCGTGCCCTTTCAAAGGAACCATCCCGGCATTTGCCTGAAACGATTTAGGGAAATCACGGAAAACCTAAATCAGGATGGCCGGAGACGGGATTGAACCGTCGTCCTCCCGATTAGAACACTTGGAGAAGGTTTTTAAAGAGAATGGCTACACTTCACGCCAAATAAGGAAGGCCATGCGCAAATGCCGTAACAAGAAGCAATGCACTGAGGATGCTGATAACTACAAATCAACTGCGTTCCTTCCATACGCCAGGAATGTGTCATCGAAAATAGGCAGATTACTGAAGAAAAAAAAAAAAAAAAAGAAAAAAAAAATTAAGGTTATCTTCCGTCCACCAGCAAAGAACCGGGCCCTGGTTGGATCCATTAAAGACGATTTACAACTGAAGAAAGCAGGCGTCTACAAAATTCCCTGTGAATGTGACTCTGCACATATTGGCCAGACGAGAACTGTCCATGAACGATGTCCAGAACATGAAAGATACACCCGTCTGCGGCAACTGTCAAAATTGGCAGTAGCAGAGCACTGTATTTCTTTGGAACATTCAATGGAATACAATGGAACAAAAATTTTAGCTCCGGTTTCCGGATTTTGGGATTCTGTAATCAAAGAATCAGTGGAAATACATCTTGCCGATAATCTTATAAATTGTGACAATGGCTTTCAGCTGGATAAAAATTTGAATCCTGTTATTAAAATTACACTATCACAGCAGAATCGACGGCACCATTTGATACTCAATGACTAGATCTTTTACTTTCACCACCGAGGGCAGCACGTACAACTCCGTTATGCTGCGCATGTCAACACCTGACGCATGCGCTGTAGGATGCCAGTACACTTCGCATACGTGAGATTCGGCATAAATTCCGCGACTGCACCTGGGCTCTTCAGTAGTTGTGTACTCACCTGATGATGGCCAGACGTCTCTGGGCCAAAATATCGCGTCAGAATGTCGACGGGATCCGGCTGCATACCCTGAAATTATTGGAAAAAGAAATACGCTGGGAAAATTTCAGAAGTCACATGAACAGATCTTCTAGAGAAAAATGTCCACCTTACAAACTGGGAAGGGCAGGAGAAGGCTACATCAGATTCAGTGGGTAGCCAACCAAAAGACTCAAATGAATCTGAGCATTTGAAATCACCCAACTCTCATCAAGCACATAATGCCAAAATAAAACATGAAAAAATTAACTCATTGCAACACATAACATAAACTCTTTACCGAAAACTGGAAAGCTCAAAAACTTCACAAATGAATTGGACAGATGAATTGTCATAACAGCAGGACTCCGAGAAATGAGAAATATAACAGAATATCCATCTGAATCTCAGTGTTATAGAATTTACAATGGAAAACCAGGACAAAGAGTTATGAAATAGTGGCCACAATTCGGGATAGGATTTACAGTAAACTTGAAAGTGATAGATTCAATAACTTATTTCAAAGCTATTTCTACATGAATCACAACTTTAACGCTGAAAACCACAAACAAGATCCATACAACCTAACACCAGTGCACCAACCAGTGAGAAAAACTTTCTGACAAGAACTAGGGTAAAAGCAGAAAAATTCTGGGTTTTTCTGTATCAGACAATAAATCAAGTCAATAAAAACAACGTAAAGTTCTTAAAAGGGGATTTTAATGACAAACTGGGAAAGGAAGTACCGAGATAATTGGAAAATGGGCTCCAAATAAACTAATTGAAACAAAGACTCCTCGAAAGATGCAGAACACATGGGCTCACCTCTGAATCTACATATTTTAAAAGAAAAGCAAGCAAACTTATGATTTGGAACATCCCGACAAGACAAGAGGAGAGTGGGCAGCTGGACCATGCCTGCGTGGACAAATTCATTCATAAAGAAATTCGAAATGTTAAAGTACTGAGAGGAACATACACAGGTTCACATCATTATTTGGTCTTAATCAAAATCAAATTCACCCCATTTAAAAAAAAAGACAGAGCAATTGGAGATAAAAGAAAGAAAGTACGATCCACCAAAATTAATAAAAAATAACAAATATCAAAAAAACACACAAAATACTATAATAACTGCTAATCTTGAAGAAGTAATACCAATTTTAAAACAACGTGCTAAACAATAGGCCCCAGTAAATCAACGCACAAAACATGCATGGTGAACTACGGAATGTGATGAAATACATGATGAAAGACATCAAGATTGAACAAAATTTCCAACTCACAAAACAGAAGAAAATCAACTAATCTCAAAAACCTCAGAAATATTCTCTTAAATCATCAGAAAAACAAAGTAGCAATATCAAAATAATCTACTGAGTTCCACTGAAGAAAACTACTACTAAACCAATTCCAGAGATTATTTCAAAGCATTTGATAAACAATTACATAATTACAACCTCCCCACACTATTGTTGAGAAATAAAAATAGCCCATAACAAGAAAAACGGAGAATTCATGGCAGAAAGCATTCAACACAATCTTGAACTGTGATAAACCTGAAAAGCTGTTCAGAACAGATACAAGCAACCCTGTAAAAAGCCAAACCAGAAAATATGATCCCACCTACAGCACAAGAAATAGAAACTGCACTTAAAGAAATGAGAAACTACAAAGCAATATGTGAATATCAAGTGTTTGTAGAAATGTGGAGGTATGCTGGTAAAACAACTCTGACATCTTTACATATTACTATAAAAAATCTGAGCAACAAAAAAATTCCCAGAAGAATGGACCACAGCTACAATTAACCCACTTCATAACAAAGGAGATGAAAGTGATCCGGACAACTGTGAGGAATCTCTCTCTTGGACTGTACCTACAAGATTTGTTCCAATATTTTACCCAACAAGATCAAAAAACAACTGGATAAGGAACAGGGGGAGTACCAAGCAGGCTTCAGACTTTGGAAAGCTGTACCGAACAAATAATTACTCTGTAATCAATCATGGCTTATTATCAAAAACGAAACACACCTCTCTCTCAATTACATTTATAGATTTTAAGAAAGCATACGATTCTATTCACAAACCCTCACTATTAAAAAAATAGTAGGCATTTTGAACTCCACCCAAAATTAGTTTAACTGATAGAACTTACCTTAACATATACAAATTCGAAAATTAAGTTTAAGACAGGGAGATGGCCTATCACCACTTGTTTTTAATTGTTCCCTTGAATACATAACGAAGAAATGGTACAAGGACAATCCAGAGAACGTTAACTGTTGGAGCACAAAAAGATGACACAGTTGAACTGTTAAGGATTTGCTGATGACCTTACTCTTCCTGTCAACAACATGTTAACAAGAATACACAATAAAAAATGCCTCTCAATAGCCACAAAACAGAAACACTGTGTGAACAGCCGCAAATAACATATGCTAGCAAAACTAGATGTAAAACAGCTGACTCTGTAGCCAATAGACAGATCACTCAAAATAGAAAGAAGGATAGTCAGAATATGTATAAATAAAAAATACTGAAAAGACGGAGTTTGGAGAATAGCTTCAAATGAAACAGTTTGCAAAGAAATAGAACCAGTGACAAGTACAATGAAAAAGAAATAGATCTCTTTCCTAGGACTAATCTGATGAGGACAACAAAATATAGAATTAGAGCAGAATAACTGAGATGTTCTGAAATAGTAAGAGTGGCATTAGATGGGTCACAGAGATCAAGGACGACATGATGAAATTGCAGATTATAATGGAGGATTTGAATGGCAAGTCGGATGTGATTAAGATACTTCAGGACAAACATATCACACTACTAATAAAAATTAACAAACTGAGAATGGGAAGAGTGATTTCGGATGAGGAGAGAAGGGCATGAACTGAAAAAATGAAGTATTGGGCCAACAAAAAACAGAAATTTTGTAATAGTGACTAAAGTGATCCAATGTTGGCCATAAAATAAAAATGACATAAGAAAAAACAGTTTTCACTTGCATAAGATAACACAGGAACTGCCATCACTTTATAGAATTCATGATGGTCTCTTTTTGTACTTTATGACCTAATGTTCTGCTAACGGGGTGACAGACAGCTTGGAATTTGTGCATTTTATTTTCAATATCAGAGTCAAAATCAAAACTTATAGCACAGCCTAAATAATGGATCTAAGGCACACTTTCATATAATCTTATTACACATACCATTTCATTTATTTTAAAGTAATTATTAACTGGATAGTTTGTATACAGTGTTACAGATAATAACCACGACCACTGCAGTAGTCAATCATCAGTGCCTGTTGTACAAGTTTACTTTTTTAAATGCATATACTTTCTGAAATTTTAGACACATTTGTCATTGTCACCTTGAATTGTGATTTACCTAAATTCAGTTAGAGGTTATTGTTGCCTTAGTGATACCCCAAGTAGGACGCAAACACTGTACTTTTCGAATTCATTTATTTCTTCGTATTTCATGTTCGTATTTTTCACTGAACTTCTCTTCAACAACAGGTAAATGTAAATATTATGGTTGAAGGTTAGAAACCACAAGCATCTGTTGACAATCAGATATTGTCATGAGTAGTAAATTACATTTCTTTACTTCTTGTGTGTTTGTATTTGCTCATTTGTCAACAACAGGGTGGTGTAAATACTACCGTCATAAACAATGACAGACAAGTTTACTATGCCAATGTAAAGAACATTATAAGCTGTCAGTGAGAAGCGTCACTGCGAAAGGGTGGCTGTAGCTCAAATATCTGTTCAGAGAGAAACGCGGCGTTCCCACAATTACCCTTATCCCAATGTCTACACGAATTTCAAATACTGCCCTTATTTAAAACTATGAAAATGCAAAAAGTTTTGCGTGGATTCCCCGACTTCAATATAATGTCTAAACAATAATGTTTTATTAGTAGTAAATTACAGTGCCATTGTACTGCATTACATGAGAACTGAGCTGTGTGTTCACAAAATATCTGTACAAACAGTATTTACAGCAAAGAAATGAATCACTGAGAAGAATGTTGGCTGTTTTCTGTATGGGAACTTTGTTAATTTATGTAGTTTTTGGTGGGATTTTACAGTCAGTCTGGTACTTTTTGGAATGATGATGTCATTAGCAATCCAACTCTTTGCAAGCGACAATTTTTTTTACATTCATTGGTTTGGCATGGAAGATGAAGTCAAACTTTTTTCTGTAGGCCCAAGTGGATTAGAGATATCACCAAATAGGCATGGTGACCATTTTAGGTATCATTTATTGTCAGCATGTGAGTGTGGTCAATTTCATTATGCGGAGTTATTCAGCATTTTGCTGGAAATGTAAAATCAGGGTTAAGGATGGGCCAACACCATGCTGAATTCCAGCATTACCAATGGAGGGCACCACAAACCTTTAAGTCATTTTCAGCCAGGTGTCCGGATACTTTTGATCACATAGTGTACACACACATCTACCTACATTTCATGAACATAAACAAATTCTGCTTGGGGCTCTATGAATAATAGGTTTTACAAACAAATAACTTGGAACATTTATAAAATATTGTAACTTATATTGTATTATGAACAATATGATCAAACATCAACAAAGATATTTAGACAAAAACTACTTCCTCAAATTTCCAATTTCTGTGGATTACTGAAGTACGGGATACAACCCGTTGGCTGTAACCAATGACTTCAGAATTTGCCAGAGATGATTTATTACATTGATTTACCTGCCAGGATAGCCGAGAGCACTAACGCGCTGCTTCCTGGACTCGGGTAGGCGCGCTGGCTCCAGCTCGAATCCGCCTGGTGGATTAACAACGATGGCCGGTGTGCCGGCCAGCCTGGATGTGGTTTTTAGGCGGTTTTCCACATCCCTCTAGGTGAATACTGGGCTGGTCCCCACGTCCCACCTCAGTTACACGACTTGCAGACATTTTAAACACATTCCCACTATTTCACGGTTTACACTAGATGCTAATTCCGTCCCGTAGGGGGGGGGAGGGGTCGTCGGGGGGGGGGGGGGGGTGCTATGGGGTGGCGGCAGTAAGTGCATCTGGTCACCCCTTATGAATTAAACATGCCAAATCCATACTTAACCCTGCCGACCCTGCTCACAATGCGGGATAAAGGCAGTAGCAAAAGAAAGAAAAGAAAGATTTATTACATAGATAGATTTAACAGCAAAACCACGTGTTCATAAACAAAGGAATGCAGGAGAGAAAACAGATGGTAGACATGTCCATTTCAGTTTCAAACACAATGTTAAGGGTATCGCTTGTTTGAGTTTTAGTACTTCTGTATTAAAAAGCCAGAGAATAGAAGTAACAGTGTTGAATACCTCAGCTGACACGTGTATGGTATACCTAACTTCAATCGCTTTATATGGGTTAACTGCAGTACGGCAGTACGGAATACAAATTTAATGTACATCTATTTCTTTGTAGTTGACCTATATAGGTCAACTGAAGTACGTGATACAAATTTTACAGGTGTTGCTTCTTTTGCCTCTGCTACTACTAGCATTATGTTCTTATTTAGATAGTATTATCAGCGAAGGCAAAAAGACCTACATACACAATATTTGTATCCCATAGGTCAACTGAAGAATAGGATACTAGTGCTAATGAAAAAGAAAAAAATCAATTTACATTAAAAAAAATTGTATCCCATACTTCAGTTGAGCTACATAGGTAAAAATAAGTATGGGGGATAAATTTATTTGCCTTAGATACTAATAGTATCAACTGACAATTATTGTAGTCTTGCTAGCAGCAACAAAAAACAACAAAACAGAAAAATATTGCATCCCATTCCTTAGCTGAGCTATAGGTGTACAGGTTTACATCTGTGACAGATGGTGAATTGTTATCATGAGATAGAAATGATGTGTATGAAACTGTCCTGTGATGGCAACGAAAAGGAGTAAACTAGCCGTTGTTGGCATTTTATTAACATGGATGTGTACACTAACTTTCGTTGATGGCAAAATGTATCCCTTGGACAGGAAATGCACATTTGTCTGCCTGCAAATCTATCTGGCTGTCTTCACTGGCTTTGCTCTAAAAGCAATCAAACAGCTGTCATAAGATGGCGGGAAGTTAGATCTGGTGTATTGTAGCTCCATTAATACAAATAAAAATAGTGGTGATAAGAGAGTAAAATGTGAAATATATAACATTTACTGTGAAGGGAAATGTGTTACATGTTATGTCACTGTAAAAAGAACAGAAAAATGGCAAATTTCGTTAACACAATCATGAGTATAGCGTCTAGATCAGATTCCGATCAATCACATGGTCATCACTGTAATACACATTCAGATGAGTGCTACTGCAACAAATGAATTGTGTGTCTGAAATGCAATACTTGACACCATTCAAGTTGTGCAATTGCCAATCTGAAACAAAAATATTGGATTTGTTCAAATCGTTTTGAAGAAGACATTGACCAAAAACTGATCAGCGCAAAATGCGAAAGTGCACTTGATATCAACTTTACTAAATGAAATAGTAATTTTGAAATGTAAATAAGACTCCTTAATACAAGAAACCCTACAGTCTGAGGTCTTAAAATACAAAAACGAACTGAAAAATGCAAAAATAATAAGTGCTTTAACTAATGCACTACAAAGCCTTGACACACATAGGAAACACTGAGATCAATGAGTTTCAACAGAAAATGCTGGTGTCTGCAAGGAAGCAAAATTGTGTAAAAAGTGCACCTGCTTCAAAACAGTCAACTCCAGTGGTTATCACACACAAAGTCAGTTCATTGATAAATTAACCGAGTGCCTCAATAGACTATGTTAAACCTAAAATCTTTTGTAGCCCAAGACATGAGAGTGCATACCAGGTCTCAGTGCATAACATATGTAGCCCTTCAGTCAGATGTAAATGTGTTAAGTCAGTGAATCCAATGAAGCCAAAAACTGCGTTCATTTTAAGTACACGTCTCCAAAGAAAAATAAGAAATTTTTAGGAAAGTTCACTGAACTTAGCACCTACTTAACTCTTTCAGACCCTCTGGCTACAATTGTGCACATTAGCTTTTGCTGTATTTTAGCTGCAACAGAAGTATTTTTCCCAGTGGAAACATGAGGTACAAATTTGTGAATGTTCAACCTTTTCATCATGCACAAGTGCTGCCAGCTGTTGGGCATCACTATGAAAATATCAGAAGTCAATGTAGCAGTGTGCAGCATTTCGCAACCACCAGAAGACACTGATTTGTTGGTTCACTATAGTCCACTGTATAACTGAATATTGTTATTTTGAATGGTTGTTATTGAATGATCACTGTACTATTTATGACAAAAGAGAATGTTTCTTAATTAGTTATTTTAATGCATAAAATGAAGCCAAGTGTACAAAGTTAGTTTTGAAAACGGGTACATATTTTTGTATAAATATTGCAGCTAAAAATCATTAAAAAATCAGGTCCGAATGGGGTATGATAGTCACGGTCATGGACTTGTGGAAATACTCCGTAATCATTACGATCTGAAAGCATACAGTCCTGTGAAATCAGGAGCACCAATGCAGGAAATGGCCAAGGGCATTTTAATGGACAAACAAAAAAATAAAAATCATCACATTATATTAATTGTAGGAGAAAAATGATGTGTATTGTAACGAGTTAGTTAACGCTATTCTCAGTTTTAAGAGTGCCCTGAGTTTGATAGAGAACTGAAGAGTAACTTATTGGTATACCACATAGGTATGACCTCATATCAACTTAATGTGTAAACACCAAAATTAAGGAAACAAGAAGACACAAACAATATGCAAGATTCCTTAGCGTAGATTTTCTGGAAAGATGTATCTTTACAAAACATAGCATGATCCTTAGCACAAGAGGCAAATCTCTGCTGTGCAAAACAATTCATGAAATGTTAGAAACATACAAAAAACAGTATGTGTGAATCAGTACGAGCCACTTCTATGAACCACCAATACACTGCTGAATGCAACCCTACAAGAAATGACTCTTGTCTTGGAGGCAACAACTGCAGCAGCTGCAGAATCGCGAATGACTGCACCATCATTACCAAACTCAATAAAAATTGCAGCACTGACAGAAGCATCTGAACCAACTCAACAACATAAATAACAGCTGAAGCACAAGAAACAGGAGCAGAAATGGAAACAACAACAACAGTAGTAGGAGTGAGCTTGCCAGAATCCACCAGAACATACAATACATAAAAAATGAGGTAAACCAATTAGAAATAACACTAAATGAAGAAACTCCTGATGTTCTAGCTCTAACAGAACATGGACTAAATGAGCATGAAATTTTAAATCTTACCATAGCATATTACAGTGTAACAGCTAGCTCCTGCAGAAGAAATAGTAAAGGTGGGGGAACAGCTATACTAATCCATAACAAGATAAACAGAAACTCGGTACATATTCTTAATTTATGCAAAAAATATAATACTGAAAGTGTAATAGAAGTGTGGTGACTATTGACCAAAACGTGTGTAATATCTTTGTTTTGGCAAGCTCTTTGCAAGCAGTCTGTGTCCGCGCACAAAACAGTACACACATGCACCGAGAATCAAGAATGTATGTAACTGTATATGTGTGCTTCTGAGTAATAAAATAGCGCTTATTACATGTGGTATAGTGTACATAATTGGATCTGGCAATCCTACAACACTAAACCCACACTGGTGACCCCAAATTTCATTCGCGAGTGCTACAACGAACTCACACACCGTCAAACGGTACACAATGGATCGCTTTCCACCCACTACACCACACACGTGCCAACTAGGTTTAGCAACGGACGCTTCGGCATGGTTCTCCAATTATCCACCCCGTGTTCGCAATAGCTCGACGCAGTTCGTGAACACACCAACTAGCTGTACTCAACATGACAGTGCTTCTACATTCCCACAGTCACATGTGCCGAAGTCGGGTGGCAGTGTACCATACCAACAGAACGATTTTCTCATACAAAACTTTGGATGCGAGCGTTTTACATTGAATATGAGCTTTCCATGTGTTCCAAGTGCTCTCAATAATTGCCAACACAGTGTGCTCAAATCCCAGTGACTATGTTTACGTATTTCCCAAGTGCCAGTGTGAACTTTCCACCCGAATTAGTGGTGGTACAAATCGAGCTGGACTCTCAAGACAGAAAATTTCATGTTTATTCTGGAGCTCCGGATTTTGCACCAGCCCCCCCTATGCCCCCCCCCCTCACCCCCCAACCCCCACACACTACCAGCGTCCACTTTACAAGTGTTTCCGGCAGCACACGCCATTTCTGCCGTGTGTGTTCCACAAACGTTAGGGGATTTTAACAATTTTAAAGCACCGGTAGGGGAGAGGCCCAGAAACTGTACTATGTCGTTCAGTCGATTATGGTCGACTCTACAGTGCAGGTCCATTCTACGTGCGTTGGTGTTACTCCGTCAAACGCTTGATTCATTGATTTCTCGACCAAAGTCGAGCCAGTCACGTCTACTGTGCCGCGTGCCACTGACAGTGTCGGAAGCTGGTGCACTGCTATTGCACCCGAGCCAGTTACACTGCAGAGCTATGGACGGGGAGTGACAGTTTCTGACAAACAGTTATGTCAAGACTTCCCCATCCATTGGCCTAAGCTACCACCCCTTTGCAAGGACCACCCACGCACATAGTTTGCCTTGGTCAACCACGTCCTGCAGCTACACGGTGCCGCTGATGACAATTCGAAGTTCCTTTGCTTACTATATCACCTTCATGATGAACTGTGATATTGTGGCTTTGCCCCCCACTACGGAGAAATGTGTGTTCGCCCGAACCACCATCCTCGAGCGACTATCTACATCGACAGAGGAAGCTATCCGCCTCATCAGCCACAAGTTGCTGGATTCCAGATCCCTGTCACAGCTCTGGAGTCATCTCTGTGCCATGATTGACACATATCACATGCCGGACATTACACTTTGGACAATCTGGTTGCTCAAACTTCCTCTCGAAGTTCAAATTCACCTTCTCTATGTAACTCCGGCTCCACTAGACGCTAAACTGAAGATCACAGATTCTAGATAATTATCTCCTCCCAAATATTCAAGACTTTGCTTCCCAACTGCACGAGGCACAAATTTTCAGTGTAATCGACTGTCACAAGGCGTACCACCAAATGCCAATGGAACCGGAGGACGTCGAAAAAACCGCTATCATCACGTTGTTCGAGTATTTGTTTATGCCGTTCGGCCTTAAAAATGCTGCACAGATGTGGTAACGGTTCATTGACTTGTTGGTTGGAAAACTGGGCTCGGCATATGCATACCTGGACGACTTGTTAATTTTTTCTTTCTCCTCCGAGGAACATGAACTCCATTTAAATACAGTGTTACAACTATTACAAGCAAACACTGTCGCAGTGAACAAATCTAGGTACAACTCTGACACACTTGGGTCACTTTTCTGGGCCATGTGGTTTCTGCCGACGGCATCTGCCCCCTACCTGAACGGGTAGAGGCCATTATTATGGTGCCTTTGCCCAAAGATTTTCAGGGCCTCTACTGCTTCCTTGGAACAGTAAATTACTGCCGCAAATACATTCCCCACACCGACACACAAGCCCCACTGACAGACGCTCTCGCAGGGAAAAACACTTCCGGGTCTCAGGCAGCCACGTGGACTCCAGATATGCAGTGATCATTTGATAACCTAAAGTCAGTCTTACAGGTGGCCGTTACACTCGCTCACCCCATTCCTGATACTCCCATATTGCTTACTACACATGTGAGTGATACAGCAGTTGGGGCGGTACTTCAGCAATCCGTGGGTTCTGTTGTACAGCCACGAAGATTTTTCTCCCACAAACTGTCCGCTTCCCGACAAATGGTCGACCTTCGATCGGGAACTATTTGCTATTTACACCGCTACCAAATATTTACAAGACAATATCAAAGGTCGCCACCTCATGGTATTTACTGACCACAAACCATTGGTATACGCTTTCCGTAACCCAGGCAAGGACTCATCCCCGAGACATTTTTGGCACATGTACCTCATATGTCAGTTTATGAATGACATACATTACGTCAGAGGGGCAGACAATGTCGTCACTGATTTTCTGTCTCGTGTGTTGGTTTTATCTTCATAGCTGGACCTCAGTGAACTCCCTAAATTGCAAACAGAGAATACTGAACTTGCCGCATTGCGCTCCGATGTTAAAACAGGACTCAAACTAGAGTTACGGACACTTCCAGAGTTTTCGTCACCCACCTGGTGCGACATTTCAACAGGACGCATACATTCGGTGATTCCTGCACCTCTCTGCCGGAACATTTTTAATAGTATCCACGACTTGGCACACCCTAGCATATGCGCCACCGCACATATGGTATCTCAACGTTTTGTTTGGCCCGGGGCGATAAAACACTGTCACAGCTGGGCGCAAGCATGTGTGGCTAGTCAGCACGCAAAAGTAGGACGTCATGCACAGCCCCCCATGGGTACATTCTATGTGGCAAAAAGAAGATGACAGCACATACACATCGATATCGTTGGGCCCTTACCCTCCTCGGGCCCCTTCCGTTACATACTGTCTGCCATTGACAGGTTTACCCGCTGGATAGAGGCAATTCCTCTCACTACAATCACGGCCAACGTAGTGGCCCGAGCCCTTTTATTAATGTGCGCCTCGTGCTTCAGCTGCCCAGTTTCTATTACCACTGACCAGGGCTGCCAGTTCGAGTCCACATTCTCGAACAGCTTTGTGAACTGGGTGGGGTGAAACGATTTAGGACTACAGCATTCCATCCCTAGAGTGTGCTCCCTGCCGCCGTTGGATAAGCAGCTGCAGCAGCAAGTCGTATACTCCTAGCTCACTCATTTGTTATATAGTTTAATTCTTAATTTCTTTGCGTGTTTTTGGTACTTGCATTGTTTAATTCATAAATTTCGGGCGTATTATAGTATTTGAGAGTTGTAGCATCGCGTTTTAGTACCTGAATAGTGTAAATTCGCGTAGTCTCCTTCCGCCGCCGAGCAGTGTCAGCAGTGCGCAAGTAGCAGCATTACTGTATTTACTAGGCAATCTTGTATTTTAATAACCGTTTAAATTTTGTCAATTTGTTTGCGCTCTCTGTTGACTAGTTCAGACGTTCTTTGCAAAACAGTTTTTAGCATGGATAGGGACTGCAACTGCTGTGCTCGGATGCAGGCTGAGTTGGCATCCCTTCGCTCCCAGCTTCAGGCAGTGTTGGCTTCGGTCACACAGCTTGAGGCTGTTGCCAATGGGCATCACTGTGAGGGTCCGGATGGGGGTTTGTCGGGCAGGCCAACTCGTCCCACGCATCCCCCGATTGGACTACGACTGTGGTTGCCCGGGATACTGCCCGCATTGAGGCTGATCCCTCACCTGTGGTAGAGTGGGAGGTCGTCTCAAGGTGTGGCAGGGGGCGAAAGACATTCCGGAGGGCTGAACGGAAGGCCTCTCCAGTTTGTCTGACGAACCGGTTTCAGGCTCTGTCTCAGGCTGATACTGATCTTCAGCCTGACATGGCTGCTTGTCCTGTTCCAGAGGTTGCCCCTCAGTCTGCAAGATCCGGGTGGTCGCAGAGGGTGGGCTTACTGGTAGTTGGGAGCTCCAACGTCAGGCGCGTAATGGGGCCCCTTAGGGAAATGGCAGCAAGAGAGGGCAAGAAAACCAATGTGCACTCCATGTGCATACCGGGGGGAGTCATTCCAGATGTGGAAAGGGTCCTTCCGGATGCCATGAAGGGTACAGGGTGCACCCATCTGCAGGTGGTCGCTCATGTCGGCACCAATGATGTGTGTCGCTACGGATCGGAGGAAATCCTCTCTGGCTTCCGGCGGCTATCTGATTTGGTGAAGACTGCCAGTCTCGCTAGCGGGATGAAAGCAGAGCTCACCATCTGCAGCATCGTCGACAGGACTGACTGCGGACCTTTGGTACAGAGCCGAGTGGAGGGTCTGAATCAGAGGCTGAGACAGTTCTGCGACCGTGTGGGCTGCAGATTCCTCGACTTGTGCCATAGGGTGGTGGGGTTTCGGGTTCTGCTGGATAGGTCAGGAGTCCACTACACGCAACAAGCGGCTACACGGGTAGCAGGGGTTGTGTGGCGTGGGCTGGGCAGTTTTTTAGGTTAGATGGCCTTGGGCAAGTACAGAAAGGGCAACAGCCTCAACGGGTGCGGGGCAAAGTCAGGACATGCGGGGACCAAGCAGCAATCGGTCTTGTAATTGTCAACTGTCGAAGCTGCGTTGGTAAAGTACCAGAACTTCAAGCACTGATAGAAAGCACCGAAGCTGAAATCGTTATAGGTACAGAAAGCTGGCTTAAGCCAGAGATAAATTCTGCCGAAATTTTTACAAAGGTACAGACGGTGTTTAGAAAGGATAGATTGCATGCAACCGGTGGTGGAGTGTTCGTCGCTGTTTGTAGTAGTTTATCCTGTAGTGAAGTAGAAGTGGATAGTTTCTGTGAATTATTACGGGTGGAGGTTACACTCAACAACCTAGCTAGGTTAATAATTGGCTCCTTTTACTGACCTCCCGACTCAGCAGCATTAGTGGCAGAACAACTGAGAGAAAATTTGGAATACATTTCACATAAATTTTCTCAGCATGTTATAGTCTTAGGTGGAGATTTCAATTTACCAGATATAGACGGACACTCAGATGTTTAGGACGGGTGGTAGGGACAGAGCATCGAGTGACATTATACTGAGTGCACTATCCGAAAATTACCTCGAGCAATTAAACAGAGAACCGACTCGTTGAGATAACATCTTGGACCTACTGATAACAAACAGACCCGAACTTTTCGACTCTGTATGTACAGAACAGGGAATCAGTGATCATAAGGCCGTTGCAGCATCCCTGAATATGGAAGTTAATAGGAATATAAAAAAAGGGAGGAAGGTTTATCTGTTTAGCAAGAGTAATAGAAGGCTGATTTCAGACTACCTAACAGATCAAAACGAAAATTTCTGTTCCGACACTGACAATGTTGAGTGTTTATGGAAAAAGTTCAAGGCAATCGTAAAATGCATTTTAGACAGGTACGTGTCGAGTAAAACTGTGAGGGACGGGAAAAACCCATCGTGGTACAACAACAAAGTTAGGAAACTACTGCGAAAGCAAAGAGAGCTTCACTCCAAGTTTAAACGCAGCCAAAACCTCTCAGACAAACAGAAGCTAAACGATGTCAAAGTTAGCGTAAGGAGGGCTATGCGTGAAGCGTTCAGTGAATTCGAAAGTAAAATTCTATGTACCGACTTGACAGAAAATCCTAGGAAGTTCTGGTCTTATGTTAAATCAGTAAGTGGCTCGAAACAGCATATCCAGGCACTCCGGGATGATGATGGCATTGAAACAGAGGATGACATGCGTAAAGCTGAAATACTAAACACCTTTTTCCAAAGCTGTTTCACAGAGGAAGACCGCACTGCAGTTCCTTCTCTAAATCCTCGCACAAACAAAAAAAAAAGGCCGACATCGAAATAAGTGTCCAAGGAAAAGAAAAGCAACTGGAATCACTCAACAGAGGAAAGTCCACTGGACCTGACGGGATACCAATTCGATTCTACACAGAGTACGCGAAAGAACTTGCCCCCCTTCTAACAGCCGTGTACCGCAAGTCTCTAGAGGAACGGAGGGTTTCAAATGATTGGAAAAGAGCACAGGTAGTCCCAGTCTTCAAGAAGGGTCGTCGAGCAGATGTGCAAAACTATAGACCTATATCTCTGACGTCGATCTGTTGTAGAATTTTAGAACATGTTTTTTGCTCGAGTATCATGTCGTTTTTGGAAACCCAGAATCTACTATGTAGGAATCAACACGGATTCCGGAAACCGCGATCATGTGAGACCCAACTCGCTTTATTTGTTCATGAGACCCAGAAAATATTAGATACAGGCTCCCAGGTAGATGCTACTTTTCTTGACTTCCGGAAGGCGTTCGATACAGTTCCGCACTGTCGCCTGATAAAGTAAGAGCCTACGGAATATCAGACCAGCTGTGTGGCTGGATTGAAGAGTTTTTAGCAAACAGAACACAGCATGTTGTTATCAATGGAGAGACGTCTACAGACAAAGTAACCTCTGGCGTGCCACAGGGGAGTGTTATGGGACCATTGCTTTTCACAATATATATAAATGACCTAGTAGATAGTGTCGGAAGTCCCATGCGGCTTTTCGCGGATGATGCTGTAGTATACAGAGAAGTTGCAGCATTAGAAAACTGTAGCGAAATGCAGGAAGATCTGCAGCGGATAGGCACTTGGTGCAGGGAGTGGCAACTGACCCTTAACATATACAAATGTAATGTATTGCGAATACATAGAAAGAAGGATCCTTTATTGTATGATTATATGATAGTGGAACAAACACTGGTAGCAGTTACTTCTGTAAAATATCTGGGAGTATGCGTGCGGAACGATTTGAAGTGGAATGATCATATAAAATTAATTGTTGGTAAGGCGGGTACCAGGTTGAGATTCATTGGGAGAGTGCTTAGAAAATGTAGTCCATCAACAAAGGAGGTGGCTTGCAAAACACTTGTTTGACCTATACTTGAATATTGCTCATCAGTGTGGGATCCGTACCAGATCGGTTTGACGGAGGAGATAGAGAAGATCCAAAGAAGAGCGGTGCGTTTCGTCACAGGGTTATTTGGTAACCGTGATAGCGTTACGGAGATGTTTAATAAACTCAAGTGGCAGACTCTGCAAGAGAGGCGCTCTGCATCGCGGTGTAGATTGCTCGCCAGGTTTCGAGAGGGTGCGTTTCTGGATGAGGTATCGAATATATTGCTTCCCCCTACTTATACCTCCAGAGGAGATCACGAATGTAAAATTAGAGAGATTCGAGCGCGCACGGAGGCTTTCAGACAGTCGTTCAGGTGAGTGGGCCGACGACTTACCATGGGTAATGTAAGGTGTTCAGGCCACATACAAAGAGGACCTTGGCATGTCTCTGACAGAAGTACTCTATGGAGAACCCCTCACACTCCCAGCAGAGCTAGTCGAACCTTCAATTCCTCCAGATCAAATCTGTGACTCTAGATTCGTTGGGCACGTTAAGGAGCTAATGACTAACATTCGCGTGCCCCCTCCTTGACCACAGTCCCTCCCTCCCATATTTCTGCCTAAGGACTTGGCATCGTGCACTCACGTCATGGTGTGCGATGACACTGTTCGACCGGCACTCAGACCTCCATACTCGGACCCGCCCAGTCATGTTGCGATGTACCAACACATTTTAAGTGCTCATTAACAGCACACCTCAAACAGTATCTGTCTGCCGCCTCAAACTGGCGTGGTCTCTGGGAGAACTGCTTAATAAGCCACCCAGTCAGCCCCCGCCACCCTGCTACACCTTTCATGAGGCATTTATTGATGGTCTGTGGGTGAGTGACGCGTATTCCAGCACATGTGAAGTTACCTACTCGCAGTCGTGTGATGGTACTACAGGTGCGTGTGACATTCCTCTACAGAGTGACGTGTGTGATGACTCCCCCTCATACAGGCAGCCTCCTGCCTCTCCCCTGTTAGGATTTAGTGACGTATCAGGGGCCAGACCCCGAACGTATGATGTTGCCAATGACGACTCGTGGAGATTCTGTCAACTCATATACCGAAGTGGTAGTGAATGTCAACACAGAATTTATTTGCAGCTCTAAAGAGTTTTTTGTTATGCATCCAGATAATGTGTGTGTTTTTTACGAATGAGCCAGCACCCCCAATGACAACCCACATTCGTCTCCAGTGGGTCCCCTTGCCTGTTGGTAATGACCCATCAACGGTACAAGTCCTATGTACAGGAACAGGTATTCAGGTCCGCTATCCCGGCTCCTCACAACCCACCTCCCCCTCCCCATATCCCTCAACTGCTGTACTACGAGGATTCGCCCAGTCAGGCAGGGCCATCCGCCGCCGCCCCCCCCCCCCCCCTCGCTGGCTCAAAGACTTCAGTTACTAATGTAATGTAAGGTATGGTTTTGGTTTAAACACCCTCTTCCTCCCCCCTCGGTATTTTCTTTACATGTGTGCCCCAATATTTATGTTTTGTGCTCCACACTCTAAGGGGGGGGGGGGGGGCGGCGGCAACTATCGACAAAGTCGCGTGTAACGTCTTTGTTCTGGCAAGCTCTTTGCAAACAGCCTGTGTCTGCACCCGAAACAGTACAACCGTGCACAGAGAATCAAGAATGTATATAACTGTACATGAGTGCTTCCGAGTAATAAAACAGTTCTTATTACATGTGGTATAGTGATCATCATTGGATCCGACAATCCTACAACACTAAATCCATAGAAGTAACAAGGCACAAAATAAATATAGGTACTTGTCCACTATACATATTAAACATCAACAGACCACCAAAAGCCTGCATAGACACTTTCACTGAAATTATTGGAGAACTCTTGCATATCATTCTAAACAAAAACTGCATACTTATTCCATTAGGTGGTCTCAACATTAATACATTAAAAGATTCAAAGGTTACTAGGGAACTCCTTGACACAATGAAAACACATGGCTTAAACAAAGCAATATCAAAGCCAACATGCACAACTGCAAACACCTGTACGCAAACAATCATATATTCACAAATCTATGTGAGTTTCAGTAAAAAAGTGAGGTTATAGAAATAGCCCTGTCAGATCACGATGGAATAAAAATATGCTTAAAGTATTCCACATGAAAAGACATGGTACCAAAGAAATGGGAGAGTAGAAACCAAAATGAACAAAACCTCACAGCTCTTAGGCATAAACTTAGAAAAGAAGGATGAGGAATGTTCGAAAAAGATTTCACAATGGATCAGAAAGTAATTACTTCATAAATGCCTTTTCTTATTAACTTCAATTAAAACGCCCAATAACAAAGGCCAGTAGCAGTCGCCACCAAAAACAAAAATTGGATGAAAAAAAGTACTTTTGTCTCTAGAGACAAAATAAAAACAAAGAACAAGATGTGTAAAACCAGCAATGATGAAAAATTTAAAATGTATTGTTGTTGTTGTTGTTGTTGTGGTCTTCAGTCCTGAGACTGGTTTGATGCGGCTCTCCATGCTACACTATCCTGTGCAAGCTGCTTCATCTCCCAGTACCTACGGCAGTCTACATCCTTCTGAATCTGCTTAGTGTATTCATCTCTCGGTCTCCCTCTACGATTTTTACCCTCCACACTGCCCTCCAATACTAAATTGGTGATCCCTCGATGTCTCAGAACATGTCCTACCAACCGATCCCTTCTTCTAGTCAACTTGCACCACAAGCTCCTCTTCTCCCCAATTCTATTCAATACCTCATTAGTTATGTGGTCTACCCATCTAATCTTCAGCATTCTTCTGTAGCACCACATTTCGAAAGCTTCTATTCTCTTCTTGTCTAAACTATTTATCATCCACGTTTCACTTCCATACATGGCTACACTCCATACAAATACTTTCAGAAATGACTTCCTGACACTTAAACCTATACTCAATGTTAACAAATTTTTCTTCATCAGAAACGCTTTCCTTGCTATTGCCAGTCTACATTTTATATCCTCTCTACTTCGACCATCATCAGTTATTTTGCTCCCCAAATAGCAAAACACTAAGTAAAAGTGTCTCATTTCCTAATCTAATTCCCTCAGCATCACCCGATTTAATTTGACTACATTCCATTATCCTCGTTTTGCTTTTGTTGATGTTCATCTTATATCCTCCTTTCAAGACACTGTCCATTCCATTCAACTGCTCTTCCAAGTCCTTTGCTGTGTCTGACAGAATTACAATGTCATTGGCGAACCTCAAAGTTTTTATTTCTTCTCCATGGATTTTAATTCCTACTCCAAACTTTTCTTTTGTTTCCTTTATTGCTTGCTCAATATACAGATTGAATAACATCAGGGATAGGCTACAACCCTGTCTCACTCCCTTCCCAACCACTGCTTCCCTTTCATATCCCTCGACACATATAACTGCCATCTGCTTTCTGTACAAATTGTAAATAGCCTTTTGCTCCCTGTATTTTACCCCTGCCGCCTTCAGAATATGATAGAGAGTATTCCAATGAACATTGTCAAAAGCTTTCTCTAAGTCTACAAATACTAGAAACGTAGGTTTGCCTTTCCTTAATCTTTCTTCTAAGATAAGTCGTAGGGTCAGTATTGCCTCACGTATTCCAACATTTCTACGGAATCCAAACTGATCTTCCCCGAGGTCGGCTTCTACCAGTTTTTCCATTCGTCTGTAAAGAATTCGCGTTAGTATTTTGCAGCTGTGACTTATTAAACTGATAGTTTGGTAATTTTCACATCTGTCAACACCTGCTTTCTTTAGGATTGGAATTATTATATTCTTCTTTAAGTCTGAGGGTATTTCGCCTGTCTCATACATCTTGCTCACCAGATGGTAGAGTTTTGTCAGAACTGGCTCTCCCAAGGCTGTTAGTAGTTCTAATGGAATGTTGTCTACTGCGGGGGCCTTGTTTCGACTCAGGTCTTTCAGTGCTCTGTCAAACTCTTCACGCAGTATCATATCTCCCATTTCATCTTGATCTACATCCTCTTCCATTTCCATAATATTATCCTCAAGTACATCACCCTTGTATAGACCCTCTATATACTCCTTCCACCTTTCTGCTTTCCCTTCTTTGCTTAGAACTGGG